>NC_134093.1:35961786-37275119 GCF_000715075.1 Nicotiana tabacum
GGGCCGTAGTAAAGCAGTCTTGAGCTTTTGAAATCTCTCCTCATACTCCTTGGTCCGCCTGAATGGAGCACCCTTCTGGGTCAATCTGGTTATAGGTGTAGCAATAGATGAGAAACCCTCTACGAATCGACGGTAATACCCTACCAAACCAAGAAAACTCCAGATCTCAGTAGCTGAAGATGGTCTAGGACAACTCTACACTGCTTCAATCTTCTTCGGATCTACCTTGATCCCCTCACTCGACACTACATGACCCAAAAATGCCACCGAATGAAGCCATAATTCACACTTTGAAAATTTTTCATATAACTTATTTTCTCTCAAGGTCTGAAGCACGGTCCTCAGGTGCTTCTCATGATCCTCCCGGCTCCGGGAGTACACCAAGGTGTCGTCAATAAACACAATGACGAATGAGTCAAGATAGGACTGTAATACATTGTTCATCAAGTGCATAAATGCTTCTAGGGCGTTGGTTAGCCCAAATGACATCACGAGGAACTCGTAATGGCCATATCGAGTTCTGAAGGTAGTCTTTGGGATATCTAGCTATCGAATCTTTAACTGATGATAGCCTGAATGCAAGCCAATCTTGGAGAACACTCCAGCACCCTGTAGTTGATCAAATAGGTCATCAATGCGTGGCAATGGATACCTGTTCTTCACTGTAACCTTGTTCAACTTGCGATAATCAATACACATGGACATAGAACCATTCTTCTTTTTTACAAACAAGAACGAAGCACCCCAAGGTGATATACTGGGCCGAATGAAACCTTTATCAAGCAACTCCTGCAACTGCTTTTTAACTCCTTCAAGTCTATTGGGCCCATATGATCTGGTGAAATAAAAATGGGCTGAGTGTCCAGTAACAAATCAATTCCAAAATCGAGATCCCTGTCGGGTGGCATGCCAGGAAGATCCGTAGGAAATACATATAGATAATCCCTCACTACCGAACCTGACTCAATGGTAGGAGTATCAACATTGACATCTCTCACATATGCTAGATACGCATCACATCCCTTTCCAACCATCCGATGTGCCTTAAGGAAAGACACCACCCTGCTAGGAATATAATCTAAAGTACTTCTCCACTCTAATCGCAGAAAACCTGGCATAGCCAATGTCACCATCTTGGCGTGACAATCAAGGATAACATGATAGGGTAACAACCAGTCCATGCCCAAAATAACATCAAAATCTACCATACTGAGAAACAATAGGTCGACTTTGGTCTCAAAACCACCAAGAACAACTAAACACGACCGATACACATGGTCAACAATAATGGAATCTCCCACAAGCGTGGACACATAGACAGGGGAACTCAAAGAATTACGGGATATACCTAAATACGGAGCAAAATAAGATGATACATAGGAATAAGTGAAGCATGGATCAAATAGGACTGATGCATCTCTATGACAAACCGGAATAATACATGTGATAAGTGAGTTGGATGCAACCGCCTTCGTCCTAGCATGAAGAGCATAATATCTGACCCGACCTCCCCCTCTAGAGCGGCCTCTACATGTTCGAACTCTACCTATGGCTTGCTGTGCAGGTGGAGTGGCAATTGGTGCAGTAACCACGGCCTGAGAAGACTAAAGGCCCTGTGGAATACGTGGGGCCTGAGTCGTCTGTGGAGGTACACCCCTCCTGAGTCTGGAGTAGTCCCTCATCATATGACGAGTGTCACCGCACTAAAAATAAGCTCTCAGAGGACGTGGCTGTTGGAACTGGCTCAGGCCTGATCAGCTGGACTGATCGCTGAAAGCACCCCGTGTATGAGGTGCACTAGACAATGGCAGTGCATAATGGGGAACCTGAGGCCTGGGAGTGGCTGGAATACCGCTGGAATCTAGAAGTGTTGAATGAACAAGTCAGCTCACATAGCCCATACCATGACATGCTGCAACTGGGGCACGGGCACCACTATATGTGATAGAATCTCGAGGCCTCTTGCCTCTCTCTCCTCTCTCTCCCAGGCCCACATACCCTCCAATATCCTAGCAATCTCCACTACCTACTGGTATGGGATGTCTATCTCCAACTCTCAGGCTATGCAACTCATACGCCCGCCACCACTGATAAGCCGCTCCCTTAAGCTGGAACATAGTCAAAGCAACCCCACTCGACTCCACATTACACATAGTACGAAGGATACAATGGCACTCCTCAAGAAAACCTTGGACATCTTCAGAAGCCAAACAACTGAAAATAGGAGGGTGGTACGTTTTTTTTACCTCTCTAGCCTGATCTACTCCCCCTCGGAAGATGCTGCCCTAACCTTAGGCTAAACTGGGACAACCGATTGCGCTGATATGACCTATGGAACCTGGTCAACCTGGACCATCTGCTCTGGGGTGCGGGTGGCGGGAGTCTGTGCTCTTCCCTCGAACTGAGATGTGGCAGGAGCAAGTGGGATCAACCCGCCTAAGCTAAAGTACCAAACATGCTCAGAAAATGGGCGAGGGTCTCCTGAAGTGCAGGGGTAGTAACAGGCATCTTAGGTGCCTGCTCGTCAACTGGAGCTACTGGTGGCTCATCTGTAGCAACTCGTGCAGGTGCTCAAGCTGCACCACATGGACTTCCTCGGCCTCTACCCCGACCCCGGCCTCTCACGGCTCTAGCAGGGGGCGCGTGTGTCTATAATTAAATCCAGTTGTGCGTGTCATCACCATCTATGAGAGAATAGAAAGACAGATTTAGAATTTCGAAGTCAACAAATTCGCACGATAACGAATCAAAGAAGTGAAACTTTTTCTTAACAGTTCCATAGCCTCCTAAAGATAAATACAGTTGTCTCCACACCGATCCGCGACTCTACTAAACTTATTCATGACTCATAACGCCTATGAACCTAGAGCTCTGATACCAACTTGTCACGATCCCAATTTCCTTCCGTAGGATGTCGTGACGGCACCTAGTCTCTAAGACTAGGTAAGCCTAATATTTATGCAGAGATGACCGAAATAATAATTAAAGGCTCAAAATCCAACAACTAGCATAAGAAATATCTCCACAACTCAGTATATATATATTTTCCCAAAACTCGGCGAAATACAAGTCACAAGCCCTATGCCAATATCAAAGTCATCCCTATACAAACGTATCTAGTAAAGAAGGAAAATATAAAAATGGATAGAAGGTAACTCTGAGGCCTGCGGACGCGGGCAGGTGTACCTTGAAGCCTCCAAATACGAACTCAGCTCATTGGCGCTAGGACTGATAGGAAGTACCTGGATCTGCATAAAAAGATGTGCAGAAACGTAGTATGAGTACACCACAATGGTACCCAGTAAGTTCCAAGCCTAACCTCGATAGAGTAGTGACGAGGTCAGGTCAAGGCGTACTAGAAATAATAAGAAACATGATGAAAGATTTAATAATATAATAATAATGACAAGAAAATGAAATAAGTAAGGAGTAAACCAAGAGTTAGCTACACAGAATCAAGAAAAATAATATATCGTGGAATGAAACAAAACAACCAAAGACAGGTACAACAAATAGAGTAAGATCAACAAGGGTCACTACCGAGGTACCGCCTCATAGTCCCACATCATAAGAATAAATCACAATCTTTCCTTATATCACCGCGGGAGCCTTTACATTTAGTTTTGAAAATTATTTTTCTGAAATAGCATCCCGCATTTTAGCCCACATAATCACACCGCATGCGTTTCAACCCCAAAACCGTATAGCATCGCATGCGTATCAATATCACAACGTACCACAGATCGCACCTCAAGTTTTCAATATCACAACTTTCCAGAGAAACCCAACAATAACAGTAATTTCACAGTAAAGAGCCCATGGCTCAACCACAAAGTACACAAGAGTCTCAACAATAACAATAAGAATGAGCAACTCAACATAATGGTATTTCACCACTTAATATTTTGCCTCAATGTGAACCACGACCTTTATATCTCAATACCAATTTCAACAACAAGATATTCTACAATTTAACAACTTCAAGTAAAGAGTTCAACAATTAACTAAAGAATACGGAATAAGGAAACAATAACTTCAACTAAACATGTAGGGCAATTAGCATGTAAGAGAATAAGACAAGTAGACATGTGAAAATAGACTAAGAATGATGAATATTACATGTTAAGATAACTCAATTAAGGCATGAAAGGAATCTACATAGCTAAAACCGGTAATTTCCACATTTAGCCTGTGTACACACTCGTCATCTTGCGCACACGGCTTCCACACATCACAATTATCACAAACAACAACAATCCTAAGGAAAAATTCCCCCACACAAGGTTAGGCAAGTTACTTACTTCAAATCACGCTAAATCAATTCACTAGTAGGCCTTTTTCTCGATTTTCCAACTCTGAACGGATCGAATCTAGCCAAAACAACTTCATACTATAAATATAAACTATAGAAAACTAATTCGGATAATAAAATTATGATCTTTGTAAAGAATTAAAAAGTCAACCCAAAAAGTCAACTCGGGCTCCTATTTCGGAACCCAGCCAAATTTACAAAATCCGAACACCCATTCGATAACAATTTCAACCATACAAGAATTACTCAAATCCGACCTCAAATCGCCTTTCAAATCCTCAAATTTTAGCATAAGAAGTTTCTACCATTTCCCCCTAATTTTCAACTCAAATCCCTAGTTAGATGATGAAATTATCAATAGATTCATGTAAATTAATCGAAACCGAGTTAGGAATTCTTACCCCAATAATCTCTCTAAAAATCTCCAGAAACTTCGCCACCCACCGAGCTCCCTAAGTCCAAAATATGAAATAAACCCTCGACTTTGAAACTTAAATCTGCTACCCAGCGATTCCTTCATCGCGAACGCGGAATGAGTCTTGCGTTTGCGGTGCACAAAAATACACAGCTCTCAAAATCCTCTTCGCGAACGCGAGACACCCCACGCGAACGCGATGCACACTAAGTCTAGACCTACGCGAACGCGACCCCTCTTATGCGAACGCGGTGAACAACTTATCCTGCCTTCGTGATCGCGTGTCCACCTTCGCGAACATGAAGAAAAACCTCACCTGCCTCCCCAGAAACCTTTCGCGAACGTGAAGAAGGAAACCAGACCTGTAGCAAAACCAGAACTTCAGCAATCCTTAAGGTTCCGCAATGCCCCGAACATGATCCGAATTACACCCGAGGCCCCAGGGACCTCAACCAAATATACCAACAAGTCCTAAAATATCATACGAACACGCTCGAAGTGTCAAATCACATCAAGCAACATTAGAATCATGAATCATGAATCACGTATCGACTCAAGAAACTTATGAACTTTCGAATTCCAAAATTAATGTTGATTCATACCAAAACAACTCTGGTTGACTTCAAATTTTGCACACAAGTCACAAATGGCATTACAGACCTATTTCAACTTTCCGAATCGTATTTCGAATCTAATATCAATAAAGTCAACTCCCGGTCAACTTTCCAACCTTCCAAACTTTTAATTTTTCAACTTTCGCCAATTCTCGCTGAAACGACCTACGGACCTCCAAATCAATATTCGGACACGCTCCTAAGTTCAAAATCACCATACCGATCTATTGAAACTGTCAAAACCTCCATTATGGAGCCATTTATATAAAAGTCAAACTACGGTCAACTCTAATAACTTAAGCCTCCAACTTAGGGACTATGTATCCCATTTCACTCTGAAACTTTTTTGAACCCGAAACCAAGCACCCCAGTAAGTCACGTAATCACAATATAACATATAGAAGGTAATAAATAGGGGATCGTGGCTAATAGACTCAAAATGACCGGCCGAGTCATTACGTTTGAGGAACAACATACCTACTGATGAGAGAGTGTCCAGAATGGGAATTGTTATACCCTCCAGACGTAGTTGTTGTAGGAATCTTGAAGTGGAAGATGTTGATCATATCATATGTAATGGTGAGTTTGCTCGACAGGTTTGGAGGGTGTTATGTGGTCCAGTTGGCATTTTCTTTTCAAACACCCCATTCTGGCACCTGCTTACTCTTTGGTGGAAGAAGAATTCTCTCAATCCTGTCCATACTTTCATTTTTAAAAGCCTACCAACGAGTGCTTGCTGTGAGCTTTGGAGATCAAGACGTGGAGCTAAATATGGCAATGAAAGACTAAGTGTTGCAAGATCTGTCAGCCTTATTTCATACAATATTGCCCAGTTGATAAACTTGCAAGTTTGTAATGTTAAAATCACCCCCAACTGGGAATGCATATCCAACTGCTCTTCAGTAGCATCCAATTCAAGAAGTCTACTATGGTTAAGTGGATCAAGCCTTCCTGTAGCTTTGTCAAGATTAATTCAGATGGTAGCTGTAAAAAGAGTTTGTGTGGAGGAGGTGGTGTTATCAGAGATAGCCAGGGCCATGTTTTACTTGCCTACTCCCTCAATTGAGTCCCTGGCACAAGTAATTGGGCTGAGGCTACATCATTGCTATATGGTATTAAATGGTGTATTGATTGTGAATATGAGTACATAACTGCTGAAAATATGGTATTCTAGTGCATTTACTTCATCTCCTCAATGTTTATCTATCTCATTTACGGACTAGGGAGTAGAGTAAGTTTTTGTAAGCTCTTTCACATCAAAGTGTACTGATTAGAAGATGAATAAAATGCTAGTTATTTTAAAAAAATAAACGAACTTTCTTAGCATTCTATATCATGGGTGTTTCAGGAAAACAATTTTCCCTCCCTGGGGGCGGATCCAGCTCTTTAGTACCGGGTTCATCTGAATTTATGTGTTAAAATTCACTAAAATTGTAATAAATAGTAGATATAAACCCATAATTTTAAAAATATAACGGGTTCAATGTTAAAAATCTTAAGGGCTGAACCCATAGAGTTTAAATCTTTAATCTGCCTCTGCCCCCCTATCACATGTTACTATGCCGTGAATTCGTCTGTATTTAACTTTACTAATTTCTGGACACGTGCAGTGGGTACTCGACTTTTAATGCTCAGAATATTTGATGGATAGATGAAGAAAGCAAGAGGTGGATTACGACTCTTTTAGAAGAGGTGCATCAGGACTCTTAAAATAGGCGTATTACCAAGCAAATTTATAACACACTACAGAAAGATTTATTGTATAGTTTAGACTTCACGAGAATTAACATTGGTAATTATAAGATCAAGGAATATTGTATACACCTTTGATAATGTGCACGTCTGAGCTGCCATCTCCTTTGGATCCATTACTGGAATGCCCTAAAAAGTTAGAGATGCTTGGATCTACTCTTTATTTAATGTATTGCAAAACACAAATTTAGTTGATTTTCTTGGGCTGGATGTTTTTTCAAAATCCTTTATTTTCATTAAGGAAAGTTGAATTATGGAAAGAAAGAAAAAGGTGGACAATTTTTGCGATGTCACCAGAAGTTGTACCTTTTTTAAAAAAACAAATGTTGACCACTGTATTTAGATAATACTTTATTTTGTACACAGAACATGTGAAAGACTGATGATAACATTTCGACTTAGCCATAAACAAATTATCAAAAATATTCAAAGTTAAACAAGTATTTATAAGTTTATATCAGTTTTGAAGAAATTGAGGAAACATATTTGAACCCAGACACATGAAAGTTCCCAGAATGCAAAAAAACACTATTCCAAAACAAAGTGATATCATGACACAATATTTTAGCAAAAAAAATGGCAATGTTTTTAAGTATTATTTATCGACTGGAGATGAGTGAAGTTAAAATGGATAAAATCAGTTCTAAAACAAATCTACCAGCTTTGTTGTTATTAAACTTAGCATCATCGTCAAGAGACGACTCTCCCCTATGGTGTATTCTAGCTGAGCTTATTTTACTACTCGTTCTTCCTTTGCTTACGGGCATATTTTTATTGTCCTCTCTTTTGTATATAGCGCTATTGTCCAAATGATTTTCGGACATTGAATTGATTTCGAAAACAAAATTAATTACTTGTCCTAATCTACGATCAATAACATACTGGAAGTAACACTTCAGAGCCATATAATATAAATTGATATTGAAATGGAGCCATTCCATGGATTGTTAATGAAACATGTGAAATCTAATATTCCTTTTGCTATATTTTATTTTAGAAATAGTCATACTTAAAACTTCTAAAAACTAAAAGGCACCCAAGTGTAACTTTTTTTTCTTTTTTCTTTAATACAATATTTCAAAAAATTGTTAAACTAAAATAAATGTAATAAAGACTAATGATGACATTGCAGTAAATTGGCCAAGCACCTTTTATCAAAAATTAGGAGGATGGACGACCTCTACAACTTCACTGCTAGCCATGATTTGAACCTGTAGAGTTACGTTATTGAAGTGAATCCATGATTAAGCGGGAGGGCAACCAAAAAAAATAATTAAAATGTAAAACGACAAATCGAGCATTCTCGTTTATTAACATATGTCATTTCCACTAAAATAATAGATAGAAGGCAATTGAATAATAAATTATGGATTTGGGAGAGATGATAACTTGCTTTTGAAAAAGAGCAGAGCCTGGAAACAAAGGAGGTGGAATTAACACAACTTTCTTCCATGTAAAATGATGAAAAATAAGTTTAACGGGATTCACATACTTTATAACAACAACAAACCCAGTATTATCCCAACAGATTCACATACTTTGATACAAAAATAAAAAATTATATAAAGTATCATGAAATACAAGAAGAAAAGTGTCGTGTGTTTAACATTTTCAAACTTTCTCAAAGAGTTTAGAGCATATCTACATACAAAGTAGCAGGTAAAATGACTATCCATATACAAATCTAAATTGTGGCATCCTTGCTTGAAAAAAAGGTACTTGACTGATTTCCATTGAATTGTCAATATTATGTTTTTAAATAGTAGCAGTAGAAAGTGACTATTCAGTTACAATTTTTAATTATGCATATGAATATGGTCAATTTATTATAACTTCTCAAATTCTTCACGTATTTAAATTAATTATGAAGAGAAACTTAAGGTGTAATGATCCATAACACTAAATTAATTCTATTCTTGGATGAAGGGCAAAATGGTTAACTAGTTTTTGATGGGTAATTTAGTAATTCAAGTTTTGACATAGGACCTTCCCACTTTTAATATAATATGATTCAAACAGATGTTGTATTTGTTCTTCATACCAGCTTTGTAAATCTAAAATTAAACAGCATTGCCTATTATATTGAATTCAATTAGTTAATGATGTGTAACCGAGGAAGAGGTGAGTAAATGAATGCAAAGAGCTGTCGGAGCACAGTAAAAACTTATTTGCACAAAGTATTTACACCAAATTCATACTAATTTAGTATGATAAAGTGGTAAACTAAGGTAAAAATATGTATTAATTAATTATGATTTTGTAATAGCCATATTTGTGAAGACATGTATCATAAATTAATTGTTTAGAGTAAACACTCAGATGCGGGTAAATATTAACCTTGGAAGCAACTTTTTCTTTTCCCGAAGCACCCTCCTATTATTGTTAGCTTGTCATCTCGTGCACGTGCTTTGTCATTTCTCCGTTAATTTTGACTACCTCTTTTCTTTTATTACTATCACATTTCATTTTTAATTTTTATTTTTTACTATCATTTCATTGGTTTTGGTAATTCAGGTTAAAAAACAGATTGTGTCAAGATTCATATGGAATTTGGAAGATATTGATTTGAGATTTGGGATCTTGGGGTTCACTAGTGAGGGTTGGTTTAGTTTTAGAGGCTAGTTGGCATTGGATTGTCTTCTTCTTGATGCATTTCATTTAGGGTATGTTTGGAAAGTCACCCGATAATTGAAATTGTTGTAATTATTATGGTAGTAATTACACAACTTAGTAATTACGACGATCTGTTTGTCTGTCATAACGGAATTACAATGTAATTACAAGCGTAATGTTTGGTTGCACAAGTGTAATTACATAGTTAGATTAAATTTTAAATGAAGTAATTATCAAAACTTAAAAGTTAATATAATAAATATATGCCTATAAATGATGTTTTATAAGTATAAATGATATTATATTTGGTATTTAAGATGCATATTTTTTCTTGAATATACACTAATAAGTAATCATATATTTATAACTAACATTATAAAAATAATTAATACATATATTCTAAATTAATAATATTTAGTTTAATTAATTATAGAAACTAAAAACATACGTTTTGTAAGAACATCATGGAATGCATGTGTGATAAAATAAATTAATATTAAATATAATATCATAATATTATGCAAATATTTGACAAAATTAATCTATCAATTCTAACTAAAAAATAAACAACATGGAATGTGAAATAACAAGCCAATACTACTAAAATAAGTAAATTGGAACCATAAATATAACACAATTTTAAAATTCTAAAAAAAAAAAAACTTTAACGTATGTCAAATTCCAACATAATAAAAATAAGTTTCAATACCACTTAAGATTAGGAAACATAATAAGTTTATAACCCCGTGATATTAGGCCAAATTGTTATATTTTTAGTTCATTACTCGCCTTACATATTGTTAGTTTAGTGGTTAATTGTGCGACGTTTGAGCTAAATTATGTTGTTTTATGTGTAGGAGCATCGGAAGACAAAGACGAGTGAAGGTTGAACAAAAAGAGGATGAAAATGCAAGAAAAGAGCACAAAAATACCAAGTACACAAACCGCGCTACAGACCAGGCTTTGCAAGGTCTATAGCCAGGTTGACCGCGCTACAGACCAGGCTTCGCGAGGTCTATAACCAGGTTGACCGCGCTATAAGCCTGGCTTCGCGAGGTCTATAGCCCGGTAATTAAAAGTCGCGGGTTAAAAGTCTCCAACACGAATTTGGACTCAAGGACTTCAACCCTAGCCTATAAATTGTCACGACCCAAAATCCACCTAGTCATGATAGCACCTAACCCAACCCGTCAGGTAAGCCAATTAACAACTATCCAATTCAATTAATATTTAACTGACTCTGATACACTCCCCAAGGATTGGTAGTACAAATCATGAGCTTCTAAGATTAGAATTTACAAAGAGGGTATGAAATAAATACATCATCTATTCGTAATGTACATAAATATATTTTTATAAATCTAAGGCTACCATGAACAAGAGGTAGCTATGATCGGAATGCAGGTACGTCTTCAAATCCAGCTCACGTCGATTACATCAACATCAGCATCCAATATCTGCACGCAAGGTGCAGAAGTGTAGTATGAGTACAACTGACCCCATGTACTCAGTAAGTAGCAAACCTAACCTTAGGTTGAAAGTAGTGACGAGATGGAACAAAGGTCGGGGTCCAACACCAATAGACAACAACAATTTATAACAACATAATGGAAGTAATAAAAGAAGTAGCTCAGAGATAAAATGCTCAGCTCGTTCACATTTCCAGAAAAATAGTCCTGCTTTTCAAATATATCAGTGAAACCTAAATCCTTTACCGAAATCACCAATTTATGAGTAAGTTTGAAAACTGTGATTTTTCTCAAAAAAACTTTCAATAGGTAAATATTTCATTTTTAAAATGGCACAAGGAAAATACATCTTTATGCCTACATGTCAATAGGTAGGAGAAGTCATGAATGACGCAACATCGTACAACATGAGAAACAAATGCATCTCTATGCCTGTATGTCAAGTGTGCATGTCAATGTGATGCAACTCAGTGATAAAACCATGTACATACTCTCAGAGTATCAATTCACGCAGTCCTCCCAGTCACTCAGTCCTCACTGTCACTCAATCCTCCCAATCGCTCGGCACTCGCACTCAGTAGGTACCTGCGCTCACTGGGGGTATGTACAGACTCCGTAGGGGCTTCTTCAGCCCAAACGCTATATCAATCCAATCATGGCATAAATCAATAAAACATGTTGCGGCGTGCAACCTGATCCCATAAATATGCAACATAAATCATGCCAATATGGCCTGCTACAGCGTGCAGCTCGATCCCATAAACATTCTCACCATCAGGCCCTCGGCCTCACTCAGTCATCAATCTCTCCAGTCTCTCGGGCTCTCAGAGTCATGAAAAGAATCAGCCCAAAAATAATGATGTGATGTATCAATAAATGGTAACAGAGACTGAGATATGATATGCATATGAATGCGCATGACTGAATATGTAAATGCAATGTAAGTAGATAACTCAATAGCAAAAATGACCCCAGTGGGTCTCAATAGAATAAACATGTAGCCTAGACATGATATCTAACATGAGTCACAACTAAGTATCTCTATCACATAAAAATACATGAAAAAATACAAGTTAATTGACTATACAACTCCTCAGAATCAACTGAGTCTCAATTCCTACGGTGCACGCCCACACGCCTGTCATCTAGTATGTGCGTCACCTCCAAATAATTCACATAACACGTATAATCAGGGTTCATACCCCCAGCTCCAAGTTTAGAAGAGTTACTTACCTCGAACAAGCCAAATCTAATACTGATCAAGTTATACAATACTCCGGAAATTCCATTCTGCGCGTGTCAACCTCCATACGCCTTCTAATCTCCTCAATTCAAGACAAACGATTCGTATTTATTCAAACAACGTGCAAATTAATCACAATTTACTATAATGCTTACACTTTAACAATTTACAAAAATTCCTAACTCCGCTCAAAAAATCGACAGTGGGGTCCACATCTCGGAATCGGATGAAACTTACAAAATCCTTAACTCATTCAATTATGAGTCCAACCATACTAATTTTACTCAAATCCGACTCCGAATCGAGGTTCAAATCTCAAAAATTTATTTTATAAAATTGTAGAAAATTCCTCCAATTTCTCTTGAAAAATCAATAATCTAATGCCGAAAATGAAGATTAATTCATGAAATATAATCACAAAGGAGTCAAGAACACTTACCCCAAGTTGTGTGGTGAAATTTGCCTATAAAAATCGTCCAAACCGAGCTCCCCAACTTTGTTTTCGTCAAAAATGGCAAAAACATCTCGTTTATAGGGATTTTAATGTTCGGGGGCCGCAGGTGGCGTGGGCGCTGCCTGTGGCGCTGTTTCCAGAACCTTTCAACATCCCAGCGCTAGGGCTAGTGCCCCACGCTACCCTGGGTGCTAGTGACTGGATTTTGTTTTTTCCGACATAGAAATGGGCATAACTCTCTCATACGATGTCCGAATTCGACGATTCGTTTTGCTATGGCTCCGTAATTTCAATACGGATCTAATGCTTCAATAAAAACTAAATTTGGAGCTCTTTTGCTTAATGTGATAACACGTATTCTTGAAGAATCGACGTCGAAATATTCTAAAAATATCCAAATTAAATTCTGTTAACCATCCGAAATCCACCCGAGACTCTCGGGACTTCAACCAAATATACCAACAAGTTCTAAAACATCATACGAACTTAGTCGATGCCTCAAATCACATCAAACAACATTAAAATCACGAATCATACATGAATTCAAGCTTAATGAAACTAAAAAATTTCAACTTCTACATTCGATACCGAAACCTATCAAATCAAGTCTGATTTGATAGGTTTTCAGAATGACATAGCGGACCTATTTCAATTATCAGAATCGGATTCCGACCCCGATATCAAAAAGTCAACTCTCGGTCAAACTTCCAAATTTTCAAGTTCCTATTTTCGCCATTTCAAGCCTAATTTAACTACGTACTTCCAAATAATTTTTCGGACACACCCCTAAGTCCAAAATCGCCATACGGAGTAATTGGAATCATCAAAACTCAATTCCGAAGTCGTTTGCACAAAAAGTCAAACTCTGATCAACCCTTTTCATTTAAGCTTCCAACATGAATTTCATTCATCCGAACTAATCCCGGACACCTAAAAATCAAAATCGACGATTCACGCGTCATAATACATCATATGAAGCTATTCAAGACTTCAAATAGTTGAAAGGAGCATAAATGTTCAAAATGACAAGTCGGATCGTTACATAAATACTCCCTAAATATGTCTAAGAGAAAGTGAGGGTGTTTTTAGAGAAAATTCGACTAAAAAGGAGACATTTTTGAGAGGGTATTCGACCTAAGGAGGCAAGAACACACGAGGAGCAAGGCAGAGAATTCTTCTACGAGTTTTTCACTTCCTTCTTCCTATTTTCATTATTGGTTATGAATTCTAGTATTGTAGTTTTGCATACTATTATGAATAACTAATTTGTTATCTAGGGTTTTGATGAAAACTTTTGTAGGATGAATTCTTATTACGTGTTTATATAATTGAGCCGTTGGATTTCTCTACTTGTTTAACTACGTGTTTATTGTTGTTGACTGAATGACCATCAGTTGACTGTGCCTATTTAGTTTGTATTTCTTGGAAAATGGTACATATTTAGGTAGTTGTTGAACAACATCACTCCTAATGTATGTGAGGAATCAATACGGAGGGTTTAAAGGTGGGATTAGGAATAACGAAATCTTGGTGGGGTCTTAGTGAGCGGTGAATTAATGCCAGCTAGCGTAATTCGGAAAAATATGTCTAGTAAATTGTGGTAGTTGATCGGAAGAGAATTACGATATCCGAAGTACTCACGATTGGTAGAGAATACTTAGGCAAAATTATAGAAGGCATAGTGGAAAGGATTCCGACAATTGGAGAAATCATAACTCTAGGCCTCCTTAGTCTTGTCTCCAATTTCATCCTTGTTAGTTGATAATTTTATTACTTTATAATATTTGTTAGTTACTTAGTAGAAATAAAAATCAAATCTTTATAACTAGAAAATTGTTTGAACTTGTGTTTCTTTGCGATATTGAACAACTGTAGCTAAGCTTTAGTTCTCTGTGGGATTTGACTCCAAATTTTTAGACCGGATTATATTTGCAACGATCGCTTATCCGTTTTAGGACTAGAGTTGGGCGTGATTACCTCATTCAATAACAAAATTCTACTTTAATGGCATCACTCATTATATGCCAAGTTTGTTAATGACTCATTATTTCTAATATTAGGAGGTGTAGTTTCAAAAACTAAAATAATAACGCAGTTATGCTAAATGAAGAAAATAAAACGAATGAGAAATAAAATATACAAGCAATTATATGGAATCACAAGAAATAAAGGTAGAGAAATAAAAGATAAATAATGTACAAAGAAAATATATTTTAAAATTTAAAAAGAAATTAAAAATTAAAACTAAAATGAAAAACTAAATAAAAAGAAATTAAAATAATGGAAATAAAAATTTATAAAGAAAATATATTAAAATAAAAACAAAAAAGAAAGAAAGTAAAAAGTAAACTTGTAATTACACAGTGTAATTACCACTAATTCTCACCTCCCCCATGAGAATTGGAGAGTGTAATTACCCAATTCCATGCTGACCAAGTAATTACTTGGCCAAACAAACATGCCAAAGTGTGTAATTACACCCAATTACACCCAAATCCAATTCCTAGGTGGCTTTCCAAACAGGCTCTTAGTATTCTAGCTTTCTCAATATCTCGTGTTATTTTACTACGAAACATTTTAGAATAAGTTAGTCATATGAGAATGAAATATTGGAATGTTATAAAATAAAGACTATAAAAGAAATAAACCGAAGACAAGTATAGAGGGAGATTGATATTTTATTCAACTTTCAAACTTATGTACATAATGAACTGAAAACTCCTCTATTTATAGAAGAAAGGAAGCAGCTGCGAGGCTTTTCAGGAAGCAGCTGCAAGGCTTTTCTTTAGCTGCTTGTAAGCTGTCTGCATGAGTTACTTGCAACCTGCCTGTTTAATATGAAGCTGTTGCAAATCATTTCATTGGGCTGTTTGCAACCTGCCTGCATCGGCTGCTTGTAGATAAATTTCAACAGAGTACTAAATGGATAATATTCTTCAGGAAGATTATCTACAGCGCAGTAATAAATGGACATCCATAATATAATTATTTTCATAACACTCCCCCTTGAATGTTCATTAAAAGGTATTGTGCCTTGTTAAAACCTTACTAGAAAAAACCTAGTGGAAAAAATCCTAGTAAAGGAAAAAGAGTACACATATTTAGTAATACACATTTCTAGTTGCCTCATTAAAAACCTTATAAGGAAAACTCCATGGGAAAAAAACCTTAGTAAGGAAAAAAGAGAACATCGCATATTTTACTCCCCTTGATGAAAACCTTGTTTCAAATATTTGAGTCTCTACATTCCAATCTTGTATACCATCTTCTCAAAAGTTGAAGTTGACAAAGATTTAGTGAATAAATCTGTCGGATTGTCACTTGAACGGATTTGTTGCACATCAATGTCACCATTTTTCTGAAGATCGTGTGTGTAGAATAATTTTGGTGAAATATGCTTCGTTCTATCTCCTTTTATAAATCCTCCATTCAATTGGGCTATGCATGTAGCATTGTCTTCGTATAAAATTGTGGGTCTTTTCTCACATTCCAAACCACATTTTTCTCGAATAAAATTAATTATTGATCTCAACCATACGCATTCCCTACTTGCTTCATGAATAGCTATTATTTCAGCATGATTTGAAGAAGTAGCAACAATAGATTGTTTTGTGGAGCGCCATGATATGATAGTACCTCCACATGTAAACACGTACCCGGTTTGAGATCTAGCTTTATGGGGATCAGATAAATAACCTGCATCTGCATAACCAACAAGATCTGCACTATCTTTGTTAGCATAAAACAAACCCATATCAAGAGTTCCCTTTAAATATCGCAGTATATGCTTAATTCCGTTCCAATGTCTCCGTGTAGGAGAAGAACTATATCTTGCTAGTAAATTAACAGAAAATGCTATGTCAGGCCTTGTAGCATTAGCAAGATACATTAGTGCACCAATTGCTCTGAGATAGGGTACTTCGGGACCAAGGAGTTCCTCATCCTCTTTTGGAAGTCGGAACAAATCTTTATTCACTTCAAGTGATCGAACAACCATTGGTATACTCAATGGGTGCGCTTTGTCCATGTAAAAGTTTTTTAAGACCCTTTCTGTATAGGCAGATTGATGGATAAAGATCCAGTCTGCTAAATGTTCAATTTGTAGACCAAGATAAAGTTTTGTCTTTCCAAGATCTTTCATCTCAAATTCTTTCTTAAGATATTCAATTGCCTTTTGGAGATCTTCTGGAGTTCCAACAAGATTTATGTCATCAACATAAACAACAAGTATAATATATTCTGAAGCCATTTTCTTTATAAAAATACACGGATAAATAACATTATTTATGTAACCCTCTTTCAGCAAATATTCACTGAGACGATTATACCACATGCGCCCAGATTGCTTTAAGTCGTACAAAGATCTTTGTAATTTGATTGATTACATTTCCCGATAATTTGAATATGCTTTGAGGATTTTAAATCCTTCAGGGATTTTCATGTAAATTTCATTATTAAGTGACCCGTACAGATAAGTTGTAACCATATCCATTAGATGTATTTCACGCCTTTTATGTAAGGCTAAACTGATGAGATATCGAAATGTTATGGCATCCATAACGGGTGAATATATTTTTTCATAATCGACTCCAGGTCGTTGTGAGAATTCCTTGTGCAACAAGGCGAGCCTTGTATCTTTCAGCTTCATTTTTATCATTCCTTTTTCGCACAAAAACCCATTTATGACCAACTGGCTTTATACCGGCAGGTGTTTGGACTACTGGTCCAAAGAACTCTCTTTTAGAAAGTGACTTTAATTCCGATTGAATTGACTCTTGCCATTTTAGTCAATCAGATCTTTGTTGATATTATCCGACAGATCGGGGTTCAAGATTCTCACTATCTTGCATAATGTTAAGTGCAATATTATATGCAAAAATATTATCCACCACTATTTCAGATTGATTTAAATTAATCCCATCACCAGTAAAACTTATTAAAAGTTCCTCACTCACTTGAGTCTCGCGTTCATTATTTTCTTCAGGAATCTCAGAACTAATCAAATCTTGGATCTCTTCAGGAGATCCCTTCATAATATCATTTTTATCATTTGTCAATTTTCTTTTTCTAGGATTTCGATCCTTAGAATCCAAAGGCCTACCACTCTTCAGGCATGCTTTATGTTCACTAACTCTTATGCTAGTAGATGGTCCTGCTGGTACATCAATTCGGATAGGCACATTCTCTGCAGGGATATGTGACTTAGTTATCTTTTTCAAATCAGTAAATGCGTCTGGCATTTGATCTGCTATATTCTGTAAATGGATGATCTTCTGGACCTCCTGATTACATATAGGGGTACATGGATCAAAGTAAAATAATGATGAAACTTTTCACATAATTTCTCTTTTGATTTCCTTTTTCTCTCACCCTAATTGTGGAAAATTTATTTCATCAAATCGACAATTTGCAAATCGAGTAGTAAATAAATCTTCCGTCAATGGTTCAACATAGCAAATAATAGAGGGTGATTCAAACCAAATATATATTCCTAACCTTCTTTGAGGGCCCATCTTACTGCGTTGTGGTGGTGCTACTGGCACATATACAACACATCCAAAAATTCGTAGATGGGAAATATTTGGTTCATGACCAAAAACTAATTGTGACGGAGAATATTTATTATAATGTGTCGGTCTGAGACAAATAAGTGATGCTGCATGCAAGATAGCATGGCCCTAAACAGTAGTGGGCAATTGTGTTTTCATAAGTAGTGGTCTTGCTATCAATTGCAGGCGTTTAATAAATGACTATGCAAGGCCATTTTGAGTATGAACATAAGCTATAGGATGTTCAACTTTTATCCCAACTGATAGACAATAATCATCAAAAGCTTGAGATGAGAATTCTCCAGCATTATCAAGGCGAATAGCCTTTATAGGACAATCTGGAAATTGTGCCCTTAATAGAATTATTTGGGCTAATAGCTTTGCAAATGCCAGGTTGCGAGATGATAGTAGGAACACATGAGACCATCTTGAAGATGCATCTATTAGGACCATAAAATATCTAAACAGCCTACTTGGTGGGTGAATAGGTCCATATATATCCCCATGTATACGTTCTAAAAAGGCAGGGGATTCAATGCCAACCTTCATTGGTGATGGTCTAGTGATCATTTTGCCTTGATAACAAGTATCACAAGAAAATTCATTATTTGTAAGAATCTTCAGGTTCTTTAATGGATGCCCACTCGAATTTTCAGTAATTCGTCTCATCATTATTGATCCACGATGGCCCAAACGGCCATGCCAAAGCACAAAAGTATTTGAATCCGCAAACTTCTGGTTTACGATAGAGTATGCTTCAACTGTACTAATTTTTCAATAGTATAAGTCAGAAGATAAAGTTGGTAACTTTTCTACAATGCATTTCTGGCCAGAAATATTCTTTGTAATACAAAGATATTCCACGTTCATTTCATCTATCGTCTCAACATGATACCCATTTCGGCGGATGTCCATAAAACTCAATAAGTTTCTTCGGGACTTGGAGGAGAATAATGCATTGTCTATAATAAGTTTTGTTTCCTTAGACAGAAATATAGTAGCTCTTCCAGAGCCTTCAATCAAACTTATATTACCAGAAATTGTAAAAATATTTGCCTTTTCCTTATGCAAATAAGAAAAGTATTTCTAATCTTTGAATATGGCATGAGTTGTTCCACCTTCATGATTGGTCTTTGATCCAAACATAATTTGAGGATTATTCATATTCTTCAAAATGACATAAACAAAATAAATATGATAGTAAATATCATTATTAAAGCATAACTTTTATTTATGTACAACTATTACATAACTATATTATCTACTACAAATAACAAAAATTAAAATATTTACATCTCTACAGATTCATCACCGATCACATGACTTGTTTCTCCTTCTGGGAATGCAAAGTAATCAGTTACATTCAAATGCATGAAGTCTAAATTATCTTCAGAAATAAAATTTGCTTCAGCATTTTTCTCTGTCTTCTTCAGGGAGGTTTGATACAGCTCAACCAGGTGCTTTGGCGTACGACATGTACCTGACCAAGTGCCCTTTTCCTCCACATCTATAATATGCATTTTCTGGCTTTAGTGCTTGGATCGCTTCATGCTTTTGTTCCTTCCTTTTCCACTGCTGGTGGTGAGGACGGTTCTTTGGTGCATTATTATTACCATGATTAGAGTTTCCTCCCCGACCACGACCATGACCACGATTGGGGCCACGTCCTCTTCCACGCTTAGCTTGGTGGAAGTTCGTCTTATTCACTTTAGGGAATGGACAAGAACCGGTAGGTCGACTTTCATGGTTTTTCATTAATAGCCCATTATGTTGCTCGGCTACAAGAAGATGTGAGATAAGTTCAGAATACTTTTTGAATCCCATCTCTCGATATTGCTGTTGCAGGAGCATATTCGAGGCATGAAAAATGGTGAAAGTTTTTTCCAACATGTCATGATCAGTAATATTATCACCACATTGTTTCAATTGGAAAATAATTCTGAACATAGCAGAATTATACTCACTGATAGATTTAAAATCTTGTAGCCTTAGATGAGTCCAATCATAACGTGCCTGTGGAAGGACGACCATCTTCATGTGGTCATATCTATCTTTCAAATTATTCCACAGTATGACTGGATCTTTAATAATAAGATATTCCATTTTCAGGCCCTCATCAAGGTGATGGCGTAGGAATATCATTGCTTTGGCACGGTCTTGGTTTGATGCCTGATTTTTGTCTTTGATGGTGTCTGCCAGACCCATCGTATCAAGATGAATTTCGGCATCAAGCACCCAAGACATGTAGTTTTTGCCTGATATATCCAGAGCTACAAATTCAAGTTTAGAAAGATTTGACATTATTTAGAAAAAGAAAGTTCGTACCTGTGATACTTTCAAAGTATTTGCTCGATATGACAGAGTATCGTGCTGATAACGTGTTATAAAATAAAGACTATAAAAGAAATAAACTGAAGACAAGTATAGAGGGAGATTGATATTTTATTCAACTTTCACACTTATGTACATAATGAACGGAAAACTTCTCTATTTATAGAAGAAAGGAAGCAATCTGCCTGTTTAATAAGAAGCTGCTGCAAGTCATTTCATTGAGCTGGTTGCAACCTGTCTACATCAGCTACTTGTAGATAAACTTCAATAGAGTACTAAATAGATAATTTTCTTCAGAAAAATTATCTATAACAGAATAATAAATAAACATTCACAGTATAATTATTTTTTCGTAACATGGAAAAAGTATTGGAAGCCGAAGTTAAAATTTAAAAGGAAAGAGTTGCGGAACTTATTTCTCGAACAAAATACGTGATGGGGCTTACGTGTCGTCTCGGATGAGGGAGTGAAAAGAAAAGGCCATTCCAAATTCCAATGGTCGGGACCCTCTAAACTTGATACTACTATTTTTTATTACGTGTACACCTAAATTAAAAAGCGGCAACTTCAGAATCGTCCCCATATATTATGTCATTTTGGTTAGTCTAATTTTACCACCCCAAACACATTATATGTAAATATCTCCTCTGGATTCTAATACTCAACGTCTACAAATCTAGACCTCTCCCAAACCAAAATAGTTGAAGTCACCCCAAAAGATAGTGCTAAGGTTTCATCCAGGGGCGGCCCAACATCGGGTGAGGCCTAAAGCAAAGCCTTAATAAGATGCCTTATATATATATATATATATATATATATATATATATATATATATATATATTAATTAAACATTATTTTTTTTAAAAATTAGACAAGTGAGGATGTAGAATTAAAAAAAATAAGAACTTAGTTTTATAAAGTACAAAAAATTAAATGAATTTAACATTGATTGCATCACTACTGAAATGGGAGAACCCAGAAAACATACTTCCTCCATCCCAACTTAAGTGACTCCGTTTTTTTAGTAAGTTCCTTTCTATATTTGTAACAATTCAACTTTAAATTTTTTTTTTTACCATTAATGAGATAATTTCTAACCCACAAATTTCTATGATTTATTTAAGATTATAAGTTTCAAAAGTCTTCCTTTATTTGATAAACTCCATATCCAGTCAAACACTTTCATATAAATTGGGACAGAGAGAATATAATTTATGTAAGAAAAATAAATAATAAGTTAAATTATTAGATATAGTTACGTGACCAACTAATGAATAGAGAAATATAATTAAGTAAAAAAGTAAAATAAGATTGACAAAAAACTATTTTAGTTATATTAATTAGAGGAAGAAATCGAGTTATTAAAAATTAATATGACAATAAAGAAATAAATTTATCAATAATAAAAGATAATTATATAAATAATATACTATTATATATAGAAAATAATAATTTTGGGGCCCTTAAATTTTTGGAGGCCTAAAGCAAGTGTTTCACTTGCTTTAGGGTCGGGCCGCCCCTGGTTTCATCAATCCCATTTATGTAACTAAAAATGAGTTCATCATATGGAAATGAAACTAATACGTGAACTATATTAATATATTTTTTGTTACGATAGACCAAATATTTTGGAGATAAAACGTGAATTGTTGATCAAGTTTAAATTTAAAGATTGCTTTACAATTATTAGATCTATCAAAACGGGTTAGCCCAGCTCAACCCAGCCCAAACTTCGCGGGCTTTTAAATTTATTGGGCTAGGACGAGTTGGCATGTCATCTGAATGGGCCTTAAAATGCCCAGCCTAACCCAGCCCTAAGAGTGTCGTGGGCTATAGCCGGCCGCCCCTTCAATTTTTAGAAAAATAAATTCTTCAAATCTTTAAATATTTCTTTGTGATATAGTTACTTAAATCATGTGAACAACTTATGTTTGCTTAGAACGTACAAGAAGCTTGATATTTGACAAGCAATCTCGTAATTGAAATACAAATTCTTTATATCTCTAACTCTTCTTTTTTAAAGTTACATAAATATTTTTTAATACTTTTCTTTCAACTTCCTCGGGTTCAGGGATTACTTTAATAAGTTTATATGCTGAGGTTTTTTAATTTAGGTTTAACATAATTTGTTGATTTCATCATTATAGTACATAAAATTTTTAAAATTCATGAAATTTGCTAGTATTGTTAATTTATTTGGGTATTAAAATTAACTTTTTTCTATACTGAAGAGCAGTTTAATTATAAGTAATATACTAAAGTAATCCAAAAAAAGATATTATTGGCCACTTAAAACTTTCCTAGTTCATTGTTAATTAAGCAAAAGAAAAATCTTGTCATGCTACATGTATATCAAAAATCTAAATTCTTGTTGATATGAATGGGTAAATGAGCAATTTAGGGTTGAGGAATTGGGATTATTTAATAGTTTTTTTTGTTTTTACTTTTTTAAAATATGAAATATTTAAATTTGAATATAAGCAATTTTTGGCCCACAGACCGACCTAGACCTAGCCTCAGTCAAGTCGCAAGGGTCAACGAGCTAACTTGGGCCGATCTTATACGCTTCAATTTTAAATGGGCTCAAAAATCCTAATCCAACTCTATCCAAGTAGCGAGTTGGGTTGGACTGCCCTAAGGGGCAAGCCCATTCTGATGGCTCCAACAATTACCCATCTGATCCTAATCATGCATTCCTTATAGGAATCTTAAGGAAATTAAAGGATAAAGAAAAATATGGAAAATGTCGAACAATATTGCTTGATTTATTACCACCAGAGCTATCTTTATTAGCGTGCCTCACATTCAAAATCTCATCTCTTCTTTTATTGTTGATTATTGCATCTTATTTGTTATTAAGTGTTCTTAGTGTTATCATCTCTAACCTTTTCGAATAATTTCCGAGTAGATTTCCGTAGCCACCCAGGTGTGAATAGCAAAGTAAGTCCTACTCTTAAGATACAATGAACCATTCATAAATCTTTTAATGTGCACTTAAATAAAATTTCTCTGGAACTTTTAAATCTTTCAACTGCTTTATTAGGAATTTAGGATGAACTAACATGAGACTTTGAAAGGACCTGAAATGATAAAGAGACACAGGAATGCAGAAATTAAATTCATGATTTTCTGTAGACTAATTTTTTGGGCACGTACGTTATATATGTATGCTAGGCTAATCAATACAAACATTTTAAAATGATACAAATAATAGTAGAACATGGGTACGATGAGTTACATATAAGTTGAAATTGATGAATGGTAAGACTATTCGATCGACTTAATTGTTAAATATAAGATGATTATATTAGATATCGTTTGAACAACTAAATTTAGTTACGTGGATTGTCATACCAAGTATTCAACTTGGCAATTTTTTATGTATATTTCAACAACATATAATTTACATGTGAATATGGGCAATGTCAACTATTATTGTAAATACTTCATGTCTAGAAGTTTCTGTCTTGTCTTTAAGAAATTGTAGCCTTCTTCCTTTTACAGTCGCATACATGTCAAGAAGTTGTTGTCGGGTGAAAATAGTAATTTGTAGAAGTTGTACAGAAATTCGATCAACATATGTCCGCGTTAGCTTACATGCACTTTGACTATTCCAACAAGCACTTCTTACCTTCCACCAACATAGGCAATAGCGGAGGCAAAATTTTCGATAAGGGGGCTCAAAAAAGAAAAGTTAAAAAATTAAAACAAACTATATTATTGAACCAATGACCTTACAAAGGTTTTAAACCCTCTTGACCACTAAACTATGCTTCTGGGCTATGTTAAGGGGATTCAATATATATATATATATATATATATATAGAGAGAGAGAGAGAGAGAGAGAGAGAGAGAGAGAGAGAGAGAGAGAGAGGACAAAACATATTTTGCCTTATATGTAGAGGTTCGGGTAAACCCCTTTCACATAAGGTACAGAAAAAGGGCCAAAAATGCCCTTGAACTATTTGAAATAGCTCAAAAATGCTCTCCGTTTGTTTTTGGTACCAAAAATATCCATACCATCTATATTTTGGACCTCAAATGCTCTTAAATCGTTAGTCTTGCCATTGAAGGTGACATGACAGTCCAACTGAGTTAGATTTGCTTTATGGCCATCTACCTAAACAATCCAATATGGCAAAATTATCTTTTCGGAAAAATTATTTTTCCTGAATTTTTAAAAAATACAAAATCAATACTTATTCCGAAAAAAGTAAAAAATTTCCGGAAAAATTATTTATTTCGGGAATTTTTATTAAAATACAAAACCAACACTTATTCCGAAAAAAGTAAACAAATTCCGGAAAAATTATTTATTTCAGAAATTTTTAATCAACACTTATTCTGAAAAAAGTAAAAAAAAATTGGGAAAAATTATTTATTTAAGAAATTTTTACTAAAATACAAAATCAACAATTATTCCAAAAAAAGTAAAAAAATTCCAAAAAAAAATTTATTTCGGAAATTTTTATTAAAATACAAAATCAACACTTATTCCGAAAAAAGTAAAAAAATTCCGGAAAAAATATTTTTTCGGCAAAATAATTTTTCTAGAAATATTTTTACTTTTTTCGGATTAAGTGTTGATTTTATATTTTTAAAAACAATCCGAAAAAATAATTTTTCCGAAAAAATAATTTTGTCATGCTGAATTGCTTAGGTGGATGGCCATGTAAACATATCTAACCCAGTTGGACTGTCATGTCACCTTCAATGGCAAGACTAACGGTTTAAGGGCATTTGTGGTCCAAAATATAGACGTCAAATATATTTTTGGTACAAAAAATAAACGAAGTACATTTTTGAGCTATTTCAAATAGTTCAAGGGCATTTTTGACCCTTTTCCGCATAAAGTATACTCCAGATGGATCCACATTCTCCAATACTTTTACTGGTTTTCCGTGCTCTTTGTCAATAATAATTTTACCATCTTCAGATTCAACTCCTGTAGCATTGACTTTTAATTTCTTCACTTCAAAGGTTGAATTTAGTGCAGAGAGATCTCCAGCTACTACTGCTCCAAGGATCTCACCAACAAACATATCCTGAAACATTATGACTATTATAAGAAGAAAAACATCAAGAATCAGAATATGGTAAACTGCAACGGCGCAAACAATTATTACAACGATATACCTCTGATATGAATATACCCAAGCAAATTGCTGGAATATATGTAACAAAAAACCAGGTGATAGGGAAACTACAATGGGAAAAAACAGCAGAGGATAAATTGAGATGTAATTTTTGCAGGCGATATAACCTTGACATCAAGCGCCTCGCAAATAATGCTTCAGGTGTCCTTATCGTGTAGAGTTTTTCAAGAATTTGATGGAATGCACTGACTTTCCGTTGTATGCCAAGTGGAATGAGAATGATATTATGTTCAGAACTCAAAACTGTCTTTGCAGCCAAAGGGTCAAGAAACATATTCAGTTCCACAAATTTATTAGAAGGAACATTGATGACATTTCCCTTCTTTGTGTTATCTTGATTGATGTGTCCCCCGACAATTAATATATCTTGCATCAAAATTCCGAAGATAATACCTTTCGCATTAATCAAAATGTCTTTGATGGATATCTCAAGTTCTCAAACCATAAAGCAAAACACGGTTATTGATATGACAAGGATTTACGTAGAGATCAACCACAAATGAACTAAGCTAAAGGGTAACTTAATATGTTCATAATGAAAATTGAGAGAGTTGACTGACAGAGCAAGTTTTACTTATGGGAGGACTAAACTTACCTGAGGCCCTAGAGAAGTGTCCGCTCCAAAATTCTCAAAATCGGCTCAGAATGTGTATACTACGATTAGATCCTAACTGAAGAATATTGTCTGAATTCTTTCCTAAATGACCACAATAATAGAGGAACCACTTGCCTGTATAGCCTTGCTTGTATTCTTGCCTTCCAAAACGATCTTTGCTATATTAGTCAATGGGCCATAATTTTTTGCTATGTATCTGAAATTATTTAGATCAAGCTGGTATATCAGCAAATTTGTACAGTGCACAAATGAACATGTGGAGGTTGCTAAGATGAATAACATGAAATGCCAATGCTTGGCAAAATTTACATTTTTCTACATGGATTTACTATAGGCAGATTGAGAGTAGAGAAAACAGGATCAGACTGGTTCATTGCGAATCCATCTCCAAGGCCCACAGGAATGTCATCACGGCCCATCATATGAAGCAAATCATACACAGAATCAATTGTTGCAGCATTTGCCCATCCTGTCTGACTCACTAGTATAGCCTGAGCGAAAGAAGATATTGCACATCGCAAGGCATTACTTCATAATGTTATGATAATATTAAACTCACATTAGGTTCCACTCTGTTTCTGCAATAGGTTGCTAACAATTCATCAGTTTTATCCCAGGGCTGAATAGAATTGAGGGAATGTAGTTTTGGAAAAAAAATTACATATAAAGTGACACTTACTGATTGAAGAAACTTACTGTAACTACAACTGATGTCTGATCAAGAACTAAATTCTTATAATATTTTTGGTTGAGGATCTCATTGACTATAGAAGACAAGCATAAACGGATGGAACAGGACTTATGGAAGCCATTTACTTTGAGATTGATATCTTCTACAGGTAATTTGAGTAGATAAAAGAGAGCTAGAAAGTCTCCAGCGCTCATATCCATATCAAACACAAAATTCTTTCCCCTAAAATCCGGTTTGTAAAATACTTCTCTGTAATAAGGAAATTGTGTTGTAAAATTGAATCTTCCAGCATGTTCTGCTTGGTTTAAGACCTGCAACCACAAGGAATATAGCATTGGTTTCTATCACCCGATTACTTTGTTAAAACTGTAATGCAAAATATCACAAGCAAACTTCAACTCTGTCTGATTCAGAAAGAGGGATGTACAACCAATTCAGACGGAGAAATTAGTTTTAAAACTTACATCCAGAAAGCTGACACAGAACTCTGTCTAAAACACTGCTAGCATTTCGATTAGGTTTTGCTCTTACAGCAACAAGAACAGGCACTCCTCTAGGTCCAACAACTTCTTTTGTATAACCATCCTGATACTTAGCATCGACTTAGAACAAGTGTGAAATACAGTAAGGTGTAAGAAAAGAACATTGATGCAAGAACATAAAGGAAAAGAAGAAACACCATTATCTCATATCTCATGCTAGTCAATACAAAGCATAAAATATCGTACATCTTGGTAAGAGAAGAAAGATATTTGACGTAATTTACAATGACATATTATATCACTGAAGGACTAGAAGGACGAAATTTTTCCATTTGTTACTAAGATGAGAAAAGGAAATCATTTTAAGATAGAGACAATCAATCACCTGGCACCTGCCCCTCCCATTCTTTACTGTGCAAAAAGGATCACGAAGTCTAGTCTGAACATGGCCTCTGTGAACTCCATTTCTTTCTAAGTTGAACCTTGGAGTTTTACTACCATCAAACAATGGATTTGACCCATCAGATATGCCATATGGCTTATTTGGAGTAACCACAGTAACATTGATATACTCCATTTCAGCAAATTCATTTTCTCCTTGGTGGTTATGTCGTTTACCCATGATTGAAGCAGCTATACCGGACATAAATGAGTCCCACATAAAAAAACTCTGCGCATAGAACGTTCTCCTCAGTAATCAAACTAATGTCTTTAGTACCACAAAGAGTTTTGAGTTCTATATTCCTGGATCATTACCTTATAGAATTGGTCATTAAACCATGTATCATGAACCATTTTCAGCGACTTGAAACAGTATTGTGCTTCATAGGTATGATGATTCTTCTCAAAGGTCTCGAAAAAGTTTTGATTTACAAGAATGGTGTTTGTGGCATCCAATGGGACAATAGTAACTGGAACACCCGAATGAATAACCTGCAAGATAACATAATGGTGACAGCTCCTGGTTACTAAGATTAGCAAGAGATATGGCCACAAATATCAAAATAAAGAAGTGCAAAACTAAACGCATATGGATACATTTAATACCTGATATGCAGCAAAAGGATCCATAAATATGTTGAATTCTGCATAAGGATTGTTGGTGTAATCTGTAAACAGATTGCCATGGTTACCACATTGTTGAGGTTGGCAAGAGGAAGTGGCATTGTCTGGACAGCAACCTGTAGGATTCTTTGACCTTATTCCACCCCCCATAAAATAAATGTGCTCAATATTTTTCTTTAAATGCGGATTACTTAAAAGAAACAAAGCAAAATTAGTATGCGATAATATTTTGGCTAATGGAGTCCATCTCACATAAGCATAGGCATATTTGTAAAACGTAGACTTTGTTGACAATATTCTTTGGGATCCAAAAATATTGAATTGTGTGGTGGATATCATTTCCACAAGTTGTATCTTTTCTTTTACAACTGAGAGGCCAAAACTTTTTTGCCTATAAAAAGAAAGGACATTAGTTCATTTTAATCACACCAACAAACCTTGAGTCTTCATTTCTTGTTTCTTCCTTTCCTCCTTTATTAAGAGTATTTTGTACGATCGTTTGAGTGTTGGGAAGCACTTGTATGAACCCTTTATTTGGAGTGATCTTGTGAGGTTATTCTCTTAGGGTATTTGGGATTAATTAGAGTATTTACTCTAATTTTGTACTCTTATTGGTATAGTAAAATTGTTCCTCTCTGCTTGTGAACGTAGGTCACCTTGACCAAACCACGTTAAATTTGTCTCTTCTTTATCTACTTTAATTGTCGTTATTATCAACTTGCATTGTCTTTATTATTGTCATTATAATGTTGTTTTGCTAAATTTCGCACTAACCAAGTTCCCGATCCTAATAAATTGGTATCAGATCCGGATCTAACCGAGTTTGTTTCAGTAGCCAATATGACTCTAGCAAAGTCTTATGTTGAGAAATTTGATCGAAGTGCAAACTTCGGAATGTGGAAATTAAAGATAGAAACTATCCTAATTCTGGATGGCTTAGACTTGGCGTTGCAAGAAAAGGAGAAAAAATCGGATAAAATGACGGATGAGGAGTTTGCCGTCATAGACAAAAAAATAAAAGCAAATATCATTTTAAATCTCTCAAATGTAGTTTTACGTAAAGTTTCTATAGAAACCACAGCCAAAGGCATGTGGGAAAAATTGAAAACCTTATATATGAAGAGGACGATGGAAAATAGACTTTACCTGAAGCAGAAGCTTTATACAATTCGTATGGCTGAAGGTACCTCTATTCTCTCTCATCTTGACACATAGCTTTATACAATTTGTATGGGTGAAAGTACCTCTATTCTCTCTCATCTTGACACATTTGATTCCATTCTTATGGATTTGAGTAATATAAATACTGAAATTAAAGATGAGGATCAAGCCGTGTTACTGCTTTATTCTCTATCCCCATCTTTAAAGCATATAAGAGATACTATGCTTTATGCAAATGATAATATCTCTTATAAGGATATTAAATCCATCTTAAAATCAAAAGAACAAATAGATAGTGATATTACTAGGGAAGTTAGTGGAACTCAAGCGGAAGTTGGCTTATTTGTTAGGGAAAAATCCGACTCAAAATTCAGATACAATAATTTAAAGTGTGGCTATTATCATAAGAAAAGTTACATTATCTCCGAATGCTATAAGCCGAAAAATTAAAAAAAGCATAAGGAAAGGAAAAATGAGCACAAAAATACTGACACTGCCGAAGCAAGTGTAGCTGCTGATGATATTGAGGGAACTAATTTTTTAGCAACTAATAATAGTTTCAACTCTAACAATGAGTGAATTATAGATTCGGGTTGTTCTTATCATATGCGTCCCAATTAGGATTTATTTATCACATATGAATCTATTGGAGGTGGAGTTATCTTGATGGACAACAATGCTGCCTGTAAAGTTTTTGGAAAAGGTACCGTCCGAATCAAAATGCACGATGGTGTGGTGAGAATTCTCACTGATGTTAGACATGTTCCTGACTTAAAGAAAAATCTCATCTCTTTGGGCACTCTAGAATCTCTTGGGTGCAAGTACGCTGGTGAAGGTGGAGTTCTGAAAGCTTCTCATGGTGCTCTTGTGATCATGAAAGCACACAGATCTGGTTCGTTGTATAATATATTGGGATCCACGGTTATAGGCCCTACTTGTCATGACCCAAAATTCTAACCTGTCGTGATGGCGCCCATCTCAGTACTAGGCAAGGCGACAACATCAATAACCCACGATTTCCTTTAAATTTTAAAAAAAACGTAACGTTTAATACAATACCAAAAATCTAGCAATTTTCGATACAACACTCCTAAAACCTGGTGTCACTGAGTACATGAGCATCTAATATGAGTACAAGTCTGGAAAATATGATCTATAATAGTTTGAGACCAAATACAGTAAACAAGGAGATAGAGATAGAGAGACAGGGTCTGCGGAACACGGCAGCTACCTCAAAATTTTCCAAAAATCAAATGCGCAAAATAATCAATACCCGCTATGTTCAGGAACACCTGGATCTGCACACGAAGTGCAGGGTATAGAATGAGTACAACCAGCTCAGCAAGTAACAATAATAACTAAGGAACTGAAGATAATGATGAGCTACACAGTCATAGTTCACTTTCAGTAGTTCCAGCAAAGAATATACATGCTTTCAAATCCGGCAGTTTAAGTCAAATTAATTTTATACAGTTCAATTTCAAGTAATTCGGATATAAATTCTTTCAGAGATTTTACAACAATGACAGATAGCAACCAAGTGCAACAACAAATGCAAAGCAAGTACAACCTCTCAGGCAACATTTACTCAACTTATCACAACAGCTCAACCACTCGGCTCTCAGCCCTCAACACTCACACTCAATGGATACCCGCGCTCACTGGGGGTGTGTACAGACTCCGGAGGGGCTCCTACAGCCCAAGCGCTATAATCTGCATAGACAACTTACGTGCTGCACGGACAAATCACATGCTATAATATCCTGCACGGACAACTCACATGCCATAATATCCTTACCTCACCGACAGGCCCTCGGCCTTACTTAGTCCTTAACCTCTCAAGTTTCTCGCGCTCTCAAAAATCACAAAGATCAGCCCAAACAAAGATAACATAGTATATCAACAAATATCCAGAAAGACTGAGGTATAATAGGCAAGAAAAATTATGACTGAGTACAAGACAATAATTAGCAAATAATTCAACAAGTACGCGACCTCTACGGGTCTCAACGGTACTATAACATAGCCTAAACATGATTTATAACAGGATTTATAGTCAAATTTCTTCAACACATAGAGATCATATAGCTAACAATAAATTATTCAACTTTACAGTTTTCCGAGATGGACCAAGTCACAATCCCCTCGGTGCACGCCCACACGCCCGTCACCTAGCATGTGCCCCACCTCCAAAATAATCACATGATACCAAAATCCGGAGTTTCATACCCTCAGGACCAGATTTATAATTGTTACTTACCTCAACCCGTGTAATTATTTATTTCGCTATGCCCTTGCCACGAGAATTGGTCTCCGAAAGCCTCATATCTAGCCACAATTAATTCGATTCAGTCAATATAAATTATTGTAATTAATTCCATAAGAAAATACTAATTTTTCCAATAAAATCCTAAATTAACTCAAAAATCGCTAGTAGGGACCACGTCTCGGAACCCGACAAAAGTTATAGAATATGAATGCTCCTCCAACCACGAGTCCAACCATTTAAATTTTACCAAAATCCGACATCAACTCGACTCTCAAATCTTCCATTAAAACCTATGAAGATTTCTACCATTTTCAACCCAATCCTTACCCATTTTCAACCCAATCCTTACCCATTTGAAGCCCTAGCAAGATCCTTGTGAAATCTTCAACCCTTGAATAAGAATTGATGGATAAATGACTAAGTCTTCACTTTCTCTCTCTAAAATGCTCTCACCTCTCTCTAAAATATCAAATTTTGGGTAAAAGATGAGCTTCAAGGGTTATAAATCGAAGTTGGGTCGGGTCAAAAATTAGAAAGAATGGAAGCTCGGACGCATTTATGCGATCGCATAACAGGTATGCGGTCCGCATATCTGCCGCATAATTTGGCCTCCAAAGTTGGACGTTACTGACCCGGTCTGCGGTCATTATGCGGCCCGCATACTTGTTCTGCGATCGCATAATGCACCGCAAAACAGGTCTGCGGTCGCATAGTGCACCGCAGATTTTTCTCAAATCTTGCTCCTCTCCTGATCCACTTTGCGACCATTATGCGGTCTGCAAAGTAATTCTGCGACCGCATAGTGGTCGCAGAAATGACCTTTTTCCGACAAAATTTTCCTTTACACATCGTTGCATTGTTCAACCCATAAGTTAACATCCAGTCAACCTTTTCAACTTAAATTCTAAACCTTGGAACTAAGCGCTCTAAATCATTTCAAAACCTCACCAAACCCAAACCAATAACCCCGGCAAGCCAAATAACAACTGTAATTCATAATTTGAGCAGTAAATGGAAAAAACGGGGTTGCAATAGTCAAAATGACCGGCCGGGTCATTACACTACTAGAGTTTCGATATCAGACAACTTGTCTGATTTTGATGGCATTAAATTTTAACATATACCCATTGGGGCTTTTGTGGAGAGGGTGGAACAAGTTTACTATATCAGCCAAAATTAAGCCAAGGTGGAGATTTGTATTATGACCAATATTTTGGCTAATGGAGTCCATCTCACATAAGCATAAGCATATTTGCAAAGTGTAGACTTTGTTGGCAATATTCTTTTGGACCCAAAAATATTGCATTGTGTGGTGGATATTATTTGCACAAGTTGTATCTTTTCTTTTACAACTAAGAGGCCAAGACTTTTTTGCCTATAAAAGGAAAGGACATTAATTCATTTTAATCACACCAACAAGACTTGGGTGTTCATTTCTTATTTCTTCCTTTCATCCTTTATTAAGAGTGTTTTGTATGAGAGTTGAGTGTTGAGAAGCAATTGTGTGAACCCTTTCTTTGGAGTGATCTTGTGAGGTTATTCTCTTAGGGTATTTAATATTAATTAGAGTATTTACTCTAATTTTGTGCTCTCTTTTGTACTCTTATTGGTATAGTGAAATTGCTCCTCTCCGCTTGTGGACGTAGGTCACCTGGACCGAACCACGTTAAATTTTTGTCTTCTTTATCTACTTTAATTGCCGTTATTATCAACTTGCATTGTCTTTGTTATTGTCATTATAACGTTGTTTGGCTAAATTCCTCACTACCCAGGTTCCCGATCCTAACACGATCCGATAAGAAAGACTATTGTGGGGCCAGCTGAAACTGTTTCAATCATTACTTGCTGAGCTGTTGGCTGTCGAAGAGGTGAATACATTCTCTTGCCCTGTTTACAAGTTCCATAAGATCAGCAGTTTGATAGATATAAAAAAGACAGCATTACAAGTTATCCTGCAGTCTTCCACAAAACATGATTTTATTTGCGTTCAAGCAACAATACAAAATAGTACCTGTGGAAGGAAGCTCCGCCGAAACCCATAGTTTGAGTCAATGTCCAGACGTCCTCCGAGACCCACAGATAGCTTGTCTATATCTACAATATCCACTTGTACCATTTCCCTGCATAAAACAGTGAGATGTTAGAAGCACATTCCAAAAAAAAGGTAAATAATTTGGAGATACAGTATTAAACAGATTGTTTTACATCACTATATATTCTTTTTAACTTGCAGAAAGAAGTCGAGAACAGAAAACGCTTCTTCACCTGATCAATCATAGGCAGATATCCACCAACATTTAGCAGAATGGTACTATCAGGAAGTATTCCACCGTCACCTCCCACACCAACATCACTATCTTTACGCTCCATCATGTAAAGAATGTCAAACACTTGATTTACAGCATGCCCTGCATCAGTCCATGCATTTGTGCTAATAGTTACTGCCTGCAACAAAAATTTCTCAAGTTATTTTCTCTGTGAAACCTTATTATACGAAATGGTGATACACTTAGCCCAAACTGTCACAGGGGCCTACTGTGGGGATCAAAATAATAATGCGGAAGCTAACAAAGAGTACTTTGATGACGACAAATTAGGCATAAAAGAAATATATCAAAAAGAGACTATCATTTAAAGTGGTTTGGTCAATTAACTTACATTTATATATATGAGATCAAAACTAATAAAAAAGAAAATACTAAAATATAAATCTCCCCTTAAACATGATTCTCTTAATGACTACCTTGTGGATATTATTGTTATTGTTGTGGCTTGCTGTATTTGTGTACAAGCTAAAGTTTTTTGAAAAACGAATACCTTTGGTCACTTTCATTGTCAAATAGGCTTTCCTTCGTATACCTTACTTACCTCGACCTAGCGAAGCACAACACAAAAAAGGTAGTCTTCTATGAGAAGCAAAGACCCTCAATTTATAGATGCTCAAAGACTTTTCCTCCAAGAAAAGGATAAGGCATATGAAGCAGATTATTCCTTTGGAGTCTTTCCCTTTATTCAAGAAAGAGAGTCCTAATATATTAGAAATTCAAGGCAAAATGCTAACAATTCTCCCTTTCGCCTGAATTTTAATTTCTGGCAAAATAAACTTGATCTACATTCTTCACATAATATTCAACGTCAACTATTGCTTGCAATATTTAGAAATATTATGGGTTAAAAATGGTTGAAAATAGGAATTGGTTTAAAAATAGCTCATGCGTTAAAAGCAAGCATGAGTTAAAAATTGGTTAAAATAGTTATGAGTTAAAAATGATTTCACAGTATTTTTAGTTTTATTTTTAAAGATGCATCAGCAATAGTGTTGAATATGGTTGAAATTTCATCTCCAACATTGAGTAGCACTTCTGTCAAGAATCTTCTTCACCGTAAAATTGATTGCAACTAGATTCTAAACCCGCCTTGAACCAGTCTTCAACCTTGTTCTGTTACTACTACTTGTTCGAATTAAAATAACAAGGAATCATGCGAAAGCTAACAAAGAGCACTTTGATGACAATAAATCAGGCATAAAAGAAATATATCAAAAACGACTATATAAAGCGGTATGGTCAATTGACCTACATTTATAAGAGAGGAGATAAAAAACTAATACTAATATAAAAGAAAATACTAAAACATAAATCTCCCCCTAAATGTGATTCTCTTAATGACTACATTGTGAATATTATTGTTGTTATTGTTGTTGTTGTGAGAAGCAGAGATCCTCAATTTATAGATGTCCAAGACTTTTTCTCCAAGAAAAGGATAAGGCATATTGTCACGACCTAAATATCCAACCAGTCGTGATAGCGCCTATCGTGAAATTAGGCAAACCGACATTCTCAATATGCTTTCAATATCTAATAGAAGTAAACTAAAGCAATTAAACTAACGGAAGGTTTACATAATAACGGGGTAAAAACCCAAAATACAAGTGCGGAATGATAGCCCGACATGGGAGTGTCACTAAGTCATGAGCATCTAATAACCAATCTAGAAATACAGTCTACTACAGTCTGTGCCAAATACCAATACAAGAGAGAAAAGATAATAAGAAAGGAGAAACAAGGACTGCGGACGTCGGCAGCTACCTCATAAGTCTTCGATAATCAGCCAGCGCACGAACTCAGCGACCGCCAGAACCATACACACCTGGATCTGCACATGAAGTGCAGGGTGTAGCATGAGTACAACCAACTCAGCAAGTAACAGAATTAAATAAGGAACTGAGAAGCAGTGACAAACTATAAAAATACAGATTATTTCAAACTTTTTCAGTAAAGAGTGAGCATGCTTTCAAATTCGGTGGTATAAGTCAAATTAGTTCGAGCTCAAGTAAAACAGATATGAATCTTCCAGAAATTTCACAATAACAACAGATAACAACTAAGTGCAACAATAAATAAAATTAATTACAGCCTCTCAAGGCAGCATTCACTCAACTCATCTCAACAGCTTATACTCTCGGCTCTCAGCCCTCAATACACACTCTTAATAGGTACCTGCGTTCACTGGAGGTGTACAAACTCCGGAGGGGTTCCTTCAGCCCAAACGTTATATTGCTGCGGCGCGTAGCCCGATCTAATATTGTTGCGGTGTGTAACTCGATCCAATATTGATGCGGCATAAAACCCGATCCAAAATTTATTGCGGCGTACAACCCGATCCAAAATTATTGCGGTGTGCAATCTGATCCAATAATATATATGGTATCGGTCTCGCCTCCCCAGGTTTGGGGGGTGACACTATGGCTGGAGATTGATTTATGACAAGATTTGCTGATTGCCATTTTGATGAATAAGTATACCCAACATTAGGGGGAGAAAATACGCAATTGAAAAAAGAGATAAATTAGAATGCATTATCACTATATCATTTAGATCCTCGAACAAATTAATGTGAATACGAGGTTCAAAAGATAATTTATTTATAAAATATTACAAATCAACTGCCAGATGCATTCACTGACTTACCAAGGGTGACTAAGTCACATATTCTAGCTGCTAATGCTCCTATTCGAATTGATGTCATGGCTGGACAATCTATAAATGCAAATGAGTTTAAGACACCCTTGAAACGTTGTAGACCAATCGGTTCCAAAGATAAAATACCCAAAAGAAAAAAGGAGCAAATGATCTAGGAAATCATAATATGGAGGGAAATTACTCAAAAAGAGCCATGTGACATAATAAATGATAAGACTTTAGAGGAGGTCCAAGTATCTAAAAATAATAAGAATGAAGAGATCTCAATAAGTTATGTGTCTACGGAAAAAAGGTGGAATCGAAATAATATCATTGTCGATAATGTTTTTGCTTATAATGTTATTGTTGAAATAATGCAATAGGGTGGGGATCTTGAATCAAGATCTATCGATGAATGTAGATAGAGAAATGATTAGCCAAAATGAAAAGAATCTATCCAGGCAGAATTAACTTCAATTGAAAAATGTGAAGTATTCAGACGTATAATTCGAACACTTGAAGGAATAAAGCCAGTGGGATACAAATGGGTTTTTGTGCTAAAACTATAACGACTCGACCGGTCATTTTGAGTATTACAGCCCCATTCCCCCATTTACTGCTCTATTTATGCTTTATAGCTCTATTATGACCTATCGGATTAGTTAGTTTGAGACCGGAAGGATTTTGGAATGAATTGAGACACTTAGTCTCATAATGGAAAACTTAAGTTGGAAAATTCGACCAGATATTGACTTATGTGTAAACGACCTCGGATTTGAATTCTGATGATTCCAATAGCTCCGTATGGTGATTTGGGCGTAGGAGCGTGTCCAGAAAATTATTTGGAGGTCCGTAGTGGAATTAGGCTTGAAATGGCGAAAGTTGAATTTTTGGAAAGTTTGACCGGAGGGTTGACTTTTTAATATCGGGGTCAGAATCTGATTCTGGAAATTTAAAATAGGTCCGTAATGTTAAATATGACTTGTGTGCAAAATTTGAAGTCATTTTGGATTAATTTGATGTGTTTCGGCACAAGATATAGAATTTGAAAGTTCAAAGTTCATAGATTTTTGATTTGAGGTTCGATTCATTGTTTTGATGTTGTTTGATGTGATTTGAGGCCTCGAGTAGATCCGTAGTATGTTTTAGGACTTGTTGGTGTATTTGGTAGAGGTCCCGGGGGCCTCGGGTGAGTTTCGGATGGTTAACGAATCAAATTCGGACTTAAGAAAAATGTTAGAACTGCTACCTCTAATGTGATCGCACCTGCAAGGGTCTTGGCCGTAGGTGCGACGGGGTCGGCGTAGATGCGGGACTGGGGCTGGCCTAGGGGTCTTCGCAGGTGCGACAATTTTTGTGCAAAAGCGTGACCGCAGATGCGGTCCTATGCATCACAGAAGCGATCTGGGTTTGCCAAGCTATTCTCGCAGAAGCGAGTTGTTTCTGTAGAAGCGAGGGTCGCAGGTGCGACCTCTTGTCCGCATCTGCGAAAGGGCTGGACAGAACCCTTTAAATTCGAGGGTTCGTGATTTTTTACCATTTTCGGATTTTGAAGCTCGGTTTGGGCGATTTTGGAGAGGAACTTTTCCACACGACTTGGGGTAAGTGTTCTTAACTCCCTTGTGATTATATTCCATGAATTTATCTTCATTTTAGCAATTGGTTGATGAATTTAAAGAAGAAATTGGGGGTGTTGGCCTAAACTTCATAATATGATTTTTTTGAGTTTTGAATATCGATTTGGAGGTGGAATTGAGTGAAATTAGTATGGTTGAACTTGTAATTGGATGGATTGTCGGATTTTGTGAGTTTTCGTCAGATTTCGAGATGTGGGCCCCACAGGTAATTTTTGGAGTGTAATTTTGGATTTTGTGGAAAATATTAGCATTTTGATATGGAATTAATCCCTATAAATTGTGTGGACTGAATCAAATTTATTGTGGCTAGATTCGAGCCATTCAGGAGTTGATACGCACAGAATGGGATTTCTGGAGCATTGTTTAGCTTGCTCGGCATTGGATTCGTCTTGTTCGAGATAAGTAACTCTTCTAATCTTGGAGCTGAGGGTATGAACCCTGATTATACGTGTTATGTATTTGGTATTGAGGTGACGCACATGCTAGGTGACGGGCGTGTGGGCGTGCACCATGTGAATTGGGACTCTGTTATTTCCATGGCACTGTATAGTGATCCTACTTTGTTGATGTCCGTGTTTTCACCGTGTGATAAAGTAATTGAGCTATCAATCATGCTAGATATCATATTTAGGCTTTATGACGATACTGCTAGGACCCATAGTGGTCGTTTCTTGCTGTCATTTCACTGATTATATTGATATTTTGTACTCAGTCATATTCATGCATTCATATCATATCTCAGTCTCAGCTGTTATTTATTGATTCATCATATCATTTTTGTGGGGCTAGTTTCATGACATTGTGAGCCCGTGAGTGAGACTAGAGAGATTGATGACTGAGTGAGGCTGGGGGCCTGTTTATGAGGATATTGATATTATAGCACGTGAGTTGTCCGTGCATCACGTGAGTTGTCCATGCGTATCCAGATATTGATATTATAGCACGTGAGTTATCCGTACAGTACGTGAGTTGTCCGTGCAGCACGTGAGTTGTCCGTACGGATTATAGCTCTTGGGCTGTAGGAGCCCCTCCGGAGTCTGCAGATCCCCAATGAGCGCGATTGATATTATTGAGGGATGGATCTTCCCTGGACATGGATCTTGTCCGAAGCATTATATACCTGGAGATGCATCTTCTCCACACGCTGGATTGGCCCTACTCGGTATTGAGTGACTAATGATCAGTTGACGTGTATATTTCGGGATAGATCTTCCCCGGGCCGGATTGGACATATACAGTACCGAGTGATTGGGCATGATGAGTGGAATGTGTGAGAAAGTGGGTTTGAGTACTCTGAGAGTGTGAGTACATGAGTTCATCTCTGAGATACATTGCATTGACATGCACACATGACATATAGGCATAGAGACGTATTTTCCTCATGTTGTACGGTATCACATCATTCATGATTTCTCACACATGTTAACAGATGGGCATAGTGATGCATTAGATTTACACTGGTTATCTGGAAAGAAAATAAAATAACTTATTTATTATTGAAAGGACTTTGGGAAAATTATTGTTTTCAAACTTATTTATATTTTTGGCAACTCCGGTAAACGATTTGGGTTTTCATTGATGTACTTGAAAGGCAGAACTATTTTCAGAAATCATGTTTTTGTTGAGTATTTGATTGTTGAGTTACTTCTCGTATTACTTGTTTTATGTTGTTATGAACTATTGTTGGTTATTGAAGTTGGAACCCGACCTTGGTACAAGCTCGTCACTACTTTTAACCTAAGGTTAGGTTTGTTACTTATTGAGTACATGGGGCCGGTTGTACTCATACTAATCTTCTGCACCTTATGTGCAGATGTTGGCTGTTGATGTTGCTGTGTTCGTTGGGAGCTAGATCTGAAGATGTACCTGTGTTCCGGTTGTAGCTGCCTCTTGTTCATGGTAGCCTTAGATTCATAAAACTCTGTTTATGTACTTTTCAAATAGATGATGTATTTACTTCATACCAACTTTGTATACTCTATTCTTAGAAGCTCATGATTTGTACTACCAGCTCTTGGGGAATATATAAGATTAAGATTTTTCTTTACTTAAATTGCTTTAATAATTGTTATTAGAATTGGATAGTTTATAATTGGCTTACCTAGCGGGTTGGGTTAGGTGCCATCACGACTAGTTGGATTTTGGGTCGTGACAAGGTGGTATCAGAGCTCTAGGTTCATAGGTTCTGCAAGTCATGAGCAAGTGTCTAGTACAGTCTTGCGGATCAGTTTGATGATGTCCATACCTATCTTCGAGAGGCTACAGGGCATTTAAGATATATACTTCCCATCTTTCCCCCTTATCGTGCGAAATTGATTCAGCTTGAGACATAACTCTTTGAATTCCTTCCACGCACTCGTATGTACACATGAGCGCTCAGTATCAGCTGTGCATCGCCGCCTTTTGATTCTATGAACGAAGTTTGAGATGTGTATTCTGTGTTTTGGTAATGTGCCAGTCTGGAGGACTTGAGGCCATGGTTGGACCGTAGCTTAAGCTCGGTAGCTTCAGTTTTAACTTGTACATTTTGACTCATATGTTTGGTAACGTCCCAACAAGTGGAAATTTGTGGCTCGATGAGCGGTGGAATGGCTTTGTGATGAGTATGATGTAACTGCAGGATGTGTTAAGACGATTTAAATATGATGAGAAGTGTTTCCTTGAAGTGTAAAAGAAGGCCATTGGGTGCTTGATTTTTGTTTTGATGTGACGTACAGTCTCAAGTGTGAATGTTTTGAAAGATCTTTCACGTTATTAAATTTTGGGGAAAATTAAATTCTTGTGTCTAGTTAATGAGTTTGGACTCAGAAAGATTAAGTAATTTCATAGTAATCATGGTTGCGAAAGGGTATAACAAGATGCCAATTTGAGACTAAGCAGGTGGGTTATCTCTTGCGGAGTAATCTACGTAGGTGTATTCCTTATGATGTGAATAGAGAGTTTCTTTTCTGCCAGCGGGGCGTATGTGTTGAGACTCAAATTTGAATCTGGTTGAGAAAGTTGACTTGAGTGTTAAGGGAATGGATGCAAACTTAGCGGACGATTGAGGTATTTTCATGGTTGGCGTGGTATGAGCTTGAGAAGAATTTTCGTTGAACTGATTGCGGTATTAAGGCAGTAATAGAGTATGGGTATTGTGAGTTATCGAGTGTTTAAATCTATGGCTTTGAGCCAAGTGAGGGAGCCTGCTAGTGACAATTCAATTTCATAGTTATATGTAAAGGTTTAGTTTTGGGTTGAGGCATACTTGTGGGTTAGTTATGACTTACAGAGGTGGAGATCGAGAATGACTCGAATAAGAAAATTTCTGGATACGGGTTATATTGCGCTTTATGAGTATATGAAAGTTGTGGGATGGGTGAGATGTTATTTGTGAATGATGTAGTGCGCACGGAGTATGAATTTGATAGGTGGTATTAAAGTAGAGTTACTTCTTTGAGCGTTATTATACTAATGGGGCACGTGTCTTTTGGCCTATTCGAGCGGTGTAATTTGGATTCGAACAAAGGTGGAGACTCTCGAGAAAGTTCCAATAGGTTCGACGTTTATATATAGCAATTGAGAATTGCTCCAAACTTGTGTATGGATAAAAATCTGAGACTTGCATTTGATGGTGCCTGGACTTGCGAAAATTCCGTATGACTATGTATTCTATATTTTGTATAAGGAAGGTAATAAGAACAATTTTAAATTCACATAAGGTATTTTCAGAGTGAGTGTTACAGTTGTGGTATTTATGAAGGTGCTTAGGAAGAATACAATTGCTTATGGACCGTAGGGCGTCGTGGTTCTATGCTAAGGTTTGTGGGGTGAGTTGTGGTTAAAGATCGTGGCATTTTAGCAAGGAGAAGTATCAATCTGAAGACAAATTTGGAAGGGACTCGGAGAAATAGGACAGCTTGGTAGTAGGTTGGATCAGTATGGTAATGGATATGATCGGTTCTTTGGGTGCTTATGATGTGGGGGATTTTCTACAGGTGCTTTGTGGCAATACTCTTGGGTTTGGCGACCTGCGTGGCTTGGTTGAGTTAGACAGATTTAAATCTGATGGCTTGATTATGTGCAAATGGATTCCAAGTCATTCTCGAGGATTTCTACCATGGTTTGAGATGGGTATTTTCCTACCGGCCTGAGGAGCATGTTGAGTATTGTGATTTTCTACCTGATGGGATCAAATGGAAGGCTTCTGGCTGATCAGATATATATTTTACTTGTGACTCCGAATGATTATGGGGTTCCCGTATTTTTCATATGAAGGCATGATAGATGTGGTGTGTTGTGTGAGATTAAGGTTTGCGTGTGCCAGGTCCCGGTTTAGTTTTGAAAGGGAGGTCATAAATTCTTAGAGGGCATGGACGGTTTTTGATATTTAGATGAATACTATAACTAATTGGTATTACGTGAGTAGAGTGTACGTTTCAGAAGGCGCACTATGTTTTGAATCATGGATATTTCATAAGTATTGCGACAATGTCCTGGTTGTTAGACTGCTGATATTCAAATTATTGCTATGTGGCACGAAGGAATGGGTGAAGTATTCCTCGTGGGAAGATCGTGTATGAGAGATGTGTTAGATATTCTGGTTGTGGAGATGGAATCAGAAATGGTGATTCGTGTGTTCTATGGATTTGGAGATTGAGAGTTTACAGGAGCAGATTGTTTCATAGTTGCGGACTGTGAAGTCATGGCCGGAGCTAGCCTGATGATAGTATGTATTATGACTCAGTCATTATGGATTTTCGGAGGGTTATTTATCTAGTTGTGGGTAACCATAGTGGATTTGGGGGTCCAGTGGTAGGCCCAATTAGGATGTGTATTCTACACCGAGTCGGATTGGTTGGCTCCATACTGCTATTGTTGAGGGATATGTCATTCGGTTGGCGTTGGACTTATTCGTGTTCTGAATGATCTGTGAGTTACTCTTCTATGCTACGAGGAGTTGTGATACATTGGTTATATGCACACATAGTGCGGTCCTATTGGGGGCCTTATAGCGAAATTCGAGCGAGGTGAGTACATTTGGAATTGTTGCATATTGGTACACGGGTGGTACGATTTGTGGCTCTAAGTTATATTGGTGTGGCGTGTCTATGGGATAGTTGTGTTTAATAATATAAGGTCATTGGACCTAGAATAGGTACTATCAGGTTTGATTACGGTATATTCGGGAGGATAATATTGAAAGTCGGCTTAGAAAGTGATTATGGTTCTGGTTGGGGTGAGAGAGCTCCATGACTTATTGATCTGATAAGGGGTCATAGGATTTCTACGTGTTTCTTTTATTATCAACAGTGTAGGAAGGTTTTGGAATGAAGTTTGGCTTGATATGGGGTTTAATACTAGTACCGGGTTAGTTGGAGTAGTTACTGTGATCAGGAATGGTGCTGCGAGCATGCGAGATGTGTAGTATATTATGTGAATATGTCCGGGGTCATGGTTATGGTTTGATACAGCTTGTTCGGACTCATTCAGTGTGTAGATATAAGATTCGTGTCTTGAAAAGAAATTCTAAATGTTAGGAATTGAATTCCAAAGTTTTTCGGCCAAGATTAAGTTAATGATTTTTGTTGTGTTGTGATGTCAGGCCTATATAGAATAGGGTGACGTGGGTTCACCCCCGGGTACATACGTGGTAAGATGGAATAGTAATTTGATGACTTGGGAACAACTCTTGTCACGTTCGAGGACGAACATATATTTAAGTGGGGGAAAATTTAACGACTCAATCGATCGTTTTGAGTATTACGGCCCCATTCCCCCATTTACTGCTCTATTTGTGCTTTATAGCTGTATTATGACCTATCAGATTAGTTAGTTCGAGACCGGAAGGATTTCGGAATGAATTGAGACACCTAGTCTCATAATGGAAAACTTAAGTTGGAAAAGTCGACCGGATATTGACTTATGTGTAAACGACCTCGGGTTTGAATTCTGATGATTCCAATAGCTCTGTATGGTAATTTTGGACTTGGGAGCGTGTCCGAAAAATTATTTGGAGGTACGTAGTGGAATTAGACTTGAAATGGCGAAAGTTAAATTTTTGGGATATTTGACCGGGGGGTTGACTTTTTGATATCGGGGTCGGAATCCGATTTTGGAAATTTGAAATAGGTCTGTAATGTGAAATGTGACTTGTGTGCAAAATTTGAAGTCATTTCGGATTGATTTGATGTGTTTCGGCACAAGATATAGAATTTGAAAGTTCAAAGTTCATAGATTTTTGATTTGAGGTGTAATTCATCGTTTTGATTTTATTTGATGTGATTTGAGGCCTCGAGTAGGTCTGTGGTATGTTTTAGGACTTGTTGGTTTATTTGGTAGAGGTTCTGGGGGCCTCGGGTGAGTTTCGGATGGTTAACGGATCAAATTCGAACTTAAAGAAAATGCTGGAACTGCTGCCTCTGATGTGATCGCACCTGCGAGGGTCTTGGCCACAGGTGCGATGCTGCAGGTGCGGAGGGGTTGGCGCAGATGTGGGACTGAGGATGGCCTGGGGTCTTCGCAGGTGCGGCGATTTTTGCACAAAAGCGCAACCACAGATGCGGTCCTATGCATTGCAGAAGCGATCTAGGTTGGCCAAGCTATTCTCGCAGAAGCGAGTTGTTTCCGCAGAAGCGAGGGTCGCAGGTGAGACCTTTTGTCCGCATCTGCGAAAGGGCTGGATAGAACCCTTTAAGTTCGAGGGTTCATGATTTTTCACCATTTTCGGATTTTGGAGCTCGGTTTGGGAGATTTTGGAGAGGAACTTTTCCACACGACTTGGGGTAAGTGTTCTTAACTCCCTTGTGATTATATTTCATGAATCTATCTTCATTTTAGAAATTGGTTGATGAATTTAAAGAGGAAATTGGGGGTGTTGGCCTAAAGTTCATAATATGAATTTTCGAGTTTTGAACATCGATTTGGAGAAGGAATTGAGTGAAATTAGTATGGTTGAACTTGTAATTGGATGGGTTATCGGATTTTGTAAGTTTCGTCGGATTCCGAGATGTGGGCCCCACGAGCGATTTTTGGAGTGTAATTTCAGATATTGTGAAAAATATTAGAATTTTGGTATAGAATTAATCCCTATAAATTGTGTGGACTGAATCAAATTTATTGTGGCTAGGTTCGAGCCATTCAGGAGTTGATACGCGTAGAATGGAATTTCTGGAGCATTGTTTAGCTTGCTCGGCATTGGATTCGTCTTGTTTGAGATAAGTAACTCTTCTAATCTTGGAGCTGAGGGTATGAACCCTGATTATACGTGTTATGTGTTTGGTATTGAGGTGACGCACATGTTAGGTGAAGGGCGTGTGGGCGTGTGGGCATGCACCATGTGAATTGGGACTCTGTTATTTCCATGGCACTGTATAATGGTCCTACTTTGTTGATGTCCGTATTTTTGCCATGTGATAAAGTAATTGAGCTGTCAATCATGCTAGATATCATGTTTAGGATTTATGACGATACTGCTAGGACCCATAGTGATCATTTCTTACTATCATTTCACTGATTATATTGATATTTCATACTCAGTCATATTCATGCATTCATATCAAATCTCAATCTCAATTGTTATTTATTGATACATTATATCATTGTTGTCAGGCTAGTTTCATGACATTATGAGCCCGTGAGTGAGACTAGAGAGATTGATGACTGAGTGAGGCCGGGGGCCTATTTGTGAGGATATTGATACTATAGCACGTGAGTTGTCCGTGCGGATCCAAATATTGATATTATGGCACGTGAGTTATCTGTACAGCACGTGAGTTATCCGTGCAGATTATAGCGCTTGGGTTGTAGGAGCCCCTCCGGAGTCTGCACACCCCCAGTGAGTGCGGTTGATTATATTGAGGGATGGATCTTCCCTGGACATGGATCTTGTCCGAAGCATTATGTACCTGGAGATGGATCTTCTCCACGGGCTGGATTGGCCCTACTCGGTATTGAGTGACTAATGATCAGTTGACGTGTATATTCCGAGATAGATATTCCCCGGGCCAGATTGGACATATACAGTACCGAGTGATTGGGCATGATGAGTGAAATGTGTGAGAAAGTGAGATTGAGTACTCTGAGAGTGTGAGTACATGAGTTCATCTCTGAGATACATTGCATTGACATGCACACATGACATATAGGCATAGAGATGTATTTTTCTCATGCTGTACGGTATCACATCATTCATGATTTCTCACACATGTTGACAGATGGGCATAGTGATGCATTTGTTTTACACTGGTTATCTGGAAAGAAAATGAATCAACTTATTTATTATTGAAAGAATTTTGGAAAAATTATTGTTTTCAAACTTATTCAGATTTTTGGCAACTTCGGTAAACGATTTGGGTTTTCATTGATGTACTTGAAAGGTAGAACTATTTTCAGAAATCATGTTTTTGTTGAGTATTTGATTGTTGAGTTACTTCTCATATTACTTGTTTTATGTTGTTATGAACTATTGTTGGTTATTGAAGTTGGGACCCGACCTTTGTTCCAGCTCGTCACTACTTTCAACCTAAGGTTAGGTTTGTTACTTATTGAGTACATGAGGTCGGTTGTACTCATACTACACTTTTGCACCTTGCGTGCAGATGTTGGCTGTTGATGTTGCTGTGTTCGTTGGGAGCTGGATCTGAAGATGTACCTATGTTCCGGTTGTAGCTGCCTCTTGTTCATGGTAGCCTTAGATTCATAAAACTCTGTTTATGTACTTTTCAAACAGATAATGTATTTACTTCTTACCATCTTTGTATACTCTATTCTTAGAAGTTCATGATTTGTACTACCAGTTCTTGGGGAATATATAAGATTAAGATTTTTCTTTACTTAAATTGCTTTAATAATTGTTATTGGAATTGGATAGTTGATAATTGGCTTACCTAGCGGGTTGGGTTAGGTGTCATCACGACTAGTTGGATTTTGGGTCGTGACAAAAACGAAATGATAAAAATGAAGTCGTTAGATATAAAGCACGACTTGCGGCACAAGGATTTTCGCAAAGGCCTGACATTGATTATATGCAGACATATTCTCCTGTGGTAGATGCAATCACCTTCAAGTATATTATAAATCCGGCAGTCCATAAAAAACTTGATAAGCGTTTGATGGATGTTGTCACAGCCTATTTGTATGGCACATTAGACAACGAAATTTATATGAAAATTCCTGAAGGGTTTAAAGTGCCTGAAGCTTATAAAGGTTTACGGGAAACTTGTTCAATAAATCTTCAAAAATCCTTATATGGATTGAAACAATTAGGGCGAATGTGGTATAATTACTTGAGTGAGTACTTGCTAAAAGAAGGGTATAAGAATGATCCAGTTTGTCCTTGTGTCTTTATAAAAAGGTCTGGATCTGAATTTATTATAATCGATGTGTATGTTGATGATCAAAATATCATTGGAGCTCCTGAGGAACTTCCAAAAGCGGTGGACTATTTGAAGAAAGAGTTTGAAATGAAAGATCTTGGAAAGATAAAGCACATCCATTGAGTACACCGATAGTTGTAAGATCACTCAATATAAATAAAGATCTATTCCAACCTTGGTGATGAAACTCCCTATCTTAGTGCAATTGGGGCAGTAACATATCTTGCAAATAATACTCGACCAGATATAACTTTTGTAGTAAATTTATTAGCAAGATTTAGTTTATTTCCAACAGCAAGACGTTGGAATGGTGTTAAGCATATTATTAAATACCTCCAAGGGACTATTGATATGGGATTATTTTATTCTTATGAATCTGATTCATAAATAATTGGTTATGCAAATACATATTATTTGTCTGACCCACATAAAGTTCGATCTCAAACAGGCTATCTATTTACTTGTAGAGGTATTCATGGCATTCAACGAAACAAACTTTAGCTGCTACATATTCCAATCATGCAAAGATAATAGTTATTCATGAAGCTAGTCGAGAATGTGTATGGTTGAGATCAGTGACTCAACACATTTAACAACTGTGTGGTCTTTCTTTAAAGACGAAGATTCCAACAATATTGTATGAAGATAATGTTGCTTGCATAGCTCAACTAAAAGGAGGATATATCAAAGGAGACAGAACAAAGCATATTTCACCAAAGTTCTTTTTCACACATGATCTTCAACAAAATGGTGAGATAGATGTTCAACAAATCCGTTCAAGTGATAATATGGCAGATTTGTTCACTAAGGCATTACCAACATCAATATTTGAGAACTGAGACATAAGATTGGAATGCATTATCTCCGAGATATCAAATAAAGTTTTCATCAGGGGGAGTACAATACGCGTTGTACTCTTTTTCCCTTAACTAAGGTTTTGTCCCGATTGGATTTTCCTGGTAAGATTTTTAATGAGGCATCACTCAATGCGTATTACAAGATGTGTGTATTCTTTTTCCTTCACTAGGCTTTTTCCCACTAGGTATTTCCTAGTAAGGTTTTAACGAGACACATTATCTTTCAAAAGAACATCCAAGGAGGAGTGTTATAAATAAATTGATGTATATGGATGTTCATTTAATCCATCTATACATCATATATAATGTACTACTTGGATAGATGTATCTATTAATTCCTAGGATGTATCTAGTGAGTTTTGGGTGTATCTTGTATACTATAAATAGGACATTCTTTGCCCAGGGAAGAACACACAAGAAATACACTTGAATAAGATAACTTTTATATATCTTGTCTCCGTTATTCTATTTTGCTTTCATTTCTTAATAGATTTAAATATTTTAAGTATTGAACTAACTGTGGGGCAATGAATTTTCCCTAGATTTAGAATAAACAGAAAAGGAAAAAAATAAAGCAAATCAAACGACGACGTCCTGCAGGTGGTTACTCAGTCTTCTGTCAACGCTTTATGCTTCGCCACGACTGCAATTTTGATATCAAAAGCAGCTATCTCTCTCTCTCTCTCACTCGCGCGCACACAAAAAAAAACCAGAAAATGGCGACGAGCAGAGGGAAGATCACATTCAGAATAGTGATAGGGATTTTGGTACTGTTATTATTGTACTACGTTGGCCGCCCTCTCTACTGGAAAATCTCCGCCACCGTTCACGACATTCGCCACAATAAACAAACCGTCTCCGCAGGTCTCGTCTCAATTTTTATTTTTTTTTCTATTAAAGTGTTATGTTTGACGCTTTTTTGTTAAGCATAAATAAATAAGCGTTGACAGTTATTGTAAAATTGAGTTTTGATATATTGTTACATTGATTTTTTGGTGTAGGATTTTCACAAATTGTTCAAGCAGCGCAGAATTCGGTGGGCTGGTTTCACGACGAGTCCGATTCAGGAGTTCGCAACGATCGCATCGCTGCAGCAAGGAGGATCCTAGCTTCTTCATAAGGTTTTGTAAAAGCTTTGTAGTTTTGATAATTTTTGTTACTTTCATGTATTGAGAGTGTTACAAAGTGATTAACGTTGATCTGGTTGAATAAATTATGTTACTGTTGTGGAGACTTTCACATTTTTGGAACTTTTGGCAATTGTAACTACATATTGTACTAATTAAGTCCATACCAGACTGTGGAATGTTCGAAGTTTCTCTGTTTATTTCGCTTAATATGAGTTTAAATTTCCTTCCTGTTCCTACTTGTTTTATCCCACTTACTCCATCTTCCTGTCTCTGTGTTAGTTGAACAAGCTCGTACATAAAATTGAATCCAAGTTGCAAACTATATTTTTCGACTCGAGGTATATCTCATGCTAATTTGATTTGCTCTTCCAAGGGTCACAAATGAAAGAGGCTCACGGAATCTACACTTTATTCGAGGGGAAAAAAAAGATATGGCTGCTAGGAATGTTACATTTAGCTTTTCCATTGAGTGTTTATTTTGCTCTACGAATTAAGAAGGGATCAGTAAGAAGTTTACTTGGGGATATGAGATAGAAGATTTCCAGGCTCAAGTTGTTCTAATTCAAGGACATGTAGTTTTTTTAGGGTAAATGTTAAGTTTAAGTCCAGTAATTTACCTAGCCAAACAGATTATTTTAGATGTTCCAATTGGATTTTTCTTTTGAAAGTATAATAACTAGTTAGAACTTAGAAATTGATTGAAGAACATGCACCAATTACTTTTTATTTGATAGTTTTTCTTGATAGGAATATCTAGCGAATAGCATACCTGGACTTTGGTTGAAAGGATCATTTGTGTGTCAGTGAATCTGGCTGGCGGACATATAATCATGTTATTGTGAAGCAGCAATATCTATTTAATTAACTTAAAAGTGATTGGCTTCTTTCAAGAGAAGTAGGTTATTTGATATATTATCCCCGAAAAATACCACTTATGTGTAGTACTCCTATAATTTTCTAAATGTACAAGTTGGCTCTCGTTTCCCGTTGTTGAGAGATAGTGTGTGCTGTAAATGTTTCTATATTGCCTTACAAGAGCAATTGATGTTATGGTTTTCCCTAGCAAGGGTACAAGAGTGTGGTATCTACTACATTTAAATTGTTTTTTGAGCGTAATATATTAGTGGAATAAGATTTCCTTTTATAAGTTCTCAGTTCCTGAACGTCTTATCTGCATGATTTGTAAATTGATGATAATATTTGTTCTCTCCAAAAGAAGTTGTATATAAAATGTGATTTTCAGCTTTGTTGCCTTGGGAGAACTGGAATATAACTTCCAAAATGACTAGCACTCCCTTTTCTTCATTTTCTTTGACACCATTTGACTGGACATGGAGCTTAGGTATTTCTCTTTTTTATGAAGAAAATGTTTCAAGTGATAATTGAAATTTTAGTTTGGCAAAAGTTAACCACTCAACTCAAGTTTTCGCCTGATTTTCTCTTCTTTTTTTTTCTTCATAAAAAAGAGAAATCGGGCGAAAACTTGAGCTGACTGGTTAAATAGATCTGACTTTCAGAAACTTGTGAAAGTTGTATAAGACGATCATTTTTCAGAAGAAAGGTGAAACATTTTGGGACGTTCCAAATGGAGAAGTGCCATATAAATTGGGATGGAGGAGTACTATTTAACAGTTGGCAGTGCTTAAAAGTTCAGTTTACTACTTGGCTTCATAATCACGTATTGTATTTCCTTTATTGTAACTGTGAAGAAATGTGGAGTTGCAAAAAAAGATAATTCAAACAACCTTAGCTACAGACCTACAGTACTCAAGAATTTCAAGTTTTTCTTGTTTTTTAACATTTGATCTTGAGTCAGTTGATTCAGTTATGTTTCTTCTAGCTCCCTCAGTAGTCTGTATGAACCATCTTGATTAATCTTTTAGTAGACAATATCAGAAACTTCTTTGTGTCTTTTCCATGAGGTGAGCTTTATTTTGGACTCATGACAGCTGATATTTGATTGATTGTTTTGCGGGATCTCAATACTATTGATGTTCTTCAGAAGCTTCTGAAACCAGAACAGGAAAGATTTCGTAGAACTGACATCTCTTACCTGAAGTGTTTGGAAAATAGTAGTGAGTATAGATTTTGAAAGTTGTACGGGTGCATCAACTTGGAAGTATTGGGCGTATTCTAGTGCTCACCTACAATTATACCAGGAAAGCTTGTGACTTGTGAGCCATAACCTCGGCGTATTTTTTAATTTCCTGGAGCATTTCTGCCTTCTCATTGAGAATTAATTACTTTAAGCTTTTTCTTTCCATCTTACATTTTGTACGTCAGTGTCATTTACTTTCCCAGAAAAACAAAAAATGTTGATGCCATTTTGTTACAGTGGAGATACCTGAAACTTTATACGAAATCTTGTCTGAATTTTGGGGGCTCAGTTTGCCAAATGGGCCAACGTAATTGGACACTTTGTTCTAGAATTTGATTTTGGACAAACATTAGAATTGAGTTGTCAGCCCAAAAGGGAGAGAAGCCCCCTTATTGAAATGTCCCTATTTGTGTTTTCCCCAAGATTCAGCCGTGAGCTGAAAATGAATACCAAAAAACGGCTGTGAATTGTAGGATCATATGGTTTTAGCAGGCTCTTGCGTGCTAGTTCATATGACCTAGTATAATAGCCTAGCGATAGCTAACTCAGAATAGGTCTGCTGGAAAGATCAATATGAAATGCTTCAATAATTTCCCTAACATAATCTCTGATTTGTTTGCATATAAGTTCAATAGGTAGACATTTCCTTTTTATTAAACTTATTTTGCGCTTTCCATGTCCGTTAGAAATATTTTGAAAATATAAGTTGTAGCAGGCAGACTTCCTGACCCCATTAAAACATAAACCCCCGTCTCCTTTTCTTTATGATATTTTTTTTTTATTATTTTTTTTCCTCCCTCCAACAACTACCCACCTTGCTCTTGGTGGGTGCAAGAATTACCCACCTTGCTCTTGGGGTGACTCGAACTCACAATCTCTTGATTGGAAGTAGAGGGTGTTCACAACTAGAGCCCCACTTGTCTTTTCTTTATGATATCGACCAACTCCTTTTTTTTTCTTTTTGGCACAAGTCACTCTCACCTTTTTATTTGCAAAATAAGTTGATTTCGTGCCACTGTTTAGGTTTTGACGTCATTTAAATAAGTTTTAAAAATAATCTACGGATCAGAACATGGAGTTTGCGGGTTAGAACTTCGCCACAAATCTTGATGGATTGCTAACTTAATTGGTTGGAAGTCCTAACGGATCGTTAGGATTTTAGTACAAATTGTGTCATCATTTTGGAACAAATTGCAACAAGTTCTGATAGGTAGGTAAAAGTTGTCCTGCCACAAGTCTTGACAGAAGATATTAGTACAAATTGCGTCATGGCTCATAACTCTGAAGCAAATTGTTCACAAGTCCTGATGGTTTGCACAAATTATGTTATAATTTTGGTACAAATTGTAATGGATCATTAGTATTTGCCTATGTAAAAATTTCTCCAACACGTTTTTGCTTCGAATTGATCCAAAGAAGGAGAAATTCCAACAGTATATCCATCTTTAAATAGGCGTCAGGCGTAAGAACATGGTGTGAAATTTCTCGGCTGACCCAACTGCTTCTCTTTAGGAGCGTCTTCATATCAAAAAAATGTAAGCTTGAGGTATCATCCCCTCCAAGCAAGTATTGCATCACGACAACTTTTGACATTAAAGTTCATGCATTTGGAAAATAAAAATGGGCATTTGAGAGATTGTCTCAAGCTAAACAACATATTAGATCTTCTACATTTGATAGTGATTTGGTAAGCTTGAGGTACTTGATAGTACATAAGGAATTGAACCTTAATTCGCCAGCATGACACACTTTCATTTTGGACTAGAGATCAGTGTCACGTATGACATTACTGGAATTTTTTTTTAGTGATCCAAATCATTGTATGTAAGATAATGCGTAATATATATTTTGCTAAGAACAAATTAAGACTCACGAACGACCCCATCTTTTTATTTTTTTGTCATGTGTTTGTGGGGTGAAATATTAAAAAAGCTTTGACTTGTGCTTTCTTGGGTGGGAATAGCACTATTAGCTTGTGTCACCAATTATTAGTGAGGTTTTGCATAAATAAATTAAAGCTTTTCGCCCTTAATGGAACTAATAAAACTTAGCAGCGATGTCAATGAGCTTCCTTAACAGTGACTTGTTGCATTTAATTTGTTAAGCATTAATTTCATTTTCCATTTCATCACCATCCAATCCATTTACTATCCTTGCACCGATGGTGGGGAGCTCAACACTGATCTGCCTCATGTCCCCCATCCACTTAGTAAATATTCTACCTTCCATCAGCGTTCGACTCAACTTAGTGTGTATTTTAGCTATGTTATTCGGTATATGCTATTTCCTATCAATATAATTCTGTCGATGACAGCTGAAAATATTATCCACATTTTCTATTATAATAGAACAAAAATAATGGTCTCTCATCATTTTTCAAACCCTCTTAATTGATCGCTAAATCATATCCATGAGTTATAGTTTTTCTTAGTGTCATCTAAGCAGAACTTATCTATATTTCACAATTAAGATAAGATGACCCTTACTATAATAGTATAAAGTAAAATATAAGAGAGTTCCACGTAATAAAGGTTAGGTCATGCTGTTTTAGTCACCAAAAAAGTAAAAAAGGGTCAGGTCATACAATATAATAAAGTAGATGATGATTTCAATTTTTCTTTAATCTCCACTATTTGATCAGACTTCCAAAACATATACTCTCCCCATTTGGTTAAATGAACTCATCAATTCGTTTGGTCCTTATACTGCTTGTAATATTCTTAGAAAAACATAAGCCTAGGCTCCTATTCCTATATTATTGGATTCATTATCATCAATTCATCATCATTACAAAACATCACACTTAGCCATAAAAAATGTAATAGTGAGTAGCGCGAAGTGCTTTGACCAATTCATTCCGCACTTAGAGCTGTTTGGCCAAGCTTTATATGAGGCAAAAGCCTTTTTTTTTTTTTTTGGTTAAAAGTTCTTTTTTTATTAAAATTAAGGTGTTTGTCCAAGTTTTTGAAAGAAAAAAAAAGTGTTTCTGAGGAGAAGCATAAGCAATTTTGGAGAAGCAGAAAAAGTACTTTTTCGAAAAATACTTTTGAGAAAAATACACTTAGAAGCAATTTTTTAAAGCTTGGCCAAACACTAATTGCTGCTTAGAAGTACTTTTCAAATTAATTAGCCAAACACAAACTGCTTCTCACCAAAAGTACTTTTGAGAAAAGCACTTTTGAGAAAAAACACCTCTCAAAATAAGTTAATTTTTTGCATCTTGTCCAAACATGCTGTTAGTACTCTACAATGTTAAAATCGAATTGAACATTACTTGTACTTATAGGGTTATGATGGGTACTTGTCATCGTTATCTCTAAACCAAAGGATCATTGACTTTGCGGGGGATTTGCAGTCGTACCCTATATTTGTGACATCTTTTAACATGTACCCTATTTTTAAAAATTATTGATTTGGTAGCCATCTCACAAAAAATCCGTAATAATATGACAATTACACCCCTGACAAAAAATATAAAACGATCTCCTCCTCTCCTCTCAGCAACTTTATAAAAAAATCAAAAACTTGTCTAGATTCATCTTCAGAATCACACTTGTATGGAGTTGTTTCGCATTGAAGCTAAAACTTCATGCTAATGTAGCATGAAGTTGTTTCATGTTGAAGCTAAAACTTTATGCTAATGCATGCTGAGGTTATTTATCCTGCAGTCTACAGTTTTGTCATGAATTTTATCCGAAACTTCAGTCTAAACATATTGAAGTTATTTAGTTCATTTGCTAAATCTTCAGACTAAACATACTGAAGTTATTTAGTTCATTTGCTAAAATTTCAAACTAAACATGCTTAAGTTATTTAGTTCATTTACTAAAACTTCAGACTAAACATGCTTAAGTTTTTTAGTTCATTTGCTAAAATTTCAGACTAAACATGCTTAAGGTTTTATCTTGTAGTATGTAATTTTCTAATGAGTTTTTGTTAATGCATGCTGAAGTTATTTAGTTCATTTGCTAAAATTTCAGACAAAACATGCTGAAGTTATTTAGTTCATTTGCTAAAATTTCAGACTAAACATGCTGAATTTTTTTAGTTTATTTTCTAAAATTTCAGACTAAACATGCTTAAGTTTTTGTCTTGCAGTATGTAATTTTCTAAAGAGTTTTTGCTAATGCATGCTGAAGTTATTTAGTTCATTTGCTAAAATTTCATACCAAAACATGCTGAAATTTTGTAATGCAGTCTACAGTTTTGTCATGAGTTTTATCCGAAACTTCAGTCTAAACAAGCTGAAATTTTTTAGTTTATTTGCTAAAATTTCAGCCTAAACATGCTTAAATTTTTGTCCTGCAGTTTGTCAATAGTCTTTTATTAAAGAAGGGCAAAATTATCTTTTTAAAATGCTTTTAACAAAAAAAAAATGGGTACGGATACAAACGAAAAAATAAAATGGATATAAGTTAAAAAAGGCGGACCAAAAAGGGCGCCCATGCAATTTTTACGACTTTGTGTAGCCATGTAGGTTTTTGCTTCTTATTTTTTCTGTCTTCTTTTAAACAATCTCTCTTTTGTTACCTTTGCTTATCTACAGTTACAAGAATAATCGGCCCAACTATATCAAGTCACACCCTCATATTCCATAGATACAGAAGCAAAGAAATTCTACTATTGGACTACCAAAAAAAAAATTAGAATGCACTAGAAATTTCCCGAGCCCTATTACAATATCATACAATAACAATAACAATCCAGTATAATTCTACAAGTGGGATCTAAAGAGGATAGTATATACGCAGATTTTACTCCTACCCTGTGGCAGGTAGAGAAACTGTTTTCAATAGACATTCGGCTCAAAAAGATAAAAAGAGACAAAATACAATAGATTTAAAATGAATCATCTGTATATTAAATGAATAGAATAGATATAAAAGATTCATATATATGACGTCCTAACTAGTTTGGGACATAAGTGTTTGTTATTATTATCTCTTTGTTGCCGGTCGATCTACTTTTTGCTAGTTGTGGGAACTTCTTTCTCAATATTTTTTTTATTATTTTTATAATGGAGAAATTTCCTAACGACATTTCAAGTTTTCCTAAATTAATCTCTTTTCATCACCCGAAAGAACTTGATTTTCTGATTGCATTATCATAAGGAAACGAATTTTTTCCCAAAAAAGGGCCATTTGCGGACAGTTCGTGCCTCTGTACCTTTTTTACTTAAATACCAAACTTTTATTTATGGGAGAGTTCAAACTCATAATATGCATCTAACCTACATATTCATATGTTGTGCTCTTACTATTAAACTGTCTTTCACTCTTTTACGAAGGTCCGTAACATATTGATGTTGTTTGATGCATATATGATTCAAGTTGCTTTTAAATCAAGTAGATAAAATCAATTTCATCGGTCGTTTTAATTAAGTGACAAGCTACTCGTTTATGTTTGTCTGTGCGTGTTTCGAGTGCGAAAATCCCAAAAAATTGTTGTTCAATATATCTGTGTGCTAAAAGTAATAACGCTTTGCATATCAAATATCTCATTAGATTTAGTTTGGTTTTGCTCTGAAGTTTCTTTTTTTCTAGGAGGTTGCTGAAACTGAAAGTTTTGATAAAGGCCTTAAAGCTAAAAAGTTGAGTTTTGACCAAAGTGTAAAATATAATTAGTTTCTATAATTATATATTTTGTTGTAGAAAGTAAAGTGAATTTTCATAGTGCCCAAGAAAACAAAACCTAAGAATTTGGGTGGAAGAATTTTTGAAAAGATGTTCTCTAATACTTTTGTGTTCATAGAATAATTCTTTCCTTTAATTAATAATACTTCTTATCCACACTTTTTCATTTTCTTTTTCATTTTTCTGAAAGCGTTTACATGATTTCAACTTCCACCACACTGTGGAAAAGAGATGAAGTGGACTCATTCTCAAACCTTCTATATTTTTATTAATTTTGTATATTAAAAGTTAGTGCTTATATCATATTGTGGTGGAGAATATGGATTTATGGCGTTAGAATTGACATATCAACTAACTCTTTGGAAAAGCTATAGCAAATATTATATTGATACTTCGGTTAATTCGTGCACATCTGACTTTTTACTACTATCTAACACAGGTATCGAACAATTTTACCACTTAAGATTTGGATGGATAAAAAAACTATCTAGTATTTTTTGCCTCAAGTAAAATTTGAACCTTAGACCTCAAAATATTTTGTTGATACTCTAAACAATGTTGTTTAATCTCACAAACGGATAACAATTGAATTTATATGTGATTTTAAGGATATGTGGATTAATTCAATACGAGTAATTAATGACGTTAGATTAAGCAAATGAAAAACGTAACAGATGACCAAACCAATGATAAGGGTGATTCCGAGCTTAGTTGATGGCTCGATGAAGAACTTGCCCTCGATTCCAAGCTTATATTTATGAAGAACTTAAGAACAAGAATAAGAACTTTGAACAATAAAGAGAATTGAAATAAATTTCCTTGATATTCATGTTACAATGTGTGTCTTGAATAATAATCTTTCCCTTTTATATAATTAGAGAATTTTACCCTAAGTACAATTTTAAAAAAGGTAAAAATATTTTGTATCGCTAATCACTGATTTTCTGTAGATACAGGCCGAGATTCACGCCGTGATATCCGGTTGGGCACATACATCACGCCCCTCTGTTAGTCATGTGTAGCTGTTTGACAAGACCCTCTGAAGTCCTAATCCTCGAACCGGACCCAGAGGACATGGCCTCGATACCCCCGAGGGCAGATGTTTTTCCCGAGACCCGATACGAGGGCTCCTTGCTCTGACTCTGATACATTACGATCACGATCCTGCTCCGTTTGGCTTATCGGGAAATTGAGGTGTTCCGTGGGCCCGGTTTTACCCGTATAGAGATAGTCCCCTCGTTTCTCAGAGAGTTGGTTTGCCGAAACGATGGAAAACGACAGATGACACCAGTTCCTTCCTTCGTACATTACGACGAGGGAGTCGAAATGTCCCATCAATCGCGTCGTTCTGACTTCGGACACGTGTCGCTCACCGGCAAGTTGCATCCGAATGCGAAGCGTCGGCTGTTTCCCTATAAACGCTTCCTCCTTTTGTCCCTTTTCTACTTTTCTAACAAATCACTACCTTCGAGCTTTCCAGCCATCATCAAACTTTCTTCAAACCTTCATATCTTTATCCATGTTCTTCAATTTCCATAACAATCTCCAGATTTCTACCCAGATTTCCTTCAATTCTTCATACTCTGTTCTTCATCTCCAAAATCGATTTTTCCAAAACTTCGTGTTCATTTCTCAAATTTTCAAACACTCCCTCAGATGACAATGGCCAAAACATCGAAAATTGTTACTCAACAAGTTGCCTCTTCATCTTCTCAACCGACCGCTGGTACTGAAGTGGTCGCCCCTGAGGTGGTTTCCCTCGAAACGGCCTCCCCCGTTGTGGCTGCTAACAAACCGGCCGTTGAGCCTCCCTTGTCGGCATTCATTCCCGGGGGATACTCTATTGCAGATGACTTCAAGGTCGAGAAGCCTTCGCCCAACCAGGACCGGGGCGAAGGAGTATCGAGATATATATGTTCTGTGATCGAAGACGTTCTTCCCATAGTTCATAAGGACTACAAATGGGAAGGCAAGAACGTAGTAGTTCCCGGGCCCGAGGATGTCGTTACTACCCATGTAGAGGGGTACTTAAGTGTTTACACTTATCCCTTCACGTTGGGATCAATGGATCCGATCGTTCTAGATTTTTGCAAGACGTACGAGGTGTGCCTCGGGCAAATTCACCCATCATTGTGGAGGATTGTGACCCTCCTCCGTTACTTCGTGAACAAGACCGAATCTCGTCGGTTCACGATCGACCACCTGTTTTGATTATTTAGTCCCCGGATTTTCCGAGGGAGACTGATCAAGCTTACACGCCGGGCTGGCAAGGCCCCCTTCTCTAGTATCGACGAAGACCGAGATCGGGGCTGGTAGGGATGCTTTGTCCGAGTGAAGACCGAGGATTTGATCCCCCTATAATACATGACATTCCTTGAGAAATGGAAGGCGTCTCGTAAGTGCAACTCCTTCTTTCAACATCAAAATTTCTTCTTCTTTCATTTATATCTTCGCATTCATGATTGTGGCTGTGCAGCTATTGCCCGGGCTCCGAATGCGGTCCCCCGGTTGAAGGAGTGGATCGAGGGCATCTATACTCAGATGTCCTATTTCAAGCGCACATGGCGCGGACTCTCATAGGGCCGATGGGAGGCCCGTTCTCATGGTAAGGCCTCTTTCCGAGTAACCAACCACTATGTCTTCACCTTTTATTTTACTAACTCCTCTTCCCTCTTTATTGTTGCAGGTTTGCATAACACCACTGAACTTAGGCCTTTGGAAGGGGATGAAGATGTGCCCCCGCCTGTTGATCCCTCCGTTGCTGCCACGGAAGGAAAAAAGAAGAGAAAAAGAAAACGCTCGGGCTCCACGGAATCTAAGGTGAAAAAATTAAAGAAACGAGCGCTCCGCAAACCCAGGAGGGGCTCCGGTTCCCAGGTTCTTGACTCCGACTCCCTCCTCCGGCTTAGGGACGAGCCGGAGGATGAATCTATTTTTGTAACCCACGGGACAACCTATCCCGGGGGCTGGGATGGATCCAAGGGGGAGACTCGCGAGATCGACCCCCTCAAACTCAAAAAGCTTATCTGGATACCCGGGGTGAAACTTCTCAGGATGCCGGTTATACACCAAAGGAAGCGCCCGGCGTAATTGAGATCTCGAGGACGCCCTCCTACACCGATTCTATGCTCGAGGAGGCCCAAGCGAGGAAGGAGAAATCCATTTAGGGGGCTAGGATGCGAAAGATCCCTTTCACTCCTTTTTTGATGGAGTGGATTCATCCGCTTTGGAAGATTTCTCCGGTCTGGGTGACCTGGAAGTTCTGAAGAAAGACACTTCCTCAGAGGCTGGCGGGCCGAGCTCGATCCTAAAATTAGTCAATCAGCTCCCTGCTCTAAGCGTGGACCCTAGCCGCAAGAGGCTAATTATACTGACCCGTCCCGGAGGATGCCCTGATTTTGTCCACTCCTGTGGGGGTAGCTAGCTATCTCCGATGCCTGGTGACCAAGGAGGACCAGGAAAAAATGAATGCGGTGAACGTTCCATTCTTTTTCAATGAGGCGCAACATGCGTTGTACTGGGTAAGGCATCGTTCCCTTCTATCTATCCATAATTATCTGTGTTTGATGTTTCTCATGTTTTCTTTGACTTTTTGCAGACCTCGGTTCTTCACCATGAGAGTTTCCTCCGATATCGGGTTAAAGTCAATCAACTCGAGCTCGAGATCAAGGAGCTTTCCTAGAAAAGGGACATGTACAAGCTTCTTAGCGAGAAGCTGGAAGGGGTCGCCAAGAACCTCCAGGCCGAGCTAGATGCGGCTCAGAACGAGCACGCCGACTTGGTGGAAAAGGTAAAGGTTTTCGAAGTTAGAAACGAAGGTCCGGTCGTAGAGGCTAACAATAATACTTCGCTGGTCCAGCAAAAGATCGACCAGATCGACCAACTCCGCAAGGAGATAGATCAGATCCAAGTGATGGCTGACGGGTGGAAAAACAAGATGGACCTATTAGCCTCGGATAAGGAGACTGCCCAGGCCAAGCTGTATTCGGTGGAAGTTTAGCTTCGAGTGGCGAAGGAGAATGCTGATGCACGGGCTCGACAAAATGAGGACCTCCAAGCCAACTAGGCTCGGCCATTGCTGAACGGGATGCCCTTGTCAAGGAGCTCAAAATAACGAGGTCCAAGTTGGAAGCAACCTCGGTTGATGCTGACGAGATGGTGGCCTAGTACAAGGCTGATGTTGAAGCAGTCGAGGCCCGCCTGAAGACTACCGCTGAGTATGTGAGGCGGCTTTCCCGACGGGAGACCCTCGAGGAAATACATGCCCGAGGCTTCGACCTATCTGCTGAGATCGAAGAGGCAAAAAGACTTGAGGTTGAGGCCAAGAGGCTAGCCGAACCCCGAGGTGAAGAAGGCTCTGAGGACTCCGAAGAATCCGAAGGTCTTGACGGTTCTGGTGACGAGTCGGGTTCCGGTGAAGACCATGCGGAGATGCCTTAGGATTTATTTTTATTTTTGTATCTTATTTATTTTGTTGAGGCCGTTTTTATTGGCCTTTGTAAAGATATTCCGAAATGTATAAAGTTTTTTTCTTCTTTCGGCAATTTTCAAGTCTATTATCTTCAGCATCTTTTTATAATTGTGAACATTTCTAATGCCTTAGCACAAAATCAAATGTAGTAATAAGTTATTTTTCGGAGGTCTGAACAAGACCTATCCTCGAAGCAACTTTTGCTCGAACTTATTGAAGCTTGGAGTGACCGGGAGCTTTCCCCATGATGCTTGTTTAAATGTTTTTAGACTATATCTTTGCCGAGGGTAACCTTTGAATAGGTTTGGAATTTTGTTGAAGGCCTTATGTTTTGATTACGGGCTTCGGACGTCTCCGAACAGTTTTTACTGTGGTCGTAACCTTTTAAGTTTGGGCACTACCTAATAGGTTTTGTGCACGGGTTTCGATAACCCGATATTATGGAAGAAATTTATAGGTTTTCTAACTAAAATCAGGTGTATTCATATATTAAAGGTGTTAGGAATTAAGATACATTCACACTCAACTTATATTCGTATAATTCATGACATACCAAATAAGGAATGGTTAGAAGAAAGTTTCTATAATACTAATTCTTGTTATTTTTATTCTCGCTTATAAGAAATTCTTAATGATCGAGAGTCTTATAGAACACTCTGCATTGAATTACTTTGTGCTGATATCATTTCACTTGAGTATTTAGTGATTCCTTTGGTCATTGAATTTTATAATAATGTTAATAATTGAGGTTATTCTAGTATAAATGCTGTTTTATGTACAAAAAAGCCCAAGACAACCCCCACAATAGATTTGGCCACAAGAACAACTGACCAAATTGTAACACGTGCAGCGATCTCTATAATGACCCTTTATTATTTGTTTAATTTAATTTATTGACGGGACCTTTCTTTTTATATTTCTTTTTTTCTCTAATATCAGATCGCTATCCAATGACTAGGCAAAAGTTGCAACGAATGCTTTATTTCTAAAGAATTTGTATTTCTCTTTTTTCCCAATTGAGACAGAAGTGGATAATTTGATACAGTTCCTTGTGTGATGTTTGATGAAATATTGTAAGATTTTAGCTTGAGAAAATTTGGAAATAAAAGATCAATTTGGCTATTTATCTGATACATATATAATTCTTATTATTAAATATAAAGCAGAACCTCAATCATCTATCTAATCCACTCGTACGATACGATTTAAAAAGAATAAATATCTTATTATATTTTATACCTTATAGCAAATTGCAATAACCCAATTTTTTTTATATACTTATTAAATGGTGAGATTTAAGAATTAGTTTAATTTGTAGCTATTGAGTCGAATATTAAATAAGTAAAAGGGAATTTGTTATAATGTTATATAAAATACTATATTAAGTAAGGGATAGTTTATTTTACTTAATATTTTTTTAGAATTTGGGTGCTAACTTATAAGATTTAATGAATAGTACGTATATATTGAGAAATTAAGATATATTTTAATAAAGGTTTAAAATACTAAAATTTCGCTTTAAACTTGAAGTTAGGGAGATTGAGGTTTGACCCCAACTAGTGTAATTGATATTGTTAATTAATATTGTGCATAGATTAAGCCCGTTTGGTTACGCAAATATATAGTATTTAAAAAAAAAACTAAAATTATTTAATAAGCGATTTGTAGTGTGGTGTGATGTGGTGTTGTAACGATCCGGCCGGTCGTTTTGAGAGTATTAACCCCGAACCCCTAATTATTGCTCCCTCTATTTTATTTTGTGGTTACGTAACTTGTTGGGAGGATTTATTTTTGATTTTCGAGTGAAATAGGACACAGTCCCTAAAAATGGAAGTTTAAGTCGTAAGAATTGACCGTAGTTCGAATTGTATGAAGACGACTCCGAAATGGAATTTCGACGGTTCCAATAGCTCTGTATGGTGATTTTGGTCTTAGAGTGTGTTCGGATGTTGAATTGGAGGTCCGCAGGTCATTTTAGCGTCAATTGGCGAAAGTTGGAAAATTGGATGATTTTTGAAATGTTTGACCGGGAGTTGATATCGGGGTCAGATTCAAATTGCGAAAGTTGGAGTAGGTCCGTAATGTCAATTAGGACTTGTGTACAAAATTTGAGGTCAATCAGACTTGATTTGATAGGTTTCGGCGTCGAATGTAGAAGTTCGAATTTTAAAGTTCATTAGGCTTGAATCGATGCGCAATTTGTATTTTTAGCATTGTTTGATGTGATTTAAAGGCTCACCAAAGTCCGTATGATGTTTTAGGACTTGATGGTACATTCAGGCGGGGTCCCGAAGGTCCCAGGTGTAATTCGGATTGAATCCGAAACAAAATAGACTTGTGAGAATGGTTGAAGTGCACCACTTCTGGTGCAATCGCACCTACGCAAGATTGACCGCATGTGCGAGATCGCAGAAGCAAGCATTTGGACGCAGATGCGGAGCTGGAGGAGATGGCATGTGGTCACAGGTGCGGTGTGAAGGCCGCAGAAGCGGAGTCGCTTCTGCGGAAGAGTGATCGCAGAAGCGGACGATTGCTTGGGAGGCTTGTCCGCAGAAGCGAACGTATTTGCGCAGATATGCACCCGCAGAAGCGGGCTTTGGACTGCAGAAGCGAAATTGGGCAAGGGAGCTAGGACCGCAGAAGCGTCTTGGAGGCTCGCAAAAGCGGCGTGAGGGGACGCAGGAGCGGAAGAAGACGCAAATGTGGGTGAGAGGTCGTTTCTGCGACGCCGTAGAAGCAGTTAAGTTTTCGCAGAAGCAGAAGTGCTGGACAGAACACTTAAATACAAGGGTTCGCGATTTTGCTTCATCTTAAACATTTTGAGCTTGGGGTCTTGGCGATTTTTGAGAGCATTTCGAGGGATTTCTTGAGGTAAGTCACTTGGGATCATTTTTATTCAATAATATTGTTTCGCCGTTGAATTTCCCACCTAGTTTGTGTGTATTTAAGGTGAAATTTGGGAGTTGGAGGCTAGGGATTTAGAGAGTTTAATTTGATGATTTGAGCGGCGATTTGGTGTCGGGTTTTAGTAAATTTGGTATAGTTGGACTCGTGGTCGAATGGATGTTCGTATTTTATGACTTTTACCCGATTTCGAGATATGGGTCCGGGTCGACCTTTTTGGGGCGATTTTTTGATTCTTTGCTAAAGTCGTAGTTTTATTATTTAAATTAGTTTTTTATAGTTGTATTTATAATATGAAATTGCTTTTGGCTAGATTTGGGCCGTTCGGAGTCGGAAAATCGAGAGAAATGCATTCTTATTGACCGATTGAGCTTGGTTTGAGGTAAGTGACTTGTCTAACCTTGTGTGGGAGAAATTCCCTTAGGATTTGGTACTGTTGTAACAGTTTGTGATATGTTAGTGCCGTGTACGCGAGGTGACGCTGAGTAGTCGTCTTTTAATTCCTTAACTGAGTTGCCTTAGCATGTGTAATTATCATGTTTAGTCTAGTATCACATGTCTACGTGCCTTAACTCTTACTTGCAAATTGTGCAACATGCTTAGTTGAATTACCTGCTTTCTTAATTTTGTATTCAGTCTTTAACTGTACTATTCCTTGTTGTAAATTTGTTGTTCCTTAAGTTATGAATTGTGTATTTACTTTTGGGACTACGAGGTAGTACCCCGAGAGCTCCCCGTTGCATATTTACTTTTGGGATTATGAGGCGGTACCTCAGGAGCTCCCCTGTTGTGTATTTACTTTTGGGACTATGAGGCGGTACCTCGGGAGCTCCCCTGTTGTGTATTTACTTTTGGGACTACGATGCGATACCTTGGGAGCTCCCCTGTTATGTATTTACTTTTAGGACTACGAGGCGATACCTCGGGAGCTCCCCTGTTATGTATTTACATTTGGGACTACGAGGTGGTACCTCGGGAGTGCCCTCTGTTGTTTACCTCTATTTGCTTTGTTGTTACCTTTCTGTAATTCCTCACTGTTAAATTCTCAGTCGTTTCATTATATTATTATATCTTCTGCCTTGTTCCTTTTTATTCTAGTAGGGCCCCGACCTGACCTCGTCACTATTCTACCGAGGTTAGACTTGGCACTTACTGGGTACTGTTGTGGTGTACTCATGCTACTATTTTGCACATCTTTTGTGCAGATCCAGGTTCTTTCTACCATGCCAGATACCAGTGAGATAGCCTTTATGTGGAGACTTCAAGGTACATCTGCCAGCGTCCGCAGACCTCGGAGTCCCCCTCTATCCTTATTATGTTGTTTTTCCTTATTCTCTTTAGACTCTGATGTATAGATACACTTAGTATTTTTCTTAGAATCTTGTGACTTATTTCTACCGAGTTTTGGGAGTTGTGTTTATTTGAATCGCAATTTCTATTTATAGTTCATGTGTTGAGTTTTGAGTTCAGTTTATATTTTTTTGTTCCGCACAAATGTTAGGCTTACCTAGTCATAGAGACTAGGTGTCGTCGCGACATTCTACGGAGGGAAATTTGGGTCGTGACAAGTTGGTATCAGAGCACTAGGTTCATAGGTGTTATGAGTCACTACCAAGTTTAGTAGAGTCTCGCGGATTGGTACGGAGACGTCTGTGCTTATCTTCGGGAGGCTATGAAACTGCTAGGAAAAGCTTCATTTCTTCGATTCCTTATCGTGCAAGATTTTGACTTCGAATTCTAAATTTTTGTCTTTCTATTCTCTCACAGATAGTGAGGACACGTACAACCAGATCATATGACCAGACACCCGCGCCTCCTGCTAGAGCCGCGAGAGGCCGGGGCCGTGGTAGAGGCCGAGGACGTCCACGTGGTACATCCAGAGCACCCGCATGAGCTGCTACAGAGGAGCAGCACCTTGGCTCAGGCAAGATTGATACCACTTGCTCCTGTCACATCTCAGGCCGGGGGAGGAGAACAGACTCCCTCCACCCGTACCCTAGAGCAATGATTTTAGGTCAACCAGGTTCTGGAGATCATACCGATTCAGCCAGTAGCTCCCGTTCAGCCCGAGGTTAGAGCAACAGTTTCTGAAGGGGAGCAGCTCAGGCTCGAGAGGTACAAGAAGTACCACCTTCCTACTTTTAGTGTCTTGGCATCAGAGGATGCTCAGGGTTTTCTTGAGGAGTGCCACTGTATCCTCCGTACTATGGGTATTGCAGAGACTAGTGGGGTTTCCTTACGTTCCAGTTTAGAGGAATGACTTATCAGTGGTGGCGAACATATGAGTTGGGTAGTCCGGCCGAGGCAGCTTCACTCACTTGGACTCAGTTCTCGGATATGTTCTTGAGGGACTATGTTTCCTAGAGTCTCAGAGATGCATGTCGCGCAGTGTTTGAGCAGTTGCACTAGGGTTCTATGACCGTGTCAGAGTATGCGATCCGATTCAGTGATTTTGCTAGGTATGCACAAGCCTTGGTTGCTATTGTTCAAGAGCGGGTTCGTCGATTTATTGAGGGACTCAACCCCAGTATCAGATTTAGCTTGGCCCGAGAGTTGGAGATGGATATTGCATACTAGCAGGTAGTGGGGTGTGATGACCCAAAAGGTCATCTTATGATTTAGAACTCGAATCTACGCTCTTAAGTCTTAAAAATCTCATTTTTATCCACCTCGATTTGCGTGCGTAGTCCGGGCATATTTTTTGAAAGCTTTTATGTTAAAAATTGACAAAAATAAGAATTTATGCCTTAAAAGTGAATTTTAGTTGACTTTGGTCAATATTTTTGGTAAACGAGCCCGGATCCGTATTTTGAAGGTCTCGGTGGGTCCGTATCAAATTATGGGATCTAGGCGTATGCCCGGAATCAAATTCGGAGGTCCCTAGTTTAAGTTATGAATTTTTGATGAAAATTAAAAGTCTAAAAATTAATTATTTTTAAGAATTGATTGATGTTTGGCATTGTTAGTGCCGGTTCCGTATTCTGATTCTGGATCCCGGTACAGATTCATTATGATATTTAAGACTTGTCTGTGAAATTTGGTGAGAAACGGAGTTAATTTGACGTGATTCGGACGTCGAGTTGAGAAAATAGAAATTTTAAAGCGTTCTTGAGAACATCATTTGATTTGGTGCTAAATTCGTAGTTCTAGGTGTTATTTTGGCAATTTGATCGCGCGAGCAAGTTCGTATGATGTTTTTAGACTTGTGTGCATGTTTGGTTTGGATCCCCGAGGGCTCATGTGAGTTTCAGATAGGCCACGGGATGTTTTGGACTTTGAAAATCTGGTATTTTGCTGCAGCAGGTGCTCTGGCATGTCCTTCTTCGCGTTCGCGAAGGTCCTCTCACGAACGCGAAGAGTAAACTGACGAAGCAGGGATTTCTTCTTCGCGAATGCTAAGGTTTGGTCGCGAATGCGAAGCGATGGGGGCGTTACCCTTCGCGAACGCGACAAGCCCATCGCGAATGCGTAGTGTTAGGCATTGGGGAGGGGGAGTCAGTCGTTCCTTCATCGCGAACGCGAGCAACCTCGTGAATGCGAAGGCCAGGGGGGAGTAACCATCGCGAACGCGAGCTGTGTCTCGCGAATGCGAAGGCTTGGCAGCCAGTACCCTTCGCGAACGCGACAGTGCTCTCGCAAACGCGATGAACACTATCGCCCAGCACTTAACAGAATCTAAAAACGGGATTTTAGCCAAAAACTCATTTTTTTCTCAAAAATGAAACGGTGAGAGGCAATTTTTCAAGAGTCATTTCTTCCCCAAATTGTTGGTAAGTGATTCTAAACCATTTTCTTTCAATTACCCATTATATTTCTTGAATTGTTAACCTAAAATCTAGAGTTTTCATGGTAGAATTAGGGGTTAGGGTAGAAACTAGGGATTTCAGGAATTTGGGGATTTAGACCTCAATTTGAGGTCGGATTCCAAAACCAATTATATATTCGAGCTCGGGGATGAATGGGTAAATGGATTTTGGTCCGAACCTCGGGTTTTGACCAAGCGGGCTCGGGGTCAATTTTTTGACTTTTTGGAGGAAAATTTGAAAAATTTAATTTATGCAATATAATTGATTCCTTTAGCAATATTTGATATTATTGAGTCATTTTTGAATAGATATGAGTGGTTTGGAGGTGAATTCCAAAGAAAAAGCTGTGATTGAGAATTAAGTGGCCTTCAGAGCGAGGTAAGTGTTGTGTCTAACCCTGACTTGAGGGAATTAGGAACCTTAGATTACTTGCTAAATGAAATCCATGTGAGAGGCGTATATGTAAGGTGATGAGTACTTATGCGCCGCCAATTTACCTGTTTTCCATGTTTCTCTGTTTTCCTTATATTGTCTATTTCCTATGCCAAATTTCTACGTGTTATACTAGTGTTGTTCAATTTATTGTTCTTATCATGTTTACGGATTTTCTGGTGATAATTGAGTTTTTATTTCAAAGTTGAGATTGATATTATGGAACCAAATGTTGAAGTAAGGTTTGTACTTGTTAATCTATCTCCTTGTTGTTATTTATGCATTGCATTATGGTAAGGGAGAGTGTTAATGCACGAAGGGTGATGTCGTGCCATATTGTGAGTGTTAATACACGAAAGGTGATGTCGTGCCATATTGTGAGTGTTAATGCACGAAGGGTGATGCCGTTCCATATTATGAGTGTTAATGCACGAAGGTGATGCCGTGCCATATTGTGAGTGTTAATACACGAAAGGTGATGCCGTGCCGTTTCTATTAATTTTATGGTGAAATTGAGAGTAAAAGAACGAAGGGTGATGCCGTGCATTTTTCCTTAATGTATTCATTATTCCTGTTGATTCATGGTATATTAACTGCTCCGGTGATCATTCTGTTGTAGTTCTTTATCTTGTATTCCCCTCAGTATGTTCCCCTCCCGACATTTCATGTTTAGTTCTTTATCTCTGTTATTTGTATATACACTATTAAATTGTACAGGTTGATTTGTAGGTGCCTTGCCTTAGCCTCGTTACTACTTCATCGAGGTTAGGCTCGACACTTACCAGTACATGAGGTCAGTTGTACTGATACTGCACTTTACACTTTCTGTGCAGATTTTGATACCGGCTCGGGTTGATCGAGATTTTGCTATTGATCTGATGTCCGGAGACTCAAGGTAGATCTGTCGGCATTCACAGACCTTGAAGTCCCCATCTATCTTTTCTGTTCTACTATTTCTTTCATTCAGACAGTTATATTTCTTTCAGACTATTTCTTGTAGTAAATTCTAGAATGCTCGTGAATTGTGACTCCAGATCCGGGGGTAGTAATTAATACAGTTTTATAATATTCCGTACTTATTATATTTTATCTTAGTTAATTATTGTTATTTACTTAATGGAAATAAGGAATTGGTTTAATGATTTTCTAACGTTGGCTTTCCTAGCAAGTGAAATGTTAGGCGCCATCACGGTCCCGTCGGTCAGAAATTTTTGGTCATGACAGTTGGTATCAGAGCATTAGGTTGCCTAGGTCTCACGATTCATGAGCAAGTTTAGTAGAGTCTGGAGGATCAGTATGGAGACGACTGTACTTATCTTCCAGAGGCTATGAAGTTTAGGAACACGTTTCACTTCTATTCTTCTTAGTCGTGCGATTTTGCTTTCTCAATACTGATTGAACTCTTCTACTCTTATTCTCTCGCAGATGGCGAGAACACGTACCGCTTCCTCAGCTGAGCAGCAGCCAGAGCCTCCAGTGACATCTCCTACGCGGGGCAGAGGTCGAGGTCGTGCCAGAGGCCGAGGCAGGGGCAGGGCTCAGCCTAGGGCCCGAGCAGCAGCCCCAGCAGTGGAGCCTCAGATAGAGCTTGATGAGGAGGTTCCAGCCCATACTGTTCCTACCGGACCAGCTCAAGTTCCGTAGGGGTTCATTGCCACCCCTAGTACTTCAGGACGTTTTGGTCCGTTTGGTGGGCCTTATGGAAAGTGTGGCCGAGATTGGCACATTTCCCATGGCACCAGCAGTCTCTCAGGCTGGAGGAGGAGCCCAGACTCCCACCACTCCCGCTCCGGAGCAGATAGCTCCCCAGTATCAGGCTTCAGCAGCTCAGCTAGTCAGATTAGTTTAGCCAGTTATTGCGACACAGGTCGGAGATGGGCCAGCTATGTCTTCTGAGGCTTTATGGAGGTTGGACAGGTTTACCAAGCTCTTTCCTGTTCACTTCAGTGGTGCTCCTTCAGAGGATCCCCAGGAGTATCTTGACAGCTGCCATGAGGTTCTACGAAACATGGTATAGTGGAGACCAATGGGGTCAATTTTGCGGCATTTCATATGACTGGTTCTGCCAAAAAATGGTGGAGAGATTACTTGTTGACCAGACCAGATGGGTCGCCTGCTCTTACTTGGGACTAGTTCTCTCATCTCTTCATAGAGAAGTTTCTGCCTATCACATTGAGAGAGGAGCGTCGCCGTCAATTTGAGCGTCTTCAGCAGGGCAATATGAATGTTACTCAGTATGAGACCCGTTTTGTGGATTTGGCCCATCATGCTATTCTTCTGCTTCCCACCGAGAGAGAGAGAGAGAGAGAGAGAGAGAGAGAGAGAGAGAGAGAGAGAGAGAGAGAGAGAGAGAGGGTGAGGAGGTTTATTGATGGACTTGCTCAGCCTATCAGATTGCAGATGGCTAAGGAGACTGGGAGTGAGATTTCTTTTCAGGCGGCTACTAATGTCGCCAGACGAGTCGAAATGGTTCTTACTCAGGGAGGTTAGGGGTCTGATAAGAGACCTCGATATTCCGGTGAGTTCAGCGGTGCCTCATCTAGAGGCAGGAGTACTTTTGGTAGAGGCCATCCTCCCAGGCCATTTCATTCAGCACTTCAGGCATCCCACGGTGCCTCGGGTGGTTGTGGCCCTCAGATGCATTATTCCGACCAGCTAGCCTACAGTGCACCACCAGCTCCTATTAGTGCACCTCCACTCCAGAGTTATCAGGGTGGTTATTCAGGTCGACAGGGTCAGTTTCAGGGTCAGCAGTCACAGCAGCCGAGGTTATGTTATACTTGTGGTGATCCGAGGCACATTGCTAGATTTTGCCCTCGAGCAACGGGAAGCTCACTTCATTAGAGTTCTCGTGCCATGGTTTCGGCACCAGTTGCTACACCACCTGCTCAGCCAGCCAGAGGTAGGGGTCAGGCAGCCAGAGGAAGGGGCCAGACAGTTAGAGATAGAGGTCAGGCCGTTAGAGGTGGAGACCAGCCAGCTAGAGGCCGTCCCAGGGACGTAGTTCAGGGTAGTGGGGCCCAGCCCTAGTATTATGCTTTCCCAGCCAGGCCTGAGGCTGAGTCATCTGACGCTGTTATCACATGTACTATTTCAGTTTGCAGTAGAGATGCTTTAGTTCTATTTGATCCGGGATCTACTTACTCCTATGTGTCATCCTATTTTTCTTCCTATTTGGTTGTGCTCCGTGATTCTTTGAGTGCTCCTGTGTATGTTTCCATACTAGTGGGAGATGATATTATTGTAGATCATGTTTATCATTCGTGTGTGGTCACTATTGGGAGTCTTGAGACTCGTGTAGATCTTCTACTTCTCGACATGGTTGATTTTGATATCATACTGGGTATGGATTGGCTGTCACCTTATCATGCTATATTAGATTGTCATGCCAAGACAGTGACCTTAGCCTTGTAGGGGTTGCCTCGATTAGAGTGGAGAGGAAATCTTGGTCTTTCTGCCAACAAGATTATCTCTTATGTGAAGGCTCAGCATATGGTCAAGAAGGGGTGTCTAGCTTATTTGGCTTATGTCTGCAATTCTAGTGGGAATGTTCCTTCCATAGATTCGGTGCCGGTTGTTCGTGAGTTTCCAGAGGTATTTCCAGCAGACCTGCCGGGGATGCCACCGATAGGGATATTGATTTCTGCATTGATTTGGCTCCGGGCACTCAGCCTATTTCCATTCCGCCATATCGCATGGCCCCGCCAGAGTTGAAAGAATTGAAGGAGCAGTTGCAAGATTTGCTTTATAAGGGCTTCATTAGACCTAGTGTCTCGCCTTTGGGTGCACCTGTGTTGTTTGTGAAGAAGAAAGATGGATCGATGAGGATGTGCATAGATTATCGGCAGCTGAACAAAGTCACCATCAAGAACAAATATCCATTGCCGAGGATTGATGATTTATTTGATCAGCTTCAGGGTGCCAAGGTATTTTCAAAGATTAATTTGAGATCTGGCTACCATCAGTTGAGGATTAGGGCATCCGATGTTCCTAAGATAGCTTTTCAGACTCGGTATGGGCATTATGAGTTTCTAGTGATGTCATTTGGGCTGACAAATGCCCCAGCAGCATTCATGGATTTGATGAACCGGGTGTTCAAACCCTACTTGGATTCCTTTTTGGTTGTGTTTATTGATGATATCTGGATCTACTCCCACAGTCAAGAGGAGCATGAGCAGCACCTTCGGATCGTTCTTCAGACTCTGAAGGACAGCCAGTTATATGCTAAGTTCTCAAAATGCGAGTTTTGGTTGAGTTCAGTTGCTTTCTTAGGTCACGTTGTAACAACAGAGGGTATTCAGGTGGATCCTAAGAAGATTGAGGCAGTCCAGAACTAGCCTAGACCCACATCAGCTACAGAGATCCGTAGTTTCCTGGGTTTGGCGGGCTATTACCATCGATTTGTAGAGGGGTTTTCATCCATAGCAGACCCGTTGACCAGATTAACCTAGAAGGGTGCCCCGTTCAGGTGGTCAGACGAGTGTGAAGCGAGCTTTTAGAAGCTCAAGACTGCTTTGACCACGGCACCGGTATTGGTGTTACCCACATGTTCATGATCTTATACAATATATTGTGATGCATCTCGTATTGGTCTGGGTGCGGTATTGATGCAGGGTGGCAAGGTTATTGCATATGTTTCACGGCAGCTGAAGGTTCACGATAAGAATTACCCTGTTCATGATCTAGAGCTGGCAGCCATTGTTCATGCGCTGAAGATTTGGAGGCACTATCTTTACGGCGTGCCATGTGAGGTATTCACTGATCATCGGAGCTTGCAGTATTTGTTCAAGCAGAAGGAACTAAATTTGAGGCAGAGAAGGTGGCTGGAGCTATTGAAAGACTATGATATCACCATATTGAATCATCCCGGGAAGGCCAATATAGTGGCCAATGCTTTGAGTAGAAAGTCAGTCAGTATAGGTATCCTTGCATATATTCCATTTGGTGAGAGACCACTTACATTGGATGATCAGGCCTTGGGCAACCAGCTCGTGAGGTTAGATATTTCTGAGCTCAGCCGTGTTCTAGCTTGTACAGTTGCTCGGTCTTCTTTGTTTGAACTCATCAGAGATCGGCAGGATGACGATCCTCATTTACTTGTCCTTAGAGACATAGTGCGGCACGGTGGTGCCAAGCAGGTTACTGTTGGAGATGACGGAGTTTTGAGGATGTAGGGTCATATTTGTGTGCCTAATGTGGATGGACTTCGTGAGTTGATCCTTGAGGAGTCCCACAGTTCCCAGTACTCTATTCATCTAGGCACCGCCAAGATGTATCAGGACTTGAGGTAACATTATTGGTGGAGGCGAAAGAAGAAGGACATAGTTGCCTATGTAGCTCAGTGCCTAAATTTCCAGCAGGTAAAGTGTGAGCATCAGAGACCTGGTGGTTTACTTCAGAGGTTAGATATTCCTGAGTGGAAGTCAGAGCGTATCACTATGGATTTTGTTGTTGGACTCCCACGGACTCAGAGGAAGTTCGATGCAGTTTGGGTTATTGTGGACATGCTGACTAAGTCAGCGCATTTCATTCATGTGGCAGTTACCTATTCCTTGGAGCGATTGGCAGAGATTTACATTCGTGAAATCATCCGTCTTCACGGTGTGCCCATGTCTATCATTTCTGATCGAGGTATGCAGTTTACCTCGCACTTTTGGAGGGCAGTCAGCATGAGTTGGGTACACGGGTTGAGTTGAGCACAACATTCCATTCTCATATGGACGAGCAGTCCGAGCATACTATTCAGATCTTGGAGGATATGCTCCGCGCCTGTGTTATAGACTTCGTAGGATCGTGGGATCAGTTCTTGCCCCTTGTAGAGTTCGCCTATAATAACAGCTACCAGTCGAGCATTCAGATGGCTCCCTATGAGGCATTATATGGTAGGTGGTGTCGATCGCCAGTTGGGTGGTTCGAGCCAGGAGAGGCTCGGTTGTTAGGCACATACTTAGTACAGGATGCCTTGGATAAGATCAAGATTATTTAGGATTGACTTTGCACAGCTCAATCCAGGCAGAAGAGTTATACCGACCGTAGAGTTCGTGATGTTGCGTTCATGGTCGGAGAGAGGGTGTTACTTCGGGTATCGCCCATGCAGGGTGCGGTGCAATGAGGTTCGGAAAGAAAGGCAAGTTTAGCCCTAGGTATATCGGACCTTTTGAGATTCTGGAGAGAGTGGGAGAGGTGGCTTACAAGCTTACGTTGCCACCTAGTTTAGCAGTTGTTCATCTGGTATTCCATGTGTCCATGCTTCGAAAGTATCAAGACGATTCATCCCATGTTTTAGATTTCATCTCTGTCCAGTTGGACAAGGATTTAACTTACGAGGAGGAGCCGGTGGCAATTCTAGCCCGGCAAGTTAGCTAGTTGAGATCAAAGAGTTACCCTTCAGTTCGAGTGTAGTGGAGTGGTCAGCCTATTGAGGCAGCTACTTGGGAGTCCAAGTCCGATATGCGGAGTAGATATCCCCACCTTTTCACCAGCCCAGGTACTTTTCTACGTCCGTTCGAGGACGAACGGTTGTTTTAGAGGTGGAGAATGTGATGACCCAAAAGGTCATCTTATGATTTAGAACTTGAATCTGCGCTCTTAAGCCTTAAAAATCTAATTTTTATCCACCTCGATTTGCGTGCGTAGTCCGGGCATGTTTCCGGAAAGCTTCTATGTTGAAAATTGACGAAAATAAGAATTTATGCCTTAAAAGTTAATTTTAGTTGACTTCGGTCAACATTTTTGGTAAACAGGACTGGATCCATATTTTGACGGTCCCGGTGGGTCCGTATCGAATTATGGGATCTGGGTGTATGCCCGGAATCGAATTCGGAGGTACCTAGCTCAAGTAATGAATTTTTGATGAAAATTAAAAGCCTAAAAATTAATTATTTTTAAGAATTGATTGATGTTTGGCATTGTTAGTGTCAGGTCCGTATTCTGGTTTCGGAGCCCAGTACAGATTCATTATGATATTTTAAGACTTGTCTGTGAAATTTGGTGAGAAACAGAGTTGATTTGACGTGATTCGGACGTCAAGTTGAGAAAATAGAAATTTTAAAGCGTTCTTGAGAATTTCATTTGATTTGGTACTAAATTCATAGTTCTAGGTGTTATTTTGGCGATTTGATCGCGCGAGCAAGTTCGTATGATATTTTTAGACTTGTGTGCATGTTTGGTTTGGATCTCCGGGCTCGGGTAAGTTTCGGATAGGCCACAGGATGTTTTAGACTTTGAAAATCTAGTATTTTGCTACAGCAGGTGTTCTGGCATGTCCTTCTTCGCATTCGCGAAGGTCCTCTCACGAATGCGAAGAGTAAACTGATGAGGCAAGGATTTCTGCTTCGTGAACGCGAAGGTTTGGTCGCGAACGCGAAGCGATGGAGGCGTTACCCTTCGCAAATGCGACAAGCCCATCGCGAATGCGTAGTGTTAGGCATTGGGGAAGGGGAGTCAGTCGTTCCTTCAACGCGAACGCGAGCAATGCCTCGCGAACGCGAAGGCCAGGGGGAGTAACCATCGCGAACGCGAGCTGTGTCTCGCGAACGCGAAGGCTTGGCAGCCAGTACCCTTCGTGAACGCGACAGTGCTCTCGGGAAGGCGATGAACATTTTCGCCCATCACTTAATAGAATCCAAAAATGGAATTTTAGCCAAAAACTCTTTTTTTTTTCTCAAAAACGAAACGGTGAGAGGCGATTTTACAAGAGCCATTTCTTCCCCAAATTGTTGGTAAGTGATTCTAAACCATTTTCTTTCAATTACCCATTACATTTCTTAAATTTACAACCTAAAAACTAGAGTTTTCATGGTAGAATTAGGGGTTAGGGTAGAAACTAGGAATTTCGGGAATTTAGGGATTTAGACCTCAATTTGAGGTCGGATTCCAAAACCAATTATATATTCGGGCTCGGGGATGAATGGGTAAATAGATTTTGGCCCGAACCTCGAATTTTGACCAAGCGAGCCCGGGATCGATTTTTTGACTTTTTGGAGGAAAATTTGGGAAATTTAATTTATGCAATATAATTAATTCCTTTAGCAATATTTGATATTATTGAGTCATTTTTGAATAGATACGAGTGGTTTGGAGGTGAATTCCAAAGAAAAAGCTGTGATTGATAATTAAGTGGCCTTCAGAGCGAGGTAAGTGTTGTGTTTAACCCTGACTTGAGGGAATTAAGAACCTTAGATTACTTGCTAAGTGAAATCCATGTGAGCGGCATATATGTAAGGTGACGAGTACTTATGCGCCGCCAATTTACCTGTTTTCCATGTTTTTTTGTTTTCCTTATATTGTCTCTTTCCTATGCCAAATTGCTACGAGTTATACTAGTATTGTTCAATTTATCGTTCTTATCGTGTTTACGGATTTTCTGGTGATGATTGAGTTTTTATTTCAAAGTTGAGATTGATATTATGGAACCAAATATTGAAGAAAGATTTGTACTTGTTAATCTATCTCCCTGTTGTTATTTATGCATTGCATTATGGTAAGGGGGAGTGTTAATGCACGAAGGGTGATGTCGTGCCATATTGTGAGTGTTAATGCACGAAGGGTGATACCGTGCCATATTGTGAGTGTTAATGCACGAAGGGTGATGTCGTGCCATATTGTGAGTGTTAATGCACGAAGGGTGATGCCGTGCCGTTTCTATTAATTTTATGGTGAGATTGAGAGTAAAAGCACGAAGGGTGATGCCGTGCATTTTTCCTTACTGTATTCACTATTCCTGTTGATTCATGGTATATTGACTGCTCCGGTGATCATTCTGTTGTAGTTCTTTATCTTGTATTCCCCTCAGTATGTTTTCCCTCCCGACATTTCCTGTTTAGTTCTTCATTCCTGTTATTTGTATATACACTGTTAAATTGTACAGATTGATTTGTAGGTGCCTTACTTTAGTCTCGTCACTACTTCGTCGAGGTTAGGCTCGACACTTACCAGTACATGGGGTCGGTTGTACTGATACTGCACTTTACACTTTTTGTGCAAATTTTGATACCGGCTCGGGTTGATCGAGATTTTGCTATTGGTTCGCTGTTCGGAGACTCAAGGTAGATCTTTCGGTGTTCACAGACCTTGAAGTCCCCATCTACCTTTTTTGTTCTACGGTTTCTTTCATTCAGACAATTGTATTTCTTTCAGACTATTTCTTGTAGTAAATTCTAGAATGCTCGTGAATTGTGACTCCAGATCCAGGGGTAGAAATTAATACAGCTTTATAATATTCTGTACTTATTATATTTTATTTTAGTTAATTATTGTTATTTACTGAATGGAAATAAGGAATTGGTTTAACGATTTTCTAACATTGGCTTGCCTAGCAAGTGAAATGTTAGGCGCCATCACGGTCCCGTCGGTGGGAAATTTCGGGTCGTGACATAGGGATTGCTAGAAGGTTGGAGGGTATGATGACTCGGGAGAGAGAGAAGAGAGAGGCCAAGAGGTCTCAATAGTCTGGAACTTATAGTGGTACTCGTGCCCTAGCTACAGCTCGTCCGCTACTCCAACTTCTGGAATCAAAATCCGGCGCCGATATCAAAAGTCCACTTCCGGTCAAACTTTCCAAAAATTATCCAATTCTCCAACTTCCGCCAATTGACGCTAAAATGACCTACGGATCTCTAATTCAACATCCGAACATGCTCCTAAGACCAAAATCACCCTACGGAGCTATTGAAACCGTCGAAACCACATTCAGGAGTCGTCTTCATACAATTCAAACTACGGTCAATTCTTACGACTTAAACTTCTATTTTTAGGGACTATGTGTCCCATTTCACTTCGAAATCAAAAATAATTCCTCCTGACAAGTTACGTAACCACAAAATGAAATAGAGGAAGCAATAATTAGGGGTTTGGGGCTAATACTCTCAAAACGACCGGCCGGGTCGTTACATCCTCCCCCTCTTAAAATAAACGTTCGTCCTTGAATGAGTATAGAGACATACCTAAAGTGGTGAAAAGATGAGGATAACTGATGCGCATATCATGCTCGATCTCCCAAGTCGCCTCCTCGACCAGATGACCCCTCCACTGAACTTTCAACTGAAGTGATGTTCTTCGACCTCAACTTTCGAACCTGTCTGTCCAGAATATCCACTGGCCCCTTAACATAAGATAGATCTTCGTCCAACTGAACTGAGCTGAAGTCTAACACATGAGACGGATCGTCGTGATACTTCTGGAGAATGGAAACATAGAACACTGGATGAACTGCAGTGAGACTAGGTGGTAGTGCAAGTCTGTAAGCCACCTCTCTAACCCTTTCAAGAATCTCAAAAGGACCGATATACCTAGGGCTCAACTTGCCCTTCCTCCCGAATCTCATAACACCCTTCATGGGCGAAACCTGAAGCAAGAACCGCTCCCCAACCATAAATGCAATATTGCGAGCCTTCCGATCTGCATAACTCTTCTACCTGGATTGGGCTATACAAAGTCAATCCTGAATCAATTTAACCTTTTTCCAAAGCATCCTTAACCAAATCTGTACCCAATAGTATAGCCTCACCCGACTCAAACCAACCCACTGGAGACTGGCACCGCCTACCATACAAAACCTCATACGGTGCCATCTGAATACTGGATTGATAACTGTTGTTGTAGGCAAACTTTGCAAGTGGCAAGAACTGATCCCAAGCACCCCAAAATCCACCCGGTCGCTGATTCTCATACTTCACCTGCTGAAAATTTAGGCACCGATCTACATATTCCACTATGACCTTCTTCATCCTCCTCCACCAATAAAGCTGCCTCGGGTCTTGATACATCTTCGCGACACCTGGGTGAGTGAAATATCGCAAACTGTGATCCTCCTAGAGAATCAACTCTCGTAACCATCTACATTGGGCACACATAGCCTGACCTGCATTCGTAATACACCGTCATCTCCAATAGTTACCTCCTTGGCATCACCGTGCTGAACCGTGTCCTTAAGGACAAGCAGATGTGGGTCATCATACTAACACTCTCTAATACGATCATAAAGAGAAGACTGATAAACCACACAAGCCAAAACCCTGCTCAGCTCGGAAATATCCAATATGACAAACTAGTTGGCCAAGGCTTGAACATCGAAGGCTAAAGGCCTCTCTGCTACTGGTAGATATGCTAAACTGCCCAAACTCTCTGTCTTGCGACTCAAGGCATCATCCACTACATTGGCCTTATCAGGATGATAGAGAATGGTGATATCATAATCCTTAAGCAACTCTAACCACCTTTGCTGCCACAAGTTAAGATCCTTCTATTTAAACAGATGTTGTAGACTTCGGTGATCGGTGTAGACCTCACAAGGGAAACCATACAAATAGTGCCGCTAGATATTCAAGGCATGAACGATATCTGCTAACTCGAGGTCGTGGACATGATAGTTCTTCTTATGTACCTTCAGCTGTCTAGATGCGTACGCAATCACCCTACCGTCCTGCATCAACACAGCGCCGACACTAATGCGCGACACATCACAATACACCATATATGACCCCAAACTAGTAGGCAACACCAAAACTGGGGCTGTAGTCAAAGTAGTCTTGAGATTTTGAAAGCTCTCCTCTCACTCCTCGGTCCATCTAAACGGAGCACCTTTCTTGGTCAATCTGGTCATAGGTGCTGCAATAGACGAGAAACACTCTACAAATCGATGGTAATACCCCGCCAAGCCAAGAAAACTTCGGATCTCCGTAGCTGAGGATGGTCCGGGCCAACTCTGCACTGCTTCAATCTTCTTCGGATATACCTTGATCCCCTCACTTGATACTACATGGCGCAAAAATGCCACTAAGTCTAGCCAGAATTCACACTTCAAAAATTTTGAATGCAACTTCTTTTCTCTAAAGGTCTGTAGCACAGTACTTAGGTTCTGCTCATGATCCTCCCGACTTCAGGAGTACACTAGGATGTCGTCAATAAACACAATGACGAAAGAGTCAAGATAGGATTGAAATACATTGTTCATCAAGTGCATGAATATTGTCGGGGAATTGGTCAGCCCAAAAGACATCACCAGGAACTCGTAATGACCATACCGAGTCCCGAAAGCAGTCTTCGGGATGTCTGGCTCCCGAATCATCAACTGATGATAGCCTGAACGCAAGTCGATCTTAGAGAACACTATGGCACCCTGAAGCTGATCAAATAGGTCATCAATACGTGGCAATGAATACATGTTCTTCACTGTAACTTTTTTTCAACTGGCAATAATCGATACACATTCGCATAGAACCACCTTTTCTTTACAAACAAGACAGGAGCACCCCAAGGCAACACACTGGGCCGAATGAAGCCCTTATCGAGCAACTCTTGCAACTGTTCCCTTAATTGTTTCAACTCTGATGGGGCCATACGATATGGTGGAATAGAAATGGGCTGAGTGTCCGGTAACAAATCAATGCCAAAGTCGATATCTTTGTCGGGCGGCATGCCCGGAAGATCTGCTGGGAATACATATAAATAATCCCTCACTACTAGAACTGACTCAACGATAGGAGTATCAACACTGACATGCCTCACATAAGCTAGATACGCATCCCACCCCTTCTCAACCATCCGCTGAGCCTTTAAAAATGAAATAACTCTGCTAGGAACATAATCTAAGGTACCTCTCCAGTCTAGCCACGATAGACGTAGCATAGCCAACGTCACCGTATTGGCGTGACAATCAATGATAGCGTGATAGGGCGACAACCAGTCCATGCCTAGAATAATATCGAAATCCACCATACTAAGCAATAATAAATAGGCTCTGGTCTCAAAACCACTAAGAACAATCAAACATGACCCATACACACGGTTAACAATAATAGAATCACCCACAAGTGTAGACACATAGACAGGAGAACTCAGAGAATCACGGGATACACCAAAATACAAAGCAAAATAAGATGACACATATGAATAAGTGGAGCCTGGATCAAATAAGACTGATGCATCTCTATGAAAGACCGGAACAATACCTGTGATTATAGAGTCAGATGCAACTGCCTCCGTCCTAGCAGGAAGAACATAGTATCTAGCCTGACCTTCCCATATAGGGTGACCTTTACCTGCTCGACCTCCACCTCTAGCTGGCGGTGCAGGTGGAGTGGTAGCTAGTGCTGTAATCATAGCCTGAGGACCCGGTGGAGCACGAGGTGCCTGAGAAATCTGTGGAGGTGTACCCCTCCTAAGTCTGGGGCAATCCCTCACCATATGCTCGGAGGACATGGTTGTTGTCGTTGGCTCGGGCCTGATCGGCTGGACTAACAGCTGAAAGCACCCCGTACAGGAGGTACACTAGACATAGGTCTGTAATATCAATTAGGACTTGTGTGAAAAATTTGAGCTCAATCGGACTTGATTTGATAGGTTTCAGCGTCGAATGTAGAAGTTTGAAGTTTTAAAGTTCATTAGGCTTGAATCGATGAACAATTTGTATTTTTAGCGTTGTTTGATTTGATTTAAAGGCTCGCCTAAGTCTGTATGATATTTTAGGACTTAATGGTACATTCGGGCGGGGTCCCTGGGTGTAATTCGGATTGAATCTAGAACAAATTGGACTTGTGAGAATGGCTGAAATGCACCATTCTCGTACAATCGCACCTGCGTAAGATTGACCACAGGTGTGAGCTCGCAGAAGCGAGCATTTGGGTGCAGATGCGGGGCTGGAGGAGATGGCATGTGGTCGTAGGTGCGGTGTGAAGGCCGCAGAAGCGGAGTCGCTTCTGCAAAAGAGTGATCGTAGAAGCGGACGAGTGCGTGGGTGGCATGTCCGCAAAAGCGGGCGTGTTTGTGCAGATGTGCACCAGCAGAAGCAGGCTTTGGACAGCAGAAGCGGAATTGGGCAAGGGAGCTGGGACAACAGAAATGTCTTAGAGGCTCGAAGAAGCGAGTCCGCAGATGGGGAGTGAGGGGATGGAGGAGCGAAAGAAGCCACAGATGTGAGTGAGAGGTCGCTTCTGCGATGCCGTAGAAGCGGTTAAGTTTCCGCAGAAGCGGAAGTGCTGGACATAACACTTAAATACAAGGGTTCGCGATTTTGCTTCATCTTAAACATTTTGAGCTCGAGTCTTGGCAATTTTTGAGAGCATTTCGAGGGATTTCTTGAGGTAAGTCACTTAGGATCATTTTTATTCAATAATATTGTTTTCTCATTGAATTTCCCACCTAGTTTTTGTGTATTTAAAGTGGAATTTGAGAGATGCAGGCTAGGGATTTAGAGAGTTTAATTTGGGAATTTGAGCGGCGATTTGGTGTTGAATTTTGGTAAATTTGGTATGGTTGGACTCGTGGTCAAATGGGTGTTCGTATTTTGTGACTTTTACCCAATTCCAAGACGTAGACCCGGGTCGACCTTTTTGGGACGATTTTTCAATTCTTTGCTAAAGTCGTAGTGTTATTATTTAAATTAGTTTCTTGTAGTTGTAATTATAATCTAAAATTGCTTTTGGCTAGATTTGGGTCGTCCGGAGTCAAAAAAATCGAGGGAAAAGCATTCTTATTGGCTGATTGAGCTTGGTTTAAGGTAAGCGACTTGTGTAACCTTGTGTGGGGGAAATCCCCTTAGGATTTGGTACCATTGTAATAATTTGTGATATGTGAGTGCTCTGTACGCGAGGTGACGAGTACGTACATGGGCTAAATGTGAAAATTCCAGTTCTTGCTGAGTAGTCATCTTTTGATTACTTAACTGAGTTTCCTTAGCATGTGCAGTTATCATGTTTAGTCTAGTATCATATGTCTACGTGTCTTTACTCTTACTTGCAAATTGTGCAACATGCTTAGTTGAATTACCTGCTTCCTTGATTTTGTATTCAGTCTTTAACTGTAGGATTCCTCGCTGTAAATTAGGTTTTCCATAAGTTATAAGTTATGTATTTACTTTTGGGTCTACGAGACGGTACCTCGGGAGCTTCCCGTTGCATATTTACTTTTGGGACTACGAGGCGGTACCTCGGGAGCTTCCCTGCTGTGTATTTACTTTTGGGACTACGTGGCGGAACCTCGGGAGTGCCACCTGTTGTTTACCTCTATTTGATGTGTTATTACCTTTCTATAATTCCTTATTGTTAAATTCTCAGTGTTTCATTATATTATTATATTTTCTGCCTTGTTCCTTTTTATTCTAGTGGATCCTCGACCTGACCTCGTCACTACTCTACCAAGGTTAGGTTTGTAACTTACTTGGTACTGTTGTGGTGTACTCATGCTACTCTTCTGCACATCTTTTTGTGCAGATCCAGGTTCTTCCTACCATGCCAGATACCAGTGAGATAGCCTGTACATGGAGACTTCAAGGTACATTTGCCAGCGTTCACAGATCTCAGAGTCCCACTTTATCCTTATTATGTTATTTATCCTTATTCTTTTTAGACTCTGATGTATAGAGACACTTAATATTTTCTCTTAGAAGCTCGTGACTTATTTCTACCGAGTTTTGGGAGTTGTGTTTATTTGAATCGCAGTTTTTTTTTATATTTCATGTGTTGAGGTTTGAGTTCAGTTTATTTTGTGTTGTTCCGCACAAATGTTAGGCTTACCTAGTCATAGAGACTAGGTGCCGTCACGACATACTACGGAGGAAAATTTGGGTCGTGACAGGCGTAGCCTCGTGCTATGGCGTTGGGGCGTTAGAAATTATTTTTTCACTACTGTAACATATATGGGGCATTGTGTATGCCAATGTATTAGATTTTGGGGCATTGTGTATGTTGTCGTGGAATCGTTGGGGTGTTTGGTTAATTTTCTGCACTGTCGTTTATGACAAGTCCTTAGTTTGAATTGTGTTGAGATATAAAGTGTTTCATGTTAAATATTGATGTAAACTAGGGGTGGCATGTAGGCCGGTTCGGGCGCTAAACGGGCCAAGTGGGACGGTCCAAACGGTCTCGGTCCCGGTCCGGTCCCAAACTAAACGGGCCAAACAGTCTCGGGCTAAATGGTCTTTTTCTAGGAACCGGTCTCGGACCGGGCCCACAAACTCATGGTCCCGGGCTAAATGGGCTAAGTTGGCCCAACGGCTAAAATATTAATTATTTTAAAAAAAAATTAGAATTGAAATTAGAGACAAAAAGATGTAAAAAAAAATATCTAAGGCAATGCCTTGTAAATTTTATTATAGAATTGTGACCTAAACTTTTTAATTCAAAATTTAAAGACAAAAATATTGTAAAGAGATATTCAAAGCAATGCCTTGTAATTTTATTATAGCATTTAAAAAATAAGGCAATATCTTTCTTAGTCTTCCTCTCCCCCTATGGAATGAGCACAACAAAGTGCTAATACCACCATTGAGAAGAAAAAGAAACTAATCAAGATGTGCCAAAATACAAGTTACATAATACATACTAATTTTTGTTCATACAAGTTACATGGTATCTCTTACAAACTTCATAAATCGTTCAAAGTACGAAGGAATTTTCGTTAGTGATAGCGGAAAAATAGCTTGGTCATCGTCGCTTCCAATGTCGGGCGAAGCAGCATCGTCTGCAAGTTCAGCTAGCAGTTCTTTGTAAGCTTCGTCTTCCTCTAGTTGTGATTCAGCAAATTCAAAATTTCTTCTTTCCGAACGAATCCAATCTCTGAAAGTACAGAAGAAAATTATAGAGAGATTATGATAGATTGATATTGATTTTGTAAGAAAATATGAAAGAATGGGGGGGTATTTATAGTTGAAAATAGGGGAAAATGTAATTATAAAAAGCTTGGGGTTAAAATAAAGTTTGGGGGGAGGGAGGGGGAAGAGGGTTAAATGGCTATTTTTTAAATAGCCAACGGCTATTTTTGACAGCCCAACGGCTGTTTTTAAAATTTTTCAAACTGCTCTTTTTTTTAAATTTTTTTTTACAGTTGGGACTGTTTGGCCCGCCAAGGGACCGGTCCGGTCCCAGCCCTAACGGTTCAAAACCAAGAACCGGCCCACGAGACTGGCCCAAGCCAACATCTACCGGTCCTAGCCCGTTGGGCCCATTTGAACTGCGGTCCCGGGCCCGGACCGGCCCACTTGCCACCCTTAGTTTAAACTTTGTTGAGTATTATATTGTGAAATAATTTATGTGCATATTATTCCTTAGGGCTTGTCTAGTGTGAAGGATAATGAATAATGATTTCGGGATAAATATGTGATTATTTTATCTTATGTTTGGTTGGCTTTTGATTCCCGTATTAATTATTTATATAACAGTTGTAATAACTTTTTTTATACCACATTAAATGTAGGATAACCATCCCAGAATTACTACTCCAAGAATACAACAGCTAAATGATAAGTATGTTTTTCTCTTGAGTTCTTTCCCAAAAGTCTTTTAAGCAAGCAAAAGTTAAAACTAAAAATATATCCAAGTTTATCTAATATAAAATCAAGCATCTATATTATATATTTTCTATTTTTTATCCAATAAACTAAACATATATTAGTAAAAATGCATCTACTAAATAATCCTATCTATTTAATTCATGTAGTATAATCCTCACATTATAATCTCAATATAAGTTGTGATATACCAAATAACCTCTTTATGTGTATGCTATGCAGTTGCATGACAAGTCATGAAATACATTAAGAGCATATTAATCTTTTTGGGGTTCTCGCCTTGGGAAAAAAAGGGATACTATATGGCTATTTAACTAGTACATATATAATTCTTCTTATATTAAATATAGAACAGAACCTCAATCCTCTGCTCGTACAATACAATTCAACAAGTGTGAGCACATAATTTTTTACTATATTTGAATTTTTATCACCTTCTACTATGTAAATAATTTCAGAAATTTAATATATATTTTTTAGCTTTGTTACACTTATATATATATATATATATATATATATATATATATATATATATATATATATATATATATATATATATGTGATAAAAATTAATAATAATTTAAAAGGTCAATTATTACTATTAGTATTATTTTTATTATTATTTTTATCTTTATTTTTATAAATAAAAAATAAAAGTAGGAAAAGTAGGTGGAAATTGTTTTTTAATTATAATTAAATAAAAATTAATTTTTTTAAAAACAAAACAAATTTCGGATGGGAATTAAAAAATAGGAAAAGTAGAAATATAAAATTAAAAAATAAAAGTAAAAGTAGGTGGAAATTATTTAGTAAAAAAGTAAAAGAAAGTGGAAAATTAGAAAAAATAAAAGTAAAAGAATTTGAAAATTTAAAAAATTGAAAAGTAAAATAAAGTTGGAATTAAAAAATAAAAGTAAGGGTATCTGAAATTTTTTTAAAAAAAGGTAAAATAAGTGGAAAATAAAAAAAAGAAAAGTAAAATAAGTGAGAAATAAAAAAAGAAAAGTATAAAAGTGGGAATTTAAATATAATAAAAGTAAAAAAAAGTAAAAAATTAAAAAATAAAAGTAAAGGAAAGTGGGGAATTATTTTTTAAAAAAATAAGAAAAATGGGAAGTGAAAATTCTTTTTAATTAAAAAAAATAAAAATATCTGAAAATTCCGAAACTTTTTTCTATAAATAGAAGAGAAATTTGTGGAAAAAAAGAGGGAAGAGAGAAAAAAAGAGGGAGGAAGGAATTGAGAGAAATTTATTTTCTTCTTCTAGGATAAGGAAATTTCTACTCGTGTCATTCTTTCTTTCTTTCTTTCGAAATATCCAGCAAAATCAGCCCCCCAAAAAATAGCTTTAAACCCAGCAAAAACAAGCTACTAAATCACCGGTTTTGCAAGGTCGATCGGAGTTACAAGTCGCAATTTTTTGTTCGAGGTTTCGTGGCCGGTGAAAGCTCTAGTCAACACTCATCGAATTGTTTAGCGCTCTTGTAATTTCAACTCTATTAATTTATATCAAAGGTTCGTTATTTTCCTTTCTTCACTGATTATAATTGTCCATTTACCTTCTTGTCTATTGATGTGATTATTGGGTAGCATAAAGTAGTAGTTCACTCTATTGATATTTGGATCATTTGAATCTGATTGTTTCCTTGTTCATATGTTTATTGGACCATGATGTTAATTTTAGAGTTGTAAATTTTTATTTTGAGTTGATTTAACCGGATAAAGGGTCTATTGAATCACTGTAATTTGGCTTGTTTACTAATTCTGTTCATGAGATTGTGGTGTCATTAGTTTTGTTTAAGAAATGTACAGAATATGAGATATTGGGTTGGATAATTTGCTTGGGACACGATTTGTTTCTAAGGAAATTGGTTTTTGGGCTGTTGGACAAGAAAAGATTTTGGGCCAAAAGATTTAGTCTCATGAGGCCCAAAGTAATAAATAACATCGATGACTCATCTTTCTCTAAATTAGCCCACTTTTCTATAAATAATAAATCAAATTCTTCCACAAATAATTCCATACCTCATGACCTTACAATAATCTCAAAATTAGTAATTGAATAATATTCGAACATCATAGTTTGCTTTAGGCGCGATTAATAATAAATTATCGTGATTGTGGGTACGGTTCCCGTGGCATGGTCACGATACGTAATCCCCAATTCGAGTGTGCGTTTCACGTGACTCGACCACAAGTTTAAATAATAATAAATAAAATTAAACACGTTGTAGATTGCGGGTGCGTTTCACGTGACGCGATTTGCGATGTGTATAAACAACGAGTGTACGACAACGTAACTCGTCTCATATTAATTCCATAAAAGTTTAAAATGCAGTAATGTAATAAAAGCGGTAAAAGGAATAAAAATGCACATATAGGTTTAAAACATGTATTAAATCAGATAACTAGGGCAATGATTAATAGTTGAGCGACCGTGCTAAAACTACGGAACTGGGGAGTGCCTCACACCTTCTCTCGTTTAACAGAATTCCTTACCCGGTCTTCTGTATTCGCAGACCATAAATAAGAGTCAATTTTCCTCGATTTGGGATTCTAAAATAAATCGGTGACTTGGGACACCATAAATTATTTCAAGTGGCAACTCTAAATAAATAAATAATCCCATTTCGAATAATGTCATTTAAATTAGAATAAACTCCCTATCCCATATTCCCTCGGGAAAAAAGAGGTGTGACAGCTCTGGCGACTCTGCTGGGGAATAAGAACCCAAAATCTTTGGTTCAGGGTTCAGAATTAGAGCTTAGAATAACTGTTATACTTAGATTTTATTTATTATCTGATTTTTATGTGTTTGAGCCTAATGTGCTAAATACCGCTTTTTACTGCTTTGATATTGCTTGAACTGTATATAAACTGTTACGACACCCTCTTCTCTTTGAGTCTTCTAAATCTTCTGGGAAGCGTGCGCTTCGCATGATTTCTTTTCTGCTAGAATCATACCCCTAATTTTAGAACGAGGATCGGACAAGTTGCAAAGCTGGTGAAGCTTCTGTATTCCCGATACGCTGCCCCCCCCCCCCCTCTCCCCAGCTCGAGTTGTCTTCTCGGGTAAGCCATGTCTAGAACAACACACCCGGGATCTAAACCTAAAAATAACATAGCCTCATGCCGGATCCCTAGTAGGAACGTTTATTTGCATCACGTGCATTTGACTTTGGAGACTCAACACAGGAGTTGGGTCCATCTAGGACAGGTGTACCAAATATAAAGGACCATCCTGATGCATTTTACGTGCTACTTGTGCATATATTTTTTTCGGCTTGCATGTTGATCGGCTTCTAAAATAGGGAAAGGGAACCAAGAAAAACCAAAAAGTGAGGTAGGAGAAAAAAAATTACCCGATTTTGAAAATCCAGGTATTTGAAAAGTACTGAAACTCTGTCGAAATTTTGAAAAAAAAAACGTCATTTTCAAAATAAGTCATGTTTTCCTATTGCGCCAAAACCTACCGAACTACGCGGGTCTGATTCTCACCGGATGTGAGATACGTAGGCAACCCCTATCAGGCCCGACCATATTTTTTCAAAACTAACCAAAATAAGAACCTTTTGAAACATGATCATCACCCGAGGCCGTTCTTGTCAAAACAGCCTTAAAACATTCTCCTGGAGCGCCGGAAGGCTGTTTTCACAAGAATAGTCACAATGTAAACCCAAGTCAGTTTTGTCTCCTATAACTAACCCCAGTTGGAAGAAACAACCCTAAAAACTTTTCTCAAGTGCTGAAGGGCCGTATTTGCCCAAAAACAAAAACCTTTTTGTTACGAAATTTACTGATTTGGATTTTTAAAATTAACCACTTTGTGTTTTTGGAAAGTATGTCGGTTTTGATCTTTGTCCTCAATTTGTGTGTAGAATGAGCACCGTTGAGAATGTACCTTTTCGGGTCGTAGATGAGATTCCACTGGGACTCCACATGTGGTGGAATGACCTGGGGTAGGTCAGCAAGCGTTATGTGACAAAGGCTTTAGGTGGGCTCACCGGGCTTCTGAAAATTAAACCAAGGGTTGATATAATTGAAGCTTTGATATCGTTTTGGGACCCGACGCACAATGTTTTCCACTTCTCTGATTTTGAGTTGACCCCTTTGCTAGAGGAGATGGCAGGTTATGTTGGTCTTGACGGGAATCTCAGGCACTGATATCCAGTAGCACCAAGACCTGTAACCCCTCATAAGTTTTTGGACCTTCTGAGCATTAGCCGGCAAGTTAAAGATTGATATTTGGCCAAAGGATTTTGCACATTCCACTTCTTATATAGCCGGTATGGGGATCCCCGAGGATTTGAGGCTCTGGACACTGGTTTGAGTCATCAGGGAAATAAAAACAAATGGGAAACACACAGAGGTTTAGCTTTCGGAGTTGCATTTTTAGGCACTCTGATATGCCCAAGGAGTGACGGACATATAGAGCTGGGACTTGCAGGAATGGCCGACTTTATGGTCAAAAAGGCCAACGGCACTCTTATACCGATGATTCTCGTGGAAATCTATTGAGCTCTAACCGCCTGTCGAGCTGGGACAAAGTTCTTTGAGGGTTGCAACTTGCTTTTGCAAATGTGGCTAGTGGAACATCTTTGCCATCGCCCGAGGTACATGAATTACGGTCTGACCAGACTCGATTGCATTGAAGAATATGAAAACTGGGTAAACGGTCATGAGTTACCGGAGGGTACTGAGGCTTTGTTCGCGTATTTGGATTTTTTGACCGCAAACCGAATTGAGTGGACTTTCAGCTGGCTCACGGTCAATGAGGTTATTTACATGTTTGTCGGAGTGCGCTTTCTTTTATTGATGGGACTTCGGAGTATTCAGCCATATGCTCCGCATCGAGTCCTACGCCAATTGGAAAGATACCAAACAGTCCCTTATGATGAAGATTTGAGTCCATAGGTTATTGAATTATGCCCAAAAGCCGCATTCCCAGAAGAAAAGGTTCGCCAGATTTGGCACCAATGTAGGTTTCTGGAGCCACAGACTAAAGTACGGGATTGTTCCTCGGGTGAAGTAGAATCTAACTATACAGCCTGGTATGGTAAGATAGTTCGAGTCGATCAAGAAAAAGAACAGCCCGCCAAAAGACCCCATGTCTAACAATTCACCGATGGAGCGCGAGAAAAGTGGATTTGGTTAGCTAAAGAGAAGGAATACCAGGCCACCATAAGCAAGCTAGAGGATCAAATCAAAAACCTCAAATTCAACAGTAATTTGCAGGCTGCCGAGGATGAAAGAGAAAAGAAAAAATTGGCTCGAGAAAATGAAGCCCTCCGAGCTCAGATTCAGAAAATGAAAATAGTTCTGAAAACCCGGTAAGAAGCGAAAAAGATGAAAGACTCATAAGCAATCTGAGGCGAAAAGTTCATGATTATGGGTTTGATTTGACAAAGGCCGAGGAAGAATTGGCAAAAGCTCGGGCAAAATTGGCGAATAATGCAGAAGAACGGGCAAGGTGTGTTCAACATTTAAAGCAAAAGTATGATAGAGGGGTCGCGATCTTAGGGGAAAAACTAACTAATCTCGAAAATAAAATGATCCAACAGACAAAGGATTTCAAAGCTGAAAGAGAGAATTGCTATACATTGATTTCCCGATTGGAAGAAGATATACAACAATTGCAAGACCAAAACCATACGGCCACGCAGGTGTTGGAGGCCCGGTCTCAGCAAATTGGATGCTTGCTCCAAGAAAAGGACGTCATTAGAATGAGGGTTAAAGAAATCGCTGATTATGTCGCAATGAAATGCCATGAATGCAAAGATATGACCAGGTCCGTGTTCTTTGCTTCTGTAATGACTTTTTTCCGTCAGGTGATGGATGATTTAGAGTACCTTCAAGAAGAGATTGCACGCAGGCTCGCGTCGAGACCGACTGATGTACCACGGGACCCCGGAGTAGTATTGGAGGCTATTATGTATTTCTGATTTTTTTTTATTTATTATTTTTGGTTTTGAGTCTGTATTTTACCTTTTCGAGTCTGTTTTTTTCCGTTTTGAGTATGTATGTTTAATCGTCAGTATTTCCAAAGTCTTGGTAATAGAAAAACCAAAAAAAAATTATTTAATGAAATATTGAAAAAAAAACAAAAACCAAAATTTTCTTTTCTTTTATTCTGCATTTATTTCCTGAACTGCGTAATGATCTGATTCATGCGGCGTCATGATACGTAGGCAATCCCCATTGGATTCGATCGTAGCTATAGACAATCTGAGTGAAAAATAAAGAGAAAAAGAGAAAAGGAAGGAAAATTGAGTGAACAAGAAAGAAAAAAGAGTGAAAAATAAAAGAGCGAAAACAGCAATAAGGGAAGGAAAAAGAAATCAGGATTCGAAATTTGAGAAAGGAGATAGTAAAGCCGGGATGAAACATACAGTCATTGCAAAGACATTTAGAAACATTTAACTGTTTAAGTGCATTGCATCCCCAATATGCGATTCTTTATCTGTTAAATATCTCAAACTAACCAGATTGTTGTGTGTGCAAATATCAAAGGTCCTGTTTAGGTGGTTGGTTTTGTGGTAATCTGGCTTTCCATCCTTACTTCACGAGATATAAAGGCAGTGTTCTCCCCAATATGCGATTCTTTATCTGTTAAATATCTCAAACTAACCAGATTGTTGTGTGTGCAAATATCAAAGGTCCTGTTTAGGTGGTTGGTTTTATGGTAATCTGGCTTCCCATCCTTACTTCACGAGATATAAAGGCAGTGTTCTTATGGCCTCCGAAAGTCATCTACCAATTATTGAGCCTGAGGATAGTCCGATATCGGCTATTCCACAGTCAGAGCCCGCAGCCGCCGAAGAAAATAGGAGGTTGCGCGTCTGCATGTTAGAAATGTGGGACGCTTGGTCTAATGGCAAAGAACCGCCCAGTATAATCCCCGGATTTCCTGAACTGCTTCCTAGGACGAGTGGAACCTCCAATGTCCCCATCCCCGTAACTAACCCATTTATCCCGTTTGGGTACCCCACTATATCGGCCAATTTCACCGGTATGCCTTCTGAGGTTCGCCCCCAGGCACCGTTTTCAGAGGCACCTTCTACATTATTCACCGCACCACCAGTCTCTACTACGGCACAGCCAACAGTTCCCAAGTCATGCTTCGAGCCTTCAGCTTTCACTTTTCAAGTCCCGCAATTTCAACTAGACAATGCTCATGTTACCCCAAACTCTTACCCTCAGCACCCGCAGTTTGAGTCTCCTATGGAACAGGAAAGAGCTTTGAGAAACCCCAAGCAAGAAGAGATGGTTCGGAAGATAAAAAGCCTCGAACAAACTCTGAAGAACATGCAAGACCTGAGTGGCCAAAATAGTGTCTCATACTCCGATCTGTGCATGTTTCCTCCTGTTCATTTGCCCGTTGGCTTTAAAATGCCAAAATTCAAAAAGTACGACTGGCACGGAGACCCGATCGCTCATTTGAAAAGATATTGCAATCAGCTGAAAGGGGAAGGTGGAAAAGAAGAATTTTTGATGGCCTATTTCGGGGGAGAGCTTGACGGGAATTGCGTCAGAATGGTACATAGACGAGGACATCTCCCATTGGCATATATGGGATGACTTGGCCCGAGATTTCGTTAGGCAATTTTAATACAATATTGATATAGCTCTAGATAGGAATTCTCTGACCAATTTCAAGAAGAAAATCGCGGAAAGCTTCCGTGAATATGCTATCAAGTGGCGTGAGCAAGTAGCCAGAGTGAAACCGCCTATGGATGAGACAGAAATGGTCAATGTTTTCTTACAGGCCCAAGAGGCCGATTACTTTCAGAACATGATGTCTGTCATGGGCAAACCTTTTGCAGAGGCCATAAAAATCGGAGAAATGGTAGGAAATGGCCTGAAAACTGGCCGAATCATAAGTCAATCTGCTTTGAGAGCCACCTCCCAAGCCATCCAGAACGGCTCGGGAGGTTTAGCAAATCGAAAGAAGAGGGAAGAAGGAGCCATGATGGCTTCAGGTTTGAGAGGCCCCCATCGATCCCGCGATCATTCTTACCTGCCTTCCAGAACCCCACAACACTACTACCTCCATCAAGATGCAGCATATACCGTGGCACCGCCTCCCTATGCGGTGATGAATGACAAACCTTATACATGGCCACAACAACACTACAACCAACACCGAGCTCCACCTCCAGAAATAACCATTCGTACCAAGCTCCATATAACTCTCGTCCCCCACAAATCAATTACCAACATAATACACGCCCTCGTGAGCATCCTAGGAAAAATGACTTCACCCCTATTGGTGAGTCCTACTCTAGCCTGTTTCCAAAATTAGTCCAGATGGGTCTATTGCAACTTGTGCCTCCAAATTGGCAAAATCCAAAATCTGCATCATACCGGCCCGGTACCAGGTGTGCCTATCATTCGGGGGCAGAGGGGCATGATACGGAGGATTGTTGGACTCTCAAGAGGGCCGTTGAGAATTTGATAGAACAAAAACGAGTGGTGCTGAGAGACGAGGAAGTCCACAATGTGACTAACAATCCATTACCGGCCCACAATAATGGGCCGGTCATTGGAATGATTTGTGATGATAAAGAGTTTTATCCAGCTTTGAAAGTTATCATCGCCATTGCTGATTCAGAGGCAAGACCTAAAGCGGCGGCGAAACAAGCCAGAAATGAGAAGAAAATCACTCCAACTCCTCAAGTTGCAGAAAAGGCTGTGGAAACAAATACTGGGGCAGCACCTGCTAAGGACGCAATTCTCTATGTTCCTAGAGCCCCAAGGAAAGAACAACTCATATTGAACACTCCCAAAATATTTGAGCAGAGGAAAGTCACGTTAAATGTGCCGAAGTTGTATGTGCCAAAAGGGACTTATGTGGCGCGGGGGCCGATAATTTTACCAAGGCTGACTGAGCCCGTGGTTATTAGTCGTGCACCACAGAGCCCTATGAGAGGCCCCACTGCAGTCCCCTGGAATTATAGCAAAACAATGGTTACTTATAAGGGGAAAGAGATTATGGGAGAGGTGAACGAAATGAACCAACCTAGGAATTACCACAACCTAGAAGAGCAAAAGATGTTAAAACTGAGCAAGGATAAATGGTTTCCGCCTAAGAAGCCTGTGTGCGCTGAGGAAGCAGAAGAGTTTTTCCGAAAAATGAAAACTTCGAAATATGCAATAATTGACCAGCTCAGGAATACTCCTTCCCAGGTTTCATTTTTATCTCTATTTTTTAGCTCAAATGAACATCAGAAGGTACTCCTGAAGACATTGAATGAGGCATATGTCCCGGTTGAAAATTCAGTTGAACAACTGGAGTGAATGGCTGAACGATTCTTCGAAGTTAATAAGATTTGCTTCAGCCGTGATGATTTGCCCCAAGAGGGAGCCGCCCACAACAAATCCCTTCACTTGACTGTCAAATGCGAAGGTTATTATATGAAGAGAGTCATGCTAGATGGCGGGTTTGGGGTCGACATTTGCTCTCTCTCAATGCTCCAGAGGATGAAAATTGGAACAGAAAGAATTCGGCCAAACAATGTCTGTGTGCGCGCTTTTGATGGTGTCAAGCGAGACACAATAGGGGAAATTGATTTGATTTTGACCATTGGCCCTGTGGATTTCGAAGTAACTTTCCAGCATCTGGACATGGATACTTCATATAATTTTCTCCTAGGAAGACCATGGATTCATGCTGCAAGAGCTGTGCCCTCCACTCTTCATCAAATGGTCAAATTTGAACATTAAAACCAAGAAATTGTTGTCCACGGGGAGGATGAACAATCCATTTACAGGGACTCTTCAGTCCCATGTCTCGAAGCTAGAGAAGGAAGTGAGCACATTGTCTACCAAGCCTTCGAAATTGTGATCGCCGACCAATGCGAAGAAAGGCCCCCGTTCCCTCAACCTTGCTTATCTAATACCTCAGTCATGGTTGCCACTAAAATGATTAAACATGGGTACAAGCCCGGAAAGGGGCTCGGGGTATCTCTACAAGGCATCATAGAGCCCGTTACTTCAACCGCCAATGAGAAGTTCTTCGGCGTAGGTTTCCGAGCTATAAAGGCCGATAGAAAATGGGCTGATGAGCGTAAGAAAAATGGGTGGGTCTTGCCTCAGCCCGTTCCGCATCGAGCCAAGTCATTTATTGATCCCAAATATGTAGAAGAAGAAGAAGAAGAAAAAGAGGCCTTCACGACCGAAGAGATTGAGGATATTTGTGAAGCCATGAAACAAATTTTGTATGAGTCCCACATGGTCCAGCCGGGGGAAGGAATGAGCACTGCTGAGGTGTTATACATAGGACCAAATGCCAAGCTTCAGAATTGGAAAGCTACCCCATTCCCTGTCAGGCGGGAATCCCGGTAGTCCAGTCTTGCCATTTTTTCTACATTACGAGTTATTTCAGGTTGTAACTCGAATGTTTTTATTTTATTGTCTTTTGATTTTGATGTAAACCCTCTTATCTTCAATTCAATGAAATGAAATCAATATTTCATCGTCAATGGATTTTTCCTTTTTCTTTATTCTAATTTTGCTATTTTTCTTATCTTTTCCTTTTCAGTTCTAATAATGCGGACTTAAATAACATGACATACTTGCGGATTTCATGTCCAGATCCTAAAATGTTGTCTAACTGTGAAATAATGAATCAAGATCCAGAATATGATGAAGATGAGGCTTTTAGGGAAATAAATCGAGAATTGAAACAATTTGAGAATAAGCCTAAGCCAAACTTAAATAAAACCGAGCCAGTTAATTTGGGCAGTCCAGAAGAGGTCCGAGAAACCATGATAAGCATTCACGCCGATGAAAGAACTAGGGATGCATTGATCTAATTTTTGTTTGAATTCAAGGATGTGTTTGCATGGTCCTATGATGATATGCCAGGTTTGAGCGTTGATTTGGTAGTACATAAATTGCCAACTTATCCCGGTTACCCACACGTACAACAAAAGCAAAGAAAGTTTAAAACGAAAATTAGTGATAAGATCAAAGAAGAAGTCACCAAACAATTAAAAACTTGTGTGATTCGGGTGGTCCGATACACCACGTGGTCGGCTAATGTGGTCCCAATGCCGAAGAAAGATGGGAAAACCCGAGTGTGTGTTGATTATCGGGATTTGAACAAAGCAAGTCCCAAGGACAACTTTCCACTTCCAAACATTCATAATTTTGTTGACAACTGTGCCAAACATAAGATACAGTCTTTCATGGATTATTATGTTGGGTACCACCAGGTTCTGATGAATGAGGACGACGCAGAAAAGACGGCTTTCACCATGCCGTGGGGCACTTATTGTTACAGAGTTATGCCATTCGGTTTGAAAAATGCCGGGGCAACTTACATGAGAGCCATGACTGCCATCTTCCATGACATGATGCACCGGGAAATTGAGGTGTATGTGGATGATGTGATCATTAAATCCAGAACACAAGAAGGCCATGTGCGAGATCTGAGAACGTTCTTTGAGCGTCTGTGCAAGTATGACTTGAAATTAAATCCAGCCAAATGTGCATTCGGAGTTCCATCTGGGAAACTTCTGGGGTTTATAGTCAGCCAGAGGGGTATTGAGTTAGATCCGACAAAGATAAAGTCTATTCGGGATTTTCCACCTCCGAGAACCAAGAAATAGGTCATGAGTCTGCTAGGGAGATTGAATTACATCAGCAAGTTCATTGCCCAGCTTACTACCACGTGTGAGCCCATATTTAAGTTGCTGAAGAAAGATGCAGCGATCAAATGGACAGATGAATGTCAAGAGGCTTTTGCCAGTGTTGTTTCCACCCGAGCCAGGAAGACCTTTGTTCTTTTATTTGATAGTCTTGGAAAATTCCTTTGGATGTGTCCTGGGGCAACATGATGTGACCGGGAAGAGAGAGAAGGACATATACTAGTTGAGCAAGAAGTTTACCATTTATGAAGCCAAGTATACTTTGTTGGAAAGAACTTGTTTCGCCCTAACTTGGGTCGCCCAGAAGCTCAGACATTATCTTTTGGCCTACACCACATATCTCATAACTAGAATGGATCCTCTGAAGTACATATTCCAGAAACTAATGCCTACGGGAAGGTTAGCAAAATGGCAAATCCTGCTCACTGAGTTCGACATTGTCTATGTCACCCGTACAGCAATGAAAGCTCAAGCCTTGGCGGATCATCTAGCTGAGAACCCGGTTGATGATGAATACCAACCCCTAAGTACTTACTTTCCGGACGAGGAAGTAAATTCAGTTGAAGTAATTCCAGAAGACACCAATGCTTGGAAAATGTTCTTTGATAGAGCTGTAAATGCAAAAGGTGTCGGGATTGGGGCAATTTTGGTTTTGCCCACCGGTCAGCACTATTCGACCACAGCCCATCTTTGGTTCTTCTGTACCAACAACACCGCTGAGTATGAAGCCTGAATTATGGGAATGAATATGGCAGTTGATCTGGATGTGGAAGAATTGTTAATCATGGGAGATTCAAATTTGATCATTCGGCAAGCCCAAGGTGAATGGGAAACTCGAGATATCAAGCTTATCCCATATAGGCAACATGTGGAAGATCTTAGCAAACGATTCAAGTCCGTCGAGTTCAGGTATATTCCTCGATTCCACAAGGAGTTAGCTGATGCATTAGCTACTTTAGCCTCAATGCTACCGTATCCGGGCAATGTCCATATTGACCCGTTGGAAATCCAAATTCGAGAAAGGCATGGTTATTGTAATACAATTGAAATAGAACCAGATGTACAGCCATGGTATCATGATATCAAAAGGTTTTTGAAAACAAAGAAATATCCTGAGCAGGCTAGTAGAGACCAAAAGAGAACCATTAGAAGGCTTGCCAGTGGTTTCTTCTTGAGCGGAGAAATCTTGTACAAAATAACTCCAGATCTGAATCTTTTGAGGTGTATAGATGGCCTAGAAGCTAAAAAGATCATGAACGAAATGCATTCGGGAGTATGTGGACCTCACATGAACGGATATGTCCTTGCAAAGAAAATCTTCCGGGCAGGTTATTACTGGATGACCATGGAAAAGGATTGCTTCAGTGTTGTCCGGAAGTGTCATCAGTGTCAGATACACGGTGACCTGATTCATGCATCGCCTTTAGAGTTGCATCCTATGTTAGCACCTTGGCCGTTTGTTACCTGGGGAATGGATGTCATTGGGCCAATCGAGCCGAAAGCTTCAAATGGGCATAGATTCATCTTATCGGATCTAATGAGAGAGTCTTATCGGTGAAAACCCTCACGGGCACCGTAAGGCGATGGTAAGCAGAAAAATTCAAAAATGAGAGTCTTGTTAGTGAAAACTCGCAAATAGCACTATAAGGCGATGGTAAGAAGAGAAATGAGAGAGGCCAGCTGGTGAAAACCCGCAAAGGGTGCCACTGATCAAAAAGAGGATCCTCACAGTCACTGGCATCGACACAGTCCTGGGCAAAGTTTCTCAGTCTCAAAGCAAGAGTTGTGATGAATTTCTGAGAGTTGTACGGTTTACACAGATCAGGCATCTAGTCCAAGAGGCATGTCATGTTTATTGAAGTCTGTATACACTCCAGATAAGTCCTTCTATCTTTTCCCCAAAAGGGATACCTCTTGTCTAAATTCATTTGTCCATTCCATTATTTTCTTTTCTTTGAATCCTTTTCGATTTAACTCTGTTCCAAAACTAAGACAAAGAAGGGAAGGAAGGACTGATTTACAGAGTTCTCACTTGATACAAGCCAATATGCAAAAGAAAAGGCACCCAATCTCGATAGGGGTATCAAGTTGACTCCAACTGGCCATGTTGGCCGATGTTTCGAAATCAAAAACTGTTGAAAGAGGAAATTCAAAGTCAAATGCCCACAAGGGCAAAATAAAAGTTGAAAAGGTTAAGTCTCACGTGACTAACCATCATGGCAAAGTCCGAAAAATCCAGAGGTTCTCCGAGGTTAGAAATGCAATCGATATTCAGGAAATAACCAGTTGCAACTGAAAGGACCGAGACCAAGTGACTGAAACAATCAAGGCCACAAAACCAACCACCGTTTCAAACTGACAAATTGTTCTTTGTTTGAAAAAATAGGGAAACAGGTGCAATCCAAAAGCAACCTTGCAAGAAGCAGGTGCAACCAAAATGAAATTACGCAAAGGCTAGGAACAGTTTTGCAGCAACTACTCCAAAAGGGAAGTCTTCTCCAAACTCTTTCCCGCATTTTACTCATTATCTTAAAAAAAATATGTGAAATTAAAAAGAAAGAAAAAAAAAACAAATCATGGTAGTATAGGGTCTCCAATCCCTAGCTGTGTTTTCCAACATAGGATTTCCACTCCCTAGTTGAAATTATTTTAGACATAGGGTCTCCACTCCCTAGTGTTTTTTCCAACATAGGGTCTCCACTCCCTAGTTGATTTTATTTTAGACATAGGGTCTCCACTCCCTAGTCGCGTTCCAACATAGGGTCTCCACTCCCTAGTTGAAGTAATTTTAACATAGGGTCTCCACTCCCTAGTTGATGTTTTTAGACATAGGATCTCCACTCCCTAGTCGCTTTTGCAACATAAGGTCTGCACTCCCTAGTTAATGTTATTTTAGACATAGGGACTCCACTCCCTAGTCGCCTTTTCCAACATAGGGTCTCCACTCCCTAGTCGCTTTTTCCAACATAGGGTCTCCACTCCCTAGTTGATTTTATTTTTAGACATAAGGTCTTCACTCCCTAGTCGCCTTTTCCAACATAGGGTCTCCACTCCCTAGTCGTTTTTCCAACATAGGGTCTCCACTCCCTATTTGATTTTATTTTAGGGTAGGATCTCCACTCCCTAGTTGATGATTTTCCAACATAGGATATCCACTCCCTAGTTGATGATATTTTAGACATAGGGTCTCCACTCCCTAGTCTCTTTTCAAACATAGGGTCTTCACTCCCTAGTTGATGATTTTAGACATAGGGTCTCCACTCCCTAGTTGATGATTTTTAGACATAGGGTCTCCACTCCCTAGTTTCTTTTCCAACATAGGGTCTCCACTCCCTAGTTGATATTTTTAGACATAGGGTCTCCACTCCCTAGTCGCTTTTGCAACATAGGGTCTCCACTCCCTAGTTGATGTTATTTTAGACATAGGGTCTCCACTCCCTAGTCGCCTTTTCCAACATAGGGTCTCCACTCCCTAGTTGATGTTATTTTAGACATAGGGTCTCCACTCCCTAGTCGCTTTTCCAACATAGGGTCTCCACTCCCTAATTGATATTTTTAGACATAGGGTCTCCACTCCCTAGTTTGTTTTTCCAACATGGGGTCTCCAGTCCCTAGTTGATTTGATCTTAAATGCAGGGTACACCACTCCCCGATATCTTTGCCAATATAACTATTCCCTGGCCACATTTTCCCAACATAAGGTACACCAATCCTTAGTTGGGACATCCTTTGACAATAAAAGAACACCATCCAAAAACAAAAATATGACTTTTTCAGGGTACACCACTCCCGACCTTTTATTGCTTTCAATAAAGAAGTAGTTTAGAATTTTGTTACAATAACTCACGAAATCTTCCTAGTGCAAACTGGGGTAGAAAAATTTCGGTCGTTTGTTTGTTTTGGTGTCTGAGTAGGTTTTACCTCGAGGCACAGGGTTCGAGATGACCAAAAGAAGAAGTCTCAATTCAGAATAAAAGAAAAGAAAAAATAAGTGAATCCAAAATGCAAAAACAATTGAAAAGATGTGGAATGCTCAAGACATGACTGAAGTCACGGGCATTGGAGTCCCGTTTTGATTAGAAGAAGCTATAGAACAATGAACTAGAATCTACAGCTAGTGAGCATCAAGGTTTAGATCAGAGTCTGCATGAAGAACCAGTCAAGACTCAAGATCAAGTTTCTAAAAACTCATAGATAAGAATCTTGTAGCTCATAACTGATAGGCTTGTTTACTTTTCTTTTTTTTTTTTATTTTGATATAATGGCAGGACCGCGGACCGGAGCCTCGACGGAACCTCACTCGACTCCTCAACTCATCATTCCACCATTCTTCTTGAACTACACGCGACCCGATTCTTCTATAATTTGGGATATGTAGGTTGTCCAAAACCAGGACTCGGTTGCACCCTATTTTTTATTTCTTTTCCTTTTGAATAATGGTTTGGTCACAAATTAGTCGCATGGCTCACCTAGTCTTTGCCTGAAAACTCTTCATGTTTCCAAGTAAAGAGGGGCAGCTCTCAGCACCTAATTTTTGACTATATTTAAATTTTTATCACCTTCTACTATGTAAATATTTTCAGAAATTTAATATATATTTTTTATATTTGTTATATATATATATATATATATATATATATATATATATATATATATATATATATATATATATATATATGTATATATATATATATATTACTATTAGTTATATTTTTATTATTATTTTTATCTTTATTTTTAATAAAATGAATTAAAAACCGAAAATAAATAAAAATTAATTATTTTAAAAAAAAACAAATTTCGGGTGGAATTAAAAAATAGGAAAAGTAGAAATATAAAATTAAAAAGTAAAAGTAAAAATAGGTGGAATAAAAAAGTAATAGAAAGTAGAAAATTAAAAAAAATAAAAGTAAAAGAATGTGAAAATTTTAAAAAATGAAAAGTAAAATAAAGTTGGAATTAAAAAATAAAAGTAAGGGTAGCTGAAATTTTGTTTTTAAAAAAAGTAAAATAAGTGAGAAATAAAAAAACAAAAAAAACAAAAAGTGGGAAATAAAAAAAAGAAAAGTATAAAAGTAGAAATTTAAATATAATAAAATAAAAAAAGTAAGAAATTAAATAATAAAAGTAAAGGAATATGGGGAATCATTTTTAAAAAAAATAAGAAAAATGGGAAGTGGAAATTCTTTTTAATTAAAATTAAAAAAAAATTAAAAATAAATTTAAAAAATCTGAAAATTCCGAAAATCTTTTCTATAAATAGAAGAGAAATATGAGGAAAAAAAGAGGGAAGAGAGAAAAAAAATAAAGAGGGAGGAAGGAATTGAGAGAAATTTATTTTTTCTTCTAGGATAAGGAAATTTCTACTCGTGTCATTCTTTCTTTCTTTCTTCCGAAAAATCCAGCAAAATCACCGCCCCAAAAAATAGCTTTAAACTCAGCAAAAATAAGCCACTAAATCACCGATTTTGCAAGGTCGATCGGGGTCGCAAGTCACAATTTTTTGTTCGAGGTTTCGTGGCCGGTGAAAGCTCTAGTCCACACTCGTCGAATTGTTTAGTGCTCTTGTAATTTCAACTCTGTTAATTTATATCAAAGGTTCGTTATTTCCCTTTCTTCATTGATTATAATTGTCCATTCACCTTCTTGTCTATTGATGTGATTATTGGGTAGCATAAAGTAGTAGTTCACTCTATTGATATTTGGATCATTTGAATCTGATTGTTTCCTTGTTCATATGTTTATTGGACCATGATGTTAATTTTAGAGTTGCAAAGTTTTTTTTGAGTTGATTTAACCGGATAAAGGGTCTATTGAATCACTGTAATTTGGCTTGTTTACTAATTCTGTTCATGAGATTGTGGTGTCATTAGTTTTGTTTAAGAAATGTACAGAATATGAGATATTGGGTTGGATAATTTGCTTGGGCCACGATTTGTTTCTAAGAAAATTGGTTTTTGGGCTGTTGGAGAAGAAAAGATTTTGGGCCAAAAGATTTAGTCTCATGAGGCCCAAAGTAATAAATAACATAGATGGCTCATCTTTCTCTAAACTAGCCCACTTTTCTATAAATAATAAATTCAATTCTTCCACAAATAATTCAATACCTCATGACCTTACAATAATCTCAAAATTAGTAATAGAATAATATTCGAACATCATAGTTTGCTTTAGGTGCGATTAATAATAAATCATCGTGATTGTGGGTATGGTTCCCGTGGCATGGTCACGATACGTAATCCCCAATTCGAGTGTGCGTTTCACGTGACTCGACCACAAGTTCAAATAATAATAAATAAAATTAAACACGTTGTAGATTGCGGGTGCGTTTCACGTGACGCGATTTGCGATGTGTATAAACAAGAGTGTACGACAACGTAACTCGTCTCATATTAATTCCATAAAAGTTTAAAATGCAGTAATATAATAAAAGCGGTAAAAGGAATAAAAATGCACATATAGGTTTAAAACATATATTAAATGAGATAACTAGGTCAATTATTAATAGTTGAGCGACCGTGCTAAAACCACGGAACTCCGGAGTGCCTTACACCTTCTTTCGGGTTAACAGAATTCCTTACCCGGTCTTCTGTGTTCGCAGACCATAAATAAGAGTCAATTTTCCTCGATTTGGGTTTCTAAAATAAATCGGTGACTTGGGACACCATAAATTATTCCAAGTGGCAATTGTGAATAAATAAATAATCTCATTTCGAATAATGTTACTTAAATTGGAATAAACTCCCTATCCTCTCGGGAAAAAGGAGGTGTGACAACAAGGAATAAATATCTCATTCTATTTTATACCTTTAGCTTATAGGAAACGTCTAGAATATTTGGTCAAGTATTTGTTTTTGGGCCAAAAGTGCGTTTTTGGCCAAAAGTGTTTTCGGCATTGAGGTCTTTGGCCAAACTTTTAGAAGAAAAAAAATACTTTTGAGGAAAAATAGAAAAAGTTTTTTAGAAGCAGAAAAAAATAGCTTCTTTCCAAAAACACTTTTCTGAGAAGCACTTTTGAGAAAAATACACTTAGAAATAATTTTTAAAAGTTTGGTCAAACACTAATTACTGTTCAAAAGTATTTTTTAAATTAATTAGCCAAACACAAATTGTTTCTCACCAAAAGCACTTTTTTTAAAAGTTCTTTTTAGAAAATCACTTCTCAAAATAAGCTGATTTTAGAAGTTTGGCCAAACAGGCTAGTCGTTTGTTTGATAGCGATAAAGGATAATATTTCGGGATAAAATATGTGATTATGGTACCCGACGTTGGGTTGAATTTTTATTTGCTTATAAATAATCTTGAGATTATTTATACCATTATTATAAAATTATTTTTATATCATATTCAGTGTGGAATAATCATCCGGAGATAAAATAACAAAAAGTAAATATGACATCCTCCAAAGCTCTTCTTCCAAAGTCATTAAAAATAAAGTTAAAATTAAAAATAAAAGTTTATCTAACATAAAACTAAATCATGTTTTATTATTCGGTATATCTCATTTTTGTTGAATAAACTAAATATCTGTTAATAAAAATAAATCTATTGAATAATTCCATCATTTCATTCATATATTATAATCCTCACATTATAACACATTATAATTTCAATATAATTTGTTTACAAATCAGACAACTCAATAGGTTAATGATATGCAGTTGAATGACAAAACATGTACTCCAATAAATGAAGAGCATAATAATCTTTTTGAGGTTTTCAAAGTTGATTACACTTTAGGTCAAACAAATTAATTCAGTTAGGATTCTTTTATCTTGAAAAAGTAGTATTAGTTGTAGGCTAATTAGACGACAAAGAATCTCAGAGATGTTACATCATAGGATTACAAAATAGTGTAAATTCGTTGGAATGTTCCTTTTTCTTTTTCTTCCTTACGAAAATTACTTTAGTAATTGTCTTTTCCTTTACCTAGTATATCTTTTGTTTGGTAAATGTGCAAGTATCTCATTATTGAAGAAATCACGATCATTCTCAATGGTTTTTGAAGTCAAATAGATTGAATTCTAATCTAAATTAAAACTGTAGAAGTCAAATACATGTAGTAGTTGTTTGCGGACAACTACGGCCATGTTTGATATGGAAAAAATAGGAAAAATTATCTTGTATAACTTAACTTATACACTATATTTATGATAAACAAATACGCTTTAAAATAATTATAATACATAGTTACACTTTAGGTTTTATAGCAAATACCCTTTCTTTGGGGTTTTCTAACCCTACCTTAGATATGATTTCTCCAACTTTGTCGACTCTGAGTCCATCAATAACCCTGCTGCCGCCGACAATTCCCCAATTTTTACTTCTTCGAAACAACCGATCCATGTCCCCAATCTATACGAATTCTTCGGTTTCTCTTCTGAAGTTTATGGGACATTAGATGGACCAATTATGCTGCCCCGACGGAGATGCAACCGAAAATGAAACATCTGGCGATAAAATCACCGTTGAATTACCCGGCTAAATGTTTCAATTATTCTCTAGTAATTACTCTCGCAAATCACTGCTAAGTGCTTCGGCATCACATCAATTTATGTTCGAGCAAATTCTCTTGCTTCAAAAATTACCCGCAGTGATATGGATCGTTTTCTCCAATTGAGATTTGAGATTCTTTTCTTTTCACAGATCTGAGTCATCTTTACAGATCTGGGTCATCTTCTCCATTGATATAACTTTTTTATCAAAACTGTATTCATTGATATATTCATTACGCACGAACGAACGAATACAATTGATACAACTTATATACAGTATATTTTTTATTATTTGTATCTTTGTATACACTTCTGTTTTTTAATATTTTGTCTTGGTTGTATTCATTGTGCGAATGAATACAATTGATACAGGTTGTATTAGTTGCACGAACGAATACAATTAACATAGGTTATATTTGTTGCATGAATGAATGCAGCGAATACAGATTCCTTGCAAAGGAAAATTTTACTACGAATAGTAAATACTAAAACAATAGCTGCGAATTATAATTAGTTATGAATTGTAGTGCTTTCTGTAAGTTGCTTACAAAATTTTTAACAATTTCAATTTTTTTCATAATTGGTTAGTCAAGATATTTTGAAAATTATTATTTTTAAAAGACTTTCCGGGTAGGAATAGGAAAACAAGTTTTATAAATAACTCAAGATCCTATAATTTCTATGAAGACATTTCAATCATCTCAATCCACTTTCACGACTACCCACAGCTACCGTCGTCGCCACTATTAACTAGCACCACTTACGACCACCATCTTTAACTACAACTACCATCACCATCAGTGTCCACAATCAACTGTCATCACCACTAGCAATAATCACCATCAACCACCAATACCCATAACTTCCTGCCAATTAGCACTTACAATCACCACCATTAGGCGCTGTCATATATCAACAATCATAGCTATTGGTGGCTACCACCATTAACTATGACCATCAACTATCACCTGTCATTATCAATTACCACCATCACTATTAACCACTATTGTCAGCTACCATCACCACTAGTTATTATGTACTCACAATGACCACAACTACCGCTATCTGTCACCACTAATGTTAGTCAGCATTCATCACCACCAACCACCAACCATCATTTACATTTATTTTTTCTAAAATTATGTTGATATAATATTATTTTTTCTAATATTATGTTGATTGTATTAAGACTGAGTAGTATTGTATTTAAATTTTCTATTTTATTCATTACATTCAAATGTTGAGAAAATAAATGATATCAAATATTTAATATTCACATCTTAGTACACTATCTTAAAATTCAGATTCAAGAAAAAAATAGGGCCTTTATTTATTACATATAAATATTTGCAATTGATTTGTAAGTAATTTGACAATGTAATATTTTTATGCAATTAGTATATATAGAATTAAAGCATAAAATATACTCCATCCGTTTTAATTTAGATGAGATAGTTTGATTCAGTACGGAGTTTAAGAAAAAAAGATCGACTTTTGAAACTTGTGGTCTTAAAAACTTCAGGAGTAAAGCTTTGTGGGGCCATGACATTTGTGTAGTTATAAAAATTTCTCATTCGGGGTAAAATAGGTAAAATGAAGAGTTTAAAGTTGAATTATTTTCAATTGTAAAAATGTGTCATTCTTTTTTGAACGGACTAATAAGAAAAATGTGTCATCCAAATTAAAATAGAGGGAATACATTGTTACCTTGACTCTTGAATTCACCCTTGAAACATTGGCCCAGCTATAGTCCTTCTATCAAGATCTTATTGAAGATTTGTTTTGTGAAGATTATGGTTTAATGCCCCATTATATTGTCGGCATTCCTTTTGGAAAAACAACCTAAAAGTAGACTTCATATTTGTCAGCAGTCACTCATAAGATGCTACTCTCCAATTTGCAGCCTCTGAATTCCATTTTAATGACTAAACAGGAATTGGCCACACTCTCACTTTTCTTCCGGACATCCCATTATCGTTTGCCATTTGCCATAATATTCAACAGAGTTGTAGTGCTATACAAGAACTTAACCATATAAGATGTTTGAAGCATGATAAACGTTTCCAAATTACAATATTTAAGATTTTAAGTCAATGAATATTTGAACAAATGATTATTTTTTCTTGTGATAATGCATGCAGTTTAGTAAAAATATGTGCATTCCTAAAACTGTTTAATTTCTATATATAGTTCGAGTTGAAGAATGAGAGTGCGTTTTAGTAAAAATATGTGCATTTCTAAAACTGTTCAATTTCTATATATAGTTCGAGTTGAAGAATGAGAGTGCATCCACAATTATTCTTACAAACTTCAAATTCAGTGGCGAAACCATATACATTAAAAAGTGGTCAATTGAACACCCTTTATCAAAATAGTATACTCTGTATAAAAAAAACTTATATTGCATATATTGGTAAAGATATTATTTTTATATGCGTAAATCTTGAATACCCTTCACGAAATTTCTGACTTCGTGTTAAATTGAGTGCCCCTATCGATTACTAAAGAACTTTACTATGTTCCTTAAGCGTAAAGTAAATAAGCAATAAAATGAACACAACGATTTTTACGTGAAAAATCACCCGGCTCAAAAGGTGCAAAAACCACGACCTACCACGTAGGATTTTCAAGTCCAACTCCACTAGAACAATGAGCCAAAATGTATCAATTACAAGACTATAATTAAATACTCTCTAGTACTCCTACTACTCCTATTTGATTCATAAGTTACTCTAACTTGTAAAGCAAAATACTCACTCCAACTCACTAATTGTTTATGATACTTGATTACAAATGAATTTCCTAAAACACATTCACTAAACTGACTCGAGAAGAATACAAGGCAAGTACACAAGTAAACAACTTATGACTCTTTAGTTGATATGTAAAAGGATAGTTCAAAAATCAAAAGTTGATCCTATTTAAAACACAACTTGAGATCTTCTAGGAGTCCTATTCATAGTCAGCTTCCTCTTTGATAGGACTCCTATTGTTCCAAGTATTCCACAAGCTTTGGGACTTTAAACTCTGACTGAATTATCTATATTTGTTTGAGCAACGACCCTTATCACTTATAGTAGCCATATTCCACCAAACTCGAACCTGAGTAACTTTGAGATAAAGTTTATGCCTTGTACATACGTACAAGTATCACTCATGAGGAACTGATTCTTTCTCTTGAGTAGCTGGTTCTTCAGAACAGTTAAGCTGCTATGTTGAGGACCTGGTTTTTTGAAAATTTAGTCATACTTTGTTAATCATAAAAACTTCAATACTCAACAAATTCCCCTTTTTTTATGATGACAAACTTTGTACACAGCAGAACCATATAATCACATCAAATAACCAGATCAAAGAACCATATAATCACAACAAGTACGATTGACAGACATGTATGTTCACAACACCTTCCAACCTTATCATTCCCCCTTTTGCCATCATCGAAAACACACAAAAAAATGTTAGACATTAAGCACAGATAATGTAAGATTCAAGGCCAAATAGGCTAAAACACAAGCTTAAAAAAGGGCAAATAAACTAGGTTGTTGATCCAATATAGTACAAAGAAGTAAAGCAGAGCAATAAGAGACATTAAGTAGTGCCAAAAGAAGCCCAGGGCCTTGTCTTCATCATTAAAACAAAATAAACTAAGCATATTGCATACTACTCAAACTAAGACAAAAAGAACAAAAGATAAGGCAACACTGGAATAGAAAAAAGAACTAAGGACATAATATATGGCATAGGTAAGGCAATATTGAGCTTGTCAAACAACTCAGTCAGCATGAAACCATATGGCATAACATACTTGGGTTTGGAAGTATCTGCAGCTCTTGCCATATGCTGAATCATCAGGCTAGGAAGATTGATAGGTCTACTAGTGTCAAGCAGCTCTATCACAGCCATGTCCAACATAGTAGCTTTATGCCTTCTCAAGAATGCAGAAGTTGACAAAATGAAACAATAACTTGTGGAAGGGAGTCATATCAGTCATGTACACTTTTTGGGGAGCATCTAGTTCAAACTTTTGGGAGAACTTCTTGGTGACCACAATGCCAGTGTCAACATTATTGTCTATGGCTGACCACTCCTTTTTCAAGTAATTGTCAAATCCCAAAGAAGAGATATTCAGAAGCATCTCTAGCTCCTCAGCATCAAACTCCATGTCAAAGCCCCTACCTTACTCTTGACTACCTTCCCATCAAATGTGAAATTTACATAGAACTCCACCACAACAAGAACACATACTGGGGGAAAAGCTTTGACAAACATGTGCTTTCACCCCTGTAGCTCAAGTTTTTCAACTAGTTGAACCATCCCCTTCTCATCAGTATTCGCAAGAATCTTCCCATTTAGTACTTTTCTGTTCTTGAACTCTATGAGTCGATCAGCTGCCGTTGGCACATTCTTTCTTGTCATACCCTTACTGGCCCTTGCAGAAGAGGTAGCAGACTTGATGACTTTGGCACCCTTTTTCTTTGATGTGGTAGCTTTTGCTGGCAAGGCAGAGTCAGATTCATCTTCTCCATCCACCTCAACAACATGTTCCACAATTAAAACTTTCTTCTTTGGCTTCTTTGCACTTGTAGTCTCCTTAATGATTTGTGCATCAACAACCTTTTTTTTTATTCCTCGTGAGGGGAATTATGGCAGAAGGAACCACTTCTTTCCTTGTTGAGAGTACTGACTTTGTAGCTTTCACATGGGTCTTCCTGAATTTCTTCCCTACCTTAGATAGTGGCACATCATCATCATCACTGCTAACTTCTTCATCTCCAGTAAAAGGAGTCAACAGAGACCCAGGTTCTTGAGCCCTTGCCTCTTCACCAATTACTTCTGAAGGGGCTATGACAGCGTTTCCAATTGTCATGGAACCTTCAGATTCCTCACTCACATTCCCCTATTCTTTCTCACTCTCTCCATCACCTCCTTCACTCTCGCTTACCTTTTCTTGATCATCACCGTCACTTTTAGAAACCTCCTCTTCTTCACTCTAATTTTCTTCTTTTGCAGAATCATTAGCCTGTTCACTTGTCTTATCCTTTGTATCACTCTCCTTATCATCTCCGGATGCTCCCTCATTCTCACTCTTTTCTTCTTCATTGGCTATGTTTTGAGCATCATGTTTTTCATGACTGTTCACAGCTTCTTCTTTTTCACCCCATCATCTTCCTCATCCTCAATCCAACTAAAGGAAAGACCATGAGAAGCCCCCCTTTTGCACAGGTTCTTTACTTGCTTCCCCCTCAACTACAGGCTCCCCGACCGTTGTATCTACCTCATTCCCCAGATCCCATGCACCCTTTTCTACAGTGAATTTCTCCACTGGTGGCTTCTTGCTCGTGGGTGGGAGAGTATTTAGGGAATGCTCTAAGGTAGATGACATCATGTGATGCTCCATTATAGCGGAATGTGTTAATAATTTTGTCAAAGTCCATCAAATGGTGGTTGGGATTTTCATTGGGTTTGCCTCTGAATATGTAGTTGTTCTGAATGGTCTGGATGACTCCATGCTTGAGTTCAAAAGTATAGGCATCAATGGGTGGGGGCCTCACACTAGATTGCTACTAGTTGTACACTAGTCTGACATAATCTCCTAGAGACCTCCCAGGCTTGGGAGCTGTATTTTCAAATTCATCTTCGACCATGGTTCGTTTGAGATTGAACCTTCAATACTCGTCGATTGTTTCATCAGCAACTCTATGGACTGCTTCATCTGCTAACCGTGCATCCTATTCTTGAGATGTCTCTCTCGCAGCTAGGTTCACGTCCTTTTCGTTTTTCACCATTTTATTTTGAATCGAAGTCTCACCCAATAATGATCCGCTCGATTCTTTCCCCCTTCTCAACTACCGCAGGTGCTTTTCTAATTCTAGATTGTATGGCACCAATTTCTTGGAAGACGATCGAGTCATACACCACTGAACTTAACATGTTGCTTGTACGCAGATAACAAGAGCGTCAATCCCCGACAACTGCGCAAAAATTTGACGAGCGCAAAACCGGTGTATAAAACTTAGGCTCGCTAGTCAACAATAGTATAGTATTAAATCGTCTCCACAAGGATTTGTTTAAATAATGTTCTAATAAATCTTCAGCTTAACACTATCCAGGAAAATAAACCTTTGATTTAAGTTATTACCGACTAATAATAAAAACTAAGATTATCGATTGTGAGAAAATAATGAAAATTTAGTGACTAAGTAGCAATGATTGAATATCAAGGTGAGAAGTAAGGGTTGTGACAAGATATGTGATCAACTATTATTCTGGATAACTTTGTGCTTAATTTCACTCTTAACTTCTATTGACTCTTTCGATTTCAAAATATATTTAGACTATCTCAAGGATTCGAATTTTTCTTCCGAATGAATGAGAGTCTGTTAACCAACCTAATGATAGGTTCTATGAACATATGCAAAAAAAACATTGAATGAATGATCTTACGAAGAACGTCTCTCGACTATTCCTACAAATTGGGTCAATTGATAACTCTCCAAGCTCTTTCGACTACCTATGAGAGGCACAAAATCAACCCAAACAAGATAACATAATGTGAATTGCAGCAACACTTCTTTTTCGATTAAAGTAAAACCACAATTGGACTTGCCATAATTAATAACTCATTCAACGAATCCAGGCAACTAACAGAAAGCAAACCCCAAAACAATAGTCAAATCACAATATCCGTCAATAACCCTAAGAAAGATTACTCCATAGTGGATAAGTTGTTTATTACAAGAGTATTAAAGAACAAGAAGACATTACAATTTTCAAAATCAAACAAACTTCCGTATTAAATGAATTGGACGAAGTATCTAGAGTCTCTGTTGTTTCCTTGCCTTCTTCTCTCCAAAAATTAATCCAAAATCCCAGATGCCTTGTTTTTTAGATTAGCTAGGCTTCATATAGGCCAAAAATGGCCGCCTCTAAATTTACAAAAATAGGCATGGGTCAAATTCCCAGAGGAGAACGTGTGTGGCTGCACACCTGGAGGTATGACTGCGCTCATGGTCGTGCATCTCTGGTAGAATTCTATGTCACTTTCACGCTCAAGTGCGTGGTGGGGGTCACTCGTGCGTGGTCGCGCACCTAGGTTTTCCTCCTGCTCAACTCTTTTCCCTCTCACGAAGTGCACTATTTGCCCATTGATCCCCTCTGCATTACCTGCACTGAAAGACAACATATTAGAACCAAATCCGACCAAATCTCTATCGAATCAGCCAAAACAAAGACGCAAAATGGGCATAAATAATAAGTAACGTTAAGCTCATCAAGCATCCCTTGTCTAGATACCAGTCCTAATTATTTCCTCTCACCTTAGCCTGCACCAAAATTCACAAGTTAGTTTTGGGAACCCAGACAAGCTTGGGTCCCTTTTGTTTGAAAATGGATGAATCAGATCCCTTCTTACCTAGAAGGGGAGAGGTTTAGAAGCTATTTTCTTGTTAACCTTAATCCACTTAGTATGGACATGAGAATTAACCTTTGGCTCCTCTTCCTTTTTCATATTTTTAGCAATACCAAAGGTGTTTCTAAACTGAGCATGAAGTAAGGCAGGACAAGTGTCTCTAAAGTGTCCTACTCTTCCACAATGAGTGCACATGTTATTATTAGAAATTCCTACATAAGTTGGGTCAAACTTAGGGACGTGTTTTCTGTAGCCAATTCCATATTTGTTAGAGCTACAGTTTTATTCAGCCAATTCTAGGCATCAAAAGATCTATGTCATTTTCTTAGTCTAGAGAGTTCATAATTAGTCTTTTCTAGGTTTTCATGTAGGACTTTATTTCTACTTTCAGCATCACAAAGATTATCATTAGTAATGTTTAATTCCTTTTCAAGCTTATCCGTAGAGCACTCATTTTTCCTTTGCCATGTATATCAGGAGACTTCTTATTCTTAGAAGTAAGCTCAAGAACCTGGTTCTTAAGGTCTTTGACCTGTTTTTCTAAACTAGCTTTGTCAGATTCAAGTTCTTTGATATCAAGTTTGACACAAGAAAGGTTGCTTATTAGCTGATCATTTCCAGTACTCATTGTATCCATTTCATTCATTAAGGTCACAATTATGGCCATCAGTTATTTTTTGTACATAGCATGAATATTTTCTTTCAAGTCAGATATACTTACCTGGTTTTCTTCATCTTCAGTTTCTGAATCACTCATGGCCATCATTCCTATCACATCTTCCTCTATTTTGGATTCTTCAATCACCATCAAAGTTCAATGTTTTCATTTCTAAAGTCAGTTTCCAAGGTCCTCCATATATCATGAGCAGAGATACAAGAGGACACACTGAGGAGAGTGTTTCTAGACATGCTTCTGTTGAGCAAGTCCTTTGCTTTAGCATTTTTCTGAACTAGCTAACAATCTTCCTCATCGTATTCCTCTTCTCTTTTGTTGCACATGTTACCTTCACTATCCAATTTGGTTGGGAGAATTGGTCTATGACTAATAATTACCCATAGGTAAAAGTCAGTAGCCTGAAGAAATATTTCCATACGTAGCTTCCATTCATCATAGTGGTGTTCATCAAACAAAGGAGGTCTTCCAATGTGCATTCCAAGCTGTATTGGGGGTTCTGTCTTCACAACTTGGTGTTCATCAATCACAACATAGAGATTTATAGCCTTATCTTTCTTTTCTTCCTCTTGATCACTTCCACTCTTCTCATATGCTGCCAAGAATACATGTTTCATTGCTTCAGTAAATTCTTTGCCTAGGATTTTTCCTTTGTTAGAACCTTTTTCTCTCCTCTTCTCTTGATTCTTTTTTTTTCCAGCTCGTTCTTTCCTCAGCTCAATTTCCCACGTTGGGCAGTCCTTGACCATGTGATCTAGCTTGCCACACTTGTAGCCCCCATCATATTTAACTTTATCAATCTGCTTGGACTTGCTACTGGTCTCTCTCTTGGATGCACTTTTGAAATTCTTCATGAACCTCTTGAACTTGGCAAACATTCCTAGATCAGGATTATCATAGTCTGAATTCATCATCCTCAGATGCTTTAAGAACTAAGGCCTTATCCTTATTTGGTTCTTCCTTGCATAGTTCTGTCTTTCTCATTTCATGAGTTTTTGAGTTTCCAACCAGCTCATCAAGTGAGATTATGTCCAATTCCTTGGCTTCCTGTATTGCAGTGACTTTTGATTCCCATGAAGCTGGAAAGATTCTTAGAACTTTGCTAACCAACTCTTCTGAGGTAAACACCTTTCCAAGTGCTTTTAGTTCATTGGTTATTATAGTAAACCTAGTCATCATATCCTGGATGGGCTCAGACTCCTTCATAGAGAAAAGCTCATAGTTTCTCATGAATAGCTCAATCATTGATCTCTTTACTTGGTTTGTTCCTTCATGAATAATTTGGAGTGCATCCCATATCTGCTTCGCGTTATATCACACAGAAATTCTATTGTACTCATCAGGACCAAGTCCATTGATAAGGATTTTCTTAGTCTTTGCATTCTTCTCCATCATTCTGAAATCTGCTGCCACAAATTCAGAGGGGTCCTTAGAAACTGTTTCATTTTGTGCATTTTGTTTAGTAGGAATGAAAGGACCTTGGTTCACTATGGTCCATAGTTCATAGTTTTCAACTGTCAGGAAATCTTCCATTCTTGCTTTCTACCAACTGTAATATTTTCTATTGAACAAGCGTGGCCTGGTAGTTGATTTTCCTTCATTAATTTTGAGTGGAGCACTCATCTTGCTTCCAAGATCTCTCTAGGTGTTAGCAGTGTAAATGAGAGAACCTACTCTAATACCAATTGTTAGATTGAGTGATTGTATGGATTACTAAAGAGCTTGGTTCTTTACCGTGTTCCTTAAGCGTAAAGTAAAGAAGCAATAAAATGAACACAATAATTTTTACGTAAAAAATCACTTGGGTCAAAAGGTACAAAAACCACGACCTACCACGTAGGATTTTCAACTCCAACTCCACTAGAACAATGAGCCAAAATGTATTAATTAAAAGACTGTAATTAAATACTCTCCAGTACTCCTACTGCTCCTATTTGATTCACAAGTTACTCTAACTTGTAAAGCAAAATACTCACTCCAACTCATTAATTGTTTATGACACTTGATTACAACTCAATTTCCTAAAATACATTCACTAGACTGACTCGAGAATAATACAAGGCAAGTATTCAACACAAGTAAACAACTTATGACTCTTTAGTTGATGTGTAAAATGATAGTTCAAAAATCCAAAGTTGGTCCTATTTAAAACACAACTTGAGATCTTCTAGGAGTCCTATTCATAGTGAGCTTTCTTTTTGATAGGACTCCTACTGTTCCAAGGATTCCATAAGCTTTGAGACTTTAGTATCTCATTGAATTATCCATATCTTCTTGATCAATGATCCTTATCACTTGTAGTAGCCATCTTCCGCCAAACTCGAACCTGGGTAACTTTGAGATAAAGTTAATACCTTGTACAGACGTACAAGTATCACTCATAAGAAGTTGATTCTTTCTCCTGGGGATCTTGTTCTTCAGAACAGTTAAACAGCTACGTTGAGGACCTGGTTCTTTGAACATTTAGTCATACATTGTTAATCATCAAAACTTCAATACTCAACACTTCACCATTGTTCAAATTCCATAGTGCAAAACTCAACCTATAGAAAGTGGAAATTACCACTCGTATAATACTATTGATGGTAGACTATAATCTCATGTTTTAGTCGCTTATTACACTCTAATTCAGTGCACTTTACTTGTGTTGAGCTTTTATTGTAGTGGTTTTGCACTTATTGTGTGTTTTATGCCTTGTAGGAGTGATTTCGAGTTATGTAGATATTGTGGAGCTAATTTGAGCTATTTGGAGCTTTGAAGTCTCAGTAGAAGCCCAAGCAATTAAGTCGGGATCACGTTCAGGGGTCAAAAACCTAGTCTGGATGTCAAAAATTTGAAAAACTCATTTCTCGCCATAATTTGCACTGCCGTCCCGCGGCATGCCCCGCAGGGCGCGAGGCTCTAGTGCAAAAAGTGGCCAGAAATCATATTTTGAATCGTTCTGGAATTTTTGGTAGCCCAAAAATGTTAGAGTGACTTCCCAATTTCGCTGAAAAGGGGTAGTTTCGTCCGGGGTTTGTTTTGGGGGTGGCTTAAATACACCAAAATACCATTTTAGATGGACTTTTGATAGATTTTCGACCTAAGGAGGCCAAGGAGGATAAGGAGGAGTTGGAAGAACGCAAGCACAAGAGTTTCATCATTCCTTCCTCACTCAAGATCCGGGTTTGGATTGAATCTATGTTTTTCTATATTTTAATTACATTTGTGAAGAACTTCTCTATGTCTATGTAGTAGATCCTTTTGGGTTTTGATGAATTTGGTGTATTGATGATTGCTTGTGGATTATAACTCTATTTTTATATATTTGAATCGTTTTTGGAAAATTTAATTGCTGCATCTATATTCACTTGTTCTTGTAATCGAAAGAGGCATAACTTGTGATATCTTTGTATTATATTGTTGGTTGAGTTCATAGATTCTTCTAAGTAATCGAAAGAGGCTAGTTGAATCATTGATTAAACCTGGTTAGGAGGATAATCGAGAGAGGTTCTCCTAAAGACCAATCAATTACGCATTCTTGCGTATCTTTATAGAGCTTAAATTGGTTCATATTGTAAGGTTGAAACTTAATCGAGAGAGGAGTTTCTACTAAACAATTGTATTGATAATTAAGTGAATTCGAGAGACTCACTTGAACATTAGAACTGAATTATCTAGAGTTAGATCCTGAACAATTATCTTGCACCTATTCTATCAACCCCTATTTTCTCCCATCGATAACTTCCTTGCTTACCTTTGTTGCGATTGTCATTAGTCAATAGCTGTAGATTTTAGATTCTTAGTTAAATTTTATTATTAATCATAATCTCAACTGTTGATCCTCCTGGATAGCAATTAAGTTAGAAACTACGTGAATACTATTTAAATCCAATCCATATGGACACGATATTATACTATACTATCTTTGACTAGCGAGCACAATTTAAGTGTGTGTTTTGCGCTCGTCAACTATATGTATATATTTATACTAAGTTCAAATTTACATTGCCATACAAATAGTGGATATGGTTGTATTTTTCACCCGCCATCTTAAATGTTGAATTTGTCTGCAGGCAAGAAAGCTTATATACATCATATATCCCAAAGAGGCTAAATGTGCAAAATAATTACTCACTCTATTTCAAATGACATATTTTGCTTATCTAGAGTTAATTTGAATAAACCTTAAACTTAAATTGGATTAGTTCAACTCAAAAGTTTAACATTAAAAATTAGATATTGAAAAACTACACGATATGTATTGTAAGTTACAATTTCTTTACTGGGGGTGTGTACAGACTCCGTAGGGCATTCGGCCCAAAATATTTATATGCATCAAAATATAGTCATAAAACTGAGTTATAGATTTTCAATCGAAGACAATGAGAGGATAGTAAGAAAAAGCCCTTAAGGGTCCAAACAGCACTAGCGCAAGGCCCAAACCTGGCATTCAGCCCAATTTACAAAAAACTTTTTCTAAAACATATAAGTATCATATAGTTTCAACAAAGTATGCAACTTTACAGTTACTACGGAACAGACCAAGTCACAATCCCCAATAGTGCACGCCTACACGCCTGTGACCTAGCATGTGCGTCACTAAAAATAGTAGAATGATACAAAAATTCGGGGTTTCATACCCTCAGGACTAGATTTACAATCGTTACTTACCTCAAATCGGTTAAATCTCTACCCCGCAATGCTCTTGCCTCTGGACTCGGCATCCAAATACTCCAAATCTATCCACAATCAGTACAATTCCATCAATATACACTAATGGAATGAATTCCACAAGAAAAGCTACAAAATTAGACCAAAATCTGAAATTTGCTCAAACCCGGCCCCCGGGGCCCACGTCTCAAAATCCGACAAAATTTACAAAACTAGAAAGCTCATTCACTCACGAATCTAACCATACCAAATTCACAAAAATCCGACATTGTTCGGTCCTCTAAATCCTTAAATTACTCTCCAAAAATTCCAAGCCCTAACCCCTCATTTTCACTAATTACAATGATTAAACAACGGAAAATCACCATATATACATGTATTAGGGCTCAAGTAACCTATCGCAACGAAACCCCCTTGATTCCCTCTTCGAATCTCTCCCAAAAGCTCCAAGAACCGAATAGAAATGGTGAAAATAGCAGGTGCGAAAATAGCTTTCTTCCGCAGGTGCGAAAATAAAGGCTTTCTTCCGCAGGTGTGAAAATAGCAGTAGCAGCAGCTTCAGCTGCATTTTCCAAATTCGACAAATCCGTTAACCACCCGAAATCACCCCGAGGCCCTCGGGACCTCAACCAAAAATACCAACAAGTCACATATCAACATACAAACTTAGTCGAACATTCGAATCACTCAAAACAACACCCAATCACTAAATTACCCTCGGATTCAAGCCTAAGAACTTCTAAATTTCCAAATTCGTCAACCGATGCCGAAACCAACCAAACCACGTCCGAATGACCTCAATTTTTGCACACACGTCATAAATGACACTACGAACGTACTCCAACTTCCGAAATTTCATTCCGACCCCGATATCAAATTTTTCACTACCGATCGAAATCACCAAATTTCCAATTTCGCCAATTCAAGCCTAATTCTACCATGAACCTCCAAATCACATTCCGGATGCACTCCTAAGTCCAAAATTACCTAACTGAGCTAACGGAACCATTAGAATTCAAATCAGAGATCGTTTAAACATAGGTCAATATCCGATTGACTTTTTCAACTTAAGTTTCTACTTAAGAGACTAAGTGTCTCAATTCACTCTGAAACCACTCTGGTCCCGAACCAACTAACCCGATATAATATAATATATCTGAATAACACAAAAAGAAGTAGAAATGGAGAAAACTGGGCAATAACTCTCGAAACGACCGGCCACGTCATTACAGCTCGCAAATGCGAACTTTTGTTCGCAAAAATGAGGCTCACAAATGCAAGCGAGACATCGCAATTACGAGATCTACATCGGACACTAGAAGCTAACTCTGCACAAGCAGTCCTTACACTATCTAAACTTATCTCAAACGTGTTTGAAACTCACCTGAGCCCCTCGGGCTCTAAATAAAATTCATTATGATAATAAAATATGTTAAAATATTGGTCAAACTTCACACAGTTTGACTCTCGGCAAACAAATGTATCATCTAAATTGACACATAGAGTATGACATTACCTTCATTCCCTTGTTTACTAGCTAGTACTAAGTAAATAATCTTACAAGCAATGTATTTATTTATTTATTTATTTTATAATTGTGAACCAACTTGCGCACATCTCAATTAATTTTATAAGGCACCTGCTACTTCCCCTAGCATAGATATCGAATAATTTTGTACATCGATATTTGGACAGAACAAGCCATGCATTTTTGTAAATCAAATCGGGCTACGAAATTATATTATGAAGAATACTGGAAAGTTATGATTTAACTACTAGCTCAAACTTGTCAAGATCCCTCGGATAAAGTGACTATATTTGGTATACTGCGAAAAAGTTGCTCGTTCAAAATTCTCTCCTAATCTTAGGGGGAAAAAGGTTAATACTTATTTCCATTTTCATCATTCCTTCAAAAGAGATTTGTTCTTAAAATACTTAGGACATGGTGTGATATGAACTTTTCAGATTACCCGTTCTACTTTATGAATTGTGAACTCATCTTTAGTATTTACTTATTACAAAAATAAAATAATTGGCTATTTGGACTTTGAGAAAATTCTGAATTCATATAATAATATTATGACAAGTGTTTGCTTGAGTTAATACATTTCACTCGTTATAGTAAAAGGGTTATTTGGTTCATGACATATGGAGGATTATGATCCCATTTTTTTTTAAGTTAATAAGTTTAAACCTAATTTGTTGAAATGTTTGGAAATATTGGTTCAGTTAAACCCGCTATCAAAACACTAGATCGGTCCTGCTCCGATCCCAAGAAAAAGAAAAGGCGTGCAATCTAAAACATCTTGAAAATAATGGTTATTCAACTCCATGACCAAGACCAAGATGCATCAGTTGGACTTGAATCATATATATATATATATATATGTAATTAACTGTTTTTCCTTCCCACTGGGCTGCCATGATACCATGGGCAGAATATTGGTATAACACCACTTATCAAATTGCATCTGGCATGACTCCTTTTCAAGCACTCTATGGCCGTGAACCTCCAACCATCGCTCGCTATATTTTGGGCAGCATTGCGAGCGAATTAGTTGAGTCCTACCTGCTGCAATGTGATGAAGTTCTGCACATTCTCAAGCATAATTTGTTAAAGGCTCAGAACCGTATGAAGCTAACATGTTAGAAAAATTTTCCAAGTGTATAAAATCTCAGACATATTCCCTCTTCAACAATTGTACTACTACCACTCCCACAGTCCATCTTTCTCGCCATTTCCAAGCTCCATATATATTTCACGTAAAGCCTTCCTCCGCCGTCAGCCGCCGCGGTTACTTTTTTACCGCCGGTGACCCTCAGTCTCTACACCTCATTTCAACTGCCACCACACCACCACCCCAACTGTTGCGTACTGCACATATGTACAGCTCACTCCACTCTGTTTATTCCCATTTCACTTTCTACTTGTACACAACAATATTCTCGATATATATATCTTAAATTTTAAACATTAATTATTCTCTTTCAGGATGCTACTAACGTCACAGTTTCAATTGCTCATTCAAGAAACTAAAAATAAAGTAACAAGGGCTCAGAAGCAAAGTTTCTGTGGCTCAAAAATTAATTGAGTATTTGTTGGGATGATAGAGAAAGAGGAGGTGGTGTTTTTACGTGAAATTGTTGTAATGATAATGATGGTGTTAATGTTGTTGGCAAATTTGTACGGTGGGGTAGAGGGTATTCATCACCCTCATCGAATTCTTGTGGATACAGATATGGACACTGATGATTTCTTTTCTCTTATCTACCTTCTGAAGCTTAACCGATCAGAAATGGACTTAAAGGTATGATTTTGCTGTTTTTATTGATTATTCACATATGATATGCCATGCCTTTCTTTGTTAATAAAAATCAGGCTTTGGTTTAGTCATTAGTGGTTGGTAAGAGCGCATGATGTGTGGGCTAGGCACCATTGGCAATAGCCTAGTGATTAAGTGAAAATAGTGGAGGGACGAACCCATTATCCATCAAGTTTACCCCAGCTGGCCCTTGGGAATTTCTCGATTATAAAAAAGAATTTGTAGTTTGTAAATTACTTAATTGTTCACAAGGGGCCAAATAGAGTGGAATTCTTCATATGGCCGAACCCTACTAGCTTGGGTTTGAGGAATAGTTATTGTATACTACTTACTATATTCTTTGCTTATACCTTGTTGATCTTTGATTTTGAGAAATCTGCTATATATAATCTGTATATGATGTGTCATGCTAAAGGTGGGTCAAAAGTTTCCAGACCTTATTTTGAGACTCTATTCAATTGGCTCTAATTTCTTTCTAAACAATAGTTGTTGAAGAGTCAGTTTCTTAATTTAAAGTAAGATACTAATGATTACTTTAACCAAACTTCTTGATTCACGTAAGTATTACTGTGTAAACTGGTAATTTAAAATAAGCTACTAATGTATTTCTCAACCTACTTTCTTGGCTTTCATGGGATTAATAATTGTAAAGTTTGACTAGGTTTTACTCCGATTCATTTTGACGAACATTTATACTAAGCAGTTTCAGAATTGTTTGAACTCATGAATAGGGATCAAACAAGTTGTACATTTCTTTCTTTTTGTTGAAAGCATGTCATGGAAAGTTTTATAACTCGGAAGGGGGCGATCCCTTTGACATTTCGTGCTATAAATGTTTACATCAGCTCATAAGATAAGTTTTTTCTATTGAAAAAAACTTGAGAAGAGAGCATTTTGCTGCAGGCAATAACTATTAGCACAAATGCATGGAGTGATGCAGGACATGCTGTTAATCAAGTATATGACATTCTTTACATGATGGGGCGTGACGATATTGCTGTTGGTGTAGGAGGTGAAGGTGGCATACTTCCCAATGGTACCATTCTGCCAAATGTTGGTGGATATCTGCCAATGATTGATCAGGTGAACGAAGTTTTTCCATTTACTGTACCTTTGGCACAGTTCTGCAAGTTAACAATCATTTTTAGTGTCAAGATGCTGTTTAGTTATACATCTCCATATTCATCCTTTACTTGAATGTGCTAACTTTTCACTGAGTTGTTAGGGAGATGGCACAGCTGGATATTGTAGATATAGACAAGCTATTCCTGTGGGTCCTGGAGGACGTTTGGACATCGACTCAAATTTTGGGTTCCGAAAGAGCTTCCTTCCACAGGTACCATTTTGTATTATAACTGAATGGAGGATAACTTGTCAATCTGCCTTAATCACTTCAATCAAATTGTTGATATAGGATACACAAGAGTAATCAGTTTCTATCTTCCACCTTTCTGTTCATACCATTATACATTGTTCAATTCTCTGATGCACACGTTGTGAAGCACAGCCTATCTTTAGCCCAACTGTTATGGTTCGTCAAATCTTTGGTAGGATATTATTTCTGTTCTTCTCTTGTTATATACAAGAGGAAACAGTTAGACAGCTTAGCTTCAATCTGCAGAATGGTTGAATGCGGTAATAGCAGAATATCTATTAACCAGCCAAGGATCACTGCCTACGCAATTGTGTCTTGACAGCCCGTAACAATGATATGGCATAAAAAGGTATTAGCGTGTCATAAAAATTATGAATGGTGAAGATCCTTACCTGGAAAGGTGCTCTATGTGAATTTGTAGAGTTGGCAGTAATGCAGCTGAAAGAGGATAAGATCAGTTCTGTCCCTCATAAAATCACTATGACTAGAAGAAGAAGCTTAGGTCTCATTGCTTAGTTCCTGTTAGTTAAGATATTTTCATAACATGTTAATCTTGAACTTGTCAACAGGGCAAGAGACAATATTCACCTCTTCGACAGCCAACAGCTCAGCAAGTAATGATCAACACAATTTCGTCGGGGCCTACAGTAGTTTTTCTCATCGCGTCACATACAAATTTTGCATTATTTCTTCTAAGTAATCCACATTTAAAGAAAAATATTGAACACATTTACATAATGGGAGGTGGTGTACGGTCAAAGAATCCTACAGGTTGCTGTCCAAAGAATGTCAGCTCCTCTTGCCAACCTCAGCAGTGCGGTGACATTGGCAATGTATTCACAGATTACACAAGCAATCCTTATGCTGAGTTCAATTTCTTTATGGATCCTTTTGCTGCATATCAGGTATTACAAAAATCAATAGGCCTTCTACTGCATGTTCTTTTATTTTGACATGTGTATGTTGTAGCTAAACTTAATAGTCAGCGACTTCATTATTCCATTATACTGTAGGTAATCCATTCTGGCATTCCAGTTACTCTTGTCCCATTGGATGCCACAAACACGATTCCTGTAACTGAAAAGTTTATTGAAACTTTTGAGAAGAATCAGCACACTTACGAGGCACAGTACTGTTTCAAGTCCCTGAAAATGGCTCGTGATACTTGGTTTGGTGACCAATTCAGCACGGTAAAAATTTATTAATGTTAAGCTTGGTAAATACTTAATGATATGAAAACATCAGTGAAAATGTGATTTACTGATGACAATGTTGCTAAATGCAGATTTATTTTGTGTTGCTAAATGCAGATTTATTTGTGTTGCTAAACGCAGAGTTATTTTATGTGGGACTCCTTTATGTCTGGTGTAGCTGCTTCAATCATGCAGAAACAACACAACCAGCATGGAGAAAATGAATTTGCAGATATGGAGTATATCAATATCACAGTAGTTACTTCAAACAAGCCATATGGGATTTCTGATGGATCAAATCCAACTGTTGATGGTCATAAAACTACAAAATTCAGATTAGCGAGAAATGGAGTTCATAGCGGCCATGTACAGACTAGACTTCGTGATCCATTTTGCGTACAAAAGAACAGGAGGGGCAGATGCCAGGTGATGAATTGTTTCAGGTCATATCCGGATTATGGTTTTTAGTTATTGTCTCCTGTAAAGATGACATTTTGTTGTAACTTGCAAAAGCATGATTTAACTCCTTATTGGACCAGAGTATTTTAAGTCTGTCATGGTATAGAAATTCAAAGTTTCTTGCCTTACCATAGAATTATGGCTCTTTTATGTTTTCAATCACCTAAGATGAGTTTGGAGATAGTCTGATATATGATTTTCTCCTTTTCCTTTCTGATTTTCTATTAACTACTCTATGCTTAACTTTTGTACTGTTGTGTATTCTAAGTTGGTGCTGTTTATCAGGACGGTTATACAAAAGAAGTTGGTGGTCCAGGAGGAGTGCCTATTCTTGTTGCTATAAGAGCAAAACCTAATCAAAATGCTAACAGCGTATTGGACAGAGAGTTTTTTGTTAGCTTTCTGGATGTAAGTTCTAAAACTAATTTCTAAGTTTGAATTGGTTTTATTTCATATAACATCAGCTTCTATTCAAATGACTATATGAATGCAATATGAGCTTCATATGCCTTCTTATCTACTCTTTCCTCTTATTTGCCTGTGACCTTTTTGCCTTACACATTTAAAAAAAAGGGCTGACCATGTCAAGACTAATGCTATATTTGTCATGGTTGCAGGTCTTAAACCAAAGAGAAAACACCGGAAGATTTAATTTTTCTACGCAATTTCCTTATTACAGAAAAGTACTTTACAAATCAGATTTAAGGGGCAAGCATCTTGGGAAGAATGTTATGTTTGATATGGATATGAGTGCTGGAGATTTTCTAGCTCTCTTTTATCTCCTTAAGTTACCAGTACAAGAAATCAATCTCAAGGTAAAATGACCTTTTGTTTTCAATAAGATCCTCAACTGAAAATTCAGACTGGTATCAGAACCTGTTAAGAAAATTATTTTCCTTCACCAAACACAAATTATGCTTCAGTAAGTTTCTTTCTTTCTTTTCTTTAATGGGGGGTAAATTTGCTTCAGTTCACGCTCAACTCTTTATCCAAAAATGTATTTTCCAGTTCTGTTAAGTTTTGGAATAAATTGAATGAATTTTTGGCCTTGAGTGACATAGCAGAACTGGGCTGAGCCTAAGATAAAGGATTAAATTTTGTAAATAACTAAGTTGAGGAAGCAATGCTTGTCAATGTGCAATATCTTCTTCTGTTCAGGCTATAATTGTGAGTCCGACTGGCTGGGCGAATGCTGCAACAATTGATTCTGTGTATGATTTGCTTCATATGATGGGTCGTGATGACATTCCTGTTGGCCTCGGAGATGTGTTTGCAATGAATCAGTCTGATCCTGTTTTCTATGAAGTTGGTGACTGCAAGTACAACAAGGTTATTCCACAAGGTAGTGGTGGATTTCTCGACTCAGACACTCCTTACGGATTATCTCGTTCTTTGCCTCGAAGTCCTCGCAGGTACATTGTCTAGCTAGTGTTAAGCATTGACATATCAGGTTATTCATCTTAATACTTTACTTTCACATGTCCATTTGTGTACTGTACAATTTTTCTGATGTACCAGCTTGATCTAAATAATTTCAGATATACAGCTGAAAATTCTGTGAAATTTGGAGCTCTCAGGGACACTGATCATCCTGAACTTAGACAACCTCTAGCACTAGAAGTGTGGGAGTCAGTGGTGAAATCACTCAATCCAGGATCCAAAGTTACCTTTTTAACCAATGGTCCATTGACTAATATAGCAAAGATCATTCTTGCAGACAAGAATATGACCGAAGCTATCCAGGCAAGCATTTCCTCTACCTTTTTGGTCTTCTGAGAGAGAGTCCTTGCTGCATATCGTTTCCTAGTCCCTCGGGTAGCTTAACTCAGTTACGTCGATACTCTTTTTTATGCCCAACTGTAAGAATCTTAACATCATATAAGTACCATTTAGCTCACATATCTCTCGTACACTATGGCCAAACACTAGATTACTGTTCCATCGCTGACAAGAGAGCATGGTTTGAATTTACTTATTGAGATATCTAGAGTAGACATTCCTTAATTAGAAAGCACTTTCTTTTGAATAATGATGCAGGATATACTAATTGTTGGGGGACACATCAATTATGACAACACAGAGAAGGGAAACGTGATCAATGTTCCTTCTAATAGATTCGCAGAACTGAATATGTTTCTTGACCCTCTGGCTGCACAGACAGTTTTGAGTTCGGAACTAAATATCACTCTCATTCCACTTGGCATACAGCGGACCATCAGTGTATTTCCTGAAATTCTTGAAAGACTTTACCAGACTAAAAGGACACCTGAAGCAATCTTTGCAAGGCGTTTGCTCTCGAGGTTACACCACCTTCAAAAGACACATCCTGGATACCAGCATATGGTATATAATCTCATCTCAATTTATCCTAAACATTTTCCTCGTTACACTGAATGAATTTCTAGCTTTTAGAAATGTTACTGTATTTAGCGCGCAATGTACAGAATCATGTGTTTTAAATCCTGTTACTTATTGCTTTGTAATTTAACAGAATACATTTCTTGGAGAAATCCTTGGAGCAGTAGTTTTGGCTGGTGATTATTCTGTATTAAAATCAACATATGGTGTCAAGAACATAAAAGTCACTGCCTGGGGGTATGAATCTGAAGATGGACAGATAGTTATAGACGAAAAGAAAGGCAAATCAGTGAAAGTATTGGAGAATCTGGATCCATTAGCTTATTACAATGCTTTTGCAAATCGACTAGGTGATGAGAAACAGTCTGCAGCAGTTGGAAGCTTTGATGAGCAGAGAAGAATTTGGAATACACCATCTAATAGAAAGAAAACTTCCCCTTAGTTGCTCTTCCACTGCTTTTTCTTCCTGAAAATTTTCTTTCTTTTTTTTGGTTTTATGTGTTTTTAGGTAATTTGTTCACATCTCTGACTCTTGAGAACAATTGACTTACTCATTCTCGATGCTCAAGCAATAGTTAACAAAATTGTACATATAGTTACACAGTGACAGTGGTTATAATGGGAAGGAAATAAAGGAAGATTTTTTGACTCAATAGTTCATTCATTCCCATATTAAGAAGAGTTTACCTTTTCTGTTGTTTACTAGTAAGCTATCCCACATATTCTAACAGTTACCAGTCAACTTTTAGCATATTGCAAATTTTATCAATATGCAGTTGAAGTTCAGATGGTTGCCTTGAACTGCAGTTTAGGTCCATATCACCCCAACATTAAATAATTGACATGATTAAATATGGTGTTTCCTTCATTTTCTTGTTTAGTTTACAATCATACAAGCAGTTATCAGCCTATCCTACAAACCTGTCATGTGACACAGCTAAGATTTTTTTTTTGGGGATACTTTTTTCAAGTGTGGAGAACGTGATTTCCAATACCTATATTTATAGTTAGGTTATGCACATTATGGTAAAGAACAGTATAAGTTACAGATGAAGTGGGAAAGGAGTAATGGCTATTATGGAAAGGCATGTAAATAGAGGTGTTAGAGTTGCAAACTCCAAATGAACGTCCACAATTAGTATTACTCATCACACTAGAAAATTATTGGAAAAATTACGCGACACATCAAACATATACAGTGTATTTATCATTCGTAGCTATACTTTCAACAAATTTACCGTACTTGGCTATATTTGAATTTTGTTACAAATCCATGAAACAAGAGATTAAATGTTTGAACTGAAACAAGAGAGCAACAAGCTCTCATAGCTCAGTTGGCCGAAAAAATATATAAAATATATAAATATATATATTATGTATGTTATATATAAAAATTATATAAGTTTTATACATTTTCTGGCTACCAGATATAAATAATTTATGGCGGGGGCTAAAAGTGATAATACCCCTTTTCTATTGACACTTTTTTTTTAGAAAATCTTACTTTATACCTATTAGACCCAAACTATTTACTCTTTAATACTCAAGCCCAAAAGATTTACTTTTCCTACATATACGGCCTAAACTATTTACCCGCCGATCCCCTTCCCCTTTTCAATTTCTCTAAATAAGAGTCCACACCCCAGATGTTCCTTTCCCCTTTAAAAAAAACACGCATATATTAGTCTTTTTAGTGGATGATGAAATTCAGTACAAAACCATGCATTTACCCAAATATTTTTAGAATTTTCTATATAAATTTTAAAAGACAAGTTTTCATATTATTTTACATGAGTTTCGCTCCAAAAATCCTCTTTCTATATTAATATATTCTTTTTTGTGTATTTATTTGTATTTTCGAAACCATGTATTGATGTGGTTATATATTAAGCTTCGCATACCAAAATATTTGTGTGTGTTTAAAGACCCACCATTATTGAGCTTGAAACTCCTAAATCTAAAAAAAATTATTTTGAAGATTTGAAGTTTAATTCGAAGTGGGTGCTGTAAAATATTGCTTATAGTACCTTCAGAAAGTTTATAGTGAAATTTGGTCGCATTTGGAGCTAGTTTGAGGTACTTGAGAACGAACTTTTCAGCTGAAATTTAAAGAACACAGTTACCCAATAGTATACCGCTATGGTATATAATTTACTATAAGAGTATACAACTATACTACAATAGTATACTGTAATAGTAATAGTAATAGTAGTAGTAGTAGTAGTAATAATAATAATAATAATAATAATAATAATAATAATAATAATAATAATAATAATAATAATAATAATAATAATAATAATAATAATAATAATAATAATAATAATAATAATAATAATATACTTTGGCTGCTATTTGTTAAATCATCTGGGTGTTATTGTGGAAAGCTAAAATCGTGGTTATAGTCCGAATTTGATTGTTGATAACTAAAAAAAATAAAAATGGTCCATCAATGAAGGAGCTTTGAAGCTTTGATTTGAGAATTAAAAGCTTAATACAGTTAACCCTATAGTATACCGCTACGGTATATAATTTAATATAAGAGTATACAGCTATACTGCAACAATATACTATAATAGTATATAATATACCGCAATAGTATACTGCAATAATATGCAACATACTATAACAATATAATGTAATAATATACAATATACTTCAACTGTTATTGTTTTATCAACTGTGTATTATTGTATAAAGCTAAACTCGTAGTTATAGTCAGTCCACCATTAAAGGAGCTTTGAAACTTTTGGTTTGGAAATTAAAGAATTAATAATTGTTTGGACTTTGAATGCATGTGGATATTATTAAAACTTGTTGCAAGTATTTGTATGGATTTGAATATGAAGTTTGAGTTCATTTAAAGTCGATTGAAGTGGATTTGGTCGAAAATTTTAAACTAAAGATCTCCTCCAACACTTAGTCTCCCATTTAAATTTTTGGTTGTTCCTATATGAAATATGGTAAGGTTTTATTTTGGTTTCTTTGAAATTGGTGCTAATTTCAACTTCTTTCAACTACAATCTATATCTATATATTATTAAAAGAAGAGGAAAGATCTCTCTCCTTAAGCCAAGTGGCAGCCTAGAAAAAAGCCACATGGTATAAGTAGTTAATAATTATTTATTGGTTATTATTTTTGAATTTAAATATCTATAAAATAATAAAATAAAATATTTTATAATAAAAAAAAACAAAAATTAAAAAAAAACTGTCCATTTTAAAATAAAAAAACTGCTAATTTAAAATTTCTTTATTTTTTAATAATTTTTGTTTTTCTTTTTAAAAATAAAAAGCATTATTTATTCAGAAAACATTATTGAGAATAATAAAATAAAATAAAAAATAAAAAAATATATATCTTCTATTATATTATAAAAAGTAAGTAGCATACAAAAATTTAAATAAAGTAATATGCTAATTAAAAGTTTCTATTGAATAATAGAATAAAGAAAAATATAGAACAAAAAAGTTATTCAATGACTATATAAGTCCCTTTAATTTCATAGCGATTTTGTTATTGGGTATTTATTAAAGCGATCTAATTTGTTCAAACAAGCCCGATCACAATTTAATTAAATTAATATATTTTAATATTGATCGCGCATCGTGCGGGTATGACTACTTGTAAGTATCGTCTACCCGTAAAATAGTACCGTTGAATTTATACGTGGTTTCTAGACAAGTGAACTAATTTGATCCTGAAATAATGCAATAATTGAAGAAATATATAATACTTAGCCTTGAAATACAAGCGAAACGACAGAGATGACAACTACGGGAACAAGGTCTCCGGGCACAGCAAAGATGAGATCAAAAATCAAGAAAGTTAGATTATATTAAGCTTTGTATAGAATATAGTATAAGTTTTGCCAAAAAATTTGTGTCCTTTACAATGATCACTGAGCTCACTATTTATAGCTATGTTTAGGGTAGAAGGTCCTAGGATTGTGCCCTCCTTTAATGTCAATTATGAGGGTCATTGATGAAGATGTAACGGTGAGCATAAATGTCAAATTCTCTGTAATGGATCGTCGCTCTTAATGCTGTAGAATATTCTTTATTAAATGCTACCGGGCGCAGAGCATTTAACATATCTTTATGAACGTTATCATTTCCAGTGACAAATGAAATGACTGCATTCGGTCTTCGACCATCCCCGTCTTGGGTTCCACATGTCCTCCCTTTAGACGACCACATGTCATATCATATTTCACCCTATACAAATAGTCCCCCTTCTTTCCGGTGACATAACTTTGTGTTATCGGGAAGTTGGTAGAAGCACCTTTTTGGCGGGAATTACTATAACTCCCTCTGAAGATTCTTGACAGTTGATTAGACGCACGTATCTCCACATTTAATGTTGCGAGCACGCGTTATCTCATGATTCAGCACATCTTTTGCCGATTATCGAGGTAATCATGGCCATGAATTTAGTCGTCAAAATTTTACTTATACGCAACATTCTTTTCCTTTGCGTTTCATAATTTCTCGAGCTTCCGATTTGCATCTTTATTTTCCATCCTTTTTCCAATTCTCTTCAAACACAAAACCTTTTCCTTCTTCCTTTTAAATGGCTTCTTTCTCCAAGTGTGTTGGTTCTTCAAAGAACAAGAACAAAGCCTAGGACTTTGCTCCTCCAACGGTGGATTCCATCATCCCAAGAAAAATCAGTATCACAAAGGACCTTGAAGAGAAATACCCTACTTCTAACCCTCGTACATGGGCTGTTAGCAGGTACCCTTCTTTCATTCGTGCTTCTAGTATTCCTTCTATGAAAGAAGACTGTCGCTGCCATGAGTTGGATATCATTGCTTCTGATCTATCGGAGCGAGTGATCCTTCCCAAGGAAGGTTTTATATACTTTTACATGTATCCCTGTACTTTGGGTGCATTTTCTTTGAGCGGAGAGCTTGATTTCATGATTGCGGGATTTTGCCTTCGCTACCAAGTGTGTTTGGCATAGGTAAGTCCTTCAGTGTGGAGGACGGTCGCTTGTCTTCGACGCTTGTGATAGGAGACTAGAGAAGAGCTAACCTTAGCTCATATGATGAGTCTCTATTCTCCCAAAATCTTCCGCGGGGAATGATAAATCTCTGCAAGCGTGGCCACCATACTTTGTTGTCCAGCATGGATAATGACAACGACCGTGGGTGGATGAAACGGTTCATTGTAGTCGCCACCAACGACATCATTCCGACAATGGCTTCATCGTTTACGGTTGCTTTGAACCGCACTAGTAAGCTCTTTGTTTAGTATTTCTTTTTACTAGATATTCATTTATGGTCATATCAACTCTTCACCCTTCGCATGTTTAAGCAACTCGATGGATCCTACCGGTGGTGGAAGGTTTGGACCGGTGGGTTCAGAAGATCTTGGACGTCGCGATGCCCGAAACTCGTTTGTGGAAAGAACTGTCCCTTAAATACGGGTGGAAGGCCAAAAATCATGATAATTTTTATTTACCTTGCTTCCATTTTTTTGTATATGGAGAACTTGGTTGAACCCTTATGACTTGTTTATGAAATTAGGTCTACCTGTGGGCTTTGTTGCTCTCCCCAAGGAGGATGTTTTGGTTGATCCTGCTGATACAGCGAGGCTGCTTCAGGAAATACTTACTCGAACAGGTATCTCCGGGCCTGTTTCAGGCGCAAACACTTCTTTACGGAGTCCCCGGCCAGAGGATAAGCAACCAAAGAGGGCGTTCCACCGCAGCTGGGAAAAAGAATAATAGGTCAAAGACTGATGCCCCCGAGTCATCTCCGGTTGCGATGATGACTGGTCCTCCTTCCGGGCTGGTCATAGACACCGTGATGATTGATGATTATGAAGAAGCTAGTGATGAGGGAGCTTCTTTACATAGAATACGACGATTCTCATCATCTCAACATGATGCTTGACCTGTTGAGATAGTTACACCAACTGAAGACGATGTCTCGGCACTTTGGGGAGAATCTGATTTGGTAGAAAATACCAACTTCCATTTTTGGGCCCCAATCGTTGTAGCTAGTATTGCGGGGCTGAGTATCGGGTCCTTGCCGTCTTTGGTTGGCGAGCATCCAACAGCCAGCACTACATGTGATACAGCTGCTTCTCACTCTTTAACTCCATCAGCTTTATCTCCACCTTCTTCAACACCAGCAACTGCTATATCACTTTCATCTTCATCCACTCTTCCACCAACAGTTGCTACATCACCTCCATCGGGCGAATCTGATCATAAAGAAGGTGTTCCTCTTCCACAGTCCCCAGTTCATGGGAATTTGGGGCAAAATTATGCTGCCCCTTTTGAAGATCCACAAAGAAGGAGGAACGTTACTCTTTCGGTCTCTACAGGATGCAACTTGCTATCCCGGCCGGTGGATCTTGCTAATTATCTTAAGCCTTTGGCTTCACAAAGATTTGGAAAAGATTCATGCACTCTCGGGAGAGAGCTTGTTGAACAATGCCATGCACAACGCCGCAGCGGTACGGTCTTTTCTTCTTTCATTACTTCTTCTACTTTTGTATGAATGTATTTTAAGTTTTACTTCTTCTTGTTTTGTAGGCCAACTTTCTTGCTTCTGAGGGCCTTCAAAGGTTGATTCGTGAAAAGGAAGAACTTACTTCCGAACGAATCAGCTTTTGGGGGAACGAGACTAAACTGTTCTCCGCCTCTCAGAATTGGAAAGCAAAGCTATTAAGGTCGTTGTTTTGGAGGCTCGCTTGTATCAAAGCGAGCAAGAAGTGGTAACCCTTAGACAAGAAATTGGCCCGCTGAGGGTTAGATTTGATGAGGCTAAGGCCAAATGGGCTGAAGTCCAGGACACCGTTCTTGCTTCAACCGAGCGCGAGGATGCTACTACCGAAAAAGTAACTAACTTAGAAGCAGCTTTGAACTCCAAAATCGAAGAGCTTGCTGTTGCGGGGGAGAAACACACCCATCTAGAAGAGAAGTACAAGAAAAATATCGAGCATAATAGGATCTTTAGTTCAACTGTCCGAGACCTTGACGTCAGCCTCAAATCTGCTAGGTTCGTCTGGGAAAGACTTTCTGTCGAGGTTACCCGACTCAAAGAAGAACTTAAGCATCGAGTGGCTTCCCTCGCTGTTGAAAACACTTACGCCATGTACAACATAAGGATAAAAACCTTGGAGAAGGCCAAAGTTGGTATCATCGACTTTGATGCCGAAATTGCTAAGTCCCGAGAGCTTGAGTTAATTGCTAAAAGTGGACTCCCGGTGCAGTCTGATGCTCCTAGTTCTTCTGGTTCCGGTTCAGAGTTTTTGAAAACTGAAGAGGGATCGGAAGGTGACGATGCTAAAGACCAAACTGGGGAAAACATCGAGCCATCGGTGGACCCACCTACTTCTACCGGGAATGCAGACACTTCTCTTCCTCCTGGTTCCGGAGGCGCTGCAGTTTAGCTTTTCTTTTCTTTTTCCCATTTTGAAATTTTACCGTTTTGGTATGTTCTTATAAATAAAGACATTTTTGCTCAAGTATCGTTTGAGTCTTACTTCCGTTTGAATATCCATGCAAGTCTTTAATCTTTGCATTTGCTCAAGAGTTCAGCGTACATTTTCCTGTTCGCACTTTACTATGTGTAGTCTCGAATGTGTTTTCCTCGAAGCACTTTGGTTCCGAGCATTATCCCTTTTATATGAGGGTTTCTATAAGTATTTGCACAAGTTTACTTTTTGCGTCCTTTTCAAACGTGGCTTCGGGTGTATTTTTTCCCGAAGGCATTTTTTATTCCGTGCATAGATTCTTCCGTAACCAACCCTTTAATGTGAGGATTTTTATAAGAGAGGCCCCTCTTATGTTTATGATGCTCTTGAAGAGGACATCTCTTGTTCATTACGGTACTAACATTTGAAGTACTTGTTTAACTTTCAAATGACAAAGTTTATTCATCGTTCAGATAAGAAACAAGATAAAAACAAAAGGATTTCATTTTATTCCTTCAATTTTCAAAAAATACACAAGCATTTGCTATGCTGAAAAGAAATTGCCATTACTTGTGGCTATCGTATACAACTTGTTTCTACGGGGCTGGATGCGCAGTCCCCGGTCCCGATTATGCGTTTAGTTTCCGGATTTTTGTTCTCCAGTTGACATAGCAGTCATTATTGTTGTATCCTCATATCATTTTCCCCAGTGTTCGAATGAAAAAAGTGTGAATTGAAACACTGGAAGTCTTGTATCTTCGAAGATTCCACTAATGAATTGCTAGATAATCCTCAACTTTGAAACATAACTTTACTTCCCCTCAGGAATTTATGCTATCGAGCGAAGGAATATCTAACAACCCTCTAGTGGTTTGTGCTTGTGAACAGTTGGGTAACCTTTGTTCGGTAGCAAACTTAACTTCCCAGTGGGAATTTGCTATCGAACCAAAGATTATCTAACCGTCCCCGAGTGTAAGCTTGTTTGTTTACCTTGCTGTCAAAGGTCTTATTGTTGTTGTCTTCGTATTATGCTTTCTGTTGCTGCCTCATTAAAAACCTTGCCAGAATAACCCGATTGGGACAAAAACTAAACGAAGGGAAAAAGAGTGTAGCACATACTTTCCACTTGAATAATGTTCATCAACAATAATACCTTTTGAGGTGTGCCACGTTCCAGTTGCTAGGCAACTTGTCTCCATTCTGGTTCTCCAACTCATATGATCCTTTCCCAGTGATAGCTAAAATCTGGTAGGGGCCTTCCTACATCGGACCTAGCTTCCCCGTATTGAGCTCCTAGGTGTTTTGGGTTACTTTCCTCAGAACCAAGTTTCCTACTTTGAAATAACGGAAGTTGGCTCTTCGATTATAATATCGCTTCATTCTCTGCTTTTGAGCTACCATTCTTACATGCGCAAAGTTTCTACATTCCTCGAGCAGTTCCAAGTTGATTTACATCGCCTTTTTATTCGATTCTTCATCTGCCTGAAAAAATCTCAAAGTAGGTTCACCTGCTTCTACTGGGATTAGGTCTTCAGCACCGTACATAAGGGAAAAGAAGTTTCTCCTATACTCGATTTGGCCGTTGTTCGGTAGGCCCATAGAACTCCGGGAAATTCTTCGGTCCATTTGCCTTTTGCCGCTTCCAACCTTTTCTTGAGGTTTTGAAAAATCACTTTGTTTGTTGACTCCGCTTGACCATTTGCGCTCGGATGATAAGGGGAAGATGTGATCCTCTGTATCATCAAATCTTCGAGGAACTTTGTAACTTTTGCACCAATAAATTGTGGCCCATTGTCGCATGCTATTTTTTTTGGTATTTCGAATCTGCAAATTATGTTTTCCCACAGGAAATCGACCACTTCACGTTCTCCGATCTTCTGATAAGGACCCGCCTCCACCCATTTAGAAAAATAGTCAGTCAAAATAAAAAAAAGACTTACCTTTCCGGGAGCCAGTGGCAGCGGTCCGACGATGTCCATCCCCCATTTCACGAATGGCCATATGGACATAACCGAATGTAAGGGTTTTGCCGGTTGGTGTACTAGTGGTGCGTAATTTTGGCACTTATCATATTTTCGTACGAAGTCTTTGGGGTCTTGTTCCATGCGATGCCAGTAATATCCTGCCAGTACCAACTTCAACACCAAAGAATCTGCGCCCGAGTGATTGTCGCATATCCCTTTGTGGACTTCTCTCATGACATAATTAGCTTCTGACGCTCCTAAGCATCGGGCCAGCGGGCCTTGGAAGGATTTTCTATACAATTGGCCTCTCTTGAAGCTATATCGTGCAGCTTTGGCGCGTAACGCCCGTGATGCTTTGGGGTCTTCGGGCAACTTCCCGTGCTCGAGATAGTTGATTATTTCATTCTCGAGTCCTAGACCATACTAGTCGAATTTACCTCATAGTAACCATCCGTATCCAGGACATAGCTCATCAGTTGTACTACCGTCCCGGATTCCGATCCTTTAATTTCCATCGATAATCCTAAGTTTGCTAATGCATCCGCTTCTGCGTTATCCTCCCTCGGGATGTGAGTGATTGACCACTCTCGAAATAGTGCCAAAAGAGCCTAGACCTTTACCACGTATTGTTGCATATGTTCTTCTTTGGTATCAAAGATCCCGTAGACCTGATTTACCACCAGATGTGAGTCATATTTAATTTTGATAACCTCGAAATCAAGTCCCTAGTCCAATTCGATCCCTGTAATCAAGGCTTCATACTCTACTTCATTGTTAGTTAAATGGATCGTTCTGATGGCTTGTCTTAGGGTTTCCCCTGAAGGCGTGATTAAGACTATTCTGAATCTAGACCCCTTTACGTTGGAAGCTCCGTCCGTAAATAAGGTCCAGACCCCCGATGTCGATTCCGACACCATTACTGTCTCCTTGGTTGTCAGAGGCAGCAGTCCCGGACTAAAATCGGCTACAAAGTCAGCCAAGACTTGTGACTTAATTGCAGTCCTTGATTTGTATTCTATGTCGAACTCACTCATTTTGATGGCCCATTTGGCTAATCTACCCGAGAGCTCGGGTTTATGGAGGATGTTCCACAAAGGAAAAGTAGTCACCACAGCTATCGGGTGACATTGGAAGTAGAGCCTCAGCTTCCGAGCAGTGACTACGAGAGCTAAGGCCAATTTTTCCAAATGTGGGTAGCGAGTTTTTGCTCCCGCTAAAATTTTGCTAACGTAATAAATGGGAAATTACGTACCTTCGTCTTCTCGGACTAAAACCGCACTTACCACAACTTCTGAAACCGCGAGGTAAACTAGCAATATTTCACCTTTCTTTGGTTTTGAGAGCAATGAAGGGCTCAATAAGTACCAATTCAGATCCCCCAGAGCCTACTGGCACTCCGGTGTCCATTCGAAATTATTCTTCTTTTTGAGCAGTGTAAAGAAGCGATGACATTTTTTCGATGACCAGGAAATGAACCTGCTCAAAGCTGCTAATCTTCTTGTGCGCCTTTGGACTTCCTTTACGCTCAACAATTGATCCGGGATAACCTCTATGACCTTGATTTTGTTGGGGTTTACCTCAATTCCCTTTTGTGAGACCAGAAATCCGAGAAACTTACCGGAACTGACCCCGAACGCGCACTTCTTGGGATTAAGTTTCATGTCATGCTTCCTCAAGATGTCAAATGTTTCATGCAAATGCTCAAGATGGTCACCTGCATTCAAAGACTTAACGAGCATATCGTCTATATAAACTTCCATAGTCTTTCCTATTTGCTTTTCGAATATCTTATTTATGAGCCGTTGATAAGTGGCTCCAACGTTTTTCAACCCGAAGGGAATTACATTGTAACAATATGTACCGAACTTCGTTATAAATGAAGTTTTTTCCTGATCTTTCGGGTTCATATTGATTTAGTTGTACTCGGAATATGCATCGAGGAAACTCATCAACTCGTGCCCAACTGTGGCATCAATCATTTGATCGATATTTGGCATTGGGAACGAGTCTTTCAGGCCGCCCTATTAAGGTCTATATAGTCTACACACATGCGGAATTTATTGTACTTCTTAGGAACTACTACTACATTGGCTAGCCAGTTCGTATATCTTACCTCTCGGACTGAACCGATTTTAAGCAAGCGAGTTACCTCCTCTTTGACAAATTTATTCCTGGCCTCGGCAATAGGGCATTTCTTCTGCCTTACCGGAGATACGTTGGGATCCAAACTCAGCTTGTGCACAGCTATTTCCGTTGGGATACCTGTCATATCCTCGTGCGACCATGCAAAACAATCAGCATTAAATTTAAGGAATTCAATAAAACCAGACCTGAGCTCCGGTTGTAGTCCTGTCCCCAAATGGAATTTTCTCTCTAGGAATTCCTCGAACAATGCAACTTGCTCCAGTTCCTCCTCCATGGACTTTGTTGTGTCTGTCTCTTCTGGAACTTGGAAATATCTTGGCACATGATATTGTTCTGACGACTCTATTCTCAGGCTAACTCCTTCTAGATCGGGAGTAGGTGTCGGTTCATGTAATTACTATGTCATGTGTTTCTTCCCTTTGCTACTGGAAACTGAGATGGCATTCATCTCCCTTGATGCCGGTTTATCACCTTTTATCTGCTTGATTCCTTCGGGCATTGGAAACTTCAGGAATTGATGATATGTTGAGGGTACAACTTTCATCTCGTGTAACCATGTCTTTCCCAGGATGATGTTGTATCCCATGTCACCATCTACTATTTCGAAGAGAGTTGTTTTCATTACCCCTTCAGCGTTTGTGAGCAGCAAAATCTCTCCCCGGGTCGTCACACTCGAAAGGTTGAATCCAGCGAAGAGCTTTATTGCCGGGATAATGCTTCCGATGAGCTTAGCTTGCTCCAATACTCTCCATTATATGATATTAGCCGAACTTCCTGGATCCACTAGAACATGTTTAATCTTAAAATCTAACGCATTTAAAGAAATTACCAGTGTGTCGTTGTGTAGTAACAGTAATCCATCCGCCTCCTCTTCCGTGAAAGTGATATCGTCTTCCCGGAGTCTTTTACTATGTGTTATTGACACTTTCGTCTTCTTTGCTGCCGAAAAGGTGACCCCATTAATCTCATCCCCCCTCCCCCCGAAGATCATATTGATCGTTTGGCGTGGAGGTTCTTCTCCTGCTTTCGGAAGTTCCGCATTGTCTCTGTTATGACCATAATTGTTCTTAGCTCGGTCACTCAAGAATTCTCTGAGGTGACCGTTCTTCAATAGTGTTGCCACCTCCTCTCGGAGGTGTCGGCAGTCCCCTGTCCGGTGACCATTCGTCTCATGGTACTCGCACCATAAGTTGGGATCTCTCTGGCTGGAATCAGATCTCATAGGTCTTGGGAATCGTGCATCTTTAATGTTTCTCATGGCTGACACCAGCTCTACTATACTAACATTGACGTTATATTCCAATAACTTGGGGTAAGAAGGATCCCGAGACCCCGACGTCTCCTTATCATGGAGTGATATATTATTTTGAACATGATCGGTCCCTCTGTCAGCGATGAACTTGCTTGCTGCCCGGAAGTTTCTGCCACGGCCTTCGGTCCTCTCGTAGGGCAAAAACCGGCCCCTTGAAGTTCGTTTGTCCGCGTCGTAGTCATCCTTTGATTTTTCTCCGCTCTTCTCCCGTCCTTTAGCCGATGATGTGGAACCAACCTGGTCATCTTCGATCCTTATCTTTGACTCGAATCGGTTATAGGCATCTACCCAAGTTGTTGCTTGAAACTCAAGCAGGCTCTCCTTGAGCTTTAGGGAAGCGTCTAAGCTTCTCGGGTTCAATCCTTTGGTGAATTCTTCAGCTACCCATTCATCCGGGATAGTTGGGAGCAACATTCTTTCTTTCTGGAATCGGGTAACGAACTCTCATAATAATTCGGATTCTCCATGTGCGATCCTGAATATATAGGCCTTCCGGAATTGTACTTTTCAAGCCCGGCATGAGCCTTGATGAAAGAATCCGCGAGCATCTCAAAGAAATCTATGGAATGCTCGGGTAATAATGAATACCACATTAGGGCTCCCCTCGTGAGAGTTTCTCTAAATTTCTTTAGCAATGCAGATTCAATTTCGTGAGGAGCTAGAATATTTCCTTTTACCGTCGTTGTATAGGTAGTAATATGCTCATGTGAGCCTGGAGTCCCGTCATACTTTGGCATTTCAGGAATTTTGAACCGCTTCGGGATTAGTTCTGGTGTCGCGCTCGGCTTGTACGGTAATTGAGTATACTTCTTCGAGTCCGGGCCTTTCAATATTGGTGGCGCGCCCAGGATTTGGTCTCTGCAGGCGTTTACTTCCCTCATAAACCATAAAAGTTCATTCTTGAATGGATCGTTCTCGTTGTTGAGACCGGATTTGCTCCCCCCGGCCCCGTCGGAGCCAACTTCGCCCCTAGGAGTGTTGTTGTTGACTCTCTGCGTTGTTTGGTTTGCAGGAGCACCGGGAGGAATTGGATCTCGTCTTTTTGCATTATTTGAAGCCCCCGATAGTGCCTGCTTTAGTTCCGTCATAACCTGGTCCTACCATGTGAGATGACCTAGAATGATTGTCTGTTGTTCTCGCAAGTTCCTCACCGCATCCACGACATATTCTTTATCAGCGTCATCGGGAGTTGTCTCTCGAACTTGTCGAGGGTTCTGCCTATCATGCACTGGCGTGGCGTCATTTCCCTTGTTGCAGGTGTCACTGATTGAATCCTCGAAATGAGGCTGATCCCCTCGAATTTCTGGGTTGTACGTGTTGTTAACAATGTTATCTTCCATTTTTAACGATTTTTCTAAAACAAAATAACCAAATCGCGTTAGTAAAAAAGGCAAGGATCAATTTAATTGCACGTTTGTCTAGGCCCCACGGTGGGCGCTAAACTGTTTACCTGTAAAATGGTACAATTGAATTTATACATGATTTTTAGACAAGTAAAATAATTTGATCCTGAAATAATGCAATAATTGAAGAAATGTACAATACTTAGCCTTGAAATACAGGTGAAACGACAGAGATGACAATTCCAGGAATAAGGTTTCCGGGCACAGCAAGTATGAGATCAAAAAGCAAGAAAGTCAGATTGTATTAAGCTTTGTATAGAATATAGTATAAGTTTTGCCAGAAAGTTCATGTCCTTTACAATGATCAGTGAGCTCACTATTTATAGCTATGTCTAGGGAAGAAGGTCCTAGGATCGTGCCCTTATTTAATATCAATTATGAGGGTCATTGATGAAGACGTAACGGTGAGCATAAATACCAAATTCTCTTTAACGGACCGTCACTCTTAATGTTGCGGAATATTCCCTATTAAATTCTACCAGGCGCAGAGCATTTAATACACCTTTATGAACGTTATCCTTTCCGGTGAAAAGTGAAATGGCTGCGTTCGGTCTTCGGCCATCCCCGTCTTGGGTGTGTCATATCATATTTCACCCTAGGTATATAATGTGAGTTTTTAGCCAAAATTGTCCCTTATGTTTGGGGGTAAGTTTAACTTTGTCCTTTATCTATTGCCTTGAGCACTTATTGTCCTTTAAGTTTGCTAAACTTGAGCAGGATTAGTCCATTTAAGAGTTTTTAGCCAAAATTATCCCTTATGTTTTGGGGTAAGTCTAACTTTGTCCTTTATCTATTGCCCTGAGCACTTATTGTCCTTTAAGTTTGCTAAACTTGAGCAGGTTTAGTCCACTTAACAAAAGACCCAAACTGGTGGGTAAAACAACTTTCACTACTCAAATTTTGCATAACCGATGTAGTGAACCTAAACCTGTTTAACGAGCCGGGGTGACCCGGTTCCGGACCTGCCTAGACTGGTAGTAAATCGGACCGGCCCGGACTGGTGGAAGGGGGCCGGGTAGGGCTGAGTTTGGGGGGTTTGGGGGTTAGTCCGTATATATTTTTTTACCGGTTAACCAGACCGGTCAAACCCGGTCAATAAAAATTACTGTTAAACCGGTTAACCGGACCAGTTGAGAAAAATAGTGACCAGTCGGTCACCAATCCTGGCTGGTTGCCAAGTTTTTATAATCGGGCTTAACTAGTCCAGGCCCATCCGATGAAAAATTGAATCGGAACGGTTCCGGGCCTAAGGGCCCGGCCCGACCCACCCCTTTGTCACGTTTAAGATTGTAGAAACATGTGACAAAAATAGATGTTGAACCGGGTCAGGCCGGTTAACCGGTTCAAAAGTAACTTTCATTGACCGGTTTGACCGATCCGGTTAACCGGTAAAAAAATATATACGGACCAACCCCCTAACCCCCAAACCCAACCCTACCTGGCCCCCTTCCATCAGGCCGGTCCGGAACCGGGTCAATCCGACCCGTTAAATAGGTTTAGGTTCACTACATCAATTCTGCAAAATTTGAGTATCGAAAGTTTCTTTACCCAGTTGACTCAGTAAAATCATTGCTAGTTTTTAGATCTCCCTTTGGGTCTTTTGTTAAGTGGACTAAACCTGCTCAAGTTTAGCAAACTTAAAAGACAATAAATGCTCAGGGCAATAGATAAATAACAAAGTTAGACTTACCCCCAAACATAAGGGACAATTTTGGCTAAAAACTCTTAAATGAATTAAACTTGCTCAAGTTTAGCAAACTTAAAGGACAATAAGTGCCTAGGGCAATAGATAAAGGACACAGTTAAATTTTTCCCCAAACATAAGGGACAATTCTGGCTAAAAACTCTATATAATGTAAATGGTTTGTGGAAGGCTGGCATTCAAAAAAATATGGATAGGGGAAAACTATATGGGTAAGAACGGGTAAATAGTTTGTGGTGGACGGATATTTGTCAATATCCCTTTTTTTTAGGAAAAGAAAAAACCAACATCAATTTCTCAAAAACAGTTCAAACACTTTAAAAATATATTTGTTTTTAGAAAAAAACGAAATCAAACTATTTTCTACCCTTGCTGAACACGTTTACCAAAAGAGCGCCTTCCAATGGAGACGTAGACACCTCTTTGCTATATAGGAATACTAAATTCCATTTTCATCATTCCCTTAAAAGATATTTTATTGCTTGAAGTATTACACTTTTAACGTCATTATCTTAACTTAACATGACGGTTTAAAAAAGCTCTACGAGTGTTCGATCGTTCATGATGTCCAACGGCTCTTTTTCATAAGTCAAATTACATTGTGCAGATTCGGATCCTGATAAGGATGGGAGTACATTCAATCCCTTTGACTTGATGATATTTTATCTATATTATATTAGAAGTACGAATGTCCTTGCCAAAATATCATTCGTTTTTTTATCCTTTAAAATAAATTTTTACACGAGCCAAAATAGTCATTTTTATTATTTTCCTAATATTTAAAAATAGTCATTTAATTATTGTACTAATATTTATGACTTCAAAATCAACTATATTTTGTGTACTGAAACCTTCCTTATTTGAATTGTGTGCAATACAACAGATTTGAAAAGGAAAAGTAATTTACAATTTTAAAAAGAAAAGGAAGAGTAAGATTTGTCTTTGAATGTTTATCCCTTCCTGCTTTGACTTTCATTTGTTCAATTTCAAAACAAAAAATAAAATACAAAATAAATGTTTTAGATTCATTCAAATAACTTAATTGCATTGCCATCATCCTTTGTTTTTCTCTAAGTTAATATTTTACAACTGAATTTTCATCACAATTACAAAGATTAATATTACAATACATAATAATTCGTAGGAACAATATTATTGTAATGTATTAAAATGTTCACACTCTGAAATCAAATAAAAATTTTAAATTATAAAATATTTATTAATTTAAACTATGTTAGAAGATTTATTATTTTTAAAATTTTAAAATCAATTAGAATAACATATATCAATATGTTACAAAAATATTATAATGCACGTTACTTTTATTATTAACTACTTATTTCTCTAATACCTATAATTTAATTTTAAAAATTAACAAACTGACATATTAAGGCGAAAATTAAACAATTTGACTTTCCTATTAAGAAGTCGATTGCAAAATAAAGGAGGTAGTATTTCTACTTTGATCTATTTAATCAATGTAAATTCCTAAGTTTGCAGAGCTTTTTAATTTTGAACTATATCACTATGATCTATAGTTTTAGAACATTGAGTCAAACATATTTTATTTTTAGACTTATATTCATCATTTTCATAAACTTATTTTTAATTTTATTTTATATCTCAAACACATTGTTTAAAATTATTTATCTAATTTTATAATTTTATACTCATTATTATAGGTTCAAGCGCAATGCACGTACTCTAATACTAGACATCATCCTTTGTTTTTCTCTAAATTAATATTTTACAACTGAATTTTCATCACAATTACAAAGATTAATATTACAATACATAATAATTCGTAGGAACAATATTATTGTAATGTATTAAAATGTTCACACTCTGAAATCAAATAAAAATTTTAAATTATAAAATATTTATTAATTTAAACTATGTTAGAAGATTTATTATTTTTAAAATTTTAAAATCAATTAGAATAACATATATCAATATGTTACAAAAATATTATAATGCACGTTACTTTTATTATTAACTACTTATTTCTCTAATACCTATAATTTAATTTTAAAAATTAACAAACTGACATATTAAGGCGAAAATTAAACAATTTGACTTTCCTATTAAGAAGTCGATTGCAAAATAAAGGAGGTAGTATTTCTACTTTGATCTATTTAATCAATGTAAATTCCTAAGTTTGCAGAGCTTTTTAATTTTGAACTATATCACTATGATCTATAGTTTTAGAACATTGAGTCAAACATATTTTATTTTTAGACTTATATTCATCATTTTCATAAACTTATTTTTAATTTTATTTTATATCTCAAACACATTGTTTAAAATTATTTATCTAATTTTATAATTTTATACTCATTATTATAGGTTCAAGCGCAATGCACGTACTCTAATAATTGCATTGCCATCATCCTTTGTTTTTCTCTAAATTAATATTTTACAACTGAATTTTCATCACAATTACAAAGATTAATATTACAATACATAATAATTCGTAGGAACAATATTATTGTAATGTATTAAAATGTTCACACTCTGAAATCAAATAAAAATTTTAAATTATAAAATATTTATTAATTTAAACTATGTTAGAAGATTTATTATTTTTAAAATTTTAAAATCAATTAGAATAACATATATCAATATGTTACAAAAATATTATAATGCACGTTACTTTTATTATTAACTACTTATTTCTCTAATACCTATAATTTAATTTTAAAAATTAACAAACTGACATATTAAGGCGAAAATTAAACAATTTGACTTTCCTATTAAGAAGTCGATTGCAAAATAAAGGAGGTAGTATTTCTACTTTGATCTATTTAATCAATGTAAATTCCTAAGTTTGCAGAGCTTTTTAATTTTGAACTATATCACTATGATCTATAGTTTTAGAACATTGAGTCAAACATATTTTATTTTTAGACTTATATTCATCATTTTCATAAACTTATTTTTAATTTTATTTTATATCTCAAACACATTGTTTAAAATTATTTATCTAATTTTATAATTTTATACTCATTATTATAGGTTCAAGCGCAATGCACGTACTCTAATACTAGATTATATTAAATTATATATATATATATATATATATATATATATATATATATATATATGATTTCTTCCTTTATCAAGTTAGGTAAATATGATCAACATTCATTATTCCCAAAAACTTACACTTTTACTTTAATTTTTATTTTATAATTCAAACATATTATTTAGTAATATATGTGATTTTTAAGATCGTCTTGTCATTGAGACGAGGATCACGCGCAAAGCGCGTACCCTAAGACTAGTACTATATTAAAAGTATCAATGTCCTTAGCGAAATATCATTGTCTTTTTTACCCTTTTAAAGTAGAATTCACACTAGACAAAATAATTATATTATTATTTTGCTAATTGCTAATATTTAGGAATAATCATTTAATTAATTTTCTACTATTTAGGAATGATTTTTTAATTATTATTGCATTATTTAATGATTTTTCAATTTCTTTCGGTTCTAGAATTTCAATCACTTCCAATTCATACTGGGAAAGTTTCCTTCACATTCAATCACGTCCATATTTCGGAGTCCTTAAATTTCTTCCTTTATAATACGAAGATTAAGGTCAAAATAGATAAGAGATTAGCCTTCTACCTTTTTGACCCAACGATTTAGAATAATACTGGGTATTATATTGTTGTTGCGGTATATAAGAGATTAGCCTACTTAGTGTAACCGGTTAAAGTGCCCTAACAGTCTTGATAGAGCTAAAATATTTTAAATACAATTATTTTATTATTTTGCGCAAATCAGAAGATTGAAGTTGAAAGTCCCATTCCATGTCTTGGGAAAATGGAATCTTATTATTTTATTGGACATTTTCATTTGAATCAGAAGATTGAAGTTGAAAGTCCCATTTCATGTCTTGGGAAAATGGAATCTTATTATTTTATTGGACATTTTCATTTATAACTCAAATTTTAATTATTTTAATATAATACTTATGTAATTTTTGAAGGAAAAAAAAAACTTATTGAGTAGGGTACACGCGCTTACCGTGAGACTACCAAGGATATGGTAGGATTGATGATCGTCTTGAATTAGAGCCGTAGAAATGGAGAGTTGACCTAGTCAACACAAATCAAAATTAGTAAGCTAACTAATGGTAAGCACCCTCCACTTTCAACTAAGTGGTTGTGAGTTCGAGTCAACCCAACAGCAAGGTGAAGAGTTCTTGGAGGGAAGAATGACCATGGTCATCTGCGTATACACCATCCTCTTCAGATCCAATTAGTGAGATTATACTGGGTTGTTGTTGTTGTTGTTCTTGTAATACCGAATGCCTAAAGAAAAAATAAATGTGGTTGGTGCAACAGTAATAGCACCTACCGATTAAAGTTATGCGTATGAAAAACGTGCACAGCTGTTGTATTTTGCTGCTTTTATCCATAAAAAATGTTAGAATCTTTTTCTTCAAATCTCTTCAGCGCTTGCCAGTCTCAGCACATTTTGCATTATATAATTCTCAGCATATATATCTACTCAGTGGCAGCCTACTTTCTCTAGCTCTAACCCTATAGAGAAAAAGATTCTGTTTTTGTTGTGATGAAGGAGAAACAGAACATGTTTTTTCTGGGATTTTTACGTAAAATTGTTTTCATGACAATGATAATTTTGATATTTGTGGCAACTTTCTATAATGGGGTAGAGGGTGAGGGTCTTGATCGTCGCCCTCATCGAATTCTAGTGGATACAGATATGGATACTGATGATTTCTTGGCTCTTTTCTACCTTTTGAAGCTTAACCGGTCCGAAATGGACTTGAAGGTATTTTTTTTTCCCTCACTGTTCTGTTTTTCAATTCTCAAATGTTGAATTGTGTGACCTCATCACATCATGTAGTTATATTATTCGATTTAGGCCAAGCGTGCACGATTTTATTCAAAAGAACTCACAGTGTGAGTATCCCTTCACCTTTTATATGTAGCTTCTTTTTTGTTAATCAACTTCCGACATGACACTTTGCTTCCACATCCAAAACGAAGTACAATATGGCCCATCACCGAGATTTTATTAGCTCGCCTGGTGTGTCACTCACATCATCCGAATATTCATAGCTACCAAAGCACACATTCTTCTTCTTATGCGTTAAGTGTTTTACTTTTATACCAGTGTGTTGAACTAAACCAGCCCAAAAATCCTCTTAAAATGGTGCCCGATATTGTCCATTTTGGACCAAGACTACACGGTTTGCCCAAAAGGTGTCACACCATCAGCAATGTTCCTACTGCAGGCAGTGACTATTAGCACGAATGGATGGACTGATGCAGGGCATGCTGTAAATCAAGTGTATGACATGCTTTACATGATGGGGCGTGACGACATTGCTGTTGGTGTGGGAGGAGAAGGAGGAGTACTTCCCAATGGTACCATTCTGCCAAATGTTGGTGGATATCTCCCTATAATTGATCAGGTAAAGAAAAGTTCTCTGTGTTCTCTACTTCTCAACCAATTCTGCAAGTTAAAAGTCATTTGTTTAATGTCAAAATGCTGGTTAGTTATACATCTCCATACTTTCCCTTTTACACTGAATGTGCTTCAAAAGTTTCATTGATTTGTTAGGGAAATGGAACGGCTGGATATTGTAGATATAGACAAGCTATACCTATGGGTCTAGGAGGACGTTTGGACATCGACTCAAACTATGGGTTCCGAAAGAGCTTCCTTCCACAGGTACCATTTTGCAGTGTTGCTAAATAGAGGTGTCACGATCCAAGCCCATGACACTTATAGTCCGCTTTGGGCTTAGGCCCGCACGAATTTGTCTTTCGGGCTATGCCACCTCGAGCCCCAAAAACGTGCGTACCGTGTCAACTGCTGTCATGCCTTATAAGCTCATCGCTTTCCTCTCCCATTCCGACGTGGGATTTTCATAAGGTGACATGTGCACCCCTTATTCAGAAGCATGCTAGCCTAGAAGCCTGCCACTCCAGCTTGACCCGTCCTCATCAGCCCGCCCTCCGTCATGGGCATCACATTCACCCATGAAGGAGGGCGGGTTGGTGAGGGTGGGTCAAGAAGGATTAGCAGGCTTTAGGTTGGCAAACTTTGAAGAAGGGGTGCACATGTCATCTTAGGCCAATGCCCACATCGGAATAGAAGAGAAAAATGAAGAGCTTTATAAGGCATGGCACATGTTCACACGGTACGCGTGCTTTTGGGGCTGGATGTGGCGTAGGCCCAAAGCGGACAATACGTGCCATGGGCTTGGGTAGTGACGAGAAGATAACTTGTTCTGCAAGTAGAATAGGCAATAATGCAACTATTTGAGGATAAGCTAACTTCTATCTCAGGGACTAGATGAAGTAGCTCAGATCTCATTGCTTACTTCCTTTGCTTAAAATGTGTGCATAACTTGTTAATCTGGAACCTGTAACCAGGGCAAGAGACAGTATTCACCTCTTCAACAGCCAACAGCTCAGCAAGTAATGATCAAAACAATTTCATCTGGTCCAACCGTAGTTTTTCTCGTTGGATCACATACAAATTTTGCACTATTTCTGCTAAGTAATCCACATTTGAAGAAAAATGTTGAGCACATTTACATAATGGGAGGTGGTGTAAGATCACAAAATCCAACAGGTTGCTGTCCTAAGAATTCCAACTCTTCTTGCCAACCTCGACAGTGTGGTGACCGTGGCAATTTATTCACAGATTACACAAGCAACCCTTATGCAGAGTTCAATTTGTATATGGATCCTTTTGCTGCTTATCAGGTATTATCCAAAAAAAGAATTGCCATTTTCTATCATGTGTAGTAGGCTTCTTTAGCTAATCTTAATGGGTAGTAACTGATATCCACCCTTAAAATGTAGGTGATTCATTCTGGTATTCCAGTTACTCTTGTCCCATTGGATGCCACAAACACCATTCCGATAACTGAACAGTTTTTCAAGACTTTTGAGAAGAATCAGCACACCTATGAGGCACAGTACTGTTTCAAGTCCCTGAAAATGGCTCGTGATACTTGGTTTGATGACGAATTCTACAAGGTAACATTTATTACAACATAGAAGGGGAGCCTTGGAGCAACGGCAAAGTTGTCTTCGTGTGATCTATAGGCCACAGGTTCAAGCCGTGGAAGCAGACACTAATGCTTGCATTAGGATAGACTGTCTACATCACACCTCTTTGGGTGCGCCCTTTCCCAAACTCTGTGTGAATGCGGGATGCTTTGTGCACCGGGCTGCCCTTTATTTAATATTTTATTACGACATATACAATACCTTTAGATATGAAAACACCAGTTGTAAATATGATTTAGTGATGATAATGTTGCTGTGATGCAGAGTTTCTTTATGTGGGACTCATTTATGTCGGGTATAGCTGCTTCAATCATGAGGAAACGGCACAACCACCGAGGAGAAAATGAATTTGCAGAAATGGAGTTTATCAATATTACTGTGGTTACTTCAAATAAACCATATGGTATATCTGATGGATCAAATCCCTTTTTTGATGGCAGTAGAACTCCCAAGTTCACCTTAGAAAGAAATGGAGTTCACAGTGGTCATGTTCAGACTAGACTTCGTGATCCATTTTGCATAGTCAAGAATGGGAGGGGCAGATGCCAGGTGAAGATCAATTGATTCATGTCAATTATCTGTAATATGGTTTCTGGTTTTTGTCTAGACTTCTTGTTGTTAAGTCAAAGGTTTTCTTTCGTTACCATATAGCTATAACTTTTTTATGTTTGAGATCAACTAAGAAGAAATATTTTGAGATATGGTGATGTATGATGTCCTTTTGCTCTCTGACTTTTATGATCTATTCTTTGTTTCATCATTGTACTTCTATATGTGTTCTGAACCGGTGCTGTATATCAGGACAGTTATACAAAAGAAGTTGTTGGACCTGGAGGAGTGCCTGTTCTTGTTGCTGTTAAAGCGAAGCCTAATCAAAATGCTAACAGTGTACTAGACAGAGAATTTTATGTTAGCTTTCTGGATGTAAGTTTCAAAACTACTTTCTCAGTTTGAGTTGAATTGGTTGTATTTCATATAATACCAGTTTCCTACCAACTCATTGCCCCATGTTTGCTTGTGACCTTCTTCTCTCAAAGATTATTAGGACAGACCTTATTTCATGGCTGCAGGTCTTAAACCAAAGAGAAAACACTGGAAGATTTAACTTTTCTACGCAATTCCCTTATTACAAAGAAGTACTTTACAAACCAGATTTTAGAGGCAAGCATCTTGGGAAGAATGTTGTGTTTGATATGGATATGAGTGCTGGAGATTTTCTAGCTCTCTTTTATCTCCTTAAGTTACCAGTAGAAGAAATCAATCTCAAGGTATGATGGCCTTCTATATGTTCAATCTAATAGCTTAAGCAATATTTACCATCTTCTACAACATACCCAGTATTATCCCACACCGTGGGGTCTGATTTACCATCTTCTGTTTTCAAGAATATCCTCAACAGACTGGATGAAGATATAGTTCCATGAAGTTTCTTAAAATGGGTAAATTGCTTCAATTCATGCTCAACTGTGTGTTCAAGAATGCATTTTGTTAGTTATATTTAGTTCTGGGGAAACTAACGATTCGTTGGCCATTCATGAGATACTTTCCTTTAACTATGAGCAAATTCCCACTTAGGTTGAAAGAATGAGTTGTTATCTCCTTACGTGGTCCCGGGCAGTCCTCATTTCATGACCTATCTTTTGGGTTCTTAACATGGTGTTAGAGTAAGACCCATTCATATTCTTGGTTTACTCAATGTTCGACTGGACCCCATGTTTTATTGTCTACTTAGGAAATGTCTAGTCCTGAGTGTGTGGAGGGTGTTAAGTGTTCCACATTGGTTGAGCTAATGGGATGTTGTCTCTTAACTTTTTATATGGTTTGGGATAATTTAGGACTAAATTATGTAACTAACTAAGTTGAGGAAGCAATGCTTATCAATGTGCTATCTCTTCTTCTAAAGGGGGAAGCCCAGTGCACGAAACATCCCGCATTCACGCAGGGTTCGGGGAAGGGCCGCACCCCTAGAGGTGTGATGTATATAGCCTACCCTAATGCAAGCATTAGTGGCCACTTTTTATATGCAATCTCTTCTTCTGTTCAGGCTATAATTGTGAGTCCAACTGGCTGGACCAATGCTGCAACAATTGATTCTGTGTATGATTTGCTTCATATGATGGGTCGTGATGACATTCCCGTGGGCCTTGGAGATGTGTTCGCAATGAACCAGTCCGATCTTGTTTTCTCTGCAGTTGGTGAATGTAAGTACAACAAGGTTATCCCACAAGGTAGTGGCGGATTTCTCGACTCGGACACTCTTTACGGATTATCTCGTTCTTTGCCTCGAAGTCCTCGCAGGTATATTGTCTAGTCTGAATCTTCATATAGTAAATCCATGTAGAAAAATGCAAACTTTTAATTTCACATATTCATTTGTGCACTGTACAAATTTGCTGATATACCAGCTTGATTTAAACAATTTCAGATACACAGCTGAAAATTCTGTGAAATTTGGAGCTCCCAGGGATACTGATCATCCTGAACTCAGACAACCTCTAGCACTAGAAGTATGGGAGTCAGTGGTGAAATCACTCGATTCAGGATCCAAAGTTACCATTTTAACTAATGGCCCATTGACCAATATAGCGAAGATTCTTCTTGCAGGCAACAATTACACCAAGGCAATCCAGGCAAGTGTGTCCCTCTATCCTAGGCATTATGCAGAAGCTAACAAAGCAAACCTTAAACAACATTAAATCAGACAACAAAGAAAAAGTATAGTAAAAGAGGTATAATAATTTAATATCGTTTGGTTAATTGACCTACATATGAGAAAACTAAAAAAGAAGTATAAAAACTATCGAGAGAATATTCTCCCCTAAACAAGACTCTTTTAATGACTATATTGTGGATACTATTGTGTTATTGTGTGAGAAGGAAGAACCTAGAAGTGCAAAACTTCTCCAAGAAAAGGATAAATATGGAAGAGTCTTTCTCCATCAAGAAACCTCTTCTACCAAGTAAAGTAATTCTAATCATGGTAGAAAATCAAGGGAAACCTGACATGATTTCGTAGTACCTCGGTAGCATAAGTCAGTCGAATCATTACTCTACTGTATCACTCAACTCAAATATGTAAATGTTATACAGGTACTTTGTAGCTTAGATATATCTCTGATATGTAGTAGCTGACCACTACATAGTTACACAGCTAAGAGCGAGTGGTTTAAGTTTACTGCTTAATATGTCTAAAACAGGCATTCCTTAATGAGAAAGCATTGTCTTTTGAATAATGATGCAGGATATACTAATTGTTGGGGGACACATCAATTATGACAACACTGAGAAGGGAAATGTGATCAATGTTCCTTCAAATAGATTTGCGGAAATGAATATGTTTCTTGACCCTCTGGCTGCACAGACAGTTTTGAGTTCAGAACTTAATATCACTCTCATTCCACTTGGCATACAGCGGAAAGTCAGTGTATTTCCTAAAATTCTTGAACAACTTCATCTTACTATGGGGACGCCTGAAGCAATCTTTGCAAGGCGTTTACTGTCAAGGTTACACCACCTGCGAAAAATACATCCTAGATACCAGCATATGGTACATAGACCTTACCTTAATTCATCCTTAATCTTGCTTCATAATAGTGACTATGTTACTAAGTTATTTGTTATGTTACAGCATTTGTGTGTAATGTACAAGTTCAGTTATGCTAGATCCTACTGCTAATCATTTCTAATATTTCAGGATACATTTCTTGGAGAAATCCTTGGAGCAATAGTTTTGGCTGGTGATTATTCTGTACTAAAATCTACATTTGCTGTCAAGAACATAAAAGTCACTGCTGCAGGAGTTGAATCTGAAGATGGACAGATAACAATCGACGAAAAGCAAGGAAAATCAGTGAAAGTATTGCAGAATCTGGATCATTTAGATTATTACAATATTTTTGCAAATCGACTAAGTGATGAAAAGCAGTCTGCTGTAGTTGGAAGCTTTATGGAGCAGAGTAGAATTTGGAGCACACCATCTAATTAGAGACAAAACTGCCCATTACTCTTCTACTCTTTCTTTTCCCTTCTCCTAATTTTACTTTCTTTTTAGTTTTTAAGTTTCATGTAGGTGATTCTTTTCGCATATTCTAATTCTTGAAAACAATTGTAACTTGCACAAAATCTTATTGTAATTGTACTGTATGGTTTCAAGGTGACAATTGTAATGAAGACATTAAGTTCCCCCCCCCCCCCCATATCTTATTAGTGCCATAGTGAGAAGAGTTTACCTTCTATGCAGTTCACTAGTAATCTATCTGATAATTTTTCACATATTTGTACTCCGTGTTGAATATACTGGGTTTTGTTGAACCCATTGAACAACGCTTCATCTGCCTATGGCTGCTATCACCAACCATTGCCATCAAGCGAAAATATGCGAACTTAGTGCATTGGATGCATGCACCAAGCCAATTGATGTATAATATTTTTTTTTCCTACCTTTTATTCTTAAATCACGGTTAAATAAAATTAAATTTTTTAAGAAACTTCAAATGAACATGTTGCAGTATATGCATGTATACTTGTTATTGTCTTTGAAATCACATGACTAGATCTTTCTTTGTTTTTTTTTCATTCTACCCCACCCCACCCCCACCCCCCACCCCCCAATTCTGGATCTATTTTTGGTCATCTCAAGTATTTTAATGGGGAATCTTAGTAGCTTAGTCTCAGTTGGTTGGGTACCTAAACTTTTAAATGCTAGGTAAACTCAAGTGAGAGTTCGATTCCCCTCCCCCATTTTCCCTTCCTCTACCTCCTATATATAATTTTAAAAAAAGTTTTTTTTTAACAGAAAATGATGAGCTGGTTATGGATATGCACTTATGCAGAGGCAGTCTCTTTGACTTGGTTAAAATCATATCTGTAAAACAGATCCATATTGCTGTATTATGATCGTATATTATATTTTAAAAAATCTTTTATTGAAATGTCATCATTGTGCAGTCCATGTTCATCCAAGGAAATTGTCAAAATCCGTTTGGACAGCATTTGTTTGTTTGTTTTAAAAGCAAACTTGTCTTGTTGTGACAAAATTGATTTTATATATCTGAATCGTATATATTTTTATCTCAACATAGCATTTGTTTGTTTTAAAAAAGCAAACATGTCTTGTGAAAAATTAATGTTATATTTGTGAATCGTTTTTTTTTAATCTGAACATATAGGTAGAAGATGTAGGGCACAAAACAACTTTGTCTCTCTTCTGTTATCAGCAATTGGCAAGTTCTACCTTTAATGCTACCTTGATCAATCAGAGTTAAGTGGCGAGCCAAAATTTTCACCAAGAAATTTAAAGCAAAAATTAATTAGATAAATAGACATAAAAATCAATTTTGACCTTACAAATACAGTGTAGTTTTCCGGTGAAGGAGATTCTCAATCCTATATTTTCATTAGCAAAAATCATAAGCACCTAATGTTGTACACTACAACTGCCATGGACATATTAGGGTAAATACAAGAATTATACTGTCTCAAACTGAGAGGTCGGGTAGAATAGCTAATGACTACAGAAACGATCTTATTTCATTTTTATGCGATAATCACAACTACTACTCATTCGTTCTTGATTTACGTAGACACCCTTGTAAACAGGGGTGGAGCCGGCCGAATCCAATAGTTTTGGCTCAAACACTATATCTATCTGTGTTACAAAATTCATTGAATATGTATAAATAATTTATTTAGAACCCAATAAACAAAAAAGATTATAGTTCAGAACCCATAAACTGAAAATCCTAACTCCGACTCTGCTTGTAAATAATGCTTTACCAGTAGAAAATGCCACCGGCTAATGCCAACTCATAGCAATGGGGGATTTGCAAATGCAGCTTTTCTTGTTCGAAAACCAGAAAAAGAATTGAGTCCTCAACATGTATGCTCTGAACAAAATTCCATCATATGATGAATGCTAAAGAAACCAAAATATAAAACTCTGGTCATAGAGTAGGATGGCAAGTTTTGCCATTTAAAAAAAAACAGCGATAAGTAGCAGTGGAAAAAAAGAGGCACATCTTGACACTGTTTAACGATATTTTACAGCAAGCATAGACCACTTAGAGAACCTGATAAAGTTGATAGTGTGATCCACAAGGAAATCACACGAAGAAAACGGAATCGCCCCACAAACGGAATTCAGTAAGTTTAATCCTGCACTAGGGGCTAATCCCATAACCACTGGATTATTGCATCATCGGAATCGCTCCTCCAGCTGCTACAATCTGTTGCTCCAACTGTTGCCAAAGAAGAAGGCAAGTTATATAGGTATCTATGAAATTTAGAAAGATTAAATTCAAAATTTCTACATCGCAATCAAGAAGAGAGCTTTCTATTTCCTAATGGAAGGAGCTCCTTACCTCAAATAAAGTTTGAAGCTTGTTCTTCACAAGCAAGTACTCCTGTTTTATTTGTTGCAAGCATCTCAAGCACCTAAAATATCCCATCAACCAGAAGATAAGAAGCAAATAATGTAAATAACTTGCATCCAAACAACACAAGGGGAGTATCTCTTAGCAGTTACTCCCCAACATGTATACTCAATTTCTAGTGCATAAACGATCTACACTCCGAGGTTCACAAGACAAAGAAGGAGTCTTTGTAACTAGTAGATTAGTCAAAAGTAATCAGTCAAATACCATTTTAAGAATAGCCTATACGGGTGTTCTTATTGGATTGGCTCACGTTACTAGAATTAGCTAATCAATAGCACCTTATTAAAAAAATAGCAAATCAATAACATTAAGATTATCTAAGCCCCTAAAAAGTTTCAACATTACTCTAAACAAGATATAACCAACCAGTTAACCAGCTATGCTACATGATCTAGATCTTTCAACTTCTCAAAAATGTTTTGACTTTTTGTAAGTTGTAAATCTGGAAAGAACCAGAAAGCAAAAAAACTTACGCTTCAGTGTTCTGTTCTTCGCAGACGTTACGGAAAGGGACGCAGCAATTCTTCACTCTCTGAGCACCAATACTGTTCACTCGGTCATAAACACAAAAAAATTCTCATCAGAAGAGTAAATATCTAAAAGACTATGTCAGCAAAATCAACTCTTTTTCTCATGAAAAATTATAAAATTTGCAAAAATTGAAAGAAAGGTTTAAGGTCTTAATGTACCTGGAGCTGCTACCTTTGAGCTGATGAACATGAGCATCAACCAGCTTAAAGTCCACATTGGGCTGATCTCTGGAAAAAAATATACAACAAATTCAAACTAATGAAAATGAAAAGATAGAAAATGCTTTCTAGGATAATCAAGAAGGCAAAAAAAAAAAAGGGTCAGTACTCACAAAGCCATAGTGAGATCATTGAGAAGTCTTTCAGAATCTTCAAAGAAAAGAGATACAACTTCAACTACAAAATCAGGGTTACTTTCATCTTGCAATTGCTGAAGCTGACTAAATTGAGCATCCAAGAATCCCTTTTGAACCAAAACAACATTCCAACCAAAGAAAAAAATTCAGAAAAAATCAACTAAAAAGCAGAAGGTCAAGAATAACAAGAAAAAAACAAAGCTTTCTGACTCCAAGTACCCCTTTTTGTATTAAAACAACTTTACAACCAAAGAGAAAAGACCAAAAACTTTCAGCAAAATTCAACAACTCAAAAGGCTTAAGATAAAGAATAATAAGGAAAAACAAAACAGAAGCTGCTTCCAACAATTAACAGCATTTCAATCAAAGATTAAAAACACCCAAAAAGCAGAAGGTAAAGAAAAACAAGAAAACAAGACCAAAAGTGCAAAATCCACATAAAGATTTCTCCTTTTTTGGTTTACCTCATTAAACAAAGAGCCCATGTATTCAATAAAGCTCCTCTGCAATTGACCCACTTCCATTTCCTTGATTCTTGATTATGTCCTAAACTCCTTGCACTGCAAGAAAATAAGGTGTCAACTCTACCCCCAAATGACAATTTTGCTATAGTTTGGAGTTACAAGTATGCAGATGTTGTTCAATTAATAGGAAATCTGAAGCATATAAATGCAGCAACAATAGGAATTTATGAAAAGAAAGATCTAAAGAATAACCTGTTTTTGGGAGAGGGGGTGTGGGGGGTAGAATAGCAGTCAAAGGTATAGTACACAAACACAACGCAAATGGATGTTAGTACTGTGATAAATTTGTACAGTGTACCTTTTTAACTAGCTTTGATTTTCCTAATTCCTGCTATGGATGATATTTGTGATTATTCTTGTCGTATAATTGCAGTCCCTACCATTTAATTTGGTTTGTCCCCACTATCACTATGGTTTTATTCATTTCTCCACCAATTATTACTCTTCTATTATAAAATAAAGCTACTAGAATAAAAACAAGTATATACTGAAGAAATCTCAATCTATTTATAGAAGAAAATAAGTTGTTGTGTAAGCTATTTCTGCAAGCTGCTGTGTAAACTGCTTCTGCAAGCTATTGTTTAAGTTGCTTCTGCAAGCTGCTGTGTAAGCTACTTCTGCAAGTTGTTATGTAAGTTGCTACTGTACTAGATATAGATAATCTTCTACCAGGGATAATGTTTATCCATAACGGAGTACCGAAAGGATAAGCTCATTGTACTAGATATAAATAATCTTGTACCGGGGGTAATGTTTATCCATAACGAGGTACCGAAAGGATAAGCTCATTGTATCAGATATAGATAATCTTCTACCGTGGGTGATGTGTATCCATAACGGAGTACCGAAAGGATAAGCTTCTTCAGAAGGCTTATTTCCAATAGAGTACTAAATAGATAAACATATTTACGGCGGAGTCTCATATATATAAGCTTCTTCAGGAAGCTTATTTACAACGGAGTACTAAATAAATATCCATAATATAATATATTTATAACACTCCCCCTTGAATGTCCATTAAAAGATAATGTGCCTCGTTAAAACCTTACTAGGAAAAATTCCGTGGGAAAAAAAATTCTAGTGAAGGAAAAAGAGTACACATATTTAGTAAAATACGCATAACTAGTTGTCTCATTAAAAACCTTATAAGAAAAACTATGTGGGAAAAACCTTAGTAAGGAAAAAAGAGTATAGCGCATATTTTACTCCCCCTAATAAAAATCTTGTTTCAAATATTTGAGTCTCTGCATTCCAATCTTGTATACCATCGTCTCAAAAGTTGAAGTTGGCAAAGATTTAGTGAATAAATCTGCCGGATTGTCACTTGAACGGATTTGTTGCACATCAATGCCACCATTTTTTTTAAGATCATGTGTGTAGAATAATTTTGGTGAAATGTGCTTCGTTTTATCTCATTTTATAAATCGTCCCTTTAATTGGGCTATGCATGCAACATTGTCTTCGTATAAAATTGTGGATATTTTATCACATTCCAAACCACATTTTCCTTGAATAAAATGAATCACTGACCTCAACCATACGCATTCCCTATTTGCTTCATGAATAGCTATTATCTCAGCATGATTTGAAGAAGTAGCAACAATAGATTGTTTTGTGGAGCGCCATGATATGACGGTACCTCCACATATAAACACGTACCCGATTTGAGATCGAGCTTTATGTGGATTAGATAAATAACCTGCATCTGCATAACCAACAAGATCTGCACTACCTTTGTTAGAATAAAATAAACTCATATCAAGTGTTCCCTTTAAATATCGCAATATATGCTTAATCCCGTTCCAATGTCTCCGTGTAGGATAAGAGTTATATCTTGCTAGTAAATTAACAGAAAATGTTATGTTAGGTCTTGTAGCATTAGCAAGATACATAAGTGCACCAATTGCACTAAGATTAAGGTATTTCGGGACCAAGGAGTTCCTCATCCTCTTCTGGAGGTCGGAACAAATCCTTATTCACTTCAAGTGACCGAACAACCATTGGTGTACTCAATGGGTGCGCTTTGTCCATGTAAAAGCATTTTAAGACCCTTTCTGTATAGGTAGTTTGATGGATAAAGATCTCGTCTGCTAAATGTTCAATTTGGAGACCAAGACAAAGTTTTATCTTTCCAAGATCTTTCATCTCAAATTCTTTCTTAAGATATTCAATTGCCTTTTAGAGCTCTTCTGGAGTTCCAACAAGATTTATGTCATCAACATAAACAACAAGTATAACAAATTCTGATGCCATTTTCTTTATAAAAATACATGGACAAATAACATTATTTATGTAACCTTCTTTCAACAAATATTACTAAGGCGATTATACCACATACGCCCAAATTACTTTAAACCGTACAAAGATCTTTGTAATCTGATTGAATATATTTTTCGAGATTTTGAATTTGCTTCAGGCATTTTAAATCCTTTAGAGATTTTCATATAAATTTTATTATCAAGTGAACCATACAGATAAGTTGTAACTACATCCATTAGATGTATTTCAAGCTTTTCATGTAGTGTTAAACTGATGAGATATCGAAATGTTATGGCATCCATAATAGGTGAATATGTTTAATCAAAATCGACTCCAGGTCGTTGTGAGAATCCTTGTGCGACAAGGCTTTGTATCTTTCAGCTTCATTTTTATCATTCATTTTTCGCACAAAGACCTTTCTTTTAGCAGGTGTTTGGACTATTGGTCGAAAGACCTCTCGTTTAGCAAGTGCGTTCAATTTTGATTAAATTTTCTCTCGCCATTTTGGTCAATCAGATCTTTGTCGACATTCTTCGACAGGTCGGAGTTCAAGATTCTCACTATCTTGCATAATGTTAAGTGCAACATTATATGCAAAAATATTATCCACCACTATTTCAGATCGATTTAAATTAATCCTTTCACCATTAGAACTTATTAAAAGCTTCTCACTCACTTGAGTCTCGGGTTCATTGATTTATTCAAGAATCTTAGAACTAATCAGATCTTGGGTCACTTCAGGGGATCCCATCACAGTATCGTTTTGATCATTTGTCGATTTTCTTTTTCGAGGATTTTGATCCTTAGAACCCAAAGGCCTACCACGCTTCAGGCGTGCTTTAGGTTCACTAGCTTTCATGCTAGTAGATGATCCTGCTGGGACATAAATTCGGATAGGCACATTCTCTGCAGGGATATGTGACTTAGTTATCCTTTTCAAATCAATAAACGTGTCTGGCATTTAATTTGCTATATTTTGTAAATGGATGATCTTCTAGACCTTCTAATTACATAGAGGGGTATGTGGATCAAAATCGGATAACGATGAAACTTTTCATATAATTTCTCTTTTGATTTCCTTTTTCTCTCCCCCTAATTGTGGAAAAATTATTTCATTAAACCGACAATCTATAAATCGAATAGTAAATAAATCTCCCGTTAATGGTTCAAGATAGCGAATAATAGAGAGTGATTCAAATCCAATATATATTTCTAACCTTCTTTGCGGGCCCATCTTACTGCATTGTGGTGGTGCTACTGGCACATATACATCACATTCAAAAATTCGTAGATGGGCAATATCTGGTTCATGATCAAAAACTAATTGTGACGGAGAATATTTATTATAATGTGTCGGTCTGAGACGAATAAGTGATATTGCATGCAAGATAGCATGGTCCCAAACAGTAGTGAGCAATTTTATTTTCATAAGTAATGGTCTTGCTATCAATTGCATGCGTTTAATAAATGACTTTGTAAGGCTATTTTGAGTATGAACATAAGCTACAGGATGTTCAACTTTTATCCCAACTGATAGGCAATAATCATCAAAATCTTGAGATGAGAATTCTCCAGCATTATCAAGGCGAATAGCCTTTATAGGATAATCTGGGAATTGTGCCCTTAATCGAATTATTTAGGCTAATAGCTTTGCAAACGCCAGGTTGCGAGATGATAGTAGGTACATATGAGATCATCTTGAAAATGCATCTATTAGGACCATAAAATATCTAAATAGCTCACTTGGTGTGTGAATAGGTCCACATATATTCCCATGTATACATTCTAAAAAGGCAGGGGATTCAATGCCAACCTTCATTGGTGATGGTCTAGTGATCATTTTGCCTTGATAACAAGCATCACAAGAAAATTCATTATTTGTAAGAATCTTCAGGTTCTTTAATAGATGCCCACTCGAATTTTCAGTAATTCGTCTCATCATTATTGATCCAGGATGGCCCAAACGGCCATGCCAAAGCACAAAAATATTTGAATCAGTAAACTTATAGTTTACGATAGAGTGTGCTTCAACTGTACTAATCTTTGAATAGTATAAGCCAGAAGATAAAGTTGGTAATTTTTCTACAATGCACTTCTGGCCAGAAACATTCTTTGTAATACAAAGATATTCCATATTCATTTTATCTATCGTCTCAACATGATATCCATTTCGACGGATATCTATAAAATTCAATAAGTTTCTTCGGGACTTGGAGGAAAATAATGCATTGTGTATTGTAAGTTTTGTTCCCTTAGACAAAAATATAGTGGCTCTTTCGGAGCCTTCAATCAAACTTATATTTCCATAAATTATTGAAACATTTGCTTTTTCCTTATGCAAATAAAAAAAGTATTTCTGATCTTTAAATACGGTATGAGTTGTTCCACTATCAATTACACAAATATCTTCATGATTGGTCTTTGATCCAAACATAATTTGAGAATTATCCATATTCTTCAAAATGACATAAACAAAATAAATATGATAGTAAACATCATTATCAAAGCATAACTTTTATTTATGTACAACAATTACATAACCATACTATCTACTACAAACAACAACAATTAAAATATTTACATCTCTACAGATTCATCACCGATCACATGACTTGTTTCTCCTTCCGGGAGTGCAAAGTAATCCAGCTACATCCAAATGCATGAAGTCTAAATTATCTTCAAAAATAAAATTTGCTTCAGTATTTTTCTCTGTCTTCTTCAGGGAGGCTTAATACAGCTCAACCGAGTGCTTTGGCGTACGACAAGTACGTAACCAGTGCTCTTTTCCTCCACATATATAGCATGCATTTTCTACCTTTACTGCTTGCGCCACTTCATGTTTTTGTTCCTTCCTTTTCCACTGCTGATGGTGAGGAGGTTTCTTTGGTGCATTATTATTACCATGATTAGAGTTTCTCCCCCAACCACGGTCATGCCCACAACTGGGGCCACGATCTCTTCCACGCTTAGATTGGTGGAAGTCTGTCTCATTCACTTCAGGGAATGGACAAGAACCAGTAGGCCGACTTCATGGTTTTTTATTAATAGTCCATTATATTGCTCGGCTACAAGAAGATGTGAGATAAGTTTAGAATACTTTTTGAATCTCATCTCTCGATATTGCTGCTGCAGAAACATATTCGAGGCATGAAAAATGGTGAAAGTTTTCTCCAACATGTCATGGTCAGTAATATTATCACCACATAATTTTAATTAGGAAATAATTCTGAACATATCAGAATTATACTCACTGATAGATTTAAAATCTTGTAGCCTTAAATGAGTCCAATCATAACGTGCCTGTGAAAGAACGACCATCTTCAGGTGGTCATATCTATCTTTCAATTATTCCACAGTATGACTGGATCTTTGATAATGAGATATTCCATTTTCAAGCCTTCATTAAGGTGATGGCATATGAATATCATTATTTTGGCACAGTCTTAGTTTGATGCTTGATTTTTGTCCTTGATGGTATCTGCCAGACCCATCACATCAAGATGAATTTCAGCATCAAGCAACCAAGACATGTAGCTTTTGACCAATATATACATGGCTACAAATTCAAGTTTAGAAAGATTTGACATTATTTAGAAAAAGAAAGTTTGTACCTCTGATACTTTCAAAGTATTTGCTCGAGATGCCAGAGTCTCGTGCTGATAACGTGTTATAAAATAAAGACTGTAAAGTAAAGACAAGTATATAGAGAGAAACTGATTTATTATTCAAACTTCAAACTTAGATACATAATGAATTGAAATCTCCTCTATTTATAGAAGAAAGCAAGTTGTTGTGTAAGCTACTTCTGCAAGCTGCTATGTAAGATGCTTCTGTACCAGATATAGATAATCTTCTACCGGGAGTAATGTTTATCCATAACGAAGTACCGAAAGGATAAACTCATTGTACCGGATATAGATAATCTTCTACCGGGGGTAATGTTTATCCATAACGAGGTACTGAAAGGATAAACTCATTGTATCAGATATAGATAATCTTCTACCGGGGGTGTTGTTTATCCATAGCGGAGTACCAAAAGGATAAGCTTTTTCAGGAGGCTTATTTCCAATAGAGTACTAAATAGATAAACATATTTACGGCGGAGTCTCATATAGATAAGCTTTTTCAGGAAGCTTATTTACAACGGAGTACTAAATGAACATCTATAATATAATATATTTATAACATCTTCTCCTTTTTTATTTTTTATTTTTGTATTATTATCCTCCCCTTTGCACGCCTTAAGTGTCATTTTTACTATTTTAGGCACTTTTGCAACTAATGTTTGAAGGGTGACATTGGAATTTTAATTTGGGGGTGCTAAAACCCCCTTTAAGGCGGTCGAATTGGTTGAACAGGGGACTTCCCAAATGGGAGATTTAGGATTCGAAACCCACTTGCATACCTCCTCAATCGAGCCAATTGCACGAGACTTGCCTAGTGCGATTTACCCTCTTATGTGGATTGCGAACTATTACACAGGAACGGGGTTTACTCTATGCGTAGGATTCACTTGCTAATTAAAAAAAAGTTGGATTAGTAACACTATTAATATCATGAAGGGTCATCAAACCTATTGGAACAAAATCATTCTATTTTGTAACCCAAAAAAAAAAAAATATTAACCATCCCTATATGATGTATATTGAAAATAACAAAGATGGCTTGAAATTGAATAACTTGACGTTGAAATAAACAACTAAATTGTTACATAAGATAAAATTGTAAATAGGCATTGTCACGTTATCGATACATCAAATTCATACTCCTGTCGGTACAATACATGTCATCAATTTTTTATTTCTCCCATTTTTCACTCCCATTTAACCCATAATTTTCCCTATTTCTTACCCCTATTTAGACTGAAAGTTGAAAGTTCTGAGCCCATGTATGAGATATAGAAATTGGATTGGAGCATTGTAACTTTTGAGGCCGATATGCTAAAATTATGGTGATTTTTGTTTTATGCCAAATATAAAGATTAGTCAAAGTAATTTGTTTTTTGGTTATAAAATTTAGTTATATAACTTTTTTGCATTAGACTTTTAGTTTGATGACCATCCATAAAATTACTTTCTATTTTTGCCTTTAGCAGTAATATTATACATAACTAACGTCATTTTTATATAAGTTTTTCAAAAAACAATTGACCAAACTTGAATAAAGAAGAAAGGTAACTTGATTGCCGGTTATCATAGATATAATTTAATTATGATTAATATTTTGAATATCAAAGAACCTGAATGTTATGAATGAATACAGAGAATTTATACAGTCAACTTTAATTAATTCGAAATTGAGTCGCATTTTGCTTAGATTAAATTATAAATATTAAAAGTGAACCGAATAACACATTACACTTTTTTTTTAAAATGAGACACATTTGATACTTTCTAGTAATATAATAGCCCATAAATATAAACAAGAAGTAGTCAAGAACACCTCACTATATCTTATTTTCTACCTGTTTTCATTATGAAAATGAAATGCAATGAATCAGTACATAACTTTTCCAATCATCAACAACATATTCAGCCTTTTTCTTTTTTTTTTTGGTAAAATTCACTTAATATTTCTGACTATCTTAAGAAAATACAGAAATTAATTATCCCGTTGTTTATTAGATCTTCTATTGTGTGCGAAGAAGCCAATTCAACGAATCTTATCAAAATGGAATATTTTGTCATGAAGGAATAATCCATCTTCTTTTTTGAACGAAAATTCTCGACTCTTGTATCCTTGCTACTTAGAGCTCTAGAAAAAAAATAGAAAAAGAAAGCCAAATGAATTATAAGAAGAATAAATTACAAAAACAATAAGAAATCATAAGAAAAAATTATAAACAAAACAAATTTAAAAAATTAAAGAGGGTGAAAAATCGTTAGAAATTTCTTATAATTAATTCGCTATGTCGTTGGAGGTGTACCTCTACCTTATATGTTAATCAACCAAAAAAAACGAATATAAACTAGGGAACATAATACCTTATCCCCTCAAATCCTGCACCACTGTGCGGGATTTGAACCTTTTTTAAGCTTTTTTTTCATGGACAGATTCAGAATTTAAATGTTATAGGTTGAATTGAAAATAACATCGCACCTTATATTACTAGTTCCCAAATCTATCATTTATACTGATAATAAATTTTTGTTATATATACATGACATAAGCCAAAAAAAAAAAAAAGTTAAAGAGGATTATTTTTGAAAAGTAATATATGCGTAGCGCTATTTGGTTTGCTTTTCCTTTGCAAAAATAGTCCCTACTTGTCTTTGAAAAGAGTCACAACTTCCCTTTCTTGCTTCTTTTTCCCCCTTTTGCAATACCAAACAAAGTAAGAAAATGCAACTAGTACCCATTACTTTCTCGTTCAGTTTCGTTACTATTTTTTCTTTCCCTTCTCTCCTTTCCAAATAGATTCTTCCCTAAAAGGAGAAATCTGATTCTCGTGAATAAAATTGGAAATCACCAAAAGTTCATAAAATTAAAAAGTGCCTATAGGAGTTTATATATATATATATATATATATATATATATATATATATATATATATATATATATATATATATATTAAGGCCTCTTATTAAGTGGATGGAATACGCAATTGCATAAGAAAAAAATAATGATAAAATTAAAAAGAACAGGAGGTGAATTTGCTGCGGGAATAATGCCATGTGACTATCATGTTTTGCCTTGCACCCCTTTTTCACTTGCTAATTATGCTTTTATTTTACAACATAATATTTTATGTGACTTTTCTTTAGTCGAGAGTCTATCGGAAACATCATCTCTGTCCTTCTAGGACAAGAAAGGACAGGAGTAAGGCTCCCCAAACTTCACTTGTGAGAATACACTGGACTGTTATATAACGTCTTTTGTGAATTTACGTGCACTAATTTTGCCAACAAAATTTAGGCAGATAGAAGAAAATTATTTCATATTTTTATGTTTCTGTTGAGATCATAAGAGAAAATGATCACTTATGATTTTTCATCCACCTCATCGTTATATCACATCATTAATGCTCCTTTTTTTTTTTTTAATACTTACTATTCTTAATTCAATTGCATCTAATCTAATGATACCAAAAGTCAGTCAAGAGTCGTTTTTAAGGATCTGCTTGATCTTCTATACTATTATTCTAAATTTATTAAATGTATTATTTTGTTATTACTCTACTAAATAACGTGACAACGCAAATGCTGCAAGAGTATTTTAAAAACTTTTATCGCTTTAGACAGATAATAATAATAATAATTATTATTATTGAAATTTTCTAATGGATGCATGAATGATTTGAGATAGAGATGGAGTTGCAGTGCGCTTTCTTTTCTATTTTTATTTTTTTTTAAGAAAACTTTTTGGTTCGATCTGTGATGTGATGGGAATCTCATTCTGCTCCACCAACATTTGTAATGATATCTGGTTAGTGCATAAATCATGTTAAAATGTGATATAGATGGATATGAGAAACAAAAAATGAAACAAATTGTTATAAGAAAAATTAAATTATGATGGATGTCTACTCTTCCTCCATGATCTTCTTCTATGTAATTAAATTATGGTGGATGTCTACTCTTCCTCCATGATCTTCTTCTATGCTTAATGACATATTCAATGACATTTATATGCTTAATGACATATTCAATGACATATTTTTCTTCACTTTTCATGCCTATATAAAGGCCTTGTAATAGATAGGAAAATACACACAATTGAAGAAGAAAATCTCTTCCTTCTCTCTATCTCCATTTCAGTTTTACTAAATTGCTTTTATTTCATAACAACATGTCTTGTTCATGTTTTACTAAGTTGCTTTTATTTTATAACACGTTATCAGCACGAATTGCTCATTTCATAATCTTCTATGTCAAGACTATATAAGTTATAAGCAGGCAATGAGATCAAGTACAATGAAAAAATATCTTGAATGATAATACAAAGATAAGTTTTACATCTATTTAAATCCATTTATATTTTCATATCTTTGCATTAACTTTATGTGCAGTGTTTAGTAAAAATATTTTTTTCAATTGTATCCAGTGAAATAAAAAACTGGAAAGGTATGTCTTTATTTACTACATCTCTTATAGGACAAAGATAATATTCTAACGTATATATATGTTCTGACCTTTTACATACTATGATAGATAATTATTAAGGTAATTTAGTAATAATATTTTTACCATCACATGATGTATTTCATTGAAAGCAAAATTATCAAATATGTAGGCGATTTTACAGTACCTTGCAAATTTGGCATTCGAATATACAATCAATATAAACTCAATATAGTTATAATTTATAATAGTCACAGTTATGCATTAAGCCTTAAATATTTTTGCTGGAAACATAAGGCTCATTCCTCCGTATTGGATTTTTTTGGTGAAGTTCTTATAGTCTTTGAAATATAAGTGGTTATAGGTTATCTGCACCTTTCCCCTAATTAATTTATTAAAATATAAAAGTGATTGTATAATTTGGAAACAAAATGGCATATATCCTAACTAGCATTTTTGTTGCAGAGGAATTGTTTCAAGATTGAAATAGTTATATATGTCTTCTTGAAAGTTAATTTACTTATACCTATAATTATGAAGTAATAATATTTTAAAGGCTCGAGTGCGAGTCCTAGTGAATTTTGGCCCATTATGCCAAAGTTTGAGGGTAAGACAATGGGTTCATGTCCCAACACACTATGTTGATGAAAAGACGTTGGATTCAAGTTCCAACGCATTATGGCCTAGCATGCCTTTATATGGGTAAGGCATTGGGTTTGAGTCCTAATGCACCATATTGATAATAATAATAACTAAAGAAAAAATAATGTAATTTTCATGAAAAAGCATGAAGCTTGTCCCACTTGATTTGCTCCATTCTTGAAGTGAATGTGATAACAGTGCATGATAAGTCTAAATAAAGACAAGTGGTTGACCAATAAATGTGGGCGTGCGAAAGGCCAAAATAATAATAGTTATCACTATGGTAATTATAAAAAGGGAGAAATTCTTTGAAGAGAATGTGACTTGTGATAAATATTGAGATTGCATACTCATTCCTGAAAGTGAATGTGAAAATATATATATATGATAAAAATTATGCATAATAATGTACTTGTGCATAATTGGATAAATACTGCAACTCACCTCTAAGGGAGGTTTGAGACAAAGAAAGATAATGAATATTATTGTGTAGTTACATAAATATATCATTGGTCGCATGCATATGATACGCCAAAATATATTTTGTCATGCCTTATGAAAGTTATTAAAAGCAAAATTAATGCAAAAAAAAAAATTATTTTGCTTGTGATGATTTTGAACATTACAATTATTATGATATGATTCTCTTTGTGAAGGAGACATTCATTATATGGATGGTGTGACAAAAGATCTTGTAGTACAAAAACAGTTAAGAGTTCTAAAAGAACTAATTTGTTACTACCCGGATGAATGAAATTGTTCATAACATTAATATTGTATTAAGTCTCAAAAGAAATATTTTGATTTACAAATATATTAGCCAAAGTGGTTGGCATATTGAGACTATAAATGAAAAGAAGATTGAATATCTTTATATTACTATAATCATACCGGGTAAATATGAAAGGTTACCTGACTTTTCTTTTATTTGTACTACACAAGTATAAGCATGATGATGCAATCACAAGCCACAAGTAAACTAGAGGTTTACTGTAATAAATATTAGTTGGCATGACCGGTTGACCATCTTGGTTCAATTATGATGCGAAAAAATTAATTGAGAATTACATTGGCATATATTGAAGAAATATAAGATTCTTCAAGAATTCTCTTGTGTTTCTTATTCTCATGATATACCAGTTAAGGTTAGGGATTGAATCTCTTGATTTCTGAAACGAATAAAAGGTGATAAATATATGGGCCCAGTCACCTTCCATGTGGACCGTTTACTATTATATGATTTTTATAGATGCAACTATTTTATGGTCACATGTGCATTTGTTATCAGCTTGTAGTTTGGCTTTTACAATATTGATTGCTCAAATTATTAGAGCACAGTTCCAGAATATAAATTATGATGATTTATCTTGATAATACTGGTTTAAATCCAAGTTGGTTTAGTAGAAATTGTATGCCTCCAATTATATCTAAACCATTGGTTATGAGAACAAAATTGCCAAAATAAAATTTGGTAGTTGATGTATTATTTAATATACAACAGCACTTGTAAGCATCTAGCCAAGTTATGATAAGTTCTCCCTATCACAATCGGTTCAGGGTCAGGAACCAAATAATTTTCATATAGAAATATGAATGTGCTATATGATTTAATTGTTCCACTACGGTGCACAAAGATAGATCCTCAAATAAGGCTAGGGATATGTGTTGGTGATCCCAACAATAGGGGGAGAAAATGGGCAGCTGAAAAAGTAATGCATGTAATGAATTATTATGAGTACATCGAGATCCTCGTACGAGAAAATGTGAACTTGAAATTCAAGTGATAATTCATTTGCAAAATATTGCCGGGCGTATTTGCTGACCCAAAGCTAAATGTTATATTCAGCTGCTAATGCTCCAAATAAAATAAAGTCCATAATGAATAGAGTCCATGGCATGCATAAAGCATAATAAACTAATCGGTTCCAAAGATAAAACTCCTTGAAGAAGGAGAGGAGCAAATGTTCAAGATGGTCATAATAAGGAGGCAAGTGCTCTAGAAGAGCACCACGACATAACACTTCATAAGACCTCATGGGAGAGGCTCAGGTACCTGAAAATAATAAGATAAAGAGATCTCAATAAGTTATGTCTTTATTGAATAATAGTAGAACCGATATAAAATGATCATCGACGATATTGTTAATATAATGTAGCGCTCAATATTATTAATATTGACGAGGATCTTGAACTCAAATCTGTCATGAAATTTGGACAGATAAATAATTGGCCAAATGAAAAATACGCAATGAAAATTGATTTCACATGAAAAATATGAAGTTGGACGGATAGTCCCAACACCTGAAAGTATAAAGCCAGTTGAGGTATAAATGTGTTCTTGTGCGGAAAAAAGAAGAAGGTCAAGTCGATAGACATAAAGATGACTTGTGTCACAAGAAGATTTGCAAATATTCTGGCATTGATTATATAGAGACATGTTCTCCTGTGGTAGATATCGCCATTTCAGGTTTTAATCTGGCAATACAAGAAAAACGTGATATGCGTATAATGAAAATCATTGAAGGATTTAAATTGTTCTGAAGCATATTAAGGTTTTCAAGTAATTTATTAAATAAAGCTTCAAAAAAAAAAAATCCTTTTACGGATTGAAACAATTAGGGCACATGTGGTATAATCGCTTGAGTGAGTACCTGTTGAAAGAAGGGTACAAGAATGATTCAATTTGTCCTTGTGTCTTTATAAAAAGATCTGGATCTAAATTTGTTATAATCACCGTATATGTTGACGATTTAAATATCATTGGAACTCCTAGGGAGCTTCCTAAAGCAGTAGAGTTTCCTAAAGTAGTAGACTATCTAAAGAAAGAATTTGTAATGAAATCTTGGAAAGATAAAATTTTGTCTTGGTCTACAAATTGAGTATATGAAAGATGGAATTTTTGTCCATCAATCAACATATACTAAAATGATTTTAAAGCGATTTTATATGGATAAAGCACATCCATTCCGACCTCATGAAAATAATGAAGAGCTTCTTGGTCCCGACGTACCATATCTTAGTGCAATTGGTGCACTAATGTATCTTTCTAACATTACAAGGTCTGACATAACTTTTTCAGTTAATGTCTTAACAAGATATTGCTCTGCTCCTACAAGGAGACATTGGAATGGAATCAAACACATATTGCGGTATCTAAAAGGGACTACCGGTATGGGATTATTTTATGGCAATGATTGCAGTCCTGATCTTGTTGGTTATGCCGATGCTGGGTATTTATATGACCCACAAAAGGTTCGATCTCAAACAAGCTATGTGTTTACATATGGAGGCACTGTCATATCTTGGCGATCGACTAAGCAATCAATCGTGGCTACTTCATCTAATCATGCTGAGATAATTGCTATTTATGAAGCAAGTCGAGAATGTGTATGGTTGAGGTCTATAATATACTTTATTCGAGACAAATGTGGTTTGAAATGTAACAAACTACCCACAATTTTGTATGAAGACAATGCAGCATGCATAGCCTAGTTGAAGGGAGGATTCATAAAAAGGGATAGGATAAAGCACATTTCACCAAGGTTATTTTTCACACATGATCTTCAAAAGAATGGTGATATCAATGTGCAACAGATCCGTTCAAGTGATAATATGGCTGATTTGTTCACCAAATTTCTACCGACGTCAACCTTCAAGAAACTAGTGTACAAGATTGGGATGCGAAGGCTCAAGGATGTGAATTGATACTCTCATCAGGGGGAGTTAATACGCATTGTACTCTTTTTTCCTTACAAGGCTTTGTCCCACTGGGTTTTCCTTGCAAGGTTTTTAACGAGGCAACCAAAAGGCGTATTTCTAAACATGTGTACTCTTTTTCCTTCACTAGAATTTTTTTCCCATAGGATTTTTTTCTAATAAGGTTTTAACGAGGCACATTATCTATGGACATCCAAGGGGGAGTGTTATAAGAAAAATTAAATTATGGTGGATGTCTACTCTTCCTCCATGATCTTCTTCTATGCTTAATGACATATTCAATGACATTTCTATGCTTAATGACATATTCAATGACATATTTTTCTTCACTTTTCATGCCTATATAAAGGCCTTGTAATAGATAGGAAAATACACACAATTGAAGAAGAAAATCTCTTCATTCTCTCTATCTCCATTTCTTGTTCATGTTTTACTAAATTGCTTTTATTTTATAACACAAATTTAATACTTGATGCATACGTTTGCTCATTATCTGAGGGTGTCACCATCCAAGGTTACGTGCAAGAGCTAAGTATTATTTATTCACTATGTAAAAATATTTACGCAATCAAATTACTCAATTCTAGAATAAAATGTTCAACCAAGTATGAGATTGTACATGAAAAAGATGGAGAAAATGACCCTCTGTAGCCCCTCAAAATTTTAATAGCTCATCTTTTTTCCCATTAACACGAAATGCCCCTCCGGCCCAAACATATTATATCTAATAGACCGAAATGTCTATTTTATATATATTTTTTTTATAGTGACAGTCTATTTTGTATAGTAACAGTCTATTTTGTATATATTTTATACAATGACAATCTATTGTATATAAATTATATAGTAACAATCTATTTTGTATATATTTCAACGTTATGCATAGTTATCTGAGAAAGAACAATCATAAAATTTTTACATTTCAAAAAGTGTATCATGTAAAATTATTGTATAAAAAGTGTATCATTTATGTATACTTAATACTTATTATACAGTATACACTGACAAAGTATTTTCTAATACTTAGCAATTTGCAATAATCTATTTTGTCGACTTGTTATAATTATTTTCTAATAACACATATTCATATCTTTCCATGAAATTAAATAATTTAATTTTTGCTGCAGTTATTTCTTATCAACAAATAGACGGTGCTTTAATTTGGTAGTTCCCAAATACAATTTCACCAATTCTTCTTCGAGTTTTTTTTGTATCGACTTATTAGGAAAAAAAACTAACACATGGCGAACCAGAAATGCTTGTGAGACCGTATTCGACCCCGAACTTGTAGGGAATACCAATACTTGGGATGTAGTCAAAGCTATCTTGAGCTTTTGAAAGCTCTCCTCACACTCCTATGTCCACCTGAACGGAGCACCCTTTTGGATCAGCCGGGTCATAGTTTCTGCACTAGATGAAAAACCCTATACAAATCGACGAGAATACCCCGCCAAACCAAGAAAATTTCGGATCTCCGTAGCTGAGGACGGTCTGGGCCTACTCTATGTTGCTTCAACCTTTTTCGGATCCACCTTGATCTCCTCACTCGATACTACGTGACCCAAAAATGCAACTGAATCTAGCCAGAACTCACACTTTGAAAATTTTGCATATAACTTTTTTTCTCTCAAGGTCTGAAACACAGTCCTCAGGTGCTGCTCACGATCCTCCCAACTACGGGAGTACACCAGAATGTCGTTAATAAACACAATGATGAATGAGTCCAGATAGGGCCAGAATACACTATGCATCAAGTGCATAAATGCTGCTGGGCGTTGGTTAGCCCAAATGACATCACTAGGAACTCGTAGTGACCATACTGAGTATTGAAAGCAGTCTTCGGGATATTTGGCTCCCGAATCTGCAACTGATGATAGCATGAATACAAGTCAATCTTAGAAAACACCCTGACACCCTGTAACTGATCAAATAGGTCATCAATACGAGGTAATGGATACATGTTCTTCATTGTAACTTTGTTCAACTAGCGATAATCAATGCACATATGCATAGAATCATCCTCCTTCTTCACAAACAAGACTGGAGCACCCCAAGGTGACACACTGGGCCGAATGAAGACCTTATCAAGCAACTCCTATAACTTCTCCTTCAACTCATATAACTTAGGCGGAGCCATACAATATGGAGGAATAGAGATGGGTTGAGTGCCCGGTAACAAGTCAATACCAAAGTCAATACCCCTGTCGCGTGGCATGCCCGGAAGATATGCTGGAAATACATCTGGATAATCCCTCACTATCGGAACTAACTCAACGATAGGAGTATTAATACTGACACCGCTCACATAAGCTAGATATGCGTCACACCTCTTTTAACCATTCATTGAGCTTTAAGAAATGAAATAACTCTGTTAGGAGTATAATCTAAGGTACATCTCCACTCTAACTGTGGTAACCCTGGCATAGCCAGGGTCATGGTTTTGGCGTGACAATCAAGAATAGCATAATGTGGCGACAACCAGTCCATGCCCAAAATAATATCAAAGTCAACCATACTGAGCAAAAATAAATCGGCTATGGTCTCAAAATCACTAAGAACAACCAAACACGACCGATACACACGGTCAACAACAATAGAATCTCCCACAGGTGTAGTCACATAGACATGATAACTCAAAGAATCACGGGATACACCCAAATACGGAGAAAAATAAGATGACACATAGGAATAAGTGGAGCCTGGATCAAATAAGACTGATGTATCTCTATGACAGACCGGAACAATACATGTAAAGACAGAGTCGGATGCAACAACCTCTATACCAGTAGGAAGAGCATAATATCTAGCCTGACATCCCCCTCTAGGGCAACCTCTACCTACCCGACCTCCACCTCGAGCTGGATGAGCAGGTGGAGTGGTAGGTGGTGCTGTAACCATAGCCTGAGGACCCGGTGGAGCACGCGGTACCTGAGTAGTCTGTGGAGGTGCACCCCTCTCGAGTCTAGGGCAATCCCTCACCACATGACAAGTGTCACCACACTCAAAACAAGCTCTCATAGGACGCAACTATTGTGGTTGGCTTGGACATGATCGGCTGGACTGACCGCTGAAAGCACCCCGTGTAAGAGGTGCACTAGACAATGGCAGTGCATAATAGGGAGCCTGGGGCCTAGGATTGGCCGGAATACCGCTGGCGGCTGGAAGTGTTGAATAAACAGGGTGACTCATACAGTACCTACCATGACGAGCTGCAGCTGGGGATTGAGTACCACTATAAGTACCAGACTCTCGAGACCTCTTGGCCTCCCTCTTCTCTCTCTCCCGAATCAGCATACCCTCTAATCTCCTAACAATCCCCACTACCTGCTGGTATGCGATGTCCATCTCCAACTCTCGTACCATGCTAAATCTGATACTGGGGTTTAGCCCCTCGATAAATCGACGGACCTGCTCTCGAACTGTAGCAACCAAGACCGGTGCATGCCTAGCCAAATCACTTAAGTGAATCGCATACTCTGACACAGTCATAGAACCCTGGCGTAACTACTCAAACTGTGCGCGCCGTGAATCTCTAAGACTCTAGGGAACATACTCCCACAAGAACATATCCGAGAACTAAGTCCATGTGAGTGAAGCTGCCTCGACCAGACTACCTAACTCATATGCGCGCCACCACTGATAGGCCTCTCCTCTAAGCTGGAAACGTAGTGAAAGAAACCCCACTCGACTCTGCTACACCCATAGTACATAGGATATGGTGGCACTCCTCAAGAACCCTGGGCATCCTCTGATGCCAAGCCACTGAAAGTAGGAGGAAGGTACTTCTTGTATCTCTCAAGCCTGTGTTGTTCCTTCTCAGAAACTGCTACCCTACCCTCGGGCTGAACTGGGGCTACCGGTTGTACTGGTATGACCTATGGAACCTGGTCGACCTAAACCCGCTTGCTATGGGGTACGGGCAGCAGGAGTCTATGCTCCTTCCCCGGCCTGAAATGTGGCAGGAGCAAGTGGGATCAACCTTGCCTGAGCTAAAATGCCAAACATGATTAGAAACTATGCAAGCATCTCCTGAAGAGTTGGTGCAGTAATAGGCATCTCAGGTGCCTGCGCTCCAACTGGAGCTACTGGTGGCTCCTCTGTAGCAGCTCGTGTGGGTGCCCTAGCTGCACCACATGGACGTTCTCTGCCTCTACCTCGGTCCCGGCCTCTCGCGACTCTAGCAGGGGGCGCTGGTGTCTGGTCATCTGATCCGGCTGTACGTGTCCTTATCATCTGTGAGGGAATAGAAAGACATAAATTTAGATACCTGAAGTCAACAATTTCGCACGATAAGGAATCAAATTGGTGAAACTTTTTCCTAACAGTTCCATAGCCTCCTGAAGATAAGTACAGACATTTCCGTACCGATCCGCGAGACTCTACTAAACATGTTTGTGATTCATAACACCTATGAACCTAGGGCTCTGATACCAACTTGTCACAACCCCAATTTTCCTCCGTAGGGTATCGTGATGGCGCCTAGTCTCTAAGACTAGGTAAGCCTAACAATTATGCGGAATGATGGAAAATAATAACAGAAATAACGACTATATTTCACAGATATTTATATAATACTGAAAAATGCCGCTCGGCATATACAAATAAACCTACAACTCGAGTATAAACAACTCCCAAAACCCAGTAGGAATAAGTCACAAGCCTCTAAGAGAAATACTAAGTGTCTCTATTCATCCGAGTCTAAGGAAATACGGAAAACAACATAGAAGGATAGAGGGGGACTTCAAGGTCTACGGACGTTTGTAAATATACCATGAAGTCTCCACGTGCTCAGTGGCTCACTGATATCGGGTTTGGTAGGAGGTACTTGGATTTGCACAAAAAATATGTGCAAAAGAGTAGCATGAGTACACCAAACTGGTACCTAGTAAGTGTCAAGCCTAACCTCGGTAGAGTAGTGATGAGGCAGGTCAGGGCCCTACCTGGATGTCATGATGACACCTAGTCTCTAAGACTAGGTAGTCCCAAAAGTAAATATGCAACATGGGAGCTCCCGAGGTACCGCCTCGTAGTCCCAAAAGTAAATACACAGCTCTTAACCGATGGAACAACGAATTCACAACAAGAAATACTACAGTTAAAGACTAAATACGAATATCAAGGAAAACATTAATTCAACTAAGCATGTTGTACAGATTTCAAATAAGCATTTAAGACACGTAGACATGCGATATTAGGCTAAACATGATAACTACACATGCTGGGATAACTCATTTAAGATATAACAAGTTACTATTCGGTAAAAAATAGATTTTCAATAATTAGCCCGTGTACGGACTAGTCACCTCGCGTACACGGCACTTACATATCATAAATTATTAAAATAGTATCAAATCCTAAAGGGATTTCCCCCACACAAGGTTAGACAAGTCACTTACCTCAAATCAAGCTCAATCAGTTATAAGAACTCCTTTTCCTCGACTTTCCATCTCCGGATGGCCCAAATATAGCCAAAAGAAATTTCATACTATAAATATAACTATAAGAAACTAATCTAACTAATGAAATGAAGACTTTAACAAGAAATTAGAAAATCACCCCAAAAAGTCAACTCGGGCCCACGTCTCGGAATCGGGTAAAAGTCACAAAATACGAACACTCATTTAACCAGGAGTCCACCCATACCAAAATTATACAAATCCGATACAAAAAACTCGATTAAAATCTCAAAATTCAGCCTAAGGATCTTCCAACTCCCCCCCCCCAATTTCTCAACCCAAATCCTTTATTAATTGATGAAAATAATGATAGATTAGTAGATATTCAGCAAAAATGAGTGTATAATCCTTACCCAAATATTTCCTCTGAAAATCCCTCAAATTTTCACCTCAATCCGAGCTCTCTAAGTCCCAAAATGAAAATGAGATCAAACCCTCTATTTAGCCCTTTTTCTGCCTAGAGATTTCTCTTATGCGAGGGCTTAGCCGTGTTTGCGGCTCCGCACCTGCGGAATTTCCATCGCAAGTGAGGCCATGACTTAGGCCCTTGAACCTCACTTATGCGGCACCCTAAGCACACATACGTTTGAACTCCTGCGGACCATGTTCGTTCTTGCGATCAACATGCCTCCTAGGCCGCGCCCCTTCTTCCGCAGAAGCGACTTCGCATCCACAACCTTCTTGTCGCACCTGCAATCACTGGCCAATCCCCCTCCAGGCCACACCTGCGCTCCATAGCTTGGCGCTGAGGACTCCACATGTGCGATTACACCAGTAGGTGCCCAACTTCAGCAATTCACTCAATTCCAAATTCAATCCGTTAACCAACCAAAATCCACCCGAGGCCCCCGGGACCAAAACCAAACCTACCGACAAGTCCTAAAACATCATACAAATTTAGTCAAGCCTTCAAATCACATCAAACAATGCTAAAAATACGAATCGCATCCAATTACGGACCTACTCCATATTTACAAGCGATGCCAAAACCTATCAAAACACGTCTGATATACCTCATATTTTACACACAAGCCACACTTGCCATTACGGACGTAATCCAATTTTCGAAAATAGAATCCGACCCCGATATCAAAATGTCCACTCCCGATCAAACTTTCCAAAACTCCTCAAATTTCCAACTTTCTCCAAATAACACCGAAATGACCTACGGACCTTTAAATCAACATATGGACGCGCTCCTAAGACTAAAATCAACACACAGAGCTATTGGAACCGACGAAATTCCATGTAACGATCCGAATAGTCATTTTGAGCATTTGCACTTCGCTTGATAGTTTAGGGGCACGAGTATCTCCGTAGGATGTATTAGGACTTTTGTGCAAAATTTGAATTCATTCCGAGTTGATTTGATATGTTTCGACGCGGGTTTTTGGAAGTCGAAAGTTCTTTAAGTTTGATTTGAGGTGTGTTTCATCGTTTCGATGTTGTTATGCATGATTTGAGGCCTCGAGTAAGTCTGTGTTATGTTATGGGACTTGTTGGTATATTCGTACGGGGTCCCGAGGGGTTCAGGTGAGTTTTGTATAGAATTGGGTTGTGTTGCATTCGTTTTTCTTATGTTTCGACGTCTTTTTTTCAAGCATAAATGGTACCACATTGAACAAATGAGCTCCTATTTCTGGTTTGGTTGAAGCATTAGATACGTATCATAATTACAGATCCGTAGCAAAAAGAATCTTCGAATTTAGACATCGTATGAGGAGTTTATGATCATTTTACTAAGAATTGGGTTGCAAGATTTTTTTCAGATTAATTACGAAATTGCCACTGACTTCGTATTTAAAAATGTGCACTATTTCCAAATATTGAAACCAACATATCTCCTTCGTTATAAGGTCAGATGGAGTGATTCAAAAGCCTATCTTGACTTAAAGTTCACGAGAAATCTATTGGAGGCATCAAAAGCAAGTTTTGGGATCGTTTGTCATGCAAAACAAGGCAGAACAACTCAGCAAAAGTATTTCATATCGAAAGTTTGTTCATTTGGTCATATTTTGAGTTGGGGAGCTCGGATTTGGACAAATTTTGGAGGCGATTTTCACTATATGGATTGGGTTAAGTGTTCTATACTCGATTTTGGTTATATTTCATGAATCCATCTTCGTTTTTGGCATTTGATTGATGATTTCAAAGTAAATTTTGGGGGTTTTGTCTAAAATTTCATAAAGTGAATATTTGAGTTTTGAACATCGATTCGGAGTTGGATTTGAGTGAAACTAGTATGGTTGGACTCGTAATTGAATGGGTTGTCGGACTTTATGAGTTTTGTCGGGTTCCGAGGTGCGGACCCAACTTGGGCTTTTTTGGCCGATTTCGGGCTTTAATACAAGATATGATCTTTTACGATCGGGATTGTTTGATCCTTCAGAGGTCGGAACGCGGGGATGGAATCTTTGGAGCATCGCTTAGCTTGCTCGGTATTGGCATTGGCTCGTTCGAGGTAAGTAACTCTTCTAAATTTAGTGCTGAGGGTATGAAACCCCGCAATACGTGTTAATAGAAACTAAAGGACGAACAAATTAAAAATACATAGGGTGTCAAATTCTGCCCAGGATATGCATTGGGAATAACATCGCTGGTGGGTTTCTTTTCAGATATTGGGTCAACGATATGGCTCGGTAGAACTGGCGTGGGATAGCCATTTTCTAACATGGTATTTAGTTTTTATCCCGTATGTTTAATGCTAAGCAAAAATATCCATTACTCTATTAAAATAAATAAAAAAAGACATTTTTACCCTTTCTTCATGAGTGATGTATAATTATTAAGGACATGGTGTCCTTAACATTTACACTGCACACATGAAGTTAATGATGCCATGTCCTTTGAATTTGGACTCTGTTGTTCCCATGACACTGCATAGTGGCCCTATTTTATTGATATTTGTGTTTTCTTCATGTGATAAAGTAACTAAGCTGTCAATCATGCTAAATATTAATTTTAGGCTTTATGCTGATATTGTTTGGACCCATAGTGATCGTTTCTTGCTGGCATCTCACTGATTTTATTGATATTTTGTACTCAGTCATATGCATGCATTCATATCATATCTCAGTCTCAATTGTTGTTTATTGATACATCATATCATTATTTCGGGCTAGTTTTCATGATATTGTGAGCCTGTGAGTGAGACTGGAGAGATTGATGACTGAGTGAGGCTGAGAGCCTGATTATGAGTGATAGTTATGGGATCGGGCTGCACGCCGCAGCGGTTATACTGATTTTATGATTGGATCTGGCTTATTATAGCGCTTGGGCAGTAGGAGCCCCTCCGGAGTCTGTACACCCCCAGTGAGCACGGTTGATTATATTGAGGGATGGATCTTCCCTGTACATGGATCTTGTCCGAAACATTTATATACCTGGAGATGGATCTTCTCCATGGGGCCGGATTGGCTTTTCATCGGTACTGAGTGACTGATGGTCAGTAATGTATATATTTCGAGATGGATTTTTCCTGGGACGTATGGGCCATATACAGTACCGAGTGGTTGAGCGTGATGAGTGGAAAGTATGAGACAATGAGATTGAGTACTCTGAGAGTGTGAGTACATGATTCATCTCTGAGATACATAGCATTTGCATACACACATGACATACATGCACAAAGATGCATTTTTCTCATGCTATATGGTATCACGTCATTCATGACTTATTATACATTGATATGTGGGCATAAGAGGGATTTTATACTTGGGGGGGGGGGGGAGAGAAAATGAAATATTTTATTTATTGTATAAAGGCTATTTGGAAAAAAAGATTACAATTTTCAAACTTGCTCGTATTTTTGGCATTTTTGGTAAAAGATTTGGATTTTTTCACTGAGATACTTGAAAGCGTGAACATTTTCTGGAACTGTAAACGAGCTAAGCACTCTTACTTCAGAGATACCTTTTATTACTTGTATTATACTGTTATGAACTATTGTAGAATACCGGTATTGGACCCGACCTTGTGATAGCTCGTCACTACTTTTAACCTAAGGTTAGGTTTGTTACTTACTCAGTACATGAGGCCGGTTGTACTGATACTACACTTCTACACATTGCATGCAGATGTTGGCTATTGTTGTTGCTGTGCTCGATGGTTGCCGGATTTGAAGATGTACCTGCGTTCCCGTTGTAGCTGCCTCTTGTTCATGGTAGCCTTAGATTTATAAAAACTCTGTTTATATACTTTTCAAACATAAGATGTTTTTACTTCATATCAACTTTGTAAATTCTATTCTTAGAAGCTCATGATTTGTACTACTAGTCCTTGGAAAAAGTATAAGATTCAGAAAATTTCTTTTGTTAATTGTCTTGTTAATATTATTGAAATTGGATAATTACTAGTTGGCTTACCTAGCGGGTTGGATTAGTGCCATCACGACTAGTGGATTTTGGGTCGTGACATTTCATTCCGGAGTCGTCTTCACACAAGTCAAACTACAGTTAATTCTTACAACTCAAACTTCACATTTAGGGACTATGTGTCCCATTTCACCCCGAAACTCTCTCGAACCCGACACCAAGCACCCCGGTAAGTCGAGTAAGCATAAAATGACACAGAGGGGACAATACATAGGGGATCAGAGCTCATACTCTCAAAACGACCATCTGGGTCGTTATATTCAACTTCAATTAGTTGCTTAAGGATAAACTCGATAATGAAGGTATTTCCATGAAATGTCAAACTTCAGACTCTAGTGTATGAAATAGGCTAACAACGAAAGAGATGGCAAATATTTTCCAAATATCTTTTGGCAAATACATTTTTGTTCATAAATTTTATCCATGTTTTGGTAAATTCCCAAATCTCAAAACTAGCTCAAGAGCTTGTCTTGGCCCAAAATGTTACTATTATATTTTTTGAAAATTTTAAAAATTGCCCCAAACTTTTATATTTTATAAAAGAGCCCACCATTTATTATTTTGTAATAATGCTGCTTCGTCTTCTCGGTCATCTAATAGTGTATTATGTAGTTCATTATAAAAATCATAATTTTGTATCAAATTTATTTTATGTTCAGGACTATGATTTGTGATAATGATAATGAATGTTTTGAAAACTTATGTCCAAACACATTTTCATCTTCAGACCAAACTTCATCCAAATCAAATTTTTTAAAACAAATTTGAGAATCTATGGTCAAACGCTAGCTAAGTAACTTAACAAGTTCTTTCCAAATTATATCTGAAAATTTTAATTCGAAAAAAAAAATTCAATATGGTTCATATGTATATGATGACGGTTGAACTAGAACTACAACGAAAGAAAAAATATACTCTATATATTTAGGCTAGTATGCAACAACTCAAGAGTGATCCAAAAATCCTTTTTTTTAAAACTTTTAGTACTACTGCTATTTTGCTTTTTCTATAAATTCATTGGATAAGGATGTTTCCATTTTTTTTAAATGTTGGGTCAACAAAATCTTTTGAAATAGAAGACAAAGCCACAGTCAATTTGCTTATGTAATTTCGCTTTTTCACTGTAAGCATATGTTAAGGATCATTAATTGCTGAACTTTGCTTCGCTCAACGGCTCAAGCTTATGGACAACAGGTAATTCGGGTGTTGATATTAATGAGTAGCGTTAGTTATACCGATTTTAGCTTAGATTCATTAACGATTGATAACGATATTTCATTTTCTTCGGCACATTCATTATTCTCCGGTGGAAAAAGTGTTGCAGCTCATGCGGACCGTTATACTAACACCTTCCTGAGATACCTTGGAAGGACGACGTAAGGCTAAGCAACCGATACCCGTGCGATTACTATCCGCCAACTGATGTCCTCTCGGTACGCTAGACGAGATTGTCAGTGCCGCACGAAAAAATCAATGTCAATAGCAATTGAGAGAATAGAAAGAAAGCTTGATTGCATTAATGAAAGCTATTACAGAAAAAGTAACACAATGTCGAGGGGGAGTGACACCAGTACAAAGAATAAAAATTGTTTGCTTACTTGAATGTTTGATTGCTTGATCCTCCTAATAATGCTTAAGAAATTAAACCCAAGTTTAGAGGACTTGACCTAACTAAGCTAGAGAGACATAATGTAAATACATGAAATAAAACTACTCTATATTTACAATGAAAATGACTTAGAGCCCGTTTGGCCAATCTGCTAAAGTCTACTTATTTTGAAAAGTATTTTTTTTCAGACGTACTTTTTTTATAAGTACTTTTGAAAAAAATAGTTTGTGTTTGGCCAATTCATTTAAGAAGTACTTTTTGCAACATTTGATAATCAAATTGTGTTTGGCCAATCTTTCTAAAAAGTATTTTTGAGTGTCAAATTACCAAAAAGGATAATACTAAGGTCTTATAATTCTTTTAAAGATAAAAATAAACTTAAATATTTATCGTAAGAGACTTTTATTATTTTTTATTTTATTTATTTAATTAAAATATAAGACATAAAGTAATCAAACATATTAAATATTTAAATCAATTTTACATATATAGTTATACCAAAGCATATAATATTACTTAGTATAATTACTTATTGTTACATGATGATTTGAATAATCAAAATACATCATTCAGTATGAACTAGAAGTTTATTCCACAAATTACTATATATTGCTAATCCACCATGAAATAATAAGTAAAGTTACTCACACGTGATAGTATTTCTCAACAATTTGATATCTACTTATATCACACAACGCCTCCATATTAGTAGAAGACTTGCTTTGCATTTCTAAATAAATATCAGAAGGCCCATCTCCTTCCTTATTCTCTGTAGTAATGTCTTCATTAACATAATAGTTAAATTCCTTATCGGTAGAAGAATGTCGTCGAATGATATTATGTATAGCTATGGTAGTTATAACTAGATGATTCTGAGTATCAAACTTGAAAGATGACATTGAGCGTAAAATAGAAGTAATTTTAAATATATAACTACCTAGTTTCTAAGACTAGGTAGGCCGATAACTTACAACGATTAAGCTAGTTTTGATAATGATAATTTAAAATAGAGTTTAATATGCATACCGAAACAAAAGTGAAATAAGCCTACGCGAAATAATCATAACAACCGCCCAAGACTAGGTAATACAGAGTCACGTACTCTAGCTGAATACATGAAAAGATCTCAAAGATCAAAATACAATACTGTTCAAATGACAAGCTGACAATACAATAAAAGGAAAAGACTCCAAGGGACTGCGACGACCAAGTAGCTCTACCTTGACTCTTCGCGATCAATAAGCTAACTCTGCCCGATTCCAATATCTCCAATACCTGGATCTGCATAAAAATATGTAGAAGTGTAGTATGAGTACACCACGATCGGTACCGAGTAAGTATCAAAACTAACCTCGGTGGAGTAGTGATGAGGTACAAGTCAAGATACTTACTAGTCAAAATAACATATGCAGTATAGAAGTATAAAGCTAATAATAAAAGCAGGAATCAGTAAATGGCAGCAAGAAGCAACATATGATATAATCAGTAAAGTAATACGAACACCTGAAAGTACCATTGAAACCAAATAAGTAAAACAAATAACAACCAATTAAATCAAGCCGTTCTAGCATAAGTTTCATAACGAAATTACTCTGAGATACCTCATCTCATAATCAGAAGTCACGAGTCTCAACCCACAATCATATGCTCACGGCACCTTGTGCCCACATTTCTAGTCACAACAGCACGGAAAAATCACGTGCCAATATGTCTATCTGCCCGACATGATCACAGGCTCACAATCATAATCCGTCCATTGTGGTCACTGTCTCACTAACACAATCCTCCCTACATGGTCACATGCTCCCATAACTCAATTATTTCATAATAAGGTCCTAAGTCTACCCGGACATAAACATATTTTAGCTACGTATGGACTCTCGTCACCTCATGCGTACGTAGCACCAACAACTAGTATCATATAATAATTATATCACCTAGGGGTAGTTTTCCCCTCACAAGGTTAGACATGAGAGTTACCTTGCTCCGAAGTTCCATAACCAGCTCCAACGCCACTCTAACACTCTACTCCAAGCCAAACGTTCTGAAACTAGTCAAACAATATGCAATTCAGTCAAAATATACTCCAATGCTTATAATTAATCAATTTATAACAATTCCCAACTTCACTCAAAAAGTCAATAAATTCAACCCTCAGTGACAGCTGCTACTACACCTACAGTCGGACAGGAGTCGAAGCCCCAAATGACAGCTTCCACTAGGGGCGGAGGCCGAGGCAGAGGAAGAGTCCAGCCTCGAGCTCGAGCAGCAACACCTGTTGTGGAGCCTCAGGTGGATTTCGAAGAGGAGGTTCCAGCTCAGACTGTACCTACTGGACCAGTTTAGGTCCCGGAAGGATTCATAGCTATTCCAATACTTCAGGATGCTCTAGTCTGTTTGGTTAGCCTAATGGAGGGTGTGACCCAGAATGGTACATTTCTAGTAGCACCAACCATCTCATAGGCTGGAGTAGGAGAACAAACTCCCACTACTCTCGCCCGGAGAAGATAGCTCCCAATATCAGGTTCCAGCAGTCCCGCCAGTTGGGGTAGTTCAGCCGGTTGTTGCAGCACAGGTCGGTGATAGGCCCGCCATGTCTTCTAAGGCCTTATTGAGATTGGACAAGTTTACTAAGATCTTTCCAGTTCACTTCAGTGGTACACCTTATGAGGACCCAAAGGATTATCTTGACCGCTTCCATGAAGTGCTATGGAACATGGGAATAGTTGAAAGCAACATGGTCGATTTTGCTTTATTTCAGATGACTGGTTACGCCAAGAGGTGGTGGAGAGATTATGTATTTACTAGACCAGCTGATTCTCCTGCACTTACCTAGGAGCAGTTCTCACAGCTATTTCTGGAGAAGTTTGTTCCAATTACACTGAGAGAGGATAACCGCAGGCAGCTTGAGCGTCTCCAGTGGGGTAGTATGACTGTTATCAAGTATGAGACTCAATTTGTGGACTTAGCATGTCATTCCATTATCTTGCTTCCTAGTGAAAAGGAGAGAGTGAGGAGATTCATTGATGGACTCACTTATACTATCAAGCTTCAGATGGCCAAGGAGACAAGGAGTGATATTTCCTTCTAGACAGCCGTGAATATTGCTAGGCGGATCGAGTTAGTTCGTGCTCAGGAGAGAGGGCCAGTGTAAGATAAGGGGCCCCAATCATTCCGGCAATTTCAGAGGCGCCCCATCTGGAGGCAGGGATACTTATGGTAGGGGTCATCCTCCCAGACTATTTTATTCAGCACTTCAGGCATTTCACGGTGATTCGAGGAGTTATGGTCCATATATGTCTTACTCTGCGCAACCAACATTTAGTGCACATTCATCTCCTATCAGTGCACCACCACTCCAAACACTACATCAGTTATCCAGTTCGTTCGGGTCAACTTCAGCTTCAACAGCCACAACAACAGGATGAGTGATGTGAGTGTGGGAACATTGGCCACACCAGGAGGCAGTTCCCTAGGTTGTCGAGCAACAGATTTCCGCAGGATCCTCGTGCCATCATACCGGCATCGGTTGCTCCACCGCCCACCCAGCCAACTAGGGGAAAGGGTCAGATAGCTATATGTGGAGGTCATACTGTTAGAGGTAGGGGTCAGACTGTTAGAGGTGGAAGCCAGCCAGCTAGGGCCTGTCCCAGAGATGTAGCTCAGAGTGGTGGGGCTCAACCCCAATTTTATGCTTTTCCAGCTAGGCCTGTGGCCGAGTCATCTGATGTCGTGATCACAAGTATTGTTCCAGTTTTCCATAGAGATGCTTAAGTTCTACTTGATCCAGGATCTACTTATTCCTATGTTTCCTCCTACTTTGCTTCATATTTAGTTGTACCTCGTGATTCTTTGAGTGCTTCTGTGCACGTGTCCACGCCGGTGGGGGATTTAATCGTTGTAGATCATGTCTATCATTTGTGTGGTTACTGTTTGGAGTCTTGAGACTAGAGTGTATTTTCTACTTATTGATATGGTAGATTTTGATGTCATCTTAGGTATGGATTGGTTGTCACCCTATCATGCTATATTGGACTGTCACGCCAAAATGGTGGCCTTATCCATGTCGGTATTACCTCGAATAGAGTGGAAAAGGACTCCTAGCCATTCCACCAGCAGGGTTATCTCTTATGTGAAAGCTCGGCATATGGTCGAGAATGGGTGTCTATCTTATTTGGCTTATATTCGCGATCCTAGTGCGGATGTTCCTTCTATGGATTCAGTACCAGTTGTCCTAGAGTTTTCAGATGTATTTCCTGCATATTTGTCGGGGATTCCACTCGACAGAGACATTGACTTCTGTATTGATTTGGATCCGGGCACCTAGCCCATTTCTATTCCAACATACTGTATGGCCCCGCCGGAGCTAAAGGAATTGAAGGAGCAGTTACAAGACTTGCTTGACCAGGGATTCATTAGATCTAGCGTCTCGTCCTGGGGTGCACCAGTGTTATTTGTAAAGAAGAAAGATGGTTCAATGCGTATGTATATATATTATCAGCAGTTGAACAAGGCTACTATTAAGAACAAGTATACGTTGCCAAGAATTGATGACTTATTCGATCAGCTTCAGGATGCTAATGTGTTTGCAAAGATCGGTTTGAGGTCTGGTCATCATCAGTTGAGGATTAGGGCATCCGATGTCCCTAAGATAGCTTATCGGACTCGGTATGGGTATTATGAATTCCTAGTGATGTCATTTGGGCTGACAAATGCCCCACCAATATTTATGGATTTGATGAACCAGGTGTTCAACCCCTGTTTGGATTCTTTTGTAGTTGTATTCATTATTGATATCTTGATTTAATCCAGCATGAGCAACATCTTTGGATTGTGCTTCAGACTTTGAAGAATAATCAGTTATATACCAAATTTTCAAAATGCGAATTTTGGTTAGACTCAGTTGCCTTTTTGGGGCATGTTGTATCGGCAGGAGGCATAAAAGTTGATCCTCAGAAGATTGAGGCAGTTCAGAATCGAACTAGACCTACTTCAGCTACAGAGATTCGTAGCTTCCTGGGTTTGGCCGGTTATTATCGCCGGTTCATGGAAGGATTTTCATCCATAGTAGCCCCATTTACAAAATTGACCTAGAAGGGTGCCCCATTCAAATTGTCAGACTATTATGAGTTGAGCTTTCAGAAGCTCAAAACTGTTTTGACTATGGTGCCAATGTTGGTATTGCCCACAGGTTCAGGATCTTATATGGTGTATTGTGATGCATCTCACATTGGGCTTGGTGCAGTATTAATGCAAGATGCTAGGGTGATTGCATATGCGTCGCGGCATTTGAAAGTTCATGAGAAGCATTACCTTGTTCATGACTTAGAATTGGCAGCCATTGTCCATGCACTGATGATTTGGAGGCACTACCTTTACAGTGTTTCGTGTGAGGTATTCACTGATCATCGTAGTCTACTGTGTCTGTTCAAACAAAAATATATCAATTTAAGGCAGAGAAGATGGTTGGAGATATTGAAAGACTATGATATCACTATTTTGTATCACCCCGAAAAGGCCAATATGGTGGCCTATGCTTTGAGTAGAAAGGTTGTGAGTATGGGCAGCGTTGCATATATTCCGGTTGGTGAGAGGCTGTTAGCTGCTGATGTTTAGACTTTGGCCAATTATTTAGTGAGGTTAGATGTTTCAGTGTCCGGTCGGGTTCTAGCTTGCACAATCGCTCAGTCTTCCTTGTATGAGTGCATCAGAGAGCAACAATATGTTGATCCTCATTTGCTTGTCCTTAAGGACAGGGTGCGGCACGGTGGTGCCAAGCAGGTTATTGTGGAGGAAGATGGAGTACTGCAGATGCATGGGTTGTATTTGTGTGATGTATTTGTGTGCCTAATGTGGATGGGTTTCGTGAATTAATTCTTGAGGAGGCCCACAGTTCCCGGTATTCTTTTTATCCGGGTGCCACCAAAATATATCAAGATTTGTGGCAACATTATTAGTGGAGGAGAATGAATAATGATATAGTTGCATATGTAGCTCAGTGTCTAAATTGTCAGCAAGTCAAGTACGAGCATTAGAGACCTGGTGGTTTGCTTCAGAAGTTAGAAATTCTTGAGTGGAAGTGGGAGCGTATCACTATTGATTTTGTTGTTGGGCTCCCACGGACTCAGAAAAAGTTCAACATAGTATGGTTCATTGTGGATAGGTTGACCAAGCCAGCATATTTCATTCCAGTAGAAGTTACCTATTCTTCAGAGCGGTTAATGGAGATTTACATCCGCGAGATTGTCCGCCTTCACGATGTGCCCATGTCTATCATTTCTGATCGAGGTATGCAGGTCACCTCGCACTTCTGGAGGTCTGTACAGTGTGAGTTAGGCATGCAGGTTGAGTTGAGTACATAATTTCATCCTCAGAAGGACAGACAATCCGAGCACACTATTCAAATGTTGGAGGATATGCTTCGCACTTGTGTTGTGGATTTCGGAGGTTCTTGGGATCGATTCTTGCCACTTGAGGAGTTTGCCGACATGATATCCTTAAGTTTAACAACGGAAGGTGCAAATACAAGACACTTTGTCCTTAATATTTACACAATATTCTTGAAGTTAAGGACATCATGTCCTTAATATTTACACAACACTCATAAAGTTAAGGACACTATGTCCTTATCATTTACACTGCACACATGAAGTTAAGGACACCATGTCCTTAACATTTACACTGCACATATGAAGTTAAGGACATGAGGTCCTAAAGTTTAACAATTGACGGTGCAAATACAAGTTAATGACATTATGTCCTTAACATTTACACTGCACACTTGAAGTTAAGGACGCCATGTCCTTAACATTTACGCTGCACATATGAAGTTAAGGACATGATGTCCTAAAGTTTAACAACGGAAGTTGCAAATACATGACACTTTGTCCTTAATATTTACACATCATTCATGAAGTTAAGGACACCATGTCCTTAATATTTACACAGCACCCATGTCTAGCACAGGGGTATTTTCGCCCGGGAGGGTAAAAATGTATTAAGCACTAGCTAAAGAGTAAATACATTTTAAACAGTGGCTAAAGAGTAAAAGACATCTCTAATTAGTAGCTAACTGTACACTTCCCCCTATGGCCCGTTGGTTTCTGTTTGAAGTGATGTGTTTTATGATTTCAATTGCTAGCAGTTATAATTAGTTTTAGGCTATAATATGTATGGTATAATTTTATGGATACCGACTGTTATAAGTTTTCAGCGGGTGGCTATATGTGATTTTCTCTAAAAAAAAATATGTCATATAAATTGTTGGAGTTGGTCAAATACAAAGCATATAAAAAAACATATATACAGCTTGTTTGAATGGTTGTTATGCATAATATTGTATTATACTATATCGTTTTGATGTAATAATATTTAGATAAATTGTATCGTTTGTCATCATTTCATGTCATGTACCAATAATATGAAGAATAAACTTACAATATTACAAAGATAAGTAAGATACGATGTAGAATTATTACATAAGATTGGGTAAATGATAAAATAAGATTACTTAATAATAAAAAAAGACAAGATGAGAGGGGGAAAAAAGGTAGCGACGCAACCACACTAAATCAGTCATTACATAAAATGACACTTTTGTCGTCACATGACGACGAATTTAACGATACGATACAATACAATTTAAGTAATAACAAACAAACATTGTATTTAAAGTAACAATACAATAACTAACCGCCATCCAAATAAGCTGTCAATGAATGAAATTTAAATTCAACTTGCATACCATTGCACAAAGCTAACCAAGGAAGAGAAATTGTCCCTTTTCTTCATCCAAATAAGCTGTCAATGAATGAAATTTAAATTGAACTTGCATACCATTGCACAAAGCTAACCAAGGAAGAGAAATTGTCCCTTTTCTTATTCTCTATTATTATGCTTTGGCAATCAAAAATTTGCTAACATCTTAATCCGAACACATCAGTGTGTCTAGTCCATTTAACTAGTGGATGCACCATAATGACCAATCATTACATATCATTTACTCAATAACCATCATAAAATTAGTGCATAAGCAGACTATCATTTTGTATCAGATAATACATTCTCAGTGACAAGACCAAATTGAAGTTGGTACATACTCGTTAACTAATGTGTACATAAATGCAGTATACATATGTTTGTGTGAGACAGAAAAAACGAACTTCGCTCTATAGAAGAAAAAGGAAATAGGATGTTATTTGCAAAACTGGGTAGATCGCAAGAACAATAAGGAATAAAATGTTACTGTTTCTGAACAGATTTAGAGGAAGAAGTATAATAAGTTAACAAGCTTTGCAGCTCTTCCTACAGCTTCCTGGAAGATCTGAACTTCCAACCATGTATTCTGGATTCTTGGTGCATTCCCCAAGTGTGGCCCATCTCTCGCAATTCTCGTTTTGATCAGCACAACTTTCTTCAGATCCCACGATTTTGTCAAACGAATCCACATGAATCCACTTTGTTGCTGACCACTTCTCACCCTCAATAACAGGGCATCCTCCGTGGAGGCTCATAGGATCAGGAACGGCATTTGGATGGAGACTGAAAAAAAGAAGTGCATCTCCTTTCCGTGGTTTTGCTGAAATATTCCCCGAAAAAGAGAACCAGAAACAAATGCAGATTAGGTTTAGCAACAACTGGAATAAGGCGACAATGTTGAGCAGTTATCTATTGTATAGGCTCACCAGCTATACCCTTCCTTGCACACTCAGACAAACTATCATCAGCTGCCATTGACCTACGTCGAGTTGATTCCTGTAAAGATATCCAGTTTTACAGAGAAACATGTTTATGAAAACAAAGATCTAGGAAACACAATTTGGAAAGGAGCAAATAGCAAAGCTATTTACTGTTGGTAAATCTAAAGGATGTCACCAGGAAAATTCAATCCGTAGACGTATGAATAAAGAACAAAGAGAAAAGAAATCAATAAATGAAAGACAAAAGCCAACATTACCCTATGATTCATAAAGTCCCCTGCTTTTAAAGCACATCTTTTTGCGCGTAACGTCCAATAGAAGCAAAGATGCAGTTTTTTTTTTCTTCTAAAGGCTTCCCCTATTTAAGACAGCTATATGCCGCCACATCAACATTTTCTGGCCTCTTTCCACTCCGGCTAAAACTTCATTGAATGCAAGGTATGTTTTACCCTGATTGTATGTTTAATTTTCTTTATGATAAGTAAAGGATGAATATTATCGTTAATCATACGATTTGTTTAGGTGAAAGGAGGAAGGGCGGAGAAAGCAAAAGAGGGAGTTCAGGGTTATTTTTTTATTGATAAGGAAGTGAAAGAGGACAGGAAGCAAACGTAGAAATGTATTTTAGCTTTTTCAGTCACTCTGGAACTGGTTCAGAAGGAGGAAATACATATCTTTTACTTCCATTCCGACCCTACCAAACAACTAGAAGCAAATGATGAACACATCACCAATGGGAAACAAACCGATGAGCTTCTCATCTTTTGACCTTCCACTCCCCTTGGTGGAACCAGATGTGCTGCAAAATAAACTTGAATTCACCTTTTTTCCCCAAAACATCATCATCATGAATTTCTAAGCTAATCTCTGCTTCAAAAACCTACCTCACAAATGGTGATCCAAATGAAAAGCTAAATTTAGGAAACAATATATTCAGGGGGACAACGTAGCATGGACGACCTCATACGTGGAACCTAACTAGCAAAACGAAAAGTTATGTTGACGGCACGTGGGATAAAAGTCATGCTTGTATCAGTGTAAAGGAATTAAAAAGGGACAAAGTTGAACTAACCTCTGCTTCGGGGAAGACAGTTTCACCTCCTTTCTCGACATCACTGAGATACATGAGTACTGTGGCTAAGCGGTGTCCACCACGAACAATATTAACCTTGTCAGAGAAGTAATCATAGTGTGGCTCATATTTCTGCCCTTCCTCGTATCTTAGAACCTGTATGTCTTCTCCATTCTCTGGCAAAGAGAAAAAAGAAATATCCATCAAATTGGAACCCACAGACATAGCTAGACCTTAAAAAGGGAGCGAAGAAAGCATCTGAAGTCTATGAAAGTGAATTTCGGAATAGATTTGATTTCAAGAAACCACAGCCAAAAAATAACAAGTCCTCCAAACAGTGCTTTCATTCTTTGTCTATCACCCTTCTAACATGTTATTGTTACTTCTTATTTACACCATGAATTGTTCAATCTTCAGTTTCTCCTCTTTCAACCAGAGAATCGCCTTATAACATATTTCTTTGCACTCTCTGATATGGTAAGACAAAAGTTTCAGAAGTTTAAGATGGATAATTTAACAGTATTGCACAAGAATTACACAGTATATATAAGTTAATAAAACTAATGCTCAGTATCTCTGAAAGCAGAAGGCAGATGAGAAGTGAGTCTTCAATTTAAAAAAATAAAAAGATGAGAAGTGCACAAAGTCTTGCAAAGTCAGAATAATGAATATTAATTTTTATTGGACAAAGAAGAATAACCACTTATAACTAAAAGAAAAGAGAAACAAAAGGAATAACTTGGAAAATTATGATCTTTTCCTTTCTTTGTTTCTCCTACCTGGTGGCTCCCTTTTAACATCGTCATATTGTGCAATTGTTTCTTATAAAAGCTTTTCCAAAAGATTAGTGAAGTTTCATAAAATTATAATACTCGATTTGTTGAAGGACTGATGACACGGTATAAGTGAATTGATCAATTAGTGATGTTGAATCAATTACCACCAAATATTTTCTTGAAGTCAGTAAGAATAGCTATCAAGTCAATCTTTTTTTTTGTATCAGACATACTTTAAGTGGGAATTGAGGAGAGCCTTCAAATAGCAACTAATTGTGGATGGTTTGACTATCCTAGATTGTGATATCCTTCATGGGAAGTCAGACCTTTTGGTAGAAAAGTCCAAGTCGCTATCTTCTCCTCTATCCCAGCAACAATAGGATCCTGCAGCCCGAAAAGAAAAGGCAAAATGAAGAGCTGACACAATTAAAATACAGAAATGGAAATATTGTATGATCGGGTATGCAGCAAATGGTTAGTCCTGCTTCATGAAATCCCTAAAGGAAGCAGCAATCAATTAAAAAGGATTTAAAAAATAAACTTGTGAAATACTCTGCAGCATTTCTTTGATATGTCATGCTGAATACTCTGGATTATAGAACTGAATATAGTTCCCAAATAAACGATCATCATATAATCAATGTTACATAAATCATTTTTAAAAGAGTTATATGTGGGCATCACTTAGTTATTCTCATTCACAAAACTAATCAATCAGAAAAAAGTCATTGAATCAGGTAGAAATTCCAAACCAAACAGGCCCTAGCTCTGGTTTCTGAAAGGGTTTCTTTTTTCTTTGTGCATGTTGACTATTGACATCTCAGTAGCTTTCTTTTCCTTCGGGCATGTTAAAATTCTTTAAAGCAGATCAGGTTCCTCTTATGTATTAGTATCAACAATATTCTCCCAGTCAAACCAGCAACAAGTATAGGTAAAAGCACAAAATTTTTCTTTATTATTCTTGACCAGAACCAGCGCGTAATTTGATGCATATCTTATATTTTTCAGGATAAACCACTAGTATATCCCAAATCCCCATTTGATTTTTACAAACAGCTCATAACTTTGACTTAAATTTAGTGCTTTTACTTGAGCAAACATGCTGGCAAGATTATAACCACAATCTGTTTCTGATTGTAGCAGAAAGGTTTGATTTGACATTACTATGCGAAGCTTTCCAACTAGGTTAGCAAAGGACTCTAAACACATTGCAACAGATACATGTAATAAAATAATAGACCTTCCCAACTAAGTGCATTAATTAACCCACCACATATCAGTTGATAGTGGCCTAGCTGTTGACAATTGCAGGTTCATCCAGCTTAGAAACACATCTCATACACCAAAACTAAGGGTAGTGGAAGTAGAAATAATTATTTACTGCCTAACCAGAATTTCAAATTATCCTCATGTTTCAACATATAATTTTTGCTCATTGTGCAAAAAATCACATAAACGACATCTTTCTAAACTCATAACAATGTCATGTCTTAACAAATGAATCAGAATGCATGAAAAGTCAGCGTAGAAAATATGGGAAACATAGAAACGTTCAAAATACAGCAAATGGGGTCTATAGCCTGCTGACATTTAATTTCTTATATTACTATACACATAAAGAGAAGTTCCGATACTGAACAGAACTTTTGGATTCTGATGTTGCAAGAACTTGACAAAAGTGTCAAGCCATTAACTGATATTTGCCAAAGAGAATGCAGCAGATCCCCCTCCCCCCCCCCCGGGGGGGGGGAGCAACTTGCTTTTCTTTCTTCCAATGCACCTGGAAGAGCTCATTGCTCTTCACTAAGGCATGCCATTTTTTAGGTATAATTGTATATGAAAAATGCATTTGTGGATTGGGGTTTGAGGGGGGAGGGGGGTGTTATCGTGCCCTTTTTCAATTTAGCCGTCGACTACAGCAGAATTCAGCCGACTGATATTGAGTTCACCAATCTGCACAGAAATGGTTAATTTTTGGAATTAAGGTGTAAAATGTAATCAAAGATATATTGCAGTGAGGCAAATGAGAGACGAATTTTTTGTACTAGTTTGGAAAGCTTACATCTAGTCCCCTTGACTCCCAAGGATTTTTATTTCTTCACCTTTAGTTTTGTCTCATCACCAGCAAGGAGAGTTTTCGCACGGTCACCCCAACCATGCGGTTTTACCTACGCTCACCACGAACTTTTACAATATGATTTTGATACATTCACTACCAACATATGGTCTTAACTCGTTCACCACCAACGTATGGTTTTTACACGCTCACCACAAACGTCTAGAAGATGGTTTTCACTCGCTTACGAACAACAAAAAAGGCTGCCTAACCTTTCTCTCACTAGAACTCTAGGGCTTTTAGAGAAGTGTAGTAATAAATCATTTTAACCCTTTTATATGTTAGGGTTTCACTCAAGCACAATGAAGAGCACTCCCGGTAGTTAGATAGGCTAATACTAGGCTCAAAGTGTTGCTCTCTTGTTTTTCACAAGTGTAGACCCAAAAATATCTCAAGGATTTAAGAAGATAAAGTGAAAAACATTGTTGGGAGATGTATGTTGAGAAAAACATTGTTGAGGAGAAAAGATTTCACTATTGTTCTCCTATTTATAATACTCGTCAAAACTTTACCGTCACATCCTCTTCTTGAAACTTGCATTGATTCACTTGTAATTCTTCCTTCTTGAGCGTTGGCTTCAGTAGATTTCCTTAGGTTGTAACTTCCGTCAGCAAGCTGCTTTCCTTGTGGAGAATTTTTTGGAATCTACAGGATTTAGCTCCTTCTTTTAGATTAATTTGTTTGTTCTTGCGCCTTCTCCAGGCCTCCATTGTTTCCTAATCATCCTCTTTTTCTAGGTCTATCTCTCGCCATGATGATTCAAACTCTTCTAGCAGATGGAATTTGTTAATTTTGAACTTAGTATCTTTATTACCTTGTTTTGTGCTTTCCAAAATCTTCCATTCTTCAACGGATTTCTTCTTTGTGACATTAGTCAAATCTAATAAATCTTCTTTCCTTGTAGGTTTCAATCTTTCCTTGCTTTAAGGAATTTTCACGTGATAATCTTTTCTACCGAGATTTGACCTGAAATAAAAAAAAATCTTAGTATGATTTGATCTCCCTTGATTTTAGGAAATCTTCCTTCCTTTCAATAACATAAATTGTAGGATAATACTTTTCCATAATTGATATTAGCAATTTTGAACTCCCTTGATTTTAGGATAATTTCCTTCCTTGATCTTGGAAAATAACATCTTTCCATAACAGAGATTGTTGTGGCTTATTCAATATCTTCCTTCCATTTGTTTTTTATCAAGGTATCTTCAATGCTAGAAAATATCCCTAATAAATTTCAAACATATCCTTCATAGGATTTACATCCGTTGTAAACATCTTTTCTTAATTTTGTAGTAATACCAACACCTTTCGTCCAAACTTATAGCAAGTATATTCAAATTTGAGCATCTCTTTCATTCCATAATAACAAGTACTCTTCCTACAATTTTGGCCGAGATACTATTCCTTGATTTGGACAAGACTCTTTCATATCATCCTTGATTTCGCAATTCCTTCAATAATCAAATCTTCATAATTGTACCATATAATATCTTTTTTTCTCATATGTATCTGAATATTCAATCCAATCAAATTCTTCTCAAACCTATCCAATAACTGATTTATACAAGTAAATCCTATTTGATTAAAATCTTATGAAGTTAGAATTGAGCTTTGACTATATTGGCCTGTTATCATCAAAATGAGGTTTCATTTATTGAGATTTAAATAAACCTTAAGACCTTGAGATTTAACTATGAGGTTTCACCTATTGATATCGGTGATAACAAACCAGCATAGTCAAAGATTGATATTGACTTGCGGAGAGAGACCTCATTTGTTTTAATGATGTATGAAAAAATATTCTTACTACAATCTATGTTATAGAAAGAGACTATTTTCCAAGATCAGGGAATATTTGCTTAAATTATGGGTAAATCATACCTAGAAAATATTTGAATTCAAGGGAAGGTCAAATCTCAGTAGAAAAATTATCTTGTGAAGATTCCTTAAAGCAAGGAAAGACGATTGAAACCTAAATTAAGGACAAATTGTTAAATTTGACTGATGTCACAAAGAAGGAAGGCTTTGAAGAATGGAAGATCGGGAAAGCACAAAACAAGAAATTAATTGTTATTGAATTCAAAATTAGAAAATTCCATGATCTGCTACAAGAGTTTGAATCATCATGGAAATGTATCGAGATTCCACAAATTAGCTGAGTCACGAGAAGACAAAATAGCGAGAATCAAGAGACAGACTTAGAAAAAGAGGATAATCAGGAAGCAATCAAGATCAAACAGCTTATTTCAAGAAAAGGAACTAAAATAGTGTAGATTCAAAACCAAATCTCTGCAGAAGGAAAAAAGCTTGTTGATTGAAGATACCGCTTAAGGAAATCTACTGAAGCGACGATCAAGAATTCAAGAAGGGGGAGAAAGCATAAAGCCCTTTTCCTTCCCTCCATTCTTCAAGAACATGGCGCAGGTCAGAGACATGGTCGAACATGATGCTTGTTTGATGGACAAGTTAAGAAATAAAGTTGCGTTTTTGTTATCAACTATAGTTTTTGACATGACGGTAAGCGTTTGATCTAACCTAGGATCAACGTGCATCGTATGGCAGGTGTTCTTTTTTTTTTTTGGGGGGGGGATTTTTTTTTAACACCAATATCCTACCTATAGGAAGGCCCAAGTGATGGGCCAGGAATGGCTCAGGACATAGTTATGGTGGAACATAGTGGTTGCTTGATGCAAGGGCAGATGCATGTTTACCCGAGCAGTGTCATCCGACACTACTTGGTCGGAAAATTTTACTATATGTCTATATGCAAAAAAAAACAGAAATGCATTTTATAAAAGAAGAATGACCTTTTTTGGCATATTAGCCCAGTGGTGTAGTGGTCAGGCGCCGCATTTTCTTACTTGATATCGGGGGATCGACCTCAACTGAAGACGTTTTTTGTTTTCAGAATTTTTCGCATGGTCCTTTTGAAAAGCTAAAGTTTATAGAGAGTGGACTCTCAATTTCATCATAAAAAATAATTAATTAAACCTATGGGACATAAAGGCTTCCATATTCTATAAGTGATTAAAACAATATTTGAATGCATAAAGGAAGTTATTTAAGCATATATAACGTAATTTGGAATCATAATTTTAAAAAGATTATTCTATTTTTGCAATTTGCAAATTTAGACATGCCTACTTACTATCGTCATTCTAAACTTCTCATCTCTTTCGCTATTTGTCCCACAATTTATTCATCTGCTTAAATATCGACACCGCTTACTAAAAGTTCTACATATGCCCCTAGCTTGATGGGCTTGGTTAAGAAATAAAGTTGCGCCCTTATTATCATCTGCAGCTTTTAGCGTGATGGCAAGCCTTTGATCTTAGCATATAAACCTCTTAAAGGAACCACTATCCACGAGCACCTGGTAGAGTGACAAATCCATTGACAAACAGATCTTTTGACCCTGGCATGATACTCTACCACACTAAAGTAATAGGAATTCATAAAACTAGAAATACATGTCATATTTATGTCAAATTACCAATGTGCATACCAACTCATCTTTGCAACTTAGATAAACAATTAAACTGTTGTATTATGGAGTAACACGATTTAGCAACACAACAATGAGGAAAGTAAGAAAAACAGACCTTTGCTTTGCTAATGAACATCCCAGAGCTAGTCCTAACCTCACTGAGCTTACTTTCCCCAGACTCATTATCTGCCACAGCCGATCTTTTCAACTCCTTCTTCGCCTACACCACAATTGACAAATCAGCTTCCAAACACAAACAGATCTCAACAAATTGATCTAATCAAACATAAAATACATTCCCCAAAAAGTAAAATCGAAATTAACACTTACAAGAGATACCAAATGATTGCATTCTTCATCCGTCAGGAAGCCTTCATATACAAAAGCTCTGCGAACAGTCACAAATAGCAAACTCCATAAGGCACAACAGCACTACATAAACACCTCAAAAACTTGACTTTTTTCCCAATAACATTGCAACTTTATAAGCTTAGAAACCGTAAAATAGTGAAATACACATAGCTGAATCAGGGAAACATTACACAATTACAGAAACAAAAATTTACAAAATTGACCTTTTTTCAGCAATATTGCATTTTTCTTAGCTAAACGTAAAGCTAAATCGGTGAAACACTTGTACATTCCAGAAAAAGAAAAACTTATAATTTGACTTTTCTTCCTATAATATCAAAGTTTTCTTAGCTCCAAAACCGGAAAACAAACACTATAACATTACAGAATTTTTTATTTTTTTCTCAATAATTGCATTTTTATCAGCTTTTAGCTAGGAAAACAGTGAAATACCTAGGTTTCCATGAAATTTGCTTGACTTTAGAGGGATTGATGATGGCGGAGCATGATGATTTAGTCACGAACGCGGCGGCGATCAAGATGAAGAAGAAGAAACTGGCGATCTGCGAAAAGTTATTCATAGTGTGGATTTTTCTCGGGAAAATGTAAGTATCCAACTTTGAATCCAATTCGCGTGAACTGTTACTTCAACATTCAGCACATGATTTAGTCGGTCTTTATATACGACTTCTTATAGTTGGGAGGACGTGGTAGTTTCCTATTTTTCTTAATGAAAAATACCTGCTACATTTATTTTTTGTCATAGATTTTGGCTTAAAATATTATTTGTTTATGACATATTATCATATTTTTGAAAAACAAAAAATAAAAAAATTCAAGTTCTCAAAAACTGATTTAGTAGATAATTTTTAGGTGAAAATTTTTCTTTCACTCACAAAATTTCAATATTTCTTCAAATAAAATACATGTACAATACGTAACTTCAACTTTTAAAATTACTAGTAGTCGTACCCACGCGATGTGCGGTTAATATTAATTAAATTAAATTATGATCGAACTTGTTTGAACATATTAGATCGTATTGCTTTAATAAATTTCAATTGTCATCTTATTTGTCAATATGACATACCTAATAATAAAATCTCTATTAAATTAAAGGTACTTATATAATCATTGAATAGCTTTTTTGTTCTATATTTTTCTTTATTCTATTATCCAATGTTTAGTATTTTACATTGTTAATAGAAATTTTTATTAGCAAATTACTTTGTTTAATATTTTTGTCTACACGTTTTCTTTTTATAATATAAGAGAAGATATATATTTTATTAATGTTGAAATATTTTTTATTTTAAATTTTATTATGTTGTTGTCAATAATATTATCTGAATTTTAATGAATAAAATCTCTATTAAATTAAAGGGGCTTATATAGTCAATTAGTTATTTTGTTATATATTTTTCTTTATTATATTATCTAATATTTAATATAATTGTATTGTTAATATAAATTTTTATTAGCATATTACTTTGTTTAATATTTTTGTCTACTATTTTTTTTTTGTAATATAATAGAAGATATATATTTTATTACTCTTGAAATACTATTTTTATTTTAAATTTTATTCTAATATTATCAATAATATTGTTTGAATTTTACTGAATAAAATCTCTATTAAATTAAAGAGACTTGTATAGTCATTGAATAACTTTTTTGTTCTACATTTTTCTTTATTATACTTATCCAGTATTTAGTATTTTCACATTAGTAATAGAAATATTTATTAGCATATTACTTTGTTTAATATTTTTGTCTACTATACTTTCTTTTTGTAATATAATAGAAGATATATATTTTATTACTAAATATGTTTTATTTTAAATTTTATCCTAGTGTTCTCAATAATATTATCTGAATTTTAATGAATAAAAGATCTATTATATTAATCGAATAACTTTTTTGTTTTGTACTTTTCTTTATTATATTATCCATATTTAGTATTATTGAATTGTTAATAGAAACTTTTATTAGCATATTACTTTATTTAAATTTTTGTATGCTACTTTCTTTTTATAATATAATAGAAGATATATATTTTTATATTTTATATTTTATTCTATTATTCTCAATAATATTTTGAATAAATAAACCTTTTATTTTTAAAAAGAAAAACAAAAATTATTAAGAAAACCAAAGAAATTTTGAATTGGCATTTTTTTATTTTTTGTAATTTTAGCTTTTTATTTTAAAATAATTTAAAAACTCCAACTTGAAACTATCCTCCAATTTGAATGGACAGTTTTTTTAATTTTCGTTTTTTATTATAAAATATTTTATTTTATTATTTTATAAATATTTAAATTCAAAAACAATAACCAATAACTAATTGTTAACTACTTAGATCATGTGACTTTTTTTTAAGCTGCCGCTTGTCTTAAGGAGAGGGCTTTTTCCCCTCCTTTTAATAATATATAGATATATATAGATATAGATTTTTCAACACAACTTCAAAAACTATTTCTTTAAGTTTCAATCAATTCTATGTCCAAACTTTGTCTACAAAAATTTGGATATAAGAACAACAACATACCCGGTATTATCCCAAACTGTGGGACTTTGGATATAAGAAAAAGTCACTTAATATTTTACATTTTTCCTTTTATTATTACTCCTCCTTCAGATTAATTATACGAACCTCCTTTGGAGTTTTGTCCTAATTACAGAATTGGTCTTCGAAAAAGTAGTGAACTGAAGTAAGATTTTATACATGATGATTTTTATTTTTTTTTTGGAAAATATTTTAAGGATCATATTTTGGTGTGGTTGATTATTGAGGTTAATAATTGAGTGGTCTTTTGGTTATGTATCATTTATCAATAATTCATAATGAATAAATTGTTTTACTGATTAATTTGTTATAGGTAGATTACTTACTTTAAAAATTATTTTTTCTTTAAATAATTTAATTCAGTATGTTGATATGTATTGTTATTCCACATTATGTCCCACAATTCTCATAAAATAATACATTCATTTCTGCATAATTTAATGTGGGGTAATATTTGATATTGCCAACCAAATGTTGCGATAGTTACCAATTACTTTTTTTCTCGTGCAACCAGTCAAACACTATTATCTTATACAATTGATTATATGTTGGAGATAATTATTCCATACCATCATCCAAACGACCTCTAACGGTATAAAAAATTTGTTGTGTGCATGCTTAAAATTAGGTAATTACATGTCTATATATATATATATATATATATATATATATGGCAAATTCCTATAGCAAGTTAAATCCTTCCAAATAATAACAAGATGTATCATCCTCATACCTTTATTTCGTTTTTTGCTTTTATTTGGAGACTTCACTCTATTTCAAGAACCCTCCATTTTAATAGTTTCTTTACTTTTGAATTTGAATAAACCATGGAGTGTGTAATCTTGGGTCATCCATTTCATTTGGAACCAAATTCCTATTGAAAAGATATATAAAAAATAAAGCAAACAAGAAAAAGGAAATAGCAAAATATGTATTTGAAATTCTTCAAAGAGCGTTCAATAACAGCTCATTAGGCAATAATCTGCACTTTGTGACTAAAAGAATGTACTATGCATATTTATTTGCTGACCATATCAAACTCAAGTACATACAATCTAGTATATAACATTTCACCTACATATATCTACAATTTGTAGTTCTAAACATAGTACTTAAACAAAAATGACATCAAATAGAGATGAATACGTTTGCTGGAGAAAGCTACTACGCCTGTCAAATATTGAAACTCTTTGAAGCATTATACTTGTTATTTTGATTTCTTGTCCCAGTTGGATTATTATTCAGTTGCTCAGATTAATTCCGTCTTAACTGGTATAGAACTTTAATCACCTAACAATGCTTGTGTCTATGGTGCAGACATCAACTACAGAGGGCTCAATCGCATCAAAAGATCCTCTCACTGCTAACAAGGTCTAGTTCTAGCTGATTTTACTGGTTTGGATTATCTGTAAACTTATGGTTAGGGAGACTCAAGTAGTGCATCCAGTTCTATGGCACATCTTCGCTTGAGGGGAGGCCATCTTTTAAACTTTTTCTTGCTTTGTAGAATGCCGTCATCACCAATTAACATTTGTTCGACCTGCATGAAAATATCCCATCATGCATTAGCTTAGTTCCTAGAAATATAAGAAGCATGAATATGGAAGATACCCGAAGATGGCAAAATTTGCAGCAAAAAACCCATACTTTCTTTTAAATGGTTATTATCAACATTTCTGTTACTATGATCATATTGGTATTGGCTATTCTCCGACTAAAATTCATGTTACTTGCCTGGCTCATTGAAGGCCGATCTGCTGAATCTTGCTGTATGCACAATGAGGCAACCATAAGAATCTGATTAAGCTGTTCTGAGTCATAGGCATCTCCGAGTGATGGATCGACTATCTCATTATGTTTCTTGCCGAGAAGCAAAGGTTTAGCCTGTAAAGTTATTTGGTTACAGTTTATCCTACCACTCTGATTGATACTTGAAACAATAGGCAATTTGTATTACTACGTCTACAGTTGATTAAATGAAGGGGAGTTGAGATGATTACATACCCACATCACAACACTATTACGAGATTCATCCAAAGCTGGACGTCCGGAAATGAGCTCCAACAGTAACACACCAAAAGCATAGACATCAGTTTTTTCATCCACAATGCCATGCATAAAGAACTCAGGAGGGAGGTAACTGCCATGAACATGTAAGATGAAAGTTACTACAAGGGATCCTTATCGCATATTTACAATAGGTAAAAAGCTTAGGTTCCCACAAACCCAAAGGTGCCTTCAAACTGCGATACAGTGAGGTGAGTCCACTTATCAGGGAGCCATTTTGCAAGCCCAAAGTCAGATATCTACAGAAAACCAAAAGATGAGCAACAACAAATCCTGCTATTTAATGTGGACAAAATAGAACCCCTACAGTTTCCTTGTAGAACTTGTGACTCCAAATTTCTAGACATAAATCAGTAATTAGTAATCTGTAAATAAACTGCATTGAGTTTTATCCCTAAAGTAATAAGAGTCATCGAGTTCTGACACTTGAAGAAAACTTCGTGTTTGTAACAAGTAATAAAACTCATAGTTGAGATTATGTATTATATGCAGGTATTATAAAAGATAACATTCCAAAAACATAGAAATGAATTCAATTGCATGTCAATAAAGCCACTGCAAGACACCACATATTTTCATCGCGTGATGACTGGTACAAAGACATACCTGAGCCTCAAAGTCTTCTGTCAACAATACATTAGCAGCCTTTATATCTCTGTGGATAATCCTCCTCTGGCACCCCTCATGAAGATACGCAAGGCCTGCTGCTGCGCCCAGAGCAATATTATACCTTATGTGCCAAGTCAATTTACCCCTCTCACCTAAAAATGTGAAATACATAATAAAAGAAAGTTAGTCAAAAATCTACATAAGGTGTAATTTCATGAAAAGAAGATTAGGGAACATACCATTAAGCATATTAGCTAAGCTCCCATGAGGAGACAAAGGAAGAACAAGGTGCATCCCACCTTCAACTCCATAGCCAATTACATTGGCAATGTTTGGATGTTTGACATGTACTAAAATTCCTAGCTCAGATAAGTAGTCAGATGTCATTTCCTCTTGAGATCCCCTAGTCAACCTTTTCACTGCCACAGGTTGGCCATCTTTGAGATGTCCTTTGTATACTTCAGAATAACCTCCCTCACCAATCAAATTCTCTTCAAAAATGGCAACAAAAAGATTAGGCATCACAATGTGGTTCTAGAACAATAGTAGGAGCAATTATAAAGTAAAAAGCCAGGATACATATAGAAAGCGTTACCAGGGCTAAAGTTGTCGGTAGCTTGCTGAAGTTCTGAAAGGGAGAAATTCTTCCAGTTAGCTTCAAAGCAGTATTGCAAATCAACATCTAGATTAGGAGCAGGCAACATTGGCATGCTCCGTCGTGCACTCCTACTTTTTCTTTTGGATAGCATCTTTAAGGAAGGTAGTGAAGGTAGGGAAGGCATGTTAGGATGGAATGTATGCAAATGTATGGATGGCCCTTTCTTTAGTCTTTTAATGAATCCTTGCCAACCATCGGAATCTGAAGTGCTAGGCTTGGAAGTGGTTGATTCAGACTCTGTCTGATTCTCTGAAGCTTCTCTTATCGACTCCTCATATACTTTATCCTCCTCGATAACTTCTCTAGTAGAATCCTCATCCATATGATCTTCCCCATGCTTAGACTTCGAAACTCTAGCATAAAATGATAAAAAGGTTAAAATATGGAAGAGATAAACAGATATATAAAAACAAGTAATTAAGATAATATGAAGAAGAAACTAGCGTGTTCAAAGGATTCTCACCTTCAGCGGAGAGAGAAATGGAGGAAGCACAAAATAGTAGCTTGTGTCCTATCTTGAAAAGCTCCTCGTCTGACTCTTCTTCATTGGCATTGCAGGTATTCTCACTGTTAACACAATTTTGGGAAGCCAGAGATGTATAAATAAGATCATTTCTTGAAAAGCACTGATTTTATTAAGTTTTAGAAAATCATGCAAATATTCCACAAAGATTTTACAGGCATACAAACAAGGAAAAAGCTTCTTCTCCCATTTCTTCGTCCATTTTACAGATCACATGCCCCTAAATTGTTTAAAAACTATGTTATCTGAATCTACCTGCAGCCTAATTCAGGAAAACGACGCAAAAATCACAGATTATATTGAAGAGTGAAGGCCATGCCCAGAAATTCAATAATTGTCAAAGCAAACTGGCAACATCATTTCTTGCTTTACCCCCCAATATAACAAATGTTAATGTGTTTCTACCTTTGTCATCCGAATTTTATCATATGACAATTATCCACATAAAGGAGGAGAGTCGTGATAGATTGATGATCAACGTGACAACGGTCTAATATAAGGAATCCTCCGGCCCAATTACTAATTTGGGATTGAGAGGTGGTTGATATGATAGAGATATACAATGATCCATATACAAACACAAAGATTAGCAACTATCTGGTTAACAATACATATTAGCTAAAATTAACGGGGCTGCCTATTTCCTATTTAGCCAAAAGAGGGAACTTTATGAAGTAACAAACCAAACCAAAAATCATCATAATCATACCAAATGAAATTGAGAATATATACCATGGAGAATTAGCTGAATGTTCAAGAATAGTTTCCATGGATCCTCACAGAAAGAACACAAAAATAAACCAAAAAAGGATGAATTAGGCTTCCTCCACAGAATCCAAAAATGGGAGAATAGCAGAATGAATGAGAGAGAAGTATAGGGAGAGGAGGAGGAGATGATGAGAAAAGGAAAAGTTGGAAAATAGCGGTTGTCATGTCGTCAACCTGCATTTGCATGCACCTATATCCCAAAATTGTGGAACGTGCAAAAATAAATATTGTTGGGACCTACAACAAAGATTATATAATTTAAGAACGTTCAAAATATAATTTATGATAGCATATTAGTAGGTATACTCTTAATAGTATAACTTTTTTTTATATTTTATATTCAGCATTAAATTTTGCATGCAGACCAAGATTCTTCAAATAGGGATCACTAATGTCATACTCAAAAAGGTTTTTTTTCTTCGTTCCTCTTTCGAGGTAGATGAAGTCAGGGCGAATCTAGAATATAAATGCTGTGGTCTTCCAAGTTAATCCATATTTAATTCTATCTCTATTTGTTTTTACACACATATATATAGAATTTGATCCGAACATTGAGTTCCGCCGAACCTGCTAACTCATTCTTGGATTTAATACCCATAGGACTTGGTGAGATTTGAAGCCTTACATCACACAAGGTGACATTGAGGTACTACATTATCAAACCTCAAAATATTTGAGTTGAATAAAATGTACATGAAATGCTTTTTGCTGGTGAATCTATAAATTAATTAAGATACAATATATCGGCTACAAAAGAAGGGAGCTCCAACGTAGTGAAGCAATAATTACAAACTTTTGGTACATTTAGTTTATTCATTACTTTACAGTAAAAACACATGCAACAGGCTCCAAACTAGGAAGATTATATTGAAGCTTTGGACATTTTATTGGGCATTACGAGTGATCAACCCTTCAAAGATGGTATATAGGTCCTTGTTTTCATCACCAAAAATTTCAGCTGCTTTCCGCAAAGTATCCTAAAATGTTCAAAATAAGCTGTTATATTTGTAAAAAGTGTGGTAGTTAATGTCATAAGATCAAGTGATATACTTGGGGAAATCATACCTCTTTTGTTTGCTTGTGCGAGTTTAATTCCTTAACATTTGTTAGAAAGGCACCAAACTGCTCGTATGATAGCCGACTCCTGATAATGCATAAACCATCCATGGTAATGAAACAGAAGCTCAAAAGGGAAAATAGGGAACATATAAAGATGAATCACAGATGATAGTGGCAATAGCTTTACCTGACTTGTCGGAAGAACTCCTTCCCATCCACTCGAGCTCGTGCTGGGATAGTACATGAGAAGGTGGTGAGACTCATGTCAGACATCAAAACAACATAAGGCTTTAATTTTGTTAAATTAAGGAGGAGCGGTAATGGGTATGCATTAATGCATTATATATAGGTGTGAAAGAGTAGTGGCGATTAAGCTGTGCATGCTATCCAGTAGAAGGTGGTGATTGCAGACAACAGAACAATCCCTTCATCCTTGAATTAACTTATTCAACAATAGGCCCTTTATTGGGATGAATGTATTTCATTAACTAAAATTTATTCATCCCAACAATTCCACACAAAAGAAGTTGTCCATTATAGACCAACCTTTGAGCTTAAGACAAAAGTGCTGCACTTTTAGATTAAACAAACATCACAGATATCAATTTATGCATGCCAAACTTGAACATAGACAGGAACACAATTCAATTTCTTCAAAAGAAGAACAAACCAGTTTGTGATCCTGTTTCAAGGCCTGACATCGAGCCATACTGGCTTGAGGTTGAAGAATATACTGAAGATCTGTCATCAAACATGCCTCTTGTTGTTGAGAATGAAATGGAATGTCTCCTTGGAGATAGTGGTCTTGGTGACCTTGAAGGAGACACAAATGCCGAAAGACTTGGAGGGGAACCAGGAGGAGTAAGACGTGGAGTACTAGTCTGTGATGCTAACAACAAGCCTGGCGATATGCGAGGCCTAGAAGCTGCAACCATTGATTAAAAATATAAGTTTATGTTTAAGTTACAGAATGTAAATTTTTTTCGTAGATCAAAAGTTGCTTAGCTTAGAGGTCATTGACAATGTCACGAGACAGACAATTTTGGGTTTTAGAGCTTACTTTCTGACTCGGCATCCTCTGAATATGATTGTCCACTCTCTGTTGACTGTGTCCGAGGAGGTGGCAGGGAAGCATCTTCATCTGAATAATTTAAAGCGCTCAGAGATGATATACTTTTCAGTTTAAAGAATTGGCAAAGTTAATTGTTTCCTCTAACCTCTATTTACCCCAAATAGAAAAAGAAGTGTCCAGTACATATGCTAAGAGAAAATCAAAAGGGAAGAGGAAATGACTCAAAGTATAGTAGAATTAGACTACATTGACTACGTTTGACAAAAGATGCAGAATAGATTCTCAAATCAATAAAAAACTTTTAATCCTTAGAACCAATAATAGACAACTTCATGCGTCGAAATATCCTCGTGAGAAGACAAAAATTCCTATATCTAAAAGCTGTGGAGAAAATCCACTCTGATAAACGTACTTCACATAGTAAACTCTGGAACATATGTCACATTGTAAACTTCGGAGCATATTTCACATAGTAAACTTCGGAGCAACACAACACATTCCCAAAATAGATATTGAATATGAGCAAATCGCTGAAAAAGAATATAGACATCGAACATGACAAAAAAGACAAACCTGATCGGCTTTGTCCATTTTTGGCAAGATTTGGAGCTCCAGCCTGTCAAACACCAAAAGTGACGGAGTATTAATAAGGATAGCACATCCTCTACATAGCAAGATTAGGAGGTACTAGTGTTGCCAGTTTATCCTGAAAAAGTTTCAGCACCCGGAAATTCAAGTCCATATCCACGTAATAGTTCAGTACCGTCACAAGCATTGTTTTAGTTCCAGGAGTACTATACTTCTGTGTAGTTAATAAACAACAGGAAGATGGAGAAATCCTTCAATTGACTTACCGGGCTGTCTTCTTCCTCATTGAGTGATCTCATAAGTGTCTTTCTGAAGGCTTCCAACTGTAATTTTCAAGACAACAAATCTTTTTCAACAAATAAATTCCAAAATCAATAGTCTAAATACCATAGAAGATACATGACATCAGAAATTTGGGTCAAGAGGAATAGCGCCTTTATGGGGGTAAGCGGATTGTGGGTGTAAGAGGCTGAGTTAAAAGAAGCTAACACATGTTACGTATCAAAAAAGTAATGATCAAAATAAAGTATAATATAAAACAGACACACACACACACACACACACACACACACACATGACACAGCTTAATTAGAGAAAAGAGAAGATTATCATTAGCTCCAAGTAGTTATGTAGTCTGTACTACAGCACTAGTCCGATGGCAATGCTATATGAGTAAATGTAAGTGCTAGTTCTGGATTTCATCTACAAATTTTAAGCCATTATACACTCTGGATAGTGGGTTAATGAGGCATGAATAACTACCACTAGTGAATTGGGGTGAGGTGAGGTGAGGTGTACGAATAAAGCTCCATTCATATGTTAAAGTGAATAATGTACTTGAATAGACAGTATCTCATAATACTAAGTCCGTGCAGAAAGGATGACTGATACAATAGCATTATGTAATGTATGTAACTGCTCTAACCAGAGGACATTACTGGAAAGTATAAAAATGCTTGTTTGTATAATTGCTAAACTGACAATTACATGCTCTATAACCGGTAGGAGCTTTCGTCACTCCACAAGGTCTTTAACAAGCTACAAATTCCTCCGAATAAAGTGAAGCTATTGGACAAATACCCCTAATAATCTTGTTTTCCCGCCCTTTTTTCCCCTTCCTCTTTTACATTACTCTCTTAAATCTCTTATCGAGACATAAAAGCATATTGCTATTTCAACTAGCTTCTAGATTAAAGGTCACCGAGTTCAGACCTTGGGAATGGAGTCCTCTTCACTCTTCAGCAAAGAACGCTTTACCCCCTTAGTAGGCTTTCCCCGCAACTAGCCTAAATCCGAATTAGTCGTGTCAGTAACTTTTGAAACTGGATGCTTAAAGGAAAAAAGAAGGGGAAAGAAACCTTCTACATTATGTCCAATTAAAAAGAAACCAAATCCACAGGTTCGCCTATTTAAAGATCCAAACATTACTTATTTCTAGCTATCTATAAAAAGATTTAAAGAAAAAACTTTGAGACTCGAAAGCTATAGTCTTTAGACAAATGCTAGTATGGACCAAGTACACCAGCATCATTCAGTTGACAAATTGCGATAATTTGCCCAACTCTAAAAACCCATAATCCAGCTTTCTCGTTTCGCCCATCCCCAACGCCACCCCCAAATTTTCAAATGAGCACAACAAAAACTATGTTTCAATCACAAACTAGCTGGAATTCGCTATTTAAATCCTCTATATCCCTTATGCTTCATCCAGCCCCAAACAAACTAAAAACTACTCCTTTGTCCAAAAAGAATATCACATTTAATATTCAGAAACAATTTAACTTTAATTTTACCCTTAATAACATGAATCATAACTTTTTTAAGACCACATGTATCAAAAGTGTTTCTTTTCATCTTAAATTTTGTGTCAAGCCAACACTGCCACGTTGGGAAGGAGTAAGAGTTAATAATACCTTCGCAACATCACGACTAAGCTTCTTTACAGTATTGGATAGCGCTGCATTCTCTTTCACCAAACTCTCCTGCAAAAATTCAAACACGGTAAAAAAGTCAACCCCTAGTCCAAGAAGAAGAAGATACAACACGAAGCCCAAATTGGTCGGGTCGGACCTTCTCTTGCTCGGCGCGGGAAAGCTTGTCGGATGCATCGGAGAGGGAGGAGTCGAGGGAGTCGAGCTGGGAGTGTAGGTCTGAGATGACGTCATCCCTCTCCGACAGCTGGCGGCGGAGGGCGTCGGCTTCCGATTCCAAGGCGGAGATGCGCGTGGAGAGGGCAATGGAGGTGATCTTACGCGCCACATCTAGCTGTTCAAATGGATCTGACGGCAGTACTTCCAATACTTCCTCGGGAAGATCGAATTCCTTTGACAACATTTTTTAACTTAGTTTACTACTACTATAGTACAAGTACTATATTATTAAAGTTTGTAATTTGTTTTCACAACCCTCCATTGTTTTTTTTTTTTTGTGAAGGTGAGGAGGATAAGGTTATTTTTGGACTTATTTGGTCATTTCTATGTGTGGTTGATTTTCTACTTTCTAGGAAGGTTTCTTGTTTTGTCATGTTTGTGTGTGGTTGCTTCTCAGTTCTCGCCTTTGTAGGAAGATTTGGTAGTTTGCTTTATGGCTGTTGATGCCTTGTTTAAAGATAAAAAATCATATACAGGGAAGTTGATTAAAAGTATATTAATATTAATTATATCTAATTGGGAACACATTAGATCATACAAAAATAACATTTAGTTAATGTTGTTGATCTTATGTTAAATTTAATACTTTTATCTAGTTTGAAACTTGTATGACATTCCACCTAATATTTGATTCAAATGGACATGAGCATAAGGGCATTGATAAAGATGATTAGAAAATATCAACAATGATAAATTAATTTGAATTTGCAACATCCACGATTTAAATTATAATGCTTTGACCACCAAACTATTCTTGCAAGGACGTTCTTATTGACTTGTTCATTGAGCAAGGATTACAAACTCACATGTAATAAAAAACTAGCCACTCTTTAATACGGAGATAAGATTTAGACAAAAATACAAGTGGAGTTTGAATATTTGTAAGCTTAAAATCTATTCATTGTTCCTGGGGTATGACAAATACATTTGGAAATAATTGTTGGACTTTGAACATCTATAAGTTCAAACTCCAAAAATTATTTCTGGGTTTTAAATACTTTTGTGTGACAGAATTGATGGTGTTTGCCTCAGCAGCTTAGAGGTCGTTTGGACAAATGGTGATTTGATTTGATGGAGAAGAAAAGTGGTAAAAATTGCATGGGGCGCCCTATTTGGTCGCCCCTTTATGTTCGCTCCTTTTTAACTTATACCCGTTTTGTTTTTCTGCGTGCATCCGTATCCATTTTTTTGTTAAAAGTATTTTAAAAAGACGATTTTGCCCTTATTTAATAAAAAACTATTGACAAAAATGTAGACTGCACGGGCAAAATTTCAGCATGTTTTGGTATGAAATTTTAGCAAATGAACTAAATAACTTCAGCATGCATTAGAAAAAACTAATTAGAAAATTATATACTGCAAGATAAAAACTTAAGCATGTTTAGTCTGAAATTTTAACAAATGACCTAAAAAAACTTCAGCTTGTTTAGACTGAAGTTTCAGATAAAACTCATGACAAAACTGTAGACTGCATGTCAAAACTTTAGCATGTTTTGGTATGAAATTTTAGCAAATGAACTAAATAACTTCAGCATGCATTAGCAAAAACTCATTAAAAAATTACATAATACAAGACAAAAACTTAAGCATGTTTAGTGTGAAGTTTTAGCAAATGAACTAAATAACTTAAGCATGTTTAGTATGAAATTTTAGCAAATGAACTAAAAAACATCAGCATGTTTAGTCTGAACTTTTAGCAAATGAACTAAATAATTTCAGCATGTATTAGCAAAAACTCATTAGAAAATTACATACTGCAAGACAAAAATTTAAGCATGTTTAGTCTGAAATTTTAGCAAATGAACTAAATAACTTAAGCATGTTTAGTCTAAAATTTTAGCAAATGAACTAAATAACTTAAGCATGTTTAATTTGAAGTTTTAGCAAATGAACTAAAAAATTTAAGCATGTTTAGTCTGAAATTTTAGCAAATGAACTAAATAACTTAAGCATGTTTAGTGTGAAATTTTAGCAAATGAACTAAAAAACTTAACCATGTTTAGTTTGAAGTCTTAGCAAATGAACTAAATAACTACAGCATGTTTAGACTGAAGTTTCGGATAAAACTCATGACAAAACTGTAGACTGTAGGATAAATAATTTCAGCATGCATTAGCATGAAGTTTTAGCTTCAATGTGAAACAACTTCATGCTATATTAACATGAAATTTAGCTTCAACATGAAACAATTTCATGCTACATTAGCATGAAGTTTTAGCTTTAAGGTGAGAGGAGAGGAGGAGATCTCACGCAATTAATGCGTGATGCAGTTTTTATATCTTTTGTCAAGGGTGTAATTGTCATATTATTATGGATTTGTCAGCTGACTACCAAATCAATAATTTTTAAAAATAGAGTATAGGTTAAAATGTGACACAAATATAGGGTACGACTGTAAATGCCCCTCATTATACTCTTTTTTTATTAAAAAAAATAAAGACTAATGTGATATCTATTTATTTCACAATCTACAAAAAACAAACAAAGTCCAACTGCGAGAAACTTGGGACACAATCAATTTACTTGGTCATTGGATGTCCTATCGGAAATAATTCTGACGTTAAATCCAAAATAATTAACTTTATCTCATAAAAGGTAAGGTTGTATACGGTCAAAATCGAGTCTGCCCTTCTTATGACTAATCGAGATTGGAACATGATGGTTCAAGGTTCATCATTGTAATATCGATCCATAATGCGAAGTTAGGTTGTCGAGCTCGAGCCCTAGAGCCCGATCAATATCGAGATCGACCAAGATCGAGCTCGAAACTCAAAGACCGATCAATACCGAGACCGGCCAAGATCGAGACCGATCAATATCGAGATCGTCCAAGATCGAGCTTGAGACCCATAAATCGATCAAGATTGAGATCGGTCAAGATCGAGATCGAGCCAAGAAATAAAAAAGGCGTTATAGCTACAATTGGGGGGAGAATCTCGGCGAAAATCACAGCTTAAATCAAGGAAAAGCTAATTAATTAATCTATCATGGGATCCCCACTTTGTATTTTTAATTATATCCAAAATTGGATTCCCCACTATAGAGTCGTTATCATTTGTAGAAAAACACATTCATTTTGAGATATATAGAAAAGAGAGCAAATACTATCCTTTTTTGGCTTTTGATATTTAGTCATATTGTTTCTTCTACCAATCGTTCTTCACTCAATTTGGAGGTGATAAAACTTGAAGGCTTAGGCTAGCTAGTTCATTCGGTTTGCATTCATTTCTTTTATAACTTATTTCGATATTCATTTACATATCTTTCCCAATTTGTATCAATTTATATCACGTATTCTTAGAACTACGTATAAATTCAACTCTATCCGTTTTTCGGGTAAACAATTTAGCGCCCACCGTGGGGCTAAGGATAATAGTGGTTATTTGGTATGAATCTTTGTAAAACGCACTATTTTACACTTGCTCTTGGAAGTATCTTTGATTTCAGGTTAAAAATGACGAACTCTCAATTAATGGCCCTACCTATCGACAACGAAGCTGGCCATCAAGGTGAGAATAACAACCTGATGTCCGGGTATGAAAGGCCACTCGTTGACCCCATTGGAACTCGGGTCGTAGATCCAATTGACATTAATTCGCATGTGGCCATTGAAGCGAACCAACATTCCGACCCCGAAAATAGCATTCATGGTGGAACTCGATCTGCAGTTCGAAATACCCAAAATGTTGGAGAAGACAGGATCAATGTGCGTATGATTTTTGAAATGTTGCAAGCTCAATAGGTAGCGATAACTCAGTTGCAGAGCCAAACCCAGGCACCGAGCAAGCCTGAGCTCGGTCCACCCCGAGAAGTCACCCACAAAATAAGGCCAGCTGTAGTAAGGTCAAATAAATAAGAATCGGGGACTAACCCCGAAATTATAAAGATGCTCGAGGAACTGACAAAACAGATAGAGTTAGGATAAAAGAGGATTGAAGAAAACAATAAAAAAGTAGTAACTTATAACTCCAGGGTTGATCAGATCCCGGGGGCACCACCAATATTGAAGGGTTTGGATTCCAAAAAGTTCGTACAAAAGCCGTTCCCCCGAGCGCAGCTCCCAAACCGATCTCCAAGAACTTCCGCATACTCGAGATTCCTAAATATAATGGAATAACCGACCCCAACGAACATGTCACCTCTTACACATGTGCCATTAAAGGGAATGATCTAGAGGAAGACGAGATCGAATCCGTATTATTAAAGAAATTCGGGGAAATCCTATCAAAGGGAGCAATGATATGGTATCATAATTTACTACCTAACTCTATCGATTCTTTTGCCATGCTTGCAGATTCTTTTGTAAAAGCACATGCCAGAGCCATAAAGGTCAATACCAGGAAGTCAGACCTTTTCAAGGTAAGGCAAAAATATAACGAGATGCTAAGAGAGTTCGTATCTCGTTTCCAAATGGAACAAATGGATCTACCCCGGTCACAGACGATTGGGCCGTTCAAGATTTCACCCAAAGACTAAACGAACGAAGCTCAATGGCTTCACAACAGTTGAAGCAGAACTTGATTGAGTACCCGGCTGTTACCTGGGCCGATGTACATAATCGATATCAATCAAAGATTAGAGTCGAAGACGGCCAGTTGGGGGCCCCTTATGGGTCCGTTATTAAAAGGTACATCGACCGAGAATTGAGGTTGAACAGTGACTGATACCGAGTGTATAATGGAGATCGTAGGGGCAGCGAATCAGGACGCAACTTCGTACGAGGTGAAAGGAGAAGTGATCGAGGCCAAGGGTCTCTAGGGCTGATGAACAAGAGTGGTTTCGACAGGCATACCGGACCTAAGGAAGCATCGCGGTTATCAGAGTATAACTTCAATATTAATGCATCCGCCATCGTATTAGTTATCGGACGCATCAAAGATACTAAATGGCCTCTACCTCTGCAGACCAATCCAGCCCAAAGAAATCCCAATCAAATGTGCAGGTATCATGGCGCCCAAGGCCACAGAATAGAAGATTGCAGGCTGTTGAGAGAAGAGGTAGCCCGGTTATTCAATGAAGGGAACCTTCGAGAGTTCTTAGGTGACCAGGCCAAGAATCATTTCAAAAACAGAGAGTTCAATAGACAAAACGAACAAGAAGAGCCACAACACATTATCCACATGATCATCGGATGGATCGATGTCTCCCCAGGGTCCAGTGCTTAAACGCACTAAGATGTCGATTGTAAGAGATAAGCAATCTCGAGCTCAGGATTACATACCTAAAGAAACATTATCCTTTAATGACAAAGACACAGAAGGAATCATGAAGCCCCATAATGATGTACTGGTAATATCTGTACTTATGAATAAAACTCAAGTTAAGAATATGTTAATTGATCCAGGTAGTTCGGCCTACATCATTCGATTGAGGGTCGTAGAGCAACTCGGTCTACAGGACCAGGTCGTGCCCGTAACCCTGGTACTAAACGGATTCAATATGGCATGTGAAACTACTAAGGGCGAGATAATTCTGCCAGTAAACGTGGCCGGGACCATCCAAGAAACAAAGTTTCACGTGATCGAGGGCGACATAAGGTGTAACACCCTGTTCGGGAGGTCGTGGATCCACAACATGAGAGCAGTACCCTCGACCCTTCACCAGGTTCTAAAATTACCAACACTGGAGGGAATCAAAACAATCTGCGGAGAGCAACCAGCCACAAAGGAAATTTTTGTCGTCGATGAAGTGATTCTGATATCATCACTCTCATTGACAAAGGGATCAAATTCGAAGGAAAAACGGGATACCAAATAACAATCACAAACGTCGGTCTCGACCCAACTAGAGAAGCAGAAGACTGACAAAGATGATGATTATAGGATCCCTCGATCCTTCGTGGTCCCCGATGATTCCGACGCTACCAAATCAACGGTCAAAGAACTGGAGCAAATCACATTAATCGAACATATGCCCGAACGAAAGGTATACCTGGGCACAGAGTTAAGTCCCGGGCTCAGGAAAAAGCTTATTCAATTTCTTATAGCTAACATGGACTATTTTGCTTGGTCCCATCTTGACATGACAGGGATCCCACCGAAAATCACCACTCATATACTAAGCTTGGATCCGAAATTCAATTTGGTAAAGCAAAAAAAAAAGGCCCCAGTCCGAAGTCAAACATGCCTTCATCAAGGACGAGGTAACCAAACTTCTCAAAATAGGATCCATTCAAGAAGTAAAGTACCCCAAATGGTTAGCAAACGTGGTGGTAGTCCCTAAGAAGGGAAATAAACTTAGAATGTGTATAGATTGTAAAGACCTGAATAACACATGCCCCAAGGATTCTTTTCCTTTGCCTAATATCGATCGTATGATCGATGCCATGGTCGGCCACGAGACTCTCAGTTTTCTCGATGCCTACTCCGGGTACAACTAGATACAGATGAGCCCGTAGGATCAAGAAAAGACCTCGTTTATCACTAAGTATGATACCTACTGTTATAACGTAATGCCATTCGGTCTAAAAATTACCGGTGCAACTTATCAACGCCTAGTAAATCAAATGTTCAAAGAACAAATAGGAAAATCAATGAAAGTTTATATTGATGACATGCTAGTTAAGTCCCTACGAGCAAAGGACCATTTAAAGCATTTGCAGGAAACTTTCGATATACTGAGGGAATACAATATGAAGCTCAACCCCGAAAAGTGTGCATTCGGGGTTGGCTCGGGAAAGTTTCTTGGTTTCATGGTGTCTAATCGGGGAATCGAGATCAACCCCTATAAAATCAAAGTTATCGAGGATATCACGGTAGTGGATAATGTAAAGGCCGTGCAGAGGCTGACGGGGCGGATAACCACCCTAGGACGATTCATTTCGAGATCCTCAGATAGGAGCCACCGGTTTTTCTCACTGCTTAAAAAGAAGAGCAATTTTACATGGACTCCGGAATGCCAGCATGCCTTAGAGGAACTAAAGCGGTATTTATCGAGCCCGCCGCTGCTTCATACCCCGAAAGTGGACGAACATCTTTACCCGTACTTAGCTATCTTAGAGATAGCGGTAAGTGGAGTCCTGATCCGAGAAAAACAAGGTACGCAATTCCCTATTTATTATATAAGTTGGACCTTATGCGAGGCCGAACCTAGATATCCACACTTATAAAAATTAGCGCTTGCTTTAATAAGCAATTCTAGGAAACTAAAACAATATTTCCAATATCATCCGATATGTATTGTGACAACTTATCCTCTTCGAAATATTTTACACAAACCCGAGTTTTTGGGTCGATTGGCCAAATGGGCCATAGAAATCAGTGGGTACAATATTGAGTATCGACCCCAAATCTCCATCAAATCTCAAATCTTTGTGGACTTTATGGCTGACTTTACGTCGGCCTTCATACCCGAGATTGAAAAAGAACTACTGATAAAATAGGGTACATCTTCGGGAGTCTGGACCCTCTTTACGGATGGTGCTTCGAACGCGAAGGGGTCCGGACTAGGTATCGTACAAAGATCACCCACAGGTAATGTAGTTAGACAGTCTATCAGAACTACAAAATTGACTAACAATGAGGCCTATTATGAGGCCATGATTGCAGGTCTCAAACTAGCTAGAAGCTTGAGAGCGGAGGTCGTAGAGGCTAAGTGTGATTCCTTCCTCGTGGTAAACCAAGTTAATGGGACTTTTGAAGTCTGAGAAGATCGAATACAGAGGTACTTGGATAAACTACATGTGACTCTACATCGATTTAAGGAATGGACCTTATAACACGTACCTCGAGAACAGAACAGTGAGGTCGACGCTCTTGCAAACTTAGGTTCATCAGTCGAAGATGACGAACTCAACTCGGTGACTATCGTACAACTCATGAGATTGGTAATCGAAGAAGGTCACGCCAAGATAAACTCCACAAATTTAACCTGGGATTGGAGAAACAAATACATAGAGTACTTAAAGTACAGGAAACTTCCATCAGATCCAAAGGAATCGAGAGCTCTGCTCATAAAGGTATCATGGTTCACCTTGTCCGAAGATGGAACGTTGTTTAGAAGGACGTTCGATGGACCATTGGCAATATGTTTGGGACTGGGAGATATCGATTACATCCTATAGGAAATTCACGAGGGCACTTGTGGAAATTATTCCGATGCCGATTCGCTGGTCCACAAAGTAATCAGAGCAGGGTATTATTGGACTGATATGGGCAATGATGCAAGGGAGTTCGTTCGAAAATACGACAAATGCCAAAGGCATACGCCCATGATTCATCAACCCGGGGAACTACTCCACTCGGTCCTATCCCTATGGACTTTCATGAAATGGGGAACGAACATCGTTGGCCCCCTCCCATCGGCCCCATGTAAGGTTCAGTTTATTTTGATTATGACTGATTATTTCTCTAAATGGGTTGAAGCACAGGCTTTCGAGAAAGTCAGAGAAAGGGAAGTCATAGACTTTATTTGGGACCACATCATATGTCGATTCGGGATGCCATCCGAGATTGTATGTGATAATAGAAAATAATTCATCGGCAGCAAAGTAACTAAATTTCTCGAGGATCACAAGATCAAAAGGATCCTATCAACATCTTATCATCCCAGCGGGAACGAACAAGCCGAATCGACCAACAAAACCATCATCCAAAATCTTAAGAAGAGATTGACCGACGCCAAAGGAAAATGGAGAGAAATACTATCCGAGGTCCTATGGGCATACCGCACAACATCGAAATCTAGTACCGGAGCAACACCATTCTCGTTGGTTTATGGCATTGAGGCTCTAATCCCGGTCGAGGTCGAAGAACCTAGTATCAGGTTTCGATATGCAACAGAGGAGTCGAATAACGAGACCATGAATACGAGCCTAGAATTGTTGGATAAAAGGCGAGAAACCGCTCTCGTCCGATTGGCCGCCCAAAAATAGTGGATCGAAAGGTACTACAATCGAAGAACCAATCTTCGACATTTTAACACCGGGGACTTGGTGCTAAGAAAAGTCACCCTCAACACCTGAAATCCGAATGAAGGGAAACTGGGTCCGAACTAGGAAGGACAGTATCAGGTTCTCGAAATCATCGGAAAAGGGTCCTATAAGCTCGGCATGATAAACGACAAACAAGTATCGAGCAATTAGAACGTATCACACCTAAAACGATACTACTGCTAAGGTACGACCCCCCCCCCCCCCTTATTTTTTATATTTCAAAACTAAACCTTGCAGGTGTTCGACCAGAAACAACGATGGATTCTTCAACACAAAGCCTTTAGGTCTGAAAGCACGTGTTGCACTCTTTTTTCCTTAGACCGGTTTTGTCTTAAATGGGTTTTCCAGCGAGGTTTTTAATGAGGCAACCATTGATCGTGCTAACTTAGAATAATTCAACAGTATCCGAGACCTCTTTACAATCAACCTCGAATACTGGGGGGGGGGGTATTGCCCTCGAATATCAAGTTTGATGCAAGGAAGTTACTTCATGGCAGCAGGGTCTCGATAGGAAAAATTTGTAAGGGCCAAACGGTCAAACGAACCATGTCCGTATAGTTTGCTCGAGCCCTGGCACAAAACATGTACGCATGTATAATGATTTATAAAGAGAAGTATTTTTCTTTATCGATATCTTGTACCTTAGAAAAAGTTTTTCTACTTCATATTCTCGATCTATTATGTAAACAGGCTTAAGGGCCGACCATGACCGGAGTTCAGATGATTACCCCTACAATTAGGGATTGCCGTCCGAAAAATAAACGAGATCGAATAATATAAACTCCGAAGATCATAAGACCTTTTAGGCAACCCTAGATTTTATAGGCCACGGCCACCCCACTCGGGGAATGACACTTCGGGCAAGCTCGAAGTAAAACGGGAAAATAAGCCCAAGAGGCAAATCCCTAATTAAAGAGGCTACGTCCGAATTAACACGGATCGGAGACGTCCGAATTTTATAACAAAACAGGCCTTCGAAATCTTTTATAAACCGGTTAAAAAGGCTACCCCCGGCAAAATCATAAAAGGTTTCGATAATATCAAGCTTCAAAAACTCTAATGAGTACAAAATTGTTCGAACTCTCGAACAATTCCTTATTTCATGCCAAGGCATTACAAGTTTCGCAAATACAAATAATAAGAAACTCTTTCAAGACGAAAAGGGGACAAAGCCATAAACAATCTTTTTACAAAAGCCTAAGGGCTGTTTTTTGCCTTGAGTTCGAGAGACCATCCTCGCTCAAATAAAAAACCTAAGGGTTACCTTACTTCGAGTTCGAGCAAGTACTCACTCGATCATAAAGTCCAAGGGTATATTAATTCAGTTCCAATCAAATTATCTAAACCTCAGATCTTAGAATATAAGTTCATAATTTTATAAGGCGTAAAGGAAGAAAGTTTTTATATATATGTCAGAAATTATTTACAAGGGCAGCATGGCACGATCTAGTTTCTCTTCAAAAGACCGAAACAGCCTTAAAAGAAACACAAAAAAATACTAATCCTAAAGGACTTACTCCTCTCCGGGAGAAGTATCTTCGCCCTCGAGGCCTCCTTTGCTTTTAGATCCACTCGTACTCCCGGTATCATTATCATTAGGAAAGGCCAACACTCTGGTTTCAGCTTCAAGCTCCTTAGCATTTTCGATCTCGGCTGTAAGATCGAAGCCACGAGCATGGATCTCCTCGAGAGTCTCCCTTCGAGACTGGCATTTAGCATGCTCGGCAACCCAGTTTGCTTGAACCCGATCAGCCTCGGAAACCTCCTTTGCTTGAACCTGAGCAGCTTCAGCATCGGACCGGTAGACGGCCACCATTACATCAGCATTAACCGTGATTATTTCGACCGCCGATTTGGTCGCTGCAAGTTCTGTGGCCAGTCTCTCTCGATCAGAAGTTGCCGAGCCCAACTGAGACAACTCCTCGATTTTCTTGGCTTGCACCAAGGCCTTCTCTTTCAAGCTTCGGAGTTGGGTCTCAGCCGAGACCAGTTGATCTCGGTCAACCTCCTTTTCTGAGGCAAGGCGGTCCATGTTTTTCTTCCACTCCACGGCTTCCGCTTTCACTACGTCCACTTCAACACGAAGTTGTATGATTACATCAAACTTTTGCAGGACCTGTGGGACCAAACTGTTAGCCATCACGCCCGAGTCAGTGTCATTAACTTCAAAGATTCTTTTTACCTGCTCGTCCAGATCAACTTGTTCTTTCCGAGCTGCTTCTAGCTTAACCCGTAGTCCTTTTGCTTCTCCTTCTTTTTGCTCACTAAGAAGCTTGAAGGCATCTCTCTCCTCAGTAAGTCCTCGAATTTCGGCTTCGTACCGGCTCCGCTTCCCTCGGGATTGGAAAAATACCTCGTGATGAAGCACATAGGCCTACAAAAATAGAAAGAAGGAATTATACAAGGAATGAAAAATACAAGAATAAAAATTGACAAAGAAAATATGAACTTACCCGATTTAGGGCCTATTGAGCTTCGTTGAAAAGACAAGACACTCCCACATCGCCCGAGCTCTTCTTCAGAGCCTCCAAGTAACTCAGACCGGTGACATCTTCTACCATAACAAAATAACTACGGAAAGGATCTTCCTCTCCATGGGATCCCTCCTCGTGACAAGCCTCCACGGCTTGAGCGTCACGTATCATCGACTTGGAAAATGAAGGAAACGAGGGGGAATCCCCGATCTCTATTGTCTCAAGTAGGTTTTTTAGGGTGCTGCTTCCGTTTTGATGAGCCTCAAGCCCGGTTTCTGCATCGACATCCACCGCCTCTTCAACGGTCTCTTCGCCCTGAGGTAAAGTATCTTCGATTCCCCTCGGCTCGGTAACTTGGGCCGTAGTCTCCTCCTCGACCTTATCGAGCCTAGACGGAGCAGTATCAACCTGTAAATGCCTAATTTTGGCTATTTTATTTTTCTTTTTCTTTTTCTTTTTATGTTTATTATGTGTGTATATGTAGGTTTAAGGTTTGATTGTATTTTAATTAAGAAGGGAATAAAAGGTTGGGCTAAATTGCATTTTTAAGTGAAATGGACCAAAAAAGCGGACCAAATCAGTGGCCCAAAGGCACTAACACGGTTCGGATGAGGCCATCTAGGGAGATGAGTTAAACGACGTAGTTTCATGGTGAAACTATGTCGCTTTGCTTAATGAATCAGAGGTCTAATCTCAACCATTGATTACTCTTTGATCCAACGGCCCTTATCTATCCCCCACCCTAGGTATTTAAAGCCTAAAATCCCAAAACATTGCCCCATTTCCCTTATTAAGCTCCCCCTTTCTTCTTTCCCTCTTTCTCTCTCTCACTCTCTTCCCCCCTTTGCCTGCACTACCGCTGCCGCCTGCCAGAATTCGCCACGGGCGGCAGAGCACCTCCAAACACCCCCAAATCATCACCTTACTCTCCCCTCAACCTCCTCTCTCCAAATCTCCAACCCAAACCCCTCAAAACTCGCTCAAATTCCACGATATTTAGATCTAAAAAACCCCACACCCCATTTTCCCCTTAAAATCGTGAAGATTGAACCATATCCTCTACCTAATACCTATATAGATGGATAGAGCTCGGTATGGGCTACCAACTGACATTGGTCTCAACCTAAAATTTCGGCCAGTTACCCCCCCACTGCCCGCCGACCTGCTCACACTACCACTCCACTGCCTCACCACCACGAAATGCCATGAACCTTTGTTTTGGCTATTATAGACTCAAAGACCTTCATTTCTTTTTGGCAAGACACTGAAACCCTTTTGTTTTAGCGTCTGCCCAAAAGAAACTTGCATTTCGGAGTCGGAAAACCGCCTCTTGGCATCTCTGTAGTTTTCTCGTGGCTCGAACAAATTTAAGCACACTCGTTAGGTATAATTGTCATCTCTTTAATTAATTTTTGATTTTTTTAGTAGGTTAGTTTCTGATTTTTGATTTTTATGTTTTGGTTATTTCTTGTTAATTCAGTTTCAAGTTAGGTTTATTTAATTAGTTATCTCTATTTAGTTTAGTTGTTTGTTAGATTGTTATTGATTACACATGATCTTTAGTGTATTAGTTAAATCATTCACTTAGTTAGTCGATTATTTAGTTGTTGTTAGTCGTTGTCTGATTGTTAACGATGCTCGTTCTGTTTTGAGCATTAGTTTGTGAATTTAGTTGTTTATTTAGTAATTAGTTTGCACAAATCGAATTCATTCCAATCAAGTTGGTTTGAATACTTAGTTCGATTATATTTTTAGTCTAGTTTATACTTTGTCAGTTCATAATTGTTCAAGTTTAATTTGTGTTGAGCAAGTAATTTGGTGTTGATGGTTAAAATTTGAATTTTAGGTTATTTTATCATAAAATAGGGTAATAGTAGCCTACTTTTACTACTAGGGTAACTGAAATGATATTTTTTCTCCTTCCTTCTAACATAGCAGATTTTCAGGCTGTCCATTCACCTTTTGGACAGCCTTTGAATAGTGTTTAGTACACAAAGTCAGTCCTTTTGAACAGACTTTTGGTGAACCAAAATCTGTCGACTTTATTTTCCTATTTAAGGGGCTTCTCTTTCCTCACTTCAGACGGACTCGATCACACACCTTTTACACTCATAAAAGGGGGCACATATCTTTAAAACAATCAGCAGTTGTGCACATATGGCGAGCTGAAATTTCAGAGCCTTTGTGAGTATTGCTTGTGTGCAAAATCTTTGGAAAAACAAAAAAGATCCCTTAAGTAATTTCTGGGGTTACTAGTTGCTAGTTCAAGCGCTTTCTTGCTGGGGTTTTCGGGAGTATTCTTGAGTTCTGTTACTGTTGTTTTTTGCTGTTCGTTTGGTGCTGCTGTTGCCGGGTTCTAGTGTATGCTCTGTTTGTTAGTTCAACATCTTCGAAGGTCATTTTTGCTGCTAAAATTCTGCAATTAGGTAACTCTTTCAACCTTCAGAGTAATTTTCTTTACAATAAACAATGAAAATATTGTTTTGAAATGTGTTTTGATCCTTACATTATTATAAGAAATGAAAAATGTTCAACTTTTCATTCTCTGATTGGATCTGTTTGTTTTCAGATTTAGTTGTTTTATGTACCTTAGTTGTTAATGTATAGTTAATGTGTTGGTAAACAGGTAAAAAGGAAAATTTAAAAAGAGCTTCAGCTTTCTTGCTCTTTGATATCTATACATTTTAATACATGCTTTTGTTAATATAGGGATTCTATATGAAAAATTAAGGAGCTTCACTTAATTCTGTTTGGACAGTGGTTCATTTTGCTTATCTTTTGAATGTGATTTGCAAGTAAATAAGTGAGCTTTGGATATGAAATTGGAAAAAGATTGTTTGTGTTGAAGTTTATGCAATAGTTTATTCCTCTGTTTGGTTCATTTAATTTTTCAAGTGTTAATATAGTGTGTTTAGTGGTTTAATCTCATTTTTTCAACGAAGTTGCATATCTTGAAGTATGGAATTAAGTTGTTAAACTAGTAGAAGTCTTCTGGAAATATTTGTTGAAGAGTTATGGGTATATTCTTTCTCTTAATGGAAAGAAATAAAATAGTTGGGCTTAATAAATTAAGTCCAGGCCCAAGCATTCATGCTAGTTGGTCTGGCCCTTTTAATAACCATTAGGGCCATGAAATATTGGCCCTTCTTCCATAGAAAATCCTTGCTGGCCCGATGCCAAATAAATAAATGTAGTTGAATAACTAAAATTCATTTTTTTCCTTGTAATTAAAATATTTTGACAACTTAATCACTTTAATAATTAGTTTAAACGGTAAGCAATTAGTAGGCGCGCTATAACTTCGCGAAATCACTTACGTAGCATGATGTTTAATATTTAATAAATTAATTCAATAATCTCATACCATTATCTAATTAGTTTTAGTTAATTTTTAATTTAAATAATTATTTGTTAAAATCGCGGATTCGCTTGTGTAGCGCAATAGTTGACTTTTTAATAATTTTTAAGAATTAATTTTCTCAAATGTATTAATATCTCAAAAGTATTACAAATAATTAATTGTCATTATTTTGGATTTGCTTGCGAGGCGTGTTCATGATAAGTTAATTAACTTCGTTTTCGATTACGCATTCGCTTGCGTAGTGTGGTTATGACATCTTTTTATTCAAAAAATATTTCTTAATTTTTCTAATAATCAAGCAATAAAAGCGGACATAGGTAAAACATGAAAATCAATAAAACATAGTTTATCCAAAATAATATAAGCCAAATGTAGTCAATGAAGCGACCGTGCTAGAACCACGTGACTCGGAGAATGCCTTACACCTTCTCTCCGGTCAATAGAATACCTTATACAGACTTTATTTTTGCAGACCAATAATAAAAGAGTTAAACCTTCCTTTGATTAGGGATTCAAATAAAAGGTGACCTGGAACACCAAAAATCAATTACAAGTGGCGACTCTGAATAACAAATTAATCCCTATTTCAAAATTATCACTTTAATTGGAAAAACTCTTTAACCCACAATCCACACAACATACATATTTTTTTTGGGGAGGGGGGGAGGGGGAGGAGTAAAAAAGGGGTGTGACAGCTCTGGTGACTCTGCTGGGGACACATAATTCGAGCTTGTACATGCTGACTTTTATTTGGCTTTATTACTTTTGTATATATTGTGATTTATTTGTGCCTAATGCGCTATTTGTCCGCTTTGATATCGTTGAACTGTACATATAAATTGTCTTCTCACGCACCCCTCTGAGTTTTCTTGAAATTTAATTTGGGCATTTGTTTGACTTAGCATGCTTTCTTTGAGATAGCGGAGGTGCTTATAGTCTGGTGAAGGATTTTTGTCACACATGTTTTAGACGGGGAGCACCACCAGCTAAGCCGGAAAGCAATGCTACCGGTACGCTGACCCTCCCCGGCTCGAGTTTTCTGTTTGAGTTAAGCCAGTCTAGATACTTTCTCCACCAGGATTTAAACCTAGAAGAACAAAACTCATGCCAGATATCCCTAGTAGCTTCGCTTTATTTGCATCATGTGCATTTGACTTAACATGGCTCGACACAAGGGCCGGGTTCTATTTTAGGACATGCACCTTGTTGAGACCATTATGTTCATGTTATGTGCTACATGTTACATTATTTGGGCGGCTTGCATGTCGACCGACTTTAGGATAGATCAGTTGAATGATCAGAGAGAAATAAAAATGAATTAAAAAAAATACATTCTCTTGATTTCAGTACAAATGTCCGTCATTTTAGAAAAAATAATGTGGTCTAGTGCGTATGTTTTTAAAGATTAATTTTCATAAAATATTAAAAGAGAAAACGTAATCGGTTTTACCGAACTACGCGGGTTTGATTCTCAGTGGATGTGAGATACGTAGGCGACCTCCATCAGGTTCGACCCACATTTTTTTTAAAAAAAGCATAAAAATTACACCTGTGCATAAAATTTTCGAATAAATAAAAAATTACTATTTTTGGTCACCTTTTACTGTTTTGCCCTCGTATCCAGCTGTTTTTGCCGAGACCACCTTATAATCTTCCTCGGAAGTGCTAAAGGGCTATTTTTGTAAAAATAGCTGCTTTGTCCATTCTTTTTCGCTTCTTTACCATTTTGCCCCTATGTTCGGCCATTTTTTCAAGACAGCCTAAAACCTTCCATGAAAGTAATGAAGGGCCGTTTTTGTAAAAATAGCCATTTTATTTTATTTTGTCTATTTGTTATTATTTTGTTCCATTTTTGCCGTTTTGCCGAGACAACTTTTAAACCTTTCATGAAAGTATCAAAGGATCATTTTTGTAATAATAGCCATGTTGTCTATTTTTATCTACTTTTATCATCTTTCCTTTGTGTCCGATCATTTCTGCCGAGGCGGCTTTAAAAGCTTTTCTCGAAAGAATCAAAAAGGATATCTCCATAATAATATTAATTTTTGCCCTTTTACCATTTTGTTCTTGACCCGACCATTTTTATTAAGACCATGTTTAGAAATGTTGGAGGACAATCTTTGTAATAATAGGTATCTTGATTTTCATGAACTACGCGCACTTAATTCTTGACTCTATGCAAGATACCTAGGCAACCCTTCTATGGTCTGGTGTCGCGTCTAAATCAGACAAATTGGTCAAGTCTTACCATTTGGGTCACAATGGACTGGTCTTCAAAATTGTATCTTCCTCCAACGAGGGTGTCCGCTCTTCAATAAACCCTTGCTTCAAAATATGGTTAGGGTCGATTACTTGAGTCCCGCATTGCCATTTCTAACTTTCATGAGTCAAACCCCAGGGTATTGAATATTTTTGTATTATCTAAGCTTGCATCGGTCCTAACCTCATGTTCTACCACTTAGGTGCGATATGGACACAATGAAAAGAAGATCTGACGAAAAGACCAAAAGATGACGAGCCCCCACAAATATGGCTTATGCCTAAAATACCCCGGTTGTTGAGATAATGGTAAAAATATATGGGCATTTGTGAGCAGGAAAAGATAAAGGACCATTTGGGTCACTTTGTGAACATTATGGAGGTCAACCCAAGGAGGGACTTAATAGTTTCGAAATGACTCCCACTTTGGAGGAGTTAGCTGGATACACAAGGTTAGGCGATGAGCTTCGGAAGAAGAGACCTTTGGCCCTAAGGGACATCACTGACAGTAAGTTCCTTGAGTAGATAACAATCAGCCAAAATAAAATAGCAAGTGTGGAATGAGGGCACGTTTAATTGGGTTTCTTGTACGACAGGTATGGGTGTCCAGGTGGATTTTCAAAGCACGGGAAAGTGCTTGATAATAAAATTGGATACAAAGCTTGGCAAAGCCATGGGCGAAGAGCATTCTTAGTGGCATTTCTAGGGACGATGGTTTTCCCGAGGCATGACTAAGTGGAAAGGACGTCAATATCATTCCTATGGTATTGTCAGATATTTACCGTGCCCTGACTAAGTGTCAGGAAGGAAAAGATTTCTTTGAGGGCTGTAACATCATACTCCAAATATGGTTTTTAGAGCACCTTCTCAGTCATCCCGTCTGGGTAAATTTTAGTGTCCACTGGAGCAACAATGAGCTTGAAGATAGGATTATAGATGTGACCGAAGATAGTAGCTTCCCCAAGGGCGTCGAAGCATGGAGAGGGCATCTTTAAAAGTTGACTGCTACTGAAATCACATGGAACTGCCACTAGTTCTCACCAAAAGAAGTCATATACATGTCTTACCACCATTCGTTTTTGATTTTGATGGGTCTTCGGGGTTTTCAACCGTATGTGGCTATGAGAGCCCTACGCCAGTTAGGTCAAAAATAAGTAGTGCCCACAGTGGAGCACATGCAATGATTCACGTGGAAGGTAACATCGGAGGATTCTATTCGTGAGGCTTATGCTCAGCAGGTTTGGGATAAAATTGAGGTGCTTAGATTTCACACTATGGTGGAAGATCATGATCGAGGAGAGTTAGACCCTGCATATTTTGAGTGGTTCTATGACCAAGATGCTTTTGGATCCAGGCAAGAGACAGTTCTGAAGAGCACGATAGAATGGGAGACTGAAATCAGAATAAGAGTAGGGCAGGTCAAGGAAGAAATAAATAGAGACTATGAATCCATCATCTGGGCTCTGCGTAGGGATATAAGTATCGCCAACGTGAATAGGGATTTGCAGTGCATTGAGTTTAAAGAGGAGAAAATCAGATTGACACATGAGGTTCAAGCGCTTCAAGAACAACTTCAACAAGCGAGAATAAGGGCAGCTACTCACCAACATGCAGCCATTCTATAGCACGAAAAAATGCATTACAGCCTTATCATCCATGATCTAAGGGCTTGGGCCAGGGCTACCGAATCAGGTAAGAACCAGGTAGAGAATGAGCTAGCAAAGGTTCAGAACCAGCTGAATCTAGCGTTACAATGTGAGGCGGATATATCAAACATAGCCTATAACCATGAGCTACAGATCCAATTTTTAAGTCAGAGTCAGGAGCATGTTAGAAGGAGGGTCTATGAAGTGGCTACTTATACCGCTCGAGGGTGTGTGACTTGTCAGGGTTTGACCCAAGAGCAATTTGCTACAGTAGCGCCCAATTTCATACGCCATATTGCCACAGACTTGAAGCGCATATACCATGATATAAGAGGTCAGCCGCAGGAATAAGCACCTTGACTACAATGATGCTGGTGGATTCTCCTGCAGAGATTAAAGTCTTTTTTTAGTTGGCAGTCCACTTTGATTGTTCATTTGTAGTCATCGAGTCCGTAAGAGTCTTTTGGTGTTTTGAGTCTTGTTGTTTTGCCTTTTATTTTTATTTTTATTTTATAAAAAAAAGGTCTGTTTTAGTCGAGTCCGGTCTTGTTTAAATATTTGTCTTTTAGATTGTATCTTTATGTAATTTTCCTTTGTCTTGTATCAAAAAGAAAAAATCAGAAGAAAAAATCAGAAATCAATGAAAAAGATTTTGTTTTAGAAAAATTCGAAAATGAACCAAAAAGATGTTTTTTGTACATTAAAAAAAAAGGAAAATTTTGTTTTGTAAATTAAAACAAAAACACAAAAAACACAAAAAACAAAAAAGAAAACCAAATGGTCATGTCGTGAACTACGTAATGATATTATTTATGCGGCGACATGATACGTAGGCAACCCCCAAAAGGTTCGATCGAAATATTTCTCAATAATTCCAAAATAAGGGATGAAGATAAAAAGGTGTAAAAAAAAGAAGAAGAAGAAGAAGAAGAAGAAAAGAGAAGAAAGAGAGAAAACAAGAGCGTCAATAAGCAACAGCCTTATAAGTCGGAATGAAACATGAAGCCTTCCAAAAGCATGTTAGAAGTGGTGATATTGTTAGGAGCATGGCATATTACGTATGATTCATATCTCTAAAATGCTTAACCCTAACACGTTTGTTATCTCTTATTTAGTAAGCTTAAGGCGGTTGGTTTGTGGTATAACTGCAACACATCATTACTTTACCTGATATAAGAGGAAGGTAGCAATGGCTAACAATGATGAAATCGAGGTGGTCAATGACGACCCTTAGGGTTAATCAGTTGAGCAAGAGTCGGAGGAAGTAAGAAGATTGAAACAACAATTGTCTGATGTGTATTAAGCTTGGGTCTCCGGTCAGCCTTCGCCTAAGGATCCCTCAGAGGGAACTTCCACCGTATCCCCTGGATACTCAACCACAGCTCCCCACAACGAGTGATCATATTCTACCTCCTGGGTATTTGCCAAACTATAGTTTCCATTCCGCCCCTGGTACCTCCAATGTGCGACCTCCTGCCGCACCGGTTAGGAACACCCCTCTCTTTATGTTTGGTGCGCCAGTGTATACAATCCCACCACCAAATCCTGTGACGAGGCCAAACATCAAGCCATTACATCATGCCTATGATGTCCAATACTACTCTCCAGATATGGCTTTTAAGGTTTTGACTCCACACAATCAGACCCCACAGTATGAGTCACCTAGAGAAAATGAAAAGGGTGTCAAGACAGAAGAGCCAGATGAAATGGTTAGGAAATGTCTTGAGCAGAATTTGTGCTTATTTCCTCGCATCCATTTGCCACCAGGGTTCAAGACCCCAAAATTTGAGAAATATGATGCACACAGTGACCTTATCGCCCACTTGAAAAAGTACTACAACCAGCTGAGGGGCGCGGGAGGAAAAGAAGAGTTGTTGATGGCTTATTTCGGGGAGAGTCTTGTGGGGGTAGCCTCCGAATGGTTCATTGACCAAGATATATCTCACTGACACATTTGGGATGACATGGACCAAGCCTTCTGATCACGCCCAACTATGCCTTGTAAAAAGGACTAAGCGGTCGCTGCAAATATAACCCGGTTCAAGTCCGGGGTCGAATCCCACAAGGAACTAACCTATTTACTACAACTTTAAATAATGCTAATGATAAGCTCAGACAACTTCCAGATGTAAGAGTTTTATGAATAATCAGTGGAATTTATTTAGCTAAGGAAAAATGACAATAAAATTAGCAATAATCAAGACTAAAATTGAATTCAAGGGTAAAAGGATCTAGGGCTATTGATTTCCCCAATTGCTGGAATAATTCTTAACTCTTTAGCTATAATATCGCCGTAGTACTCTATGAGGACTATGAGTTTCGGGCTACCGTAATTATCTCTCGATTAATTACGATAATTTACTAGAAGCATTCTCTCGAACTACTCTAGTTAACAATTTATGCAACTCAGAATTATCCCACCAAAGCTTCGTTATTTCTAACCCCACTTTTAAATTCAAGTAATTAATCTCTTAACTTACCCAAAAGTGTTGTTGTTCAACAACAATCTAACCAAGTGTTCTTTCTCAAGCAACACAAGGTAACTAGACACGATTAATCAAGGGCCATTTCAATTAACCACAATACAATACGTAGTTGAACAATCATAAAACAAACACAGCTCAATTATAACAAAATAGAGTCAAGACTTCATCCAACAATTGGTTCCATCATCCCTAGATAATAGATTTAGCTACTCATACTAATGGAAAACAAATCACTAAAATAATTCATAATCAACAAATAGAAGTATGAAGAAGAAGATGAAAACTCTTAGGAAATTATCCGTCTTCTCTCCCTTGTTCTTGCCTCTAAAATCTTCTAAAACTAGCTATCTCTGACTTCTGGGCGAGTTTAGGCTTCATATAGGTTTAGGTTAGTCGCCTAGGAAATTATATAATTAACCCTGCGTGTTTGGCTTTCGTCCGCCCGTCCGCGGCCGCGGATTCGACCGCGAATCTGGCCGCAGATTTCCACTACCTCACTGCCTTGAGTTCGCGGGCTAATTCGCGGCCCACTTCACGGCCGTGCACCTGGAGGGGTTGTCTCGTTTGGTTTTCTCGCTCCTTTTCAACCGGGCTAACCTTCAATTGGCCTTTCACACTCCATGTTGACTCCAAAACACTCGTTAGCTCCCTCCTAGCTAGGAATAGCTCCTGCAAAGCATCAAATTCTTAATTAGAGCATTTTGTTATCTTCTAGCATTCAAATATCAATAAAGTGTGGCTAAATTAGAGTGTAAATAGTGTCTAAATTGCATAAATATATCCTACTATCAACACCCCACACTTAAACCATTGCTCGTCCCCAAGCAATCAAACCACACTCTAAGAGGCCTAACTTCACTGAGCGACTTCCCTACTCATCACACCAAGAATATTTCACATAAATTGAGGACATTAGTGCAACATCTACTCCTCAAGAGTTGACTCCCTCTAGCCATGCAATGTTCCTAACCGGCTTACTTACTCTAATTCATAGGTCCAGACTTACCTCTCCTTCATGAATCAAATGCCTTCTTACAACGAAAGAAGACTCATTTCACAATCAGTTAAATTTACACACACTGAGGAACTTTAAAAGGAACAGAATTCACTCACCCTCAGAAATGACATTCTTGTGCCACAAAAAACGCACCATAGGCTTGCCCGTAGTGTACTACTCTACTAATTGAGCTCACTCAGTCTAGGATCAAGTAGGACTTTATTTGGATGTAATGTAGGCTGCAGGTTGGGTAGGATATATTTGGATATAATAGTAACTACACCTCCCTAAGCACTTTAATACATTTATTTTACAATCAAGTCCACACCTAAGTTAAACCAATATTTTCATCTTTAACACCACATATACCACTCCACACTTCTTCTTTGAGCACAATCACCTTAAAAGCCACCAAAGAATTATTACCAATCAACATGATACACTATTAACAATGTTCTTCTCTTTTTTTTGTTTTTCACAAGTGGCTTTTCCAACAAGATATACCTTTCTCCTTATTTCCCTAGTTCCACTCACAAGCTCCACCAACTACCCCACACTTTTTCCTTTGTAAATTCATGGTATTTCAAGTGCTTACGAGAGGTAAAGGGTTCACAAAGATGGTCAATTCAAACAAGGGATAGGGCTTGTAATGTGGTTGCCAAGGAAACAGGATTACAGGATCAACGGGGTTAACTATGGTACATAGCAAATAGGTGGGTGGAGTATGTATATATATGGTTCAACAAAGAAATGCTTATATCACTTCCCAGACTAAACAAGACTACCATTTCGCTTTGCAGACACACAGGGCAAGTTCTAGGCGTTAAATGTCGTGCACAGAATATAACAAGCCTCACACACACATGGCACATGACTCATTCCAGATTAGATCATCAGACACTCAGATCAGGGTACTTAAGCAAAATTAAGAGCATACAATTTAAGGCCTTCTTACAAGAGTCAACAAATGAGCCTAAGCGTCACACTAAAGTAACCGCTATATTCAAGGCATTACGAAATTAAGGGATCCTATTTTAATTCTTCCCATAGCCCATAAGTTCCTAACTACAAATAAAAAGCCAAATACACCCGGTTCAAACAAAACCCTTGGAAAAGAATCGTGGTTTAAAGAAAAACCAAGGGGGAATTGATACACTACACAAAAGAAAATCTTTTTGGTTTTTTTTTCTTTCTACTTTAGTCCCTCAAGAAACCCGTCGAATGATATCCATCGTAGGGCCAAGTCGAAATTGATTTATACAAATAAACTACGAACTATCTACATACAATATACAACAAAGTATCCCCCACCCCACACTTAAAAAGATGGCATGTCCCCATGTCATACAAAGTAAAGTAATGTGAGGTAAAGGAACTTCCCTGGTGGATCAGTCTTGATCGGAGACAATGCCAGGGTCGAGATGATATGCTCTCCCTAGCGCACGCAGCCAGCCCATGATTTTCTTTTCTGACTTCGCATTTTGGGTGGCCAAATCATCAACTCTAGTCCCCAATTCCGTGACAGAAGTGCGTAGTCCTGCCATGTCTTGTTCTAAGGCTGTCATCCGTGTACTCCGTCTGACCTGGGATGGTCCTTCAGCCGCTGCAGCTTGTTCTTGTGGGGGTGAGGCAGGTTCAACCTCCTCCTGCCCTTCATCGCCCTCTTCCGACGCATTAGAATTATCACTATGAGTTGCCCCTGGTGCCACCGGGTCTTTTCCCGATGGTCACTTTGTCTGCCCGGAACTTTGCTTCTTTCTTTACCATGCCATCCGCATTTGGGTTTTCAGGCATCCTTGCTGCCCGACACAATCTAGTGATCAGAGAGGGGAAAAGGAACCCATACCTCTTCTGTGGTGAACGGACAAATATCTCAGACTAAATAACCTTGGCCACATCAAAGTCGTGGCCATTCACGAAGCACCAGATCAAAACAGCTCTTGGACCATTTACCTCTGTGGTGTTGTGGGACGGCAACAAGCAATTGTTGCTGATGTACAACCAATACTTTCCTTCAAAAGTGAGTGAGGCATAGTGTAGCTTCGATCCCGACACAACCCACACTACCTCTTTGTCTGGTGCACAGATAATTTTGAAAAACCTGTTCCATATGATGGGTTCTCTCCTGTAAGTATCATAGAAATCCTCCTCCCCATTGAATTCAGGCAATCAATACACTCTCCTGATGGCTTCTATCGAGGCATCCACCCTCGTGTGTCGCACAATGCATATTCTATCCTCATGTTCGGGGCAGTTGGAATAGAACTCCCAAACAAGCATCAAGTTACCCTCCTCCGGCTCTTCAAAAAAGTTATCCAACCTGCGCCTGATCAAAAATCCTGATACATATTAGGGCACTCATCCTGGAGGGACGCCTTGTCAATACCCCTTTTCGGTACATATTTTTTAGTGGCCTTCAAACTGAAATGGTCTTGGGCAGCTCTGGAGACAAACCTGGTACGATCAAACTGAGCTGTACTGGCCGGTGCCCCTCCCTGAGATGAGCCTCCATGACCACTTGATGAGGCTCCAGTAGCGCGTCTCTTCCTTGAAGGTTGCATGTTACCTACACAATAAATACTACTATCAGTGGAGAGAGGAATATGTGACCCAATGGCGGTTACTCAGACTTCACTTGCACAATTGGTCACAATTTATATTCAACACTCATTAAGGCAAATCAACAAGCAGGTAGTGTGCATATATCCCCCCAAGTCACCCAAAGACCCAATTAGACTACCATTCCTCACAAACCCAACAATGGCTTCCCCCAAATTAACCAATTCAAATAGCCTCCAGATACCACATATAAACCACAATCCAAATCCCACACAAAAGCACCTATGATTTTACTCCCCTATACATACAATAGCAAGGGAAAAGATTGAAAAAAAATCACTGAAAACAAAAAAATAAAAATACTAATAAAAAGGAATAAAATCATGTACTTACTTGGAGATCTTGAGAAGAACAGAGGTTGGAGTTTTGTTGAGTGGAGAAGAGAAGAAAGGAGAAAAGTCTTGTGTTGAAAGGAAAATATGGGGGAAGGGAGGGGGTTGTTTTAGTTGTGGGGGGAAGGAGAAGGGTTTGGGGACTTGAAGTTAGGAAGGAAAGAATAGAAGTGGGGGAAGTGGGAAGGGAAGTGGGGGTGGTGGGCGTTTAAGTTAGGAAAGAAAATAAATAAATTTGACTAAAATTAAAACATATCTTACCTGGACACACCCCATATCACCACTCTATCTTTTTTCTCTTCGACCATTCCAAGGTAATGTTTCAACCTTTGCCCATTTACCGTGAACTTGTTTGTCCCATCTTCAGATTCAATCTCTACAGCTCCACTTGAGAACACTTTCACCACTCTGAAGGGTCCTGACCATAAGGACTTCAACTTACCCAGAAAAAATCTCAATCTCGAGTTGTATAACAACACTAGATCTCCGGGCTTGAAGTTCTGATCTAAGATGTGCTTATCATGAATCATTTTCATCTTTTCTTTGTATAATCTAGCATTCTCAAATGCATGGAACCTGAATCCCTCGAGCTCATGTAACTCAGTGACTCTGCTGGTGCCTACGGTCTCTATATCCAGATTCAACTGCCGCAGTGCCCAAAGTGCTTTATGTTCGAGCTCTACCGGAAGGTGGCATGCCTTTCCAAATACCAACTTGTACGGTGACATACCAATTGGAGTTTTGAATGCTGTGCGGTATGCCCATAATGCATCATCCAACTTCTTCGCCCAATCAGTCCTTGTTGCATTCACTGCCTTTGCCAGGACACTTTTAATTTCTCTATTGGACACTTCAAATTGCCCGCTCGTCTGTGGGTGGTACGGTGTGGCTACTTTGTGGCAAACTCCATACTTTCCCAACAGACGTGCAAACACTCTATTGCAAAAATGGGTTCCACCATCACTGATTATCGCTCTCGGAGTGCTAAAACATGTGAAGATATTTTTCTTTAGAAAACTTGTTACCCCTTTTGCATCATTGGTTGGGAGAGCCACCGCTTCGACCCACTTGGAGACATAGTCAACCGCTACCAATATATATTTGTTACCATACGAGCTGACGAACGGCCCCATAAAGTCGATCCCCCACATGTCAAAAACCTCCACCTCTTGAATTATGGTCATCAGCATCTCGTGATGGCGAGATGTGTTGCCCGTCCTTTGGCATTCATCGCAACTTTTGACCCAAGCATGGGCATCCTTGAACAGGGTAGGCCAATACAATCCCGATTCCAACACTTTTTCTGCTGTCCGGATTCCTCCAAAGTTTCCACCATATGATGAAGCATGGCAAGCCTGCAAAATAGAAGGTTGATCTTTCTCGGGGATACACCTCCGGATCATGTTATCTAAACATATTTTAAACAATAGAGGTTCGTTCCAATAATAGGCTCGACAATCGCAAAAGAACTTTTTCTTTTGAATTGAGGAGAGTTCATAAGGTACAATACCGCTTGCTAAATAGTTAGCAATATCAGCATACTATGTCATCTCCTCCATTATCACAACAAGTAACTGTTCATCCGGGAATGTCTCTGTTAGGTCTTCAACCTCCATTCTCTTTTCAGCTCCTTCCAATCTTGAGAGGTGGTATGCCACTTTATTGTGCGTCCCCTTTCTGTTACGGATTTCCAGATCGAATTCTTATAGCAAAAGAACCTAGCGAATCAAGCATGGCTTTGACTCCTTCTTTGCTATCAAGTACCTAATTGTTGCATGGTCAGTATAAACAATAACTTTTGAACCAATTAAGTACGACCTGAATTTGTCGAAGGCAAACACTACAGCCAGCATTTTATTTTCCGTTACAGTGTAATTGAGTTGTGCACCGCTGAGCATCCTGCTTGTATAGTAAATCGGGTGCATCATCTTGTCTTTGCGTTGCCCCAAGACCGCTCCTATAGCATAATCACTGGCGTCACACATGAGCTTGAATGGTTGCTCCCAGTTGGGTGCAACTATGCATTCACCAATCGCTTCTTCAGCTCCTCAAAAACCAACCTGCAATCATTAGAAAACACAAAGGGCTGATCCTTTTCAAGCACCTTATATAAGGGGTTAGCAATTTTGGAAAAATCTTTAATGAATCGCCTATAGAACCCGGCGTGCCCAAGGAAACCTTTATCGAAGTGGGTTGTGGCAGCTTCTCAATCACATCAACCTTGGCATGGTCAACTTCAACGCCCTTGCTGGACACTCGATGCCCCAACATTATTCCTTCCTGTACCATAAAATGGAACTTTTCCCAATTCAGCACCAAATTTGTCTCCACACATCTTTTGATCACTCTTCTTAAGTTGTGAAGACAATCTTCAAATGAATCCCCCACCACGGAGAAATCATCCATAAACACCTCCATAATATCCTCACCATGTCAGTGAAAATGGCTAACATGCACCGCTGGAATATAGCCGGTGCATTGCAAAGTCCAAAGGGCATTCTCCAAAAGGCAAAGATGCCATATGGACAAGTGAAGGATGTTTTCTCTCTGTCTTCCAGGGCTTTTGAGATCTGGTTATACCCCGAATATCCATCCAAGAAACAGAAGTGGGACCGCCCAGCTAACCTATCCAATATTTGGTCAATGAAAGGCAATGGGAAATGGTCATTTCGAGTGGCTGTGTTCAGGTTCCGATAGTCCATGCAAATCCGCCACCCCATGACTATACGAGTCGAGATCAACTCGTTATTCTCATTTTGTACGACCGTCATTCCTCCCTTTTTCGGCACACATTGGACAGGACTGACCCTGTTGCTGTCAGTGTTGGGGAAGATGATACCCGCATCCAGCCACTTGATCACTTTCTTCTTTACTACTTTCTTCATATTCGGGTTCAGCCATCGTTGATGCTCCCTGGAAGGTTTGTGCCCCTCTTCCAGAAGAATCTTGTGCATGCAAAAGGCTGGGCTGATACCTTTTATGTCTGCCATGGTCCAACCAATGGCAGTCTCACATTCTTGCAGTACCTGTAATAGTTTCTCTACCTGCACAGCTAGCAAACCAGATGATATAATAACAGGAAAAGTAGAATTAGGCCCCAAGAAAGATACCTGAGGCGGGCTGGAAGCGGTTACAATTCCAGCTATGGTGGCTCCTCTATTGATGGTTTTGCAGGTGGTGTTTCTCTCTCTTCTAAGCGTAGGGGATCGAACTGAGGTTCCCTTTTCCAGAATCCTTGACCTTTGAGAGCCATGACCCACTCTGCCAACCCTTCACCGTCCATCTCTTCCAAATTCATCAAGAAGGCTTCTAGTGGATCCTTGACATTAAGGGTCTCATCCTCTTCTTGCAGTATCACATCCACGGCCTCCACTAGTGAGCAGTTTGCAAATTCACTGGGTCTCCTCATGGATTATTGAACGTAGAATATTATTTCTTCATTGTTCAACCTCATTTTCAACTCTCCAGTCTCACAATCAATTAATGCTCTCCCAGTGGCTAAGAATGGCCTTCCCATAATTATGGGTATCTCTTCATCCACCTGACATTCAAGAATAACAAAGTCTGCAGGAAATACAAATTTCCCCACTTGCACAAGCACATCATCAAGAATTCCTATCGGTCTTTTGACTGTACGATCAGTCAGTTGCAGTAACATTGAGGTTGGTCTAGCTCTGCCAATGCCCAGTTTTGTAAAGATTGCCAAATGCATCAAGTTTATGTTGTCTCCCAAGTCACACAATGCTTTAGCAAAAGCATAACTCCCAATAGTGCATGGGATAGTGAAGCTACCTAGATCAGACACCTTTTGGGCCATAGGCCTTGTCACTACCGCGCTGCAAGTTTGTGTCAGAGTTACAGTGGACAGATCCTGGAAGTCAAATTTCCGCAACATCAGGTCCTTCATCATTTTTGCATACCCTGGCATTTTCCTCAAAGCATCCATCAGTGGAATATTCAATTGAATCTATCGAAGCATTTCCATGAATTTCCTAAATTGATCATATTTCTTTTGTTTTGCCAATCTCTAAGGGAATGGTGCAGGAGTCAACCTCTGTCCACCACTTGATGTCTTTTCTTTGTTGGAAGCTTCTGGCACAAGAGGTGCCACCTGTTCTGAGACTTGTTCACCTTCGTTCGCCTTACCCTTGTCAACCTGTGCTTGTTCAACTACCACCTCGGTGAGCTCTGCTGACCCATCTGCCTCTAATGTAACTGGAGTAGTTGGCGTAGTCTCTCTCCTAGATTGAACAACTGCTTTCTCTCTATCTAAATCTCTTCCATTCCTGAGATTCACTGTCATTAGCTGATTTGGGTTTTGCTCCTTTGGGTTAATATTTGTATCTGTAGGCAATGTTCCTTGGGGGCAATTTCTCAAGGCCATAGACAATTGTCCCAGTTGAGTTTCAATTCCTTTGATTGTTGAATCATGTGCTGCTAACTTTTCTTGCATCTTACTATTTGTTCCAATGAGTTGTTGCAGCATACCCATGATTTCTACCATGTTGTTGAAGAGGTGGTTGGTAGGCCAACTGTTGTTGGTGCTGCTGATTATAGCCTTGTTGCCTTTGATAAGGCACAACTTAACCTTGTGGTCGTGTGCCTCCAGAATTGGGGTTGTGTTGTGGCAGGTTGGTTCTGTACTGTTGGTTTGGTGCTAGTCCCCATTATTGCCCACCTTGCCTCTGACCTCCAAAATTATTGACATAATTCATGTCTTCTCTGAATCCCTGGTTTTCATTCTCTCCACTCCACGAGCACACATATGTCTGGTTTATGCAAGGAGTGCACAATCCTCCATTTGTTGTATCAACAATGTGCACTTGCTTTGTACCCATATCATCAATTTTCTTTGTCAGTATGCTCATCTAAGTCATGAGAGTGGCTATGTTCTCTGCATGGGAATTGTTTGGGTCAAGAGCAACAGAATGCACTATTGGTGTAAGTGTCGTACCTCTAGCCATCCAGCATGAATTTTGAGCCAACTTGTCAAGAAGAATCTTGCAGTCTATGAATGTCTTGCTCAGAAATGCACCCCCAGCTGAAGCATCTACATTGGCCTTCAAACTGTCTGCTAAGCCCATGTAGAATCTCTGTCCCAGCATCTGATCTGGAATGCCATGGTGTGGACACTTCACTAGCATACCCTTGAACCTTTCCCAGGTTTCTTGCAAGGTATCAGTTGGTTTCTGCCCGAACTGCAATATCTCATCAATCTGCCTTGCAGTCTTGTTGGGAGGATAAAACTTGTTTAAGAACTGTTTGACTAATTCTTCCCAAGTGGCAATGGAGTTTATTGGGAGCGAATTCAGCCAAGTTTGAGCCTCTCCAGTCACAGAGAATGGAAACAGTAATAGCTTGATGGCTTCGGGAGTCACATTCGGTTGTCTTTGGGTCACACATATTGATAGGAAATTCTTCAGATGTTGTTGTGGGTCTTTAATGTATGACCCGGAGAACAGTCCCTTATTTTGCAACAGATGCAACATGTTGTTGGTGATCTGGAATGTCTCCGCTTGTATCTGAGGTACAGCAATGGCGGTGGCTAGGTTATCAGCAGTTGGTTGTGCCCAATCATAAAAAGCAGCTTCTGGCACAAGAGGTGCCACCACTTCATTGTTTGGGTCAATCCGATTATTTCGATTATTTCTGTTGACATCGTCCACGTTGTCCAATTCAATTTCAAGTGTGTGTTTTTGTTGTAATTGTTTGTTCTTCTTGTTGGCTCGATTTAATCCCCTGAATGCTTTCTCGGGGTCTAAGAGTCCTTCAAAAAGTTCACCAGTCCTCGAATAGCTTCTAGGCATACACCTGAGTCACAGGAGAATTCAAACGTGAGAATTTCAATGAAAAATCTAAACACCATAAGAAATTGATCTAAACTAAGAATCCTAGCAATTCTTCTAAGTTGTAATAAATAACACCGTTAGTTCTTCGGCAATGGCGCCAAAATTTGATCACGTCCAACTATGCCTTGTAAAAAGGACTAAGCGGTCGCTGCAAATATAACCCGGTTCAAGTCCGGAGTCGAATCCCACAGGGAACTAACCTATTTACTACAACTTTAAATAATGCTAATGATAAGCTCAGACAACTTCCAGATGTAAGAGTTTTATGAATAATCAGTGGAATTTATTTAGCTAAGGAAAAATGACAATAAAATTAGAAATAATCAAGACTAAAATTGAATTCAAGGGTAAAAGGATCTAGGGCTATTGATTTCCCCAATTGCCAGAATAATTCTTAACTCTTTAGCTATAATCTCGCCGTAGTACTCTATGAGGACTATGAGTTTCGGGCTACCGTAATTATCTCTCGATCAATTACGATAATTTACTAGAAGCATTCTCTCGAACTACTCTAGTTAACAATTTATGCAACTCAGAATTATCCCACCAAAGCTTCGTTATTTCTAACCCCACTTTTAAATTCAAGTAATTAATCTCTTAACTTACCCAAAAGTGGTGTTGTTCAACAACAATCTAACCAAGTGTTCTTTCTCAAGCAACACAAGGTAACTAGACACGATTAATCAAGGGCCCTTTCAATTAACCACAATACAATACGTAGTTGAACAATCATAGAACAAACACGGCTCAATTATAACAAAATAGAGTCAAGACTTCATCCAACAATTGGTTCCATCAACCCTAGATAATAGATTTAGCTACTCATACTAATGGAAAACAAATCACTAAAATAATTCATAATCAACAAATAGAAGTATGAAGAAGAAGATGAAAACTCTTAGGAAATTATCCATCTTCTCTCCCTTGTTCTTGCCTCTAAAATCTTCTAAAACTAGCTATCTCTGACTTCTGGGCGAGTTTAGGCTTCATATAGGTTTAGGTTAGTCGCCTAGGAAATTACATAATTAACCCTGCGTGTTTGGCTTTCGTCCGCCCGTCCGCGGTAGCGGATTCGACCGCGGATCTGGCCGCGGATTTCCACTGCCTCACTGCCTTGAGTTCGCGGCCCACTTCGTCGCCGCGCACCTGGAGGGGTCGTCTCGCTTGCTTTTCTCGCTCCTTTTCGACTGGGCTAACCTTCGATTGGCCTTTCACACTCCATGTTGACTCCAAAACACTCGTTAGCTCCCTCCTAGCTAGGAGTAGCTCTTGCAAAGCGTCAAATTCTTAATTAGAGCATTTTGTTACCTTTTATCATTCAAATATCAATAAAGTGTGGCTAAATTATAGTATAAATAATGTCTAAATTGCATAAATATAGCCTACTATCACCTTCGTCAAACAATTCCAGTACAATATTAGTATTGCGTCAGACCACAATTCCTTCTCGAATATGAAGAAGAAACCAACGGAAAGCTTCAGGGAATATGCCATTAAGTGGAGAGAGCAAGTATCTAGAGTTAAACCACCCATGGACGACCACGAGTTGATCACTGTCTTCCTTCAGGCTCAAGAGCCTGATTATTTTCAAAATATGATGTCCGCAATGGGCAGACCTTTTGCTGAAGCAATCAAGATGGTAGAAATGGTTGAGAATGGCCTCAAGAGTGGCCTAATTATAAGTCAAGTGACTCTCAAAGCAACCACCCAAGCAATCCAGAATAGGTCGGATAACCTTGCTAACCAAAAGAAGAAAGATGAAGAGACCATGTTGGCATCAGGGTCTAAAAGAGGTCAAAAGGGAGCATCTCAACAATATAGGCACTCTCATCATGTTTCCTATGGTACCCCACAATACTACTATCCACCAAAGGATCCTCAATGCTTAGTTGCTCTGCAGTAAGCAGCATTCAATGCTCAGTCTTATGCCGAATCATCCAATCGCCAACAAATGCGGGGCCCAGCTCCAAGAAACCTTCATCCGCAATAACAGAACTCTCAATCACCCTACAACCCTTGTCCAAGGCAGGAGTATGAAAGGGAACATAAGCAGAGGGACAATTTCATGCCAATCGTAGAATCCTATACAAGTTTATTTGAAAAGTTGAAACGTTACGGCATGATTGAGCCGCTTCGAGGGCATGTTTCTGATCCATATGCAAAAGCTTTTGACCCTGTTGTACGGTGCGTGCATCATTCTAATGTCCAGGGTCATAGCACTGAGGATTGTTGGGCTTTAAAAAAGGAAATAGAAATAATGATTCAAGAAGGAACGATCGTGGTCCAAGATAATGGCACCCAAAACATCATGACAAAGCATGAAATGTTTGGATAATTTACAATAATATGGGGACAGTTTGCTGAAAAAATCAAGAACATGTCCATCGAATGCAAGGCATTCAAAATTATTGAAGGTCATGTTTGACAATGATGTGCAAATTCATTGCTAAGATGTCAAGCTTAGAAATTGTAAAGTCACTCCCCTCCTTGCCGGGAAAGAGTCTTGGTAATTTATTTTGTCATAATTTCTATCATCTGGATTATTTCGAGGTTGTGATCCAGATATTTTTTTCTTGTCCTGTCATCAAACCTCTCAATCCTTTAATTAATGAAATGCAACTTTTCGCTTTATGTTATTTTAAGCTATTGTGTTTAGTTCTTTTTGCATAAATAGTTCTTTTCGCACCAATTTTAGTGACATGACATGCATGCGGAGTTTTTGGCTAGATTTTAGAAAGCCTGTCCAATCTTGAAATAAATCGAGGAAAAACACTTTGAAGATAAGGAAAAGGCTGAAACGCTTTGATATAAGCTTGTGTCAAATTCACGAGGAACCAAAATAGTTATAGCCGTAGAGGTTAAAGATGTTCATCTCAATCAACCATGAAAATCTGGCTTAAGGATATTTGAATGGATTGAATTTTTGTTGGACTAATCAATGAAAAAGATTTTTTTGCCACGACCTGCCATAATCTAATCATATCAGGGATGATGACCCAAATCTTTAGAGAATGTGCATTCCAGGGAATTTAAAATGGATTAGATGGTACTGAAGTGCATCATTTCACATAAAGACAAAGACCAAGAAAAGGTGGCTCCAAATTGTCAAAGGTCATATGTTGCAAACACGATATTGACGATGGAGCTATACAACTGATAGAACCAAGAAGACAGTCATGTCCATCAATGCCGAACCTGAGAAGAGATAGAACATTTGGCATTCTTAAGGCTGGGAAGCCCTTTTTCTGCTATCCAAACACTTTATATCCTTCGTCACCCCCTTTTTAGCCTATTTTATTTTTCGTTGACCCCCCTCTTTTGGAATCAAGTATAAAAAATAAAAAAAATAAAAATCAAATATCTATGCCACCAAAAAGATAGGAGCTAAGACAATTTTTTATATAAAAAAAAAAGAGAAGAAAAGGAAAAGAGAAAAAAAATGAAAAGAAAAACAATAAAAAATTCTTTAGTGTTAGTTTGAACTACGTTTGACTTGATTCCTTTAAAGGATACGTAGGCAGCTCTACACTAGGGTTCAGTCTAACCAAATCAAAAATAAAAATCCCCAGTATCTGGAACTGGGACTGAAGTCTTTTTTTTAAATATTTTTATGAAGAGTCGATTCCAAGAGTTGTAAAAGTATACAACCGTATCATCTTGAGTCCATTTTGAGCCTTATTGCGACCCTTTCTTTCTAACCCTATCCAAAAGCCTTCCAAATAAAGACCTCCCAATTAGTATTTAAGAATTCCAAGGGAAGCACACAATAAGCAACAGTTGTCACACGACATAGAACAATGTCAAGTTGCTCGCAAAAAAAAAAAAAAAAAAAAGAAGAAGAAGAAGAAGAAGAAGAAGAAGAAGAAGAATGAAAATGAATTTAGTCACTAAGATAGGAGATCAAAATGAAACTAAAGCATGCTAAAATGGAAAGCCATTACTTCATTGAATAAACAAGAAAAGTAACAAATTAATACATATTCATCAATAAGATTAACCATATGAACTACCAAAAGGACAATAAATTAATCTTAACAAATACTCAACATGAGAACAAATTAATCTTAGCACACAGATGCGAACTCGACCATATCATACTCAAAGTTAAATTAAAACAGAGTGACCCAGAACATTAATGAGAAAACAAAATAGAAAGAGAAGTGAACCTTTGTATTGATGATTGTGGATTTAAATTACAACCACTCAATGATCGGATAGCTCTCAACTGGATCCTTTGGACCACGGAAAATCCGAGCGAAAAATTTCAACTTGCAACCTCAATCGAACTTGCAAAACCGACGATTTAGTGGCTATTTTTGGAATTTTTTTTTGGGGTAGGGGGGGGGGGGAGGGGGTTAATTATGGCTCAAAAGTGGTCAAGGGATGGTGGCTTTGGGGTTGTGAAGGTGCTGGTTTTTTCGAAAGAAAGACGAAAAAAGAATGACACGAATAGAATTTTTCTTACCGTAGAACAAGCAAAAATATTTCTCTCCAAATCCCTCCCCTCTCTTTTTTCCTTTCTCTCCTTTTTTCTTCTCCTCACATTTCTCTTCTATTTATAGAAATATTTTCGGAATTTTTGGTTATTTTTTTATTTTTTATTTAAAAAACATTTCCACTTCCCTTTTTTCTTCTTTTTTAAAAAAAAAAAAAAATTTCCACTTTCCTTTACTTTTATTTTTTAATTTCTCACTTTTATACTTTTATTATATTTAAATTTTCAATTTTTTTACTTTTCCTTTTTTTAATTTCCACTCTCTTTTACGTTTTTTTAAAAATTTTCAGCTACTTTTACTTTTATTTTTTAATTCCAACTTTCTTTTAATTTTTATTTTTTAAATTTCCAACTTCTTTTACTTTTATTTTTTAAATTTTCCACTTTCTTTTACTTTTTATGAAATAATTTTTACCTACTTTTACTTTTACTTTTTAATTCCATACTTCTACTTTTTCTATTTTTTTTTTATTCAAATCCGAAAATTTTAAAAAAATATTTCATTTTTTCGGTTTTTTAATCCATTTTATTTTAAAATAAAGATAAAAATAAAAATAAAAATAATACTGATAGTAATAATTGACCTTTTAAATTATTATTAATTTTTAACCTATATGGAAAACAATATAACAAAGCTAAAAAATATATATTAAATTTCTGAAAATATTTACATAGTAGAAGGTGATAAAATTCAAATATAGTAAAAAATTAGGTACTCACAGCTGTCCCTCTTTGCTTGGAAACATGAAGAGTTTTCACGCAAAGACTAGATGAGCCATGTGACTAATTTTTGACCAAACCGTTATTCAAAAGGAAAAGAAATAAAAGATAGGGTGCAACCGAGTCCTGATTTTGGACAACCTACATATCTTGGGTTATAGGGGAATCTGGTCGCATGTAGTTCTAGGAGAATGGTAGAATGATGAGTTGAGGAGTCGAGTGAGGCTCCGTCGAGGCTCTGGTCCGCGGTCCTGCTATTATATCAAAATAAAAAAGAAACTAAACAAGTCTATCAGTTATGAGTTACAAGATTCATATCTATGAATCATCTGAAACTTGATCTTGAGTCTTGACTGGTTCTTCATGCAGACTCTGATTTAAACCTTGATGCTCGCTAGTTGTAGGTGCTAGTTCATTGTTCTATAGCTTTTTCTAATCAAAACGGGACTCCAATGCTCGTGGCTTCAGTTATGTATTGAGAATTCCACATCTTTTCAACTTTTGCATTTTGGATTCACTTATTTTTTTCTTTTCTTTTATTTTGAATTGAAACTTCTTCTTTTGGTCATCTCGAACACAGTGCCTCGAGGTAAAACCTACTCAAATGCCAAAACAAACAAAAGAACAAAATTTTTCTGCCCCAGTTTGCACTAGAAAAATTTCGTTAGTTATTGTAACAAAATTCTAAACTACTTCTTTATTGAAAGCAATAAAAGGTCGGGGGTGGTGTACCCCGAAAAGATCATGCTAATGTTTTTTTGGATGGTGTTCCTTTATTGTCAAAAAGATGTCTCAACTAAAGATTGGTATACCTTATGTTGGGAAAATGTGGCCAAGGAATGAGATACCCTATATTGGCAAAGATATCAGGGAGTGATGTATCCTGCATTTAAGATCAAATCAACTAGGGAGTGAATACCCTATGTTGGAAAGAAGACTGGGGAGTGGAGACCCTATGTCTAAAATAAAATCAACTAGGGAGTGGAGACCCTATATTGGAAAAGAGACTAGGGAGTGGAGACCCTATGTCTAAAATAAAATCAACTAGGGAGTGGAGACCCTATGTTGGAAAAGAAACTAGGAAGTGGAGACCCTATGTCTAAAATAAAATCAACTAGGGAGTGGAGACCCTATGTTGGAAAAGGCGACTAGGTAGTGGAGACCCTATGTCTAAAAATAAAATCAACTAGGGAGTGGAGACCCTATGTTAGAAAAGAGACTAGGGAGTAGAGACCCTAAGACTAAAATAGAATCAACTAGGGAGTGGATACCCTATGTTGAAAAGGGCGACTAGGGAGTGGAGACCCCATGTCTAAAATAAAATCAACTAGGGAGTGGAGACCCTATGTTGGAAAAGACGACTAGGGAGTGGAGACCCTATGTCTAAAATAAAATCAACTAGGGAGTGGAGACCCTATGTTGGAAAAGAGACTAGGGAGTGGAGACCCTATGTCTAAAATAAAATCAACTAGGGAGTGGAGACCCTATGTTGAAAAGGGCGACTAGGGAGTGGAGACCCTATGTTGGGAAAGACGACTAGGGAGTGGAGACCCTATGTCTAAAATAAAATCAACTAGGGAGTGAAGACCCTATGTTGGAAAAGAGACTAGGGATTGGAGAAACTATGTCTAAAATATCATCAACCAGGGAGTGGAGACCTTATATTGGAAAAGCAGACTATGGAGTGGAGACCTTATCTCTAAAAACATCAACTAGGGATTGGAGACCATATGTTGAAAAAGCGATGTAACGACCCGGCCGGTCGTTTTGAGAATTAGAGTCCCGATCACCTAATATCTGCTTTTCCCACATTTGTTTCTACTTTTGGGATTTTGCCGGAGTGATTGGTTATGGAATTCGGGGAGTTTTGGGACACTTAGTCCCTAGTTGTGAGTTTAAGCCTTAGAGATTGGACCGTAGTCGGAACTGTGTGAAGACGAATACAGAATGGAATTTTGTTGACTCCATTAGCTCCGTTGAGTGATTTTGAGCTTAGGATCGCATCCGGAATGTGTTTTAGAGCTCTGTATAAGATTTAGGCTTGAATTGGCGGAAGTTAGTTTTTCGGTGATTTCGGCCGATAGTGGAAATTTCGATATTGAGCTCGGAAAGGAATTCCGAAAGTGGCTGTAGGTTCGTAGTGTCATTTGTGACCTGTGTGTAAAATTTGAGGTCATTCGGACTAGATTTGATGTGGTTCGGCATCGTTTGTAGAATTTGGAAAATTCTAAATTCTTAGGGTTGAATCCGTGCTTAATTCATGATTTTCGTGTTGTTCGATGTGGTTTGAAGGCTCGACTAAGTTCGTATGGTGTTATAGGATTAGTTGGTAGGTTTGGTTGAGGTCCCGGGGGCCTCGTGTGTGTTTCGGATGCTTAACGGAATGAAATTGGACTTAGGAAAATCTGGTGCCTTTGTTGGTTCTGGTGTTTCACACCTGCGGAAGGGGGGCCGTAGGTGCGGAGGGAGTGCGCAGATGCAGAAATGGTGGGGTTGGTGATGGAGAGCAGGTGCGCAAGTTTGACCGCACCTGCGAGCCCGCATGTGCGAAGCATGGGCGCGGGTGGAGCCTGGCTGCTTTAATGAGATGCGCAGATGCGCCGTTTGGACCGCAAGTGCGGTATCTGCAGGTGCGAGAAATGGCCGCAGGTGCGAGGATCGCTGGGCAGAAAAAGGAATTTCGAGGGCTTGAAATTTCATAACACAAAATGCGATTTAGAGCTCGGTGGGAGACGATTTCTCGAGGGATTTTGAAGGAGAACTATTGGGTAACTAATTCTAACTCTATTTTGATCATAATACATTAACCTATTGTTGTTTTCCTCGTCTAATTAAGGAATTTGAGGGTAGAAGTTTGAAAAGGGAAAAGATTCCCCAAATGAAAATCTAAGATTTGAATAGGAATTTGACGTCGGATTTAGATGATTTTTGTTCGAGTGAACTCGTGAGTGAATGCGTTTTCATAATTTATTAATTTTACCCGATTCCGAGACGTGGGCCCGGGAATACCTTTTGGACATTTTTCCTAATTTCACGCTTTATCTTCAAATTAATTAGTTAAATTAGTTACTTGTAGTTATATTTACATTATGCAATTAATTTGAATAGATTCAGACCATTTGGAGTCGGATACTCGTGGCAAGAACGTGATATCAAGTTGATTTGAGCGGTCGAGGTAAGTGGCTTGCCTAGCCTTGTGTTGGGGACTTTCCCCTTAGGATGTTTGATATTAATTGATGTGTGGGCACCGTGTACGTGAGGTGACGAGTACGTACACGGGCTATTATTGCAAAAATCCCATTTTTCCTTTCTAAATCATAAACTGTTTTTTCCTTATTAAATTACACTAATACGTTTAATTGTTTGGCATAGATTAGAGAAGCATGCTTACGTGTTTTAACTGCCTATTTGACATTTTGTGCGCCATGCTTAGTTAAGTCCCTACCTTCCTTATCTGTGTCCAGTGTAAAATATTTAACTCGATGACATACCTGTCATTTCATCTTGCGTTGCATATTTAAATTGGGACTACGGACGTATTCCAGGAGATCCCCCTGTCTTACATATTTAAATTGGGACTGCGGACGTATTCCGGGAGATCCCCCTGTCTTGCATATTTAAATTGGGACTACGGACGTATTCCGGGAGATCCCCCTGTCTTGCATATTTATTTTGGGACTACGGACGTATTCCTAGAGATCCCCCAGCATTGCATATTTACTTTGGGATTACGGACGTATTCTGTGAGATCCCCCTGTACTGCATATTCATTCAGAAATATGGGACGGTATCCCGGGAGTTTCCACATTGTGTTTACCTTGTTCTGAGCCGAGGGCTCCTTAACTATTAAATTTTTGAGAATTTCTTTAACTGTGTTACCGTAAACTTTACTTATATCTTTTACTGTTTAATTTATTATATTTACTCTGGTAGGGCCTTGACCTGACCTCGTCACTACTCGACCGAGTTTATACTTGGCACTTACTGGGTACCTTTGTGGTGTACTCATGCTACTCTCTTCACATGTTTTTCGTGTGCAGATCCAGATGCACCTTATCAGCCGCACTATCAGTGAGCCGGGACAGGTTTGGAGACTTCAAGGTATATCTGCCACATCCGCAGACCTCGGAGTCCCCTTCTACTCTTTCTCATGTCCATTATGTTTGGTATTTTTCCTTGATAGGCTTTGATGTATAGAGACACTAGATCTTTCCTTCTGTAGTTTGTGATTCACGATGTTCTGAGTTTTGGAATTTGTTGTGTATTTTTGAATAGTCGATTAAATATATATTTTTATTTCATTACTCCGTAAAATGTTAGACTTACCTAGTTGTAGACACTAGGTGCCGTCACGACGTCACACGGAAGGGAAATTGGGTCGTGACAAGTTGGTATTAGAGCTCTAGGTTCATAGGTGTCGTGAGTCACAAACTGGTTTAGTAGAGTCTCACGGATCAGTGCGGAGACGTCCGTACTTATCTTCGGGAGGTTATGTAACTGTTAAGAACAATCAAATTCCTTTGATTTCCTTGTCGTGCGAGTTATTGACATCAAAATTCTAAAACTTTTATTCTTTCTCACAGATGGTGAGGACCCATACCGGGAGGACCGACGATCAGGCATCCGAGCCCCCCTCCAGAGCCGCCAGAGGTCGGGGTCAGAGTAGAGGACGACCACGCGGTGCAGCCCGAGCACCTGTGAGAGCTGCGTCAGAGGAGCCCCCAGCAGCTCCAAGTGGAGGGCCAGCACCGGAGATCCTTATTGCTACTCCAACCCTCCAGGAGACTTTAGCTCAGTTCATGAGCATGTTCATCACTCTCGCTCAAGCTTGACTATTTCCGATAGCTCCCGCTACATCTCAGGCCATGGGAGGGGCACAGACTCCCGCAGCCCGCACTCCTGAGCAGAGGGTCTAGGTTGATCAGGCCCCAGAGTATATTCCTATGCCCCTAGTGGCTCTGGTTCAGCATGAGACCAGGGTAGCTGCTTCTGAGGCAGAGCAACTCAGACTTGAGAGGTATAAGAAGTACCACCCACCTACTTTCAGTGGACTAGCTTCCGATGATGCTCTGGGTTTTCTTGATGAGTGTCATCGTATTCTCCGTACTATGGGCATTGTGGAGACGAGTGAGGTTTCTTTCACCGCTTTCCAGCTGAGGGGAGCGGCATATTAGTGGTGGCGTACCTATGAGCTGAGTAGTCCCGATGAGGAATCCTCACTCACTGGGACTCAGTTTTCAGAGATGTTCTTGCATGAGTATGTTCCTCAAAGCCTCAGGGATGCTTGGCATGCAGAGTTTGAGCAGCTGCATCAAGGTGCTATGACGGTGTCGGAGTATGTAGTCCATTTTAGTGAGTTAGCTTGCCATGCACCGGCTCTGGTTGCCACAGTCAGAGAGAGGGTTCACCGCTTCATTGAGGGACTCCACCCCAGTATTCAGACCAGTATGGCCAGAGAGTTAGAGATGGACATCACTTATCAGCAGGCAGTGAGTATTGTCGAGACGGTAGAGGGAATGTTTGCACGGGACAGAGAGGAGAGAGAGGCCAAGAGGTCTCGAAAGACTGGTCATTATTTAGGAGCTCGTGCACCAGCAACACGCTATGGTAGGGGTTTTGTGAGTCGCCATGTTCATTCAGCTCTTCCTGCAGCCAGCGGTGTTCCAACTCCTCCTAGACCTTAGGAGCCCTATTATGCACCGCCAGTATCTAGTATGCCTCCTACTCGATGTGCTATTGCCGGCCAGTCCAGCAGGCTAGGTAAGAGTCAGTCTCAGCTGCCGCGTCCTCCGAGGGGTTGTTTTGAGTATGGTGACACTCGTCACATGGTTAGAGATTTCCCCAGAGCCAGGAGGGGTGCACCTTAACAGACTTATCAGCCTCCACGTGCTCCACCGGGTCCTCCGGCCATTCTTCCAGCCCCAACTGCCACTCCACCTTCTCAGACAGCTCGAGGCGGAGGTCAGAGAGGTAGAGGTCGCCCTAGAGGGGGAGGCCAGGCCAGGTACTATGCCCTTCCAGCCCGTTCAGAGGCTGTTGCTTCAGATTCATTCAACACAGGTATCGTCCCTGTCTGTCATAGGGATGCGTTAGTATTATTTGACCCAGGCTCTACGTATTCATATGTGTCTTCTTATTTTGCTCCACATTTGGGGATATCTCGGGATTCTTTGAGTTTCCCTGTTTATGTATCTACTCCCGTGGGAGACTCTCTCATTGTAGACTGCGTATATCGGTTGTGTTTGATTACTTTTAGTGGTTTTGAGACCAGAGCTGATTTGTTATTACTCAGTATGGTAGATTTTGATGTTATCTTGGTCATGGACTGGTTGTCGCCCCATTATGCTATTCTTGATTGGCACGCTAAGACCGTGACGCTAGCTATGCCAGGCTTGCCGAGATTAGAGTGGAGAGGTACCTTAGAGTATCCTCCCCGCAGGGTCATTTCATTTCTTAAGGCTCAGCGAATGGTTGAGAAGGGGTGTGATGCATATTTGGTCTATGTGAGAGATGTCAGTATTGATACCCATACAGTTGAGTCAGTCCCAGTAGTGAGGGACTTCCCTGATGTGTTTCCAGCTGATATTCCGGGTATGCCGCCCGATAGAGATATTGATTTCGGCATTGATTTGTTATCGGGCACTCAGCCCCTATCTATTCCTCCTTATCGTATGTCTCCTCCTTATTTGGAGGAGTTGAAGGAGTAGTTGCAGGAGTTGCTTGATAAGGGTTTCATCAGGCCCAGTGTATCACCTTGGGGTGTTTCGGTCTTATTTGTGAAGAAGAATGATGGTTCTATGCGAATGTATATTGATTACCGGCAGTTGAACAAGGTTACAGTGAATAACAGGTATCCTTTGCCTCGCATCGATGATTTATTTGATCAGTTACAGGGTGTCAGGGTGTTTTCCAAGATTGACTTGCGTTCTGGCTATCATCAGTTGAAGATTCGGGAGCCGGACATCCCGAAGACTACTTTCAGGACTAGATATGGTCACTATGAGTTTCTTGTCATGTCATTTAGGCTGACCAATGCCCCAACAGCCTTTATGAATTTGATGCACAGTGTGTTCCGGCCTTATCTTGATTCCTTCGTCATTGTGTTTATTGACGACATCCTAGTATATTCCTGGTCTCGGGAAGATCATGAGCAACACCTGAGGACCGTGCTTCAGACTTTGAGGGAGAAGAGGTTGATGCAAAATTTTCTAAGTGTGAATTCTGGCTTAATTCAGTGGCATTCTTGGGCCATATAGTGTCTTGTGATGGGATCAAGGTAGATCCGAAGAAGGTAGAGGAAGTGCAGAGTGAAGATCCACAGTTTCCTTAGTTTGGCGGGGTATTATCATCGCTTTATGGAGGGATTTTCATCCATTGCAGCACCTATGATCAGGCTGACCTAGAAGGGTGCTCCGTTCAGGTGGACCGAGGAGTGTGAGGAGAGCTTTAAGAAGCTCAAGACAGCTTTGACTACAATCCCAGTATTAGTATTGCCTATAAGTTTGGGGCCCTACACTGTCTATTGTGATGCCTCGAGGATTGGCCTTGGAGCGGTATTGATGCAGGATGGTAGGGTGATTGCCTATGCGTCTAGATAGTTGAAGATGCATGAGAATAATTATCCGATCCATGATCTCGAGTTAGCAACTATTGTTCACGCCCTGAAGATCTGGCGTCATTATTTGTACGGTGTTCCTTGTGAGATCTACACTGATCACCGGAGTTTGCAGCACTTTCTCAGGCAGAAGGACCTTAATTTACGTCAGCGGAGTTGGTTGGAGCTACTTAAAGACTATGATATCACTATATTATACCACCCGAGGAAGGCCAATGTAGTGGCCGACGCCTTGAGTCGCCAAGCAGAGAGTTTTGGGAGTTTGGCATATCTTCCGGCAGCTGAGAGGCCCTTAGCCTTGGATGTTAAAGCCTTAGCCAGCCAGTTCGTGAGATTGGATATTTCAGAGTGTAGCCGGGTATTAGCTTGTGTGGTTGCTCGGTCTTCTCTTTATGACCGTATCAGGGAGCGCCAGTATGATGATCCTCATATTCTAGTTCTTCAGGACAGGGTTCGGCGAGGTGATGCCAGAGATGTGACTATCGGTGATGACGGTGTGATGAGGATGCAGGGCCAGATTTGTGTGCCCAATGTAGATAGGCTTCGGGAGTTGATTCTCGAGGAGGCCCACAGCTCGCAGTACTCCATTTATCCCGGTGCCACGAAGATGTACCAGAATTTGAGACAGCACTACTGATGGAGGAGGATGAAGAAGGATATAGTTGGGTTTGTGGCCAAGTGTCTCAACTGTCAGCAGGTCAAATATGAGCACCAGAGGCCGGGTGGATTACTTCAGAGGTTAGAGATCCCAGAGTGGAAGTGGGAGCGGATCACCATGGACTTTGTAGTTGGACTTCCATGGACTTTGAGAAAGTTCAATGCTATTTGGGTGATCATGGATCGGCTGACCAAGTCAGCTCATTTTATTCCAGTGTTGACCACTTATTCTTCTGAGAGGTTGGCTGAGATTTATATCAGGGAGACTGTCCGCCTTCATGGTATTCCAGTATACATCATTTCAGACAGAGGTACACAGTTCACATCACGGTTTTGGAGAGCCGTACAACAGGAGTTAGGTACTAGTGTGGAGCTGAGCACAACCTTTCACCCTCATATGGACGGGCAGTCTGAGCACACGATTTAGATTCTTGAGGATATGCTCCGTGCATGTATGATAGAGTTCGGAGGGTCATGGACCAATACTTACCACTTGCAGAGTTTGCTTACAACAACAGTTACCAGTCCAGCATCCAGATGGCACCGTATGAGGCTTTGTATAGTAGGCAGTGCCGGTCCCCAGTGGGATGGTTTGAGCCGGGTGAGGCCCGATTGTTGGGTACGGATTTGGTCCAGGATGCCTTGGATAAGGTGAAGGTGATTCAGGAGAGACTTCGCACAGCCCAGTCCAGGCAGAAGAGTTATGCGGATCGGAAGGTTCGTGATTTAGAATTTATGGTTGGTGAGAGGGTCTTCCTTCGTGTATCGCCTATGAAGGGCGTCATGAGATTCCGGAAGAAGGGCAAGCTGAGCTCGAGGTTCACTGGTACTTTTGTGATATTGCGGCGAGTTGGGGAGGTTGCTTATGAGCTTGCCTTGCCTCCCAGCCTAGTAGGAGTTCACCCGGTATTCCACGTGTCTATGCTCCAGAAGTATCACAGTGATCCGACTCATGTATTGGAATTCAGCTCAGTCCAGTTGGACAAGGATCTATCTTATGTTGAGGAGCCAGTAGCCATTCTGGACAGGCAGGTCAGTAAGCTCAAGTTAACGAATATTGCTTCAGCAAAGGTCCAGTGGAGGGGTCAGTCGGTCGAGGAGGCGACTTGGGAGACCGAGCAGGATATGCGCATAGTACGAAGACGAGTTTCAGGTATGTATTTATACTCGTTCGAGGACGAATGATTGTTTTAAGAGGGGGAGGATGTAACGACCCGGCTGGTTGTTTTGAGAATTAGAGCCCCAATCCCCTAATATCTGCTTTCCCCATATTTTTTTATGCTTTTTGGATTTGCCGGAGTGATTGGTTATGGAATTCGGGGAGTTTTGGGACACTTAGTCCCTAGTTATGAGTTTAAGCCTTAGAGATTAGATCGTAGTCAGAATTGTGTGAAGACGGATCCGGAATGGAATTCCGTCAACTCCGTTGAGTGATTTTGAGCTTAGGAGCGCGTTCGGAATGTGTTTTAGAGGTCTGTAGTAGATTTAGGCTTGAATTGGCGGAAGTTAGTTTTTCGGCAATTTCGGCCGATAGTGGAAATTTTGATATCGAGCTCGAAATGGAATTCCGAAAGTGGCTGTAGGTTTGTAGTGTCATTTGTGACTTGTGTGTAAAATTTGAGGTCATTCGGACTAGATTTGATGTGGTTCGACGTCGTTTGTAGAATTTGGAAAATTCTAAATTCTTAGGCTTGAATCTGTGCTTAATTCATGATTTTGGTGTTGTTCGATGTGGTTTGAAGGCTCGACTAAGTTCATATAGTGTTATATGATTGGTTGGTAGGCTTGGTTGAGGTCCCGTTGGCCTTGGGTATGTTTCGGATGCTTAACAGAATGAAATTGGACTTAGGAAAATCTGGTGCCTTTGCTGGTTCTGGTGTTTCGCACCTGCGAAAGGGAGGCCGCAGGTGCGAGAGCCGAAAGTGCGGAGGGAGTGCATAGATGCGAAACTGGTGGGGCTGGTAATGGAGCGCAGGTGCACAAGTTTGACTGCACCTCAGAGCCCGCAGGTGCGGAGCCTGGCTGCTTTAATGAGATGCACAGATGCGCCATTTGGACCGCACGTGCGGTATCCGCAGGTGCGAGAATGGCCGCAGGTACGAGGATCGCTGGGCAGAAAAGGGAATTTCAAGGGCTTGAAATTTCATAACACAAAATTCAATTTAGAGCTCGGTGGGAGACGATTTCTCGAGGGATTTTGAAGGATAACTATTGGGTAACTAATTCTAACTCTATTTTGATCATAATACATTAATCTATTATTGTTTTCCTCGTCTAATTAAGGAATTTGAGGGTAGAAGTTTGGAAATGGGGGATAAGATTCCCCAATTGAAAATCTGAGATTTGAATGGGAATTTGACGTCGGATTTAGATGATTTTTCTTTGCGTGAACTCGTTAGTGAATGGGTGTTCATAATTTGTAATTTTTACCCGATTCCGAGACGTGGGTCCGGGAAGACCTTTTGGGCGTTTTTCCTAATTTCGCGCTTTAGCTTCGAATTAATTAGTTAAATTAGTTACTTGTAGTTATATTTACATTATGCAATTAATTTGAATAGATTCGGGTCATTTGCAGTCGGATACTCATGGCAAGAACGTGATATCAAGTTGATTTGAGCGGTCGAGGTAAGTGGCTTGCCTAACCTTGTGTTGGGGACTTTCCCCTTAGGATGTTTGATATTAATTGATGTGTGGGCGCCGTGTACGTAAGGTGACGAGTACGTACACAGGCTATTATTGCAAAAATCCCATTTTTCCTTTCTAAAGCATAAACTGTTTTTCCCTTATTAAATTGCACTAATACGTTTAATTGTTTAGCATAGATTAGAGAAGCATGCTTACGTGTTTTAACTACCTATTTGACATTTTGTGCGCCATGCTTAGTTAAGTCCCTACCTTCCTTATCTGTGTCCAGTGTAAACTGTATAACTCGATGTCATACCTGTCATTTTATCTTGCATTGCATATTTAAATTGGGACTACATATGTATTCTGGGAGATCCCCCTGTCTTGCATATTTAAATTGGGACTATGGACGTATTCCGGGAGATCCCCCTGTCTTGCATATTTAAATTGGGACTACAGACGTATTCTGGGAGATCCCCTTATCTTGCATATTTATTTTGGGACTACGGACGTATTCTGGTAGATCCCCCAGCATTGCATATTTACTTGGGGACTACGGACGTATTCCGGGAGATCCCTATGTACTGCATATTCATTCGGAACTACGGGACGGTATCCCGGGAGTTTCCACATTGTGTTTACCTTGTTCTGAGCCGAGGGCTCCCTTAACTGTTAAATTTTCGAGAATTTCTTTAACCGTGTTACCGTAAACTTTACTTATATCTTTTACTGTTTAATTTATTATATTTACTCCGGTAGGTCCTTGACCTGACCTCGTCACTACTCGACCGAGGTTAGGCTTGGCACTTACTGGTTACCATTATAGTATACTCATGCTACTCTCTGCACATGTTTTTCGTGTGCAGATCCAGGCGCACCTTATCAGCCGCACTATCAGTGAGCCGGGATAGCTTTGGAGACTTCAAGATATATCTGTCGGGTCCACAGACCTCGGAGTCCCCTTCTACTCTTTCTCATGTCCATTATCTTCTGTATTTTTTCTTGTTAGACTCTGATGTATTGAGACACTAGATCTTTCCTTCTTTAGTTTGTGATTCACGATGTTCCGGATTTTGGGATTTGTTGTGTATTTTTGAATAGTCGATTAAATTTATATTTTTATTTCATTATTTCGCAAAATATTAGGCTTACCTAGTTGTAAAGACTAGGTGTCATCACGACGTTACACGGAGGGGAAATTGGGTCATGAGCAACTAGAGAGTGGAGATCCTATGTCTAAAATAATCATCAACTAGGGAGTGGAGACCCTATTTTGGAAAAGCAAACTAGGGAGTGTAGACCCTATGTTGGAAAAGCAGACTAGGGAGTGGAGACCCTATGTCTAAAAACGTCAATTAGGGAGTGGAGACCCTATGTCTAAAAACGTCAATTAGGGAGTGGAGACCCTATGTTGGAAAAACTGACTAGGGAGTGGAGACCCTATGTCTAAAAACATCAACTAGGGAGTGGAGACCCTATGTTGGAAAACCGACTAGGGAATGGAGACCCTATATCTAAAAATTATCAACTAGGGAATGGAGACCTTGTGTTGAAAAAAAAGACTAGGAAGTGGAGACCCTATGTCTAAAAATCATCAACTAGGGAGTGGAGACCCTATGTTGGAAAAGAGACTGGGGAGTGGAGACCCTATGTCTAAAAATCATCAATTAGGGAATGGAGACCCTATGTTGGAAAAGCGACTAGAGAGTGGAGACCCTATGTCTAAAAATCATCAACTAAGGAGTGGAGACCCTATGTTGGAAAGGCGACTAGTGAGTAGAGACTCTATGTCTAAAAATAAAATCAACTAGGAAGTGGAGACCCTATGTTGGAAAAGTGACTAGGGAGTGGAGACCCTATGTCTAAAAATCATCAACTAGGGAGTGGAGACCCTATGTTGGAAAAGCGACAAGGGAGTGGAGACCCTATGTCTAAAAATCATCAACTAGGGAGTGGTGACCCTATGTTGTAAAAGCGACTAGGGAGTGGAGCTCTATGTCTAAAACATATACTAGGGAGTGGAGACCCTATGTTGGAAAAGCGACTAGGGAGTGGAGACCCTATGTCTAAGAATTATCAACTAGTGAGTGGAAACCCTATGTTGGAAAAGAGACTAGAGAGTGGAGACCATATGTCTAAAAATCATCCACTAGGGAGTGGAGACCCTATATCTAAAGATAAAAATCAACTAGGGAGTGGAGACCCTATGTTGGAACACACACCTAGGGATTGGAGACCCTAAACTACCATGATTTGGAACTTTATTTCTTTTCTTTTTTTTTTTTTAGAGAATGAGTAAAATGCGGGAAATAATTTGGAGAAGACTTCCCTTTTTTTTTGAGTGGTTGTTATTGCAGAGCTATTTCAATCTCCACGTGATTTTCTTTTGGTTGCACCGGCTTCTTGCTAGGTTGCATTGGATTAAACATGTTTCCTGTTTCTCAAACAAAGAACAATTTGTCAGTTTGAAATGGTGGTTGGCTTTGTGGCCTTGAACATTTCAGTCACTTGATCTCGGCCTTTCAGCTGCAACTGGTTGTTTCCTGAATACTGATTGCATTAATAACCTCGGAGAACTTTTGGCTTTTTCAGACTTTGCCATGATGGTTAGTCACGTGGGACTTAACCTTTTCAACTTTATTTTGCCTTTGTAAGCATTTGACTTTGAATTTCCTCTTTCAACAATTTTTGATTTTGAAGTAGCGGCCACCATGGCCAGTCGAAGTAGACTTAGTGCCCCTGCCGAGGCTGGGTGTATTTTTTTGCATATTGGCTTGTATCAAGTGAGAACCCTATAAATCAGTTTTTCCATCCCTTCTTCGTCTTAGTTTTGGAACAGAGTTAGACCGAAAGGGATTCAAAGAAAAGAAAACAATGGAATGGACAAATGAATTTAGACGAGAGGTATCCCTTTCGGGGAAAAGAAATGACTTATCTGGAGTGCATGCGGACTTCAATGAACATGACATGCCTCTTTGACTGGATGCTTGATCAGTGTAAACCGTCCAACTCTCAAAAATTCATCACAACTTATGCCTCAAAATCGAGAAGCCTTGTCAGGACTCTGTCGATGCCTATGGTTGTGAGGATCCTCTTTTCGATCAGTGGCACCCTTTGCAGGTTTTCACCAGCTGACCTCTCTCATTTCTCTTCTCACCATCGCCTTATAGTGCTCTTGCGAGTTTTCACTAATAACACTCTCTCATTTTCATTTTCTCTGCTTACCATCGCCTTATGGTGCCCGTGAGGGTTTTCACCGATAAGACTCTCTCATTTTATTTCTCTCATTTTGTTGTATCAGATCCAGGTAATTGTATCCTCCCATTTCAAACCTCTTTGCCGATTGATCAGAAGGACTTGAACAGGGTTTTGGGGTAAAAAGCACTTGGATTGAATTACAACGTTGGAACCTTTTAGGCGAACCCATTGCCGAATCATTGTAACTTCTGCCCCTGTTTCAACTTTTGGGGGAATTTGGATTTTTGTTTTGGTGTGACTGAACTCCAGAGGGAGGCTGCCTACGTATCCTTTCGAAATCAAGTCGAACATAGTTCAAGGAACTTTGTTTTTGATTTTTTTTTGTTTTTCCTTTTTTTTCTTTTTTTTTCTTTTTTTTTTCAATTTTTATTTTCCTTTTTTTCATTTCATTTTCTTTTTGTCTTTTTTTTCAATAACACTTTCATATTCCAAAGAGGGTAATCAAAGAAAAAGAACAGACTCAAAGGGTTTGCAAAGGATTGGTAGTATTTGGATAGTGAGAATAAAAGCTTTCTTCATCCCAATCGGAGAACATTAATGCTATATAGAGGATCAAACATACTACCTTTTGACTGCACCTCGGTTGACAGTTGTTTCAGGGACATTTTGTTCGATTTTTCCCAGGTACAACGCTCTCTTTTGGCAGTACTCTTGTTACAATGTATGGACCTTTCCAATCTGGAGTCAATTTTCCTTTAGCTGTTCCAGTCATTGTTTTATTTTCTTAAACTTATCTTCAATGCATTCTGATTCTTGATTCATTATTTCGAAGTCTGACAGCGTTTTAGGATCTGGGCATGAAGTCCTCAAGCATGTCATGTCATTAAAATCTGCTTTAAAATAACTGAAAAGAGAATAGGAAAAGTGACAAGATTAAGAAAAGAGACATTCTTAGACAATGAAATATTAATTTCATTTGATATTTTGATTTTTTTTGATTTTTTTTTAATTTATAAAAATTGAAAGGTTTACATCAGAAAGTAAGACAATAAAGTAAAACATCCGGATTACACCCTAAAATAATCTGAACGCAAAAAGAATATCAAGACTGGCTACCGAGATTCCCGTCTGATGGGGGACTTTCAGGCTTGGCGACCTTTTTTTTTTTTTTCTTTTGGCTTTTATTCTGTCTCGGCAATGGCTGCAATGGCCTTCAGTGCTAGATAAAATTCCTCATCTTCAAAGATCATTCCGACTACTGGCCCATTGGTGTGAGTAGGCAGATGATTGTTTATCATATTAGGGGCCTTTTCATCCCTCAGCACTATTGCCTTGACCTCGATAAGGTCTTCCAATGCTCTGTTAAGAGTCCAACAGTCCTCTGTATCATATCTCACTGCTCCAGAGTGGTATTCACATCTAACATTAGCTCGATGCGCCAGTTCGGGGCTACTGGCTATAGTAGACCTAGCCAGACTAACTTTTGGAACAAACTCGAGTATGATTCACCAAGAGGGGTGAACTGATTCCTTCTGGGGAGGCTTTTTTTTTTAAAAATTTTCTTTTTGTTTTTTGAATTTCTTTTTCATATCTTGATTTCTTTTTCTTTCTCTTTTTGTTGTTTTTCGCTCTTTGTTATTCTCTGTTATTTTTTGTCACTCTTTTCTTTCTTTTTCACCCAAATTGTTTTTTCTTTTTTTTTCGGTTTATTTTTTCACTCAATTTGTTTATCGCTATGATCGAATCCGCTGGGGATTGCCTACGTATCATAACGCCGCATGAATCAGATCATTACATAGTTCAAGAGAAGATCAGGAATAGTAAATAAACTAACTCTTTTTTTTTACTCATATACAAAACAGACCACGAAATCTTCTAACAAGGAAAATATTATTGAATTTTGATTTTTTTTTTTGGAAAATTTTTTGAAAGGAAAACTTCTTTAACAACAACAACAACAACCCAGTATAATCCCACTAGTGGGGTCTGTGGAGGATAGTGTGTACGCAGACCTTACCCCTACCCTGGGGTAGAGAGGCTATTTCCAATAGACCCTCGGCATCCTTCCCTCCAAGAACTCCCCACCTTACTCTTGGGGTGACTCAAACTCACAACCTCTTGGTTAGAAAACTTCTTTAAGAATAAAGAAAATATTTTTGGATTTAGATTTTTTTAAAATATATTTTTCTTTATTTTTTATTTTTTGGTAATTTTCGAAAGAAAGAAAATATATTTTTTTTGGAATTTTTTTTTTTTTTTGAGAATTTTTTAAAAGAAAGACTTCAAAGAAGAAAGAATTTTTTTTTTTGAATTTTAATTTTTATTTTGTTTTTTACTAAGAAAGACTTCTAAAGAAGGAAAAAAACATATTTTTGGATTTTGATTTGATTTTCTTTTTCGAATGAAAGACTTCTAAAAAGAAAGAAAATATTTTTGGCTTTAGTTTTTTTTTTGGATTTTCTAAGAAAAGAATTCTAAAGAGGGAATTAAGAAAAAGGAAAATATTTTTGGATTTTCTTTTTAAAAAAATTGGGGCCGGAACCGATGAGCTTTGCCTACGTATCTCATATCCGGTGAGAATCAGACTCGCATAGTTCGGTCAGAAAAGCATGACCTTTTTTTTTGAAAATATTTGGCGTATTTTGAAAAAAAAATTCAAAATGTCGGCAGAGTTTTGGGATTTTCAAATACCTGAATTTTCAGAAATCGGGTAAATTTCTCTCTCTTGCCTCACTCTTATTTTTTCTTAATTTTTTTTTCCTATTCTAGAAGTTGGTCAACATGCAAGCCGAAACAAATAAATGTACAAGTAGTACATAACAATATATCAGGATGGTCTTTTGATTTGGGTACACCTATATTAGACGGACCCAACCCCTGTGTTGAGTCCCCAAAGTCAAATGTACGTGATGCAAACAAACGTACCTACTAGGAATCCGACATGAGATTATGTCATTATAAGTTTAAATTCTGGGTGTATTGTTCTAGACCTGGCTTACCCAAGCGGACGACTCGAGCCGAAGGGGGCAGCGTACCGGGAATAAAGAAGCTTCACCGGCTTTGCAACGTGTCTGATCCTTGTTCTAAAATTAGGGTATGACTCTAACAGAAAAGAAGCTACGCGAAGCGCATGCTTCCTAGAAGATTTAGAAGACTCATAGAGAAGAAGGGTTTTCGTAACAGTTTATATACAATTCACGGCAATATCAAAGCGATAAAGAGCGGCAATTAGGACATTAGTCTCAAACACGTAAAAAAAAACCAGATAATAAACAAAAGCCAAATATAAAAGTCATCTAAGCTCGAATTCTGAACCCTAAACCAGAAGTTCTGGATTCGTTTCCCCAGCAGAGTCGCCAGAGCTATCACACCTCCTTTTTTCCGAGGGATAGGGGATACGAGAGTTTTTCCAATTTAAATGATATTATTCGAAATGAGATTATTTATTTAATCAGAGTCGCTACTTGGGATAATTATTATGGTGTCCCAAGTCACCAGTTTATTTTAAAATCCCAAATCGAGGAGATTGACTCTATTTATGGTCCGCGAACATAGAAGACCGGGTAAGGAATTCTGTTAACCCGGGAGAAGGTGTGAGGCACTCCCGAGTTTCATAGTTTTAGCACGGTCGCTTAACAATTAATACTTGGCCTAATTATCTGACTTATTACATGTTTTAAACCTATTGCGCATTTTATCTTTTGACCACTTTTAATTATTTGCTTAATCGCTTTTAGTATTTATGAAATTTATTTGAACAAGTTACGATGTCGTACACTTGTCGTTTTGGTACACATTGCAAACCGCGCCACGTGAAATGCACCCGCGATTTACAACATGTTTATTTCTATTATTATTTGAAGTTATGGTCAAGTCGTGTGAAACGCGCACTTGAATTTGGTTGTACGTATCATGACCATGCCACGGGAACCGTACCCATAGTCACGATAATTTATTATTAATCGCGCCTAAAGCAAGCTACGATGTTCGAATATTATTCAATTACTAATTTTGAGATTATTGTAAGATAATGAGGTATGGATATTGTTGTGGAGGAAATGAAGTAAATTAATTATGGAAAAGTTGGCTAGTTTGTGAATGTTTATTTGTTTTTGGTCCTGGGCAACAATTAGCCCATAAATACGCTAGGAAAGTTCAATTAAAGTCTTACACCAATCATGGCCCAACCTAATCTCTTATAATTTTATTGCTAACCAATATTTGAAACTAGACTAAATTTATGGTAGGAATAGATAGATATGGGCATAACCAATTTAGTCAATAAGATAGGAGATCAAAATGAAACTAAAGCATGCTAAAATGGAAAGCCATTACTTCATTGAATAAACAAGAAAAGTAACAAATTAATACATATTCATCAATAAGATTAACCATATGAACTACCAAAAGGACAATAAATTAATCTTAACAAATACTCAACATGAGAACAAATTAATCTTAGCACACTCAGACGCAAACTCGACCATATCATACTCAAAGTTAAATTAAAACGGCGTGACCTAGAACATTAATGAGAAAACAAAATAGAAATAGAAGTGAACCTTTGTATTGATGATTGTGGATTTAAATTACAACCACTCAATGATCGGATAGTTCTCAACTGGATCCTTCGGACCGCGAAAGACCCGAGCGGAAAATCTCAACTTGCAACCTTAATCAACCTTGCAAAACCGACGATTTAATGGCTATTTTTGGAGCCTTTGTTTTTTTTTTTGGGGGGGGGAGGAGGAGGAAGGTTAATGATGGCTCAAAAGTGGTCAAGGGCTGGTGGCTTTGGGGTTGTGAAGGTGCTGGTTTTTTCGAAAAAAAGACGAAAAAAGAATGACACGAATAGAATTTTTCTTAGCGTAGAACAAGCAAAAATATTTCTCTCCAAATCTCTCCACTCTATTTTTTCCTTTCTCTCCTTTTTTTCTCCTCACATTTCTCTTATATTTATAGAAAAAATTTCGGAATTTTTCAGATTTTTTTTTTAAAATTAAAAAGAATTCTCACTTCCCATTTTCTTATTTTTTAAAAAAAATAATTCCCCACTTTCCTTAAATTTTATTTTTAAATTTCTTACTTTTTTACTTTTATTATATTTAAATTCTCACTTTTTTTACTTTTATTTTTTTAAAATTTTCAGCTACCTTTACTTTTATTTTTTAATTCCAACTTTCTTTTAATTTTCATTTTTTAAATTTTCACAGTCTTTTACTTTTATTTTTTTTTACTTTTTCACTTTCTTTTACTGTTTATTAAATAATTTTTACCTACTTTTATTTTTACTTTTTAATTCCATACTTTTACTTTTCCTATTTTTTTTATTCAAATCCGAAAATTTTAAAAAAATATTTAATTTTTTCGGTTTTTTAATTCATTTAATTTAAAATAAAGATAAAAATAATACTAATAGTAATAATTGATATTTTAAATTATTATTAATTTTTACCCTATATGAAAAAAAATATAACAAAGCTAAAAAAATATATATTAAATTTCTAAAAATATTTACATAGTAGAAGGTGATAAAATTCAAATATAGTAAAAAATTAGGTGCTCACACTTAGTAGAGATTCCATTTTGATATAGGGCACACCACTCCCTAGTCGCATGTTCAGTATAGGGTACACCAATCTCTAGCTGTATTTTCCAACATAAGGTACACTAATCTTTAGTGAGGTTCCATTTCCATACAAGGTATCCTATCCCTTGGTTACCTTCTCTCTAAGTGATACAGGGCGCAAACTAATGGTTACATTCTCTCAGCAATACAGGGTGCCAACCCCTGGTCATATTCTATCTTTGTAATATAGGGTACCAACCCCTGGTTACATTCCTTCTCACTGATACAGGGCGCTAACCCCTAATTATATTTCCTCTTAGTAATACAGGGTGCCAACCCCTGGTTACATTCTTTCTCTGTGATACAGGGTGCCAACCCCTGGTTACATTCCCTCCAAGTCTTTCAACCTCACTCGTAGTGACACACTTCCTAGTTTGAGTCATTCCAATAGGAGACACACTTCCTAATCTGAACCACCAATCCTAGGAGGCACACTTCTTAGTCCAAGTCTTTCAACCTCACTCGTAGGAGACACACTTCCTAGTGAGTCAATCCAATAGGAGACGCACTTCCTAATCTGAACCACCAATCTTAGGAGACGCACTTCCTAGTCTAAGTCTTTCAACCTTACTCGTATGAGACACACTTCTTAGTTTGAGTCATTCCAATAGGAAACGCACTTCCTAATCTAAACCCTTGTTTGTAGGAGACGCACTTCCTAGTCCAAGTCTTTTAACCTCACTCGTAGGAGACGCACTTCCTAGTTTGAGTCATTCCAATAGGAGACACACTTTCTAATCATAACCACCAATCCTAGGAGACACACTTCCTAGTCCAAGTCTTTCAACCTCACTCGTAGGAGACGCACTTCCTAGTTTGAGTCATTCTAATAGGAGACGCACTTCCTAATCTAAACCCTCATTCGTAGGAGACGCACTTCCTAGTCTAAGTCTTTCAACCTCACTCGAAGGAGATGCACTTCCTAGTTTGAGTCATTCCAATAGGAGACACACTTCCTAATCTAAACCCTCATTCGTAGGAGACACACTTCCTAGTCTAAGTCTTTCGACCTCACTCGTAGGAGACACACTTCCTAATTTGAGTCATTCCAGTAGGAGACACACTTCCTAATCTTAACCACCAATCCTAGGAGACGCATTTCCTAGTCCAAGTCTTTCAACCTCACTCGTAGAAGACGCACTTCCTAGTTTGAGTCATTCCAATAGGAGACGCACTTCCTAATCTAAACCCTCATTCGTAGGAGATGCACTTCCTAGTCCAAGTCTTTCAACCTCAATCATAGGAGACACACTTCCTAGTTTGAGTCATTCCATAAGGAGACACACTTCCTATTCTTAATCATTAATCCTAGGAGATGCACTTCCTAGCCCAAGTCTTTTAACCTCATTCATAGGAGACACACTTCTTAGTTTGAGTTATTCCAATAAGAGACGCACTTCCTAATCTGAATCATCAATCCTAGGAGACGCACTTCCTAGTCTAAGTCCCTCAACCTCACATTGTAAGAGACATACTTCCTAATCTGAACCTTTAATCCTATGAGACGCACTTCCTAGTACAAGTCTTTTAACCTCATTCGTAGGAGACGCACTTCCTAGTTTGAGCCATTTCAATAGGAGACACACTTCCTAATCGAAACCATCAATCCTAGGAGAAGCACCTCCTAATACAAGTCCTTCAACCTCATTCGTAGGAGACGCACTTCCTAGTTTGAGCCATTAAATCTCATAGTCATTCCAATGCTACCCATGGGAGATGCACCTCCTAAGTCTAAGTTTTATCAATTTTACATCTAAGATAAGGACACCCTTTTCGGAGCCTTTAGTTTCATTTTTGCATCATTCAAATAAAATAAGTTGATCTGCAGCTTTACCCAATAACTCACAAAATTTTCTCAGTGCCAAACTGGGGCAGAAAATTTTGTTCGTTTTGTTCGTCTTTGATGGCTTTGCAGGCCCTGTCGTAGAGCATATGTTGTGACGATTAAAGCTTGCATTTTTAGTTTCTCATCAGAAGAAAGAAATCTTTCGATCATAAGATAGTTGGAGTTAACTTTGATAATGTGTCAGCAGCCCAACTTCTCAAGTTTCATTTTCTCAAATTCTGATCTGGAAAGCAAGCAACTGAGATTGAATCATAATCTCTTCTTCAAAGGGCGTCAAGATCCAATCTAAGGTCAACGCAAGCAAGCAGGTCAAGAATCAAGATTTGACTCCAGAAGACAAATAGATAGGAATTTTGTAACTCTTAGCTTGCACACATATGTAGTTAGCTTCTTTTTCTTTTTGATGTAAGTAGCAAGTGACAGTAACAGCAACAACAACAGCAAGAGTCTTAACTCCAGTGTCTTGTAGTCCCAGCTACCAAAATTTTTTTAGAACTACACTGACCTGATTCCTCTAACCAAGGATATGTAGGCAACCTCGGAAGCAAGGTTCGGCCACCTTTTTCGAATATGCTTTCATTGGAGTATTATGTGAGCAATAATTAGCCATGGCATTCAGTTATCGTTGCACGAAAACTCTTCATGTTCTCAAGCAAAGAGGGGCAGTTGTAAATGCTTAATTTTGGCTCTTTTCTTTTTTTTTTTTATTTTTTTTTTCTTTTTCTTTTTATGTTTATTATGTGTGTATGTATAGGTTTAAGGTTTGATTATATTTTAATTAAGAAGGGAATAAAAGGTTGGGCTAAATTGCATTTTAAATGAAATAGACCAAAAAATCGGACCAAATCAGTGCCCCAAAGGCACTGACCGGTCCGGATGAGGCCAGCTAGGGAGATGAGTTAAACGGCGTAGTTTCAAACTACGCCATTTTGCTTAATGAATCAGAGGTCTAATCTCAATCATTGATCACCCTTTGATCCAGCGGCCCTTATCTATCCCCCACCCTAGGTATTTAAAGCCTAAAATTCCAAAAAAATTGCCATATTTTCCTTATTACTCTCCCCCTTTCTTCTTTCCCCACCGCTGTTGTTGCCCGCCGGAATTCGCCACCGGCAGCGGAGTACCTCCAAACACTCCCAAATCTTCACCATACACCCCCCTCAACCTCCTCTCTCCAAATCTCTAACCCAAACCCCTCAAAATCCGCTCAAATTCCACGATTGTTAGATCTAAGAAACCCCACACCCCATTTTTGCCTTAAAATTGTGAAGATTGAACCATATCCTCTACTTAATACCTATATAGATGGATAGAGCTCGGTATGGGCTACCAACTGACACTCGTCTCAACCCGAAATTTCGGCCAGTTACCCCCACTGCCTGCCGACCCACTCACACTGCCACTCCACTGCCTCACCACCACGAAATGTCATGAACCTTTGTTTTTGCTATTATAGACTCAACGACCTTCATTTCTTTTTGGCAAGACGTTGAAACCCTTTTGTTTTAGCGTTTGCCCGAAAGAAACGTGCGTTTCAGAGTCGGACATTCGCCTCTTGGCATCTCTGGAGTTTTCTCGTGGCTCGAACAAATTTAAGCACACTCGCTAGGTATAATCGTCATCTCTTTAATTAATTTTTGATTTTTTTAGTAGGTTAGTGTCTGATTTTTGATTTTTCTATTTTGGTTGTTTCTTGTTAATTAGAGTTTCAAGTTAGGTTTATTTAATTAGTTATCTCTATTTAGTTTAGTTGTTTGTTAGATTGTTATTGATTACACATGATCTTTAGTGTATTAGTTAAACCATTCACTTAGTTAGTTGATTATTTAGTTGTTGTTAGTCGTTGTCTGATTGTTAACGATGCTCGTTCTATTTTGAGCATTAGTTTGTGAATTTAGTTATTTATTTAGTAATTAGTTTGCACAAATCGAATTCATTCCAATCAAGTTAGTTTGAATACTTAGTTCGATTACATTTTTAGTCCAGTTTATGCTTTGTCAGTTCATAATTATTCAAGTTTGATTTGTGTTGAGCAAGTAGTTTAGTGTTGATAGTTAAAATTTGAATTTTAGGTTATTTTATCACAAAATAGAGTAATAGTAACCTACTTTTACTAGTATGGTGGCTGAAATGATATTTTTTTCTCATTCCTTCTAACATAGCAGATTTCTAGGTTGTCCTTTTACTTTTTGGACAGTCTTTGAACAGTGTTTTCAAAATCTGTCCAAAAAAGTAACTTTATTTTTCCATTTAAGGGGTTATTCTTTCTTCACTTCAGACGGACTCGATCACACATCTTTTACACTCATAAAAGGGGGCACATATCTTTAAAAAAATCAGGAGTTGTGCACATATGGCGAGCTGAAATTTCAGAGCCTTTGTGAGTATTGCTTGTGTGCAAAATCTTTGGAAAAACAAAAAAGATCCCTTAAGTAATTTCTGGGGTTACTAGTTGCTAGTTCAAGCGCTTTCTTGCTGGAGTTTTCGGGAGTATTCTTGAGTTCTGTTACTGTTGTTTTTTGCTGTTCGTTTGGTGTTGCTGTTGTCGGGTTCTAGTGTATGCTCTGTTTGTTAGTTCAACATCTCCAAAGGTCATTTTCTTTGCTAAAATTCTGCAATTAGGTAACTCTTTCAACCTTCAGAGTAATTTTCTTTACAATAAATAATGAAAATATTATTTTGAGATGTGTTTTGATCCATACATTATTATAAGAAATGAAAAATGTTCAACTTTTCATTCTCTGATTGGATCTGTTTGTTTTCAGATTTAGTTGTTTTATGTACCTTAGTTGTTAATGTATAGTTAATGTGTTGGTAAACAGGTAAAAAGGAAAATTTAAAAAGAGCTTCAGCTTTCTTGCTCTTTAATATCTATATATTTTAATACATGCTTTTGTTAATATAGGGATTCTATATGAAAAATTAAGGAGCTTCACTTAATTCTGTTTGCACAGTGGTTCATTTTGCTTATCTTTTGAATGTGATTTGCAAGTAAATAAGTGAGCTTTGGATATGGAATTGGAAAAAGATTGTTTGTGTTGAAGTTTATGCATTAGCTTATTCCTCTGTTTGGTTCATTTAATTCTTCAAGTGTTAATATAGTGTGTTTAGTGGTTTAATCTCGTTTTCTCAACAAAGTTGCATATCTAGAAGTATGGAATTAAGTTGTTAAACTAGGAGAAGTCTTCTGGAAATATTTGTTGAAGAGTTATGGGTATATTCTTTCTCTTAATGGAAAGAAATAAAATAGTTGGGCTTAATAAATTAAGTCCAGGCCCAAGTATTCATGCTAGTTGGTCTGGCCCTTTTAATAACCATTCGGGCCATGAAATATTGGCCCCTCTTCCATAGCAAATCCTTGTTGGCCCGATGCCAAATAAATAAATGTAGTTGAATAAATTAAATTTATTTTTTTCCTTGTAATTAAAATATTTTGACAACTTAATCACTTTAATAATTAGTTTAAACGGTAAGCAATTAGTAGGCGCGCTATAACTTCGCGAAATCACTTGCGTAGCGTGATGTTTAACATTCAATAAATTAATTCAATAATCTCATACCATTATCTAATTAGTTTTAGTTAATTTTTAATTTAATTAATTATTTGTTAAAATCACGGATTCGCTTGCGTAACACGGTAGTTGACTTTTTAATAATTTTTAAGAATTAATTTTCTCGAATGTATTAATATCTCAAAAGTATTACAAATAATTAATTGTCATTATTTTGGATTCGCTTGCGAGGTGCGTTCATGATAAGTTAATTAATTTTATTTTCGATCACGCATTCGCTTACGTAGTGTGGTTATGACATCTTTTTATTCAAAAAATATTTCTTAATTTTTTTAATAATCAAGCAATAAAAGCGGACATAGGTAAAACATGAAAATCAATAAAACATAGTTTATCGAAAATAATATAAAGCCAAATATAGTCAATGAAGCGACCGTGCTAGAACCACGGGACTCGGGAAATACCTTACACCTTCTCCCCGGTCAACAGAATTCCTTATCCAGATTTTATTTTCGCACGTTGATGACTTTGCCCGCAGTGGTCGAGATGATATAATGGGATGCATTTGATGACCCAAAATGTCATCTTTAAATTTAATAAATAATTATGTGTTCTAAGACCTCGAAATGTACTATTTTTTACTCCTCGACTTGCGTGCACAGTCCATACAATTTTCTGAAAAGTTTTTGTGTGAAAAATGGATTAAATGTGAAATAGAGCTTTAAAACTCAACTGAGTTGACTTTGGTCAACATTTTGAGCAAACTGGCCCGGATCAGTATTTTAACAATTCCAGTAGGTTCGTATCATGACTTGGGACTTGGGCGTATGCCCGGAATCGAATTCCGAGATCCCTAGCCCGAGATATGAAATTTTGATGAAAAATTAAAAGCTTGAAAGCTTAATAATTTTTAAGAATCTACTGATATTGGATTTATTGACATCGGGTCCGTATTTTTGTTTCGAAGCCCGGTATATGTCCAAATATAATATTTATGGCTTGTCTGTCAAATTTTGGAGAATCAGAGTTGATTTGATGTGATTCGGACGCCCGGTTGTGTCCGATTCGTAGTTCTAGGTGTTATTTTGATGATTTGATAACGCGAGCAAGTTCGTATGATGTTTTATGACTTGTGTGCATGTTTGGTTTGGGGCCCCGGGGGCTCGGGTGAGTTTCAGATAGGCTACGAGATAATTTTGAACTTAGAAAATCTGGTTTTTGAGCTTCTGCTGTCATCTGGTGCATTGTGCATCGAGATCGCGAAGCCATTCATGCGATCGCGAAGAGAGAATTTTGAGCCGTGAGTTTTACTCTTCGCGTTCGCGAAGATAGGAACGAGAACATGAAAGACTAGCTTCCAGTGCACTGCAAACGCGAGCACAAAGCTGCGATCGCGAAGAAGGAATGATGCAGAAGCTGAAGCACCAAAATTATGCTACGCGATCGCATAAACCTGTATGTGATCGCGTAAGGCTGAGAAATTGTTCTTTGGGATCGCGTAGTGTTCAACAAACTTGGACAAATTTTGTTCTATGCGATCGCGAACGAATTTTCGTGATCGCGATGAATAAAAATCTGAAAAACACAACTTAAGTTCTGGAAATGGGGTTTCGACCCATTTTCAATCATTTCCAATTTTTGAGCTCAGGTAAGGCGATTCTTGGGCGATTTTCACGGAAAATTATTGGGGTAAGTGTTCCTTATCCTATATTAATTATATTTCATGATTCCATACTCGTTTATATCATGAATCTGTGAAATTTTGGGAGAAAAATCAGATTTTTTAATAAAATTCTCCAAAAACGAAAATTTAAGATTTGAAGGTCCATTTGACATCGGAATTGGATAAATTTTGTATGGTTGAACTCGTATCGGAACGGGTGTTCGGATTTCATAAGTTTTTTCGAGATTTTAGTTGTGGGTACCACTATCGAATATTTAAATGAATTTCAGATTTTTATTCGGAAAATTAGTAAATTCATATGGAATTAATTTTTGTGATTCGTATTGAGTATATCGAATTATTTGTGAATAGATTTGAAGCTTTTGGAGACAAATTTAAAAGGAAAAGTGTTGGTCGAGTAATTGATTGGAATATGCAAAGCGAGGTAAGTGTTGTGGTTAACCTTGACTTGAGGGAATTGAACCCTTAAACTATTTGTTATGTGAAATGCATGTGAACGACGTATAGGCGAGGTGACGAGTATCTATACGTCGTCAAATTAACTGTTTGCAAATTACTTGAAAAATCATAAATTGTTTTAATCATGAAATAATTGTTATAATAATTGTTTCTTTCCTATTCTTTGACAAATATTAATTCTTGAATTCCTGCAATAATTGTTACATGTTATTTGATTTGTGTGTATTAATTGCTACATAACATTTAGCATATTTAATATTAAACTACCTATTTTCTCCCTGATTTCCTTAATAAATTGCTATTTGTCATTGTTTGTTTCATAATTAAATCATAATTATTGTATGCTTGTTATCTTAAAAACTTTATATGAATCGTTGCATTCATTAGGGTAATTTCTTCTATAAGAATTTGTAAATGAATATATTGGAGGATCGGGTTGCACGCCGTAACAGAATTGATTGAAATAAATATATTGGAGGATCGGGTTGCACGCCGCAACAGACTTATTAAAAGTCCATATTGGAGGATCGGGTTGCACGCCGCAACAAAATTATTAAAAAGTCGATATATATATATATATATATATATATATATATATATATATATATATATATGGGGATCGGGTTGCACGCCGCAACATACTTGATTGAAATGAATATATTGGAGGAGCGGGTTGCATGCCGCAATAGAATTGAATATGAATATATTGTGAGAGCGGGTTGCACGCTGCAACGGAAATTAATGAAAATGATAATTGGTTATGACTGCTGAGTTGGCTTCAATTATTATAAATGAGTTACCTGATTTATTTCTATTATTTGTTGTTGTTACTAATATTGCGTACAGGTTAATGTAAGTGACCCGCCTTAGCCTCGTCACTACTTCGTCGAGGTTAGGCTCAGCACTTACCAGTACATGGGGTCGGTTGTACTGATACTACACTCTGCACTTCTTGTGCAGATTTTGGAGTTGGTCCCAGCAGCGTACCATAGACTTGCTCAGATTTCAGCTTCCAGAGGAGACTTGAGGTATAGCTGCATGGCGTCCGCAGTTCTGAAGTCCCCGTCTATTTTACTTTTGCAATGTGTTTATTTCTAGACAGCTTATTTATTTCAGACCTTTATATGTATTATTCTAGAAGCCCGTGCACTTGTGACACCAATTTTGGGATGGTATTTAGACACCGTTATTTGTATGGATTAATCACTATATTTCAGACCTTACTTCTGCATTTGTTCCTTTGTTATTAATAAATTTAAAAATTGTTTAAAAATAGTTAATATTATTATAACATTGGCTTGCCTAGCAAGTGAAATGTTATGCGCCATCACGGTCCGAAGGTGGAAATTTCGGGTTGTGACAATGCCCTCAGAGGCTTGATGATGTTATGAACGTATATGCCCATGCATGGTATGACATTTATACGCATATGCATGACATTATAATATTAAATGATTCACAGAGCTATTCAGACATACATGTTGAGTCTTTTACTCCATGTTTCTCTCATGTCTATTATTCACTCATTTTCATTCCTTACATACTCGATACATTATTTGTACTGATGTCCCTTTTGCCTGGGGACACTGCGTTTTATGCTCGCAGGTCCCGATAGACAGGTCAAGAGTCCTTTAAGTAGGCTATCAGCTCAGCGGAAGGTGTTGGTGTGCTCCATTTGTTCAGGAGTTGCTTATTTGGTCAGTATGATTTGGATGTTTATTGATTAGTATGGCGGGGCCCTGTCTCGACCTTTATGGTATTGATCTACTCTTAGATTCTTGTAGACATATGTCATGTATATGAAAGATAGTATGGCCCTGTCAGCCTATATTCAGTGTACGAGTGATCATTTTGGCCTTATAGGCCCGTGTGTCACATGTATAAGTTTTTATATCAGATTGGGTTGTCCTATATTGAATATCCCTTATGTTTATTTTGGTTAGCCCATGACCTCCCATTAGGCCCATTTGCCAATGATAGTACGATAAGAATGATATGTAATGTTGGTACTCGGTTGAGTAAGGCACCGGGTGCCCGTCGCGGCCCATCGGTTTGGGTCATGACAATTAGTGCTAGGAGTAAAAGGGCAACTCCCCAACCGCTCACTCCTAAAAGGCCCACTGCTAGACTGCAAAATAAGGAAGCTCTTGAGTTATTGCTGAAGAAAAGTAAGAATGAAAAGAAGAGAAGGAGGTTGATGAAGGGTGGCAAGTTAGTACATGACGAGGTAGTACCTACAGCTCTTGTGGTAAATGTTGATGACGAGGTGGATGAGGAACACAGTCCCTTAATCCATAAATCCTCCAAAAAACCCGCTGTTCCAAAATCTGGTAAAAAGTCATTCGTGAATGTGATGGAAGTTAGCAACATTGCGGTGGACAAGTCTGATGAGAAAGTGGCTGAAGAGTGTGCCGAAAAGGTGTCTGAGAAGAATGTGTCTAAGAAGGCGTTTGAGAAATCTGCTGAGAAAGGACAAAGTGTTAGAAAATCAGTGAAGAGAAAGGCTGGCGGCAATGAGGAACCTGGTTCCTCGAAAAAGGCCAAGATTAGTGTAACCAAGGATGTTGGACGGGAAAATCTGAGAAAACATAAGGTGCTTTGGGGGAGAACCTTTGCCCCTGACATTCTTGACCTGACGGGAATGCGACAACTGGTTGAAATTTGTGAATTTCAATAGTGGACACATCTGTTCACACATGAGAGTCCCAAAGTGTGTGAGGCCGAGGTACGCCATTTCTATGCCGATCTGTTCACTGTTGAGGATGGTAACATCTGCTTGAAGGTAAATGGGGTTGACTTTATGATTGATGAGGATGAATTGGGAACCATCTTGGGAGTGCCTACTGATGGTATATCCTCAATTGAAGAGACATGCTCTTCAAACTTTAGAAATGTCATTCTGAAGGATGATGCAGTCCAGCAGGGGGAACGGGTGCACAAGAAGGCCCTCCTTCCAGATTACCAGATGTTATTCGAAATGGTGAACAAAGTGTTGCTCTCTCATGCAGAAAGATGTTCTATTACATCACGAGCAGATCTATTCCTCATGGAGGCTCTGGATGCATACTCCACTATAAATCTGTCGGGAATCATGATTGAGCACATGAAAAAGGTAGAAGATTTCAAGGATAGTAATCATGGATTTCCCTATGGGTTTCTTCTCACCAAAGTCTTTGAGTTCTTCAAAGTTCCCCTGGAAAAGGCCACCATGGGTACTCGCAAGCAGATTTTCTCCAAAACCACCTTGGAAGAGTGTGAGTGCATCGATAAAAAAGGAGGGGTTGGCAGCAATTCCACTATCTCTCAACTGATTAAAGCTCAAAATATCACTAATGGAGAGATAAGGAAGTTGAAGGCAAGGAATGTTATCCTTGAGGGTCAGCTCAGTCAGGCCCAGGAGGCACCTGGTTCCAGTAGCTCACAAACTGCAGAGGTTGCTCGCCTGACCAAAGAAAATTTTGATCTTAGGAAACAGGTTGAGAACCTGAAGGAGAGGTTGCTCAATGAGCAATGGTCTGCAAATGCTTGAATGGATATCCTCCTTAGAACTCTTGCCTCTTCCTCTCTGCCTCCCTCTTCCAGTGCTCCTTAGAGTCATTCCCTTCCCAGTGTCAAGTTCAAGTTCATGTTGTTTCTATTTCCTATATTTGGTTATGTTTGCTGACTGATACTTTTTTTTGCTATTTTTATTTTGTGGTGATTGTGTAACAATGGAACTACTCCCTGTTTATTTCCAAAATTAATGAATTTCTCATCCTTTTGCTGTGCATATCTTGCTCTTCTGCTCTGTTTTAATCATGATTGTGTGCACACATGTGGCATGAGTTAACCAAGCTAGACTTTTTTTTGCTTATTGCTTGTGCCTAATCTTTTTATGATGCCAAAAGGGGGAAAAGTAATTGAGGGGGAACAAAGGGGGGAACAACGCAGGCTCAGGGGGAATTTCAATTACAAGTTTGTCATCATCAAAAAGGGGAGAAATGGTAAGTTATGTGTCCTGCTATGTTTTGATGATCTGACAAACTTAATGTTAAGAACTAGATGGGGAACCTGTTCCACATCCTCTGAGTGCTCAAGATTAACAAGTCTCAAGTCTGGGACATGCTCCAACTTTCAGAGTCCAAGAAACAACAGAGGGAACAGATCGATATCAGTTCCCTTGCTGACAGTACCAGTCAACTCCCCACAGCTGTAAAGTGACTGCAATTGTTCCTCTGCACACACGCAACAGTGCAAACAGTGGAGCAGTCACTTTATAGGGAATGCCTTTGTACCAAACATGCTTACATCATTCAAGTGATGTCACTTATGCAATATTAACATGAAGGAAAGGCAAAACAACACTTGCACACTCTAGAATTCATCAAGATTTCTCTCAAGTGTATTGCCAGCCTGCAAGTGACATTCAAGGTGTCAAGAACAAAGAGCAACATAACGAAGGAACAGTTTCCTGCATTGAGTCATCATATGTCCTTAGTTGTGTAGCACCTTTGTCAAAGTGATTTACTTGTAATTCCTACTTAGCTTAGTTAGAAGCATTGTGTAGGAGACCTTTGTAAACTTATAAACCACGTGTTTATGTCTTGACTAGAGTTAGTCGAGTTGTAAGCTTTGTAATAGAGTTATTACAAAGGGGCTTGTAATAGAGTTGTTACAAGTTAGTAAGGGATTAAGAGGTTAATTCCTAGGTTACAACAGTTTGTAATCTGAAGTTTGCTCAGTAGGGAAGTTGAAATCCTACAAGGGTAGGTCGTGGTTTTTAATCCCGTGAGTTGGGAGTTTTTCACGTAAAACTCTATTGTGTCATTTACTTATTGTTGTGTGCGTGCGTTCTGTGGAAAATGATAGAGAACTCAGTTCTCTATATAGTTTGGTGGACCCTTAGTTTCTATCACTACTGTTATGGCTTTTCATCTAAAATCATGAATTAACCGTGCTATCTCATAGGGAAAATCGCTGAAACAAATCCATGAAATACTCATGACTGAACTGCAGTAGAGGGAAAAAAAGAGTGAAAATCCATTTTTGGTTTAATTTCTTGATAATCCACATGGAAAGAGTTATTTGCCTTACTTACACAGATTGTGGCATGAAACTAATTATAGACAAAGGAACTGATTAAAACTAAATAAGGGACAAAAACTATATATGGTTGAAACTAATTTTGGCCTCCGTACGACTGATCGAGATGGGAACATAATGGACCGAAGAAAGTCTTCATAATATCGAGATGGGATCCGAAGAAGGCACAAACGAGCTTCAAGTTTCAGGGACAGGTCAAATACCGAGCTCGAAGTCATTATCGAGCTCGGGTCCGAATCGAACTATGATGAGATGTGATGGAATCGAGCTTAAGGGCTAGAGGCTAACCAATACCGAGCCCAAGTCATTACCGGAGCCCGAGTCGGCATCACGCTCAAACCCGTATCGAGCTCTAAAATTGGAAATCGACCAATACCGAGTCCGATCAAGATCGAGCTCATAGACAAAAGCCGTTACAGCCGCATTAAAGGAGAGAATCTCGACGGGAATTAGGGAAAAGCTGATTTATCATGGGTTCCCCATTATGTATTTTTAATTATATCTAAAGTAGGATCCCCCCACTATAAAAGGGATGGCTATATTTCTGTAAAGAATCATGTTTTGCATACATTGTAACTCAGATATCATACACTCCCATATTGAAGAATTATCCTTTTTTAGCTTCATAGATTGATTCATCTTGCTTAATCCATAAATCATCATCTTTTCAACTTTGCTTATTTTTCATTCTTTACAGTCAATACTCGATATTTCTATTTACTCTTACGATTTGTGTCAAGTTATACCACATACCCTTAGAACTACGTACAAATTTAACTTTATCCGTTTTTCGGGTAAACAGTTGGCGCTTACCGTGGGGCTAAGGATAATAGTGATTATTTGATACGAATCTGCAAAAACACACCATTTTACGCTTGTTTTCGGAAGTGTCTTTGATTTCGGATTAGCAACGACGAGCTCTCGAATTAAATGGCCTTACCTATCAACAATGAAGCTGGCCTTCAAGGCTAGAACAAGAACTTGACGCCCTGGGCCGGAATTCCACTTGTCGACACCGTTGGAGCCAAGTCGAAGTATCATTAGAAGTTAATTCGCAAGTGGCCATTGAGGCAACCCTACGTTCTGAACCTGAAAATAACATTCATGGTGGTACTCGATCTGCAGATCGAGAAACCCGTAATGTTGAGAAAAACATAATCAGCTTGCATATGATTTTCGAAATATTGCAAGATCAACAGGTAGCGATAGCTCAGTTGTAGAGTCAAACCTAGGTACCGAGCAGGCCGGAGCCTAGTCTACCCCGAGAAATCACCCACAGAACGGATCCAACAATAATAAGATCAAATGAGCAAGAGTCAGGGAATAATTCCGAATTCCTAAGATACTCGAGGAACTCAAAAAATGGATCGAAGCAAACGATGAAAAAATGGAAACATATAACTCTAGGGTCGATCAGATCTCGGGGGAATCACCAGTGTTAAAAGGGCTAGATTCCGAAAAATTCGTGCAAAAGCCTTTTCCACCAAGTGCAACTCCAAAATCGATCCCTAGAAAATTTCGCATGCCCGAGATTCCTAAATATAATGGAACGACCGCCCCCAACGAACACGTCACCTCTTACACATATGCCATCAAGGGTAATAATTCATCCCTTAGTCTTTGGACTGACTCCATAGTCAGTGGGATTGTGTTCCCCTTGGGTTTACGGGCCGCTCGCTTCTTGGGTTTTTGACCCTCGAAGTTCGAGGGCCCTTTTCTCTTAATCACCATCGCTGGTTTCGAGATAGACGGTAAAGCTTCTTCATCACCGGACGGGGGTCTCATAGTCGCATCCTTTTCGAGACCTACAAAAGAAGAAAATAAGTAAACTCATACTTGAGAAAAAAATGCTTGAACGATAGGCAAATCGGTAAGCCAAGAAGAAGGCTTACCATGAGTACGATCCTCCCACTGGCCCTTTGACAAATCGCGTCACGTGCGCTCGGCGTATGTTGACGCCGAAACTAGGCTCCTGACCCAGTTCTCGAGATGGGGAACCGCACCCGGCATTCAAGCAACGACTACATCAAGAAAAACACTGATAAGAAAGGATGAAGAAGTAAAAACAACAAACGTAAATTAAAGATGGGATCATACTTACGTTTCATATTCCATTTCTCAAGAAATGACATACTCTCAGTCGGGATTAGGTCCGAGGTGTTCACCCGAATGAACCGGCCCATCCAACCCCGATCTTTGTCTTTATCTATACTCGAGGTGAACGCTTTGGTGGCCCGATGTTGAAGCTTTATCAGCCCACCTCGGTTGAGTCGAGGGCTATATAATCTTACGAGGTGGTCGGGGGTGAAGGGAAGCCCGTCGATTTTGCTCACGAAGAAACGGAGCAGTATCACGATCCTCTAGAAGGAAGGGTGAATTTGGTCGAGGGTCACCTGATATTTCTTGCAGAAATCAACCATGACCGGATCGAGGGGACCCAGCGTGAAAGGATAAGTGTAAACACTTAGATACCCTTCCACGCGGGTAGTGATCGCTTTCTCCGGTGCCGGTATCACAACCTCTTTATTTTTCCAATTGCAATCTTCCTTCACCAGATCAAGAAGGCTTTTTGATATCGAGCATATATATCTCGATACCGGCTCGCATCGACCAGCAACAGATTAGGGTTTCTCGACCTTAAAGTCAGAATCAATAACACACAACCCGAAAATAAGTTCTTCAAGGCATGGCTCCACCACTGGTTTCTTGCCGGCTGGCCGAGATGAGGAAGCAGCCTCATTCTGCGGAACGGTTTTAGATGTTTTGGCCATTTAGTTTTTGTGAACAAAGAAGAATGGAGATTGAAGTATTTAGTATTTTAAAAAAAGCAAGCAAAGAAATTTGAAAACCTGGAAATAGGGAACTTTGGAGAAGGAAAAGGACTATGAAGATTGGAATGAAAAAGATTTGAAAGTAAAAGTTTGGATTGATGAAGAAGGGAGCTATTTATTGGTTTCACAACGACAGTTCAAAATAGGTAGTGGCCGACCATCGACTGACACACATTTAATGCCTTAGTAACTTGACCGACATGACGTTTGTCTCATACGTCACAATCGGGCTCATCGCTGACATCATCATCCACCAAGTCAAAGTTCGGAAATTCATATGGTTTCTCGTCATTTTCTTTCCGAGAAACGAGGGGACTATCTGTATACGGTCAAAACCGAGTCTGCCCTTTTTATGACTAATCGAGATTGGAACATGATGGTCCAAGGTTCATCATTGTAATATCGAGCCATGATGCGAAGTTAGGTTGTCGAGCTCGAGCCCCAGAGATCGATCAATATCGAGATCGACCAAGATCGAGCTCGAAACCCAAAGACCGATCAATATCGAGACCGGCCAAGATCGAGATCGAAGCCAAGAGACCGATCAATATCGATATCGGCCAAGATCGAGCTCGAGACCCAGAAACCGATCAAGATTGAGATCGGCCAAGATCGAGATCGAACCAAAAAATAAAAAGGCCGTTATAACCGCAATTGGTGGAGAATCTGGGCAGAAATCATGGCTTGAATCAAGGAAAAGCTAATTAATTAATCTATCATAGGATCCCCACTATGTATTTTTAATTATATCCAAAATGGGATTCCCCACTATATTAAGAGTCGTTATTATTTGTAGAAAAACACATTCATTCTGAGATATATAGAAAAGAGAGCAAATACTATCCTTTTTTGGCTTTTGATATTTAGTCATATTGTTTCTTCTACCAATCGTTCTTTACTCAATTTGGAGGTGATAAAACTTGAAGGCTTAGGCCAACTAGTTCATTCGGTTTACATTCATTTTTTTTATAACTAATTTCGATATTCATTTACATATCTTTCCCAGTTTGTATCAATGTATATCACGTATCCTTAGAACTACGTATAAATTCAACTCTATCCGTTTTTCGGGTAAACAAATATAAATAGATCATTCAATTTATAATTAATTTTCTTAAATGAAATATGTTTTGCTTAGCATGATGTTGTCCCTTAAAAGCAAAAGAATGTGTGAAGAAAAAAGTATAAATATGACGTGCATTACTATACTATAAGCTATCTCCCCAATAGATGACTTTATAATATAAATAATTGCTGGCACTCGAATAGTAAAGAGCGAATTATTCATTAGTGACAAAAGGCAATACTAATAAGTATGTCTAAACTCTAAAGTGGGTGGATGAGTCGATATAGGAAATTAAAAAGAGGGAATGAAATTATTAAATATTCTTCCAGGCCTACTAGTAATATCCCTATATTAATTATATGGTTGAGATTCCACCCGATCCTTATAGACGATGACTCATTTCCAGTTGTGTGATAATATTTTCAGGTTGCAACAAATAATAAGAGATTTGCTTGAGTATGGAGTTGTTTATGGCAGGAAGCGTTTAATTTTTCAAAGTGAAAATTTTCCATACAAATCTATATTAATCGAGTTGCAAAACGAATATTAAACACCGGTTGGGAAATTAAAATATAATAATAATAAGAAGAAGAAATTATTTAGGCAAAAAAAAAAAAAGAGCCACCATTGCTTATCATATTATGTGGTTAGAGAAAAAGTTTTATGAATAAGTGGGACAAGGTAGTTTATTTATTTATTTATTATAATTGACACGAAGTATTTTCGAAACAAAAATTAATCCTAGATATTTTTTTTAACAAACAATTTCTCGAAAGTAATCCGGATACACAACTTTTTCCAATAATTTTAATTCAATTTTTGTTTCAAAATCTTAATTAAAAAAAACTAATTCAGACGAAAGCTGGATTTCCTTTTTCTATTGTTTCCTTCCAATTTTCGAAGCATCTTGTGCTTTATAGTTTCCTTCTAGTTTTGCAATAAGAATAATATGTACTTAAGTCATAGTACTATATTTATCCTCTTGAGCATTGTGACAAACTTTTGACGCCAAAATGTACAAGGAGTAAGATCAATCTGCTCTCTCAAGAAACAGAAATTGTATTTCGCCTTTTGGAGTTTTTAAATAAAAAATTAATTTTCCATATCGCCATATTAAAAATTCCCTATAAAATACTATTGTAAATAATTAAAATATGTGAACAAAAAGAGACATTAATGAGAACAAAAGCTACAGTTAAATATGTGATGAGAAGTTATAATTATTTCTGGTCAAGAAAGTTACACATGAACTATTTAGACGAATGACATTACTCCATAATGTATTCCCTCAACCCTTCCATTCACCCACTCAAAAAGAGAGAAGAAGGAGTAAGTGGGAATAGAATTGACAATTCATTGGCATTTATAAAGCATTTAAAATTATGTTTTAGTAGTCTTATCTTTGCTTCTTTAAAAAAAAAAAAAGTCGTTTTTGATAAAGGAGTCTAATTTTTCTGTGAGAGTAGTCTACTGTTCCAGAAATTACAATTCATCTTTGGTTGTAGATTGATGGAATAAAATCATCCAGTATTTTTTTGTTATTCTGATATTTAAAACATATTCTATAAGGTTTATCCGCTTTATTGATCACTAGATTGCACTCTCCGTTTAGTCAAACCTTATTACATAATTCCTACTTCCCATTAGTACATATTTACAGTTAAACGCGTAGTTGTTTTAGTTGTACTTGCGACCCAATTACTTAGTTCCTGCTTCCCCTTATTACATATTTACGGTCAATCTTTTTTATAATAACATTATTTGATTTGATACCTTTTTATTACTATTATGAAATGATGTTATAGAGAATATATATTATAACATAATACAAAAAATTAATCAATAATTTGTTATACAGATATGGATATGATTGTAATTTTAATATAGAGATGTCTATTCGTGAAGAGAGGAGACATAAACCACACTTGTTTGGTTCCTTGCAATTCACTTCTTATTCTAAATAAGAATTTCATGGACCCTACATGTCTTTTTGAAAATTTCCCAGATTTGTTCCCGTTAATCTTCTCACACTTTATTCTTTCTTTCCTATCTCCTTTAGTGGAAAATTATTAGGGACTTAAGCTTTTCAAGGTTTAAAGTATGTAGTCCAACAGTAGCATCTGTATCTTCATTGATTAAGAGAAAGTGATTTGGAATAATATATTAATGATCATTAGCTTTGTGATGGCCATCAATAAATCATAAATTTAGTAATAAATCAATATATTTTAAGAATAATGATATCCAGATTAGTTTATGTACACATCAATTATTTTATCGGATATATACTATTTTATACCAATAAATATTTAGTAATTCTACCCACTTTATACTGATAGACTATGGTGCATAACAAATCGGTGTTATAATCATGTAAGGGTAGGCATGATACTTAGATCTGTCTTTTTAAGAGTAATTAATATTTTTAGTAATACTAAAATAAGTTTCAAAGTATACTTAAACTTACATTCAGTCCATTCGAACTTTATTTGAATCAGTCTCAAGCCAAACTAAGTGACTTTTTCTTGTTTATTCTTGTGATATATTATTGATGGTAGACCTAGTCTTGCTCAACTTTTGCTCTAAGGTAAAACTTAAGAAAATAGGCATAAAATATGTTTCTGAAAAAAAAAATGTAATTGTTCAATAATAAGTATATTGTTAATTATCAAACAATGATTTTAGTCAATTAATAGTTACTTCAATAACAATTGAACATAGAATGTATCTAAAACTATTTGATGAATCAACTTATTTTTCCATTGATTACAATCTTGGCAAACATTCTTTCGAATTACTTATAACTATAAAATATTGAATAACTAGTATTTTTTAATCTAATTTCTAAATAATAAACATTAATTTAAAAAAAGAAATAAATGTTATAGATTCACACTGAAATCGGACATGAATATCCTATTGCTCGGAATTTATATTATTTTTGGGACAAAGAGAGTAATGATTTGGTTAAATAATTTCTTCTTTTTTGTACTAATTGATGAAACAAAAGTTCAGGTGCAAAAATCCCCACCATGAGAAATTATTGATCAGATCAAAGCGAATATTAGCCTCTAATAAATACTCCTAATAAGGTGGACATAGACCATGGCCTACTAGATTGCTGTCATTATCAATCATATTATTTTCTTATCTTAGAATTTAACGTGGTGGCTTTAGATTATTGGCTTTGAATTAAAATTAATAAAGGAATTGTGCAAGTGGTTATTTTTTATTATTATACACGTATTGAAACAGAAACCAAATCTTTCTCAGCTCTTTTAATTTTAAATTGTTAATTAGTAAAGCTAAATTTGGGTTAGCGATATTATTTATAATTTTTTGAGTAGCAGCCCATAAGAAAAAACTTTATGGAAAAAACATAGAAAGGGAGTTTGAACAAGTATGCTTCTTTTTTTCTTGTATTTCTTTTTCAAGTTTGATTGTTTCTTGTATGCTTTGACTCAATTCAAGAAAAGATACTACTTTTCTTATTCTTGAGAGTTAGACAAAAAATAATTTCAGTTATGATTTTCTAATAAATTCTAAGTTCTTAAAATTTTTAAAAGTTATTATGTGAAATTAATTTCATAACAATCAAGAGATCTTTGTACGAAATCAACTTTCTATGGATATTTTAACCAACATTTCCGAACTTTGTCATTTTTTGAAACGGAACTATGGAAGGAATAATTTGCGTTAAAATGAGCTGAGAAAGGTTAAATGAGGAACATTGAAGATTATTATTATTATTATTATTATTATTATTATTATTATTATTATTATTATTATTATTATAAAAAGCTCATAATTTTATAGATGAGACACAAAATAAGTTTCCAAAGTTGAATTGATCAGTCCTATGAAAAGTTTTGTACTAGAACTTGACTGTTGGAATTACCAAGCATGATATTCAATATTTCATGCATTCTAATTGTCACACCCCTTTTTACCCCCAAAAGATAAATAATGTATTATTGATTGTGGATGATGGTTAAAGAGTTTCTCCAATTAAAGTGACAGACTTGAATAGGGATTATTTTATTTACAGAGTCGCCACTTGAAATTGATTTTTTGGGTGTTCCAAGTCACCTTTATTTGAATCTCTAGTCAAAGAAAGATTTGACTCTTTTATTATTGGTCTGCAAAACAAAGTCCGGGTAAGGAATTCCGTTGACCGGGGAGAAGGTATAAGGCATTCTCCGAGTCCAGTGATTCTAACACGGTCGCTTTATTGACTAAAATTGGCTTGAATTAATTTTGGACAAACTGTGATTTATTGGTTTCCATGTTTTATCTATGTACACTTTTATTTCTTGATTAGATTTATGAAAATTATCTTGAAACGAATCACGTGTGTGAATGCGTTTTGTTTATTGTGCCAAAATCATGTCACGCGTATGTGTACACAATTAATAGCATTTTATTATTTATTAAGATTGTGTGGCCAAAGTCGCGCGAACGCGTACCTATATTTATTTGTGGGATCATATTTATGTCACGCGAATGTGTACATAATTACGATAATTTATTTATTAATACGCGCCTAAAGCATACTAGCGATTATTAAGAATTATATTTTTTTTCTAAACTAGTTTTGAGATTATCGTACGGCTTGAAAATTATGGAAGGAATTATTTGGAAGTCCAGAAATATCTTAACTATTTAAAGTATTGAAAAATTATCAACATTTAGAGATGTTTACTAATTACTACTCTATTTTTGAAATTATGAGACGTTTACCTATTATGGAATAATGGGCTAAGTATTAAGCTATGACTAAAATTATTGGGCCTGACAGATTTATACTCAATTCAGCTCATGTCTAATTCTTTCCTCTTTATTAAATGTCGTGGCCCATTTCTATTTTTTTTACCTAACGCCACGACATGACCCATTAACACTAATTATTTCTTTCACCAAGCCACGCTAATCTTCTACACCTAAAAAACTGTAACCTAAACAATCATAAAAATGAAATAAAAATAATATTGAATTGAACTTTCCGCAAAACAGAACAAAATCAACGACATACTAATTCAAACAACTAATAAGACAAAGCGACAAAAAATCAAAGAAACTCCAACGAAAAGTATGATATTAGAAGTGAAAATAGTAAAGAAAGGGAAGAGTGAACCTCTAATGAATTCAAATCTTTGCAATATACATGAACTTTATGACCGGTGCTAACGAACTACGACCTCATTGGCGGCCTCAAACTCGACTGAAATTTTGGCACTGTTTCACGGTGAAATTAGCAGCAATTTGAGCTCCTGTTTTGGGGATTAAAGAGTGGTGAAAACTATGATTTTCGTAACTAATTTTGCGGGTTTGAGGAGAGCTGTTTCGCGGCTAATTTTGCCGGGTTTGGCTGGTTTTTGGGGCTGGTTTTAGGTGGGTTTAATAGCTGTTTCTGGGCAGCGGCTATGGTGCCTTTAGAGCTGCGTTCTTTTGTGGCTTTTAGAGCTGATTTTGTGAGGTTTTTCAGTTGGGTTTGGGACTGATTTTCGTTGCTTTTGGGAGGCTGGTTTAAAGGTGATTTTCAGCTGGTTATTATGAAGTTTAGATGGTGTTTTTCATGGTGTTTTTGGTGAGTCTCATGGATGAAACTTGATGCTATTTGGTTGAGCTTTTTAATGGGATTTTTGGGTTAAGTTTCATGGAGGAGGCTGGCTGGGGGGAAGAAGAAGTAGGCCCTAGGATTTTCCTTTGTTGCTATCTTCTGTCTCTCTCTATCTTGTGTATTTTTAGATCTCCTCTTCTCCTCCTTTTTGTATGTGTTTTATAGTTGAAAATGGGGTATGGGATTTGTGATAGGAGACAAGCATGGGGGACAAGGAGTGGGAAACAATGGAGAGAGTAAGGAGCAAAGTGTGGGGGGACAAGTATGAAAGTGGAGTGGGGAACAAGCATGAGGGACAAAGCATAGGGGACAAGTATGTGGGACAAGCATGGGGTACAAAGAAAAGTTGAGTGGGGACACGTCTAGGAAGCGGTAAATATTCAAGCACGGTCAAAAATTAGATGCTCACAGCATGCCCCTCTTTGCTTGAAAACATTAAAAGTTTTCAGGCAAAGATAAAGTGAGACGTATGACTAAGTTTTGACCATATCGTTATTCAAAAGAGGAAGAAAATAAAAGAAAAAGGTGCAACCGAGTCCTGATTTTGGACATCCTACATATCCCGGGTTATAAGGGAATCAGGTCGCGTGTAGTTCAAGAAAAATGATGGAGTGATGAGTTGGAGAGTCGATTGAGGTTCCGTCGAGGCTCTGGTCCGTGGTCTTGCTATTACATCAAAATTGAAAGAAACTAAACAAGCCTATCAACTATGAGTTACAAGATTCCTATCTATAAGTCTTTTGAAGCTTGATCTTGAATCTTGACTGGTTGTTCATGCAAGCTCTGATTTAAACCTTGATGCTTGCTAGCTGTAAGTGCTAGTTCATTCTTCTACGACTTCTTTTGAGCAAAACGGGAAATGTGAAGTTCGTAACTTCAGTCATGTCTTGAGTAGTCCATATCCTTTTCTTTTCTTTATTCTGGATTGAGACTTTTTCTTTTGTTCATCTCGAACACTGTGCCTCGTGGTAAAACCTACTCAGACATCACAACAAACAAACGAACAAAAATTTTCTGCCCCAGTTTTCACTAGAAAAATTTCGTGAGTTATTGTAACAAAAATTCTAAACTACTTCTTTATTGAAAGAAATAAAAGAACAGGAATGGTGTACCCTGCATTTAAGCTCAAATCAACTAGGGAATGAAGTATCCTATATTGGAGAACACAACTAGGGATTGGTGTAACCTATACTGGTAAGGAGATCGGGGATTGGTGTACCCTATACTGAAAAGAAAATATAACCAGGGGTTGGTGCCATGTATTACTGAAAAGGAAATGTAACCAGGGGTTGGTGCCCTGTATTACTGGGAAAAAGAATGTTGAATCCCCTTGGTGAAAAAGTTCTACCTGGGTTAAACTATGAAAAATAAAACTAGACAAAGAGTACTTCCACCCGGAAATATGAGCTGGATCCCCCTAGGCGAAAAGGTTCTACCTGGGTTAAGCTATGAAAAGCAAGCTTAGGCGAAAAATACTTCTACCCGAAAATATGAGTTGGATCCCCATAGGCGAAAAGGCTCTACCTGGGTTAAGCTACGAAAAATAACCTGGGCGAAGAGTACTTCTACCCGGAACTATGAGCTAGATCCCCCTAGGCAAAAAGGTTCTACCTGGGTTAAACTACAGAAAACAACGTAGGCGAAGAGTACTTCTACCCGAAACTATGAGCTGGATCCCCCTAGGTGAAAAGGTTCTACCTGGGTTAAGCTACAAAAAACAACCTGAGCGAAGAGTACTTCTACCAGGAACTATGTGCTGGATCCCCCTAGGCGAAAAAGTTCTACCTGGGTTAAGCAACGAAAAACAACCTGGGCGAAAAGTACTTCTACCCGGAACTGTGAGCTGGATCCCCCTAGGCAAAAAGGTTCTACCTGGGTTAAGCTATGTAAAACAACCTGAGCGAAGAGTACTTCTACCCGGAACTATGAGCTGGATCCCCCTAGGTGAAAAGGTTCTACCTGGGTTAAGCTACAAAAAACAACCTGAGCGAAGAGTACTTCTACCCGAAACTATGTGCTGGATCCCCCTAGGTGAAAAAGTTCTACCTGGGTTAAGCAACGAAAAGCAAGCTTAGGCGAAAAGTACTTCTACCTGAAAATATGAGTTGGATCACCCTAAGCGAAAAAGCTCTACCTGGGTTAAGCTACATAAAACATCCTGAGCAAAAAGTACTTCTACCCGAAACTATGAGTTGGATCGCCCTAGGAAAATGGTTCTACCTCGGTTAAGCTACGTAAAACAACCTGAGTAAAAAGTACTTCTACCCGGAACTATGAGTTGTATCTCCCTAGGTGACAAGTTTCTACCCGGGTTAAACTACGAAAAGCAAACCTGGGCGAAGAGTACTTCTACTCGGAACTATGAGCTAGATCCCCCCTAGGCGAAAAAGGTTCTACCTGGGTTAAGCTACGTAAAACAGCCTGGGTGAAAAGTACTTCTACCCGAAACTATGAGCTGGATCCCCCTAGGCGAAAAGGTTCTACCTGGGTTAAGCTACAAAAACCAATCCTGGGCGAATAGTATTTCTACCCGGAAATTATGAGCTGGATCCCCATAGGCGAAAAGGTTCTACTTAGGTTAAGCTACAAAAATCAATCCTGGGCGAATAGTACTTCTACCCGAAATATGAGCTGGATCCCCCTAGGCGAAAATGTTCTACCTGGGTTAAGCTACCTAAAACAACCTGGGCGAAAAGTACTTCTACCCGGAACTATGAGCTGGATCCCCCTAGGCAAAAAGGTTCTACCTGGGTTAAGCTACAAAAACCAATCCTGGGCGAATAGTATTTCTACCCGGAAACTATGAGCTGGATCCCCATAGGCGAAAAGGTTCTACCTAGGTTAAGCTACAAAAACCAATCCTGGGCGAATAGTACTTCTACCCGGAAATATGAGCTGGATCCCCCTAGGCGAAAATGTTCTACCTGGGTTAAGCTACCTAAAACAGCGTGGGCGAAAAGTGCTTCTACCTGGAACTATGAGCTGGATCTCCCTAGGCGAAAAGGTTCTACCTGGGTTAAGCTACAAAAACCAATCCTGGGCGAATAGTATTTCTACCCGAAAACTATGAGCTGGATCCCCATAGGCGAAAAGGTTCTACCTAGGTTAAGCTACAAAAACCAATCCTGGGCGAATAGTACTTCTACCCGAAAATATGAGTTGGATCCCCCTAGGCGAAAATGTTCTACCTGGGTTAAGCTATCTAAAACAGCCTGGGCGAAAAGTGCTTCTACCCGGAACTATGAGCTGGATTCCCCTAGGCGAAAAGGCTCTACCTGGGTTAAGCTACGAAAAACAACCTGGGCGAAGAGTACTTCTACCCGGAACTGTGAGCTGGATCCCCCTAGGTAAAAAAGTTCTACCTGGGTTAAGCTATGAAAACAGTCTGGGCGAAAAGTACTTCTACCCGAAAATATTAGCTGGATCCCCTAGGCGAAAATGTTCTACCTGGGTTAAGCAACAAAAAATAGCCTGGGCGAAGAGTGCTTCTACCCGAAACTATGAGCTGAATCCCCCTAGGCGAAAAGGTTCTACCTGGGTTAAGCTACGAAAATGAGAGGTATGAACAATAGTTATGCATGCTAAAAATAAAGGAAAGTGGAGATTTTGAGGAAACTTACCTTTGGCGACATTCGTCCTTTAGAAATCACCATTCTTCACTGTTTTGTTCATGCTGCAAACAAAGAAAAATTGTGAGTTTTGAAAATAGTGGTTAGTTTGTGGCCCTGATGTCTTTAGAAACTTGGCTTTGTGCCCATCTTCTTTTGATGATGATTTCAACCTGCCACTAGATGTTTCCTGAATACCACTAGCATGTCTGGCCCTAGAGAGCCTTTGACTTTTCAAACTTTTACATGACGGTTGGTCGCGTGGGACTTAACCTTTTCAACTTTGTTTTGCCTTTGTGGAATTTCACTTTCGACTTCTTTCCTCCGAAACTTTCAATTTTTGAGAATTGGGGAACCTTTAGCTTTTCAAACTTTGCCAAAACAGTTAGCCACTTGGGACTTAACCTATTCAACTTCATTTTGCCTTGTAGCACTTTCAATTTGATTCCCTCTTTACAAGAGTTTTTGATTTCTAAGCATCAGCCGCCATGGCCAGTTGGGGTCGACTTGATGTCGCTGCCGAGTCTGGGTGCCTTTTTTGCATATTAGCTTGTATCAAACGAAAGCCCTGTAAATCAGTCTTGCTATCCCTTCTTTGCCTTAGTTTTGGAACAGAGTTAGACCAAAATGGATTCGAAGAAAAACAAATAATGGAATGGACAATAAATTTAGACAAGAGGTATCCCTTTCGGGGAAGGAAAGAATGACTTATCTGGAGTATATGCGGACTTCAATGAACATGACATGCCTTTTGGACTTGATGTCTGATCTGTGTAAACCGTCCGACTCTTAGAAATTCATCACAACTTTTGCCTCGAAACCTAGAAACCTTTCCCATGATTATCAATACCAATGGCTGTGAAAATCCTCTTTTCGATCAGTAGTGCCCTTTGCAGGTTTTCACCAGCTAAACTCTCTCAATTCTCTTCTCACCATCGCCTTATAGTGCCCTTTGCGGGTTTTCACTAGTAAGACTCTCTCATTTTTATTTTCTTTGCTCGTCATCGCCCTATGGTGCCCGTGAGAGTTTTCACCAATAAGACTCTCTCATTTTATTTCTCTCGTTTTGGTGGCATCAGATCCAAGTGATTGTATCCTCCAATTCTTGAACATTCTCGTTGATTGATCGGAAGGACTTGAAAAGGATTTGGGTAAAAAGGATTTGGACTGAATTACAACTTTGGAATCTCTCAGGCGAAACCATCGCCGAACCATTATAACACCTGCCCCAGTTTCAACTTTTGGGGGAATGTAGATTTTTATTTTGGTGTGACTGAACCCCAGAGAGAGGCTGCCTACGTATCCTTTCGGAATCAAGTCGAACGTAGTTCGATTAACATGAACTTGTTTGATTTTTTATTTTTATTTTTTTTTTCATTTTTTTCATTTTTTTTTCTTTTTATTTGTTTTTCTTCTTCTTCTTCTTTTAAAATAACATGTTCAGGTTCCAAAGAGGGTAATCAAAGAAAGGTAACCGGCTCAAAAGGGTTAGCAAAGGGTTGATGGTGTTTGGATAGCGAGAATGAAAGCCTTCATCATCCCAATCAGAGAACATTAATGCTATATAGAGGGTCAAACATAGTACCTTTTGACTGTATCCGCGTTGACGGTTGTTTCAGGGACACTTTCTTCGTTGCTTCCCAGGTACAACGCTCTCTTTTGCAGTACTCTCATTACAATGTATGTACCTTTCTAATTTGGAGCCAATTTTCCTTTAGCTTCTTCATGAGTTGGGAGGATACGTCTCAGAATGAGTTGTCCTATTTTAAATTTATTGGGCCGCACTTTCTTGTTGTAGACACGGACCAATCTTTTTTGGCACAACTGCCCGTGGTAAATTGCGGCCAATTATTTTTCATCCATCAGTGTCAATTATTTCAATCGGTTCTTAACCCAATCTTTATCCTCAATCCCGGCTTCAACAATGACCCGAAGAGAGAGAATCTCAACTTCGTTCTAATTTTCTATTTATTTTCTTACAAGCCTTGTCTTCAAAATATTTTGTTTCTTGATCTATTATTTCGGGGTCTGACAATGTTTTAGGATCTGGGCATGAAGTCCGCAAGCATGTCATGTCATTAAAATCTGCATTAATAGAACTAAAAAGAGAATAAGAAAAGCGACAAGATTAAGAAAAGAAACATTCCCCGACAATGAAATATTAATTTCATTTATTTTTTATTTTTTTTAAAGTTTTTAAGATAGAAGGTTTACATCAGAAAGCAAAGCAGTGAAGTAAAAATATTCGGATTAGATCCTGAAATAATTCGGACGCAGAAAAGATAGCAAGACCGGCTACCGAGACTCCCATATGGCAGAGAACTTTTCTGGTTTGGCACCCGTTTTTAGGTTTCTCTTCTGTCTCGGCAATGGCTGCAATGGCCTTCAGTGCCAGATCAAATTCTTCATCTTCACAGATCATTCCGATTACTAGCCCATTGGTGTGAGTAGGCAGAGAATTGTTCATCATGTTAGGGGCCTCTTCATCTCTAAGCACTATTTCTTTGACATTGATGAGGTCTTCCACTGCTCTCTTAAGAGTCTAACAGTCTTCTGTATCATGTCTGACTGCTCCAGAGTGGTATTCACATCTAGCATTAGCCTGGTGCGAATGGGACTCAGGGTTTGGCCGGTTCGGGGCTACTGGCCACAGTAGACCTAGCCTGACTAGCTTTTGGAACAAGATCGAGTATGATTCACCAACAGGGGTAATCCATCTCGGGAGGCTCTCTCTCTTCTTCTTTTTTTTTTTGATTTTTTTTTTCATATCTTGATTTTTTTCTCTTTTTGTTGTTTTTCGCTCTTTGTTTTTCTCTGTTATTTTTTTGTCACTCTTTCTCTCTTCTTTTTTTTTCACTCAATATTTTTTCGATTTTTTTTTTTTTTACTCAATTTGTTTATGACTATGATCGAATCCGATGAGGATTGCCTACGTATCATGACGCCGCATGAATCAGATCATTACGTAGTTGAGGAATATCGGGAACAAAGTACATAAGCTAGCTCTTTTTTTTCTTTTGGAATGTTTGAAAAGAAGAATTCTTAAAGGAGAAAGAAAATATATTTTTTTTTTTGGATTTTGATTATTTTTGTTTTTGGATTTTTTGGGAGAAACAAAGACTTCTAAAGAAGGAAAAAATATATTTTTGGATTTTTTTTTCTTTTTCTTTTTTCAAATGAAAGACTTCTAAAAAGAAAGAAAATATTTTTGTTTTGGTTTTTTTTTTTTTTCCGGTGAGAATCAGAGCCTAGTAGTTCGGTGGATCAGAAATAAAATAGATAAACTAACTCTTTTTCATGTACAATTAATCCGACAAAATTTCCTAGCAAAGAAAATATTTTTAATTTTTTTTTTCGATTGTTTTTTTTTTGAATTGGTGAAAGAAAAACTTCTAAAGTAAAAAAACTATTTTTGAATTTTGATTTTTTTTTTGTTTTTTTTTCAATTTCAAAAGAAAGAATTTTTTTTTTTTTGGATTTTGGGAGAAAGACTTAAAAAAAAGGAAGAAAATATTTTTGGACTTTTGGTCTAAAAAAAAAAGAAGCTTCTAAAGAAGTAATTAAAGTAAAATATCTTTTTGGATTTTTTTAAAATTGGGGGCCAAAACCGATGAGTTTTGCCTACGTATCTCACATCCGGTGAGAATCAGACCCGCGTAGTTCGGTTAAATCGACTATGTTTTTTTCTTTTTCTTTTTTTTAATGAAAATTAATCTTTAAAAACCATATGACTAAACCACATTATTTTTTTTTCTCTTCGTTCAACCGATATATGCTAAAGTCGGTCGACATGCAAGCCTCCCAAATAATGCAACAAGTAGCACATAACATGACATAATGGTCTCAACAAGGTACTTGTCCTAAAACAGAACTCGGCCCATGAGTCGAGCGCTGCTAAGTCAAATGCACATGATGCAAATAAAGCGTAGCCTACTAGGGATATTCATTGCTTGTGGCTTGTTCTTCTAAGTTTGTAAATCCTAAAGGAGATGGTATCTAGACCTGGCTTACCCGGGCGGACAACCCGAGCCGAGGAGCGTCAAGCATTACCAGTAGTAGAACAGCACTGGCTAGCTAACGGCTCTCCCGCCTAAACATGTGTGACTAAATCCTTCACCAGAAGCTGGTAGGCTAACTGGCTTTATCTCAAGACAGAAATTTTGTGATGCTGGTAGGCAAACACAACATAACTAATTATCAGAAGACTCAGTGGGATGCGAGAGAGGATACAATTTATATGTACAGTTCAACAATATCAAGACAGTAAAAAGTGGACAAGTAGCACATTAGTCCCAAATAAATCACAATATATACAAAAATTAATAAAGCCAAATAAAGTCAATGTACAAGCTCGAATTCTTGAAGTTCCCCAGCAGAGTCGCCAGAGCTGTCACACCCCTTTTCTACCCCCAAAAGATAAATAATGTATTATTGATTGTGGATGGTGGGTTAAAGAGTTTCTCCAATTAAAGTGACAAACTTGGATATGGATTATTTTATTTACAGAGTCGCCACTTGGAATTGATTTTTTGGGTGTTCCAAGTCACCTTTGTTTGAATCCCTAGTCAAAGGAAGATTTGACTCTTTTATTATTGGTCTGCAAAACAAAGTCCGGGTAAGAAATTTCGTTGACCGGGGAGAAGGTGTAAGGCATTCCCCGAGTCCAGTGATTCTAACACGGTCGCTTTATTGACTAAAATTGGCTTGAATTAATTTTGGACAAACTGTGATTTATTGGTTTCCATGTTTTATCTATGTACGCTTTTATTTCTTGATTAGATTTATGAAAATTATCTTGAAACGAATCACGTGTGTAAATGCGTTTTGTTTATTGTGCCAAAATCATGTCACTCGTATGTGTACACAATTAATAGCATTTTATTATTTATTAAGATTGTGTGGCCAAAGTCGCGCGAACGCGTACCTATATTTATTTGTGGGATCATATTTATGTCACGCGAATGTGTACATAATTACGATAATTTATTTATTAATACGCGCCTAAAGCATACTAGCGATTATTAAGAATTATGTTTTTTTTCTAAACTAATTTTGAGATTATCGTACGGCTTGAAAATTATGGAAGGAATTATTTGGAAGTCAAGAAATATCTTAACTATTTAAAGTATTGAAAAATTATCAACATTTAGAGATCTTTACTAATTACTACTCTATCTTTGAAATTATGAGACGTTTACCTATTATGGAATAATGGGCTAAGTATTAAGCTATGACTAAAATTATTGGGCCTGACAGATTTATACTCAATTCAGCTCATGTCTAATTCTTTCCTCTTTATTAAATGTCGTGGCCCATTTCTATTTTTTTTACCTAACGCCACGACATGACCCATTAACACTAATTATTTCTTTCACCAAGCCACGCTAATCTTCTACACCTAAAAAACTGTAACCTAAACAATCATAAAAATGAAATAAAAATAATATTGAATTGAACTTTCCGCAAAACAGAACAAAATCAACGACATACTAATTCAAACAACTAATAAGACAAAGCGACAAAAAATCAAAGAAACCCCAACGAAAAGCATGATATTAGGAGTGAAAATAGTAAAGAAAGGGAAGAGTGAACCTCTAATGAATTCAAATCTTTGCAATATACATGAACTTCATGACAGGTGCTAACGAACTACGACCTCATTGGCGGCCTCAAACTCGACTGAAATTTTGGCACTGTTTCACGGTGAAATTAGCAACAATTTGAGCTCCTATTTTGGGGATTAAAAAGTGGTGAAAACTATGATTTTGGTAACTAATTTTGCGGGTTTGAGGAGAGCTGTTTCGCGGCTAATTTTGCCGGGTTTGGCTGGTTTTTGGGCTGGTTTGGGGGTTGTTTTAGGTGGGTTTAATGGTTGTTTCTGGGCAGCGGCTATGGTGGCTTTAGAGCTGCGTTCTTTTGTGGCTTTTAGAGCTGATTTTGTGAGGTTTTTCAGCTGGGTTTGGGACTGATTTTCGTTGCTTTTGGGAGGCTGGTTTAAAGGTAATTTTCAGCTAGTTTTTATGAAGTTTAGATGGTGTTTTTCATAGTGTTTTTGGTGAGTCTCATGGCTGAAACTTGATGCTATTTGGTTGAGCTTTTTAATGGAATTTTTGGGTTAAGTTTCATGGAGGAGGCTGGCTGGGGGAAGAAGAAGTAGGCCCTAGGATTTTCCTTTGTTGCTATCTTCTGTCTCTTTCTATCTTGTGTATTTTCAGATCTCCCCTTCTCCTCCTTTTTGTGTGTGTTTTATAGCTGAAAATGGGATATGGGATTTGTGATAGGAGACAAGCATGGGGGACAAGGATTGGGGAACAATGGAGAGAGTAAGGAGTAAAGTGTGGGGGGACAAGCATGGGGGACAAGTATGAAAGTGGAGTGGGGAACAAGCATGGGGGACAAAGCATGGGGGGACAAGTATGTGGGACAAGCATGGGGTACAAAGAAAAGTTGAGTGGGGACACGTCTGGGAAGTGATAAATATTCAAGCACGGTCAAAAATTAGATGCTCACACTAATTTTGATGTCTCATATAATTTTAAATCAATTATAAAATAATTTTATACCGTTCTATTTATTAATAAAATTGATTCAAAAATCTTCAAGAACTAAGTATATTTCTAAAAAGAATAATGAAAATTAAATATTGAAATATGTGCAAAGAAAAAGTTTTTCATTTTACGAAAAAGAAGATAATTGCGGAACAACTTAGAATTGAAATTTGAAAGTAAGCTAATTCGGAAGAATTTAGGTATTGACTACAAAGAATAGATTCTTTTCCATACTTGAATATTTGATGTATTAGTTCATCTAGGGTTCTATCAAATAATAAAATTTAAAAACTAGCCATTAGAACTTAGTAAAGGAAGAGGATAAATCAGATGCGAATTCATGTTGAAACTTGTTTTAATTCTCCTATTTTATATGAAGATAATACCTTTCTCTCGTTATTTTCAAATGTGGTTCACATTAAATATGAACAAATATAAATTCTAGAACTCAATCACTAACATGGAAATCGTGTTCTGAAATTCAGAACTTATAAAATTGAAATCATGACTCTGCCTCTATGGAAGATATAAAGAAAATAAAAAGACTATTATTGATTATTAATTTTCGAATAAAGCTACTCAGTACAATATAAATTTAGAGTTGAAAGTTTAGTGCTTACTTGAATAGTTCAAGGAGCAATTGATATTAAGTACGGAAAATGGCCAACAATACCCTTAACATATTAAAAATGGCTTATAAATACCTTTTATTAACCTTTTACTCTAAAAATATCCTTAACGTTTTATTTTTGCCTCAAATATACCTTTGAAACTAACAGACCATGGATGATAAATTTTGGCACTTTAAAATATTCACATGACATTTTTTAAGCTTGCCACGTGTATTTCTTATTAACAAAAATAAAACCCGCTCATTTTCTTATAACCCAACCCACCCAAGTCGATATAACTCGCTAGTGTCTTCCCTCTTCTTCCAAAATTGACTACTTCAATAATGGAGGTAAGCAAAATAGACCCATCTCATTCTTTTCCTTCTTCCCGTCAGATAACCATAAATTTTCTCTTCCTTTTTTTCATTCTATCCATAGACAATCAGAAAAAATAAAAGATTCTAAGAAGAAGAAGAAAGAGAGGAATCAATCGTGGAAGAATGATAAGATGAAGTCAAGGGACATGTGAAGAAGAACTGGAAACGAAAGCCGAAGAAGTAGAAAAAGAAATATCCGATAGAACTCTTTAAATTGAGATGTTTTGAGAGATCTGAGAAGCTATTGAAAAGATTTCAATTGAATTCAACAAATTTTCTGCTACAAATGACATCCGATTTACAATTTTATTTTTATAACTATTGCAACTTCATCTACATGTTTCAAAATCAAATCTATAAAACTAATCCAAATCGACTATGTGTTTCACAAATAAATAAACAATATCTTCATCCTCTTAATCCCATATTTAGCTGAAAGAGAGACTATGGCGGCAAAGACAATTATGGTGGAAGACATTGGAATAATGGGAAGAGACTAGTGTTTGAAGAAAGGAAGTTTTGGTTTGAAGAGAAAAAAATTAAATTTTTTACTAAAAAGATAAAAAGTTCTTATTTATTTTTGAGATGGCAAGAATATTATAAGAATATTTTAGATAATAAAAAATGGATACAAGTCTAATAAAACGGGTGGATGATGGAACTCGGGTGGGTTGGGTTAAAAGAAAATGGTTGGATTTTGATTTTGTTTATAAGAAATACACATGACAAGCTTAAAAAACGGTGAAGGTCCAAATATACTTATGTATTTTTGAAAATGGTCTAAGAATATTCCTCGTTATACTATTAGGTTATCTATACCCCTGCAGTCATACCTTGGGTTCAAATATACCCCTCATTTAAACAGAGGGACACGTGTCATCGTCTTATTGGTCAATTCTAAATATCTCCTAATTAATTAAAAAGACTCATTACTCATACCCGAAAAATAATTTTCTAAAGCAATATTATTTTTACCAAAAACTTAAAAAAACAAAAATATTTTTTTCCCAGTTGTTACAAAAAAACTGATTTTTTTTTCTAAAGCAATTAAAAACTAGAAAAAACTAAATTGTTTTACCTAAAAACTGGAAAAAAAAAAAGAAGAAAATATTTATTTTTTCAGTTTTTACAAAAACATTACTTTAGAAAATTACTTTTCAGTTTCTTTTTTAGTTTTTACAAAACAAATTGCTTTAGAAACTATTTTTCAGTTTTTTTAAAGCAATATTTTTCTAAAAACTGGAAAAAAATATTTTTGATTTTTTCAGTTTTTAGTAAAAAATATTCAGTTTTTTCCAATTTTTCCAGTTTTTAATTGCTTTAGAAAATTATTTTTCAATTTTTGTTTTCCAGGTTTTACAAAAATATTGTTTTAGAAAATATTTTTCAGTTTTTTTAAAGCATTGTTTTGTAAAAACTGGGAAAAAAATATTTTCGTTATTTTATATATATATATATATATATATATATATATTTTTTAGTTTTTATAAAAAACGTTCTGTTTTTTTTCCAGTTTTTACAAAAAAATAATTGCTTTAGAAAATTATTTTTCAGGTATGGGTAATAAGTCTTTTTAATTAATTAGGAGATATTTATAATTGGCCAACAGGACGATGACACGTGTCCCTCCGTTTAAATGAGGGGTATATTTAAACCCAAAGTACGACTGCAGGGGTATAGATAGCTCAATAATATAACGAGAGGTATTCTTAGATCATTTTCAAAAGTACAAGGGTATATTTGGCCCTTTGCCGTTCAAACAATGCCACATTGATATTTTAAAGTGCCAAAATTTACCATCCATGTGTACGTAAGTTTCAAAGGTATATTTGAGCCAAAAATAAAATGTTAAGAGTAATTTTTAGACCAAAGGTTAACTGAGGACATTTATGAATCATTTTTGATACATTAAGAGTATTTTTGGCCCTTTTTCGTATTAAATATTATCCTCCTAAAGAAAAGGTTTAGGGATATTTCAATGAACAGAAATTGGTGAAAAACAGTTTAGGTATACATCATTATCTAGTGGACCCAAATTACAGAAAGAAAACAAATGAGGGACATGGTGATTGGTGACATACATATATAAGAAATTTGTTTGCGATGAAGAGGTTCAAAGTTGCCCCTATACTATTTGAAATAGTTCAATTTTGTGATCGTTATAATTTTCGTCTATTTATTAATTATTGATAATAAATTATCATAGATTTATCCTTGTCATTAACATTTAACGGAGCTCCAGCGCAAAATTAATAGACTCCACGTAGCCTAATACTTCGAGGAAAAAGGTCAAACTGTACCCCTCAACTTTTGAATATGATTAAAAATACCCTTAGGTTGGGGTTCTAGTAGACATCAAGAGCAAAAACAAGACTATATTTCCTAAAGGCAGGGGCATAACAATTTATTGACAAAAAAGTTGCTCAATTTTAAATTATACAACCAAATTTGACCCTTTTTTCCTTCTAAATCATCAATTGTGGGGAGTAAATTTCCAATTTGGTTCATCACATTACAATCTATGTCAAATTATTCCGTATTCCTCCAGTCGTTGTCATGATATTTGGAATAGTTGGCACTCTATTTTAATAAGTTACCAACATGAACCGGAATTAAAGCTAGAGCAATTTATTGCATACGAGCCACAAAAAAAAAAAACTCCCTTAGTCCCAAATTCTGTCGTCTTTCTCTTATTCAAAGTCAACTTGATTCAACTTTCAAACTAATATAGACATGAATTATTTCTTTGTTCTTAAAAAAAATAAAATTGGAATTCAAAAATCAACTTAGAAGTTAGAGTAATATCAAACGTATTTTTTTCTCATATAAAAAGTTGAATGAATACAATTGAAAATGTTGGTCAGGGATTGCACGGATTAAGCTAAAAGTGACAAATATTTAAAACAGAGGAAGTAGAGTAAAATATATAGTGGGCGCTTCGACATAAAAATGGTAAAATTTCGGAAAAAAGTGGAAAAGAATTAAGTGAAAATGATATTTGAAATTAGAGTTGTGTTTGGATATAAATATAATTTTGAGATCTTTTTGAATTTTGTGAGTAATTTGAAGTGAAAATTTTGATAATAGCTTTTTGTAGTTTTTCAAATTTTAATTTTTAAAAAAATTCATCTTCAGGTGAAAATCGAAAATTTCACGGTTAAACACTGATTTCGAAAAAAGTGAAAAATCTTTAAAAAAAAGATTTTTTTTTGTAAATTTGTGGACTACTCAGCTAACAAGATCTAGCGACATGCAAATTAGTTGATTATCATTTTTCTAGGGCATGAATTCTATATGAGAGAAAGAGACAAGAAGAAGAAATGTCAAATGAGGAAGAAGAAGACCAAGGTATTTCTTTAGAATAGAAATCTCATTACAATTAGGTACTTAACAGTGCATTTATAACAAATAATGCACTGTTAAGTAACCACACTAACTAACTAACCCTTCTAGTATCTTTAATTGCTAAATGACCCCCCCTAACTACTCAAGTCATCATTTCTGCACTTCGATACTCCCTTCAAGTTGGAGAGTGGAAGACATCTAACACTCCCAGCTTAGACAGTAATAGATGATGTTGTGCAGCTCCCAAACCTTTGATCATCAAATCTGCTAGTTGTTGCTTGGTGGACACATACTCAGTGGTTATCAGTCTTGTCTTGATCCTTTCCCTCACAAAATGACAATCAATTTCTATATGTTTGGTTCGCTAATGAAATATGGGATTAGTTGATATTTGCAAAGCAACTTTGCTGTCACAGTGCAAGTGCTCTGGTTTGATCACACTATTTCCCAATTATTCTAGTTAAGCTAACCATCCAAATTGTCACTACAACTGCTGCAACCGTGCTCCTATATTCTGCTTCTACTGAGCTTCTGCTGATTGTTTGTTGCTTCTTAGACTTCCAGGACAACGGAGAGTCTCCTGGTTTGACAATGTATTCCGTAGTTGATCTCCTAGTATTTGGGCATGCTGCCCAGTCTGAGTCACAAAACATTGTCAGATTGTTTGGTTCTCCTTTCTTCAGCAGTAAATCCAAGCCTGGGGATACCTTGATATATCTCACCACTCTTAAGGCTGCATCTAAGTGTGATTGTTTATGATTCTGCATAAATTGACTCAATACTTGCACACCAAAGCTTATATCTGGCCTTGTAATGGTCAAATAAAACAGCTTTCCTATAAGTTTTTGGTATTTTTCTGCATCTTCCAATTGCTTATCTTCTGTATTCCCAACATGGTTGTCATAGTCCACAGTAGTTGGCTTATGATTGAGCTCCATTGGAGTTGCCACATGCCTGCACCACTCAAACCTGCCTCTGAAATGAGTTACATTGCATATTTCCTCTAGTTCAATACAATTTCTCCATGTGATCTTATAACCTCTATTCCAAGAAAGTATCTCAATTCTCCTAAGTCATTCATTTTGAAATTGTGATGAAGAGTCTTCTCTACTTCTGTAATCATATCGAGAGAATTCCCAGTGATCAACAAATCATCCACATACACCAAGATGATCACAATGTTCTTGCCACATTTCTTGGTAAAAAGTGAATGGTCATATGAGCTTTGAGAATAGCCAGCTTGTAATAAAACATTTGAAAGCTTAATGTTCCATTGCCTTGAGGCTTGTTTCAAACCATAGAGGGATTAGGGGATTTTTTTCAACTTCTAATATTACCTTATTGGTAAGGAAAAACAGTATTAGATATTTATAAAATCTAAAAACTTTGAAATTTAGAGACATGATAAGAAGATTAACATTTCCTAAATCACTAAATTAGACCATATTCATAATTTACTCATACTTCACAATTAAAGATTTTTATTCGTCACTTTTTAATAAAAGTTATTGTAAGTAGTAATTCCTTCGTTTCAATTTATGTAAACATATTTGACTGGACACAGAATTTAAGAAAAGAGAAAAGATTTTTGAATTTATGGTGTAAGATGAGTTATATTTATTTTGTGTGACTATAAATTATTGTATAAAATGAAATTATTTCTAAATATAAAAAATGATTATATTTTTTGATACGGATTAAAAAAAATAAGTTCACGTAAATTGAAACGGAGGGACCAGTATATAGTAAGTAGAAAAGGAAAGAGATATGAAGAATCGACAGCCAAAACACATGGTCCGCTCAAATAATTCCCCTGTTAACACGACAAAACAACTCACCGTCACAGACTTAGCGCCGTTCAGACTAATGATCCGAAAACGACAAGCGCGTAGACCAACAGATTACAAGTCCCCGTCAAAACGGAAAGACTAATAAAAAGCATCAGGGCCCCACACGTGAACGGCCCGGTCTAGGGTCAGCCGCTCATAAAATGGAGTGTGAATATCAAACTAGTCGGCCTAACCAAACATCTATTTAACAAAGCCCCACTTGCACCTTACATCGCGTGCTCACGCGCCTCTCACAACACCCCAGGGAAATCACCATATCTATAAGGAAAAGTTGCACTCTTCGTCCCTCAAATATTCACAAATTTTGCTTTCTATCTTTGTTTTATTTGGCTAGCAAATTCAATATTCAATTAATTCAAATGAGTACTTTTGATACTTTTATTTTTGAATCGTTACAAACTTAACGAATTACATACTAGTAAATCATTCATCTAACAAATGTGTGATGCTAATTTTGAACTACTACTTTATATTTTAAGATAATATAATTTTAAAAATAATCTAAATATTGTGTGTTTCATATATAAAGGGTCAAAATGCACATTTTAAAAGATTGAAAGTTAAATATTCTTAATCATAAGGATCAGAATTAGAGTTTACCAATTAATTAGGGACTGAAGGTGCTATTATCCCTATATATAATCTATCAATCACCTATTCTTCTTCTCCATATATATCTCCTATATCCCACACCCATTTCATTGTAACAAAACTCTCTATTACAGCAGGAATTTAGAAGAAAAAAAGAGAGAATTTAGTTTTCTCTCTTTCCTTTATATAAGGAATCGAAAATACCCAGGAAGAAACCTTTTTTTCTTTTTCAAGTTTCCATTTTAACACTCCTTTAAGGTCTTAAGAACCTTCAACTTTTTTTCCTCTGTTGAAAATCCTTCCTTTTTAAATTATTTATTTGTAAAAATGGGAACGGAAGTATTGAGGCCACAAAATTGTTTAAGGGAACCTCAGCCGGCGACGGTGTTTCATCGTCGGAAAACCGGAAATGGGTATTATAACAACTACGGCTACCGGAAGCCGGTGGTCAGAACGGAGAAGAAGAAATTGAACAACAAGAGCCAGAACCAGAACCAAAACCATTCTGAGCCGTTGATATCGAGGAGATCGTCGGCCGAAGGTGGAAAAGTGACGGGCTACGTCACGATTTTAAGAAGGGGCGAGTCGTTGGATTCTCTAAACCCGAAGATCGGGTCGGGTAAGAAGAAATCTGAGTTGACGGTTTACGGAACCGGAAGATTGGGTCCAGAGCAACCCGGAATGGTGCCGAAGCAAATTCGGGTCGGGTTTTCCCCGGCCGACATGTACGCCGGATCGGCAGCGTTCTCGAATTCGCCGTCGCCGAGATCACTTCCTTTACCTTCTTTTTTTAACAACAGCAAAAAGCAAGTAGAGTTCAAGTCGTTTGATGATTTTGCCACCAGAGATTTAAGGCGGTTGCTCCGACTTGAGTAGTGGATCCAACCCGTTTTCGCTTGAATTATTATTATCACTTAATTCTGAATTAGTTGGGAGGGACTATATATATGAATCCTTAGTCTCTAATTAGTTAAGTTTGACTATGTTATAAATCTTCAATATTCGCAACTAAATTCTTAAATTTCGGGAATTTCAGTTTCTCCATGAATTTTTTGGACATGGAGAAGTGAAAAGGTCTGAAATTTGAGAAAATTAGATGAAAAATGCGAATAATTTCTTCTTATAGTTGTTTTTTAATTAAATTTAGTAGGACCTATTTAAGATGTATTTATGTATTACTGGGGGATTAAGTATGGAAGGGTTATTGTATTTATATGGGAGGCAAAGGGAAGTTGAGTCAAGAAAGGGCAGTGAAGAATTTAGTATGGTTAAATATTAATATCGTTGGTGTGTGGTTATGACTAATGATTATGTTGAATTAGCTTGTAAAGCTTTTATTTTGAATGTTAATGATAAGTAATCAGAAGTATGGTTTAGGGTATAATTCTCTTTGTTCAGCTTTTTTTGTTGTTTCTTTTAACTTCTGTGTAATTAGCAATAATTGATCAATCACCTACTTTGAATTTCATGCATGAAAAGGATTAAATGGTAGAGAAGCTCTAATAACAAGAGAAATTCTATTTTAGATAGTTATTATTTTTAGGAGTTAGTAAAGTACAGTTAAAAGAACATTAGAGAAACGCTAATCTCTTTTGAACTTTTGTTTCAATTTGGGTGCTCTCCTGTTCATGAATTGGTCTCGAGAGAGTCAAATGATAGATTTAAGATAAAAATGGGTTCAATTTTAAGGTTTTTAATATTGAATTAATTATATTTTTAAAGTTATGAGTTTATATTTATTATTTTTATAATTTTAATAAATTTTTATATATAAATTTTTATTTCGTATTGAAAATGTACACAGTACACTAATTCCACCTCCGGCAAAGTCAGGATATTAAGTTCTTTTATATCAGGGTTCAGAACTTTGTATAAATATGTTTATTTACATTAATATTTTGAACAAAGAGTAATAAGTAGACAAATTAATATCTTCCAGATTCATGTCTGAGTGGGATACCTCTACTAATGATAGTGCCAGTTCATCTACTTCATTGCCCCCAATTGTTTCCTCTACCTCTATTGAAACAAAATAGTTTCATGTTCTTTGAATGATTGGTTAATTTTCTCCGTTCGTTTCTTCTTTTTTTTTTTTTTTTTTCGATTTCTGTCTCGATTAGTTCACAAGATTTAGAAGATTATTTCTCCTCTAAACTCTCAATTCAATTATTTTCCAAGAATGTTTGAACCAAGTATGTAAGTCATGTATTTGGAAGTATATGACTCGATGCTAAGTTTAAAAAAGGAAGTAAGTCTTTTGAAATTTATGATTTTAGATTTGCCATAAAATTTTTGTATTTATAAAATTATGTCGTTAAAAATAAAATAAAAAGTTTAAAATTAAATTATTTTTAATATGTTGTTTTGAAAAGCACATTGACACGAAAAATATGTCACATAAAATAGGATAGATGAAGTATCAGATATTCAAACTAATAGAGCTATATGGTGCACCGGAATAATTATACTCCCTTCGTTAATTTTAGTTAATTTTTTGGTATTTTTCTTGTAGTTCATAATATTTGTTTTTTCACGTATCAAAAAGAAATTAATATTTTTTTTCCAAAGTTGTCTTTGAAATAAAGAACCTAGGAGTATTTGTTATATTTTTAATAAACAAATTAAAATTAATATGACTAATTTTATTGTTAATTAATATTAAAATACGATATCCTTAGTATAAATGAACAACAAAAAAAATTAATTAAAGTAACACCTGTGTTTAATAAATAAGCACGGGAGGAAGTGAGAGGCATTAACTATAAATGTATGAATGATAACCTAAAATCAATGGCAATGGGGTTAGGGGGTAAGGCCGGTGCACCCGATGACCGGTTGGTATTGACTTCATTAAAATGACCATGATATTTTTTGGTTCACACATTCCATTGATAATATGATATATGCCTACCCCAAGAAAGAGAAAGCTTCAATCAAAAACCCTATCTTTGGGTCTGTAGTGCAATTACCTGGCAACAGCTTAGCCGACCATTGCATGTTCAAATTCTACTACTATTTTACCGGTTATGTAGCGGTAAATTTCATATTTTATACTCACTCACATTTCAATTTACATGAATCTATTTGATTGGATACGAAATTTAAAAAAAGAAAGAAGACTTTTGAACTTATGATGTAAAATGAGGCACATATATTATGTGTGGCTATAAATCGTTGCATAAAGTTAAATTGTTTCCAAATAAGGAATGTGATCATTCTTTTTGGCATAGACTAAAAGTAAAACGGAGGGAGTATGTTTTAGAGATATTGTACGTGCTAGCTTCATAGCTGGTACACACTAGATAAGATGGCTGAACTGTAGGGCCCATAACAATTTCCCATTTCATACATTCACACCTAATACTTATTTATACCCTGAGTTATAATTTTATTACTTTAGATGACCTATTTGCTTTTGTAAAATTTTTAAACTTTGAGAGCTTTTTATTTGTTCCAAAAACGTCAAATGTCTGATTCATGGTCCCTATGTACCTCTCTAGCCCTATCCTTATACTCTTTAGCAAGGCAGCAAATCATAAGATATCTTCAATAGTAAAACAAGATACAAAAGTAATACAGTAGAAGTAATACAAGACATTTATTGGAGTAAAGAAAATTATTTTTTTTAATAAACTCAAATTAATTAGGCACACAATAGTAAAAAAGTTGAAATGATCGTTAAGCATGCAAAGTTCAATAGTTTAAATACAAGTATTATCAAGTTATATGATTCCACTTGGTGCAAATTTTGTGTAATATTGGTGAAAGTATTAGCTTTTTTACAATGATATTAAAGGCAAATTCTCCACTAAGGCAAACGAAGGACGTTTAAGTTATGCTAATAAATTTATCAAAATGGAGCATGTTTGCAACAAATTATTTGTGATACAAAAATAAATTACAATCACAATATAAATATGAAGAAACATAATTTTATTGATAAACGATGCGGGTACAATTCTGTTTATTTCCTTGATTCTTTCTCTGGATTGTTCTTCATAATTCGAGGGCCTTAGCGGCGTATTTCTCGAACATAAGATTATGCGGACCTCTCTGGATTATTTGATCTCCATGAAAGTCGATCATTGTGTGGATGTTCTTCTTGAAGTATTTGATTATCAAGAAGAACATCTATTGAACACGACATTATTTTATGCCTTGATCCCTTTGTGAATATCTGAGATTTTGTGGGATACTTTTTGGAATGACCTCAATTTGAGAGCCCTTTTCAAAAGGAATATGTAACCCTTTTTATAGGAGTAACCTAGGGTTATGTCACGACCCAAAATTCACCTAGTCATGATGGCACCTAACCCAACCCGTCAGGTAAGCCAATCAACAACTATCCAATTTTATTAATATATAACTGACTCTAATACACTCCCCAAATACTGGTAGTACAAATCATGAGCTTCTAAGATTAGAATTTATAAAACTGGTATGAAATAAAAATACATCATCTGTTTGAAATATACATAAACAGATTAAAATTCTAAAGCTACCATGAATAAGAGGCAACAATGACTGGAACACATGTACATCTTCAAATCCAGCTCTCGCCATGTACACCAACATCAACATAAAAAAAATAATCTGCACGCAAGGTGCATAAGTGTAGTATGAGTACAACCAACCCCATGTACTCAATAAGTAACAAACCTAACCTTAGGTTGAAAGTAGTGACGAGCTAACACAAAGGTTGGGTCCACACCAATATCCAGAAAAAAAATCTCATAACAATAAAATTGAGGCAACACAAAGAATAACTCAATAATAAAATGCTCAGTTCGTTCACAGTTCCGAAAAAATAAATATTTTCTTTTCAAGTATAATAGTAAAACTCAATTCTTTTCACTAAAATCACCAAAATATGAGTAAGTCTGAAAACTGTGATTTTTTTCAAAAATTCTTTCAACAATAAGTAAGATGTATCATTTCCTTTCCAGATAGCCAGTGAAAAATGTATCACTATGCCCATATGCCAATATGTGTGATAAGTCATGAATGACTTGATACCGTACATCATGAGAAAAATGCATCTCTATGCCTGTACGTCAAATGTGCATGTCAATGCGATACAACTCAGTGATAAAACCATATGCATACTCTCAGAGTATCATTTCACTCAGTCCTCCCAGTCACTCAATTCTCACAATCACTCAATCCTCACAATCGCTCGGCACTCGCACTCAATAGGTACCTGCGCTCACTGGTAGTGTGTACAAACTCCGGAGGGGCTCCTTCAGCCCAAGCGCTATAATCTGCACGGACAACTCACGTGCCGCACGGACAACTCACGTGCTATACTATCAATATCTGTATCTGCACGGACAACTCACGTGCTATAATAAAGCCTATAAGGCCTGCTGCAGGTGGGCAGCTCCGATTCACATAATAATAAAGTATATAAAGCCAATATGGCTAGCTGCGGCGTGCAGCCCGATCCCATAATTATCCTCACAATCAGGCCCTCGGCCTCACTCAGTCATCAATCTCTCTAGTCTCTCTCTCTTGGGCTCACAATGTCATAAAAATAGCCCAAAAATGATGATATGATGTATCAATAAATAACAACAAAGACTGAGATATGATATGTAATAACATGAATATGACTGAGTATGAATTTTCAATTTAGAACAAATAATTCACAGCAATATGACCTTTGTGGGTCCCTATAATACTGGCACATAGCCTCAACATGATTTTTAATATGATTCTCAGCTCAATTGCTTTAACATAAAACTACATAGAAAATGTCAAGATTATTTGACTATAAAATTTCACGGAAACAATTATGTCACAATTTCCATGGTGCACGCCCACACGTCCGTCACCTAGTATGTGCGTCACCTTCCAACAATTCACATAATACATATAATCAGGGCTCATACCCTCAGCTCCTAGATTAGAAGAGTTACTTACCTCGAACAAGCCGAATCCAATGTCGAGCAAGCTAAATAATGCTCCAGAAATTCTATTCTACGCGTAACAACTTCAAAATGGCTCGAATCTAGTCACAATTAATTTGATTCAGTCAACCCAAATTATAGGAATTTATTCCATATCAAAATATTATTTTTTCCACAAAATCCGAAATTACACTCAAAAATCGCCTATGGGGCCCACATCTCGGAACATGACAAAAGTTACAAAATATGAACGCCCATCCAACCACGAGTCCAACCACACAAATTTCACCAAATTCCTACATCAACTTGACCCTCAAATCTTCAATTAAAGTCTATGAAGATTTCTACCATTTTCAACCCATCTTTACTTATTTGAACTCAACAATCTTTCCACAACCTTATTGTTATGTGTATGTATACATGATACTTTTACACCCAAGAATCATACTCTTAATCTCCCATCTTTAACCCCAACAATCGAAATTGAAGAATAGGGGGAAGAAATTCTTACCTCTTTGAAGCCCTAGCAAGATCCTTGTGAAATCTTCAAACCTTGAACAAGAATTGATGAACAAAGTACTTGAGCTTCTTCCTATATCTAGAACACTCTCCTCTATCTCTAAAAATATCAGATTTTTGCTCCAAAATGAGTCCCAAAGCCTATTTATCAAAATGGGGTCACGTTATGAAAATAGAAAAATTAACCTTCCGAAAGTAGGTCTGCAGTCGCATAATGGACTGCAGAATGGGTATGCGGGTCGCAAAATGGTGGTAAAAAAAATTGATACCCAGAACTGGGCTGTTCTGGTCCATTCTACGACCAGTTTGCGGTTGCATAAGCACTTTCGCGATCGCAGAATTATTCTGCGATCGCAGAATTGTCGCAGAATCTCATTTTTTCCATCCTTTGGTAATTTCATCATAACATTTTGTAGGAATGTCCAAATGATGAACGGTTTGAAGAATTAGAAACTAAACTCAAAGAACTTTCATTTGATATATAATACACCATATGAAACTTTGTATCATGAGAGTTATGCATATTTGAAGTTAAGTCTTGTGCAAACTCACTTGAAACTTTAGTCTATTATGAAATTTCCAACTTCTACATTCGATGCCGAAACTTATCGAATCAAGTCATAAATGACATAACAAACCCATTTCAATTTCTAGAATCGGATGCCGACCCCGATATCAAAAAGTCAATCCCTCGGTCAAACTTTTCAAAAATTCAACTTTCGTCATTTCAAACCTAATTCTACTACGAAGCTCCAAATAATTTCCGGACACGCTCCTAAGTCCAAAATAATCATACGGAGCTATTGGACTCACTATAATTCAATTCTGAGGTCGTTTACACATAAGTGAATATCCAGTCAACTTTTCCAACTTAAGTTTTCAATTATGAGACTAAGTGTCTCATTTCACTCAGAAATACTTTCGGACCCGAACCAACTAACCCGATAAATTATAAATCAACTGTAAGGCATAAATTGAGCAGTAAATGGGAGAACGGGATTGTGATACTCAAAACGACCGGTCGGGTCATTATAGGTTAGGATAGAGTAGCCTCCAAATTAGGGTTTTTGTAGATAGCCTCCAAGTAACCCTAATAGACTCCTAGAATTGCAAGAGTCCTCTTGCAGTATCTTGAATTTAGGATTTAGCTTGATCCATTAAAACTTTGGTGTCTACAAATGTCCCATGCTTCAAGGCTTGTCGGCGTGTAGCCTTGATGAAACATAAAGATGAAACTTGAAGTACTCATGTCAGAAACTCATTTTTTGTATCTTCTCAAAAGAGTGCTTGATCATGCAAAGTTACGCCGAACTGTATCTTGAGATTGATCCTGTCTTTAAAGAAGCTTTTGCAGAAATTTCATCCCGTAACTATACCTAATAAACATGCTTAGTGGCCCAATTTCAGAAAAATTATCAAGTCTAAAATTGAGCAGCATCTATAACATCATGGAATCCTTTATTTAATTCACCAAAATATAATAGGCAAAGTGAGACCATGCTTGTCACTTGTAGCAAGCATAGTCTATTTTTAAATAATAAAGCATAGCAACCCATTTGATAGGTTACTTGGCCTCCTTGAAATGACCATTGCCAACTTCCTTGCGACTTTATAGCTTTAGCGAGGGTAGTTTTGGTGAAGAATTAGTTGGTGCCTTCACTTTGCAATTTCACGTCCATGGAAAGACTATTTGGGCATCTTCTCCTTTAGCTTGTGGCTTTGGCGAGGAATCACTGGGATAAATGACAAAAGAATAACCCTAGAGATTTCCCCAATTGTTGAAGATTTGATTTTTTCGTCATCTCCAAGTGGGTGAAATCCGTGGTTGCGGTAACGTCCTTGGTTGAAACATTATTGATCTTTTTGAAGGCCATCACATCAGTTTGATTTTGAAATTTATAGTTTCCAATTTGCAGGAGGAAGAGATGAAGAGGAGAACGTGTTCCACTGGGTATGCCAATTTATTTGCAACAAATTATCTGTGATACAAAAATAAATTGCAACCATAATATAAATATGAAGAAACATAATTTTATTGATAAATGACGTGGATACAATTTTGTTTATTACCTTGATTCTTCCTCTAGATTGTTCTCCATAATTCGAGGGCCTTAGCGGCGTATTTCTCGAACATAGGATTATGCGGACCTCTCTGGATTATTTGATCTCCGTGAAAGTCAATCATTGCGTGGTTGTTCTTCTTGAAGTATTTGATTATCAAGAAGAACATCTATTGAACACGCCATTATTTTATGCCTTGATCCCTTTGTGAATATCCTGAGAATTTATGGTATACGTTTTGGGATGACCTCAATTTGAGAGCCCTTTTCAAAGGGAATATGTAACACCTTTGTGTAGGAGTAACCTAGGGTTAGGATAGGGTAGCCTCCAAATTAGGTTTTTGTAGAGTAGCCTCCAAGCAACCCTAATAAACTCCTATAATTGCAAGAGTCCTCTTGTAATATCTTGAATTTAGGATTTAGCTTGATCCATTAAAATTTCGGTGTCTACAGAGCAGAAACTTAGAGTTTTTACAAAAGAATTAAGAGGAAAAGAAGGATTTAATTGGGATTTAGATTTAGATGGCAATCTAACACAAGTACGTCATAATGAAAAAATGGAAGACCCATTCCTTGAAGTGAATAAGAAAAGATCACGTTGCCAAAGGTGTCGAGAGGACACTGATAAAAAAAGTAAGCAATGAAAATATTAAAGTTTATGCCTTAACTAGAGGAAGAAGATGATTTCATTTTAAAAACTAACGTCTCAAACAAATATTGAGAGCAACATTAAGAAGATAAGGTGAAATAATACTTAGGTAAGTATTTGATATTAAAGGATTAGAAATAAATTATGATATTAATGAAAATAAATTATTTTCATACTAAAATATAAAACAAAAATGGATAGTTTGTCCCATAGATTATGTCACTGTGGTTCTTTTAAAGACAGAGAGAATACTATCACTATAGGCTATGTATATTATTTGAAAGGGTTAAATTTCAAAAATTAGTGAGCGTTAAAAAAAATATCCGATTGGGGTTAAGAAAATAATATTTAAAATTGAAATCTAAAAATTTATGATTGGAAAATCGCATTTATTTCATGTGAAATACTCCTTAAACAATTTTCTGAATATTTTACAAGTGTTTTAAATATTGAATTTAGTGAATAAAATTGGGATTAAATTCCTTTATCATACTCAAATCTGTAGAATACAAAGTTAAATTAATTAATTTGAATTATATTAATTTATCTAATAGAGCTTGGGCCCGTGCACAACACGGGATATCTCTTACTCGTAGTAAATATAAATTGAGGCAGAACTAGAGTTTTAGCTATCTGTTTGGTAGTATCCAATACTTTTTATCAAAATTTTATATTTATATTAAGGAATTTTTTGAATATGTGTACATAATTTATTCACAATCTATTAATCTATCTTTGTTTAGAAGTCGGAACTTATAAACTTAAAATTCTGAATCCGTCCTTGAGTATGACTGTATACGGGTGAAATCGAGCTCATGGTGCATCCTAGCCTCCGACAAAATAAGCCAGGCTCGAGACATGGCAACAAGGGACCAAAATCGAGTTAAAGTCCCACCAGGCCAGAATCCGGGGACATGATGCCTGCCTTCGAGAATATCGAGGTCTTTGTCCCGGAATCGGTCCTAGCCTCGAACGACTTCGAAGAACATTGTCGGATAATCCAGCATAGTCAACAGAAGCCAAAATATCAGTGACCGACCGAATATTACGACAGGGATCTCGGCACGTATCGATAAGAAACCGACAATCAGTGAATGAGAAGATTGTTTACCTTTTATAGAGTTGTACCTAAAATATGACTCCCATACTATATAAAAGGGGGTCTGATAATTCATGAAACACATTGTAACATACATCCAAAAGTAATATATTATTAATTTCTCTATCTCTAGCTCTTGCTCTTTTTCATCTGTATCGGTCGTGGTGAGCCCGACTCGAGAGTGACTATTTCATTAAGGCTAAAACTATCCAACTCGTGTGGTTTGAATTTATTTTATCCCTGTTTTTTCAATAGTAACCTAATTTATCACTTTGTATCAAGTTAATCCGCGTATCCTTAAAACCACTTATAAATTTAATTGTTATCCGATTTTGAGGGTAAACAATTTGGCGCCCAATGTCGGGCTAAGGATAATAGCGGCAATTTGATACAAATTCCCATAACACACCCTATTTTACACTTGTTCTGAAAAGTATCTTTGATTCTAGGTTAAAGTCGAAATGTCAAACCCCTAGTCTGCCCCTCTAAACATTGATGCAGAGTCCAACCACCATGGCGAAAACAATAATGTAGCACCCGGTAACGAGGTGCCCCCAGTCAATCTCGGTGGAGTTCCGGTCGCGAACCCTATCGACGCCAGTTCACATGTGGCCATAAACACAAATTTACCTACCGATCCCAGCACAACGTACGTAGGGAAGTCCGATAGATTGCCTAGAATACGCACATTGGTGAAAACGATTGGATCAATTTGCGGGTGATCTTCGAAATTTTACAGGCTCAACGTGCAGCGATAATCCAGTTGCATAACCAAAGCCGAGTGCCGAGCAGGGTTAAGCCCGAGCAATCCTGGGAAGTCTCCCGCAGAAATGAACCGATCACGGTGAGGTCAAATGAGAATGAATCGGGGACTAACCCCGAGATCATAAAAAGGCTCGAGGAATTGACAAAGCGGATAGAATTGGGGGAGAAGAAAATCGAAGCCAATGACAAAAAGGTGGAGACCTACAATTCCAGGGTCTACCAAATACCAAGAGCACCTTCGATATTGAAGGGCCTGGATTCCAAGAAGTTTGTTCAAAAACCTTTTCCTCCGAGCAAAGCGCCAAAGCCGATCCCAAAGAAGTTCCGCATTCCCGAGATCCCTAAGTACGACGGAATGACCGACCCAAATGAGCATGTGACTTCCTACACATGCGCCATCAAAGGGAATGACTTGGAGGACGATGAGATCGAGTCTGTCCTGCTGAAAAGGTTTGGGGAAACTCTGTCCAAGGGAGCTATGATATGGTATCACAACCTACCTCTTAATTCTATTGACTCATTTGCTATGCTTGCATATTCCTTCGTAAAAGCACATGCCGAGGCTATCAAGGTCGAGGCCAGGAAGTCAGACCTTTTTAAAGTGAATTAGAGGGATCATGAGATGCTCAGGGAATTCGTGTCCCGGTTTCAAATGGAACGGATGGACTTACCTCCGATCGCGGATGATTGGGCCTTTCTAGCCTTCACCTAGGGACTCAATGCTCGAAGCTCGTTGACTTCACAACAGTTAAAAAAAAATCTGGTGGAGTACCTGGCTGTCACTTGGGCCGACGTGTATAATCGATATCTATCAAAAATCAGGGTCAAAGATGATAAACTTGGGGCCCTTTCCAGGTTTGTTTATCCCGTTAGAACAGTCGACAAAGTCAGGAGAGACATTGATCGTGAACCAAGGTCGAACAGTGATCGGTATCTGCCATATAATGGAGACTGAAGACGTAGTGAATCTGGGCAAAACCCCATGAAAAGTGAAAGAAGAAGCGATCGAGGTCAAAAAAACCGGGACTGATGAGCAAAAATAGTTTCGACAGGCCCATCGGACCTAAGGAAGCGCCAAGGCTATCAGAGTACAACTTTAACGTCGCTGCGGCCGCCATTGTATCCGCCATTGGACGTATCAAAGACACCAAATGGCCTCGACCTCTACAGTCCAATCCAGCCCAAAGGGATCCTAACCTAATGTGTAAATATCATGGCACTCACAGTCACAAGACAGAAGATTGCCGATAATTAAGAGAGGAAGTAGCCCGGCTATTCAATAACGGGCATCTCTGAGAGTTCTTGAGAGATTGAGCCAAGCCACTTTAGGAACAGAGATTTTGGTAAACAAATCGAACATGAGGAACCTCAGCACCTCATTAACATAATCATCGGTGGGGTCGATGTTCTAGGGGCCGACGCTGTAGAGCACCAAAGTATCTATCACAAGGGAAAAACGTACTCGGGACTACGTGCCAGATGGAACCTTGTCTTTCAACGATGAAGACGCCGAGGGGATCATGCAACCCTACAACGATGCACTAGTGACAACGATCAAGGTAGCTCGGCCAACATCATCAGATCGAGGGTCCGAAGATAGACGAACAACTATACCTGTACTTGGCAGTATCAGAGATAGTGGTAAGTGGAATCCTGGTCCGGGAAGAGAAAGGTGCACAATTTCCAATTTACTATGTTAGCAGGACTCTTGGTGAGACCGAAACTAGATATCCTCACCTAGAAAAGTTGGTGCTCGCTTTGCTAAGAGCTTCTAGGAAGTTAAAATCGTACTTTCAATGTCACCCCATATGTGTTATAACCATTTACCCATTGAGGAATGTAATGCATAAACTTGAGCTCTCGGGACGGTTGGCCAAATGAGCCGTAGAGATCAGTGGGTACGACATCGAATATCGGCCTCGGACCGCTATTAAGTCTTAAATCTTGGCAGACTTTATGGATGACTTTACGCCGGCCCTAATACCCTAGGTCGAAAGAGAGTTGTTGTTGAACTCGGGGACTTCTTCGTGAATCTGGACCCTTTTTACGGACGGCACCTCGAAAGCAAAGGGGTCTGAACTTAGAATTATATGGAAACCACCCGTAGGAAATGTAGTTAGACAATCCATTAGGACTATAAAATTAACTAACAATTAGGCCGAGTATGAGGCCATGATTACAGATCTCGAACTGGCCAAAGGCTTGGGGGCAGAGATGATCGAAGTTAAGTGCGTCTCCCTCCTTGTGGTGAACCAAGTTAATGGGACGTTCGAAGTCAGATAGGAACGAATGCAAAGATACCTGGATAAACTGCATGTAACGTTACATCGGTTCAAAGAGTGGACTCCACAACATGTGCCTCGGGATCAAAACAGCGAGGCCGATGCCCTTGCTAACTTGGGATCGTCGGTCGATAACGATGAGTTCAACTCGGGGGCGGTCGTACAACTCATGAGATCGGTAGTGGAAGAAGGTCATGCCGAGATAAATTCAACAATCCTAACGTCAGACTGGAGAAACAAATATATAAAATATATTAAGACCGGAAAACTATCTTCGGACCCTAAGGAATCGAGGACTCTATGTACTAAGGAGGCCCGGTTCAGCCTGTCCGAAGACGGTACACTGTTTCGAAGAATGTTCGATGGCCCACTCATAATATGTCTAGGACCGGGAGACACTGAGTATGTTTTGAGGGAAATTCACGAAGGCACCTGCAGAAATCATTCGGGCGCTGAATCATTAGTTCAGAAAATAATTAGAGCCGGCTACTATTGGATCGACATGGACAAGGACGCGAAGGCGTTCGTACGAAAAATGTGACGATTGTTAAAGGCATGCTTCGATGATTCATCACCCTGGGGAGATGCTATATTCAGTCTTGTCACCTTGGTCGTTCATGAAACGGGGGATGGATATCGTCAGCCCCCTTTCATGGGTACGCGGTAAGGCTCAATTTATATTGTTTATAAACTACTATATTTCTAAATGGGTGGAATCCTAGGCATTTGAGAAAGTCAGGGAGAAAGAAGTCATTGATTTTTATCTGGGACCACATAATATGTCGGTTCAGAATGCCGATCGAGATCGTGAGTGACAATGGGAAGCAGTTCATCGGCAGCAAAGTAAGCAAGTTTCTCTAAGATCATAAGATCAAAGGAATCCTGTTAACACCCTATCACCCTAGTGGGAACGAGCAAGCGGAGTACACGAACAAAACCATACTCCAAAACCTCAGAAATAAGAAATCTTTCCCGAAGTCTTATGGGCTTACCGTACGACCTCAAAGTCCAGTACCGGGGCCACCCCGTTCTCATTGGTTTATGGTGCCGAAGCTCTAATACCGGTCGAAGTCAGAGAACCGAGTCTCAGGTTCTAATATGCAACTGAATAATCAAACAACGAGACCATGAATACGAGCCTGGAACTGTTAGATTAAAGGCGCGAAGCCGCCCTCGTCCGGATGGCCGCCCAAAAATAACGGATCAAGAGGTATTACAATCGAATAGCCAACCTTCGACACTTCAATATCAGGGACTTAGTGTTGAGGAAGGTCACATTAAACACCCAAAACCCGAACGAAAGGAAGCTGGGGCCGAACTGGGAAGGTCCGTATCAAATTATCGAGATCACTGGAAAAGGATCGTACAAACTCGGAACAATGAACGATGAGTGACTACCGAACAACTAGAACATAACTCACTTGAAACGATATTACTACTAAGGTATGACCCCATTTACTTCTTTTACTTATTTACATATTGGACTAACCCTTGCAGGTAACCGTCAAAGAACGATACAATTTTTTAGGCCTGAAAGCATGCGTTGCACTCTTTTTCCCTTGAACCGATTTTGTGCCAAATGGGTTTTCCGGCAAATTTTTTAACGAGGCAACAACGGATCGTGCTAACCTAGAATCGAAGACCGGTTGTCAACAATATCCGAGGCTTCTCTATGATCGACCTCGAACACTGGGGGGCATCATCCTCGGATAAAGATTTTGGCAAGGAAAGAAACTTTGTGCTCGAATAGTCTAGACTCGATCGATAGGGTTTACTGTAAGGGCCAAACGGTCGAATGAACCGTGCCCACATAGACCGCTCGAACCCGGACACAAACCTTGAACACGTGTGTAACTTTGTATATTACGCACAAAATTGAAAGGAAGTTTCTACCTTGTGGATAAATATTTTGCCCCTTGAAAATATTTCTTTCTTACATTTGATCCGCTAAAGACATCGAGCCCAAGGGCAAGCTCACTCGGGGACTGCCACCCAAGGTAGGTTCGGACAACCCGAGACAATGAAGCGCGGGGGTACAAAGATTATTTGGCAGTACCCGAACTTTAAAGGCTACGTCCACCCATATTCTGGGACGGTTATCTCGGTTAAGCCCGGATGACTCGGGGTAACAAGCCCATTGGGCAATACCATAACTAGAAAGGCTACAACCATCTTAAAACAGCTCGGAGACGTCCGAGACCCGTAACCAAAAAAAATAAAAACAAGGCCTTCAAAATTTTTAAACCGGTTTAAAAGGCTACCCTCGACAAATTGTAATCTAAAAAATTCTAAGCACTTTGAGGAAAGCTTCCAGTCATACTGAGCCCCCCACGAGTCTTAAACAAAATAATATCGAGAGCAAGGCCTGTTCGAACCTCCGAACAAGACCTAATTATTACGTGCTAAGGCATTATTCATAATTATAAAGAACAAAGTGAAAAGAAACAAGCTTAAAAATTGTTGAAGGGAAAAAGAGCCTTATATATATATAAAATGATCTTTACAAAGGCCAAACAACCTCGACAAAAAGGTACAAAAGTACAAAAACAAGGAAAAAACTACAAGGCATTTAAACGGCTTGGTCTCCACCGGAGCCCGCCTCATCACTCGGACCATCGGAGTCTTCTTCGCTCCCAGATCCACCCAAACCCTTGGAGTCTTCTTCGTCCTCGGGATATGCCAACTTCTTGGCCTCGACCTCGATCCCCTTAGCATTTTCGATCTCGGCTGACAAATCAAAACCCCGAGCATGAATTTCCTCGAGGGGCTCCCTTAGGGACTGCCACTTCACGTACTCGACAATATCTTTCAGGTGGTCCTGGGTTGCCTTGGCATCGGCTTTAAACTGGGCCATCATCTCATCGGCATCGACTTTGGTTACTTCAACCACCGACTTGGCCGCCTTAAGCTCCTTGGAAAGGGTCTCTCGATCGAAAACAACCGAGCTTAGCTGAGACTGGAGCTCCTCAATCTGTTGGGAGCGTTCCTCAGCCTTCTCCATCGTCGCTCAAAACTGGGCCTCCGCCGAGGTCAACTACACCTGGGTAGTCTCCTTTTCCGAGGCCAGGTGATCCATCCTGCCACTCCACTCTTCAGCCTCGACCTTGACTGCATCGATCTTAGCTCGGAGTTGGTCTATCTAATCAATCTTCTATTGGACCTACGGGTTCCGACATTAGTCACCATGTCTAGCTCATCGTCACTAACTTTAAAGTTTTTTACCTGTTCAACCAGGTCGTCATGTTCTTTCCGAACCGCTTCTAACTAAGCTCGAAGGCTCTTAGCCTCTCTTTCACACTGCTCGCTGAGAAGTTTGTACGTGTCTCTCTTTTCAATAACCTCTCTGACTTTGACTTCGAGTTGGTTCAGCTCATCCCGATACCGGAGGAAAGTTTCATGGTGAAGCACTGAGTCCTACAAATACGAAGAAAAATATTATGATTATCAATGAATTAGTTCAAGTATAAGAGGAGAAATTGAAATCATAAAGAGTTATCTAGAGTTACCCGGTTCAGCGCCTGTTGTGCTTCGTTGAATAGGCAGCGCGCGTCTACATCGTTCATTTTGGACTGGTCTTTTTCGATCACCAGGCACCGGAGATAACTGGCCACCCCTACAGGGCCGGAAAGAACTCGGGCATCCTCCGGAATAGTGATGACAATGGACCGCTTCCGATCAGGATCCACACTAGGGGCAGGGAACCGGTTGATCAGTTTCGGGCTCGAGTTAGGCCCACCTGCCCCCGAGGACGGACTCTTCCTCGGTACCTCTATGTTACCCAATTCGTTGACGTCTTCCGTGGCAGTGGAATCCACACCATCAAAAAGGCAGCAGAGGGGGTCGTCCGCTCCATGGGCCCCCTCGTTGGGGCGCTCTTTCACCGTTTAAGCCTCATTGAACCTGGACTCAGTAAACGAGGTGACTCAGTGATGTCTATCACACCGAGTACCTCCTTCGGGGCCATGCCCGCATCCCGGGAAGCATTGGCCCCAGTCTCCTCATCGACTTCCCCAGCTTAAGGCATATTGGCCTCACGGATCTCTGGTTCAGAGCCCCCTGCTTTTCGAGCTACGACGGCTCGCGGGCCACCAGAACAAAAGGTTCTTCTTCATCAGATTCGTCTCTCAGCTAATAGAGCGAATCCGAAGCTGGTGCTCCAGCGCTGGTGTTTTCTTTTGACTTGCGCACCAGCCTTCTCCTTATTTTCTTTTTCTCTGAGCTTGGGGAACTCGGAGCCCTCTTCCTTTTCTTCTCTTCGGCTTGTCTCGGAGCAAAGGACTCGGCAGGAAAGTCCTCGCCACCGATTGGAGGCCTCAACTCGACATCCTTAAATAAACCTGCAAAAATAAGTAAATGGAGTAAGGGCTTAATATTAAAAGGAGAATCCTAATACTACCTATTCGGGAAAGTAGTCTCACCATGGGAACATGCCTCCCAACAACCCTTTGAGAGTTTGCGCCTCGAGCGTTCGGAGTAGGAAATTTGTGATACGATACCCTCGACCCACTCCTTGAGTCGAGGGACAACATTTTGGACCCGAACGATGGCTGCACCACTGTCGCACCCCATTTTCTCGCGAAAGCGGGTTTCAACGTGTGACAACTCTTTTAAATGAGGTATTAAAAGAGAATAGTCGCCACCTAACGATTTTAAGGTGCGTTAGGGCACCTATTTGCAAATAACTCTGTTTGACTAGTCAACGCCACCAAAGATTGGGTAAGGGCTCGAATTACCTTAAAGAGAAGGTGTTAGGCACTCTTCGAGGTCCACAACTGTGGGTCCCAGCCGAACTTTAAACTATGTGAATTATGTAATTAGTCTAGGTGATCAAATAAATAAAGGGAAATTAGAAGTCGAAGAGTCTTATTATAACATATGAGAATCGGTACAAATCTTAATGACTACAAGGATACAACCACATTGATCTATGTCAAATGACTAAGTGTAAATACCAAGTACATAAAGAAAGGGGGGGTCCTAAGTGTTGATACCCAATTTTTGCCCTCATATTTCCTCAAATAGTATATATACATTTCCAAACATCATTTTGCATCATTATTTAGTTTACAAAATCTATACAAGAATTTTCTATAATTTTTAGAACTTCAGAATCGATGTTCTTGCATTTAAATTACGTGAATATTTATTAATTACTCCTTCAAATTATTTTGTGATGACTTAATTATCTAAAATTATTATTTGCACCTATATTAAATGTTTCAAATACTTTTACATCATTTTATATAATTACAATAGTATTTTTTAGCTATTTGCATAATTTTGCAATAATAGCCTATATTTGCATTTTTATTGCATTTATCATTTTATTCAAGATCAAATTAATATATTACATTTTTTATAATTTTCTACTATTGTTTTAAAGTATTAATTTGCATAAATAGAGTTTTTTTTTTATTTATTTAACTATTTTATTAAATTATATCCCTTTTAATCTCCTATTTAAAAACTGGCACAATGTTTAGGCTAATATTCGGACCAATTGTGGCCCAAACACTCAGCCCATTCACCTTAGCAACCCAATCAAATAACCCTCTAATTTAACCCGACCAGAGACCCATTCACTTGACCCGTCTGTTCCCTATCTGATCTTGGTCGTTGATCTTAAATGATCAACGACCCCTAATAAACTAACCCATTTTAATTACCCAACCCTCTAACCCTAATCCCCATTTTCCTAAAGAACACCGCCCCGTTTCCCTCCGTATGTTCTCTCTTCTCCTCTCAAACCCTAGCAGTCGCCTTTTCTAAATCTCCCAACTCCAGTTCTAATATGGAATCTCTTCACAATTTGCCTTCCATATATGCTCCATCTCCGTGTTACTTACACCATTTTTGGTATCACCTAGTACTTGCCTATTTGAAAACCGTCTTCAATCTTCAAGATCTAGGCGGTATTTCGTCTATATACATTCATGGAAAGGCGATATGAAGCCGATTTATCAAAGCCTTTGGTCGATTCCTTGATTTCTGTCGAATTAGGGTTCAAAACTTTTTACTTTTCCTTTTACCTGTTCCACTGATACCATGTGGTACTTTCTTTCCATATTTATGTTTGATTGTTCGCATGATTCATACTACTATATAAACCAATCCCATTTCCCTTTTGAAATAGACTTTTTCACCTTGATTCACTAAATATCGAAGTTATTACTCTATTGATCTCTTATTCTCTTGTTCTATACTATGATTCTTGGCTGGCTGAAAGCCAAGGCCACCGAGATTCGATTTTCAAGAATCTGCGTTCTTGATCTCTGTTGATATCCAGAGCACTGTGGATATCAAAACTATAAGTGTATTTCCTCAACTTCTGTCCCTTCACCATTGTCCACTCCCTCTCATTTGTTACCTGTGCTATTCTGAACCTATCATTCTTGTCCGGTTGAAAGCCAAGGCCATAAAGACTCTTACTACTAACCTCCCTAATGTAAGCACTGCTCGGGGTCCATTTGAGACCCTTGTGAACTCTGACACACTAGGATTTGGAGTCTTTTAGCCACTCTCTTTACTACTGAGACCTGAGCTATCTCTGACACTCAGCTCTTTCTTCCTACTGTCTACTGAATATGTAAACTGGTTGGTTTAAGTGATTCAATGTCTAGGTAATATTGGTCAATCTATGGCTGTTTGGTTTGGCTTGAGTTCTCCTATGGCTTATGGGTTGTGCTGATGAATATAGTTCCATGTTGGGGATCTGGGTATGCTATGTGAGAGTTGTTGAAGGCCCAGGCAATACTGAGTATTTCCTTTTGGGCCGGTTGTGGCCTACTGTCATTGCTTGTATAATATTTTGTAATTACGTTTATCATTGGGTCTGTAATAACTCTGTAATGAACAATTAGGGTGCTAGTGAAACTGGGGAACGAGTATACTATGATATTTGCATGCAAGGGTAGAAAACATGTCCATAGGATACATGTGATTTACTTATTTTCCGACTTGCTGTATATGCCATTTTACTTCCACTGGTAGAAATGATGCCTTTAGGAAACTCACACACTCACATAACTTGTCTACCATCAAAGCACAAATGTAAACCCTCTATTTATTCTACTGCTATGTGCTACTAGACAGCATACAGGAAATAAATGCCAGTGAACTTTCTTTCGATTTGTATGATTATAGCATATTCATTAAATACCCTACCTATAGAATCTCACTAGATTATGTTCTATTTTTACCTAGAAATCATGCCTATAGGACCTTGACTAATCAATTAGCTAGTGTTATTGGTATTGCTCCGCCTAGATAACCTGCTCATAGAGGTAAAGTGTTATAAAATCAAGTTTCGATTGTTAATTGTTAGAGATCCTGCCTATAGGATACTGTCATTCGCTTAGTATTGTTTATCCCCTTGTCAAGGCTGGGTTCCTAGAACTATTTTCATTTACTTAACTATGCCACTATTAGATATCATGTATGTAGGACAATGTCACCTTTCTAAAACTGGTATCTAAAACCAGTGTTAACAACAAATGGTTTAAAGCTTCCTCGTCTAAGCCACTAGAAGCAGTAATGTCATATATGCACGTTTGAATCCAAGGTCACATAGAAACCATATCTACAGGGTTTAATGATTTCTAATTGGCTTCAGTTTTTAAACTGTCCAATGCTCAATGTGAGAACCTATTTTACTTGCATTTGTTGTCTAAGTGTGGAGGCTAACTTGAGCCTTTAACTGCTCTCATTTGAAGTCCGATTTGTTTTGTATGTCGCCTAGTTTTATCATTTTGAGCAGCCTAAGTTAAGTCTAGAACCACCCTAAATAGAGGTCCAATGCCTCCTGGACCATAGGTATGGGACAGGTAGTGCACGCATAGGGCACGACTTAGAGTTGAATTAGAGCGCTTAGGTAAACAACTTTAACATAGTAATCGGGTAGCAGGAGATGATAGTCTGTGCCCGCTGAATAATATGAGTAACTCCTTACCTCAAGCGAGTTGCGAAGTATTATTTATGTTGCACGGGGTGATCCTTTAGGCTAAAAAAAATAGGACTCCCCTTCTCTTCTTTATTCGTTTAATCATCTAATATACGTTTAATAGTTATATCCTTGTAATCCTTACTTCTCATTGTGTTAATAAATTCATTTCACCCGTACTCTCTTTGTTTAGCTTGCCTAATTATAATCCACATAGTCTTAAGTTTGACTGGGACCCACAGTTGTGGACCTCGAAGAATGCCTAACACCTTATCTTTGAGGTAATTTGAGCCCTTACCCGATCTTTGGAGGTGTTGACTAGTCAAACAGAGTTATCTGCATGATAGGTGCCCTAACGCACCTTAAAAATTGTTAGGTGGCGACTCTTTTCTTCTTTAACACTTTACCTCCCACTCAAAAGAGTTGTCGCACGTCGAGTCCCACTTTCGCGAGAAAACGGGGCACGACAACATGGTGACTGTGCTGGAAAAATACTTAGGCTCTTACCATAATGAACTTGGATTATATGGATTAGTTTTCTATGTTATAAAACACACATTCCTTTTCCATATTTATTTGTTAAATTTTGCTATTATATGCACATCCCTTTCCCGTTCACCTTTACTTGTTTAAACCCGTTATAACATACACATTCCTTCCCCTCTCCACTTTTATTTGCTTAAACTTGTTATAAGATGCACATCTCTTTCCCTATTCACCCTTATTTGCTCTAACTGCTCTTCATTTGTTTAAAGACTGCTATATCATGCCTCTCCTATCCCTACTCCCTTGCTTGCTTTATTACATTCTCATATATTCCACGAACTAACTTCTTCCTTTGTCTTTCTTTCTTATGCTTTTCATGTTTCAACTTATTACCATATTTGCTACTTTTACATATTTATCATGCAAATACTTGGCAACGTGTTATTATCTCTGCATAAAGTATGCTCCACATCATACTCCACTCCTGCCTATTATCAACATAGCGGCACTTGATGATTGTCCGTGCTCTTCCAGAATTACCCTTTTTAAATCAGAAAGGCTTATTTACGGTAGACTAGTCGATCAGCGGTACAGTCGACAGTCCCGTGCCTTTCCCTCTCAAGTTATCCACTTGAGAGTACCAGTCTAGACCATTCTAGAAACCTTACTCCACCATCAAATGTACATGCATCATGTTAAACCTAGTAAAGGTTATGACGTTGCTAACATAATAGCCCGCTAAGATAATCCTTGTCCAAAGTCCGACAGGATTTCCACAATCTCAATGGAAACTACCATATTATGTGCATCACTTGGAGAAAATGTGCCAATATGTTAATCATTATTGTGTAAATGGTCGAATTTGGAGGGAGAGAGGGCTAACTCTATTTGCTTGCAGAAAATGAAGGACGAAATTCCCAGGTTTGGCATGGTCCAAAACATCCCACCTCTGCTACTTGATTGGTGGAAAAATCTCGCGCCTTGCGACAAGAATCATGTGAGAAGGGTCCTTGGTAATTTTCTGTCCTTGCTAGACATCCGACCAAATAGGGTATTGCTTGAGGCCGCTACCATGTTCTGGGATGAGAAAAGGGTCGTCTTCCTCTTTGGTAACATAGAAATGACTTCTCTCCTAGAAGAAATAGGAGGTTTCACTAAGCTTCCATGGGATAGTGCAAGGTTATTAGTGCCATAGAATCACACCCCTCACGATTTTCTAAAAATGCTAGGTTTGAAGAAAAATGATGAGTTACTTTATTTGAAAACGTCATACATCCCATTTGAATTCCTTTATGAGCATTACGAGCACAGTATGTCATATCATCTTCATCATGAGGAACTTGCCATTACCTCCTTAGGTTGGACGCACCGTCGAGTTTATGTATTCATCATTTGCTTCTTGGGTTTGTTGATATTTCCAATGAAAGGGGAAAGGATTCACACTCGTTTAGCTATGGTTGCAAGAACTTTAATTTAAGGCATCGAGGTGCAAACCTACACCATCATCCCTATGATCCTAGATGAACTGCACCGCGCTCTAGATCGGTGCAAGCAGGGGTTCAGACATTTTGAAGGTTGTAATCTATTATTGCAAGTCTGGTTATTGGAACACTTTCAGAGGAGAGAATACCGCCAAGAGCTTCTGCGATGACCGTTGAATGACTACATAGCTTACCATCACCCAAAGAAAATGACACATACCATATAGGTTTGCACAGCTCGGAGGTGCTGTAAGTTGGGTACGTTTTTTCAACAATCTGACAGATGAGAAGGTACATTGGATGTTTGAGTGGTTTCCCAACAACGAGTTCATCATCAAGTCAAGGGATACTACTCATTTGGTATTGATCGGGTTGCGAGGCATTTATCCTTATGCTCCTATAAGGGTAATAAGACAAGCAGGAAGAAAAAAGGTCAAACATGTCATACCTCGGTTTTCCAACATGGTCCAGTATAAGGTAGCTTTCAAAGGGGACATCGTTTCTTTCAAGTTCGAGGCGTAACATATGTGGAACCAGAAGGTCATTGTGGAAAGAGAGACTATCGAGCCAGACAGGTACCATGCCGGTCATGTGTATTTCTATCCATCATGGTTGGTAGATGATATAGCGGGAGACGTCAAGCCAGGGGTCAATTTGGAAAATAGGACCATTGATGATGCTGTCGAGGCACAGATCAAATATAGATGGCTTCGCAAAAGGGTTTTTGAGTCTGAAGCTAGACATCTGGAACAACATAATGTGGACATGGAGGCAATTAATTAATGGAAGAAAATCGCCACTAAGTCCACCGAGAAATTGGAATATTTGGAGCAAGGGTTGATAGAGTTTGAGGGAAAAATGAGGAAGAGGCTTTCAGATTGTCAGAACACGGATGGCAATGAAGGAGGGCATCTAGAAAAGTCTTACCTATTATTGGATATGCACGACCAGGGAACCTGATTGACAGAGTCAAGAGAGCCAAGTATGGAGAAGGTCCTTCAGGGACCAAATAGATTTAGCAAATGATGTTCTTTACTATTTTCTAGCTTAGTTTAGATTTCGATTATAATAAGGCTAAACACAATTAGTAACTTCATTATTATTGTTGATTTAGTAAAAGTTTGGTTCGTTTTCACATTAATGAAATGACGCAATATTGACATCAATTTTCTCCGAGTCTATGTGCCGCTTGGGCCTACCTCGGGCACAATGAGGTCCCCAATTAGGACACGGATTATTGCATGATTTTATAGAACATGTTTAAATACTGCAAGCATTCTTTCAAATATCCCTACTAACTTGGTTACCTTTGTTTGTTTTTCTTTCTTTTGATTATTCCCATTCTCCAAGGTTGGTTCGTGCATACTGGCATCATCTATATATCACACTAGATCCAGAGGTCCTCCACCTCCTCCTCCACCAAGTGATATTAAAGGCATAAGTAAAGGGAAAGGAAAAATGGATGATTTGAGCGGTATCAGAAAAAGACAATGCTACTATAGCAGAAAACGTTGAAACTTCAGATGGCCGAAGTATTCTGGCACATAACTAATTGGTCTTACACCTGGAACAGAAAATCTTGGAGCTACAAGGAGAACATGAGCAGGTCCAAAACTTGGCAAATCTTTCCCTCACCCTAAACGTCCCTAATATCAACCAACAAAATCCAAATACCCAAAACCCGACACCACCCCAAAACACGCAGAACCAAAATCCACTACCAAATCCTCCCGCACCACATCAATACACCACAGCTCCTCAGAATCACAACCTTCCACCAATACCGACTCCTCAATACCACCACCATTATCCGACTCAATACCCGCAAACCACCACTTATCACGCTCCCCAGAATGAGCCACAACCTACTATTGATCCCAAAAACTCAACCAATGACCATCCTTATGCCCAGATTCCGGGAGTTCACCAAAGCAATCCTATATATGTGGAAACTTTACCCTACATCATACAACAAACCCTATATATACCGGAATCAACCGAGAAGGAACTGCTCATCAAGAACATGGCGGAAGAACTCAAGAAGCTCGCTGGCAGAGTTCAGAGCGTCGAAGGTGGTAAGGGAATTGAAGGTTTGAATTATGAGGATTTGCGCATTCAACCAGATGTGGAACTGCTGGAGGGTTACAAACCTCCCAAGTTCGAAATGTTCGATAGAACTGGTGATCCGAAGGTACATCTAAGGACATAATGTGACAAACTTGTAGGAGTGGGCAAAGATGAACGAATCCGTGTGAAGTTGTTCATGAGAAGCCTCACAGGAGATGGTTTGTCTTGGTACATCAGTCAAAACCCGATGAAGTGGGTTAATTGGGTGAGCATGGCTTCAAATTTCATAGATAGGTTTAGGTTCAACACAGAAAATGCACCAGATGTTTTCTACATTCAAAATCTCAAGAAGAAACCAACAGAAACTTTCCACGAGTATGGTACTCGGTGGAGATCTGAAGCTGCAAAGGTAAGGCCAGCACTTGAAGAAGAACAAATAAATAAGTTCTTCATCATAGCTCAAGACCTGCAGTACTATGAAAGGCTGATGGTTATTGTAAAACCATATATTCTCTGACATCATCAAGTTGGGAGAAAGAATGGAAGAAGGAATTAAGAGTGGAATGGTGACAAATTTCGGAGCACTACATGCCACAAATAAAGCTTTGTAGTCAGGAGGTATCTCTAAGAAGAAAGAAGTGGGTGCTGTAATGGTGGCCTAGGGTCCTAAGTATCCTCTTACATACCAAACACCTCCACCCACATACCAGTACTCACCCCCAGATATCAACAACTTGCCACCAGTTACCATGCCTATAACACCCAACCCACATATTATCACTCATCACCACCCGCCCGCCAAAACTACCAAAAACCAAGACCAAACTTCGACTGCAAACTACCCAAACAATACACTACAATCGCTGAACCGATAGACCAACTGTATGAGAGACTGAAGGTTGCTGGTTATGTCACTCCCATTCCTGTTGTTTCTATGGAAAACTCTTTTTAGTGGATTAACCCAAACAAGACACGTGCCTACCACTCAGGCATGAAGGGCCATACCATTGATGAGTGTCGCACTCTGAAGGACAAGATTCAGACATTGATCGACACCAAGGTCATAAAGGCAAAAGAAGCCGCACCCAATGCTCGTAACAATCCTCTTCCGGATCATAGAGGTGAAGGAGTGAATGCGATAGAGACCTATGAGGAATAGGATCCGAAAGGGTCAATTGGACTCATTCGGGAGGGGGATAATCCTAAAACATCTCCAGTAACCCTCACACCCATGGGTGGTACAAACCTAAGTACTGCTTGAAGTCGAGGTAACCGCACCAACACCATTTGAAGTTGAGGTAACCCCACCCTTCACTGTGATGGTAGCACCCATGCCATCTTACAAGTCTGATGTTATACTATGGGATTATATTACGGGAGCGAGAAGGAAAGGAAAAGTAAAAATGGAAGAAACAGGTACAACACAAGGCATGACCAGATCTGGCAAGGTTTATACACCTGAGCACTTGGGAGGAACAAGCAAGGAAGCTGCATCTAAGCTGCCTGTCATCGAAACTGGCCCTGAAGACCTTTGGAGAAAAGTGCAAGCAAGAGAATACTCTGTGGTTGACCATTTGAACAAAAATCCAGCTCAGATATCTATCTTGTCACTGCTACAAAACTCTAAGACACACAGGAATGTCCTGATGAAGGTGCTGAGTGAAGCCTATGTACCCACCAACATCACTAGTGGGGAAATGGCCAACATGGTTGGGCAGGTACTAGAAAGCCACAAAATCACCTTTCATGAAGACGAGCTGTCACTAGAAGGAATAAGTCATAACGGGGCACTACATATCATAGTGCAATTTGAAGATAAATTCGTCGCCAGGGTCCTGATAGATGGGGGTTCGAGTCTCAATACATGTTCACTGAACACTCTAAAGAGATTGGGTAAAGGCATGTACGAGATACGAGCAGGAAGCATGAATGTAAAGGCATTTATGGATCTCAAAGAGCCACAATCGGAGAAATCAACCTCAACCTACATATGGGGCCAACCTGGTTTGATGTTGAGTTTCAAGTGCTGGATATATCTTCTACCTACAATCTATTATTGGGAAGACCCTGGATACATACCGCTGGGGAAGTGGCCTCTACTCTGCATCAGGCCGTGAAGTTTGAATGGAACCACCAGGAGGTGATCTTCCACGGAGACAAAAGTAATCTGATTTATACCAATCAGACTGTTCCAGTCATCGAGAATAAGAAGAAGTTAGGTGGATAAGCATACCATCGCATTGAGCACGTCAACGCAATTAAAAAGGACAAGTGGTGGAGAAGTAAGATAGAAAGCATACTGCTATGGATAGGGTATGAACTTGGCAAGGGTATCGGCAATAACCTCCAAGGGATCACCAAACTGGTACAACCGAAGAATTATGGTACAACTTTCAGACTTGGGTACGAATATACTTGGCAAGAGTACCAGGATTGGTCGCCACCATGGCGAGGTCCTTATTATTCGTTGGAATAACCGGTACCACATTTGCACCAAACATTTGCACCAAACATTTCAGCTGGCATAAGGAAGCTGTTTCTGGATGAAAAATACATGGATTGCAGTGCGATAGTTGAGGAGGAGGAAGACCTTACCATTCAAATCGTTGAAAAAGGAGCTGCTCTCAAGAATTGGACTGCTGCACCATCCCGGGGCCGTCGAGTTCCTGGTATTATTATTACCTATCCCGATGAACCTACGATTGTGACATGTAATGAGGCAACACGATATAAGGATAATGATTCAGAGGATCTGGGAGACGATATAATACCTAAGGAAATTGTCATATAGGTGGAAAACTTTGAAAACAAGCCTAAGTCTAATTTGGACGAGACTGAGACAGTTAACTTAGGGGACTCCGAAATGGTCAAGGAAACACGTATAAGCATTCACCTATCACCATCAGAGAAGGAAGAGTATGTCCGATTCCTAAAAGGATATGCAGATATCTTCGCATGGTCCTACGATGATATGACTGGTTTGAGCACATCCATAGTGGCTCACAAGCTACCTACCGATCACATGTGTCCACCGATAAAACAGAAGCTCAGAAAATTCAAGTCGGATATGAGTTTGAAGATAAAAGAGGAGGTCACCAAGCAAATCAAAGCCAAGGTTCTTAGTGTGGTTTAATATCCGACTTGGTTGGCCAATATCGTGCCAGTCCCGAAGAAATACGGGAAGGTTAGAGTGTGTGTCGATTATCGGGATTTAAACAGAGCGAGTCCCAAAGATGATTTCCCATTGCCCAATATACAAATACCGATCAACAACTATGCCAAGCAAGAACTCCAGTCTTTTGTGGATTGTTTCGTGGGGTACCATCAGATCTGGATGGATGAAGAGGATGCCGAAAAGACAGCCTTTATCATACCATGGGGTATGTACTGCTATAAAATGATGCCGTTTGGTTTGAAGAATGCTGGAGCCACTTACATGAGAGCCATGACAACCATTTTCACGACATGATACACAAAGAAATAGAGGTGTACGTGGATGATGTCATCATCAAATCCAAAAGAAGCACAGATCATATAGCAGACTTGAGGAAATTCTTTGATCGGCTTCGAAGGTACAATCTGAAACTGAATCCTGCAAAGTGTACCTTCGGAGTCCCTGCCAGAAAATTGATAGGATTAATCGTCAGTCATCGAGGGATTGAATTGGACCCGTCAAAGATCAAAGCTATCCAGGACTTTCCACTGCCGAAGAATAAGAAAGATGTGATGAGCTTCTTAGGGCGTCTCAACTACATCAGCCGTTTCATAGCACAATAAACCGTGATACGTGAGTCGATCTTCAAAATGCTGAAGAAAGATGCTGCAACAAGCTGGACTGAAGAATGTCAGAAAGCCTTCGATAAAATCAAGGAGTATTTATCCAAACCGCCCGTTCTGGTCCCACTAGAGCCAGAAAGACCACTGATGCTTTATTTGTCTGTACTGGATGGAGCTTTCAGTTGCATTTTGGGACAACATGATGAAACTAGAAGAAAAGAGCATGCAATATATTATTTGAGCAAGAAATTCACACCTTACGAAGCACGATACTCTTTGTTGGAGCGCACCTGCTATGCTTTGAAATGGATAGCTCAAAAGTTGAGGCACTACTTATGTGCCTACACCACATATCTCATATCAAGGATGGATCCGCTAAAATACATCTTCTAGAAACCCATGCCTACGGGAAAGTTAGCAAAATGGCAGATATTGCTGAGTGAGTTCGACATCATTTATGTAACTCAGAAGGCGGTCAAAGGGCAAGCGTTCATAAGCAACCAGCTTATTGTTGACAAGAATTTCATCGATCCTATCCCAATAGGAATTCATAAGCAGCTAGCTTATTGTGCTCATGTTGAATAAGAAAGTGATGCAAATTTATGGTTCCACGACATCAAAGAATACTTGGCAAAAGGAGAGTACCCAGAGCACGCAAATCATACTCAGAAACGCACACTCTAAAGGTTAGCCAACCACTACTTTCAAAGCGGAGGAATTTTGTACAGAAGGACTCCTGCCCTGGGGTTACTACGGTGTGTCGATGCCAAGGAAGCATCTAGATTTCTCGAGGAAATACATGCCAGAACTTGCGAACCGCACATGAATGGCTTCGTCTTAGCCAAAACAATACTAATAGTGGGGTATTTCTAGATGACTATGGAAACAGACTGCATAAAGTATGTTCAGAAATGTCACCAATACCAGATACATGTTGATATGATACGAGTTCCACCCAATGAACTCAATCCAACAAGCGTACCCTGGCCTTTCTCTGCTTGGGGCATTGATGTCATCGGTCCAATTGAACCCCTACTTCAAATGGGCATAGGTTCATTATAATGACCATAGACTACTTCACAAAGTGGGTTGAGGCCGCATCTTATAAAGCTGTAACTAAGAAGGTCGCCACAGATTTTGTTCGGGATTGCATTATTTGTCGGTTTGAAGGACCAGAGTCAATCATCACCCACAACGCCGCCAATCTCAACGGTGATTTAATGAAGGCCATGTGTGAAACTTTCAAGATCAAGCATAAGAACTCCACAGCATACAGGCCGTAGATGAATGGAGTTGTAGAAGCCGCCAACAAAAACATCAAGAAAATACTAAGGAAAATGGTAGACAATTACAAACAATGGCACGAGAAGCTGCCCTTTGCTCTGCTCGGGTATCGTACCACAATTCGCACATCAACTGGGGCAACTCCTTACCTGCTGGTCTACGGTATGGAAGTGGTTATCCCTACCAAAGTAGAAATCCCTTCTCTAAGAATCATACAAGAAGCTGAGCTCATCGACGCAGAATGGGTACAAAGCCGCTATTAACAACTGGCCCTCATTGATGGAAAGAGAATGAATGCAGTATGTCATGGTCAACTCTACCAGAACAAAATGGTGAGAGCTTTCAACAAAAAGGTCAGACCAATGCAATTCACACCGGGACAGTTGGTGCTAAAGCGAATTTTTCCGCATCAAGATGAAGCTAAAGGGAAATTTTCACCCAATTGGCAAGGTCCCTACATGGTTCATCGAGTATTAACAGGAGGAGCACTTATACTTGTAGAAATGGATGGAGAGATTTGGCCAAAACCTATCAACTCAGATGCAGTCAAGAGATACTATGTTTAGGATTGTTTACATTTCTTCATTTGATGTAACTAAATTATGCTTGACCTGATTCCCATTTAAGAGGGGATATGTAGGCAGCCCTGTGGGTTCGGTCACATCTTAATAAAATCTTTATTTTCCACACGATCATAAACTGGGGCAAGATCGCAAGTTCAGCCAACTTTGTCATATGCGGAACAACCAAAAGTATTGTTAGAAGTATGCATTTAAACTGAGGGGGACCCTCAAAATTCTAAGGCAAGGAGGTCGCAATGTCTCTAAAATATGTCACAGTCATCTGTTCATCTAAATTATTTGATGTCGCATACTACTACATTTCAAATAACTATATTTATCAAATACATTGCATATGTTTTGAAAATTCTGTTTCTATGACAGCCAGATATTGCCCAGGGTAACTTAAACGGGACCTCTGGACAGGAGCAAAGGCCGAGCAAGAAGACAAAAGCACCAACCAACCTTCCCCCTAAAGAATTCACGATTTTCTATGGATGCAGGCATGATAAAACAACATTATCCGCAGATACATCAAGTCACTACCTTCATGGCGACAAATTACCTAGTGCAGACACCTCCAGCTAAGAAATACTTTACTTTCTCACCGCCTTCTTGCATGAGGCTAAGCATTGCCTCCCCAATTGCATAAGGCTAAGCACCGCCTTTCACCGCATGAGACTAAGCATTGTGTTTTCTTCTTACATGAGGCTAAGCACTGCCTACCTAATTGCATAAGGCTAAGCACTGCCTTTCCCCGCATGAGACTAAGCATTGTCTCCTCTTTGCATGAGGCTAAGAATTGCCTCCCTACTAAGCACTGCCTTTCCCTGCATGAGACTAAGCATTGTCTCCTCTTTGCATGAGGCTAAGCATTGCCTCCCTAATTGCATAAGGCTAAGCACTGCCTTTCTTTGCATCGAGACTGAGCATTAACTGCCTTTCCCTGCATGAGACTAAGCATTGTCTCCTCTTTGCATGAGGCTAAGCATTGCCTCCCTAATTGCATAAGGCTAAGCACTGCCTTTCCTGCATGAGACTAAGCATTGTCTCCTCTTTGCATGAGGTTAAGCATTGCCTCCCTAATTGCATAAGGCTAAGCACTGTCTTTCCATGCATGAGGCTAAGCATTGCCTCCCTAATCGCATAAGGCTAAGCACTGCCTTTCCCTGCATGAGACTAAGCATTATCTCCTCTTTGCATGAGGCTAAACATTGCCTCCCTAATTGCATGAAGCTAAACATTGCCTCCCTAATTGCATAAGGCTAAGCACTGCCTTTCTTCGCATCGAGACTTAACATTGCCTCCCTAATTGTATAAGGCTAAGCACTGCCTTTTCCTCGCATAAGATTAAATACTATCTCCACTACGCTATCTCTTTGTTCACCTAGGGCTAAGCATTGCCCTCATCTCACACAAGACTAAGCCTTGTCTTGTCTTGACCTCGCACATGACCAAGCATCATATCTTTGCATTTCATGGGCTGAAACATCACCATTTTGTCCAAAGGCGTCATAGTCCGAAGGCATCATCCTCATAACCGGGAGACACCATTCCATGGCCCGAGGATCTCTCAAAATTGCACACCATTATTCAAAGGCGTCATAGTCCATAGGCACCATCCTCATAGCCCGAGGACACCATTTCATGGCCTGCGAATCCCTTATCACACGCTTTATGGCCCAGGACGTCATGGTCTAAGGATATCATCCTCGCCAGCCAAAGACAACCTTCATGGTACAAAGGGAATTTGCATCATGTTTAAATTCTCGCAGTAACGCGTATATATTCGCATGCACCATGTTTTAAGTTTTGCAGGTAATCCAGGAGGTAACAGTTCTCCAAACGGGAGCAATCTTCGCTCTGGTTTTCGTTCACAACATTCACATACTGCAATTATTTCAAACATAACCGACCACCATCAATTGCCCACTTTTACTCTATGACCATTCAAATACTCGCTCCGTGATACATCCTTAACGTTTCATATTCACATGCATGACTCCGCATAAATTCATCTGATACTATCCTACCCGAAAGAACCCTCTCCAAAACATGCGAACACTCCTATAACAACTCAATCGGTTTCGTTCACCGTTGGGTCCCTTAATACCAGGGATATGTAGGCAACTCAGGAACTAAGGTTCGACCCCCAATTTTTAAAATCACACCATTCCTCACTCAATTCGGCCAAAATTGGTCATTATTTTCTTTACCCGACAACTCTTTCATCATTCCCGAGTAAAGAGGGGCAACTGTTGATACCCAATTTTTCCCCTCATATTTTCTCAAATAGTATATATACCTTTCAAAACATCATTTTGCATCATTATTTAGTTTACAAAATCTATACAAGAATTTTCTATAATTTTCCATAATTTTTAGAACTTCAGAATTGATTTTCTTGCATTTAAATTACCTGAATATTCATTAATTACTCCTTCAAATTATTTTGTGACGAATTAATTATCTAAAATTATTATTTGCACCTATATTACATGTTTCAAATACTTTTACTTCATTTTATATAATTACAATAGTATGTTTTTAGCTATTTGCATAATTTTACAATAATAGCCTATATTTGCATTTTTATTGCATTTGTCATTTTATTCAAGGTCAAAATAATATCTTACATTTTTTCTAATTTTCTAATATTGTTTTAAAGTATTAATTTGCATAAATAGCATTTTTTTTAATATTTATTTAACTATTTTATTAAATTATTTCCCTTTTAATCTCCTATTTAAAAACTGGCATAATATTTAGGCTAATTTTCGGACCAATTGTGGCCCAAACACTCAGCACATTCACCTCAGCAGCCCAATCAAATAACCCTCTAATTTAACCCGGCCAGAGACCCGTTCACTTGACCCGCCCATTCCCTATCCGATCTTGGCCGTTAATCTAAAATGATCAACGGCCCCTAATAAACTAACCCCTTTTAATTATCCAACCCTCTAACCCTAATCCCCATTTCCCTAAAGACCGTCGTGCCATTTCCCTCCATTTGTTCTCTCTTCTCCTCTCAAACCATAGTAGTCGCCTCTTCTAAATCTCCCAACTCCAATTCTAATATGGAATCTCTCCACAATTTGCCTTCTATATATGCTCCATATCCGTGTTACTTACACGATTTTTGGTATCACTTAATACTTGCCTATTTAAAAACCATCTTCAATCTTCAATATCTAGACGGTATTCCGTCTATATACATTCATGGCAAGGTGATATGAAGTCGATTCACCAAAGCCTTTGGTCGATTCCTTGATTTTTGTCGAATTAGGATTCGGAATTTTTTACTTTTCCTTTTACCCGTTCCATTACTGATAGCATGTGGTACTTTCTTTCCATATTTATGTTTGATTGATTGTTTTCCTTGTTTGTTCGCTTGATTCTTACTACTATATAAACCCCTCCCCTTTCCCTTTTGAAACAGACTTTTTCACCCGGATTCACTAAAAATCGAAGCTATTACTCTATTTTTCTCTTATTCTCTTGTTCTATACTCTAATTCTTAGCCGGCTGAAAGCCAAGGCCACCGAGATTCGATTTTCAACTTTTCTTGGTGTGAGCACTGCCTGAGGTTCATTTGAAGCCCTTGGGAACTCTGACGCACTACGAATCTAGGTTCTTACTCTTTGTTGATATCCATAGCACTGTGGAATTTGTTCTTTCTTGTTGTTGATTTATTCAACTGATAACTGGTAAGTCTCTTGGCTTTACGGTTTCATTCTTCTGTGTTCATGTTCTGCATATTCACGCCTCTGAATTTCATGACCTAAATATGCTCTTAGACCATCTCTATGTGTAATTGTACTAGCACTGCACTCGTATTCTTATTTGAACCTCTTTAGCATTTGACCTTTTACTTAAAATCTCCAGTTTTTTAGAGATGTTATTTGAATATACTTCCCTTGAATGATTTAGACCCTCTTAAGTTCATTTAGCCTAATGTATTGGTACCTAAATGTCTACATTACTGTTTGACAAGAATTTGCTTTCCTACTCCACTTTGAATTCCTGCAATGGCCACCTCACATTTGTAATGTGTTATTAATTATGACTTGCTCCCCTGCTATTGTGTCACTCAGCATGTCGTTGTTTTGCTTGATTCTATATCCTTAGCAATTATTTGGGACCTTTAGAGTGGCTATCTTAATCTGTGTTTCCTTGCAATGTTTGAGATTGTTTGTCTTAGTGATAAATTGGCATGTTTGCTTTCTGGTGTTGTGGTGGATATTCAGCATGATTTGGACCCCTAGGCTTTAAACCCTTTAAGTTAGTGCTTTACTTAGACTCGTTTGGTAATATGCACCTTAGTATGATAATCTGGTTGATCTTGTAATCTCAGGGAACTTGATTCTCCTCCAAATCCCAATGTGCTTCCTGCCAATGTGTTATTTTTGCTAAGTGTTGCACCTACTTCTAAATCTTGTTGACCTTTATGATTAATTGTTCTGTGTTCTCAACTTTGCTATGTCTGCTTTCTAAACTATAAGTGTATTTCCTCAACTTTTGCCCCTTACCACTGTCCACTCCCTCTCATTTGTTACCTGTGCTATTCTGACCCTATCATTCTTGGCCGGCTGAAAGCCAAGGCCACAAAGACTCTTACTACTGATCTCCCTAATGTGAGCACTACTCGGGGTCCATTGGAGACCCTTGTGAACTCTGACACACTAGGATTTGGGGTCTTTTAGCCACTCTCTTTACCACTGAGACCTGAGCTATCTCTGACACTGAGCTCTTTCTTCCTACTGTCTACTGAATATGTAAACTGGTTAGTTTAAGTGATTCAATGTCTGGGTAATATTGGTCATTCTATGGTTGTTTGGTTTGGCTTGAGTTCTCCTATGGCTTATGGGTTGTGCTGATGAATATAGTTTCCTGTTAGGGATCTGGGTATGCTATGTGAGAGTTGTTGAAGGCCCATGCAATACTGGGTATTTCCTTTTGGGCCCGCTGTGTCCTATTGTCATTGCTTGTATAATATTTTGTAATTACGTTTATCATTGGGTCTGTAATACCTCTGTAATAAACAATTGGGGTGATAGTGAAACTGGGGAGCGGGTATACTCTGATATTTGCATGCAAGGGTAGAAAACATGCCCATAGGATTCATGTGATTTACTTGTTATCCGACTTGTTGTATATGCCATTTAACTTCCACTGGTAGAAATCATGCCTTCAGAAAACTCACACTCACATAACTTGTCTACCATCAAAGCACGGATGTAAACCCTCTATATATTCTACTGCTATGGGCTACTAGACATCATACAGGAAATAAATGCAGTGAACATTCTTTCGATTTGTATGATTATAGCATATTCATTAGATACCCGGCCTATAGGATCTCACTAGCTTATGTTCTATTTTGACCTAGAAATCATGCCTATGGGACCTTGACTAATCAATTAGATAATGTTATTGTTATTGCTCCGCCTAGATAACCTGCTCATAGAGATAAAGTGTTATAAAATCAAGGTTCGGTTGTCAATTGTTAGAGATCCTACCTATAGGATACTGTCATTCGCTTAATATTCTTTATCCCCTTATCAAGGCTGGGTTCCCAGAACTAGTTTCATTTGCTTAACTATGCCACGATTAGATATCATGTATGTAGGACAATGTCACCTTTCTAAAACTGGTATCTAAAACCAGCGTTAGTAGCAAATAGTTTACTGCGTCCTCGTCTAAGTCACTAGAAGCAGTAATGTCATATATGCACGTTTGAATCCAAGGTCACATCGAAACCATGTCTACATGACTTAATGATTTCTAATTGGCTTCAGTTCTGAAACTGTCCAATGCTCAATGTGAGAACCTATTTTACGTGTATTTGTTGTCTAAGTGTGGAAGCTAACTTGAGCCTTTAAATTCTCTCATTTGAAGTCCAATTTGTTTTTATGCCGCCTAGTTTTATCATTTTGAGTGTAACGACCCAAACTCCCACCACAGGCTTCGTGATGGCACTTAGTCTCTAAGACTAAGTAAGCCAATTTCAATTATATTTCAAGCTCTTTTTTATATATAAGTAATCAAAACTAATAGCGGAAATAATCAAACAACCTCCCAAGATTGGTAGTACTGAGTCACGAACTCTAACTGAATACATGTAATGATCTCAAAAATCGAATATATAATACTGTTTGAATAAGAGTTGACAGTACAATAAAATGGAAAGACTCCAAGGGACTGCGACGACCAAGCAGCTCTACCTTGAATCCTTGCGATCACACTTTAGCTCTGTCCGAGTCCGATATCTCCAACACCTGGCTCCGCACAAAAATGTGCAGAAGAGTAGTATGAGTACACCACAGTCGGTACCCAGTAAGTATCAAGACTAACCTCAGTGGAGTAGAGACGAGATGCAGTCAAGATACTCACTAGTCTAATAACCTGTGCAATATGATATACAAAATAATAGGAAACAAATAACAATAAGGGAAACACAAATCAACTAGTAATATCGCTCAACAATTAATAAATACAAGTACACCCAATTAAATCAAGTCCTTCAAATAAATATCTTTCACAAATAATTCTTCCAAGTAACCCTCTTTGAAATATAATTTTCTCAAATAAAAATCATTCAAATATAATTCTTTCCATAAATCTCTTTCAAACATAATTTCCTCAATTGGGTATCTTTCAAATATAATTCTTTCCATAAATACTTTTTGAATAAAAATCCATCCAAATAAATATTTTGAATATTATTCTTTCAATAAAAAGTCACCATGACATACCTCATTTCATAATCATAAAATACGGGTCTCAGCCATTTTTATATTTTTTGTAAACACGGGTCTCAGCCCACTTTCATATTTTTACGGCACTTCGTGCCCATAATTAAATCATCATATTTTTCCGGCACCTCGTGCTCATTTTTGATATCACATCTGCACGGACAGTTCACGTGCCAATAATAAAACCATTATATTTTTCTCGGCACTTCGTGCCCACGTTTCATATCTCAACCGTCTGGTAATAGCCACAGGCTCCCAATTTTAACATAAATCAGACTATTATCAATTTACCAACAACAAGACAAATTGTACAAGGTATAAAAATAAACACAAGAAAAATCACAACATCACACAAAAATCACCAATGCAACCACTCCACACCATCACATATCATCCCTAACAACAACCACCATTATCACTCCTATAATAGCCTCCCTTATCCCTCTGCCCTCACAATATCAATAGACACCCTTATCGCTCCTATAGCCACCCTTATCACTCCTCCCAGACAATATCCCATCACACATAACAACAGTGAAATGCCTCCCTTATACCCACATAATATCAACAGTGAAATGCCACCCTTATATCCTCAAAATAACAACTCACACAACACAAAATTTTACACGGAAAATGATTACGGCAACATAACAAAATTAATTCATATCACAATTTGCCCAATGGCCACAACAAATTCCAAAGATACAACAAATCAATTAATTTCACAATAAATATCCGAAGGCTCCACACAATGTGTATAAGACCTCAAAAATAATCAACAGAGATAGAAAATACTCAGCATAGGGCAACACCTTCATTAATCCAAATTCTCGATAATTATATAAACAGCTTTTCTTAAGCTCATTTAATTAATTATTTACAGAGGAAAAATCCATAATGAAATTAAATTTCAAGAAATATCAAACCAACAAACTCACAGAATTACATAGATATTCAAATAACAATCACATCAAATTGTCATATAAAAACAAATTCAACAAACAATAATTTATGCATGGAAAATAGATGATTTAATAAATGCTAACGATTATCCAATTTACTACACAATAATGCCTAAGACTTTAACCCAATAAAATTTGGACATATAAGCCCGAGTACGTACTCGTCACCTCGTGTACACAGCTTTTCACATTTCACAAATGGTATATAAGACTCGATGCCTAAGGGGTAATTCCCCCACTCGAGGTTAGGCAAGATACTTACCTTTTTGAAGTTATGCCGGTATTTCAAAATTGCCTTTTTGCTTGAATTGACCTCCGGACCGCTCAAATCCAAGTCAAAGTCTTGAAGAACTCCTCCAAAATCGCCCAAAAACCGAGCTCCAAATTCTCAATCGAAAAATAGCAAAATGACCAATTTTGGTCCTTAATGATTCTGTCCAGTTTCCCACCTGCGGATTCATTCCCGCTTCTGCTCAATCGCAGGTGCGATGCAATATTTCGTATATGTGAAGTCCACCGCTTCTGCGTTCCACGCACCGCACCTGCGGTGTCGCAGGTGCGCATTTTCGTCCGCTTCTGCGACCAAACACCAGCCCTGCCAATGTCGCTTCTGTGTGGTCGCACCTGCGCTCAAAATTCCGCATGTGCGATTCCAACAGCTGTTGCCCAGAAATAACTGAAATTCTAGCATTTTCAACAAGTCCAAAAATCAACCCGTTAGCCATCCGAAATCCACCCGAGGCCCTTGGGACTTTAACCAAATATACCAACATGTCCCAAAATATAATACGGACTTAGTCGAGGCTTCAAACCACGTCAAACAACGCCGAAATTACGAATCGCGCATTGAATCGAATTATGAGTTTTCAAATCTTCCAACTTCTATATTTTGCGCCGAAATGTATCAAATCAATCCAAAATGACTTCAAAGTTTGCACACAAGTCATAAATAACGTAATGGATCTATTCCAATTTCCGGAATCGAAATCCGGCCTTGTTATCAAAAATTCAATCTTCGGTCGAACTTTCCAAAAATCTTCTATTTTCCAACTTTCGCCAAAATGCGTCGAATTGTCCTACGGACTTCCAAATCCAAATCCGAATATACAACCAAGTCCGAAATCATCATACAAATCTATTGCCATCATCAAAATTCTATTCCGGGGTCGTTTGCTCAAAAGTCAATTCCTCGGTCAACTCTTTCCATTTAAGCTTCTAAATAAGAATTGTTCTTTCAATTTATTTCCGAATCTTTCGAAAATAAAACTCGACCACACGCGGGTCATAATATATATTACGAATATTCTAGAGACCTTAAATCACTGAACAGGACGTAAATTATTAAAACGACAAGTCGGATCATTACATTCTACACCTCTTAAACAAACGTCCGTCCTCGAACGTGCTAAGAATTCTTCTGAGGTTACCAAATTGATGATTTTACTTTTACAAATATACTCACGGTTGATCTCACGTTACCGCGTTTGAGATAAACCCGACAACACCATCTTAATTGAGATTATTTCTTTTATCCATATTTGTAAACTGTAAGACCAAATTTCTTATACTCCAAACATTTTCAAAAAGTCCAATTTTTACATCAACTTATCAGAAATTTTGGCAGAGTCTCCCTTGTAATTGGGTCCATCCACCTGCCAGAGTAACACCAAAACAACTCCTAACAATACATCCACAACCCCACAAAGCACCACAATGTATATATCAATAGTCTCAGCATTACAAGCACTACATTATCATGATGATATAAAGACATGAAACACATCATATGTATGCCCATCACCACATCTCTGGTCTTAATAGTTGTTCATAATCGATCACAACATCGCCAATTAACCTCATATTAACCAAAACCTCGTTTCAAATTTTCACAACACTGACAGCAAAATGTGAGGCATGAAGACCTCATAACTATTTACCCGACTTAACGAGTCACATTTAACATCACTTGGGTACTCACCTCGTAGGCTAAAACTCAATAATTACAGTAGAATTATGGCACAGAAACACATAAAAGAATTATCACATAAGCCTATCAGGCATAACTCCCTATTAGTACTATAGTACAAATTAAACTTCACAAAGGGAGAATTTAAACTCATAAATATTTCACCACAAGGATCTCGTCCCTATATAACTTCCATTGCGGCTTGTAGCCCGATTTTAATATTTCACATTATATAAAAATGTGAGGATCTCGTCCTCAACTCCGAATCACAAGTATTTTGCACATTGTGCCAACTGAAATTTCAATTTCCTTTCTTTCTTCTTTTCAATAAATTTCGTAAATATTTTTTTTAAACACATAATGAACCCTCATATCGGTAGGGCATATAATTCATAAAATTGCAATCAATTATTCCGAAAACACATCAAACCCACTATAATGAATGATAAAAATTACTTTTGGTCTTATAGCCCTCAATGGTGCCCAAAAATAAAAATGACAGACACATGTTCACATCTTCAAATCTCCCAACAGGGATAAACATATAAGTGGGCCACAAAATTATGAAGCTCACCCATAAGCGGAGCATAATAGGAGGACTCACCTCAATATTCAGATCTGAATCAAATTAAGGGAAACTATTCTTTTATAACAAATCGGGATCGTACCTGTAACGACATCATCTGGTTTATCGGCCTTAGTCAAATCATAGCAATTATATCAACGGGTTGGGCCTCCACCTCTTAGGTGCCCTCTACCCGTCTGTCCTCCACCCCTAACTGGTTGTGCACGTTGGGTAGTAGCTGCATTGTCCCATAGTCTGAATGTTCTGATAAAATCCACCCCTCCCAAGTCTGGGCAATCTATCATAATGTTCCTAGTGTCACCACACTCATAAGAGCCCCTCTGAGGTCGTAGTTGCTCATACTGAGTCTGTGCCGGATAATTGGAATAACCATTATAGGAATCCCGTGCCGGTGGTGCACTATAAGAACTTACTGGAGCACCCCGAGTAATCTGATGTGAGGACTGAGCTGGCCGACTGCGACGACCAAACAACTCTACCTTGAATCCTTACGATCACACTTTAGCTCTGTCCGAGTCCGATATCTCCAACACCTGGCTCTGCACAAAAATATGCAGAAGAGTAGTATGAGTACATCATAGTCGGTGCCCAGTAAGTATCAAGACTAACCTCAGTGGAGTAGAGACGACGTACAGTCAAGACACTCACTAGTCTAATAACCTGTGCAATATGATATACAAAATAAGAGGAAAGAAATAACAATAAGAGCAACACATTTCAACCAGTAATATCGCTCAACAATTAATAAATACAAGTACACCCAATTAAATCAAGTCCATCAAATAAATATCTTTCACATATAATTCTTCCAAATAACCCTCTTTCAAATATAATTTCCTCAAATAAAAATCTTTCAAATATAATTCTTTTCATAAATCTCTTTCAAACATAATTTCCTCAATTGGGTATCTTTCAAATATAATTCTTTCAATAAATACTATTTGAATAAAAATCCTTCCAAACAAATATTTTGAATATAATTCTTTCAATAAAAAGTCACCATGTGATATCTCATTTCATAATCATAAAATACGGGTCTCAGCCATTTTCATATTTTTCGTAAATACGGGTCTCAGCCAACTTTCATATTTTCATGGCACTTCGTGCCCATAATTAAATCATCATATTTTCCCTGCACCTCGTGCTCATTTTTCATATCACATCTGCACGGATAATTTACGTGCTAATAATAAAACTATCATATTTTTCTCGGTACTTCGTGCCCACGTTTCATATCTCAACTGCCTAGCAATAGCCACAGGCTCCCAATTTCAGCATAAATCAGACTATTATCAATTTACCAACAATAAGATAAATTGCACAAGGTATAAAAATAAACACAAGGAAAATCACAACATCACATAAAAATTACCAATGCAACCACTCCACATCATCACATATCATCCCTGACAATAGCCACCCTTATCTCTCCTATAGCCACCCTTATCACTCCTATAATAGCCTCACTTATCCCTCCGCCCTCACAATATCAATAGCCACCCTTATCGCTCCTATAGCCACCCTTATCACTCCTCCCAGACAATATCCCATCACATATAATAACAGTGAAATGCCTCCCTTATACCCACATAATATCAACAGTGAAATGCCACCCTTATATCCTCAAAATAACAACTCACACAACACAAAACTTTACACGGAAAATTATCACGGCAACATAAAAAAATCAATTCATATCACAATTTGCCCAATGGACAAAACAAATTCCAAAGATACAACAAATCAATTAATTTTACAATAAATAGCCGTAGGCGCCACACAATGTGTATAAGACCTCAAAAACAATCAACAAAGATAGAAGTTACTCAGCATAGGGCAACACCTTCATTAATCCAAATTTTCAATAATTATATAAACACCTCTTCTTAAGTTCATTTAATTAATTATTTGCAGGGGAAAAGTCCATAATGAAATTAAATTCCAAGAAATATCAAACCAACAAACTCACAGAATTACATAGATATTCAAATAACAATCACATCAAATTATCATATAAAAACAAATTCAACAAACAATAATTTATGCATGGAAAATAGATGATTTAATAAATGCCAACGATTATCCAATTTACTACACAATAATGCCTAAGACTTTAACCCAATAAAATTTGGACATATAAGCCCGAGTACGTACTCGTCACCTCGTGTACACGGCTTTTCAAATTTCACATATGGCACATAAGACTCGATGCCTAAGGGGTAATTCCCCCACTCGAGGTTAGGCAAGATACTTACCTTTTTAAAATTATGCCGGTATTTCAAAATTGCCTTCTTGCTTGAATTGACCTCCGGACCGCTCAAATCCAAGTCAAAGTCTTGAAGAACTCCTCCAAAATCGCCCAAAAGCCGAGCTCCAAAATCTCAATCGAAAAATAGCAAAATGACCAATTTTGGTCCTTAATGATTCTGTCCAGTTTCGCACCTGCGGATTCATTCCCACTTCTGCGCAATCGCAGGTGCGATGCAATATTTCGCATATGCGAAGTCCACCGCTTCTGCGTTCCAGGCACCGCACCTGCAGTGTCACAGGTGCTCATTTTCATCTGCTTCTGCGACCAAACACCAGCCCTGCCAATGTCGCTTCTGTGTGGTCGCACCTGCGCTTAAAATTCCGCATGTGCGATTCCAACAGCTGTTGCCCAGAAACAATAGAAATTCCAGCATTTTCAACAAGTCCAAAAATCAACCCGTTAGCCATCCGAAATCCACCCGAGGCCCTTGGGACTTTAACCAAATATACCAACATGTCCCAAAATACAATACGGACTTAGTCGAGGCTTCAAACCACGTCAAACAATGCCTAAATTATGAATCGCGCATTGAATCGAATTATGAGTTTTCAAATCTTTCAACTTCTATATTTTACGCCGAAACATATTAAATCAATCCGGAATGACTTCAAATTTTGTACACAAGTCATAAATGATGTAATGGAGCTATTCCAATTTCCGGAATCGAAATCCGACCTCGTTATCAAAAATTCAACCTTCGGTCGTACTTTCCAAAAATCTTCTATTTTTCAACTTTCGCCAAAATGCGTCGAATTGTCGTACGGACTTCCAAATCCAAATACGAATATACGCCTAAGTCTGAAATCATCATACAAATCTTTTGCCATCATCAAAATTTCATTCTGGGGTCGTTTGCTCCAAAGTCAACTCTCCGGTCAACTCTTTCAATTTAAGCTTCTAAATAAGAATTGTTCTTTCAATTTATTTCCGAATCTTTCGAAAATAAAACTAGACCACACGCGGGTCATAATACATATTCCTAAGATTCTCGAGATCTTAAGTCACTGAACGGGGCATAAATTCTTAAAACGACAAGTCGGTCCGTTACATTCTCCACCTCTTAAACAAACGTCCGTCCTCGAACGTGCTAAGAATTCTTCTCAGGTTACCAAATTGATGATTTTACTTTTACACATATACTCACGGTGGATCCCACGTTTCCGCTTTTTAGATAAACCCGACAACACCATCTCAATTGAGATTATTTCTTTTATCCATATTTGTAAACTGTAAGACCAAATTTCTTACACTCCAAACATTTTCAAAAAGTCCAATTTTTACATCAACGCACAGTATTAGTCTCAACATGCTATAACAACTCGTGCCTACGCACATATCAACTTATCAGAAATTTCAGCAGAGTCTCCCTTGTAATTGGGTCCATCCACTTGCCAGAGTAACACCAAAACAACTCCTAACAACACATCCACAATCCCACAAAGCACCACAATGTATATATCAATAACACTAGTCTCAGCATTACAAGCACTACATTATCATAATGATATCAGGACATGAAACACATCATATGTATGCCCATCACCACATCTTTGGTCTTAATAGTTGTTCATCATCGATTACAACATCGCCAATTAACCTCATATTAACCAAAACCTCATTTCGAATTTTCACAATACTAACAACAAAATGTAAGGCATGAAGACCTCATAACTATTTACCCGACTTAACGAGTCACATTTAACGTCACCTGGGTACTCACCTCGTAGGCTAAAACTCAATAATTATAGTAAAATTATGGCATAGAAACACATAAAAGAATTATCACATAAGCCTATCAGGCATAACTCCCTATTAGTACTATAGTACAAATTAAACTTCACAAAGGGAGAATTTAAACTCATAAATATTTCACCACAAGGATCTCGTCCTTATATAACTTCCATTGCGGCTTGTAGCCCGATTTCAATATTTCACATTATATAAAAATGCCAGGATCTCGTTCTCAACTCCGAATCACAAGTATTTTCCACATTGTGCCAACTGAAATTTCAATTTCCTTTCTTTCTTCTTTTCAATAAATTTCGTAAACATGTTTTTTAAACACATAATGAACCCTCATATCGGTAGGGCATATAATTCATAAAATTGCAATCAATTATTCTGAAAACACATCAAACCCACTATAATGAATGATAAATATTACTTTGGGTCTTACAGCCCTCAATGGTGCCCAAAAATAAAAATGACAGACACAGGCTCACATCTTCAAATCTCCCAACAGAGATAAACATATAAGTGGGTCACAAAATTATGAAGCTCACCCATAAGCGGAGCATAATAGGAGTACCCACCTCAATATTCAGATATGAATCAAATTAAGGGAAACTATTCTTTTATAACAAATAGGGATCGTACTTGTAACGATATCATCTGGTTTATCGGTCTCAGCCAAATCATAGCGATTATATCAACGGGTTGGGCCTCCACCTCTTAGGTGCCCTCTACCCGTCTGTCCTCCACCCCTAACTGGTTGTGCACGTTGGGTAGTAGCTGCACTGTCCCATAGTCTGAGTGTTCTGATAAAATCCACCCCTCCCAAGTCTAGACAATCTATCATAATGTGCCTAGTGTCACCACACTCATAAGAGCCTCTCTGAGGTCGCGGTTGCTCATACTGAGTCTGTGCCGGATAATTGAAATAACCATTATAGGAATCCCGTGCCGGTGGTGCACTATAAGAACTTACTGGAGCACCCCGAGTAATCTGATGTGCGGACTGAGCTGGCCGACTGCTCGAGCTTCTGCTATAATGGGTCCTAGCTGAAGAGTAAAATCCACTGAACCCTCCAAAGCTTCGAGACCTTTTGGCCTCCTTAGACTCCTTTTCCTCGCCTAGAACACCCTCAATCTTCCTCGCAATCTCCACTACTTGTTGAAATGGAGTATTAGTTTGAAAGCCATACATATTTTAATATCATAATCGAGACCCTCAATGAATCTGCGGACTTGCTCTCTGACTGTAGGAACCAAGATAGGTGCATGACGGGCTAACTTACTGAACCTGATCGCATATTCTGACACTGTCATAGTGCCCTGACACAACCGTTCAAACTCTGTACGCCACGCATCTTGGAAAGTCTGGGGAACAAACTTTTTCAAGAATATTTTCGAAAATTGAGCCCAAGTTGGTGGTGGTGCATCGGCTGGTCTACCTTCTTTATAGATTTGCCACCACTGATACGCTGCGCCTGACAGGTGAAATGTAGTAAAGGCTACTCTACTCACTTCCACAATACCCATGGTGCGGATAATACGGTGACAATTTTCTATAAATTCTTAGGCATCCTCTATAGTCGTGCCACTGAAAGTAGGTGGACTATACCTCTTAAACCACTCAAGTCTCTTTTGTTCTTCTTCTGATGCCTTTGGCCTGACCTCAGGCCAAACCAAAATAACAAGTTGTACCGGTACTACACCCGGAACTTGACCAATGTGAACCTGCTCCTCTGGAGTCATGGTAGGAGTCTGAGTTACTCCCCCAATATGCAAAATATTTGGTGCAACAGAGATCAATCCCGCCTGAGTTAATGTACCAAACATACTCAGGAACTGTGCTAAAGTCTCCTGGAGTCCGGGGGTAACAACATGTGTTTCTGGAACCTGTCTCCCAACTGGAGCTACTGGTGGCTCCTCAACTGCTGCTCTGACAGGCACTCCAGTCACGGCACGTGCCCTTTCTCGGCCTATACTTCGGCCCCGACCTCTAGCGGCCTTAGCAGTATGCACGGGTATCACCTCAGCTAACCCGGTAGCACGTGTCCTCACCATCTTTGAGAGAATAGAGATTCAAAGGCTCAAATTTCAAATCCAACAAATTCTGCACGACAAGAATGAAAGAAGTGGAAATTTCCGAACAGTTCTGTAGCCTCTCGAAGATAAGTACAGACGTCTCCGTAATGATCCGCAAGACTCTACTAGACTCGTTCGTGACTCATAGAACCTATGAACCTAGAGATCTGATACCAACTTGTCACGACCCAAAATCCCACAACAGGCGTCGTGATGGAACTTAGTCTCTAAGACTAAGTAAGCCGATTTCAATTATATTTCAAGCATTTGTTTTTATAAGTAATCAAAACTAACAACGAAAATAATCAAACAACCTCCCAAGATTGGTAGTACTGAGTCACGAACTCTAACTGAATACATGCAATGATCTCAAGGATCGAATATACAATACTGTTCGAATAAGAGTTGGCAGTACAATAAAATGGAAAGGCTCCAAGGGACTGCGACGACCAAGCATCTCTACCTTGAATCCTTACGATCACACTTTAGCTCTGTCCGAGTCCGATATCTCCAACACCTGGCTCCGCACAAAAATGTACAGAAGTGTAGTATGAGTACACCACAGTCGGTACCCAGTAAGTATCAAGACTAACCTCAGTGGAGTAGAGACGAGATGCAGTCAAGATACTCACTAGTCTAATAACCTGTGCAATATGATATACAAAATAATAGGAAACAAATAACAATAAGGGCAACACAAATCAACCAGTAATATCGCTCAACAATTAATAAATACAAGTACACCCAATTAAATCAAGTCCTTCAAATAAATATCTTTCACATATAATTCTTCCAAATAACTCTCTTTCAAATATAATTTCCTCAAATAAAAATCTCTCAAATATAATTCTTTCCATAATTCTCTTTCAAACATAATTTCCTCAATTGGATATCTTTCAAATATAATTCTATCAATAAATACTTTTTGAAAAAAATCCTTCCAAATAAATATTTTGCATATAATTCGTTCAATAAAAAGTCACCATGTGACACCTCATTTCATAATCATAAAAATACGGGTCTCAGCACTTTTCATATTTTTCGTAAACACGGGTCTTATCCCACTATCATATTTTCATGGCACTTCGTGCCCGTAACTAAATCATCATATTTTTCCGGTACCTCGAGCCCATTTTTCATATCATATCTGCACGGACAGTTCACGTGCCAATAATAAAACCATCATATTTTCCCTCGCACTTCGTGCCCACGTTTCATATCTCAACCGCTTGGCAATAGCCACAGGCTCCCAATTTCAACATAAATCGGACTATTATCAATTTACCAACAACAAGACAAATTGCACAAGGTATAGAAATAAACACAAGGAAAATCACAACATCACATAAAAATCACCAATGCAACCACTCCACATCATCACATATCATCCCTAACAATAGCCACCCTTATCTCTCCTATAGCTACCCTTATCACTCCTATAATAGCCTCCCTTATCCTTCCGCCCTGACAATATCAATAGCCACCCTTATCGCTCCTATAGCCATCCTTATCTCTCCTATAGCTACCCTTATCACTCCTATAATAGCCTCCCTTATCCTTCCGCCCTGACAATATCAATAGCCACCCTTATCGCTCCTATAGCCATCCTTATCTCTCCTATAGCCACCTTTATCGCTCTTATAGCCACCCTTAATACTCTGCTCAGACAATATCCCATCACACATAACAATAGTGAAATGCCTCCCTTATACCCACATAATATCAACAGTAAAATGCCACCTTTATATCCTCAAAATAACAACTCACACAACACAATAATTTACACGAAAAATTATCACGGCAACATAACAAAATCAATTCATATCATAATTTGCCCAATGGCCACAACAAATTCCAAAGATACAACAAATCAATAAATTTCACAATAAATAGCCTAAGGCTCCACACAATGTGTATAAGACCTCAAAAATAATCAATAGAAATAGAAATTACTCAGCATAAGGCAACGCCTTTATTAATCCAAATTCTCAATAAATATATAATCACCTCTTATTAAGCTCATTTAATTAATTATTTGCAGAGGAAAAATTCATAATGAAATTAAATTCCAAGAAATATCAAACCAACAAACTCACGGAATTACATAGATATTCAAATAACAATCACATTAAATTGTCATATAAAAATAAATTCAACAAACAATGATTTAGGCATGGAAAATAGATGATTTAATAAATGCCAGCGATTATCCAATTTACTACACAATAATCCTAAGACTTTAAAATTTGCACATATAAGCCCGAGTACGTACTTGTCACCTCGCGTACACGGTTTTTCACATTTCACAAATGGCACATAAGACTCGATGCCTAAGGGGTAATTCTCCCACTCGAGGTTAGGCAAGATACTTACCTTTTTGAAGTTATGCCGAATTTCCAAAATTGCCTTCTTTCTTGAATTGACCTCCGGACCTCTCAAATCCAAGTCAAAGTCTTGAAGAACTCCTCCAAAATCTCCCAAAAATCGAGCTCCAAAATCTCAATCGAAAAATGGCGAAATGACCAATATTGGTCCTTAATGATTCTGTCCAGTTTCGCACCTGCGGATTCATTCCCGCTTCTGCGCAATCGGAGGTGCGATGCAATATTTCGCATCTGCAAAATCCACCATTTCTGCGTTCCAGGCACCGCAACTGCGGTGTCGCAGGTGTGCATTTTCGTCCGCTTCTTCGACCAAACACCAGCCCTGCCAATGTCGCTTCTACAATCGATCCCTCGCTTCTGCGTGGTCGCAGCTGCGCCCAAAATTCCGCAGGTGCGATTCCAACAGATGTTGCCCAGAAATAGCAGAAATTCCAGCATTTTCAACAAGTCCAAAAATCAACCCATTAGCCATCCAAAATCCACCCGAGGCCCTCGGGACTTTAACCAAATATACCACACCCGAAAATAAAATTAGACCATACCCGCGGGTCATAATACATATTACGAAGTTTCTCGAGACCTTAAGTCACTGAACGGGGCATATATTCTTAAAACTACATGTCGGATTGTTACATTGAGCAACCTAAGTTAAGTCTAGAACCACCCTAAATATAGGTCCAATGCCTCTTGGACCATAGGTATGGGACGGGCAGTGCACGCATAGGGCACGACTTAGAATTGAATTAGAACGCTTAGGTAAACAACTTTAACATAGTAATCGGGTAGCAAGAGATGATAGTCTGTGCCCGCTGAATAATATGAGTAACTCCCTACCTCAAGGGAGTTGCGAAGTATTATTTATGTTGCATGGGGTGATCCTTTAGGCTAAAAACCCCCCCCCCCCCCCCCCATTCTCTTCTTTATTCGTTTTATCATCTAATATAGGTTTAATAGTTATATCCTTGTAATCCTTACTTCTCATTGTGTTAATAAATTCATTTCACCCGTACTCTCTTTGTTTATCTTGCCTAATTATAATCCACATAGTCTTAAGTTCGGGCGGGACCCACAGTTGTGGACCTCGAAGAGTGCATAACACCTTCTCTTTGAGGAAATTTGAGCCCTTACCCGATCTTTGGAGGTGTTGACTAGTCAAACAGAGTTATCTGCATGATAGGTGCCCTAACGCACCTTAAAAATTGTTAGGTGGCGACTCTTTTCTTCTTTAACACTTTACCTCCGACTCAAAAGAGTTGTCGCACGTTGAGGCCCGCTTTCGCGAGAAAACGGGGCGCGACACAAAGATTTTTAGCCTAAAGGATCACCCCGTGCAACATAAATAATATTTCGCAACTCCCTTAAGGTAGGAGTTGCTCATATTATTCATCGGGAATAGACTATCATTTCTTGCTACCCAATTACTATGTTGAGGTTGTTACTTAAAGGCGCTCTAATTCGATTCTAAATCGTACCGTATACGTGTACTACCGGTCCCATACCTATGGTCCAGGAGGCTTTGGACCTACTATTAGGCGGTTCTAGACTCAATTTAGGTTGCTCAAAATGATAAAACTAGGTGATACTCAAAACAGATAGGACTTCATGTAAAGACAATTAAAGGCCCAAGTTAGCCTCCACACATAAACAACAAATGCACGCGGGCGGTTCAGGCAATATATAATTTCAGAATCAAAATTTAAAGTCCTATAGGCATGGTTTCTAGGTGATTCTGGATTCCAGTATTATATAAGCAACGTATAGGCAGGTTAAAACATCGCAAGTCCTATAGGCATGATTTCTAATTGTTGGTGAGGCAATAAAGCTATACGAGTTACCATATTACTAATGCTGATTTTATAAGAGCGCTCCTTAAGCAGACGTTAATGTCCTATAGGCATGGTTTCTAATAGTTACATAATTAGGCAGTGAGACAACTTTGAGAGTCTAGTACTAATAATGTTGATCTCATAAACAAGTTCTTATGCGTACAATAACATCCTATAGGCAGGATTTCTAACAATTGACAATTATGCTTGATTTTATAACACTCTATTCCTATAAACATATCATCTAGGCTGGGCAGCATAATGAAAACAACGGAAATAGTCGATTAAAGATTAGAATCCTATAGTCATGATATCTAGATGGGCAATACACTAAAGTAATAGAAGCAATTGACCAATTGATTATTTGAAGTCTTATAGACATAGTATCTAGGTTAACAAAGCATATGTTATAATCCTATAGGCATGCTATCTAAATGTATAGTAGTAACATAGAAATGAGCATGGTAGATAGCTAGACTAATGTGTTTGAACAGTGTACAAGTGAGGTGTACATGATTCCTATATGCATGATTTCTATTAGTGTGCAACATACCAAACGGAATAACAAACAAGGCATGCTGAACGAAATAGCAAATATAACACAGAGACCCTATAGGCATATTTTCTACCATTTCATGCAAATATTAGAATACCTCAGCCCCTTTTCATTAATCTCCCTGCTATTCGTTATTACAAATTATTACAAACCCAAAATGGAATAAATACATGCCTAATCATAAATGTAAAATAACCCAACGATGCATCTGGGCCTTCAAATGGCTTAAAATTTGGACATGCCCATATTCCAGGCACAAATAGTGTGCTCAAAATCACAGTGCCAGATTCAGCAGTCCATGTCTAATAACAAAACAATTCTCTTACCCATCCATTACCATTTATAGATAATTGAAGTATGAATGGCAACTCATGCAAACCCCAAATCATTTTAAGATAACGCAAATTCTAAAGTGGAGCATATGCTCATTGGGACCCTAATAATACAACTAACAAAAACAAGAATTCTACATGTCCCAAGGATAAGACACACCTTGAAAATCACATAAGCACCTATAGGATATAGAGAGTATACAGAACACATAGATTGGACATATACAGAGGTTTACAGATTAACAGACAAGTTCAAGGTAACAGATTTTTTGGGATACAGATGATTCGATTGCAGGAATCTAGCATATGAGAATCGACAAATAAAGGAGTTAAGCATGAGAAGTCAAAGTCAGCAGAGCCATGCATTAATTTCCAGAAGGTTAACAAATAGCAGTGACGTGCTTGAGAGACAAGGACCAACTTCACAAGAAAATATTAGCATAAGCACATAGGGCAAAACATAACTTAGATTTGTAAGCTTGTGACAAGCAGATAGTATTCATAAGAAAACCTATTAAGAAATTAAAGGTCAACAGTATTGAAAACTCTGCTCAACAGCTAATTAGCAGACATGTATCTAATTCTAAGAATGTAAGTCTATAGCAAGTTCATTTGTACATACCAAGGATTACAATAGGCATGAAACTGAGCAAACTAGCACTAGCAAACATGGCCTATAGAACAATACTGTGGTAACAAAAATGGTAGCAATTCATGCAACTATAGTACAGTGTTGAGGCTTGCAAGTAACATAGATATACATTCTGAAAGGTTCAGGATTCACATAGGTATGATCATTTTAAGAAAGTGAGCAAGTTGAAAGTTGTATATATGAGTGACTTAACATGAAGAGGGAAGAATGCATTTGGAATAATTTCTGGGCAAATATGAATTACTAGTAAGTTTTAACACAGGAATCCAAAGCAGAGTATGGAGATACACTTACCAGGCATTAATATTTGAACCAGGCAAACATACAAAGAGTAGGAATTACCTTAGTTAACTACTCATGATTCTAAGAGTAGAACCTAAATAGCATTAGGGCATTAAAACTACAAAGAGACATTAAGGCAAACAAGATTGAAAACAAAGGTAGCACAATAAAAGGATCACAGAAGTTCAAGTAACATGTAAGAGGGCCAGAACTTTATTGCACCTAGAAAAGAACAAGCTGCCCATTTAGAAGCTTTGGACTTAGGTGATATTAGAAACATCATCAAGACTGATAGTCAGTAGAACATATGATAATCATACAATATTAGAAATCTCAATAGGGAAACTGAACTATACAATAGTGGCACACACAATCATCATATATGAGGGAAGTAATTTGAGTTGTAAAGGTTAAGAACACTAACTAGTTGCAAAGATAAATGAGCAAAAGAGTGAGGAATTTATAATATCACTAATGATTTAGCAGCAACAATTGAAGGAAGACCTCAAATCTCCAGTGCTTCAGAGTTCACAAGAGTCTCGAGAAGGACTCCGAGTAGTGCTTGCACCGGAGGAGGTCGTTTTAATAGTATTATGGCCTTGGCTTTCAGCCAGCCAAGAATCCAATAGTTTCAGAAAATATTTGAGTGTACCAGAGTAAGTGATTGAGTGAAAGAGGAGAACAGTGAAAGTAATAACAGTAGTCCGGTCTTTTTTTTTCAAAAGGGAAATTGGGGAGGGGTTATATAGTGGTAGAAATCGAACAAGCAAACATAGAAAATAATTTATCAATCACAAATAAGGAAAGAATATCACATGCAATCAGTAATAGAACTGGTAAAGAAGAAAAATTGAAATGTCAAACCCTAGTTCGACGGAAATCAAAGATTAGCCGAAGATCTTGGTAAATCGGACCCATATAGCCTAGTAGTGAGTGTATATAGACGAAATATCATCTAAATCTCGAAGGCCTGGAGATAATTGTGCTTGATTTAGGATCGTATACTTGCCAAAGATAGGCAAGTACTATGTGATACCAAAATCATGTAAATAACGGAGAGATTGAGCATATATGGAAGGAAAATCATGGGGAGATTCCATATTAGAACTGAAATTGGGGAGGATTGAGGAGGCGGCTATTAGGATTTGAGAGGAGAAGAGAGTAGAGAGGGTTCAAAGGTGGCGGAATGAGAATGGTTTTAGGGTTAGGGGGTTTGGTGGATAAAAAAAAGGGAAATCTGAGATCAACTGCCAAGATTAAAAGGGAGATGGGGCGGGTTATAAGATGGGTCACGACCGGGTTGGGCTAAAAGGGTTGTCTGGTCTGGGATGTAGAAAGGGACAGGTGTTTTGGGCTTATTTTGGTCCGAAAATTGGCTCAATATTGGGCTTTTTATTTTTCAAAACAAGTGAAATAAAAGAAATAAATTAATAAAATAATTGTATAAATTTAAAAAATATTATTTATGAAACTAAATATTTTAGAAAATAGTAGGTGAAGGTTGTAAAAATATAAAGAAGTTATTTTGACCCTAAATAAAATGATGAACGCAATTAATTGTAAAGTATGGGCTATTATTGCAAAAATACGTAAATAGTTAAAAGAAATGCAAATGTGATTATATAAAATAAGATAAAATATTGTAAAGCATATGTGTGATTTTTAATAATAGATTTGGATGATTAAGTCATCACAAAATAATTTAAAGGGGTAACTAATACATATTTAAATAATTTAAATACAAGATAATTAATTTTAAAGCTTTAAAAATTTATGAAAAATTATAAAAAATACTTGTATGACTCTTGTAAATTGGTGATGGTGCAGGAATGATATTTAAAGCATATATGACATTTATAAAAATATGAGGGCAAAATTGAGTATCAACAACCATCATAAAGCACCGATAAGGAAAAGAGAAGTAAGTATAAAACTGACATTCGAATGTAAGTTATACTTACATGATGTATTCCACTTCTCGGGGAATGGCCTGCACTCAGTTGGGATCAAGTCCGAAGTCCTCACTCGGACAAAACGGCCTTGCCAGCCCCAATTCCGGTCCTCATCAATTCTTGAGAACAGGGCTTTACTGACCCGACGCACAAACTTTATCAGTCTCCCCCCCCCCCGAAAGATTCGGGGTCTGTATAAGCGAAGAAGATGGTCGGTGATGAACAAGCACCCATCGATTTTGTTCACAAAGAACTGAAGGAGGATCACGATCCTCCAGAGCATTGGATGAATCTGGCCTAGGCACACGTTGTACCTTCTGCAGAAATCTAAAATGATCGGGTCCACCGGGCCCAATTTAAAGGGATAAGTATAAATACTTAGGTACCCACGACTTAGGTGGTATTGACTTAATCGAGGTCGGGGACCGCTAAGTCTTTATCGGCCCAGTTGCAGTCTTTTTGGACCGCAGGGAGGACCTCTTCGATAATCGAGCAGATGTATCTCAAGACCTCCTCACACTGGCCCTGTACGGAGGAAGGCTTTTCAACCTTGAAATCGACGTTGACAGAGCATCCCCCGGGATGAACATTTTCAAAGGGGGTTCAGGTACTTGTTCATCAATGGCCACGTGCGGAACGGTCTCCTCGGCCTCAGTAGCCGGCCGCGAAGTAGAAGGAGCTTCCTTCTAGGGAACGGTTTTGGAAGTCTTTGGCATTTCTTTAGAAAATGGAGGAAAATTTGAGAAAGGTGAATAAAAAAAGGAAGTTGAAGGATTAGACTTGTTGGCTAGAGATGAAGATGGGTAAAAATTCTTGCAAAGGACCTCGAATAACCGGGGTAAAAGTGCTAAAGAGTATTGAAATCTTAAAGGAACGAGGGTAGAAGGTTTGGATGTAAAGTTAAAATGAAAAAAAAGAGGGGCTATTTATAGTAGTTCAGCGATGTTTCGCATCCAGGGACGGCCGACCGGCAGCTGACATGCATTTAATGTCATTATGACTTGACTAACGAGACGTTTCGGTTGTTTTGTCGTTTCTGTCACGGTGTATCGAACTAAGAATCAGAAGCTCATATCGTTTCTCGTCGTTTACTCTCTGAAAAATGAGGGGACTATCTGTATACGGGTGAAATCGAGCTCATGGTACATCCTAGCCTCCGACAAAATAAGCCAGGCTCGAGACATGGCAACAAGGGACCGAAATCGAGCTAAAGTCCCACCGGGCCAGAACCTGGGGGCATGATGCCTGCCTTCGAGAATATCGAGGCCATGATCCCGGAATCGGTCCTAGCCTCGAATGACTTCGAAGAACATTGTCAGACAATCCAGCATAGTCAACAGAAGGCCGAAATATCCGTGACCGGCCGAATATTATGGCGGGGATCTCGGCACATATCGATAAGGATCCGGCAAACAGAGAATCAGAATATTTTTTACCTTTTATAGAGTTGTACCTAAAATATGACTCCCCTACTATATAAATGGGGTCTGATAATTCATGAAATACATTGTAACATACAGCCAAAAGTAATATACTATTAATTTCTCTCTCTCTAGCTCTTGCTCTTTTTCATCTGTACCGGTCGTGGTGAGCCCGGCTCGAGAGTGACTATTTCACTAAGGCTGAAACTATCCAACTAGTGTGGTTTGAATTTATTTTATCCATATTTGTTCAATAGTAACTTAATTTATCGCTTTGTATCAAGTTAATTTGTGTATCCTTAAAATCATTTACAAATTTAATTATTATTCGATTTTATAGGTAAACAATGACAATGACTTAAGAGCTTAGGAATTCAATAGAGAATCATTTGTGTCATGGGATCAAGATTTAGACAATTAGATTTGACGCAAGGTCCAATGATTTGAGTAAATTTATTGTTTTCACTGAGTGTTACGATCGAAACAAAGAATTATTTGCAATATGCATTGATTTGGTAAAACAGTCGTTAGAAGTTTTTTTCTAACTTGACTTGTATTAAGTAAATTTAATTGGTGAAGCATGAAAGCACTCTTGTAGTCCGTTCTATCCCTAAACCCTGCGCATAGCGGGAGTTTAGTGCACTGGACTACTGCTCCTGCTGGGTAAATGAAACGGGCCGCCCACAAACTTTAAACAACAATTCTTTCTAAAGCCCTAATCCCATATGGGAGACTGAAAGATTATGGAGATGAATTGAAAATAGCTATTGATTTGTTGGGGAGTACAGTTTCTCAACATATCCATATCTGTATTTTGTAACCTAATCAGTAGCATTGTGGTATGTACCTAGTTCCATGTACTGCACTTTTAATTTTGATTCCCATGATTAAATGTTTTACTTGTAATGTCACAATTTATCTAAACTTGAGTAGTTGAAGTGTGAGGCTACCAAACCATTTCATTAATTGGAATAAACTTTATAACACGACGTTCATCCTTTTAACAAATTTGTGTAAAGCTTCTGTTCAAGGCACTTTGAATTATCCTGGTCAAAGAGATAAAGCTATCCAATAATAATATCACAATATGCTTTCTTGTCTTTTCATTTATTTTCTTCTGTAACCTAGTGCTAGTATGAGTAACTTTTGTTACATCTGTTTTTCCATTCTCATTTTCTTACGTCTCTATGGGAGTTTCTAAACCGCAGGCCGGCTCAACAATAAAGCCAAACCTTGATGAGAGGTCCTAAATATTTAAGAAAATTGTATATAGTTTTATTTGAAATCTATTTTCCTAACTTTTGGAGATGTTAAGTTATTAATTAGTTTTATGTAGTTGATTTTTCTGATAATGTTTTTCAATATATATCCATTTAATTTCTCTTGAGACATTATTGATCACATGTAAGATTTTATCAAATTTTAATTTTGAAAAATTTCTTTTCGCATATGCAACGGTTACAGGAATTGAGGACATTATTCCTTAAGCAATATAGACATTTGAAAAAGAATCAAGCGTTCTTATTTGATTGAGTATATCGATTGAAATTTTATCTTCTACTAGTTTGTTTCCCTTAACACTACTAGAAATTCGGCAAAAATCGACCGCGATTTACCGTCCAATTTTGGTCGGTCAAAAACTGGCCAAAAAATCGACCAAAGTCGGTCGTTTTTTCGAAATATTTTTTTTTTACGAAACCGACCAACTTTGGTCGGTTTTCTTTGGCGCAAAAATACGGGAAACTATTTTTGAGTCCCGTGAAATATATTTTTTAAGAAACCGACCAACTTTGGTCAGTTTTTTATTTAAAATAAATTAAAATTAATATTAAAAAACCGACCCCAATCGGTCGGTTAATTCGGCCGGTCATTTTAAAAAACCGATCGAATTCGGTAGGTAATTTTATTTTTTAATAAAATCGATCGATATTGGTCGGTTATTTTTGTACGAAAATACAATTAAAGAGTGTAAATGAAATAAAAGACAGACTTAAAATAAAATGCACCAATGGTCTAGTGGTAGAATAGTATCATGCCACAGTACAGACCCCGATTCGATTCCCATATGGTATATTTTTTAATTACATAATTAAAATACCGACCAACTTTGGTCCTTTTTTTGGCATTTATTTTTTTGAATTTAATTGACTGACCAAGGTCGGTCGGTAATTTCCGACCAACTTTGATCGGTATGTCCTTCCGACCTTCAAAATACCGACCACACGTTAATGGTCGCGTTTTGGGTAGTTATTGGCCATTACCGACCTACTTTGGTTGGTTTTTTTAGACGGTTTTTGTCGAATTTCTAGTAGTAACATGTTTAATTCCGAAGATAAGTCTAAACCATATATATGTTTTCAAGAACTTTCGAGATTAATTCGAAGTGACTATTATATGTTTAAAGGAACTTTCGAGATTAAGGTGATGTTTTTTTCCTCTCCAGATTTTCATCACATAGTGATGCTTCAAACTATTCAAATCTATTTTGAAGTTTTCTTTTCCTTAGCTTGTTTTATTAAAAAACTATACTTTTTACTTTAAATACTCAATTTTCTTAAAGAATAGTTGATTCAATAAACTTACTATCAATGAGAAATGAAAGGTAAATGGGCTAGCCAGTTTTAGGACTGGTAATTCAAAAATAGCCATCATTTGTAAAGTCATTGAAAAATAGTCACTATTTTGCTGCAACACGGACCGGTCCAGCATAATATACTAGAGATTGGTGCACCTGTGTATGAATTTTCAGCATATTATACTGGAACTCCAACATGCGGAAAGTTCCAGCGTAATATATTGGAGATTGGAGTACATGTGTATGAACTTCCAGCATATTATGTCGGACCGGTATATTATACTAGAACTCCAGTATATTATGCTGGAATATTTTCCGGATTTTGAACAATGTTTTCGTTCAAATTTATCTTTACATGAAAAGTGACTAAATTTCGATTACTTTTGAAACTGCGGCTATTTTTCAATTACCACTTGTAAATCTAGCTAATTTTGAATTTCTTCCAAATGAAAGCCCCAAAATTTGGCGGCCTAAAGGCGTTGCTTTACGTACCTTACCCAAGAGTCGGCAGTGCTAAAGTGTTGAGTAAATTGTCCATAAAAAAGAGTTTACTATAAACTTTATTTATTTAACTAGTTGGTGTTCGAAATTTGTGGATTCGACTAATTTAAATTTAAGCATATAGGCTCACTAAGGTGGTAAATCTCTATCTATCGAATTGTTCTTCATTTTTAATATTCAAACTCATAACTTTTTATTAAAGAGGAAGGATTTGGAGCACCCCACCCCACCTACTCCATGATTCAACTTCCTTGTTAGGGGATAGATAGGAAAGGTAAATACTCCTAAAGAGTGACAGAAGTGCATAGAATAGAATATTGCAGTCTTATTTATTTTTCTTTCAGAGTTGGAGAAAATGGAGGGGGTGAACTATCCAAGGTGAAGACATTAATTATTTATTTAACATAGATATATTAGTAAACTTGATTGCGTTGTCCATATTTTCAACTTAATATAAGAATTAAAACTTACGACACTTGCCAAATTTGAGTAAAATTGAACCAATAAGAATACGTATTCCAAAGCTAGAGAGGCTGACTTGTGTGCATACTTTCAAAACATTAATCAGTAACTGTTTTCAGCTAGTAATTACGCACAGACTTGAATTTGCAAGGTTCAACTTGAAAACACGTCTTAAAATTTGCGCGCAAAACACATATAACAATCAAAGTTTTGGTATGAATCAACATCTTTTACACCGAAAATTAATGCATCTATAAACAAGTACATGTATGGTTTGTGTATAATTATTTCTAAACAAATAAAACTTTCTTGCTTTCCAACTAAATTATCGTGAACAGAATATAATTATTTCTAAGCAAATAAAACGTTTCTTGCTTTCCAACAAAGTTATCCTGAACAGAATATAATCACTTCATCAATATGGTAGAATTTAAATATAATATACATACAATGATAATATTAAAAGAACTAAGGAGAATGCATTACTTGAAGTTTTGGCCATCTTCCGAATTAGAGTAAAAGTAAAATAAACACAATATTTCTACTTACATTTAAAGTTCAAACTAATTTACGTAGAAGCAACATCACTCCTCCCCCTCTCCCCCCCCCCCCTTTTTTTTTGGGGGGGAGGGGCGGGGGTGTATGGCTTAATTTCCTCCCTCTATATAAATCCTACAAAATTTCATGCACATTCCAAAAACATCAACTCCCCAATTGCTAACAAAACATAACAACTAAAGTCATCTTCCTTTTAGCTCGGTTGAGTAGCTTATTCGGACGTCGTGAACTCATTTCTGCCTTTGCAATACCAGCGCACCAACTAAATCCTAAAAATACTCCCAAGAAAATGGCAAAATCTAGCTCTAGCTTGAAAGCTAAGACCTTAAATGGCATTGGCAATCTCATTAGAGTTCTCCCAACAGGAACAGTCTTCATCTACCAATTCCTAAACCCTATTCTCACAAACAATGGCCATTGCACTATTGTCAACAAATACCTCTCTGGCATCCTAATTGCCCTTTGTGGCTTCTCTTGTGCATTTTCTTGCTTCACCGATAGCTACACCGATAACGACGGCGCCACTCATTATGGCATAGCCACAATGAAGGGACTCTGGCCAACAACTTCAGCAGTTGATACAACAACTTATAAAATTAGCGTTGGTGACTTTGTTCATGCATTTTTTACTATGGTTGTTTTTGGGGTTGTGACTGTTTTGGATAGGAACACTGTGGATTGCTTCTTTCCATCGTTCGAATCAACGCAGAAAATGTTGCTAATGGTGTTGCCACCAGCAGTTGGTGCCATTTCTAGTGTTGTGTTTATGGTGTTTCCTAATAAACGTCATGGTATAGGGTACCCTAGTCAAGATGAATCAAGCTCAAAGTAAAAAAAAAGTTTATATTATTGGCTTAAAAATATTTTGTATTGATGATTTGATTGAGTGGTGTGCTATATATTGAGAAATGTTTTTTCTTTTTTTGGTCTTTTTTTTTCCTCAAATCAAGTGAATTATTCTTTGAATTTGGTGAAATAAGGTGTATATATGATGTAAATCAAGAAATGAATATTTGGGTTTTACTTTGTGGGATATATACAATGAGTTTGTGATTTTTCAAGTATTGGATTCTTAGTTTACTTTGTATGTCTAATCGAGCAAACACCCTATGAATATATTTAATTACCACTATTTCATGCATGCCTTTTGGAATTGTTATAATAGCTTTGATATTCTTTTCTCTAAGCAAGTTTGATGAGTTTTTCTTGAGTAACTTTGATGATTCAATTGAGAAATTTAACCTAAAAACAAATATTATGATGTTTAAACATCAATAACTCGAACAAGAACTTGATGAGTGAAATAACCAATTACGTACGTCGACTTTATGAGTTTTTGAAACAAACAAACAAAAAAGAATCAAATATTTAGACACATATAGGAGGTAATGGTTGTTAATCTTGTTATAATTTGTATATATAGATCACCATGTCTACTAGTATCTTAAAACACAAAAAACGAACTCCTTTAATTTGACGTATATAGTTTTTCCCAAGGAACATGACCAAAACTTTATCACGTTTGCTCTTAAAAACTTCTCAATATAATATATATCATGTTCTTATATTATATAATTTTTTATATCAGATTGAAATAAATTTAGATTTTAACACAGTTATAATTAATATATGTTATGTGATCGTAAATATATCTCCACATATATTTCCAAAATCTGTAGTGAACGTCCTCAAATAACAAACTCTGTTAGAAAAATTTATTACCCTCCCCAGACCCTATTAGTGAAATTTTACTGGGTTGTTGTTGTTATTGTTGTTGTTAGAAAAATTTATGAGGGAAACACGAAATTTGAAATCGTTTTAAAATCAGATCGTCCCTGCATTCCAGCAGCTTCAAAAAGAATTTTGCAGCAGTGATATTAAATTTCTTTAGGAGTACTATATTGATACAGAAAATTAAAAAGAAAAAACAATGGGAAATGAGAGATAGAGATAGCTGGAAGCAAGAGGAAGCTATTGCTTTGCTTCCCCGTAATTCAAAATAATTAAAATGACATAATATCATGACATAGTGGATACCGTTCGAAAGCTTAAAAAGGAAAAGCATGTTTCTTGAGAACTACTAATACTCATAGATTTAATGTATTTCTAGTGGTTGAAAATATATTTATGCCTAACAATTTTCTGACTTTAATTAGTTATAAGATTTTGTAGCGTCACATCACATCCTTAGTTCTTTAACTAAGTACACGTGCAGCACTTGATAATTTGCTCACGATCTTGCACAATTTGCTCACGTTCTTAAATTGTGATCATGTCGAGGTGGACCAGAATATGGCTCGTATCGATTCCTCGAACTTCTCCGGTCGGATTCACATCTCCTCGGAGTTCCTTGTGTTCGTTTATTGAACCCGCTTCCAACTCTTGATTCAACCACAATATCTTCCTCTATTCGAAGTTTTGTACTAAACCTGTTGTAAATATTGTTCCGCGTGGTTGGAGGAAATTCTCGAAGACTTTCTTTTAACTTTCTCGTTCCTTCGAGATTCTTTTGTTCAAGTTCTTTACGAAAGCTATTACTGCCCAATTATCAGAGACGGGAGGCAAGAGCATCTTTTTTCTTTTGAACCGATCCACGAACTCTCTAAGCAATTTGTACTTCCTGATGTATTTTAAAGATGTCTTTTATTCATTTTTCTACTTTTAGTGCTCCGGAATGGGCTTTAATGAAGGCATCTGCAAGTTTCGCAAATGAATTAATTAAACTTTTGGGAAGATGAGAGTACCAAATTAGCGCTCGTTTAGTGAGAGTTTCTCTAAATTTCTTCACTGTTAGGATTTCTTCACTCTTCATATATAAGGTTCAATTTTTTCCACATGCCTTTGGCTGTGGTTTCTACAGAAACTTCACGTAAAACCTCATTTGAGAGATTTAAGATGATACCTGATTTTGCCTTTTTATCTATGATGGCAAACTCCTCGTCCGTCATTTTATCCGGCTTCTTCTCCTTTCCTTTCAATGCCAAGTCTAAGCCATCCTGAATTAGGATAGCTTCCATCTTTAATTGCCACATTCTGAAGTTTGCACTTTGGTCAAATTTTTCAGTATAAGTCTTTGTTAGAGTCATTTTGGCTATTGAAACTAACCCGGTTAGATCCGGCTCTGATACCAATTTGTTAGGATCGAGAACCCGGGTAGTACGTAATTTAGCCAAACAACAGTATAATGACAATAACAAAGACAATGGAAGTTGATAACAACGGCAATTAAAGCAGATAAAGAAGACACCGATTTAACGTAGTTTGGTCAGTGTGACCTACGTCCACAAGCGGAGAGGATCAATTTCACTATAGCAATAAGAGTACAAAAGAGAGTACAAAATTAGAGTAAACACTCTAATTAATTCCAAATACCCTAAGAGAATAACCTCACAAGATCACTCCAAAAAAAGGGTTCACACAAGTGCTTCCCAATATTAACTCTCATACAAAACACTCTTAATAAAGGAGGAAAGGAAGAAACAAGAAATGAAGACTCAAGTCTTGTTGGTGTGTCTAGAATGAACTAATGGCCTTCCCTTTTTATAGGCAAAAACGTTTTGGCCTCTTAGGTGTAAAAGAAGAGATACAACTTGTACAAATGATGTCTATCATACAATATAATATTTTTGGGTCCCAAAGAATATTGCCAACAAAGTCTACACTTTGCAAAGATGTTTATACTTATGTGAGAGATGGACTCCATTAGTCAAAATATTAGCCATATTACAAATCTCCACCTTGGCCTAATTTTGGCTGAAATAGTAAATTTGCTCCATCCTCTCTGCAAAAGCCCCAATGGGCATATGTCAAAATTTAATGCTATCAAAATCAGACAAGTTGGGCCTATAACAGTGGATCCCAATAAAGTATGCAACGAACCATATATGTGTGCTTTCATGATCACAAGAGCACCATGAGAAACTTTCAAAACTCCACATTCACCTGCGTACTTACACCCAAGAGATTCTAGAGTGCCCAAAGAGATGAGATTTTTCTTTAAGTCAAGAACATGTCTAACATCGGTGAGAATTCTCACTACACCATCGTGCATTTTGATTCGGACTGTACCTTTTTCAAAAACTTTGCAGGCAGCATTGTTTCCCATCAAGACAACTCCACCTCCAGTTGATTCATATGTGATAAATAAACCCCGATTGGAACACATATGATAAGAACAATCCGAATCTAAAATCCACTCATTGTTAGATTTGAAACTATTATTAGTTGCTATAAAAATAGTTCCCTCAGTCTCATCAGCAGCTATACTTGCTTCGGCAGTGTCAATATTTTTGTGCTCATTTTTTCTTTCCTTATACTTTTCTTTATTTTTCAGCTTATAGTATTCGGAGATAATGTGACATTTCTTATGACAATAGCGACACTCTAAATTATTGTATCTGGATATGGAGTCGGATTTGCCGCTAACAAATAAGCCAACTTTCGCTTGAGTTCCACTAGCTTCCCAAGTAATATCACTATCTATCTGTTCTTTTGATTTTAAGATAGATTTAATATCCTTATAAGAGATATTATCCTTTGCATAAAGCATAGTATCTCTTATATGCTTAAAAGATGGGGGTAGAGAACAAAGCAGTAACACGGCTTGATCTTCATCTTTAATTTCAGCATCTATATTACTCAAATCCATAAGAATGGAATCAAAGGTGTCAAGATGAGAGAGAATAGAGGTACCTTCACTCATACGAATTGTATAAAGCTTCTACTTCAGGTAAAGTCTATTTTTCACCGTCCTTTTCATATATAAGGTTTTCGATTTTTCCCACATGCCTTTGGCTGTGGTTTCTACAGAAACTTCACGTAAAACCTCACTTGAGAGATTTAAGATGATACCTGATTTTGCCTTTTTATCTATGATGGCAAACTCCTCGTCCGTCATTTTATCCGGCTTCTTCTACTTTCCTTTCAACGCCAAGTCTAAGCCATCCTGAATTAGGATAGCTTCCATCTTTAATTGCCACATTCCGAAGTTTGCACTTCGGTCAAATTTCTCAACATAAGTCTTTATTAGAGTTATTTTGGCTATTGAAACTAACCCAGGTAAATCCGGCTTTGATTGCAATTTGTTAGGATCGAGAACTCGGGTAGTGCGTAATTTAGCCAAACAACAGTATAATGACAATAACAAAGACAATGAAAGTTGATAACAACAGTAATTAAAGTAGATAAAGAAAATACCGATTTAACGTGGTTCGGTCAATGTGACCTACGTCCACAAGAGGAGAGGAATAATTTCACTATAACAATAAGAGTATAAAAGAGAGTACAAAATTAGAGTAAATACTCTAATTAATCCCAAATACCCTAAGAGAATAACCTCACAAGATCACTCCAAAGAAAGGGTTCACACAAGTGCTTCCCAACACTAACTCTCATACAAAACACTCTTAATAAAGGAGGAAATGAAGAAACAAAAAATGAAGACTCAAGTTTTGCTGGTGTGTCTAAAATGAACTAATGGTCTTCCCTTTTATAGGCAAAAAAGTCTTGGCCTCTTAGGTGTAAAAGAAGAGATATAACTTGTGCAAATGATGTCCACCATACAATGTAATATTTTTGGGTCCTAAAGAATATTGCCAACAAAGTCTACACTTTGCAAAGATATTTATGTTTATGTGAGATGGACTCCATTAGCCAAAATATTGGTCATATTACATTCACCAACACCGACTCGATTTTATGTTTAGTCAAGTCATTGTCTTCCACTCCCATGGTGAATGCTATTATGTGATCTTTTGGATCTGAAGTACCATCGTATTTGGAAATATCAACGCATCTTAAATTTTTTCAAAATTGGTATAGGCGTTGTATTAGGTTTCCAAGGCTGCTGAGAATACTTGTCCATATTTATGCCTTTGACTTGGAGCAGAACACTTGGAATTTGTTATATTCGTTTGTTTTGTTCCTTGATCTATTTCTGCAAGGTTAGAACTAAATTCTAAAAAATTGAATTAGGGGGAATACCTGAACCTCCTGCTCCGAAACTATTTGAGAACCCCCTAATTTTGGAGTTTTCAGGTCTCGAGTTGGGATTTTTAACGACTATATTAGCTTTTGGTTGTGGAGTTGGAGTTGCAGTTGTCTCAACTTGATCTATCTGTTTATTGGCAGTGTTAACTTGACCTACCCGCTAGTTAGTAGGGTTAACTACAGACATAATGTATCTTCCAATTAAACTCCACAAATAAAAATAAAAGTTATTTGGTTGGAACAAAAGCGAAATCAACAATTTTGAGAAAATGAACGATTATTAGGGCCACATGGTGGGCGCTAAACTATTTAATCCAAAATTAATCTAATGGGTTAAATCACTCTATTAATTTATATTTTCGGACACCAACAATCGATTTGATACACTTTCTCATATATAAATGGTAAGAAATAATGAAAACAACGATAAGGAAATCAAATGTAAAGTATAAGGAGAGAGAATTCTTACTGATCAAGACGACTTCTCTTTCGTCACTTGTTTTGCTTGACTTGCCAGAAATATAATGTTATGATTAAAGAGTAATAGAATGAGTTTTTAAATGGGATACAACATGGAAAAGGAAAAAAAAAAGAAATTCAAATAGTAAAAACTATCTGTAATTGCTTCCCTAATATCTCGTCTGCCCGTTATGCCCATTAATTGCGTTTTTCACACATTAGCTAAGAATCTATAATTGATCGAGGAGTTACACCAAATTCCATTTTATTTGGGATTGACTTATTCTCCTCTTTTCCGTACTTATATGTCTCCGAGATATTCTCCGTACCAAGTCATAAATGATTATGATACAAATGATACTAGTACTGACGATTACTGTACAAATAATACTGGTGTTGAGTAACTCTCACTCAATTAATCTCGGACTCAACTTTTATGTGACCTTCTAATATTCTTAACACGTGCGAGATTCAGTTAGTCCATGTAATGAGTTTATTTTTTACCAATATATAACTAGTCTTTTATAGCCAATTAGGGATATTCTGTGAACTAGAGGTTCTTTAAAGATCACCCTTATCCTTAAGCCAACCTTGAATTAAGAGCTAGAGAAATATTAAAAAGGTGAACTTAAAAGTAGAATGTTGATGACTGAATATACTCTAGCTAGGTCTAAAAAAAAGAGAGAGAGAGCATAGATTTGCATCATGACTTCCCCTCAATATCATGTAATGAACCTGAAGTCAGTCATAAAGAAGAAAATTGCAATAATGTATACACCTCGGAAAAAATAAAGACAAGGAAAGGCTAAAGAACTCAAAAACTAATAACAATAGTTGCTAAGTGTTCGATTGCCAAATCCCTCTTGAAGAACAAGAACCTGTCATCCTCACAACTTTCTTCTGTTTCTTACTATTCTTCCTAGCACTGCCTGCTACTTTCATGATTTCCACCTTAACTATATGGTGATCGGACGTGCCTTTCGACGAAACAACAGAGTATGATCCAGGTACAAATGCATAAGGCAGACCTTGTGAACCCAAGATATAATCAACTCGAGTTCCATACTTGCATGTTCCTTGCACATCTGTACCAAAATGACATACAACATGATTGAGAAAAAATTGTAAGCAACTCATATAAGTAAGATAAGTGAAAGATTTGATAGAAACTTTAAGATAGAGATTCATACTTTGGCCTTTAGCAATGATAACAACTGGCTCACATTCCCCTGCAAACTCTTTTGCATCACTGTACTCTTTCCCTTTCAAGAATTTCATGACCTCAACTCTTGGAGTTGGCTTCCCTATCTCCTCATAATACTGTTATGGAGAAATTGTGTGATCAACTAGTAATCCAAGAAAGAATGGTATAAGATTTGGGATTCTCTTTGTTTACCTTCACAATATCAGTCCATCTCTCTAATGAGTAATCTGAGGCATCCAGAGAATTCAAACCTCCTGCTAAAATGTGAGGATTGTCATTTGATTGAATTATCGCGTTAATTTGCTTCATTCTCCAATTCTCGTCTAAATGATCAAGTTGAGTGCAACAGAAGTTCAACTCTCCTATCCGTGGTACATCAATCGTAGCCTTAAGCACATTCCTGCATCATTCAATACATCAGCTACGTAAAGAACCAAAAGGAAAAAAAAAAGACCCTTCATTCCGGGACTACGTTTATACTTTTAAAGAACAAAATAAAAGTATTCTAGTTTATGATAGTTTAAGCTTTTAGATAAGGTAGTACGTACAATTCCTTAAACATAGATATTGTCAATGAAAGTTTTAACAGTAGTGAAAGTTCCAAGAGAGGCACCTGAAATCTTTATCATCAAAGATTTTCTGTATTCTCCATCTCTTAATAGGCCATTTGGATAAAATAGCATTACCAAATTCAGGAGCCCAGCTTTCAGCAAACACATAGTGCATACCAAGAGCATGAGCCAAACCAGATAAAGGTCTCATATCTTTCTCTTCCTCAGCCTTCACATCTTGTAAAGCCAATATATCAGCATCCACTTCTTTCAATACATCAAGAATGGACCTTGTTCCACTCAAGTAGTCGCCTCCATAATCATTATTCATCCATTTAGCCATCGCGGGGAAGCATATCGGAGACCTCACAGGGGCTAGGCTGTTGTTGTTTAAACTCAAAATCTTGGTGGAATCATCTTCCAACATGCCAAATACCCTGTTCTGAGCTAATGAAATCTCATTCTCAGGAAGGTTTATTGAAACTTTTGGCTTTGGCTTTGCACCATTTATTAATGTGGGATGAAGGGGGGAATGTTTCAATATGCTCTTGGGACGACTATTAATCTCAGATTTTACCTGGTTTTGAAATTTGAAACCATCATCATCATCATCATGAGCAAATATGACTGATTTTTCAGCCTTAGGCACAGCTGGTGCAAGGGAAAATAATGCAGCATTGAAAGTGGCTAGTCGAATAGGCCTAGTTTGGGCAGTTGGATGAGTTGTTAATGATTTGATGCTTGGTTTTTCTTTGAGATGGCCATGATGTCCTCTTGAATTCAGCTTCCCAAACCTCTTGATCACCACCTTAGACCTCGGACGCCGCCACATCAGCCACCGTATCCTCGAGCAAAGCCGGTGAATTCTCCGACTGAAGACATGCAACATGCAGGAAAACTGTTTTCTGCATGAAAGCTGCACTGGAACCTCTCTTGACTGCATGAGTTTGAGGTTAGTCAATTCTCTTGAACTAAGCCTTAATTGAAGGTATGAAAGAGATACTAGGGTTAAACTCTCATAAGTAACATTTATTTTTGGCTAATTATCATATGTGCATTTTGTGTATCACATTTATAGTACTTCCCGTGTTAGTGATTTATAAAGTTTTGATTCCCATTGAAAAGGATATTGTGTCTTTTGCTGGTGAAACTAAAGTCTGAGCAGGGCAAGTTCAACGTTAGATAAAGAGACAAAAGCACATTCCAACTGCTCCAAGAAATGGAGGTGGGGTTAGAAATGTTTGACCATAGTGGCTTAATGGTTGAGCTTCTTGTCTGTGACAACAAAACAATACCTAACTCATACCTGTGAACAAGGACTTTCTTTCTCTTGAAAATTTAAACAACTGTAAAGAAAGAGAAATCATCGAAGTTTTTCTAGTCTTGATTGATATATTATAATGGATGATCTTCATCTACCTAAGCTTTTCCCATATTAGTCAATGGAAAGAGGTCTAAAACAAAGAAAAATTCTAACAATGGAGCAGTTTATTAGTCTTTTAATATAAAGTTTAATATGCTTGCTTTAATAGAAGCTACACATAAAAGGTGTAGAGTTAAGTTGCCACGACACACGCAACAGCTAGTCAGGTATTTAGTAGATAAAGGTGGAATATCCTATGATATTTATATCCTTTTTGAAATGATTTCAACCATGTCATTTTCATTCTTTACAGGACAGGATGATCCATTCTCTTCTGGCAGATGCAAATGCAACTCATGACCATAGTCTCACAACTCAGTTTTGGCGTATAAAGACCATTTATACAAGGCATTTAAGTGCTTTAATGCCATCAAAATTTCTAATTCTACCGATCTACTAGAATAAAGTCAAATAGAGATGGGGGTGAGCCAATCAAGGCACAATTCCCAGGAATTACCTAACAATTTGACATTGGAGTGGAACACTGATGCAAAAGGAGATACTATATACATTATGTATATTTGCAATCATTTGCTGAATAGAGCTACAATTGCAATCATTTGGCTAGTCTGAACTCTGAACTTAATATTATAATTGTTCCATGGCCATCTTAAGACCGAGCTTTCTAGTGTACAAAGAACATGGTTGATCCACGATCAGAAAATGGCACCTAGCCCCTCTGATCTAGTTCTGTGTAGTATTAGCTTTTCAATACATCAAACAGGAGATTGAAACATGCTAAACCTGCAATCTCTTTACAAAAACTTGTAGATAAAAAATTCATGTGAAAATGCTATATTCTATGATGGCCAATCAGTGACACTACTTAGGGTTCAAAATTCCTATTTTCCGTAGTTTACTCCACTAATAACCAAAATCCCCCTTTGACAGTTGACTTGCTTCAATTGTGTCTAAAATAAATCAGCCTGGCCTTGTGGATGAAGCTGAAGGATGCGTAACTTGTTTTTTTTCCGGCACTAATCATCAAACAAGGTATCTAAAAGATTTGAAGGTGATTCCTCCTTTCCAGTATCTTCAAAGAACCCATTTGATTCCCTCTTCAGTCTTCGCTCCTCGGCAATAGATTCAGATGTTTCCATGCAGTAATTTTTCTTCGCCTGTTTCGAAGGTCTTTCAGCCACAATAAATTTGTTTCCCTCACGTGTTCTCTCAGAGAATCCAGCCCAAACTGAAAAAATTTAGTTCTAAATTTCAGTCCACAACATAGCTAAAATTACATGATCATATAAAGTAATAACTATGTAGAAAGGTTGGGGAAAAATATCACATATACAAGTGCTATAGAGAAAAAGGGTAGCCCGGTGCACGAAGCATCCCGCATTCACGCAGGGTCGAGGGAAGGGCCGCGCCCCAAGGGGTGTGATGTAGGCAAGTGACTGATTTAACGGCTCAAACCGTGACCAATAGGTCACACTGAGACAACTTTACCGTTGCTCCAAGACTTCCCTTTGCAAGTGCTCTAGAGAATCTAGACAAAATAAACTAAAGAACATATAAAATCAGAGCCATTAAAATGGTTTTAAACTATAGCTCTCAGCAGCAGCACTCAGTGACTTCAATTTCTATACAGCTATCACATGATGCAGTCATCTCTTGAGCCATTGGATCGCTGATATTCCACTGATCTACTGGCAGAAGACGGACGCCACACCATACGGGATATTCATAGTTGGTTGACACTAGATTGAGGGTTAATTATAGCTAATTTCCGGTGTTTTTTGTATCTCAGTATCTGTGATGCCTTACAAGAAGATTTTGTTTCTGATTTCTAGACATTGTAGTGTAAAAGACGGCTTTAGTCCATCAGTTGCCACAGCTGCACAATGATGAAGCATATGAAAGCTGCAGTTTCCGTAAAAGTATTATAGATTCAATAGAAGAGATTAAAGCAAAAAACTACGCATTTTTTCATCGAAGAAGCTAAGAGTATTTTGGAAAAGTTATCCTCTCAAATTACTTATTTATTTATTCAAGAAATCAAGCAGATAGTCTCTCAGTAATCCAGCAAGCTAGCTTTCCCATATTTTCATCGCATTTTACAGCAAGAACGATTTTCCTACCTAGAGTATAAGCAATACAGTTAGCAGCCTCTTCCTTGATTTTGCCGTGAATCCTCAACATTCGACGCAAAAGCAGTTTGTAGGCAACACTGTCGTGCCGGTTAACCAACTAATCAACGTGAAACTTTCTTGCTCTTCTGCTGATCAGGAATTGCACAGATGACCAAGTATACCACACTCTACAAGTGTGTAACTTTTTAAAATCAACTAATCAAGCTTAGTCAGAAATCACTCCGGAGCCGATTCATTAGTCCGAAAAATAATCAAAGCAGGATATTATTGGATCGATATGGGCAAAGATGCAAAGGAGTTTGTTCGAAAATGTTACAAATGTCAAAGGTTTGCACCAATAATCCATCAGCCCGGAGAGCAACTTCACTCAGTCCTATCCCCATGGCCATTCATGAAATGGGGAATGGATATCGTCGGCCCTCTGCCATCGGCCCCAGGTAAAGCTAAGTTCATTTTATTTATGACTGACTATTTCTCTAAATGGGTTGAAGCACAGGCGTTCGTGAAAGTAAGAGAGAAAGAGGTTAGACTTTATCTGGGATCATATCGTATGTCGATTCGGGATACCCACCGAAATAGTCTGTGACAATGGGAAACAGTTTGTCGGAAGCAACGTGACGAAATTCTTCGAAGACCAAAAAATAAAAAGGATATTATCAACACCGTATCACCCCAATGGGAACGGGCAGGCCGAATCAACGAACAAAACTATCATTCAAAACCTAAAGAAGAGGCTGAACGACGCTAAAGGAAAATGGAGAGAAATCCTACCCGAAGTCCTTTGGGCATATCGAACAATATCAAAATCTAGTATGGGGGCAACTCCGTTCTCCTTAGTATATGGCTCCGAAGCCTTGATACCAGTCGAAGTCAGGGAACCCAGTACCAAGTTTCGATATACAACAGAAGAGTCAAATAACGAGGCTATGAACACTAGCCTCGAATTCTCGGATGAAAAACGAGAAGTTGCTCTCGTCCAATTGGCCGCCCAAAAGCAACGAATCGAAAGATACTATAATCGAAGAACCAAGTTTCGCCATTTTAAACCTGGGGACTTAGTGCTAAGGAAAGTCACCCTCAGTACCTGAAATCCAAACGAAGGAAAACTAGGACCAAACTGGGAAGGACCGTATCGGGTTCCTGAAAACGTCGGAAAGGGATCATACAAGCTCGGTATTATAAACGGCAAACAACTATCAAGCAATTGGAATGTGTCACACCTAAAACGATACTATTGTTAAGGTACGACCCTCTCATATTCATTTACATTTCCTAACTAACCCCTGCAGGAGTCCCGATCAGGAGCTAGGATGGATCCTTCAATACGAAGCCCTAGGTCTGAAAGCACGCGTTGCACTCTTTTTCCCTTAGACCGGTTTTATCCCAAATGGGTTTTTCGGCAAGGTTTTTAATGAGGCAACCAATGATCGTGTTGTACTTGGAAACAATTCGACAGTATCCGAGGCCTCTTTACAATCGACCTCGAATACTGGGGGGCATTAGCCCTCAAATATATCAAGTTCTGATGCAAGAAAGTTATTTCGTAACAACAGGGTTCCAATAGGAAAAGTTGTAAGAGCCAAATGGTCAAAACAAACCATGCTCATATAGTTGGCCCGAGCCCTGATGCAAAACATGAACACATGTGTAATGACTTGCAAAGAAAGTTCTCTTTACCGATACCTTATATCCAAGAAAAATTCCTCTATTTCGAGATTTATTATGCAAACAGGAGTAAGATAAATCTCCGAGTTCGAGTAAGCACTCACTCGACCATTACGCCTACGGGCTACATTACTTCGAGTTCGAAACATTCACTCGACTAATAAGCCTACGGGCTATTCTTATTTTGAGTTCGAGCAAGCACTCACTCGACCATTATTCCTACGGGCTACATTACTTCGAGTTCGAATCATTCACTCGACGACTAAGCCTACGGGCTATTTTTATTTCGAGTTCGAGCAAGCACTCACTCGACCATTACGCCCACGGGCTACATTACTTCGAGTTCGAAACATTCACTCGACTAATAAGCCTACGGGCTATTCTTATTCCGAGTTCGAGCGAGCACTCACTCGACCATTACGCCCACGGGCTACATTACTTCGAGTTCGAAACATTCACTCGAATAATAAGCCTACGGGCTATTCTCATTTCGAGTTCGAGCAATCACTCACTCGACCATTACGCTTACGGGCTACATCACTTCGAGTTCGAAACATTCACTCGACTAATAAGCCTACAGGCTATCCTTATTTCGAGTTCGAGCAAGCACTCACTCGACCATTACGCCTACGGGCTACATTACTTCGAGTTCGAAACATTCACTCGACTAATAAGCCTACAGGCTATTCTTACTTCGAGTTCGAATCATTCACTCGACTATTAAACCTAAGGGCTACATCATACTGCAAGTTCGAACAATCACTCACTCGACTACTAAGCCTATGATCTACCTTATTCCAAGCTTGAGTAAACGCCCACTCGGTTATAAAGGCTACGAGGTCCAAATTCGATCAAATTGCCTAAATCCTTATGAAAACATTCATAAGGCATGAATAAAATCTTCATAAGGCAGGAAACAAAACAGAAGCAAGTCGGTAAAACAAAAAGATATTTTATATACAAGATTGTTTACATGATTGATTACAACATAGAAACTAAGGGCTAAGTTTCTTGGCTATCTCCATGAGCGGTCTCTTCTCCATTGGGCTCCCCCCGTTCTCGGACCCACTCTTACTCTCATCATCATCATCATTATCATCATCATCGTCATCATCAACGGAAACCAAGGCTTCAGCATCAACTTCGAGTTCTTTGGCCTTTTTTATCTCTTCAGCGAGGTTGAAACCTCGAGCATGGATCTCCTCGAGGGTCTCCCTCCGAGATCGGCACTTAGCAAGTTCAGCGACCCAATGTGCTCGAGTATCGGCGGTCTCGATTGCCTTTCTTGCTTGGACCTGGGCAGCTTCAGTATCGGCCCGATAGACGGCCACGAGTGCATCCGCATCGGCCTTTGCCTTTTCAGCGTCAGATTCGGCCTTGGCAAGTTCGGAGGCCAACCGAGCCTCGAGCTCCTTTATTCTTCTTGCTTGAACCGAGCCTTTCTCCTTCATACTTTGAAGTTGGTTTTCGGCCGCTGATAATTGAGTTCGAGCAGCTTCTTTCTCTGCAGCAAAGCGGTCCATACCTTCTTTCCACTTCAAGGACTCCGCTTTTATCACATCGACCTCCTCACGGAGTTTCCCGATCATCTCAATTTTCTGCTGCAACTGTGAGACCGAAAAATTAGCCATCGTTCCGGTATCGAGCCCATAGGCTTTTAAAAGTATCATTAACTGCTCGGACAGATCGGTTTGATCTTGGTGAGCCTTGGCCAACTCAACTCGGAGGTCTTTTATTTCCTCTGCCCTTTGCCCTAAGAGGAGCTTAAGGAGTTCCTCTCTTCAGTAACCCGTTGAAGATCGGCCTAATATAGACGTAGCTCGGCTCGGAACCGAGAACATGCTTCTCGATGAACTGTCGCGGCCTACAAAGAAAGAAGAAACGGAGTTAGAAAAGAAAAGCAAACATTAAAGTAATACCAACAAAATAATTTAAGGCTTACCTGATTCAAAGCCGGTTGCACCCCGTGAAAAAGGTCTGATGCATCATTAGTACCGGCAACGTCCTCGACACCGGTAAACAGGTCATGAAAAGGATCCTCTCCATCATGAGGCCTATCTAGTTCGAGGGCCCCCAAAGCTTGGGCTTCCCGAATCGCCCCTGCGGAAAAAGCAGGGAAGGTGGACGAGTCTTCGATTGCTACTGTCCCAAGTGAATCACTTGGAGCATTCTCTTCGGTTCGAAGAGATTCGAGGAGAGCCCCTTCAGACATATCCTCTATCTGTTGGCTTCGATAGGAAGCATCTTCGATCTCCAACAACTCGGGGACTCTGCCCGAATCCTTCTCCGATATATCCTCAGTTCGAGGCGGAGCCTTATGAACCACCATCGATCCAGTTGCATGTGCAACGTCGGTGGTCTTTTTCGTTCGGGCCGCCAGCGCGGACCCATCATTTTCTTCTTCGTCGTCGTATTCATCCCTTAGACGCATAACTGATTCTAAGGTCAAAGGAATGGTATTCTTGTTCGGCTTACGAGCCGTCCTCTTCTTCGATTTTGGATCTTCGGGAACGGAGGCTCTTTTCCTCTTATTATCTTTCACCGGCTTTGGGACAGAGGCCGAAGCCTCTTCCTTTATGGACGAGAGCCTCAAAACCGCATCTTTGCCCACACCTACATATGGAAAATTTTATTAAAGTATATGGAAAGCATCTCGTTCGTACTACCGAAAGGTACGAGAAAGGGGTTTACCGTGATTTTTTGCCTCCCATCGGCCCTTTGACAAATCACGCCATGAGCGCTCGGAGTATGTGGAGGTCGAAGCCAAAGCTCGTACCCAGTTCTTGAGATCGGGAACTGCTCCGGGCATCCAGGGAAGCGTTGCATCACAGAAAGAGGAGTATCGGTGAGAAGAGAAATGAAAGGGCGAAATAGAAGGAAGTAACAGCAGAATCACACTTACGTTTCATATTCCACTTCTCGGGAAAAGGCATTTTTTCGGTCGGAATCAGGTCCGAAGTCCTTACTCAGAACGAACCTACCCATCCAGCCTCGATCTCTGTCCTCGTCAATGCTCGAGAACAGAGCCTTGGTAGCCCGACGCTGAAGTTTTATTAACCCTCCTCCAAAAAGGCGAGGACGGTACAATCGAATGAGATGGTCGAAGGTGAACGGCATCCCCTCGATTTTGTTCACAAAGTATCGAATCAAAATAACGATCCGCCAAAAAAAAGGATGGACCTGACCTAGGGTTATTTGGTATTGACGGCAGAAGTCAATAATAACAAAATCGAGGGGACCTAACGTGGGGTAAGTATACACACTTAAAAACCCTTTCACGTAAGTGGTGATATCTTCGTCACAAGAAGGGATTATTATTTCTTTACCCTCCCAATTGCAATCTTTTTTCAGCTGTTTGAGGTGCCTCTCGGTTATCGAACACATGTATATCGATACTAGCTCACATCGGCCGGGAACCGACGAGCCTTTATCGACCTTAAAATCAGAGGTAAGAACACACGCCCCAGGAACGCACTCCTCAGGCCGTGTCTCTACCGGTGTTTCGTCGGCGGCAGACGGTGAAGATGTAGCTTTCTCTTTCTGAGGAATGGTTTGTGATGTTTTCGCCATTTTCGAATTTAAAGGTCAAGAATATAAGAAAGTGACAAAGATTTGGTAATTTTGAAGAAGGGCTTTTGCAAAGAGGAATCACAAATTTGCGAATAAACTCAGAGGGTACGAAAAAGAACTTGGGAAATTTGGAAGATTGAAGATGTAAAAGTGGTAAATGGTAAAAGGGATGACTATTTATAGATTAAAGCAATGGCGGTTCAATGTCAGCGGTGGCCGACCACGGTCTGACATACATTAAATGCCTTGAAAAACTAAATTGACGGGACATCTATCACGTGCGTCATGATCGAGCCCAATGTGAACGTCAGCTTATAATCCAATCGAGCCGTGGAGGAATCATATCGTTTCTCACCACATCCTTCCCGAGAAACGAGGGGACTATCTGTATACGGTCGAAATAGATTTCGACCTTCGTACTTGATCAAGGTCGAAATATAATGGATCGAAGAAAGACTTCGTAATATCGAGATGGGTCCCGAAGATGGTACACACAAGCTTCGGATTTCAGGTATAGGTCAAACACCGAGTTCGAAGTCATCATCGAGCTCGGGTCGGGATCGAACTATGATGAGATGATTTCGAGCTTAAAAGACAGATGCCAACCGGACCGAGTCCGAATCATCACCTGATCCTGAGTCTGTATCGAGCTCTAGAAGCACTACCGACCGGCACCGAGGCCGATCGAGCTCGAGCCCACAGACAAGAGCCGTTGCAAACACACTAAGGGAGAGAATCTCGACGGGAATAAGGCAAAAGCTGATTTATCATGGAGTCTCCACTGTGTATTTTTAATTATATCTAAAGTAGGATCCTCCACTATAAAGAGGATGGCTATATCTCTGTACAGGGCAGTTTTTTGCTTACATTGTAATTCAAGCACCATATTCTCCTATATTCAAGAATTATTCTTTTAAGCTTCATTAATTGATCCATTGTGCTGAGTCCTAAAAATCTTCTTCTTTTCTACCTTGTTTATTTCGCATTCTTTACAATCCATATTTGATATTTCTATTTATCCCTACGGTTTGTATCAAGTTATATCATATATCCTTAGAACTACGTACAAATTCAACTCTGACCGTTTTTCGGGTAAACACTATCTACTTGATTTATCTCTCCTGATCTTAAATTGAGTTCACATTATCTGCTTCGATAAATTAAACTGTTTATTTAATTTATCTTTCATGCATTAATATCTTCTATATATTTGTATAACGCTCGCCCCACCGTGGGTGGCGATGATGCATATTGAGTATTCCAATAGTCATGCATCATTTGTTTAAATTGTGTAAGGTTGAGCGGTCAGGCACAGGACGGTCAGCGGACGAACTAGGATTCCTGCAGCTTCATACTTTTGCTAAGCCCGCCTTTGACTTCGTAAGATCACTCTATTCAGTTACTTCTTTTTATACAATGCGGGCTACACCCGTAATTTTATCTATTTATTCATAGGATCCTAGGTCTCCATAGCTGAATTGTGTAATATTTTGGTTTATAGGTATCATGTCTTGACTTATGATACGGCGCACTCTAATATGGCTTTATTTGTTTAACGTTGTTGCTAATTAATAAATTGGATCACTTTGGTGCGAATTGGGTATGTAATACATAATTATAGTTCGCTCGGTGCAAGTTGATAAGCACTAGGTGTTGGCCATGTCGCAATCCATTTTGGAGCGTGACACTAATCCCCTATTCATTATCAAATATAACCCTAGTTCACATTATCAATCAAAGATAGACTCTAACTTCTCATTATTGATTAGAAGGCTAATAAGTGAAAACGGCAATGCAGCAACACTTCGACAATATGAATTTGGTATGAACGGCAAAAGGTGAGAGTAATACCTGTCGCATGAAGAAAAGGCAATATGAAACAACAATGTGTGGAGCATGAGATTAAATGACAAGGAATAGTTTTGCGGTAAGGACTCTCCACCGCTAGCCATAAAGGGGTTTGAGTCACCAGGAGAGCAAACTGAGAAATGGCCAATTGGCCACTGTGTGGGCTCCTAGATAGAGGGGTGACGGGGTGGGGGTTTACCATACACTTAATATTTAAAAAAAGGAATGAGAACCAAAAACCTTACATTTCTTTTCTTATTCGTAAGCAGTGCTAACAAAAGGTAAAGCACGAAATAATGACATAAGCCGCATAGAAAAATCTGGTCCTTCTTACTTCTAGAATGAGATACAAGATGATTTTTTCTGTTTAAAATTCTTATATTACATCAGGGGAGGGCGGAGGGAATTCTACGCTAACGATGGGGTTTGAACCTTCCACCTCAACTGTGGAAGGCAGGGAGCTTACCAAATGAGTTAAGCCCTCAACCCCAAAGAAAACCGTAGCAAGCATGAGTATATGGGAACAGTCACCTAAAACAGAATAGGAAAAATAAGATAAAAAGGAAAACCGATGATTATCTATAGAAGTTACCTCCAAATTGATGCAGAACAATGGAAGCAGCGACTGTCACATTCAATGAAGCAGTACCACACCCATATTGTGGAATATATACAAAGAAATCACATATCTCACACTCTTTTGCAGAAAGTCCAGTACCCTACAATACCAATTTATGCAAACAAATATCAATAGGCGAATTGCTTTCCAACCCTAATGTTTATTTCCAAAACAGATGACCACCGAAAGCCATCAAGAAATCAGTAACACATTTCCCACCCATAAGAAAGAACAAGTAATTGCTAACACCTCTAAGCAACACTTTCAGTAATTGCTTAGAGTTCTTATAATACTATATTTTGGTTGGGGAAAGAGCATCATTTGCTTACAATGTGAATCCCATTTAACATCAATCGACCACACATCAATCTTGAACTAGTAGGGATGGGCTATGTGAATCTTTTTACCCATTCTGCTCTATTCAGGCTCATTCTATTCTAATACTATATATTTGTCCTATAAGGCAATTAGGACTAAAACTATAGGTTCAATAAATCTAACACTTGTCCCTATGCTGAAATAAAAGTCTCAAACTGGACCAGAAACACTCGTCACAAACACTTGACTATACATAACTGTAACAACAACAGATAAGTCCTAATTCCCGATTACTTGTTATATGTATCTTACATGGATCATTTGTTTTTTTGTTTTTTTGCATTACAAAATTGTCACCAACATTTCAACAATTTTAAAATAATGCCGAAAAAGATACTATAGATTCACAACCTCATTTCCCAGCAGAAAAGCAGTACTTCTTTTAAAAGGATGCTCATTTACTGCCACCGCATTTTCTGTAATTTCAACTCCACATATATCACAATCTCTTTCCTGTTCAGTACAATTAAAAAATGAACAAAATAACATCTGTTTTTAGCTTTCGAATAACATAAAATACTTCAAATGCACATAAAATAAGTTTATATTTCCTATTTGTGGAATTTTTTGAATACCTTGAGGAAAGTTTTAGCATCGGTGAGGGAGTGGAAGTGGTGGAACCGGACGTGAGAGGTAGAGCCGTGGCTACCGAAGGCGTTGAAATCTCGACGGCCGACTAGTATCATCTCGGAGACGCCGAACGCAGTGGCGCTACGAGCTAGGGTTCCGACATTGTGTCTCTTTGCTATGTTGTGTACCACCACATAGCTCTCTATTTTCTTCTCATTTTCCATCTCTTAGCTGTATTCTCGCCGGGAAACACGCTAACTGACCGGGCTGCTGCCCGTCGCCGCCGTTGTTCGGTTGAGTGAGAAGTCTCGGACGGCGGGTTTGACCGGGAAGGTAATTGGGCCGATGTAGGATCCTGGCCCAATATATGTATGGACTCCTATGGACTTTATTTTGTTAATCACAATAAGCATCCCTAAGGTTTCAAGTAGTAACGTTTTACCCTTACATTCTTTCAGTAATTCAGTCCGGGAATGATGATTTGTTTTTTCTTTTTTATTTTTCTTTACGAATTAATGATGAATATTGGAAAATAACTTCTCTTCCAAAACTGTTTGGTTTAGAATTTTTTTGAGATATTTTATAAGTAAAATTTGATTTTCGAATATCACTAAAAAGTGTTTCAGAAATCAAAAACAATCAAAAAGTAGGTTTCTTACAAACCAACAAAAGTTATAAATGACTTTGTGAAAATAGCACGGGCTAGTTAGTTTTCGGACTAGTAATTGAAAAATAGTCAGCGTTTGCAAAGTCATTAAAAAATAGTCATTATTTTACTGCAACACGAAAAATTTCAGCATAATATACTGGAGATTGGTGCATATGTGTATGAACTTCCAGCATATTATGCTGGAATTCCAACACACAGAAAGTTCCAGCATAATATACTGGAGATTGGAGCACATGTGTATGAATTTCTAACATATTATGCTGGAACTCCAGTGTATTATACTGAAATTCCGGTATATTATGTTAGAACTCCAGTATATTATGCTGGAATATTTTTCGGATTTTGAATAGTGTTTTTATTCAGATTTATCTTTACATGAAAAGTGGCTAAATTTCGATTACTTTTGAAACTGTGGCTATTTTTCAATTATCACTTGTAAATCTGGCTATTTTTGAAATTCACCCAATGACTTTTGCTTCAAAAACTAATCCAAGATTTTCTTCAATATTATATTCCAAAAATTTAAACTAGTTTTCAATTTCTTATATTTATGACCACATGTACCAAAGATATTTTTGGTATGAGTTTCAAAGATCGTCATTTAAAATGAGATAAAAAGTAATATTTTATATTTGTTAAGAAATTAGAGCAAAATAGAACAATATAGTAATAGAGATAAGATATATAGGAAGAGAATGTAGAAGTTATCTTATTCAAGTATGTTTCTTGTGTGTACTTCATAAGATAATGTATACCCTATTTATAGGATATGGGATACATGAAAGGTTACAAGAATACACCTAAAGGTTACAAATATTAAGTGATGAATTTAACTAAATACATGAACTCAAATGGTTCGTGGAATAGGGATATATGAAGTATTCAATTGACATTCACTTTAATATATTTATAACACTCCCCCTTGAATGTCCATAGATAATGTGCCTCGTTAAAACTTTACTAAGAAAAATCAGGTGGAAAAAAATCTAGTGAAGGAAAAAGAGCACACATATCTTGTAATACGCATTGAGTGCTGCCTCATTAAAAACCTTACAAGGAAAACTCATTTGGGACAAACCCTTGGTTAAGGGAAAAAGAGTACAGCGCGTATTATACTCCTCCTGATGAAGTTTTTATTTGATATCTCGGAGACGATGCATTCCAATCTTATGTCTCAGCTTTTCAAATGTTGATGTAGGCAATGCCTTAGTGAATAAATCTGCTAGATTGTCACTTGAACGGATTTGTTGAATATCTATCTCACCATTTTGCTGAAGATCATGTGTGAAAAAGAACTTTGGTGAAATGTGCTTTGTTCTGTCTCCTTTGATATATCCTCCTTTAAGTTGAGCTATGCAAGCAGCATTATCTTCATACAATATCGTTGGAATCTTCGTTTTTAAAGAAAGACCACACAGTTGTTGAATGTGTTGAGTCAGTGATTTCAGTCATACACACTTTCGACTAGCCTCATGAATAGATATTATCTCTGCATGATTGGAAGATGTAGCAGCTAAAGTTTGTTTTGTTAAATGCAGTGAAATACTTATACCTCCACAAGTAAATAGATAGTCTGTTTGAGATCAGGCTTTATATGGATCAGACAAATAACTTGCATCTGCATAACCAGTCATTTGTGAATCAGATTCATAAGAATAAAATAATCACATATCAATAGTCCCTCAGATGTATTTAAAAATATGCTTAACACCATTCCAGTATCTTGTTGTTGGAAAGAAACTAAATCTTGCTAATAAACTTACTGCAAAAGTTATATCTGGTCGAGTATTATTTGCAAGATACATTAGTGCCCCAATTGCACTAAGATATGGAGTTTCATCACCAAGAAGCTCTCCATCATTTTCATGAGGTCGAAATGGATCTTTATTTATATCAAGTGATCTCACAACCATCGGGGTACTCAATGGATGTGCTTTATCCATATAAAAACGCTTTAGGATCTTTTCGGTATAAGTTGATTGATGGATAAAAATTTCATCTTTCATATGCTCAATTTGTAGACCAAGACAAAATTTTATCTTTCCAAGATCTTTCATTTCAAACTCTTTCTTCAAACAGTCTACTCCTTTTGAAAGCTCCCCATGAGTTCCAATAATATTTAGATCATCAACATACACAACAATTATAACAAATTCAGGTCCAGACCTTCTTATAAATACACAAGGACAAATTGGATCATTTTTATACCCTTCTTTCAGTAAATACTCACTCAGGCGATTATACCATACTCGCCCTAATTGTTTCAATCCATATAAAGATTTTTGAAGCTTTATTAAACAAGTTTCCCAAAAAATTTTATTAGTTTCAGGAACTTTAAGCCCTTCAGAGATTTTTATATAAATTTTGTTGTCTAATGTGCCATACAAGTAGGCTGTGACAACATCCATCAGACGCATATCAAGTTTTTAATGGACTACCAAATTTATAAGATACCCGAAAGTGATTACATCCAAGAGAATATGTCTCCATATAATCAATGCCAGGTCTTTGCGAAAATCCTTGTGCCACAAGTCGTGCTTTATATCTAACGACTTCATTTTTATCATTTTATTTTCGCACAAAAACCCATTTGTATCCTACTGGCTTTATTCCTTCAGGTGTTCAGACTATATGTCCGAATACTTCACGTTTTTCAAGTGACGCTAATTCTGCCTGGATAGCGTTTTTTTTATTTTGGCCAATCATTTCTCTGTCTACATTTATCGACAGATCTTGGTTCAAGATCCTCATCTTGTTGCATTATCTCAACAACAACATTATAAGAAAAAATATTATCGACAATAATATTATTTCGATTCCATTTTTTTCCCATATAGACATAATTTATTGAGATCTCTTCATTCTTATTATTTTCAGGTACTTGGACCTCCTATGAGGTCTTGTCATTTGTTATGTCACGGGGCTCTTTTTGAGCAATTGCCTCTATATTATGATCTCCTAGATCATTTGCTCCTTTTCGCTTTCGAGGATTTTTATCTTTTGAACTAATTGGTCTACCACGTTTCAAGCGTGGCTTAGACTCATTTGTATTTATAGATTGTCCAATCGGGACATCAATTCGAATAGGAGCATTAACAGTTGGAATGTGTGACTTAGTCACCCTTGGTAGGTTAGTGAATACATCTGGCAGTTGATTTGTAATATTTTACAAATAAATTATCTTTTGAACCTCGTGTTCACATTGATTTGTTCGAGGATCTAAATGAGATAGTGATAAGGCATTCCAATCTATCTCTTTTTGAAATTGCTTATTTTCTCCCCCTAATATTGGGTATACTGATTCATCAACATGGCAATTAGCAAATCTTGCCGTAAATAAATCTCCAGTCATAGGTTCCAAATATTTTATTATAGAAGGAGATTCATACCCAACATATATCCCCCATCTTCTTTGAGGTCCCATCTTTGTGCATTGTGGTGGAGCAATTAGAACATATACTGCACTTTCAAATATTCTAATATGGAAAATATTTGGCTCCTGACCAAAAGCCAATTGTATTGGGGAGACTTTATGATAACTTGTGAGTCTGATCCGCACAAGAGTTGATGCATGCAAAATAGCATGGCCTCATGCTGAAATAGGAAGTGTTGCTCCCATAAACATTGGTCTAGTAATTAATTGGAGGCGTTTGATCAATGATTCCGCTATACCATTTTGAGTATGAACACGAGCAACTGGATGTTCAATTGTTATCCCAGTTGCTATGCAATAATCCTTAAAGGCCTAGGACGTAAATTCACTAGCATTATCAAGATGAAGTGTCTTAATTACATAATCTGAAAACTGTGCTCTTAGTCTTATTAATTGAGCTAGTAACCTCGTTGATCACGCCCAACTCTAGTCCTAGAAAGGATGAGCGGTCGCTGCAAATATAATCCAGTCTAAGAGTCCGGAGTCGAATCCCACAGAGAACTAAGGTTTCGCCATAATTGTTCAATATCGCTAAGAAGACAAGCTCAAATAAATTTCTAAGTTATAAAGATTAAGATTCTTATATCTAACTAATTAACTAAGAAACTAAAACAGTAAATTAACAACTAAAGATACTAAGGGTTGGAGATTAAATTTAGGAGGTCTAGAGTTATGATTTCCCCAAATATTGAAATCTTTCCCGCTATGCTCCCTACAATTTCGCCTATGTATTCTCTACTGATCGTGAGCACTTTAGGTGCCATAATTCTCTCTCGAGCAACTACAATAATTTACTAGACATATTTTCTCGAACTACGCTAATTGACTTTATCTAACGGCTCATTATGACCACGTCAATGCTTTGTTATTTCTAAACCTACCTTTAAAAATATTGTATTGATTTCACACATACGTTAGGAGTGACGTTGTTCAACAACCACCTAAATATGTATCCTTTCTCAAGTAACACATAATAAATAGGCACAGTCAATCGATGGCCATTCAATCAACTGAAATAAGCACGTAGTTGAACAAATAGATAAATTCAAAGGTTAAATTATATTAAAACATAACAAGAATTCATCCTTTCGTATCTAACGGCCATCGATTGACTTTATCTAACGGCTCATTATGACCACGTCAATGCTTTGTTATTTCTAAACCTACCTTTAAAAATATTGTATTGATTTCACACATACGTTAGGAGTGACGTTGTTCAACAACCACCTAAATATGTATCCTTTCTCAAGTAACACATAATAAATAGGCACAGTCAATCGATGGCCATTCAATCAACTGAAATAAGCACGTAGTTGAACAAATAGATAAATTCAAAGGTTAAATTATATTAAAACATAACAAGAATTCATCCTCCAAGAGGTTCCATCAAAACCCTAGATAACAAATTAGCTATTCATAATAATATGCATAACTACAATACTAGAATTCATAAGCAATAATAAAAATAGGAAGAAGGAAGTGAAAAACTTGTAGAAGAATTCTCCGCCTTGCTCCTAGCGTGTTCTTGCCTCCTTAGGTCTAAAGTGTATCAATTAAAGTGCAGTAAATTAGAGTGTAATAAGCGACTAAAATACGTAATTATAGTCTATCATCACTCGCAAAGGCCAAATTACGGGTTGATAACAAACACACATGTGGCCATCTTATAGATGCATCTATCAAAACCATATAATATCTGAATGGCCCACATGGAGGGTGTATGGTCCCACATATATCAGTTTTCCTTGAGAACATGCAGCACAAGAGAATTATTTAGTTTGAAGAATCTTCTGGTTCTTCAATGAATGACCATGTGAATTCTCAATTATTTTGCGCATCATATTATAACCGGGATGGCCCAACCGGTCATGCCAAATAATAAAATCATTAGTAGATTCCTTGTTTACTATGGCATGTGATTCAACTACACTAATACTAGTATAGTATAATCTGGAGAAAAATGCGGGAAGCTTTTCAAGCACATACTTCTTTTCTACTTTTATTATAGTAATATAGAGGTATTCAACCTTTCTTTCATTTGTGGTCTCAATATGATAGCCATTTTGGCGAATATCTTTGAAATTAAATAAGTTTCTTTGAGACATACTACAATATAATGCATCATAAACAACCAATATAGTTCCTCCTGGTAATAATACAGTCGTTTTTCCAAAGTCCTCAATTAATTTTGTACTACCAGATATTGTTATGATATTGGCTCCTTTCATAATTAAATAAAAGAAATATCTCTTATCTTTTAATATGGTGTGCGTCGTAGCACTATCCAGAAGACATATTTCTTATTTATTATTCATACGGCCAACTGAAGACCGGAAAGTTTTTATATTCTTCATAAAGAAAAAAAAAATACATCATAAGTAATATTGAAAATTTTAAGAACAAAAGAACTACATTTAGGAAACTAAATACTAACAACATAAAAAGTTTTATTCAAAATATGAACTTCATAAAAAAATACATTTATTCTTATAATGTTTCCCAATAATAAGTCTTCAGTTATGATGCTCAACGAAGTCTCCAGCTTCTAAATGAGTAATATATTGGTAAGGTTTCCTTTAACTTTATCATGATTATTCATAGGGCCCACCTCATTTTGAAAGGTCAAGTAAGTCTTAACTTTATTTTTTTCCTTTTATAAAGGCATGATAAAGATTGACAAAATATTTAGACATACATCAAATTTGTACCCAATAATTTTTCATACCATATCGGTGGACATAATTGCCTTTGCCATTTGAAGGATTATTTTAAGAACCCTTATTGTTCTCTTGTTTATAACGACCACCAACATGATGATTATTATTTTGTCCCTTGCCATGTCCACATATATTTATACGGCCATGATAATTATTTTATCTTCTTTCAGACTTTTGATTTATCGCTATCACATTCGCTTCTGGGAATGGAGTTGATCTGGTACATGGGCGAACTTCATGATTTTTCATTAAAAGGTATCATTTTTATACTGCCATTATTATATCATCAATATAGGCTATTGGGATCCGAACCCAATGTCTTACCCACATGAGACTGTTAGGCCATAATATGCTGGGACTTGAATCCAACATCTTATCATCATGGTGCACGAGGACTTGAACCTGGTGTCTTACCCTCATGGTGCAATGAGACTTGAACCCACTATCATATGCTCATATAATATTTATCACAAATCATCTCATTCACTCCAGAGAATAGAACATAATTTTAGATCGCCACAAATTCATGTTTTGATAAATTTAATATAGTATAAAACTATCTTACTAAATAGTAGAATTAATCTACATGATAAAAAAAATTATAACAAGTAGTATGCCTTTAATATTCTGGGTATAAATATACACATGTCATGAAGGCATATTAATAGTAGTGAATCATTACAACAATAAAGAGATATTATAGTCGTTCTATGCAAATTCATCAATTACTTTCAACATACTGATTCATATGTATTATAACTAGTAGTCCCGTTCGATTTGCTACATATTACTAATATTTGCCATCGTCCAAACTTACGTAAATGTATATACCGAAGATTCAATAACTAATACCTTTTGGAATTAAGTAAAGCAGGATGTTATCATTATTATTCCACTAAAAAATATCACGCATACCAAGATTACTAGTTTCAAAGATCAAAGGATTTTAAATCAAATGTTATACCTAACAATAAACAGAATTCCTCCTAACATTTCACAAGGTTCTTTCAATATCATGTCAAAGTAATGATAGCATGTTTTCCTATTTCATAAGGTCAAAGTCATGCATGTAGTGATTTATAAAATTCAAATACGGTAGAAGCAAATGGATGTGTACTTGAATTTGTAAGAAAATTGACTAACTCTTTAGGAAAAAGATAATACCCGGTTGAAGTAAATATTTCAATTGGTTCGAATAATTGTGCTGATAACGCGTTAAGAAATTAGAGCAAAATAGAACAATATAGCAATAGAGACAAGATATATAGGAAGAGAATGTAGAAGTTATCTTATTCAAGTGTGTTTCTCGTATGTACTTCATAAGATAAAGTATACCCTATTTATAGGATATGGGATACATGAAAGGTTACAAGAATACACTTAAAGGTTACAAATATTAAGTGATGAATTAACTAAATATATGAGCTCAAATGGTTCATGGAATAAGGATGTATGGAGTATTCAATGTACATCCACTTTAATATATTTATAACAATATTTTATTTTTGCTCTAGATATTCTAAGCTTTCTTTGATTTTTTGTTAAATCAATTTGACTTTTGATAGCATCATCATACATGGAGAAAAAAACAGGAGGTAAAATGTATGCACGATAGATGCTCACTTGATTTTTTTTCTACAAACAACTAAAGTTTTTTTTTTATTTCTAAAAAATAAAAGTGTTTCCTTTTACTATGATTAGAGCTTTTTCTGCCTCAATTCGAGCAAGCGTAATGAAAATTTTTGAGATAAAAATCGCACTTATTCAACCTCTTTTCAATAATACATGTTTCTTAACTACTAATACACACATGATCTCATCTTTAACTAATTCAAGCAACTCACTAGTCATAGTATTGAGTAAAAATAGCACATGTTAGCTAATTTTTGGACTCGTAATTCAAAAATAGCCACTGTTTGTAAAGTCATTAAAAAATAGCCACTATTTTGCTGTAACACGGACCGGTCCATCATAATATATTAGAGATTGATACACCTGTGTATGAACTTCCAACATATTATGCTGGAACTCCAACACGCGAAAAGTTCCAGCATAATATACTGGCGATTGGAGCACATGTGTATGAACTTCCAGCATATTATGCTGGACCGGTATATTATACTGGAACTCCAATATATTATACTGGAATATTTTCCGGATTTTGAACAGTATTTTCGTTCAGATTTATCTTTACATGAAAAATGACTAAATTTCGATTACTTTTAAAAATATGACTATTTTTCAATTACAACTTGTAAATCTGGCTATTCTTGAATTTTTCCCTGGTATTGAACATATTTACTTTAGATTACTATACAAAAAAATATTGCAATTAATCAATCAATTATTTTTTATATATTTAGCACCTTTCTATTTATTTAACAATCGGTTCGCTACTTTTCATGGACATCTTACGCCGTGATTTGAAAAGTAAAACACCCCACAGAAAAGTCACATTTTTTGTTTCACTCGATTCATGGTTGAAGCAAGGGTTTTCAATTTAGGTAGTCTTCCAAATCTCCCGTAACAACTCCTTTTTCTTGTAAAGGAGTTTTCTTAACAAAATTCAACTATCTAGTTCGAGATCAATTATATCCTGGCTAAACTTATTTTTGAGTCAAAAGTATTTTTTTTTTTATTTAAAATTGAGGTATTTGGCCAAGCTTTTAGAAGTAGAAAAAATATTTTTAAGTAGAAGCAGAAACAGTTTCTGAGAAACAGAAAAATTAGTTTCTCTCCAAGAAACACTTTTGATAAAAATTCACTTAGAAGTAGTTTTTAAAAGTTTGGTCAAACACTAATTACTGCTCAAAAGTTATTTTCAAATTAATTGACCAAATACAAACTGCTTATCACCAAAAATACTTTTTTGAAAAGTACTTTTAAGAAAAGAACTTCTCAAAATAAGCTGATTTTAAAAGCTTGACCAAACATGCTATTAATCTTAAGTACATTGTCTCAAAATTTATAATTTTTATCAAAATTGTCCCTTATCTTTAATAGTATGTCTATTTTTACACTTTAAATATCGTGGTGAGCATCTTTAGTCCCTTATGTTTACAAAAGTGAGTATCTTTAGTCTAACAACGGAAGATGGTTAGATTCTAACCGTGACAACACATGACACTCACGCATCACTATTGAAAATAAAAACCAACAGTAAAAGCTAAACCACACCTTCCCCAAATTCAAAAAATAAATAAAAAATTGTTAAAGAAGGAAACAAAATTGAAACTTTTGTTTAGTCGAATGGATCGAAGGAAGACTATGACGGATTCGATTTGATCGGAAGTTTGATTCTACTATACTGCCATTGAAGGCATCTTAGACGGGACGAAAACAAGGAAGAAGATATTGAACTTGTATATATTATTCAAAAGTTCTATGCAATGTGTTTTCTCTGGGTTTCTTGCTGCATTATTTGGGTGAGATTATGACACTAATTTTGTGTGCGATCTGCTTCACATCCTTAAAATTTTGCCATTGAGTTATTAATTTTTCTTAAAAATTTCATAGTTATTGAAAAAAGAAAACGTAGAATTAGAGATCTCATTAAAGTAGTTCTGATTATCAAACCCAACGCCATAATATTATTATAAAGTCATTGTCTTTTTTGTTAAAGAAAACACTTACTAATATATTGTAGATACAAAACTATGCTACTGCAAGATGGATTTTTAGCGAAGTGCTCCCATAAAACAAGCACCTTGTAATTGTATATTCATCATTGGTTACTTTCTTGTGCTTTTTCACTAATGCTATGCGTGTAAGTTATGGAGACATCACCCGGATAATAAGTTAATTAACAACCGGTAATAATCTTATCAACAAACTCACCATACGTAATATTTCTACGCACTTTTATTTAGAACTGTCTCTTTACTGTTCGAATGCTAGGTAAAATGAGTAGAGCACTCTGCTCATTCACCGTGACAATCAACTCCTGATACTATATAATTAATCATTTTATGTTTGTAATATGTGAAGATGTCACAAATATATAAATAATTGGTTTAAAGAATCAAGTTTACTTGCAAACATCCTAATGAAACATTCTAAGAAGATGTTTAAAACATCTTGAAAATATACTTAAGATATTTGAAATATCCTAAGAGGATGTTTAAAACATCTTGAATGGACTTTCAGGATGTTTGAAACAACTACCTACAATTATATCTGGATGTTTTAAACATCTCACAGGATGTTTAAAAAATCGCAGAAAACCTACAATATCTACAGACAAAAAAATAAGCTTAAACACTAATCTTTAATTACCAACAGTGACGAATAGGCTGAATATCTCCCTTGATTTAATGCATAAGTCAATTTAGCAAATCACGGATAAATGTTTCTCAATGGTGCAAGGGTCAATCTCCAATTGTTCTTGTTCTTTCTTCACTACTCTTTTTCAATAAAGAACAAGAACCTCAAAGAAGAAGATCTATGGGAAAATAATGTTGGGGTTGAAGAAAGAAAAAGAAGAGATTGAACACAACAGAAGAAAGAGATCATAACTTTTCGTGAATTGGGAATGGGGAATGGGGGCCGGGAGCGGGAATGGAATTTTTTTTTTTTTTTTTTAGGGGGTGGGGCTAGATTTTCATTTTTTTAGAGAGGGTTGGGGTCCATTTTAAGGCATTTGTGATAATTCTAGAAGTTTGGGGTTCTTTTTAAACCTATTTTAAATAATAAACACTAATGAAAGTGTCTTTTTCACAACAATCTTATCACTTTTGTCTGAAAAATGATTTAAGTATTCAAAAGTCCCAAATATTTAGATTCCGGAGCAAGAGGGCTCTCCATAGTGGCCTACCAAATCTATCCCAACTACTATTTATTTTCTTGTACAAGAACTTTTTGAACAAAATTCAAGTGTCTAGCTTGAAATCAATTAAATGTAAGTCTATTGTTGTATAAAATTTCGGTAGGCCTATTGTCGTCTAAAATTATGATATGCCTCCTCAATTGTGTGTCAATCTAAAGGCAGGCGGCACACAGAGATATTTGTTTAAATCAAATTCGTAGTAAATTCAACAAATCTATGGAAGCAAGTCATGTTGTTTTGTTCTCTGTCGCGAATAGAGATCCGTTGTTGGACTTCAGATAAGCCGTTACAAAGCGCCATCAGCCCAGAGCGATCCAAGGAGTCTGACGTATTTCTAACACTCAGAGAATGCCTAAGAACTGGCCAGCAAACAAAGAGATCGGATGCTCAACTGCCTAAAAGAAGAATTTCAGTATGATTTAAAAAGGTAAAGAAGTCTCCCCTCTGTGACCATCCTTTGAAAAACAATTTTTCACGACTTATATATGCTTTCGATTTTGGTGATAATTTTAAGCGAAGTTGGGCAAGTAACTAAGTACACAAGTTTTAAAGTGTTTTTACTCAGTTACAGAGTAAAGTATCAATGTTTAGCAATACCTTGCCCTCACTGGGACCGTTGAAAATGTGCTAAACATGCCACAACCCATTAGTTTTGACACCTTGTATGCATAAACTCAACAAAACTCTAACTCCAATACTTTGATTCCTTTTTGCAATTATAAACTCCATAGAACTTTGTAATATGGCCAATATTTTGGCTAATGGAATCCATCTCACACAAGCATAAGCATATGTCTAAAGTATAGACTTTGTTGGCAATATTTTTTGAGACCCAAAAATATTGCATTGTGTAGTGGATATCATTTGCACAAGTTGTATCTTTTCTTTTACAACTAAGAGGCCAAGACTTTTTTGCCTATAAAAGAAAAGGACATTAGTTCATTTTAAACACACCAATAAGACTTGAATCTTCATTTCTTGTTTCTTCATTTTCTCCTTTATTAAGAGTGTTTTGTACGAGAGTTGAGTGTTGGGAAGCACTTGTGTGAACTCTTTTATTGAAGTGATCTTGCGAGGTTATTCTCTTAGGGTATTTGGTATTAATTAGAGTATTTACTCTAATTTTGTATTCTCTTTTATACTCTTATTGGTATAGTAAAATTGCTCCTCTCCGCTTGTAGACGTATGTCACTTTGACCGAACCACGTTAAATTTATGTCTACTTTATCTTCTTTAATTGTCATTATTATCAACTTGCATTGTCTTTGTTATTGTCATTATAACATTATTTGACTAATTTCCGCACTACCTATGTTCCCGATCCTAACAAACTTTATTAAGTCCATGCAAATTATCCCCTTTTGGAACTCATAACTACATAATCTCCTAGTGAAGCAAACATATATCCATGCTTGAAATATAAACTGTAAAAAACAGAAACTCATAACAAGAGTAAAGATGTGAAAAGAAGAATAAATCTGTTACCATAGGAACCAATTGTTTGTCTATAAAAAGGAAATAATAGATTGTGTTCCCCTCTTCTCTAAACTTTTTTTTTGGTACTAATCTTATTATTTATTTACAGCTTCTGAAAATCTAGTTGATCTTCCTTCCTTCTTGAGCCTTGCCTTCAAACTACAACTTGAGCTGCAGCTAGCCTAGCAATGGGCACCCTGTTTAAGCACATGCATTATACAAAAACCATTAGCGAATCGCCAATTAATATAGTCATGTACGCCAACTTATATAGTCCTGAACACGATATATTTTCAGTAAGGTTTTGGAAAAGTTACGCGAGATTCTAGAAATCAGTAAATTACAGTTTCAGCGAGGTTACCTGAATGGAGAGCAAGAAACATAGTCCAATCCAGCCTCGGCGAAAAATGCAACTGAAGAGGGCTCCCCACCATGTTCTCCACAAATTCCAACCTGTTATATCTCAAGATTTTAATCAATGAACAAAAAGAAGCCTTACACTTTGAACTAAACTTTGAACTAAACACTAAGAATGTAGTACCCAAAGGGACAAACAACTGATAATGACGAGGAGAATGATCCAACAGGACCAAGAAGTTAAATGGAACTTGAGAAAATTAAAGTCTCTTCTAGGGAATCACATTCAAGAGTTTAACTTCTATACACTAAGAGCTAACAAAGTAAGGTCATTTAAAAAATAACTCCAGGCTACTACCCATAAAAAGTGAAACTAGCGTCTTGGATGTTAAATGACACGTAGTGTAAGATTTATTTACAGTGTTAGCGTATACAAGGTAAATCTCTTATTCAGCTTGTAACTGACCTTCAAGTTTGGCCTCGCTGCACGACCTCTTTCAGTAGCCATCTTGATGAGTTGGCCAACACCCTTTTGATCAAGGACCTGAATGACATTAAATCTTCAAGTTTCAACATGCTGGTTTCCAATTTTTTGCATATCACACGGAGAGTAGTTTGAGATATGACAAGCTAACCTCGAATGGATCATGTTGGAGGATGCCTTTGGATAGGTATATAGGAAGAAACTTGCCTACATCATCTCTACTGTACCCGAATGTCATTTGCGTGAGGTCATTGGTCCCAAAGGAGAAGAACTCTGCTTCATTAGCAATCTATCACCAGTTTACAGAAAACATGGAGCATAAGCAAAGCAATATAGCAACGCGGAAGCTTTTCTAGAGTAGAAGTTGGACATTTCATCGTTGTGGCTTGTGTAGCATTGGGATCGAAATATATCATTGAAGAGATTAGCAAGTTCATAATCTTTAATCACTAGTAAAATAATAGAAAAAAGACATACCTCGTCTGCAATCAAAGCAGCTCTAGGAATCTCAATCATGGTGCCAACCTTATAATTCAACGAGGTACCCATCTCCGAGAAAACCTTTTTGGCAACATGACGGATTAAACCGACTTGATGACTTAATTCCTGTCAATTAAAGATGCACTGTCACTTTGAAATTTATTTCTCAGAAGGGTTGGTATAATGGAAACAAAAGTATAAATCCATTTATAAAAATAATCGACTCAACCCCTTTTTATATGCTTCATAAAACGAAAGGACAATGATATCTCTTTATTCTTGATCGTCAACTATATTCAAGATGTAAGAGTACAGTCCACATAAGACATACCTGAGGTGTTCCAACAAGGGGAACCATTATCTCTGGAAAGACGGAAATGCCCTGGTTGCTCATAGCTATAGCAGCTTGAAAGATTGCACGAGCCTGCATTTCTGTCAGCTCAGGGTAAGATATACCTAGCCTGTCAAAAAGAAAAACAAACATTGAGAGATGCTAGCAGAACGTTTTAAGTAATTTGGTTCTGGATTTTGAGAATAAAAGAGGTACTGCATTGCCTAACTCAGAAATCGTACTGGCACTACCTGGACCAAGTTATGCATAGATCGTGGAATTTGTGACATAACTTATGCTCCTCTTTAATATATATACAGGAATCTAACACTCAAGAAATTAGAAACTAACCATAATCTCCTTACTTTTAGAAAACTTCCTAAATCCTTGCGATAAGTAATGCAGCAAAAATAGATCATTTGTTTGTGATGGGAGAAGATCAGACCTGCAGCCTCGAAATCCAAGCATGGGATTGACTTCTGATAATTTCTCAATTCTAGAATAGACATCTTCCTCGCACATGCCTATATCTGTTGTTAGTTCATTGACAATCTCTTCTAGGTTCCCTTCTGGCAAAAATTCATGAAGTGGTGGGTCTAACAGTCGAATTGTCACTGGAAAACCTGAAAATATAGAAAATTTAGTACATCTGATATTCTCTTTGGAAGTTTTATGTCAACTTGGAAAGTTGGACAGCCATTCCACTAGGGCAAACTGAATTCTAATTATGGTTGTATTTTTATGAATACAGAAATGCACGTTTATCTAGCAAGGCAGTGAAATAGAAAATCTGGACACTATTGAAGTTACCATCCATTGCACGGAAAATGCCCTCAAAGTCGGATCGCTGATAAGGCAACAACGAGTCTAGTGCCTCCTTCCTCTGCTCAGGAGTAGCTGCCATTATCATCCTTCTTACAGCTTTTAGCCTTTCGTCTGATGCAAAGAACTGAAAAGAGAGATAAACATCAGCTCACAGCAAATATGAAAAAAAGAATTTCACAATAAAAGATGTGGCACTTCTCTTGAGAGAGTACTGATTATTATTCCCCTTCATTAAAGTAGGCAAGAAAACGGGAAATACCCGAAGAGTGGCAATGTAGATTGCAAAAAATAACAAGAAGTTAGTAACATGTGCTCTGTCCTACATAGACCAATCCCTTGAGCGCCATTATTCCTTGCTGTTAGTGCATCTTCTGGTGTGTCAGCATTTGCCATAACCTAATCCATTGGCAACATATTCATGATCAGTTAAAAGTATCATCAAAGTAACTTATGAAGCATAATACTACTGTATATCCTGCGGCACCTTGATGCGCCTTATCTTATCGGCCCAAGACATGAAGATCTCCAAATCGCCAGTCATAGCTGGAGGCGCGAGTGGCTGTTTGCCCAAGATTACTTCACCTGTTGATCCGTTCAGTGAAAGCCACTCTCCTTCATGAATCATTTTGTCTCCAATGATGACAACCTGCATTCAACTGGTTAAATGAGTCCTTCCAAGTTCCATTATGTTTCATTTTGAGTAGTATAGCCGATTAGCCATACCTTTTCTGACTCATTCACACGAATATCAGCACACCCGGACACACAACATTTACCCCAGCCACGGGCTACAACAGCTGCATGAGATGTCATACCACCTCGTGCAGTTAAGATCCCAGCAGCAGCATGCATGCCTCCGACATCCTCTGGACTTGTTTCAGTTCTCACCTTTATATGCCATAAGGGAAAAGATCAATTTCAAGAACGGAGAAACTGTTAATTGCGCAAGGCAAGAATGTTTTGAATGTTGTTTCCAAGAAATCCAGCTTCATTAAGTCAATAAGCTGAAACCCTGATGTTGTATCGATAAATGGTTGATGAGAAGATATCAATAAACAATGTCTTAGTTCGAGTTACCTCCCTACAAACACTCCCCTCCCCCTCCACAGGACAATATAAAAGAAAATAAATCATGGATAATTCGTATAAACAAAGATAATACAGGGTAAGGTGAGGAAATACCAAAATAGCACTCTTCCCTTGTGCATGCCATGCTTCAGCATCTTCAGCACAGAACACAACCTGTCCCACTGCTGCCCCAGGAGAGGCAGGAAGGCCATTGGCAATCACCTTGTCTTTATAAGCCGATGGATTTTCAAACTATGACAAAAAAAAGAAGAAAATAAGTATTTATCTCTACATTTCCAATAAACTGATGAGCATAATGCATCATCTAAAAAGTTCAAGCGAAGTAGTTCTTGTTGCCTATCCGGAAATGATTATCCAGCAAATCCCTTTTGATGTACGGTCAAAATGGGTTACTTAAATAATACCCAAAGTGCAGACTATTACCTTACGTCGGGGCTACTAACTGATACATTCTAGAGTTGACTATTCTCTAAAAGCAAAAAAGAGTTATTGCATAAGTGCTACATCACACTCCATGCAAGATTTACCAACATATCCGGACCTGGGGGTGAAGAAGCTGGTCTAGATGCTGTGGCTCCACCATCTTTATAGCTATGCGCTTGTCAACAAGTCCCTCATTCACCATGTCAACTGCTATCTTTACAGCTCCTTGACCCGTACGCTTCCCTGTTCGGCATTGTAACATCCACAGTCTATTTTCTTGAACAGTGAATTCGATATCCTGCCATTCGGCAAAAAAATAAACAGAAAAAAGATTCGTATTAATGTTCTGATTTTCTATTAAGTGGAGATGTATAAATTATTTAACCAACTCTGAAAATGGAAAGGTAAAACAACTAAGCAAGAATATGCTGTAATCAAACATAATACCAGAGGTTTACCATCATATCTTTATAATGCCGCTCCAAAATCTCACAGTTCTCAACAAGCTCCTTGTACGCTTCGGGCATACACTCCTTCATTGTGTCCAAGTCCTGAGGTGTTCTAATTCCAGCAACAACATCCTCTCCCTGATTAATGCAGTTTTATCAGATTTTTTGACAAAAATATTAGACATTCCTAAAACTCAAATGCACCATAAATTGAACTAAAGTAGCATAATTTTAGACCTGAGCATTGACTAAAAACTCTCCATAGAGCTTCTTCTCGCCGGTACTTGGATTCCTAGTGAAGAGAACACCTGTTCCCGAAGTGTTACCCATGTTCCCGAACACCATGCATTGAATGTTTACTGCAGTTCCTTTAAGTCCTGTTATCTGGTTAATGCTTCGATATTTGATAGCTCTTGGACTATCCCAAGAATCAAAAACTGCTTTGACCGCCAACTCCAACTGCTTTTTGGGATCTGTATACAGAGTCATAACCACAAAGTTTACTCTCATAACCTTTGGAGTTTGCTTTAAACCTAAAAGATGATCTTTTTAGGATGCAGGCCATCAGTGAAAGATGGTTGTGGTTTACAATACCTGAAGGAAACTTTTCACCCTTAGCTTCAAGGTAAACATTTTTGTACTGCTCCACAAGCTGTTTAAGATCAGATGCTGTTAGCTCGGTATCAAGCTTCACTCCTTTGGCGTCCTTCAATTTCTCTAACTTCTCCGCAAATAATGAATGTGGAATACCCATTACCTTCAATTAAACAGAGGACCGTGAGAACCAGAGATAAAATCTACTAATAGATTTTGACCAGCAGTCTGTTTCCCTTTCAAGAAATGTAGGAAAAATTGAAAAAAAGAAGGAAATGGATACAAGAATTTGAGAAATTAGAACTTGATGAGAATACTCACCACATCCCCAAACATGTCAAGAAATCGTCTGTACGAGTCATAAGCGAACCTCTCTCCACTTTTGGCAGCCAAACCAGTAACCACTTCATCATTGAGTCCAAGGTTCAAAACAGTATCCATCATCCCAGGCATAGAAATCTATAAGTAGACCAAGCGAATTTTAGCAGTAGTACAAATAGAAATTAAGTAAACTGCATAAATGATAAACCTAGTTAAATGGACTAACATGCATAACGTCTAGCCTTGAACTAATCTTCATTCTCAAATTGTCCAACTAGAAAGACTAAAGCTTATGTCCAACCAATCAGGAGAATCTTTTTATTGCTTTTACTTAAAAGGAAGATTATCCACAAAAAGATGTCTAAAGAGTCACTTGACTAAACAAGCACCTCTTGAGCACTCAAAATATACATCACAATTTTTATATTCAATAAACAAGATCAAGGATTTTTGATTCAATAATATGAATTATCACAAAATGCGGAGTATAGGTGTACTGTTATAGAAGCAACAACAACAATAATAACAAACCCAATGAATTCCCACAAGTGGGGTATGGGGAGGGTAAGATGTGGTAAGGGTAGAGAAGTTGTTTCTGATAGACCATCGGCTAAAGAAATGATGAAAAGAAGTAAAGGCAACAAGTAATAACAACAACATAAAAAGAGAAGACCGAAGCACACTGTTATAGAAGCCATGCTCCTAAAAATGATTTCTTAGGAAGAGCGAGATATAAGCAAGGACTATGGATGATGACATAAATTACACGAATACACAGAAGAGACTTACAGCTGCACCAGACCGGACCGAGAGAAGGAGGGGCTTGGAGGGGTTCCCAAGGAAAGCTCCCATGTTTTTCTCCACTGTCTCTAAACCTTCCAGTATCTCCTCCCACAGTCCGTGTGGAAGCTTTTTCCCATTCTGATACTCCTGGCATGCTTCTGTCGATATAGTAAGGCCGGGAGGCACCGATAATCCAATGCTCGCCATTTCGGCAAGGTTTGCACCTTTACCTCCCAACTACAATACATATACATATGTTCATAATAAGCTTAAGCTTCAAACTTTCAAAATATAAAGAGTTTAAGTTTTATACACTGACAATTTAAATTAGGTCAACTAAAAAATAACTACACATAACTGCGTAAATTAGTGAAATTAAGGCAGACTACAATAGATTAAATTAGACCGATATTGTAAACTAAAAATTATGTTGTTAGTATATAAAAAGGCAGCCTGGTGCACAAAGCAACTCGTGTTCACTCAGGTCCGGAAGGGTCGCACCCCAAGGGTTATAACGTAGGCCGCTCACTTAACACAAGTATCAGTAGGTGATTACACTACTCGAACCCGTGAAACATAGGTAACACGTATCGTTGCTCCAAATAAAAAGAAGTACTCTAGAAGTGTGCCAGTTTCATAGCATTTGCAGTTAACCTCAAACTTGTGATTTATACCAATATCAGTAATTTGAATGATGAAAGTTCAATAATTATATTTTCTTAGCAACAACAACAACCCAGTATAATCCCACTAGTGGGGTCTGGGGAGGGTAGTGTGTACGCAGACCTTAACCCTACCCTGGGGTAGAGAGGCTGTTTTCGATAGACCCTCGGCTCCATCCCTCCAAGAGCTCCCCACCTTGCTCTTGGGTGAGTCGAACTCACAACTTCTTGGTTGTAAGTGGAGGGTGCTTGCCACTAGTGCAAGCCACTCTTGTCAAAATGACGAGGAAAGAAAAAAGTAACAAAGAATCTATGGGTAAAATTTAGTGCAAACAAATTCTAAAGGCATGTGAATTGTGAAGGAAAGAAAATATCAAAAAAGGAGATGGAAAATAACTTACCAAGGACTTCATGCCCTTGTTTCCTTCGCTCTTTCCTTTTCCAAAAGTGTATACCCTCTGCCACAAAACAAAAAATCGAAACACTGATATTCAACATAATTACAGAAGTATAAAAGGCCATTTTAAGCTAAGCTACGTAAAACATTTTTGGATATATAAAATTCAGCAACATGTACCTGCATGTTTACTCTTGAGGAAAAAACAGATATGTCGAAGTGTAGAATTCAAACAACAATTGTCTCCTAATTCAGTAGGACTAGTTGCCACTGAGTGAAGAATGATCAGTCTCAGTGAAAGAACAAACTTATATAAAGGCACGTGTATTAGGCAAATGTAGGTGTCAGTTTTAAGCTGCCAAATGACAGATTCAACCTCAAAACAAGAGCACGTGTAAGATCTTAGTTTGAAAGTCAAATTTTTACTTAGTTTTTGTTATGTTTCACCAAAATCTTGGGTTTATCCTCAACTATAGCCATTTTAACAGGTCTTTCCTTGGTTGGGTAAAGAGATCCCACTTCCTAAAATCCAGAATTACTAATCAATGCTTGGTTGTTATTTCTTATTTCATAAAATAACACTCACTCGGGGTTTTTATCTGTCACGTTTGCTAAAAAAGTTCGAATCCAAAATATTTATGTTTTAAAAAATTTAAGATATACTCCCTCCATCCGTTTTAGTTTGTGTGAACTTATTTGGCTGAACCCAGAGTTTAAGAAAAAAGAGAAAACTTTTGAACTTATAGTGTAAAATAAGATATATATATTTTGTGTGGCTATAAATTATTACATAAAGATAAATTATTTTTAAAAATAGAAATGGGTCATATTTTTTTTCTCAAACTAAAAAGAAAATATGTTCATATAAATTAGAACGGAGGAAGTATTCATTTTCTCCAATTCCACCTTTATTACTCCTTCAAGGCATATAATCACTAATTAGACTTATTTAAGAAAGAAAAATAGGTATTTAATCGAATATCCTCTGTAAGTAAATAATATTTGTAATGAATATGTCAAAACCTTAGACGAAAAATAAAAAGGGCTGGAGTGGTCAGTACTACTGTCGAAATCCCTGCATATGCGGAAATCTCTATATTACTATGTGCATAATAATAAACTGTTGAATAAAAATTTGAGTATTAGTATTACATAGCTTAAAACAACTAAAATGACAAAACCAAATTTCATACAATAAACGAACTTATGTTTTGTTTAAACATAACCGCTAATTTTAAAACTGACCAACAATAAGATTTACTTTTTATATCAAGCCTAATATAGTAACTTGAAAAATAGAGTTAAATTATTTACATTGACAATACATATAACTTTAATTAATTTTTAATATATTAAACTAAACATCTAACAAATATAATCCCTGCATTAGTAATCATTCCATCAATCTCTGCATTAGTAATCATTGAAAAATGCGAGTAAGTACCTTTTTTGTAGTTGAAGTGGGATCTGAAACAGGAGTCAGAATTGCCTGAGGTGGAAGAGAACCAATATTTTGCTTTCTGGAATTTGAAAATCCATTTGCTTCTTGATTGCACCTAATTACTTTACCTCGATTAGTAGAACTATACCACCAATTCACATGTATGTTATTTGCTTGAAATAGTTGAATCTGCTGCTCTGTATCCTTTTGTTTGACTAATTTTCTCATGTACATGTCATTTGTATTTGACTTTAACAATAATCCCTTCATAGCTGAAGTCATCAAATCCTACACAGAAAAAAAAAACTCCCATGCTTTAACAAATAAATATTAATAAATGAAATTTGCAACTAATGAAAGTACTTCTAACATGAACTGCAACTTAATATCGGACATAGAACTGAAAACACACAGCTAAATTATGTGATCAGCAAAAGATGCATACCTCTGTTGTGATTAAGTTTGAGAAGAGCTGAAAGTTCAAAGATATTCAGTTATTTCTGAAATCAACAGAAAAAATGGTTACAGGAGGACTAATAGTAATACATCAAAATATGAACGAATTAATAGTAACAAAAAAGAAGAGCATTATTTGTGGACGATATTAGAATGGCATGATCAATAATGGCGTTAGTCTTTTTGCAAGATGGTTAACTGTGACTTTGACTAATTTGGAGGGAAAAAACACTTGTGATATAATAATGAATTTCCAAAGTTGCCCTTCTTCAATCAGAGCCCTATCTTCTTCTACTTGTATTTGTGTTAAAATAAATTATTAAATATATATACATAGGAGTATTAGATTTAGAATTTAATTATTAAATAATATTTTAAGTCACCGTTTAAAAATTTACAATCTATAAAATTAAAATTTTGACTCCACCTCTATATCATATACACGATGCAAGTTGAGTTAGTTATGTATGGGCCAATTCATGGCATGGCACGCATCTCAACTCGACTAATAATATTGCTTGGAATGTTTTTCATGATACTATTTTTATGTTTTGCTCTTTTGTCAACTATTTAAATACCCTCTATTACAGTTTTTTTCTTAATAAACTTTTACCTATTTCAAGCATCCAGTTGCTTATTTTTTACCAAATTGCTCTTAGTTATACATTTTCTTATGCTTTCACATCTCTAATTTTGTTTTTTAAAAAGTGACTAAAGATAGACAAACCAGGACACATAAAATTAAGCTAAAGTCATTAATCCAAAATTATGTTAACAGTTCACTTTTAACTGTACGTTAATGTATGAAATTAACCCAAATTTCTCTTTCATATATTTGGTTATGCTTTTTATAAAGTTGATATGATATTGTTGTTAGGAAAAAATCTGAACATAATTTGATGATATAATTGGTTTAGTATATTTAGCAGTTGTACGTAATACCAACAAAGGGGGTAATGCTATATGTGTAATAGAACATTAAAGTATGGGAAAAATCTTATATATTTTTCAAATTTGAAGAAGTCCATTTGCTTTACTATTAATTACGACACTTTTTTTCTTGAATGTGCTAAATACGATAGTACAATTTTAAGCATAGTCTTATGGTACAATCCAATTGGGGGGGGGGGGGATCAGTCTAGTAAAGCATTATGAATGATGCTTAATTTATGATTATGATGATGACCTTTAAGGAGATAAAATACATAGCAAAAATGAAAAATAGAAATCAACAAAAATCAAAATGTGTTCTGAAAAAATGGGACCCCATCCACACTTGTTGGAATATACTTTTTCACCAAAGAATTTGTGCCACGTGGCATTCCTCCTAACACACATAAAAATAAAAATAAAAATAAAAATAAAATATTTCCTTCTTTGCCATTGGGGTCTCCAGAGAATGAGGAAGATTCTTCTTGGCAAATTTATTTGGACATTTATGAAACATAAATATAGGACCCTTTTTATTTTAAAATTCAACAGTTCAATAAGAGATGGGGAAAAAGATTATGGGAACAAAATTTCAAGAACCACTATAAATTTGAAGCTGAAAATTATTCAGCCACTAGATTGAGAGATAGTATATACTTTACCATCTTTGTCAAGATCTTTCTAGAAAAGGGGGTCTAAATGCCTTTCAATCTGAAAAGGAAAATCTCTTTATGAGTTTCTCATTTTTTTTATTGTTTAATTTGCCTTTCAAGCATTTGGTTCAAAAATGACAAATAATCTAAATATTCATAATTCTTGAATGCCACTTGTCCCAACTACAACACATAACCATGATAATACAATTTTTTGTCATTTATCCTTTTTTATATCACTTGTTTAGTAAATTATTCTCTTTTTATTTCTCTTATAATTGATGGACATGTTAAATCATGGTCTAAATTTTTTTTATAGCAAAAGTAAAAATATTATGAGAGAACGTTAGACTACGATCTTAATTTCGCACAATTTAATATTTTATGAGCAAACTAAAAATAATATAAATAAACATGAAATATAAATTTAATGTTGTTCGGGAGGAGTAATTTTCCAAATTACTATATTTGTATTTGCACAATTTTTTAAAATAGGGAAAAAAACTTATAATAACTTCAAAAGAGTTGCGTAAATGCACCCTTTACTATGAAAAAGGGGCGATTGACAAGAATTGCCCTATACAGGGTTGGTCTGTAAATATTATTTTTATTTTGAAAGTATTTAGAAACGACTACCGATCCCACACATAGTTATTGTTTATCAAGGATTTTCTACCAGGTTAGTAGATTATATAGTATATTTACTCTACATATATCGTTAATTGTTCACAAATTCTATCCGGCTGGCATAGTCTTGTGATTATTCAATTGTTCACCAAACTATATCATATTTGCATAACTTTGTATTAACTGCATTCGACCAATGTATTATATTGTTCACAAATTTTACCCTGTTAGCATGATTTTGTGCTTGTTCGATTATTTACCAACACTTCTACGCTGGCATGACTTTATGTTATTTGCAATTGACATATTTGTTAAATTATTCATTAAAGTTTACATGATCGGCATAGTTTTCCTATGTTGTTTAACAAAGTTTTTTTTCGAAATTGCAATTCTAATTTCGGTCAAACCACTCTAAATCTGCTCCAATGATCTCAAATTTGAAACAAAATCTCCAAATAGCAACACAAACGACCCCCAATTAAGGTTGTCCAATGGGGCGGGTCGTCCCGTCGCGTCCTGGTCCCGTCCACGTATCTCGTCTCATCCCGTCCCGACCTACTTAAATCTAAATGGGATGGGCCAATGTTAAACGGTACACGGGATGGGACATGATGCCCATTTCGTCCATTTATCCCGTCACGTTTATCCCGTTTCCGTCCCGTCCCGTGTGTTTTTTAATTTTTTTTTAAATATAGCCGTTGGGCAGCGGCCTCCATTGGAAATTTAGCCGTTCCCAACGGCTATAAACGGCCATATTTGCCCCCCTCCCCCCTCCCCCCTCCCCCCAAAAAAAAACTTTTAGTATAACCCCTAAATTTATTAAATTATACTTTGGCCCTATCTTTAACTATTAATACCCCACCCTTCTTCATTTTTTCCCACAAAAATTAATCATTCTCTATAAAATCTCTACATTCTATCTATATTATTCTCTCAATTTTCTCACAATCAAGTGATCAACTAAGTTTCAAGTATTTGGGCAAATTTTTGGAGCAACTTTCAAGCTTCAAATTAATTCTTCAAGTATTTGGAGTAATTTTTTGGGCAATTTCTTCAAGTTTCAATATTTAATTACGGTGCACTCGTTCCATCTCCTAATTTTAATATATAATTTTTGCGTATTATTTTAGTGCTTAATTTTTGTGTTTACTTTACGTGTTCTATTTTCGTATTTCATTTGTGTGTTTAATTTAACTTTTTAAATTTAATTTCGTATTTAAATTATGGCACCTAAAAATGTATTTGGCCTATTTTTAAAAAGTAGTAAAGGTGATAGTAGTAGTAATCTTAATCATATTCCTAATCCTAATCCTTCTCCTAGAATTAGAAAACATATAGATGAAATGACTCATGTTGATGAAACTTCATTTTTTCAACCTCCAGCATGTTGTAATATTAATTTCGGAAAACAACTAGATCATGAAACTTTACAAAGACAATTTGGTAATGATATTTTTATCGAGGATGAAGAAAATGAGGATGAAGAATTAGATAAAACACCCACTAGTCCCGCAACACAAGCTCCAACTCAGAGTCAATCTCGGTCTGGAGCTTTACCCCTTGTACCTCCTTTAAGGGGCAAGCCTAAGGGTGAACGTGCCAAAACATCGCTTGTATGGAAATTTTTTTAACATGATAAAGTCAATCAACATACTATATGTGAAAAATGTAAGCAACGATTTGTACACAAGACTAGTGGTGGGACGGGGGGGGTTAGCCAGGCACTTACTTAAGGAGCACAATTCTTTATAGATGCAAGCTCAAATAGAAGCCGTAAAAATTACGGATCCTAGTACTGGTACTGACGCTCCTAGTGGATCTGGCGGGGGTTCTAACTTTTTACAACAACAGCTTAACCCTGCTTCTAGTACTATTTTATGCCCCTATAACAAATATAGAGATCGTGAGAACTTAGCAAAAATGGCGGTTATATGTGGCTTACCTTTTACTTTTCCTTCTCACCCTGCTTTTGTGCATTATATACAAGAAACTTATAATCCTGCTTTTCAAGGTTTTCCTAAGACCACGGTTAGAAATGATGTTTTTAAATTTCAAACCGAATATCTTCAGTATTCATTGTGTATGTTTTTCACTTTGATTGTAAAGTGTCTATCACATCTGATATAGGTTGTAGTCCTAATGGTTATAATTATTTAATTGTTACATGTCATTGGGTTGATCATCACTGGAACATGCAAAAACGTATTATTGGTTATAAATTTATTGATTCAAAATACACTGGAGCATATATTGCAACTATTGTTCTACAAATAGTTAATTTTTATGGACTCATTGATAAAGTTTTAACTATCACCTTACATAATTTTTCTACTAACACAACCGCAGCAAGTAGCTTAAGAACTAGACTTTGTCCAATTAATCCAGCAATTTTTCATGTTAGATGTGCATGCCATATTTTTTAACTTGGTTGTAAAAGATGGTATTAATATAAATCTATGGAAACAACATGTGGTGAAACTGCTCCTTCTACTTCTAAGGCTAGAGTAGAAGTTCTATGGGAAGGTATGGATGATATAACAAGTTTTGATTGCTATATTGATGATGAACTTGATTCTTATCTTAATCAGGGATTGGAAAGTATTAAAGACGAAGAAGGCAACAAACAACTTTTAGCATGGTGGAGGGAGCGTGGCAAGGCTTCTCCAACACTTTCAATAATGGCTCGAGATATCCTGGCTATTCGAGCATCATCAATAGCATCGGAGAGTGCTTTTAGCGCGGTAAGATTTTAAATCGGAGATCATAGACATTTATTAGTGGATGACAGCCTAGAGTTTTTCGTTTTATTCAGAGATTGGATTAATTCAGAAAGAAGAAATCTTGGTTTGGAAAAATTAACCACTAGGGAAGAAGAAGATTACAATGAGATACTTAGCACTGGGAGCGATGACGGTATGGAACTCATGGAACATCATTCAACATTGCCAATTCCAGAACAATGTCCGAGAGAAATTATAGATAAGTTACAACGAAACTATATAGGAGCTTACAAATATTAGTATGATAATTTGTAATTGGCTACTAAGAGGCCTAGTTCAAACAGAACCCTTCCTATAAGGTGGCTACGTAGATTAGGTACTCTTCAAAAGAATTATATTTGTATGTGAAATTTGAAAGTTATATTAATTAATAAAATAAAAGGTTCTAAGCCTTGATTTTTTTTATGAATTGTCTTACACTCTTACTTTGTTACTTAATGGCTTGAAATTATATTAAATAAATTACAACTCTATTATAATTACTACAATATTTCATTATAAGTCTTTTATTTTAATATTTTATAATTCTTTACTTAATTTTCTAATTTTTTTTATAATTTATTAAGTTTTAAAGTTTATTAAATAAGTCAAAAAACTAGCCGTTGCAAACTTTAAAACTTAGTCATTGTCAAAAAATTAGCCGTTGCCAAACTTAATGCTTAAATAATTATTTAAAAAAAAAAAGACCCACTTAAGGCCCGCGAAACCATCCCGTCCCATCCCGTTTGTTAGCGGGATGGGATGGGCCTACCGTTTCGTCCCGTTTAGGCCCATCCCACCACCGTCCCGGCTAAATGTCGTCATGTCCTGTCCCGTCCCGTCCCGTTGGACAGCCTTACCCCCAATTATCAATTTAGTAAAATAATACCAAAATAAGAAGACTCACTTAATCGAAGGATCGACAATGGAGTTTTAATATTTTTAAAGTAAAACACTAAATCAGTGCTTGAAACAAAAATTTAAGCATAAATTATCAACATTCAAATAATTTTAACAATAATTAATTATTAACTTTCAATTTATAACCATAAATAAGAATTTAAAGATTCTTATACCAAGGAACTATGGCATTCTTAATGAAAAAGAAACCTATTTTTGTAACACAAGAAAAATAGGAAATATTTTAAAGACCAGTCCCTTAGGGGGGCAATATGTGTAATTATTGAATGATCTTGATAAAGCTACTTTTTGGGTCGGTTATTGCAGTTGAGCCATATTTTAAATAATATTGACAAAGTAGTCACTTATTAATGCAAAATTTAAGCTGGGACAAAAATATCCCCATCTAAAATACAAAACAACTGCAAAAATGACTATTGAACTTTGAATATGTATAAGTTCAAAATCCAAGAATTATTTCAGGAGTTTAAATGACGTGAAGTTGTAGTTCTCAGTTGTTGGCGTATAATATGAATTCAAAAAACATGATCATTCCTATTTTTTTTTTTTGGATTTTGTACTAGTAAATGTTCAAAAAATAATTATTTTTCTTGAATTTTGTATTTAAAAGTTAAAAATTCATGAAGTATAGTATGAATTCAAAAATCATGAATCATTCTTAGATTTTTTTGGCTTTTGCACTAGTAAAGGTTTGCAAATAAGTTATTTTTTCTGGATTTTATATTTAAAGATTAAAAATTACTGAATATAATGTGAATTCAAAAATAATGAATTGTTCCTGAATTGTTTAGGATTTACACTAGTAAAGGTTCAAAAACTAGGAATCGTTCATGGATTTAATTTAGATTTTATACTATTATTAAATATTTAAAATTGTTAAAGTACACTATGAATTCAAAAATCTGGAATTGTTCTTGATTTTTTGTACTAGTAAATGTTAAAAAATCAGGAATCATTCTTAGGTTTGAAAGTTCAACAATTTTTTTAATTTCAATATTATTTATTGGGATTTTACTTGTCAAAGTTTCGGACACCAATATTGATTGTTGGAGTTACTCCATATTTTAGTTGGGGGAAAACAAGTCAATTTAATCGGATCAGTGGCTATTTTGCTATAATTTAAAAAATGGCCAACTCAGCTAATTGTTACGTAATTATTTGGATGAACAAGTGGGGATTTGCAGTCGTACCCTATATTTGTGTCACCTTTTAACTTGTACCTTATTTTTAAAAATTATTAATTTGGTAGCCAGCGGACAAAAAATCCGTAATAATATGATAATTACACCCCTGACAAAAGCTATAAAACTTGCACCATGCATTAATCGCGTGATCTGCAACCTCATTCGTGAAAAAGGATCTCCTCATCTCCTCTCAGTAGCTTTATCAAAAAATCAGAAACTTGTCCATATTCATCTTCAGAATCACACTTGCATGAAATTGTTTCACCTTGAATCTAAAATTTCATGCTAATGTAGCATGAAATTGTTTCATGTTGAAGCTAAAACTTCATGCTAATGCATGCTGAAGTTATTTATCCTGCAATCTACAGTTTTGTCATGAGTTTTATCTGAAACTTCAGTCTAAACATGCTGAAGTTATTTAGTTCATTTGCTAAAATTTCAGACTAAATATGCTTAAGTTTTTTTAGTTCTTTTGCTAAAACTCCAGACTAAACATGCTTAAGTTGTTTAGTTCATTTCCTAAAACTTCAGACTAAACATACTTAAGTTTTTCAGCTCATTTGCTAAAACTTCAGACTAAACATGCTTAAGTTTTTTAGTTCATTTGCTAAAATTTCAGACTAAACATGCTTAAGTTTTTGTCTTGTAGTATGTAATTTTCTAATGAGTTTTTGCTAATGCATGCTGAAGTTATTTAGTTCATTTGCTAAAATTTCAGACTAAACATGCTTAAGTTTTTTAGTTCATTTGCTAAAACTTCAGACTAAACATGCTTAAGTTTTTTAGTTCATTTGCTAAAACTTTAGACTAAACATGCTTACGTTTTTGTCTTGCAGTATGTAATTTTCTAATGAGTTTTTGCTAATGCATGCTGAAGTTATTTAGTTCATTTGCTAAAACTTCATACTAAAATATGCTGAAGTTTTGTCATGCAGTCTACAGTTTTGTCATGAGTTTTATTCGAAATTTCAGTCTAAACAAGCTGAAGTTTTTTGTAATGAGTTTTTGCTAATACATGCTGAAGTTATTTAGTTCATTTGCTAAAATTTCATACCAAAACATGCTGAAGTTTTGTCATGCAGTCTACATTTTTGTCATGAGTTTTTATCCGAAACTTCAGTCTAAACAAGCTGAAATTTTTTCTAATGAGTTTTTGCTAATGCATGCTGAAGTTATTTAGTTCATTTGCTAAAATTTCATACCAAAATATGCTGAAGTTTTGTCATGCAGTCTACAATTTTGTCATGAGTTTTATCCGAAACTTCAGTCTAAACAAGCTGAAGTTTTTTAGTTCATTTGCTAAAACTTCAGACTAAACATGCTTAAGTTTTTGTCTTGCAGTATGTAATTTTCTAATTAGTTTTTTCTAATGCATGCTGGAGTTATTTAGTTTATTTGCTAAAATTTCATACCAAAATATGCTGAAGTTTATCGTGCAGTCTACAATTTTGTCAATAGTCTTTTATTAAAGAAGGACAAAATCATCTTTTAAAAATATTTTTAACAAAAAAATCATACGGATGCAAATGGAAAAATAAAACGGCTATAAGTTAAAAAGGGTGCCCCATGCAATTTTTAACAAGTGCGCGTCAATATTCAAAAGCCCAAAAATAGCAGGCGCCAATATTCGGGTCTTGGACTCAGTCGGGTAATCTCTTCTAGGGGGGGGTTTTTTGGTCGTCTTCTAGGGTTTTACCAGCACATAGCCGTACTTCCAAGCTCCGTCCTCACGAAACTCGTCAATTTAGTCCAAAGGGTCGAAATAATACCGCCCAAATCTCTCCCCTATGTTCTTTATATGCTGCATTTTGCGTTTCTTGGTGTTATATACTGGAAATGTTATGGATATGGTTCTCCACTGGAAAAGTTGCTTCACATCGAATGCTCAAAATGGAATCTTTAGCCTCATTCCAACGTCTATGTTCACAAATTCAATATTTTTCTCATGACCCACAAGGTTCTTTTTCCTCTAGACATTACCAGAAGTTTCCAGATAGTTCCATTGAATGTTTTTCTGATGACCCACAAAGTTATTTTTCCTCAAGAATCATCCTTACCCCTAGAATTGTACATAAAACTATATCAAATTGCCGTTCTGACATTCTTGCATTTTCCTTTTTCTTATGGTGTGCAAAACAACATAATTACTTTCATGACAGGGCCACATTGACCCATATGATTAGTATTGTTTCTCGGTTGACACAGAGGTTTAGAACAGTGAAAGGGATAGTTAAGGAATTGGAGGAGGTTGGTTGTGTAATAAAGCCACAAACTTTGATGTTTTTGTTGAGAATTTACTGGTTTGGCGGAATGTATGATAGGGTCTTCGAGGCGTTTGAGGAAATATTGAGTTATGGTTATACTCCAAATACTTTTTCTAGGAACATTGTAATGGATGTATTGTTCAAGATTGAGCGTGTCGAAGTGGCACTTAGAGTTTTGAAAGAAACCCAGGTTCCAAATTTTTTAACTTATAGCATTGCTGTGTGTAACTTGTGTAAGCTCAATGATTTTGTTAATCTTCAGGATGTGCTTAAGATTATGTTGAGGAAAAGCTATTATCCTAATGAGGAGACATTTTCTGTGATTTTGAGTTGTTACTGTAAAAGAGGTCGGATAGCAGAGGCAAAACAAATATTAGGTCTAATGATGGTTTTGGGTGTTCCTGTATCCGATAGAGTTTGGGGTATATTAATAGATGGATATTGTAAAGCTGGCAACATGGATGCTGCGACTCACTTGCTTGACAAGATGGTAGAGAGTGGCTATTCGCCAAATGTTGTAACTTGCACGTCGTTGATCAAGGGATTTTTTGAGTCCCAGATGCCAAGCAAGGCATTTGGGATCTTGAATACCATGGAATCAAGAGGATGCTTCCCTGATTTGGTTCTTTGTAACGTGTTAATAGATAGCCTCTCTAAAATGGGAAGGTATGAAGATGCAACTAATGCTTTCTTCCTTTTGCGGGAGCAAGGACTAACACCCGATTCTTATACTCTTTGTTCTTTGATTACAACTGTCTGTCTCTCTAAGCAATATGTTGAATTACCTCTGCTCATAACTGGCTTCGAGATCCAACCTGATTTAGTTGCATGTAACTCTTTCCTTAGCTATTTCTGCAAAGCTGGTTATCCTGCTGGTGCTATTGAATTTTACAATGACATGATGGATAGAGGTTTCCTAGCAGATAAGTACACCTTTGCCGGATTACTGACTGGATTATGCAGGTCAGGTAGGATAGGAGAGGCAGTCAAGGTGTACTGTGGACTTGTTAGAAGTCACGTTGGGCTTGATTCTCATATAATTACTGTGATAATAAATGGGCTAATAAAATCTGGTAAATTTCACAAAGCTGTTAGCTTAATCAAGAAAGCTGCTTCAGAGAAGTCCCAACTGGATGATGTTTCTTACACTATTGCCATTAGTGGACTACTCACTGGTGGTCAAGTTGGAAAAGCATATGCCATGTTCCTCCAAATGAAGGAGGTTGGTCTAGCGCCAAGTAAACAGACCTATAATCAGATTCTCTCAGGTTTTTGTAAAAGAAGTGATGTTTGCATGGTTAAAGAGATCCTACTTGAAATGGTTGATGCTAGTATTGAAGTTGACCATTTTAATCTGAGGTTGATGAAAAATCTCCTGTATAGATCCCACCGCCATTCTGCTTCATTCTTAACTCTATTAACTAATGTTTCAAATTCCGGAATCCTTCCAAGGGAAGCATACAATGAAATGACCAATGAACTGGTTCATCATGTAAACGTCAGAAATGTGCACGCGGGCACGTTTACTAACCTTGATGTTGGCACATCCAGCTCAGATGAAACCCAGGAGTTGGCTGTTGCAGTCGGTTGAGATGACTTGATTTGGCAGTTTATTCTATGTATATTAAAGTGCACTAATCGGAGCTTACTCTCTCAGAATAGCTAAGATGATGAGTGATCTAAGAATGAGGATTCCGTAAAGGTACCGCCTAAACTCCATCTAAATGATCGACATGTTCAAATGGACTGCTGTTCTGTCAGGTTGCTGGTTTTAGCGTTTTCTTTACAGTTTTTTCCCTTTTTCCTCCTTTTCTGGGTCACTCAATTTGGTTCTAAAAGAGTGGTCACTGTTTATAGGATTTGAAAAGAAGTGGGGAGAAGTGGGGGTTTCCGGGGGATTATGTTCTGTGTGGGTAAACAATTGCAATTCTTATAAATATAAAGTTGATCTCAACTTTTGGAGATTTTTCTTCTACTTTTGAACTGTAAGTTGGTTTTTCTATTTTTATTGATCTGAGATGAAATAGGTTGTTGAACTCCTACGAGCTAGTTATCTCCCTTTTGATGCGCGATACAGAGCATATACTTTGGTTGTTATAGAGATCCATAAATAAAGAAGGCTTTAAAAGGAACTTATAAGCCAAAAATTTTGTGAATATAGACTCTTGGAATTTTGAACTCACGACACTACACTATGTTGTCTCACTGATCCTGTTGATTTGTCTGTTGATATATTTTTTACGAGCAAGTGTTTTAATCATAGGTGTTGATACGAGGGATAAGATCATATTTGAGCTTAGAACTTTACATTTGCAGTAGAAGTATTGAAAAACTGCAAAAGGGACCTGGAATTAATCTAAACTTTGGTTGCTGTTTTGGCTGTATATTGTGTCATTACTGCATTGAAAAAGATCAATATGTAGAAAATTTGAAACTTCATAGACCAAATAAACTTCATTTCAGAAATTCTTTCTTGTTAGGAGTCCATCTGACTGTCTGAAGTGATTTCGACTGTAATATTTACCGTTGGCATGATTTGCAGTGACAGTTATCCAGTGAAAGCACCAGAGATATGACTAACGAGTGTAAAGCTGGATTAGGTCACTAGGCGGATGCTTCTTTTGTCTTCCAGGTAAGTGCCCGAAAGAATAAACTATCGTTTTGAGCTATAAATGCTCTCTGGTGCTGGCGTATCAATGTCATTTTTCCTTTACTGAGTGTAGGAGGAGGATATCGAACCCTGGAAGAGTTGCTGGAAGTGATAATACAGGAACCGGAATCCATAAAATATGGTATGTATAGTGTTACCTCCATATAACATGATTGATTTGCAAAGATTTTGATTAACTCACTCTCTCGTGCAGGTTTGGTTTGCTAATTGCTGAGTGATACTATAATACCTTGCTTGTGTTATTTGTCAAATGGTGTTAAAGAAGATTTCATGTAGCCTGGGGCTCGGCTCGATTGTTCTTGCTGCTCTGACAGCCAGAGATTATGAGCAAGGTGGAGGTACTGAATTTACCTAACTGAATGCTTTTGTCTGTTATGTTTCTATAAAGCTTGGACTGTCAGTGTGTGTGGTTGGTGACTGCGAGATGTTGCAGAAGCAACATATCAAGTTGCTTTATTTTGTGTGATTATCACTGGGTGGAGTCTGAACTAGATCTTCAGTGGAGAAGCCTTTGACTGACTTAAGGAGTACAGAAATTATGGTTATTTGATAGCAAACACTAAATGTTTCAGCCGCGGATATGGTTAGGCCAACTGAGCTTTTCCACGAGTTAGCTATTGCGGGCAAAATTTAACATTTATACCTGCTATTTGCTGCAGTATTGGAAATTTCTGTAGCTAAAGCTCAGGAGGATGGGTGCACTGCTGGAGGAGAGATGGGTATTTTATTTTTTAGAATTTTGAAAATCCAAGAATAAACCAAAAAAGAAAAGAAAGAACAACAACAATTATGCCCAGTCCCAAACAAGTTGGGGTCGGCAATATGAATCCTCATTCTTTTTATTAAACTCAACTCATATCATCATTAGCAAAATAAAATAAACAAAGAAAAGACCAAAAAAAAAAAAACAGAAAATAAAGAGAAGAAAAAAACAAACAGAAAAAGGGGAAATTAATTAAAAGATAGGTAATGTCAGCGTGAACTGGTCATGCCGAACATGATTACTTTCATCCAAGTTCCATTTATATATGTGCTCTGTTGCCTAATAATTATTAGTCCTATTCATTAATCATTATTCTGATGAACTGTGTATCTTGTTCTTCAACGTTGCAGCAATACAGTCTTGAGAAGATGGCGTTGTTGCACCCCATGAAAGCTGGTATATGGCTTATCCAACCGGGATTGTACCAGATATAAAACACGTCCTGCTAGGCCAATCTCCCTTGCATTGTTTTTAAAAGCCATCGCTTCCTCGCTTAAAGCAATGAGCGATGCAAAGCCTGGGATTACCACTTCACAGGTGAAGCTATGCACTTCATAGAAATATGTGTTTTCAGAGAACGAAATACAAACTAATCCAACGAGAAACGACATGTTCTTTGAATCTCAAGGCATTATTGTACTGAAATTGGTTATTGCAATTGCAATTTGATCACTATAGTAAATCAATTTATGTTTGCTACTTTTTTGTCGTGGATTGTGCTTTTCACTTTCCGCTTTTCGCATCAAGCCATAGGAACCTTGTCATTTTTTTGCGCTTTTTTGCTTTATTAAATGCTTATTTCTTTGTCTCAAGTTGGTTTATTGGCTTAATTAGTTGATATAAGAAAATTTAACCAGTTTTATAATGCTTCAAACATAATTCTTTGGAAACCAAAATAACCTACCGAAGGGAAGGGATGCAGTCTCTCCCTTGAAAAGGAGAGGGTGGAGAAGACGAAAACTGCCTTTGCTCAAGTTTTTTGCTTCCTGCGCCCTTACTAGTAAAAAAAAAAAAAAGGCTCTTCGACCAAGAAGGCATTCTAGTAGGAAGGCCAACCACTACATAAGTCGTCATTCGTCCGGGAGAGAAGCAGTCTACCTTTCTTTGATCCCTTTCCGGGGCAGGGAAGATGATACAAACTTCATTTTTTGATATGTATTCTTGCATAGGAGTTTAACATTTTTCAAATGAATATCAATTCTATCATGTATTACACCAATACACATAACTATGCACTATATGATTAATGATATGATAAGTGCAGTTATAGAACTTGAGCAAATTCTCGCTGAAAGAGTAGTGAATAGCCTATCATTTGAGGAACCGTTGTATCTGATGATTACATGATATGTACAATTTAATGAAAATTCACTAGCTGTTTAAAAAAAAAAGTCATTTATATGCTGCAGGAAATTCATCGCTTGGTTTGACTCCGGAGAAACAAAGTGAAAAATAATTATTTGACTCGTGAGAAAAGTGAAAATTAATTATTTCAAGGCAGAACGATTGCATCTATTATGAAACAAAACTAATTGCCCATTAGATTTTCCTTAAGGCGCTATTTGAAGAGCTTGAGCTTGACACAAATAGAACATGATTAATAGTTTCAGTTCTCGTTATATCAGTAACAATTTTGATCATTTTTGTCACAAGGGTGAAAGGGGAGACGTGCATTTTCAGTGGTATTAGCAGTTCTGTACCCTGGTGTCTTAGCTTTTTTTTTTTTTTTTTGGTCGGGTGTAACGCTGACGCCCTTGCCATTTTGTACGTACTGCGACAATTTCACTAAATACCTGCTACCTGTCACTGGCACTGAATACCTGCTACCTGTCACTGGCGCTAGTACCGCACAGGTAACTCTGCATACCAATGCCTTGTGTCTTAGGTTGTTTTCAGAGGCCAAGAAAATCATTTTATGTAAGCGTGCAGAAATTGAAGTGCCCAGTATATACAATGTGTCACATAACGTACAAAGAGTGCATTCATAAGCTGCAGATAAGAGATCCTCTCTCTAATGCACAAATTCAGAGAAGATCACAGCAATAGTGAGCACAGTATTGGCCAAGTTCACTTTAAACATATTGTCGATAAAAAAACATTTATTAAAGAAGACAAGGAGGAAAACTCAAGTTTTATTCGAAAGGGAATAGATGATTTACAAAGGCCACACTTAACACTCTTTTCTCTTTTTGTTTTTGCTTTTCTTTTTTATGTTACTTTTTCATTCTTGAAAACAGTCACATATTGCAAGCATAATTGTCCAGACTTCCGAAAGGGGCCACACAAATGCATTATTCATTATGAAGTTTCATGAATCATTATTTTGATAGCTTTAACTCATTCCCTGAAGTGACGTTTAAGTACGGGCATAACGCACAGAAATCCGCTGCTGGATCAGGCTCCTACAAGAAGGACATTCTTTCATTCCCTGCTTCTCATGGAGCTCGTTGCATGTCGTGCATACCACCTGATGAGCACATGGTAGAAAAACCACAGACATCTCCTCGGACAAACACATCACACACGCACGCTCTCGTTTTACCCCTCCATCCCGAGAGTATTCCTCAAAATCTGTCACCGTTGAGGAGATATAAGGCATTTGAGTGTCCTTTTGTAATGAAGCATTTCTAAAGTCTCCCAGTTTGCTAGCATAGCTTCCATCTATGCCTCTTTTAAGAGCGGCTATCTTTGAAGAATCGGTCTTTAGTCTGAGCTGGGATATTTCCTTTTCTAGCTTTTCAATATCATCTTTAAACTTCTGTAAGCTACTTTCAGCTTTTAATTTGGTCATATCCTCCTTTGATTTGGCTGAAGTTTCAATCTGTTCTCTCTCTTTCCTTACTGAACTAGCCTGCCTAAGTAAGTCTTCATTCGCCTTTTCTTCCTGCTTCCATCTACCCTGCAAGACATTGGCTTGTCGGTAAGAGCACAGCTCATCTGGAGAAATCACATTAGTATAAGAACATCAGTTGAAAGTATAAAGATCTATGAAAGACCTGCAAAGCCAACCACTTCCCTTTACCGTTTGTCGTTAGCAAATTCATACTATATCAAAAGGCAAAAACACAAGTGTAAGAGCTATATGGTTCTGATCAGAGACATAAAATTTCTTTGATAAGGTAAACCACAACCCCCACACCCCACCCCACCCCACCCAAAACCCCTCGTTCCCAAAAAGTGACCCTTCCCCACTTTCCCTAGGTGACTCGAACCCCTAAACTCATGGTTGGAGGTATAAGGTCCTTTTCACAAGGCTATCCCTCTCTTGTCAAACTTTTCAAAACATGCTCCATTGGAAACAAATATTCTTTGTGATACTGATTTGCTTTTACCAATACTTTGGCAAGGGTGAAACAAACTCGAAGATCATGTTAAGAGTTAAGAAAATGGAAAATGTGAAGTCTCAAGTGAAGCAAGAAATAAAAATATATCCGTTCAAGCTTCTGCAAAATATTGTAAGAGCCCTCCAACTGCAATGATGCATGTAGGAGGCAAGTGCCAATAACCTATTACTGTAACTCTACATAGTACCATTTTATCTACATTACGTCTCAAGATCCATTTGATAAATTTCTTTAAAAGTTAACCACATCAAGGTATCACATGAGATGTCTTCTGAAACATTATGTCCGTATCAGACATCAATGTCAAAGCATATTGATTTCAACACATGAATAAAAATGCGAGAAGACGCTATGAGAGGTGGAGATACCTCATTCCCATTGTCCTTAGACAATAAGCTATCCCACTTCAAAAACACCCTATTACAAAGTGAGTAAAATGGCACTGCACATACATGCTATGCACACCTACTAACAGAACAAAGCCAAAAGATGCAGAAAAGATCTTGCATTAGTTAGATGCTTCTTGATCCCAACTCTTGCTTATACATATAGAAATTTGCACAGACGAGAGTCAAGCTACTCTCAGATAAAGAATCCAGCAGACCAAAGTTCCCTTGTTCATTTTTCAGATTCTAAAATTACACAAGTTAGTAAAATAAAGAAGAGAGAGAGAGAGAGGGGTTCAAAAACCACGTCGAGTCATTTTTAAGCAAACACATAGAAGAGGTTCATTTATATTATTAGTTTTTTCTCTCAAGTAGGAAAAAAAGTACCAAATCCCCATCTGAGAGAGAGAGAGAGAGAGAGAGAGAGAGAGAGAGAGAGAGAGAGAGAGAGAGAGAGAGAGAGATTAGGTTAATTCCTTATATAGGAAAAAAAACCAATCCCCATCACAGAAGTCAGATTGCATGTAGCTTCTACAGAGATGTCAGTTTGCCAATGACTGATGCACATGTCCGACTGAGGAGAGCCCAGCTACCACAATACCACTTATTCACCGACTTTATTGGGCATTGTATATGACCTTAAACACAATTTACTAGCATTAAGCTTGTTAATTAGCATCCTTTTACCTAAGTTATGCAAAAAAAATTCCTCTTTAAGAATTAAAGGTTAAAGGTCCTAGTACATAACTAGACATTACAGCCTTTTTTACTTAGCTAAAGGCCTATACTTTTTTGGCAAGAAGCATCTTGTGAAGCATTTATGATCTTAAACCCCCAGTAAACATACCTCGAGCTGGTTTTGAACATCTCTAGCTTGCTCCAGCCGTTGTTGCAGTTCCACCAGCTTTCGTCTTTCAGCTATAAGTTCATCCTGAAATATAGCTTTCTGCTTCTCCCAGGACTGGAACTTCATGAGCGTCTTCTTTTCCCTCTGTGATACTTCCTGACAGCTCGCAGCTGACTCTGCTGCACGCAATTTGGCAGCTTCCATTTCCCTCCTTAGTACAGCATTCTCAATTTCAAGCCTACGAACAGTAGCATTAGCTCGTTCGACTTGTCCGCTAGCTTTACACAAGGCATTCTCCATCTCGGCCAGCTTTTTCATGGTATTTTCTTCCAAACTCTGCTTCTCTTTCTTAAGCCTCTCCACCTCCTCTTTTTCTTGCCGAAGTGTCTTAAGCTCAGCTTTGTCTTTACTCAGTCTACGAGCAGCTTGCATAACCTTTTGATTGGCCCATTCTGTCCACTCTTGGAGCTGACCTTGCAACTCCCGAACCCTTGGAACTAACTTCAAAATCATTTCATCTTTCTTGTTTTGAGGAACCCATTGAGCAATAGATTTTTCATTTGGAATCATATTAAGAGAACAAACAGCGCCCTCAGCATTATAACGAAGAGGCATCGGGGTGATGTTGCAGTTGGTAGGGAATGAGAGCGAGAGCTCAGTATCAGCAGTGGGCAATGCAGGTGAAGTATTCACTTGCGGTAATGAAGAAGGCATATTTGCATTAGGTAATGGAACAGAAACATTGACATTATCGGACCCAAATACTGATGTTGAAGAAAATCCATTATTTGTTGCGATACTATGGTGTATATTATCTTGAGTCACAGCAAAACTGGTCTTATTGATCTTTGATGAAGCATTCTTTATATTCATGCCGGCAGAATCTGCCATGGACTTAAGTTTATTATCTAAAACTAAACCACCAAAACCATTGAGTTTCCTACAGACTCCTTTAGAACCATAAGTACGGTAATGTTTCTCAAGATGTAGGGACTTCTGCCTAAGTATGTACTCTCTTTTGGTGATCCCAGACAACTTTCGACTACCAACAAACTCCTCGTCGACGGTTGGAGGATTGGGTGTTCCAACTGCCGTAAATGTTTTATCAACAGTGTCAAACAGAGAACTTGAAGAATCTTTCTCTGAGATCATTCCACTCGGAAAAATGAAGATTTGGTTTTGACATCATGAACTCCGGTCATAGCAGACGCCTCCAACTGAAAGCTATGCCCACAAGTTACAGAAGCGACATTGGAAGTCTCAGACGAACAATGTGCACAAGCAACTGAAGGATTTGTCTTACAGGGAATTCTATTGTTGGATTCGGAACTTTTGGCCTCGGATTGCAAATAAGGCTGCACAGAAGCAGAGGAATTTTCATTCCCATCAGCAACCAAACTACTCAAAGGATCACTTTCCATCGCACAAGCATGAGATACATTCATGTCACATATTAACAAGCACCACATTGCATCACCAGTGCTAAAGAAAGGCCTAACTTCCCGCAGAACACAGACCAATTCAGCCAACACATACTTTTCCATCTGCTGCAAATCCTCAAAATAATGCTCCCTGCACAAGTCAATCTCTTGGCCGCTACGAAGAAAACCCAATGTATTCTCCACTATGTTCGACACAATGTCCTTACAACCATAGCAAATACCAGACCTTAAAACAGCCTTTGTGGCAATATCTTCATTGTAACCAAAGGCCATTATTCTTTTAATTGCACTCCTGAAAATTGTATCCAAGTTGCTCAAGACAAGCTCTTCTAGCTCGGATTCCGTAAGATCACTCCAATCGGCATCATGGAACTCTTCAGTTGTTTCAACTTCCTCCTCTCTAGGCTCACTCGGACCTACTTCAGATGATCCTACGCTGCAAGACAATCCGAGGTCAAGTTTCAAACTTTCTGAGCCGTCTTGCTTCAAGCTACACATATCACAACCATTCGATAACTCATGACTAGGGATCATTCCAAATTTGTCCGCAGAAAATTCAAAATTCGTGCACTCAAAATGCGGAGAGGAAATTATTTTATTTGGATCAGCTAGAGGTGGATCCGCCCTGAATTTCCTCTTATTCCTACTCCCTTTTTCCAAGACTGTCAAAGCCGATGAATATTGAGCCGACGTCGTAGCACATGCCTTTGCAACCATTGATGCCATAACTTAGCTGCCAAAAAAAATTCTTTCTTTCTCAGAATCAACCCATGAAATTAACTCACAATTATTAAAAAATCACAAATGTGTTGACCTCATACCAATGCACATAACTATAACAAAAACACTGAACCCCAGTTCTTAAGCTGTCACAGAACATCAGAAAAAACAAGCTAATAAACAGCTTTTTTTCCAATTGAAATGCTTTTAACAAACCATATCAAACATGATCATATATATTGCTCAAGTCTAAAATCTTATAATCCAAACAAATTCCGCAATCCAAGAACTATACATATGACTTCACAAAAAAATAATAAAATCAACATGAATTAAATAAGTTACTTACATCAAGAACAACAATTACCCAGAAAAAAACTTCCAATACTGAATGAATTTAAATCACACCCATCAAACTTCCGATCAATCCCAATTCAAATCAGCAATCAAAATTAACCCATAATAAAATAACAAAAATAAATTCGACGAATAAAAAAAAGATTCTTTTTTTAGATAAGATCGGTACAAGAGTGTGAGAATTTGATCAAGATTTGATTTTTAAAGATTATTTGATCAAATACATACCAGATTTTTGAGCTAAGGTTTCGAGCAAATCAAAGGTAGGATAAATCTAAGAGCATAGAGAAAAAGAGTAGAGAAGATCCTTAGTTTTTGTTTGGCTTTCTGTTTGTTTCTTTTTATTTTTATTCTTTAGCTTTAATACATTGAACGCCTCTCTCTCTTTCTCTGTCTCTAAATTTTTGGGTGAAATTTTACTTTTTCTTGTTTCTATTTTTCTATTTTTCTATTTTTGTATGTGAGTTATAACTTTAACCAGAGATGTACACATGTAATTAAACTAGACATGGTTAGGAAGAGTCATCACATGGGGTTTGGAACTAACTATGGTTAATATTGTACCAAACCAAACACCAATACTCAAGCTACTCCCACCCCACGTGGAGTTTTTTTTTGTTACAATTTTTTTTTATTACAGAGAGAGTTCAACAACAACAAATCCAGTATAATCTCACCGGTGGTCTGAGAAAGGTAGTGTATACGCAATCTTTGCCCCTACCCTGAGAAAGTAGAGAGGATATTTCTGGTGTACCCTCGACTAAGGAAAGATTAAAAAATAAACAGGATAAAAGGCACATGAAGGCTGAAAAGGAAGGAGTAATAACAATCAGCAATATCAACAAATCAATCAAAAAATTGAAGCGAAAGTAACGACAAGTAAATAACAAAAATATACGCATAAGACTATACAACACTAACACTAAGTAATGCACTAAAATTACTGGTATGAATAAGGCAAATGCTCGACTACCTAACATTCTACCCTAAATCTCAACCTCCACAACTTCCTATCAATGGGCATGTCCTCGGTAAGGTGGAGCATCGCCATATTTTCTCTAATTACCTCTCCCCAATATTTCTTAGGCCTATCTCTATCTCTTCTTGGGCTCTTCAAGGCCAACTTTTCACACCTCTTTACTGGGGCATTTGTACCTCTGCTTTTCACATATCCGAACCATCTAAATCTTGATTCCCGCATCTTATTCTCCGCACAAAGAGTTGGGGAAGGAGAAACAGAGAAAAAAAATAGAATAGCCAAAATTTAATGCGTACACATTGTGTGAGAAATATAGTTCCGCTCACATTAATACCACTAGACTTTGTGTGTGACCTTGATAATAGAAACTAGGCACTAGAAAATTGAGAATAATTTTAAAAGAAAAGAGCTATTGATGCACAACTATATGATACAAACATGACATGCAATGATGTAATTTTCTTTAGAACTTTATTGGTGGCGTTTTTTGATTTTATATTGGTAATAATTGCTTGCAAGAAAGTGTGGTGTATTTGAATTTACATGTTTTTATTTTTAAATTTGAAGTTGTTACAGATTGGAAATATACATTATTATTATCACATGCTAGATAAATTTGTTACATTATAGAAGCAAATAATAGACATGGATCCGCTTATAATTGAGCTGTTTATAGATAAAATCTCACTAGTATTATGGTAATTTTTATCACGGTAGTATAATATGTAGCTTGATAATTAATTAGTTCAAAAAGGCAATTTATCACAAATCGTACTTGCTTTAAAAAAAGAAGACTTGCACAGGATTGACAAAAAAAATATTAAAAGATTAAAAATAGGAGTTGTTCCTTGTGATATGTCAATAGCTTTTTTATTTCTTCAAAATGTTGACTTTTTCCTTTAACATTTGATGTATTGAATAAATTCTACTGATTTTAGAGCCTTCTTCTGTACTTATGAGTTAGACGTGCTTACATTTATAAGAAAAGAAGAAAGCTTAAGTTTCAAGCACACCTTTATTTCAACAATTCAATTAGGTTAGAACTATTCTGATAAGTAGCAATCACCATAAGTCCATAACATATATGTATTTATAGTCCTATCACCTCTCATTGATTGAAGGGGTATTTTTTAGTTGTTGGAAAATTATAGTATAGAAGTAAAAGTTATGTCACCTTTGTATATTTCAAAAAAGAGAGAGACAAGATTAGAGAAATTTGATAAAATATTTAAGGGTTCGTGCTGAGGCAGCTATAGAATTTTGTAGATTGATGATCCTCATGACATGTATAATCACGAAGTAGAGTATACAACTAACAGTTATAATCATTATTACTGTATACGGGTGAAACCAGACCCATAAGCCGATCCATTTTCCGATAAAATAAATCGAGTAAGGAACGCGATGACGGGGAGCCAGAATCGAGGTAAGGGACTCATCGATGCAGGCACCGGGGGCACGACTCCTCCCTCGAGTATATCGAGGCCATGACCCAAGGATCGGTTCAAATCCCAAAAGACTTCGGAGAGCATTATTGGGCAATCGAACACGATTAACGGAAGACCGTAATATCCGTGACCAATCGGGTATCACGGCGCGGATCTCAATACGTATCGACAGGAATCCAGCAATTAGTTAAACAAGAGACCTTTACCTTTTATTAAATTGTACTTAGAGTGGAATTCCCCTACTATATAAAGGGAGGGGGCCTGATTATTCATTGAACACATTGTAACACGCATCCCAAAGTAATATACTATTATTTTTATTGTTATTTATAACTCTTATTCTCGTTCATAAGTGCTTGCTATTGTGAATCTGGATTGAGGGTAGATATTTCATCAAGGTTGGAATTATCCTCCTCACATGGTTTGAATTTACTGCATCTTTATTTGTTTAATCTAACACAATTTATCGTTTGTATCGAATTAATCCACGTATCCTTAAAATCACTTGCAAATTTAATTGTTATCCATTTTTTAGGGTAAATAATTTGGCGCTCACCGTGGGGCTAAGGATAATAGTGGCAATTTGATACAAATTTTCATAACACACCCTATTTTACACTTGTTCTTTGGGGTGTCTTTAATTTCAGGTCAAAATTTAAAAAGTCGAACTCCCAATCTGCCCTCTAAATGTGGATGCTGAGTCCAGTCATCATGGCGAGAACAACGATATGGTACCCAGTAACGAGGTGCCCTCTGTCAATCCCAACGGAGTTCCGGCCGCAGACCCATTTGACGCTAACCCACATGTGGCCATCAATGCGAATTTGCCTATCGATCCTGAGAACAGCGTCCGCAGGGGAGTCCGATCGGCAGCCCAAAATACACACGACGGTGAAGGAGATGGGATCAACTTGCGAGTGATCTTCGAAATTCTACAGGCTCAACAAGCAGCGATAGCCCATCTGCAGAACCATAGTCGCGTCCCCAGCAGGGTTGAGCCCGAGCCGCCCCGGGAAATCGCTCGTAGAAACGAACCAGTAACGGAGAGGTCGAGTGATGCCGAACCCGGGACTAACCCTGAGATCATAAACATGCTTGAGGAACTAACAAATCGGGTAGAATCGGGAGAAAAGAAAATCAAAGCCAATGACAAAAAGGTAGAAACCTACAATTCCAGGGTCGACCAAATCCCAATGGCACCACCGATATTGAAGGGCCTGGATTCCAAGAAGTTTGTTCTAAAATATTTTCCTCCGAGCACAGCTCCGAAGCTAATCCTGAAGAAGTTCCGCATGCCCGAGATTCCTAAGTACAACAGAACAACCGACCCAAATAAGCATGTGACCTCCTACACGTGCGCCATCAAAGGGAACGACTTAGAGGATAATGAGATCGAGTCCGTCCTGTTGAAAAAATTCGGGGAAACTTTGTCGAAGGGAGATATGATTTGGTATCACAACTTACCCCTTAATTCTATTGACTTGTTTGCTATGCTTGCAGACTCCTTCGTGGAAGCACACGCCGGGGCCATCAAGGTCGAGACAGGAAGTCAAACCTTTTCAAAGTGAAACAGAGAGATAATGAGATGCTCAGGGAATTCGTGTCCCGGTTTCAAATGGAACGAATGGACCTGCCTCCGGTCGCGGACGATTGGGCCGTTCAAGCCTTCACCCAAGGACTCAATACTCGAAGCTCATTGGTTTCACACCAGTTAAAGCAAAATCTGGTAGAGTATCCGGCTGTAACTTGGGCCGACGTACATAACCAATATCAATCAAAAATTAGGGTCGAAGATGATCAGCTTGGGGCCCCTTCCGGGTCCGTTTATCCCGTCAGAGCTATCGACAGACCCAAAAGAGATGTTGATCGTGAACCGAGATAAAATAAGGATCGATATTAACAATATAATGGGGACCGAAGATGTAATGAGTCTGGACAAAACCCTGTGAGAAGTGAAAGGATAAGCGATCGAGGTCAAAATAACCGGGGACTCATGAGCAAAAGCAGTTTCGACAGGCCTATCAGGCCTAAGGAAGCGCCAAAGTTATCTGAGTACAACTTCAACGTCAATGTTGTTGCCATTGTATCTGCCATCGGACGGCCCAAAGGGACCCAAACCTAATGTGTAAGTATCACGGCACTCACGGCCACAGAACGAAATATTGCCGGCAATTGAGAGAGGAAGTAGCCCGGTTATTCAACAACGGACATCTCCAAGAATTCCTGAGCGATCGATCCAAAAACCATTTCAGGAATAGGGACATTAATAAGGAGATCGAGTAGGAGGAACCTCAGCATGTCATTAACATGATCATCAGTGGGGTCGACGTCTCCCAGGGGCCGTTGTTTAAGCGCACCAAAGTGTCCATCACTAGAGAAAAATGGACTCGAGATTACGTGCCAGAAGGAACCTTATCTTTCAACGACGAGGATGCTGAAGGCATCGTGAAGCCACACAATGATGCACTGGTAATATCTGTACTCATAAATAAATCTTGAGTTAAGCGTGTGTTAATTGATCCAGGTAGCTCTGCCAATATCATCATATCGAGAGTCGTAGAGCAGCTGGGTCTACAAGACCAAATTATGCCTGCAGTCTGAGTTCTAAATGGATTCAACATGGCACGTGAGACCACAAAAGGGGAGATAACACTATCGGTGAACACCGCCGGAACCATTTAGGAAGCAAAGTTCTACGTGATCGAAGGAGATATGAGATACAACGCTCTATTCGAGAGGCCGTGGATTCACAACATGAGGTCAGTGCCCTCGACACTGCATCAGGTGTTGAAATTCCCAATGTCAGGAAGGATTAAAACAATTTACGGAGAACAATCGACCACAAAGGAGATGTTCGCGGTCGACGAGGTGGTCCCGATATCCGCACTTTCTACACCAAATGATCCGAGTTTGGCCGCCAAGGAAGGGACCAAATAGCAATCACTGACACCGGCCCCGACCGAACCGGAGAAGCAGGGGACAGATGAGGACAATGATTGAGGAGTTACCAGATCCTTCATAGTCCCCGATGATTTCGATGCCACCAAATCAACGGTCGAAGAACTGGAGCAAGTCATATTGATCGAGCACCTGCCCGATCGTAAGGTATACCTGGGCATGGGATTAAATCCCGAGCTCAGGAAAAAACTCATTAAATTCCTTGTGGCTAACATAGATTATTTATCTTGGTCCCACCTCGACATGACAGGGATCCTGCCGGAGATAACTACCCATAAGCTGAGCCTGGATCCGAAGTTCCACCCGGTCAAACAGAAAATGAGGCCTCAGTCCGAAGTTAAGCATGCATTCATCAAAGATGAGTTATCTAAACTCCTTAAAATAGGGTCCATCCGGGAGGTTAAATACCCGGATTGGCTAGCAAACATAGTGGTAGTCCCTAAAAAAGAATAAATTAAGAATGTGTGTCGACTACAAAGACTTGAATAAGGCATGCCCCAAGGACTCTTTCCATCTGCCCAACATCGATCGCATGATCTATGCGACGGCCGACCACGAGATCCTCAGCTTTCTCGATGCCTATTCCGGGTACAACCAAATTCGGATGGACCTGGGCGACCAGGAAAAAATGACCTTCATCACTAAGTACGACACCTACTGCTATAACATAATGCCATTCGGACTAAAAAATGCCGATGCCACCTACCAATGCCTAGTAAATTGAATGTTCGAAGAACAAATAGAAAAATCAATGGAGGTTTACATTGACGATATGTTAGTTAAGTCCCTGCGAGCAGATGATCATTTGAAATATTTGAAGGAAACCTTCAACATATTAAAGAAATACAATATGAAGTTGAACCCGAAGAAATGCGCATTCGGAGCCGGGTCCGGGAAATTTCTCGGATTCATGGTGTCTAACCCGAGAATCGAGATCAATCCCGATAAAATCAAGGCCATAGAGGACATTAACGTGATGGACAATGTCAAGGTCGTTCAAAGGATAACCGGGGTGCATAGTCGTGTCGGGCCGATTCATTTCAAGGTCCTCCGACAAGAGCCATCGGTTCTTCTTGTTATTGAATAAGAAGAATAATTTCTCATGGACACCGGAGTGTCAGCAAGCCTTGGAAGAACTCAAGCGGTACCTTTCGAGCCCGCCTTTGCTTCATACTCCGAAGGCAGATGAATAGTTGTACCTATACTTAGCGGTATCCGAGATAGCAGTAAGTGGAGTCCTAGTCTGGGAAAAAGAATGTATGCAATTTCCTATCTACTATGTTAGCAGGACTCTAGGCGAGGCCGAAACTAGGTATCCTCACCTGAAAAAATTGGCGCTCGCTTTGCTAAGAGCCTCTAGGAAGTTACAACCATATTTTCAATGCCATCCCGTGACTACTTACCCGTTGAGGAACATAATGCATAAGCCCGAACTCTCGGGACGATTGGCTAAATGGGCCGTGGAAATCAGCGGGTATGATATCGGATATCGACCCCGAACCGCCATCAAATCTTAAATTTTGGCAGACTTTGTGGCCAACTTCACACCAGACCTAATATCTGAGGTCGAGAAGGAGTTGTTTTTGAACTCGGGGACCTTCTCTGGAATCTGGACCCTCTTTATGGATGGTGCCTCGAACACAAAGGGGTCCAGAGTTGGCATCATGCTGATGCCACCGACGGGTAATGTAGTTAGACAATCTATTAGAACTGTAAAATTGACTAACAACGAGGCCGAGTATGAGTCCATGATTGCAGGTCTCGATTTGGCAAAAAGCCTGGGGCCGGAGGTGATTGAAGATAATTGCGATTCCCTCCTTGTGGTGAACTAAGTCAATGGAACATTCGAAGTCAAAGAGGAGCGAATGCGAAGGTACTTGGATAAACTATAGGTGACATTACATCGGTTCAAGGAATGAACTTTGCAACATGTACCTCAAGATCAAAACAACAAAGCCGATGCTCTTGCCAACTTAGGATCGTCGGTTGATGACGATGAATTCAACTCGGGAATAGTCGTACAACTCATGAAATTGGTAGTAGAAGAAGGTCACGTCGAGATAAACTCGACAAGCTTAACCTGGGACTGGAGAAACAAGTATATAGATTACCTGAAGATCGAAAATTTGCCCTCGGATCCCAAAGAATCGAGAGCTCTGCGCATGAAGGCGGCCATGATCAATTTGTCTGAAGACAACACCCTATTCAAGAGAATGTTCGATGGCCCACTCACCATATGCCTGAGACCGGGAGATACCGAGTATGTTTTGAGAGAAGTTCACGAAGGCAACTGCGGGAATCATTCGGGTGTCGAATTATTGGTTCGTAAGATAATCAGAGCCGGATACTACTGGATCGACATGGAAAAAGACGCAAAAGAGTTCATGTGAAAATGCGACGGATGTCAGAGATATGAACCGATGACTCATCAGCCCGGGGAGCTGCTACATTCGGTCTTGTCACCCTGGCCATTCATAAAATAGGGAATAGACATCGTTGGCCCCCTGCCATGGGCACCCGGTAAGGCTCAATTCATATTATTTATGACTGACTATTTTTCTAAATGGGTGGAAGCCCAGGCAATTGAGAAAGTCAGGGAGAAAGAAGTTATTGACTTCATTTGGGACCACATAATATGCCGGTTCGGAATGCCGCCCGAGATCGTGTGTGACAATGGGAAGCAATTTATCGACATTAAGATGGGTAAATTTTTCGAGGACCATAAGATCAAAAGGATCCTATCACCCTAGTAGAAACGGGCAGGCGGAGTCTACGAATAAAACCATACTCTAAAATCTTAAGAAGAGGTTGATCGACGCCAAAGTAAAATGGAAGGAAATTTTGCCCGAAGTCCTGTGGGCATATCGAACGACCTCAAAGTCTAGTACTGGGGCCACCTCATTCTCGTTGGTTTACGGTGCTGACACACTAATACTGGTCAAAGTAGGAGAACCGAGTCTATGGTTCTGATACGTGATCGAAGAGTCAAACGACGAGGCCATGAACACGAGCCTAGATCTGCTAGACGAGAGGCGCGAGGCTGCCCTCGTCTGGCTGGCCGCCCAAAAATAACGGGTCGAAAGGTATTACAACAGGAGAGCCAACCTCCGACACTTTAATATCGAGGACTTGGTATTAAGAAAACTGACACTAAATACCCGAAACCTGAACGAAGGCAAGCTGGGACCGAATTAGGAAAGTCCATATCGAATTATCTAGATCACCGGCAAAGGATCATGCAAACTCGAAGTAGGGAACGGTGAGCGACTACCAAATAACTGGAACGTGACCCACTTAAAATGGTACTACTGCTAAGGTCTGACCCCATTCATTCTTTTCTTTACATATATTATGAATTGAACTAACATTTGCAGGCAACGACCAAAGAATGATGCAGTTATTGGGCTTGAAAGCACGCATTGCACTCTTTTTCCTTTAAATCGGTTTTGTACCAAATGAATTTTCCGGCAAGTTTTTAACGAGGCAACAATAGATTGTGCTAACTTAGAATTGAAGACCGGCTATGAACATGAGTCAAGGGTCACATCAACAGTATCCGAGCCATCTCTATGATCGGCCTCGAATACTAGGGGCCATCACCCTTGATAATGATTTTAGCAAGGAAGGAAACTTTATGCCCGAACAGTGTGGGCTTGGTGGATACGATTTATTGTAAGGGCCAAACGATCAAATGAACCCTGCCCACATAGATCACTTAAGCCATAACACGAAGCTTGTACACATTTGCCATCTTGTATGTTGCGCACAGAAATAAAAGAAAGTTTCTACCTTGCAGATATATATTTTATCTCTTAAAAACTACTACATTTTGTTCCTTAAGGACATCGGGCCCAAGGGTTACCTTTATCCGGATCCAAGAGATTACCATACTCGGGGACAGTCATCCAAGGCAAACTCGGACGGCTCGGGTTGTCGAAGCCTGGGGGCACAAAAACTTATAAGGCAGTACCCAAATTTTAAAGGCTACGGCCACCCCCATTCGGGGACTATCGTCCTGGGCAAGCCCAGGTGGCTGGGTAATCAAAGCCCGGGGTAATAAGACTATTGGGCAATAACCTAACTTAAAAGTATACGGCGATCCTAGAAACAGCTTGGAGACATCCAAAACCCGTAACTAAAACATAAGGCCTTCAAAATTTCCAAACTGGTTCAAAGGCTACCCTCGGCAAAATTGTAATTTAAAAACATCTAAGTAAGCATTTTGGGGGAAACTTCCGGTCATACCAAGCCCCCACGAGTTCTAAAGAAAAATTATATTGAGAACAAGCCTTGTTTGAACCTCCGAACAAGACCTTATTACTACGTGCCAAGGCATTTGAAATCTTTGCAAACCAAAAGAAACAAACTTGAAATTGACGAAGGGAAAAAAAGAAGAGACTTGTGTGTATATATATATATATATATATATATATATATATATATATATATATATATATATAAAGATCTTTACAAAGTCCAAACGGCCTCAACAAAATATACAAAAATACAAAAACGAAGAAAAACCTACAAGGCACCTAAGCCTGGTCTTCACCGGAGCCCGCCTCATCACCGGGACCATCAGGGTCTTCTCTGCCCTTGGATTTGCCGAAACCCTCAGAGCCCTCGTCATCCTCAGGGAATGCCAACTTCTTGGCCTCGGCCTCGAGCCTCTTAGCGTTTTCAATCTCGGCCGATAGGTTGAATCCTCGGGCATGAACTTCTTCGGGAGCCTCCCTTCGGGACTGCCACTTCACGTATTCAACAATGACTTTCAGGCGGTCCTGGGCTGCCTCAGCGTCAGCTTTGTACTGGGCCACCATCTCTTTAGCGTCGGCCCTAGTTATTTTCACCACTGACTTGGCTGCTTTAAGCTCCTTGGCAAGGGTATCCCGTTCGGCAGCGACCGAGCCCAGTTGAGACTGGAGGTCTTCGATTTTTAGGACCGAGCCTCAGCTTTCTCCCTCTCCGCTCGAAGTTGGACTTTAGTCGGCAATCTCCTTTTCCGAAGCCAATTGGTCCATTTTGCCTTTCCACTCTTCGGCCATGGCCTTGGGTCCATTTCAGCTCGAAGTTGTCGATCCGGTCAAGCTTCTGCTAGACCTGTGGGTTTTGACCATTAGTCGCCATGCATAATTCGCCGTCACTAACTTCAAATATCTTTACCTGTTCCACCAGGGCGGCATGTTCTTTCTAAGCCGCGTCCAACTCAGCCCAGGAGATTCTTGACATCTCTTTCACGTTACTTGCTAAGAAGCTTATACATGTCCCTCTTCTCAGCAAGCTCTTTGACTTCGGCCTCGAGTTGGATAAGCTCATCCCGGTACCGGAGAAAGGTTTCATGGTAGAGCACCGAGGCCTGCAGAATGTGAAAAAAAAAGGGCATTAGAGTCATCAAAAACTGAATTCAAAGATAAAAAAGTGTGATAACACTTTACCCAATTCAGCGCCTGTTGTGCTTCGTTGAACAAGCATGGCGCATCCACTTCATTCATCTTTGCCTGGTCTTCTTCGGTTACCAGGCACCGAAGGTAGCTAGCAGCCCCGACGGGGGCGGAAAGAACCCGGGCATCCTCCGGGATGTTGATAACTACTGATCATTTTCGGCCAGGATCTGTGCTCGGAGCGGGGAACTGGTTGATCAACCTCGGCCTCGAGTTCGGCCCACCAACCTCCGAGGATAGACTTTTCCTCGTCACCTATATTTCACCCAACCCGGAGAAGTCTTTCAGGTCGGTTGAGTCTACCCCATCAAAGAAGCTTCGGAGGGTATCATCCGCTCCATGAGCCCCTACATTGGATCGTTCCTTCGTCGCTCGGGCTTTATCGAACATAGACTGTGTGAATGAGGGCGATCCCGAAATTTCTATAACACCAGGCGGAGCGGAGCCGGTGACTCGAGAGGTCTCTACCCTGACCTCTGTACGAGCCTCGTGAACTTGAGGGGGGTTAGCCCCCGTCGTTTCACCCTTGGCTTCCACCTGATCCTCGGGAACGGACGGCTCGCGGGTTACTAAAAGGTCATCCTCCTCGGGCTCGTCCCCGAGCCAGAAGAGTAAATTTGAGTCAAGCAGTCGGGAGTTGGAGCTTTTCTTTGGCTTATGAGCCAACTTTTTCCTCGGTTTCTTCTTCTCCAAGCTCAGGGAACTGGAGGCTCTACTTCTTTTCTTCTCTCCGGCTGTGGCTCCGGACTGCCCCGAAGAAGGAGGATCTGTGGGCAGGTCCTCAACCCTTACCAAGGGCCTAAGCTCGATGGTCTTAGGCAAGCCTGCAAAAAAGAGAGAAAAGAAGCAATGGGGACATAGTAACGGAAAAAGAAGATTTAAGGTTACTTATCCAAAGAAATGAATCTTACCATGAGCTCAGGCCTCCCAGCGGCCCTTCGAGAGCTCGCGCCATGAGTGCTCGACATAAGGTATCTGCGAACAAATGCCTCTGATCCACTCCTTGAGCCGAGGAATGGCATTTGGAACTCGATCGAAGGCTACACCACAGCAAACACCAATGAGAAAATAGAAGATAAAACATGAAATCAACGTTTAAAAGGAGTTATACTTACGTGATACTTTCCACTTCTCGGGGAACGGCCTCCACTTGGCAGGTATCAGGTCGGTGGTCATCACTCGGACAAAGCGTCCTTGTCAACTCCGATCACGGTCCTCATCGATACTCGAAAATGGGGCTTTGCTGGCCCGGCGTACAAGCTTTATGAGTCCCCCCGGAAGATTCAGGGACAATATAAACGGAGCACGAATCGATTTTGTTCACAAAGAATCGGAGAAATATCATGATCCTCTACAATGATGGGTGAATTTGGCCGAGGCATACGTCGTACCTCCTGTAGAAGTCCAATATGAGTAGGTCCCGGACCCAATGTAAAGGGATAAGTGTAAACACTTAGATATTCCTCCACATGTGTAGTGATATCGTCATCGGGCCTGGGAATCACTACATCCTTATCCTCCCAGCCATAGTCCTTTCGAACTGCAGGAAGAACGGCCTCGGTAATAGAGCAGATGTATCGTGACACCGCCTCGCATCGACCTTGAATCTAAGAGGGCTTTTCAACCTTGAAGTCGTCATTGACCGAACACCCCCCGGGGATGAACATTTTCAAGAGGGGATCGGCTGCCAGTTCATCAGTGGCCATGCCCGGAACGAACTTCTCAAGGACAACCACAGCAGGGGCGTTCTCCTCGACCTCAGTGGCCGGCCGCGAAGAAAAAGGAGCATCTTTCTGGGGAACTGTCTTGGAAGTTTTTGCCATTTCTTTTATCTGGGTAAAATGGTTTGAAACTATGAAGGAGAATGAGGAGACGAGGGATGAGAACTTGCTAACAAAAACAAGCACACTGGCTTAAGTAAGGGGTAAAAGAAAGGTTGTAACTTGAAGAACGAAGGTAAGAATATTGAGGGATGAACGAAGACTGTAATATCTTAAAGGATCTAAGGTAGAAGCTTGGTCCAAAGTAAGAAATGAACGAAGACGGGGACTATAAACCGGACCCATAAGCCGGCCCAATTCCCGATAACAAAAATCGAGTAAGGGACGTGATGACGAGGAGCCAGAATCGAGGTAAGGGACTTATCGAGGCAGGCACCGAGGGCGCGACTCCGCCCTCGAGTATATCGAGGCCATGACCCCGTGATCGGTCCAAATTCCAAAAGACTTCGTATAGCATTATTGTACAATCGAACATAATTAACGGAAGGCCATAATATTCGTGACCAACTGAGTATCACGGCACAGATCTTGGCACGTATCAACGGGAATTTAGTAATTAGTTAAATAGGAGATTTTTATCTTTTATGAAATTGTACCTAGAGTGGGATTCCCCTACTATATAAAAGGGGACAGATCTGATTATTCATTGAACACATTGTAACACGCACCCCAAAGCAATATACTATTATTTTTACTATTATTCATAGCTCTTATTCTCGTTCATCAGTGCTAGCCTTTGTAAATCCGGATCGAGGGTGGATATTTCATCAAGGTTGGAATTATCCTCCTCATGTGGTTTGAATTTACTATATCTTTATTTATTTAATCAATGCAATTTATTGTTTGTATCGAATTAATCCATGTATCCTTAAAACCAATTATAAATTTAATTGTTATCCATTTTTAAAGGTAAACAATTACCATTTTTCATCAAAAGTAATCATATTTGATTTAAATTAATTCATAACACAATACGAGAAAAAAATGATTCACCTATGATAAGATATAAGCAAAATAGGTTTAGACAAATTTAACAAATATTAAGACAAATTAAATTTTATGAAACTTAATTTATGGTGGAAATCAGTTAAAATTGACTCATATTTTTATAATAAATAGATTGTCAAAGTTTTCCAAAAATAAAGATTTTATTTTAGTAGTTATTTACTAACCACATGATTTGTTTTTTTATATTTCATAATTTTTATATTTTTAGAAATATTACGTAGAGAAATAAAATAAAAGTATAAATATTATTACAACAATTAGATATAATGCGTTCAAAAGATAAGAAAATAATTATCTATGGTTAATGTGAATTGGGTGCGGTTAGTTAAGTTTGAAAGCATATATAAGATAATTTTTTTGAAAATGCGTTTCAACTTTAAAAATAGAAGGATAAGACTTATTTAAATTTGAGATGAAATTTTTATTTTTTGAAATATGATAATAAAAATCATATTAGAATATGAGCAAAAGAGTTAAAGTTGCTATCGAAATGGTTTTTAATTTTTATCTATGTTATATTAAAAAGAGTGTAGTAGAAATAGATATTAAATTCAAACAAGCTAACGAAAAGCCACATAGAATGTAATAATATTAAATATTGAATAGTATAATAGAATGAAATGGAATTTTTTCTCTCTCTAGCTCATGCTCTCAGCTCACGATAGTTAACGTGCGTTGACCTTGCTCAGCCATGTCGAGAGGGAGAGGACGAGGGTGTGGCAGGCCCAAACGAATCCCTGTTACTATTGTAGGCAGCTCAGTAAGCTCACGAATACATCAAAGGAAAGTAATGGAGAACGAAATCCACACACTCTAGATACAGATCTGGAATCGGAAACTAGAGCACAAGTGAAAGAAATTGGGGGAACATCTAGCTCTGACGTCTCAAAGAAGTTAGATCTCAACACACCTCCCTCAATTATGGCACCACCGCGACCGGACTCTGTAGCAAGTCAACATGCAGCTGTCGCAATAGTAACCAATGGAATAGTGCTGCCTACTGAAGGAGCTAAGGAAACTAAAATTAATGAGCCTCCCAAGCCGAACCACCTCCTAGATCATGGACTAATCTCTTTCAGAGGAATCGAGCTGCTCAGAATGGTATGCCTTTATCTTACATTCTACCACAGATTATCAATAGGAAAATAATTGTTCAATTAGACAAAAATGAGGTTGAAGCTGAAACAGAAAAAGTGGAAGTGTGCTCTAATTGTCTACATAATAGGGAAGACACCGGGATACATTACTATGAAGAGATATGTTAATGTCAATTGGGAAAATGTAGCTGAACCAGATATCTTCCTACATGAGGAAGGATATTACATCATTAAGTTCTAAACAACTACTGATATGCAGGAGGTGTATTACTCTAGACCTTACTATGTCAATAACAGGCCTATGATACTAAAACCATGGTTCCCTGACTTTGATTTTGATAAGGAATTTCCAATTAAAATTTCCCTTTGGGTCAGATTTCCTAAGTTGCCTATGAATTGCTGGGGCCCTGATTCTTTGAGTAGAAAGCAAGTGCCATTGGGAAGCCTATATATGCTGATGAGTGTACTGCTAAGAAAATAAGGGTGTCCTTTGCTAGAATGCTCATTAAGGTTAATGTTACAAAACCTCTACCTAATAAGATTAGTGTCATGGATCCAAATGATAGACAATTTATTCAGGGGGTGTACTATAATTGTAAACCTGATTTTTATGAGCAATGTCAAGTAGTTGGTCAAAACTGCAAGGCAGCCAAGAGGATAGATAAGCAGGTGGATCACCGGCAGGAAAAACAGCACATGCAGAAAAAAGAACCTAAGAAGGTAATTATGGAATGGAGGACTAAGGGACCTATACAACAAGAGCAACAGCAGAATACTGCTGAGCAGCCTACACCAATAAAGCCAGCTAATCAACAGACTATATGTGTAGCATCTACAAGCAGCATGCCAGAGCCTAGCCAAAAATAACATAGGACCCCAACTCCTACTACCGCTAATGTGCTAACTGAGAACTATAGAGGGAAACAAGTGACAGGGAGCCCTGAGTTCGATATGACTAACTTCCCTTTGTTGTCTGCTGTCACAGTGAAAAACTCCTTTGATGTGTTACCTTGTGGATCCAGTGATACAAACAATTTGCTCTTTATAGAGGTGGAGGTCATTTTACATGCTAATTAATTGACTATTTTGGAATGTACGTGGTGTCAATAAAAGATATAAACAAAAAGAGCTACATCAATACCTTAAAACTAAAAGTATCAAACTAGTGTGATTGATTGAAACAAGAGTCAAAAAGCATAATTCAAGTAGAATAAGAAAAGCTATTGCACCTGGATGGGAGATCAGAACAAACTACCAACATGTCCAAAATGGTAGAATTTAGCTTATATGGGATCCAAGATGGTACAGTATAGCTGTGATACAAACAGGTGCACAATTTCTACACTGTCACATAAAAGATAACACTAGGAAGCTGGACTGTTATTTGAGAGTAATTTATGGATACAATACTATGGAACAAAGGAAAACTCTATGGGATGGCATGCATGGACAAGCTGCAACTATAACTACAACATGCCTAATTTGTGGAGACTTCAATGATGTTCTATATCCACAAGATAGGCTGATAGGAAACCCAATCACATATGTCGAGACTCAAAATTTCACTGACTGTGTTCAAGCTCTACAAATCAGTGAACTAAATGGAAAGGTAAGTATTATACCTGGTCCAATAAATAGCATGGATCAGATAGGGTGAGTAACAGAATTAATAGTCCTTTGGTAATTTTTAGTGGATGATGTAATGGGGACATGTACAGACTGAGTATGACTTGCCACTGATCTCTGATCATGCACCTATGTTGATAACTGTAACGGTTGCTGCTAAGGTTGGCAAGATACTATTTAGGTTTCTCAATATATGGGCAGATCATGCCAATTTTTCACATTTAGTACATGATGTATGGAGTTTGCCACAAAGAGATTGGAAAATGAAGAGTATATGGATGAAACTGAAAGATCTAAAGCCTAGGCTCAAGACACTGAACAATGAAGAGTTTAAGTCTATTACTTTGAAGGTTGAACAAGCCATAAATGAGCTGCAAAATATACAGGAACAAATGACTTCTCAATACTCTGATTCCTTATTGGACCAGGAGAAATCTGTGCGGACTAAACTAGAAAATGGTCTCTCATTGAGGAGAGTGTAATGAAGCAGAAGTCCAAGGCCAGGTGGATTAAACTTGGTGACTCAAACACCAAGTATTTCTCTGTGGTACTCAAAGAAAGAACTCAGAAAAAGCAACTTAGGGAGCTGACTTCTCTTGATGAACAAATATTAAAAATCCTGAGGAGATAAGGCAGTAGATCATCAAATTCTATAAGTCCCCGATGGGTACTGCTGCACAATCCCTTCCTTCCATCAATAGGGAAGTTATGAAGCAAGGGCCTACCCTTACACATCAACAAAGGCTTCAACTATGTGCAGAGGTTACATATCAGGAAATTACTGAGGGACTACATGCTATAGGTGATGACAAGGCCCTAGGAGTAGATAGACATAATGCTTGTTTCTTCAAAAAAAGCATGGTGCATCATCAAGGATGAGGTTTGTGAAGTTGTGAAATATTTCTTTACTAATGATAGGATGTACAAAGTTGTCAACTGTACTACCATAACCTTAGTTCCTAAGGTTGATAAGCCTACTACAGTAAAAGACTTTAGGCCTATAGCTTGTTGCACATTACTGTATAAACTCATTTCCAAAGTTCGAGCAATAAGATTACAGAAAATCATTACAACAGTGATCAATGAGAATCAAGCTGGATTCATACCTGACAGAAGGATAGATGATAATATTATTCTAGCTTATGAGCTAGTCAAGGCATACAAAAGGAAGCATATCTTTGATGGATGTATGATCAAGATTGATTTGCAGAAGGCTTATGATTCAGTAGAATGGATCTTTCTAGAGCAGGTAATAGACACTATGGGCTTCCCTACAAAGTTCACAGGTTGGATACTTAAGTGTGTCAAAACTGTCAATTACACAATCCTGGTGAATAGAGAGACTACCATTCCTTTTGATACTACTAAGGGACTTAGACAAGGATATCCAATCTCCCCATTTTTGTTTGTAATTGTCATGGAATATCTTAGCAGGAGCCTAAATGGACTGAAAGAAGACAAAACTTTCAAATATTATCCTAAGTGCGCTAAGAGGCATTACTCATTTGAGTTTTGCTGATGATTTGGTGTTGTTTTCCAGAGGTGATCCGTCATCAATTGTTGACTTGCATAGATATTTCAGTCAGTTCTTTCAAACCTCAGGCCTACAAGCTAATTTAGGCAAAAGTTCTGTCTACTTTGGTGGAGTTTCTCAATCTGAGAGGTCAAGGATCCTGCAACACTTGGGGTATGGTCAAGGAGAATTGCCTTTCAAATACCTTGCCATACCAATTTCAACCAAGAAGATTTCACTAATGCAATGGCAACCCCTAATTTAGAAAATAGTGGCAAGAGTGTCTTCCTGGACATCTAAGAAACTGTCATATGCAGGGAGAGTGCAATTGGTACAAAGTGTTCTATTTGGCATACAAGCTTAATGGGCTCAAATGCTTTCCCTTCCCATTAAGTTTCTGAAGCTCATTGATGGTTATTGGCGAAGCTATGTGTGGCCTGCTGATAGTAATATCACTAAGTGTCACGACCCAAAATTCTAACCTGTCGTGATGGCGCCTAACATGATACTGGGCAAGCCAATTTCTCACAATTATTTCCAACACTTTTAATAAGGATGAATTTAAAGCAATTTTAATAGTAAAAGTTCTCATAACCGGGATAGAAAACTCAAAACATATTGCGGAATTTCCAACTATCGGGGATGTCACAGAGTATATGAGCATCTATACATCACAAGTCTGGAAAATACGGTCTATAATAGTCTGAGACCAAATACAGTAATTGAGAAGATAAAGGAAGGAGAGACAAGGTCTGCGAAACACCGACAACTACCTCGAAATCTCCGGATAACCAACTGTGCGAAGAAATCAACACCCACTGTATCCGGGAACACCTGGATCTGCACATGAAGTGCAGGGTGCAGTATAAGTATAACCGACTTAGCAAGTAACAATACTGAATAAAGAACTGAAAGTAGTGACTAGCTTCACAGCTGAGTCCAATTACAGACTTACAGTAATTTCCAATATAACAAGGTAGACATGCTTTCAAGTTCAATATTTAAGGCCAAAACAGTAATTTCATGTCATGTTCAATTGAAACATAAGATAATCTGTCAGAAATTTTTTACATAGTGATATATGATAGCTGAAGTGCAACAATAATGAAATCAAATGCATCCTCTTAGGGCCACAGTCACTCAGCCCTTTCACTAGCTCAGCACTCGCACTCAGTAGGTACCTGCGCTCACTAGGGGTGTGTACAGACTCCGGAGGGGCTCCTTCAGCCCAAGCGCTATAATCCGCACGGACAACTCACGTGCTATAGTATAATATCTGGATCTGCACGGACAACTCACGTGCTATAGTATAATCACGTGCTATAGTATAATATCTGGATCTGCACGGACAACTCACATGCTGTACGGACAACTCACGTGCTATAGTATAATATATGGATCCGCACGGACAACTCACGTGTTGTACGGATAACTCACGTGCTATAGTATAATATCTCACAATCAGGCCCTCAACCTCACTCAGTCACAAATCTCTCCAGTCTCTCGGGCTCTCAAAAATCATGAAAATCAACCCAAACAACAATGATATGATGCATCAATAATGAACAATAGAGACTGATAAAATAAATAAGTAAACTGTGATTGAGTACAAAACAATAATTTAGCAGATAGTTCAACATGTGCACGACATCTGTGGGTTCCTAGAGTGCCAACACATAATCTAAACATGATTTGTGGTTTAATTTCTCTATTACATGGAGGATGTACAAATAACAACATATTATTCAACTACACAGTTCTATGGAATTTGACCAAGTCATAATTCCTATGGTGCACGCCCACACGCCTGTCACCTAGCATGTGTGTCACCTCAAAACCGATCACATAACACATAATTCGGGGTTTCATACCCTTAGGACCAAATTTAGAACTGTTACTTACCTCGATCCGAGAAATTCTTTATTCCAACAAGACTTTGCCTCGCGAATCAACCTCCGAACACCTCGAATCTTGTCACAATTAATTCGATTCAGTCAATACGAATTATAGGAATTAATTCTATATGACAATATAAATTTTTCTAATAAAATCCGAAATTACACTCAAAAATTGCTCGTGGAGCCCATGCCTCGGAACCCGATAAAAATTATAAACTATGAATGCCCATCCAACCACGAGTCCAACCATACAAATTTTACCAAATTCCGACATCAACTCGACCCTCAAATCTTCAATTAAAATCTTTGAAGATTTCTACCATTTTCAACCCAGTATTTACCCATTTGAACTCAACAATCTTTCCACAAACCTTATTGGTACGTTTATATATAAATAATACTCTTTCACCCAAGAATCATACTCCCAATCACCCATCATTATCCAAACTCGAAATTGAAGACTAGTGTTAGAAATTCTTACCTCTTTGAAGCCCTAGCAAGATACTTGTAAAATCTTCAAACCTTGAACAAGAATTGATAGACAAATGGCCAGGTCTTCACTTTCTCTCTCTAAGATCCTCTCACCTCTCTCTAAAATATCATATGAAACCCTTCAAAACAACCCCTAATAGTGTTTTATAAGAATGGGGTCGGGTTTATAAAACCAGAAAAATGAAGCCCCGAAACACACTCTGCTGTCGCATATGCGACAGCATAATGCTCCTGCGGCCCGCATAATGGGTCGTAAAAAGGCCCTCATGCGCAACACTGACTCAGTCTGCGATCATTATGCGGCCCGCAGACATGTTCTACGATAGCATAATGCACCGCAGAACTGTTCTGCGGTCGCATAATGCGCCGTAACCTTGCTCTACAAACTTGGCCTAGCCTGCTTCACTCTGCAGCCATTATGCGGTCCGCAGAGTGATTCTGCAGTCGCATAGTGGGCCGCAGAAATATATTTTTCTGCCTAAAATTTTCCTTTACTCACTCGCAAAACCTTAATTTCCTTAGCAAAAAGTTTTCCAAGATTGTTATACATAAGTCAACATCCGGTCACCCTTTTCAAGTTAAGTTCTAAACCTTGGAACTAAGTGTTACAAATCATTTCAAAATATCACCGGATCCGAACCAATTACCCCGGCAAGTCAAATAACAACCGAAAAGCACAATTTGAACTGTAAATGGGAAGACGTGGTTGTAATACTCGAAACAACCGGCCAGGTCGTTACACTAAGAAGTCATTGGTTGCATGAGAGAAACTATATACTCTTAAGTCTATAGGAGGCTTGAACTTAGTCAACCTCCAATTGTGGAACAAAGCTGCCATTGCAAAAGTGTGTTGGGACCTTGCAAATAAACAAGACAGACTCTGAATCAAATGGATTCATACCTACTACATCAAAGGCCAACAACTTATACAAATGACAATGCCTCAGCAAGCATGTTGGATGATTCGACAAATACTTAATGCTAGAAGCGCTTTGAGTTAAATACAAGGACTTAATGGAAGAAAGAGCATCATCAGGTGCACATATCTACAACTCCTGGGTGATAGACCTCGAGTTGCTTGAAAATGTTTAATGTTTCAGAACACTGCTAGGCCTAAAGTTCAGTTCACTATATGGATGGTACAGCAAGGGAAGCTCCTCACTACAGGCAGGCTACGAAACTGGGGAATGAATGTGGATTTACATTGCATACTATGTCATGGACACGAGGAAAGCAGAGAACATTTGTTTGTTAGGTGTGCCTTCACTTAGAACATATGGAACAAAATTGGATGCTGGATGAAACAGGACTATAGAGTGACAACAACCTAGGATCAACACCTACAATGGATCCTACAGAATGTCAAAGGGAGAACTCAGAGAGCAAAAATCTTTCGGATGGTCTATGCAGAAGTCTCACATGCCATTTGGATAGAAAGGAATATGGGGATTTTTGAAAAGAATAGTAAGGATTGGACTACCATTGACGAGAGATAGCCTACAATTGCACCATTAGAGCTGCTGCTGATGTACATAGATTAGTACAAAATTTTATTTTCTGATTATGTTGTATACATGCATATGTAGGTTGAGTTTTCTTTTTCTTTGGAGGTTGTCAAAGATAGCGAGTTGTGTGAGCAAGCTATGGATTTGTACAGTTTACTGGTGATTAATATAAAGATCAGTTAATTATCAAAAAAATAAATAATATAATAGCAAAAATAAGGAACAAATAGAGAAAAAATAAAAAATAAATTTTTTTATCATACAGAAAAAAGAAGGATAAAACTTATTTAACTTTGAGATGGAAAACTTTTTTAACTATTATGATAAGAAAGGTCATATATTAAAATTTTAGTCTAACTCAAGGTTAAAATTTAAAATAAAATATCTTATTATTGTAATTATAGGTAAAACGTTAACGTAAAAGAACTAATTAAAATTTCATAGTAGGTAAGAGAATGGATAAAGAGAAAAATAGAGATAGTGTAAGGATACTTATACTTTGAATTAATTTTAAAAAATAAATCAAATAATACTTAAATATATTATTGATAGATGTAAATGATAAATGAGTTCCGAGTAAGAGGATAAAAACGTAAAATATTAAATTTTAAGAATAAAAAATATATATTTATCGATGATTATTAAGAGGGTAATAAGCGAAATATTAAATTAATTGGTAAGCTAATAAAAGATCACATGACAATACAACAATATTAAGTAATGAATAATACAATAAATATAAGCAAAGAACAAAAATTTAAAAAAATATAGAAGAATAAGATTTATTTCATTTTGAGATGAAAAACAAAGATAGTAAGAATTTTATTAAAATAATATGATCTAATATGCTGGAACAAGACAGATCACAACATGACATGTTTAGTACTCCCTCCGATCCATAATAAGTGACCTTTTGGCATTTTTATTTTGGTCCAAAATAAGTATCATTTTATATAATCAAGAAGGAATTAATTTTTTTTTTTAAAATTTGTCCTTATTTACGTATCACAATGTATCAAGGTAATAATTAATTAAAGATAATTTAGTGAATACATTTTTTTCTCTCTAGGAGTTCGTATTTTCTTAAGGGGAGTGACAAATGCTAAAAAGTCAATAACAACGAAATAAAATGCAAGTACTAAAATCAAGGGGTTAATTATTACAAATATAAAAAAATAGATTGTCTACTACGAGATTTGAGAATAGTTTTATGTGCTATTTCTTAATTAATATTTATTGATTATATAAAATTTTAATCTGGAAGATTTATATTTTAAAGTTATTTGCACATAATTCAAATAACCCAAATTAAAATTTGACATAATTTATGTTCGCCCATCGCGCGAGTACTAATACTAGTTAATGTTAAATACAAACTTGCCTTGAAGTAAATTGAGATGAACTTAAAATCAAATTATAAAATATGATCAAATTAGATATAATTTGATGTCAAAATTCCAAAACAAACCCTAATTGCATAGAAGAAATGAATAATATGGAGTTTATAACTCAAGAAAATAAACCCTTCTGACAACACCAGATGAATAGGTCAAAATATTCTTTTATTTTCTTATTTTGCAATCAAAGAGTATTTAGCTAGTGTAATTTGGAAAGAAATATATTATAAATTTTAAATAAAAGGAAGATTTTTTTTGAAAATTGGGCAAAATACTGGCCGATTGACTGAAATTATTATATTATTAAAAAATATATAAAATATACATATTATATACAAAAAAAAATTATTTTATCGATTATTATTATTTTTAAAGCGACTAAAAATATGTACATTTCTTAAAATTTGCAATAAGTCCCATTGGGCTCTTATATGGGCAAGGACCCACGAAATAATTGTCCAAAATAAAGTAGCTAACCATTGATGACCAAGACACAGCCAACATATATGGGCCGTCAACAATCTCCCAACGCGCCACCCTCTTCGCCGCCGTTGCCACCGCCGGTTCACCAGGACGATGCCGACGAAGATGATGAAACCGTGAAGCAGCTCAACCAATGCTCTTCTCTCTACTTATCTTTACAGGTTCTTTAAGCTTTTAAGCTTTTTGAAAATAATTATATTAAATTCTTAAACCCTAAACCCTGAAATGGAACTGATCAAAGGGTTTATATTTGCAGGATTGTCTGATTAATACTGATCGGAACTGGAAGTCTTGTCAAAAAGGTATCTTCTATTTTTTTTCCCTCTCTATTTTGCTTGAAATTTAGTTCTTTCCCATTAGTGTCAAATGGGTATTTTCTTTAAATTTTTGGTTGATGAATACGAGTTTAGTATTTAGAAAGAGAAAAAAGGTGCATTATTTAAATTGGAATTCAAAATTTAGGAATCTTTTAGTGGTTTGCATAATTGCATTTGCTCTCTTCGTTGTTATATATAGCTTCTGCTTTAGGGGATCAACTGAGATTAGTTTCGATTAGATTATTATAAAGAACATGATCAAAACGAGAAACAAGGGTCATGATAATTTTTATTCAAATTATAGAACCTATGTGCCTTATATGGAGTGACATGAATACTTAGGATTATTATAGCATGTGCAGTAGTATTATTTTTTTGTTTTTGATTCCTCTCCCCTTTGATTCCCTTTTGATCCCTTTTTTGGAGCTATTGTTCCTTTGGTGATTAGAACCCACGACCTTGGAGTTGTAGGTGGGATGCTGACCATGTGGGTAAACCCCTCTTGTCGTGCAATAGTAGTATTAGTGGTTGTATGGAACCTATGTATATTAGTACACAGTGGCGGAACCAGGAAGGGAATTCAAAAAATGCTAGAATGCAACTTTTACCACTTGTCAAGGAGATTCAATAATGTATAGATATACAAAAAAAATTATTTTACCTTTTTTTTCTGAAAACTGTGTCTGTATCAGCTTGCACCTACTGCCTCTCACCAGCATAGGTACCATGTAACTCTATCCATCAAATGTTCGACTAATTGAAAGAAATCACCTAGTTTGAACGTAGGACCTCATGGTTCTTAACATACTTTATTGACTACTAGATCACACCCTTGGATGTTATTCTTACCCTCTTTACGCAGTATAATCTTTAAACGAAAGGGATGCAATTAAACTCCCTTCCTAATACCTGTTAGTCTATGTTGTTTGGACTCTTCAAAAATGTTGATGGGTGCCTGTCGGATCCGACACAGGCGCGACACAGGCGCGGCAGCATCTTTGGAGAGTCCATGCAATATAACTATTAGTACAATATCCAAGTGAAATGGAATATTGACAAATCGTATAAGCAGCGGATTGAAACATAGTATAGCGGGATCTCTAAGTCAGAATCACATGTGCATGTTTTCATCCGGCCTATGATTCAGTATGACAGAAGGGGCAGAACTGCACACTTTCGTGTTCAGATGTGTTTTGTATATACATGTGTACTGAGATTCTCTTGTTTATAATATTAGTTTCATTAACACGGCCCGGGAAATTTAAAAAATACATACAACTGGTGCTCAATTGTTTATTGCTTTCTAATTATTTGAAAAACTGCTTACAGAAGTTCAGGCTCTAAAGGCATGTAATGAAAGAAGACAGAAGGACAAGAGGAGTTAGAGGAAGCATTTTGGTTTTCGTTGCTGAGGCAGTTTTCTGACGTTGGAGGCTTACAGTTCTTTTTCTGTGATTTGGGGGCTAACAAAAATCCACAGTGATGACTAATTCTTGTTTACTATTGATAAACATTGAGATGAGTATGACTTTAAAGTATAAGACATGTCCATTCTTGGAATAGCTGAAAATGTGTCTATTATATGATGGAATTAATAAACATGAGTATGACTTTAAACTGTAAAGTTATGTTTATTATCTTTTTGTATCATATGTTTATTACACTATTAGTTTGGTTTCTGGAAATGGTGCCAGTTTGCTAACTTTTTCTGAATGGAAAATGGAGAATCTAAGAATTTGTCGGGGAGCGAGTAAAGAAAGGTGCATACACAAATCTATTCTAAGCACAGGAGTTAAAAATATATAAACAGATTAGTAGAGAAAGTTGCTGATACGAAAGAACCAATATAATTATGTAACTTTATTTATACTTTTATTAGTAAATATTAAGTTTATTGGTAGCATGTTGAAACAATTTTCTAAAAGGATGACTTTATAAAATTGGTACTATCACAAAAGTAATTTTGATGCTTTTTGGATAAAAGCAACCATTGACTTCATCCTTGGTCTTTTTCCCTTGTGCTCTCACTATCCAAGTGGCTTCCTTCTTTACTTTCTCAATAAGCAATTGGATGACCATTACATGAATGAATCTAACTACAAGTCAACCTTGAAATAGTTTTAAGACAGTTCTAATTTTAACAGCCGAAAAAGTAACAATGAAAATGGTATATGAATCTTTTTATTTTTTCAGTTCTATTCAAATTTCAAGTCCAAATTTGAATAGAGATAAATACGAAAAAATTTGTTGGCTTAGCCACTTTTAGGCCCTGCTATTAGAATTTGGCCGCATTTTCACATGCGTTGGCAACGTAGTTATCAGTCCAACTAATTGGTATTTTTGTCCTCGACTAAAATATGAAATACAACTCCATCAATCGATCCTGGAGTTCGAAACCCCAAGAATGATTTATGAATTTTGAGGCCCTGCTTGTGTAAAATTCAGGAACGACTCCTGGAGTTCAAAACAAGGTATCGGAAATAATATGGAAGAATTCAAATCCCAGTAATTGTTAATGTGGTTTGAACCTCTAAAAGTTAAAACCCAGTAACCGTTACTAGGGTTTGAATCTATGAAGGTTTGAACAAAACCAAGTAATCATTGTTGAACCTATGAAACGGAATATTTTCTCCAATGGAACCTCTTTTGAACTCAAGGATAATATTCTGAAGTTTCTACTGGTAGAAATTAGAATCCCATGATTGTGTCATGGAGTTCAAAATCATTGCTGGGTTTTGAACCTATATTTGAATTCTAGTACAGTATGCTGGAATTTTACCTTTAAAAGTTCTAAAGTCCAACAGTGTATATTTTGGATTTTACCTATAGAGGGTTTTTCGGACTCCAATATATTATGCTGGAGTTTTACTTGTAGAATATTTGAATCCAGTAGTGCTTGTTGGTGTTGTCGGTGTGTTGCGAGTACTTTTGTCCAAAACATACCCGCATTTAAATGAAATGACTAAAATCTAATAACTTTTTAAATTGCGGTTAAACTATAATAGCAGGGGAAAAAGGTGGGTAATTACTATAATTACAAGATAAATAGGTGCACAGATTTGATTCAGCCCATAAGTTGTATATTTGCTGCTTAAGGTGCCAAAAAGATTCATGGCTCATTTACACCCTAATGAACATCCGTCTGAAAGCATTTAACAGTCTTAAGGTGAGAGAAGAATGAGGATGGGATTTCAGGCTAAATATTTACTAGCAGAAACTGTTAGTTTTATCTAAAAGGAAGAAACATTAGTGTATAACTTATTGTCTTTCCAAATCCGTTTCTGCAACTAAATGCAGCATTTTAACTATCAGCAGCATACATTTTTTACTAGTTTTAATTCATTACTTTGGTGCAGCTTCCATTTACCATGCTTTTCCATCAATCAACTGCACCTTAAATACAAATTATTTGAGATCAACTGTATGAATTTTTTTTGTATTCGTTCGATCATTAGAGCACTGTTGAAATCCTCATCTTTTGTCTGAGGTAGGAACCCTCACATAAGTGGATTCTTTTCTGCTCTTTCCTTACCCTAGGGGCAAATTCAAGTGCACTTCCACTTTCAAATGCTTTTAGTCTAAAACCTTAAAACTTGATACAAAGAGAAGATAATACTTTGATCATAGAACTAGTTGGGAGGGTGGAAAAGCATTCTCAAGAAACATTAAAAGCCAAAATAATCTAAAGTTATTATTACAAGCAATGGTACTAAAACAGAACGCATTTAACTTGTCCCATTACAAAAGAAAAGAGTTTCAGAGCGAAGCAGAGGTATTCTCAGAGATAAACTTGACAGAAACACTATTGACGCAGTGGCGTTCATCTGTTGGTGTCTTGAAACCTTCACCTTTGAAAACATGACCAAGGTGTCCACCACATGCTGCACAAGTGATCTCGGTCCTCCTTCCATCCGGATCCGGCTGCAAGTATACAGAGTTGGATTTCAGATTACAGCCATGAAACGGATAGGCGGATCAAGAGAAGAAGAAAAACGAAACAAATACTGCAAAATAGATCAAAGAACTCTTTCTGTTTGTACTTCCACTACTTGAAAGCTCAAAAGTTAAGTGAGTTTAAAGATGCTTCACATTCCATTTGATTTAAAACATGGTTCACTTCTATAGTCCTTGACTGAATAAATATATCAAATGTTTGATCAAACAAATCAAAATATGCAAGGAGAAAAAGGCAGCTACTTACGGAGCGATTTATTGCTCCCAGAAGACCCTCAAAGAAAGCAGGCCAGCCACAGCCAGAGTCAAATTTGGTTGTGGATTTATAGAGTGGAGTACCACAACCAGCACAATTGTAGATCCCTTCACCAAAAAACTTGTTATATTCTCCAGTGCCCTTCAACCTGTGAAATAATAATTTCTCAGCAATGTTGCATATAGAATTATGCCAAAAACTTTCAAGTGTAAGAGAGACAAAGAGTTTACTAGGTAAAGCAACTATACATCTACACATAATACTACAGCAATGTTGCATTGAGGATTGAAACAATAGGTGTTTGAGCTTTTTTTTAAACTTTAAAACAAGGCTTACATTTGTGCACCATCATGTTTTCCTCAATTTCCAAATGAAATACTATTAACTATATAATCAAACCATCCAATATTCCAATTGAACAGCTTCAAATCATCTAACTATATAATATACCAAATCAATATTCAATCAAATACTCTAAGAAATCAACCAAATGATATATATAGTATATAAGCAGTTGAATGTTGAATCAACGTTACTGCCTATTTGCCATATCTAGAAGTCAAAATTCATGAACAATATTTAGTCATAAATAAGAGAGAATTTCAATATTTGCTCTCAACTATCCAAGCCTTGGTGGACAGAGTAATTCAGTACATGTACCGATAGGAGGTATAGTAGGTGCCCTGGTGCAACCTTGTCGGAAACTACCGTAAAAATTTAAAAAAAATATATTTAAGGGTAGGAAGTGTACCATTTAACTTTTCTTGGTAATTGCACCATTTAATATATATACATATTTTTACACATTTTGCAACATAAGCTTGGTTACAAAGTTACCTAGTTGTAAAGGCAAGAGGCAGTAGGTATCAAATGTAAAAGTCGAGGGAAAATTGACGCAAACACCAACATTAAAAATATATTATAAATACATACAACACATAAACATATATGCTAGATCAATTATCAATCTAATTACAGTCTCAAAATCCCAGATAAAGGGAAAAAAAGAAGGAAAAGTTGAAGGAAGAAAGATATGGAAAAAAGGAACATACTCAGTTCCTTTCTCACGGAGGATACGAAACTGCTCAGGAGATAGAATGGCTCGCCATTCCTCCTCTGATTTCTCAACTTTGCTCACTGCCATTGACACAAAACTATGTTCTTGTTAACTCAACACAATTATATGGGAACAGAGTTATGTGATTAAGACAGATTACATATGGGATGGCTTTATATGATTTCTTGAAACAATGAATGTGGACGGAATTATAGACTGAAGGAATATTGCGATTTGATTTGCTGAGATCTATTGGGATCTTTCATTTTTACATGATTAAAGGGATACAATATGATTGGCTAATAATTAACTGAGATTTTCCAACTTTTTTCCATGTTAGCGCTTTAATATTAGAGCCGGTTTGGTAATATGACAGATGGAATATAGGGATCTTAACTAGGTTTGCGATGAACTCTTGTGTTTAAGTATTACTATGTTTACTTTGCGTAATTTGCATACGGTCCTTAATTACTTATTAAATCTCGTACTTTATGACTTTGATTGGATGGCAATTGGCAACCAATTGAATGTGTCCAAACTACCTCGACTTGAGTCCTGACCGAGAGCGAATTTGTACATTCGTAGATTAACAGCCTGTAGATTTTAATGCATACTGATTACAGCATGTTTGGTTAAACTGTCAAAAACTGATTATTTTGAAATATAATTTATTCAAAATATTTTTAAAAAAAATACTTTTGGAGAGTAGTAATTTATGTTTGGCCAATTCATTTTAGAGATACTTTTTGCAATATTTAATAAGTAAGTTGTGTTTAGCCAATCTTTCCAAAAAAATAATTTTGAGGGAAAAAGTGATAGTAAATATTCAATTACAATTAGTATTATTTGTATAAGAGATCACAATAAACATATTTTTATCTCAATTGAACTTATAAAACATAAAGTAAAATATATATTAAAATTTCAATTGGCATAAAATATAATTTTTCAAAGAAATAATATTGGGTATATGATATTACTTATTATTTACATAATAATTCAAACATATCAATATACATCGTTCAGTATAAATTTAAAATCTACTTCATGAATCTTATATAAAAGAAGAAATTTATTTATAGCAAAGAGACTATTTCAAAGAATAAAAGGAGAAGAAACAAAAATGATACAAAAAATAAGAAGAATGAAGAAATAAATGGTAGAAACAAAAAAAAAAAAAGTTAAATTAATGAAGAATAATTTGAAAAATATAAATTTTCGATAAGGATATTTTTGTCTTGAAAAAATTAATTTTCTACTTCTTGAAAAAAGTTAGAATTTGTAACTTCTTCCCAATTTTTGTTTTGTTTTGCAGGTGCTCAAAAACACTTCTCTATCTTGGACAAACACATTAGATTTCTAAAATAGTACTTTTATTGCCGCCTAGAAGCTTGATCTTTCACAACGATTTGTTTCACAAGGAAGAAATTATTTTCTAATTTCCTCTTATTTGGCCATAAGAATTGGGTAGGATGACCAATGTGGTTGACCTAATGTTTAATAGGTACATTGTCAACAACGTTAAATTTTCAGCATATCACACCAAGAAAAGGTGAGGAAAAGATCTACCAAGTTCAAGGAGTTGTATATGGCCTAAAGGAGTAGTTTAAAGATACACTATCAGAAAGGATTTAATAGCCGTCACAAAAAAACAATTCTTGTCTTTCAACAATATTTGGCAAGGGAATCATTTTCTTTATTTATTTCCTTGAACAGCAACGTAAAGAATCACATTATCAAGGTAGCAACTAGCAAAGTGCATACAAGAGCTCTAAGGAATTGCTTACGAAGACATGACCATAATTGATTCAAACACAAAGATCCTCCTCTATACAAATTTCACCAAGTCTAACATACTTTGATACTTCATACAACAATAAGTTCTTCCGCACCCAAGTAGAAATTACGTGCCATTCTAAAACTGACAAGTTTAGATGAACACAGTACATAGTTTGCTCTTTTTGTTGACACAAACCCATGTACACAAGCATCCGTATTAACACTTGGAGCTTGACAGAAGCAACGCCCCGGGGTAAAGAAGTCTATAAACCACCTAGGTAATCTTTGATCGATGTTCCATGCACAGGAATGGAAACTGAGTAGCAACCAAATGAAGCCAGAGGGAATTGTTTACAAGGGAAGGGACACTGATTCAACTAATAAATGAATGCACAGTCCATCTACCTGTCATATTCAGTCAAATGTATAGGACGGGTATAGCATATACTATCAGTTTGTGCATCCACTTATGCATTGCTTCTTATGTGTATTTACCTAACCATCGAGGACTATGAAAACGATGGATGTTACCATTTAAGGCACATCTACAATGGGGGGAATGCGTGGAAACCCTTGGAAGTCTTTTCTTTGTTCAACCCCTGCAAGAGAAGTACAAGCAAGTGATCACTTGAAGAACAATATGCAGATAAAGAACAGAGCAAAATAGGGAAAGAGTGAAACTCACAAGCTAGATGAAACTACTACTTTGTGGTCTAGTGATGAAACAGGATGACAACAGCTAACATCAGAGAATTCACTCATTACAGACCGATAACCTTCCGAAGCACACGGAGAGAAATATATCTCCGATGTTTCTTTCTGCGTGTTTGTTGTTTTCCCTCCATTCCATTTGGCTGTGACACCACCACCTGACTATCCCAACTTCAAAATATATTAGCTAATCCAAGAGTAAACAGAAACATGGAAGTAATCTTGAATCATGGAAATAGGAAATACCAAAGGCAAGAAATTATTTGGGAACTACATTAATTTGATTCTTTCTTAAAGAAGCTGGTAGATCAAATACATAATCCCTCCTTCCCGCTGCGGAAAAGGACACTATGAGAGAAGAAAGAACTAAGTCCTTTAATATTAGCTACAGATGCTCCTAGAGTCCATCTATCAAGTTCCTAATACTTCCTACTAACACTAGGAATATACTGATTTACACAATGAAAGCAAAGTAGAAATATGCAAATTCCTATCCAGAGAACTAGAAAAGAAACAACAAAATTGACAAATAAGAATCAAATGGTTCATACATTGGTTAAGGCTTTAATATGTACAATGATGATTGTTATATCATCTGTCCGGTTTTCATGGTCTAGCCACAGTTTGTAAGATTCTCCAGCAATGGCTGAACATGCATCCCTAGGATCTGCACATCTATTTACCTGCACAAGAAATAAGAGTTAAATAGAAAACTAGGCAGAAAATGTTAACAATGACTTGACAAATGGTGGATGAGATCAGGTAAAAGGTATCTGCTCATTTATTTGAAGATAGCTCACAATGATTTAAATTAATGGTCAGAAAACACATGATCCGGCGTTAATACAAAACTGCCTTTTCAACATTGTTCCAGACTTCCAGTGATTTGTTGGCATAACTAGCACTAATCACCTGTATACGAAGTGCTACCAGTGTTGTCAAAGTGAAGAGTACAACAACAACATACCCAGTGTAGTCCCACAAGTGGGGTCTGGGGAGGGTAGAGTGTACGCAGACCTTACCCCTGCCTTTAAAAAGGCAGAGAGGTTGTTTCCGGTAGACCCTCGGCTCAGGAAGGGGAGAGGGGAGGGGCAATAACAAGCAAACCGATCTGACAACCGAAGCAAAAACACAAAACTAGCAATAAGAGGGAGCATCAAGGTAGCAGTGGCTGTAAGCGCAAAGCACAATTAATGCATTTAGCAAAGAAAGGCACAAATGAAAAGAAAAAAAATACTTATATACACACACATAGTGAAAGAAAAAAAATACCTACAAGGACAAAAAAATATATGGAAAGAAAATTTGTAATAAATTGAAATATATGAAGTGAATCACGTCAATCTAAGTCCAGAAACCATCTTATATTCTACAATTCAATGTACATATGCAATTTTAAGTTTCTAATTTTATCTTTAGCTTGATTTTTCAAGTCAAGAAATTTAGCTAGTTTTATCATACTAAATTTCTTGTTTCCTATCTTTAATTATTAACATATTCATTAAAAATGTTTTCTGATATAGCTCTTTAGAAGCAGAGTCTGATATGTGGTGCACGCCATATCAGCTTGGTCCTTGCATCAGAGTATCACATGAAGCGAAGCAAAACACCTGGTTTGATGTGCTCCTAGTTTCAGAACACACCTCAAGCGAACCTTTAACAAGGCTAAAAAGCCACATAACTATAAAAAGGATGCGTAGAGTTGGTCCTCCATCAACAAGACACAAAGCATATCAATAGGAGAAGATCAAAAAGGTGGAAAGAAGTGGGAGGAAAAGAAAAGCAAGGTTTTCAAGAACTTCCTCCTGCTTCTAAATAGATAATAGGCTCAGCATTGAAATGAGATTAACAAAAACTGTGATGTAAATGCAAAACAATTCATCTGATTTAATTTATCTACTGTTTCTTTGCTGGATTCGATAGACAATTCATATATCTGGGCTTCAAGTTCTTAGAGGAGAATTGTATGATAGATGAAAATGTGGCACATAAGGGAGTGCTATGTCATCAAAATATATCTATCAAAGTCAAAGGTAAATTCTACATGAGACCATCAATATTATAATGGAGTGAGTGTTGGGCCTCTACGTCCCAACATATTCAAAAGATGTTTTTTAGAAATGCAGATATTAACCAGATGTACCACAAGATTAGAAATCAAAATTTTGACAGGAGGTACAAGCACCAGACATAGAGTATAAAATAAGAGAAGTTCGCCTAATATTGTTTAGCCATGCTACATAGACCTCCAAATGCACCGGTCTATAGGTGCAACACAATGATGATTGAAGGTGGACTTAAAATCACAAGGGAAAATTACTTTAAAAAAATCTATAACCTCTCGAAATCCAAGGAAAGTTAGTGAAGAATAGAACAAAATGGAAGTAAATGATGCATGTAGCACATACCAACTAGTTGAGACCAAATTTAATTGAGATCGTTTTTTTTTTGCCAGGATTATAATTTGCAATATGTAAGCAATCTCTAACTTCACAGTATTATTGACTATTTGAATAAAACAGGTCTAGATTGAGCTGGGTGGATATAGATGATTCATATAACTAACTCCCTAACTGGATTAAGACTGAGGTGCAATCTAATAGTTTCTATGTTTTCTCATTAGATACTAACTTATCTTCAGCTAAACTACATGGAGTTACTAACTACTCAAGAAATTGTAATGGGCTTATTCTGTACACAAAATGCCTATGCGGTATGCAGCCTTACCCTCACATTTTCACAAAGAAGCTGCTTTAACACAAACCTGTGACCAAATGGTAACCAAAGGAGCAACTCTAATATTGCCCCAGGCTCGCCCTTAACTATTCAAGAAAATATGCAACTTAAAATTCCAACAGGAACCCTTACTTTGAATTTTCTTTAAATATCGTCAGAGTCGAGAGCATGAAATAGGCTATGACACAAGCTCAACTGCTTGGCTAATAGTTATTCCAAACAAGGAAATGTGCCAAAAAAACCCAGTATATCCCCACAAGTGGGGTTTGGGGAGGGTAGTGTGTATATGCGGACCTTACCCCTACCTCGTGCAAGTAGAGACAATTCTTAGATACTGTTCCGTTCTACAGCTGATCGGTAGGATATGTGGGACTTTAAAAGGCAGAGACTGCAAAAGGTTAGCTAGCAAAATTAAGGGATGTTCACTGCTTTATGTCCAAGTCTCCAAGAAGCTCCAAGCTACCACCGAAGTGATTTACCTAAGACAAAAGTTCAGAAAATAATGTGCTATCCTTCCATCATGATTTTTAATGGCTACCTGAAAGTATAAAGTCGATCTCTTTAACATTTCCCCTTCCTTTTCTTTTATTACAAATCATTTCCATTGAATACATTGTCCAGACTTAATGCAATTTTTTGTCAAGCATCTTATTTGGGAGCTCTCAAATGCAAAGAAGTAAGAAGAATCTCAGCTTAATGTAGTATAGCTTCCACTAGGGGAAATATCATCAAGATTGAACTTCACGTGGTAGATACATACAGATATGCTGACAGTCACACATATATAGAAATAAATAAAAATACTTCCTCAGATTTATCATAAATGATGTCTACTATCTTGATAAAACATAGCATGTCATACAGAAATGCCGATATTAATACTGCAGAGAGCCACACCACCAGTGACAGGTTGCTAACAATAAAGATGAACTAAAACAAAAAATAAATAAGTTCCAGTAGATTTTAGCATCAAATAAAGTAAACCTTACCATGTCCACCACAGTTTGGCTGGAGAGGAACTCAAAGACACCATCACTTGCAACCACAAAGAAAGGATGACTACTTGTGAGCTGTACCGTTGACACCTCTGGGACAGCAACTACACCAATACTTTCAGCAGTACTATCTCCAACACTTCGCGTAAACGCAGTCCCCGGATACATCCCATTTTGAACCCACAACCTTGGCGGATCACCCCCTTCCGTTTCCTCGTCCCCCCACGACTGAATATCTGGATCCTTTAGACCTTCCACTTGATCAACACTAAGAACTCTTGCCCCACAGCTTTTCACTCTCTCACATTCATCTTTTCTAAATGGTGTTTGATCAGAAGACAAATCTTTGGCAACAACCCCATTCCCTTCCTTAACAGACAACACTGCTCTTGAATCACCTACATTTGCCACATAAAGCATGTCTCCAACAAGAAGAGCAGTTATAGCAGTTGTCCCACTCATGGAATCATCAATATCACTATTACTATGAAGTTCTTCATTTGTTCTTGAAAATGCAGAATTGTAAGCCTTAACAGGGTCATCTAACAATGTAGGATCGTCCGATAAAATCTCGACAAGCCTATCCCTAACAAACAATGAACACTGAGTACCAAACTGTCCATGCCCATCAAACACACCAAAGAAATGAACATTTGGATTACCCTGAAGTTGTGTTCTGATACAATAACTATCCTGATTCTCTTTCTCAGGGGATTCAGGGTAAAACCCACGTTGCGTAAGCACAGAGTACTCTAACTTAAAGTTATGTGAAGGGACTTGAGCACTATCCACTGACCTGCCAGCAAGAATATGTGTTTGAGCTTGAGCATATGTACCCAAATCTTCCCTATTATCACCATCTGAGGATCCTGGGTACCTACAACAACACTTCCCATGGACACAACCCATATCTCAACACAAAATTCAAGAACCAAGCAGAGTTGCAGACCAACTGTTTGCAAAAAGTCCACAGCAAGACAATTCTGGGCTAAGAGGGTCAAATTTGCATACCCATTAACTGCATTGTTTTGCCCAAAATGGGGTTCTTATTCAAACCCGTGAGAAATATAGGGACAAACAAGAAAAAAAACAAACCCTAATACCAAAGCAGACAAACAAGGATTTATGTCTGGGAATAGAATTGGGTGTCAGGAAAAATGATTTAAAAAAGGATACTTTGTTGAAGAAAATTAGACAAGAATGGAACAAACCCAAAACCCAATGAACAAGAAATGATCAAAATAAAGACCCTAACACAAGCAAAGGATTAGGGAAACTTTTAGCCCTGATCACACGATTGGTACTTTTTATTAAAAGAACATTGAGATAGAAAGACAACGTGTGTTGTTTGGGTTTGTGGGGTCTTTCAAGAAGAAAAATTGCACCTTTTTTCCAAACAGTTCTTTGGAAAATGATAATCAAATGTAGATGAATAAAATGGTTGATTTTAAAAGGGATAGGAAATGGTGGCCTAGTATTTGGCTTATGTGGGGATAGGGGGTGGGGGATTGTGCAGAGGCAGAGAAAGAGGAGGAGAGGAGCCCATTATGTCTCTTTCCTTTCAATTTTCAAGAAATGACATGCAAACAGAGAAATGTGTCTTTGCAGAGAATACGACACCACATTGAGACAAAGGAAAATACAATGTCACGGAACACTGGCACTATTTTTTAGTCTATCTTTTTTCAATTTTATTTAAGGTCTCCCTTGGACATATATACTATTTTAGTATTCACCTCCGTTTCTATTTAATTGATATAGTTTTTTACTAATTTATTTCAAATAGAATATAGATTTTTATATTTAAAAATAATATAATTTTAAATTTTATATTTTATCAATTTTACTATTATAAGCTTTTATAGGCATACAAATTTTATTGATTTCATAAAGCTTTTAAAATTATAAGTTAACAAAAATAAATTAAACTCTATATTGAATCAGATTATGTCATATAAATTGAAATAGAGGTAATATTTATCGACATCAAGTTTTGAGTTGCGTTATCAAGTCATTTGAAGATTTTATGGTTATATCCATATAACGTGATATTTGTAATCTTAAGAATAAGATAGTTATCTATTACAATACATAAAGTGATTTAATAATGTATAGATTATTTATATTATCCGTGTATGTAACTTAAACTCCTAAATTTTAATATTAGAGGTACTTGTTTAAATATAAGTATTTATTATTACGTTTAAGTTATATACACCATCTATATAAAAATGACTACACCATAAGGTTATCTTTACTAGTATTATATCAGGTAACCTATTTTATTTAAAGTTACAAATTTTAAATTTCAATGAGGATTACCCGTAGATATCTTTCTAGTGACCCGATAATGCAAAAAAAGAATAAAAAAATCATGAAGGACTGTATTACTTAAACTCAAATAAATTATACTCCTAGTATTAAAATTTAAAGTGAAATATTATAATACTAATTTAAGGTGCATCCCATAGAAGTTGTTCCAAAAAGACCTACAATTTCTTGAAATTTATGTTGGCCTATTAAAAATAAATTGAGCATAATAAAAGAACAAGATATGTATAAGCGATACCAATTAGTTTGAAATATATTTTAGTCTTGTCAATATGTAAATATACCACATGTTCATAATAGACTAATGGGAGACTATATATTAGTATGCAGTCTTTATTCTGGTGAATAGATTGAGGGGGCAAATAATTAGACTTGGTATTCGGGTACAACGATAGTAGCTATTGGATTTTGTAGTGTCACGACCCAATTCCCATCTTAGACTGTGATGACGCTCAACGTTGCCGTTAGACAAGCCAATAGTGAACCATAATGGATTTTAATAAATAAAGAAAATTAAGCGTAGAAAATCATGGAGATATAAAACATAAATAAATCATAAAAAATAAAATGGTGATAATATATTAGGCAAAATCATAAATATCTACTAGAAATTTCCAAAATCCGGTGTCACAAGTGCACGAGCCATCTAGTAGAATATACAAACAACTATAACTATTGTTTGAAATGAAATAGAGAGAAATAGTAAATGCAACAAGAAGGAAACTCCGAGTGCTGCAGATCGGAGCATGGGAAACATCTCACCACTAAGTCTCCGGATAGTGCGTATGCGCATCCGAATGGCCACCAAATGTACTTACCCCAGTACCTGCACAATTAGTACAGAAGTGTATCATGAGTACGTAAATTAATGCATACTCAGTAAGTATCTAGTCTAACCTCGAAGAAGTAGTGACGAGGGGTCGACATCGACACTTACTAGTGATCTAATAAATAAACATGAATTAAAAATAGTCATGAAGTATAACAGTAATAATGGAATATGAAAGACCGTAAATAACATGATCCTTCAACATAATGACGGTATGAAATCTTCAAATATCATGTGCTATCTCAAACGTATAAGAACCATCAAGCAAATATCAAATCTCAAGCCAAAAAATAAATCCCATGTATATTTTGAATCCTAGCGACATTATGCACGAATTACGCCGAGGTCGTATGACCCGGTCCCTAATAATTATGTACACTACCGAGGGTCGACCGACGCGAACCATATATGCATCTTAAATATACTGCAGAGGTCGTTCGACCCGATCCAAAATGCTATTTTATAGTACTGCTGAGCTATATGGCGCGATCCACGGGAATAGAGAAACTCTCTAAACTACGGGTCAAACAATTACAACACAAGGATGGGCACACAAAGAAAGTATGATTTTTTTTTTCAGAAATCAAGTATTCCACCAAACACTCAAGGTAATGAAGCTCGGCCTAACAAAATACCTAATAAAATTTTAATTATAAATTTAAGTAATTAAACTAATAAGTTGAGTTCAAGCAATACAAATATTACACGATAAAGTCCTAATTCTACCCGGACATAAACATAATTTTAGCTACGTACGAACTCTCATTACCTCGTGCGTATCCCACCCACAACAAGTAGCACATAATAATTAAAGCACCTACAAGGATAATTCTCTCTTACAAGATTAGTTAGGAGACTTACCTTGCTTCCAAGTCCTTTACTCTGCCCTCAAACCACACTAGTAGCCTCAAAACAACGCTGAGTAACCCAAAACTAGTCAAAAGTCGTATAAATTAATCAATATATACTCAAAAGTTCATAATTCATCTATTAGAGCAAATTTCCAACCCAATTTAGAAAGTTCATAAAAGTCACCCCTAAGCCCACATGCTCGGATTCAGAGAATTTTCGTAGATAAATATTACACATGACCGTACGAACTCAAATATATAATTTATACCCAATTCCATGATCAATTTGGTGGTCAAATCCCATTTTTTCTAAACCCTAGATTTTCCAACAAAATCCCATAATTTTCATAATTTCTATGTTAATATCTACTCATAATCTATGTATTAACTTAAAATGCTATTTGAAAATCCCCTTCTAAGAAGCTTTAAATTCGGCCAAGAAGAGTGAGAAATGGGAAAAATGAGCCTAAGTCCCGAGTTTTAAAACATTTCTGTCCAATTGACCCTTCGTCGCGATCGCGAAGGAAAACCTGCCATCGCCCCAGAATTCTTCTTCACGAACGCGACCAGGTCCTCGCGACCGCGAAGGCTAGCTCGTCCAATGCTTCGCGAATGCGAAGGCCAACGACCGCTGATCCTCACTCCCAGCTCATTCTACACGAACGCGGACATGCTGTCACGAACGCAAAGGCCACTGGTCCCTAAGCCTTCGCCAACGCCACCCAACCTTCGTGAACGCGAAACATAAAATGCCTCAGCCCCAAATCCTTCATCGCGGATGCGAGAACTCCTCTGCATTCGCGAAGAAAGAAACCAACACCAGTACAACCTGCCAGTTTGACTTAGCTTTGGGTGGTCAAAAACACACCTGACCCACCCGGGACCCCGTCCAAATGCACCAAAAAGTTCATAAACATAATTCGGACCTACTCGAAGTCTCAGAACACGCAAAACAACACCGAAACCAAGAATTGCACCTCAAAACCAAATTAATCAACCTTTGAACTTCAAACTTCTTTTAACTTTCTCCGAATGCAACGAATCATACTTAGACAACTCGAAATAATGCCAAATTTTAAGCACAAGTCAAAAATCACAATACGAGCTTATTCCAAGGCTAATAACCCCAAACAGACATTGATAACACCCAAGTATACTTCAAACCAAACTTAGGACACTTTAAAACCTTCAAGACTCCAACTTTTCATAATAAGCAACGAAACGCTTCCGGATCACCCGAAACTCAATCCGAATATATGCCCAAGTCAAAAATCATCATACGAACCTATTGAAACCTTCAAATCCCGGTTCTGAGGCCGTTTACTCAAAGTATTGACTCAAGTTAAATTTGGTCATCTTAGGCCACTATTATGGAACTAAGTATTTCGAATTCAACCCGAACCCTTCCAAAATCAAACCAATCATCCCCGCAAGTCATATAACAGTAAACGCACATATGGGAAGTCTTAAATAGGAAAATAGGGATCTAGAAAATAAAACAATCGATTACGTCGTTACATTCTCCACTTCTTAAACAAACGTTCGTCCTTGAACGGGTCTAGAATCATACCTGGAGTGCCGAATAAGTGTGAACATCTGCTCTGCATGTCCTCCTCGGTCTCCCAAGTTGCCTCATCAGCTGGTTGACCTCTCCACTGGACCTTTACCACTGAAATCTTCTAAGACCTCAACTTGCAGACTTGCCTGTCAACAATAGCAACTGGCTCATCCTCATAACATAAGCTCTCATCTAGCTGAAGTGTGTTGTAATCTAACACATTGGACATATCAGCATGGTACCTCAGGAGCATAGACACGTGAAAAACTGGATGAACTTCTGATAGACTGGGAGGCAAGGCAAGCCTATATGCAACCTCTCCAACTCTCCTCAACACCTCAAATGGATCGATAAAACTCGAACTCAGCTTGCCCCTTTTCTCGAACCTCATGATACCCTTCATCGGCGAGACTTTCATGAGAACCTTCTCGCCCACCATAAATGATAAATCACGTACTTTATGATTCGTGTAACTCTTCTGCCTAGACTGAGTTGTGTGAAGTCGCTCTCGTATAAACTTTACCTTATCCAAGGCATCCTTTACCAAATCAGTTCCATATAACTGAGACTCGCCGGGCTCAAACCAACCGATGGGGGAACGATATCGCCGACCATACAAGGCCTCAAATGGAGCCATCTCGATGTTGGACCGATAACTGTTGTTATAAGCAAACTCGGCCAAAGGTATGAATCGATCCCACTACCCTCTGAAGTCAATGACATATACTCTGAGCATATACTCCAAAATCTAAATTGTATGCTCCGACTGCCCGTCGGTCTATGGATGATAGGCCATGCTGAGATCTACCCGGGTACCCAACTCACTCTGTACAACTCTCCATAATATGAAGTTAATTGAGTGCCTCCATCTGAAATGATGGAGATAGGCACACCATTCAACCAAAATATCTCCTAAATATAAATCTGGGCCAACCTCTCTGAAGTGTATGTAGTTATAACCGAAATAAAGTGTGAAAACTTGGTTAGTCTGTCGACAATGACCCAAACAACATCAAACTTCCTCAACGTCCGCGGCAAACCAACTATGAAGTCCATAATGATGCGCTCTCACATCCACTCAAGTACAATACATCTGCTGAAGTAAGCCACCTGGCATCTAGTGCTTGTACATATCCTACTCTAATTCAAGCACCTCGCCACATACTCAACTATGTCCTTCTTCATCTGCCGCCACCAGTAATGCTACCTCAGGTCACGATACATTTTCGTGGCACCTGGATGAATAGAATAACGCGAACTGTGTGCCTTCTCTAGAATTGTCTCCCACAGGCCATCAACATTAGGAGCACATAAGCAACCCTAGAGTCGTAGAGCATCATCATCGCTAATAGTAACCTTCTTGGAATCACCCTGTAACATCGTTTCTCTAAGAACTAGCAAGTGCAGCTCATCGTACAGGCGAGCCTTGATCCGCTCGAATAAAGAAAACTGAGTCACAACACATGCAAGAACTCGACTGGGCTCTAAAATATCCAAACTCACTAGTCGGTTAGCTAAGGATTGAATGTCCAAAACCAATGGCCTCTCTCCTGCTGAAATAAATGCCAAACTACCCATACTACTCCTCAAGGCATCCACAACCACATTTTTCTTACCCGGATGATAGAGGATAATAATATCATAATCCTTCAGTAACTCAAGCCACCTGCGTCGCCTCAGATTAAGATCCATCTACTTAAATAAATGTTGCAAACTTCGGTGATCGGTATAGACCTCGCACGACACCCAAAAATGATAACGCCTCTAGATCTTGAGAGCATGAACTATTGCATCCAACTCCAGATCATGCATAAGGTAATTCTTCTCATGAGGCTTCAGCTGACGTGAATCAAATGTAATAACTCGCCCCTTCTGCATCGATACATAACCTAAACTAACACGTGAAGTGTCGCAATACACAATGTACATCCCAGAGCTGGAGGGCAAAACCAACATTAGTGTTATAGTCAATGCGACCTTAAGCTTCTAAAATCTCATCTCGCAATCATTGGACCATATAAACTGAGCACCCTTCTGGGTCAATCTAGTCAAAGGAGCTGCAAAAGACAAGAATTCCTCATTAAACTGACGATAATAACCTGCTAGCCCCAAGAAACTCCTGATCTTAGTTGTTATGGTGGGACGAGGCCAACTCTGAACTACCTCGACCTTCTTGGGATCCACCTTAATAATCTCGCCTGATACAACATGCCCCAAGAAAGCCACAGAATCTAACAGAACTCGCACTTGGAGAACTTAGCATGTATCTTTTGTTTCCGCAAGGTCTGAAGCACTATCCTTAAATGCTGCTTGTGTTCCTCCATACTACGCGAGTAGATCAGTATGTTATCAATAAAGACAATGATAAATGAGTCAAGATATGGTCTGAACACCCGATTCATCCAATCCATAAACATCATCAGGGCATTAGTCAAGCCGAAGGACATCACAAGAAACTCATATTGACAATATCCAGTTCGAAAAGCCGTCTTCAGAATATCCGAAGGACAAATCTTTATCTGATGATACCCTAAACTCAAGTCGATCTTCGAGAACACTCTATCACCCTGTAGCTGATCAAACAAATCATTAATGCGCGGTAATAGGTACTTATTCTTGATAGTGAATTTGTTCATCTGGCAGTAATTAGTGCACATCTGCATAACCTCATCCTTATTCTTCATAAATAATATCGGTGCACCCTAGGGCGACACACTCATCCTGACGAACCCCTTCTAGAGAAACTCATAAAGATTCTCCTTTAACTCCCTCAACTCAATTGGAGCTATGTGATTAGGCAAACTAGAGATAGGTTGGGTGCCCGGTGCCAAATTAATGCCGAAAAAGATATCACGATCCGGTGGAATGCCTGTGGATCAGCAAGAAATACATCAGAAAACTTCCACAACACGGGCACCAAATCTATTATTGGAGTCTCCACAGTAGTATCTCGAACAAAATCCAAATAGGCAAAATAACCCTTCTCGACCATATGTCGAGCCTTCAAGAAAGACCCGACCCGACTAGATATACTGATAGACGAGCCACTCCACTCCAATCTAAGCAACTGTGGCATCACCAAGGTAACAGTATTGTTGTGGCAATCAAGAATGGCATGGTACAAAGATAACCAGTTATGCCCAAAATGACCTCAAAGTCACTCATATCAAGCAACAGAAGATCCGCTCTGGTCTCATAACCACAGAAAGTTACTACACAGTATCAGTAAACTCGATCTACAATAACAGAATCTCCTACTGGCGTGGGCACATATACAGGAACACCCAAGGACTTATCGGATACATCCAGATAAGGAACAAATAGAGAATATACATATGAATAAGTAAACCCCGGATCAAATAGTACCAAAGCACCCTTCCTACAAACAGAAATAATACGTATGATCACGGCGTTAGAGGCTACTGCATGTGGTCTGGCTGGGAATGCATAAAATCTAACTGAAGCACCACCTGGCTGACCTCCACCTCTAGGGAGATCCCTACCCACTTGTCCTTCGCTTATGGCCAGTCGAACGGGTGGTGCGGCAGCTGGTGCAGTGATCATGGGCTGATGGCACTCATGTACTGCCTTGCTACAAAGCTTGGGGAAAAACCTCCTTATATGACTAAGCTCCCCGCACTCGTAACAACCTCTCGATGCGGAAGATTACTAACCCTAGGTCTGACCCTGGTGACCTGAATACCCACTGGAAGAACCTTGAATAACTAGTGGATGGTAGGTGCTAACTAGAATGGCGTTGAAGTAGGGTCGAGCTGGAGTACTACGAGCATGCGGTAGTGCTAAATACATGAGCCTACTAGACTAACCCCTCATGAATTGACCTTTTGTAAGGCCCCGTAAAATTTTATCTAAAACTCGGGGTTTCGTGATGCCAAGATAGACTTATGTGTTGATGGTTCTATGATACATACCTTTTGGGTTGAACAACGTGTTGGGGAGTTGAAGAAATATTTTGGGATGATATTTTTGCGGTCAATTATGCATCTGCATAATCATTTCGTGGGCCGTAGATTCGTCGCAGAAGCCAACATGAGAAACTTCGGAAGGAGGTTCTGTGGTCCATTATGTGACCGTAAAACTGGTCTACGGACCGCAAACGTGCCATAGACCCAACCCGAACAACCTAATTTTGGGACCTTTTTCTGCGGTCCCCTTTGCAGGCCGCATACATGTTTTGCGGTCCAGTCTGCGACCGCATACCCGGCTTTGTAGAGTTTAAGTTTGGAAAATTTCACCCGATCCCATTTTCATAAAAACAACTTGTGGGTTATTTTGGCTGGTCCTAACTGATATTTATAGAGAGGGGAGTGGTCTAGAGTGAGAGGGGAAGTTCCTAAGGTTATTAATCATCAACGTTTGCTCAAAGTTGAAGAATTCACAAGAAAAACTCACTAGGTCCTTATCCTAGAGGTAAGATTCTACTCCCTAGCCCTCAATTCCGGGATTTAATTTGAAATAGGTAATGAGAAAAGCAATTCTTGGGTGTGTGAGTTGTTCATTATGCATGCATGTACCGTCAAGGGTAGTGTGAAGATTATTGAGCTTATTTGGGTAAACTTTGGGTAGTGGGATGAAGGGATCCACCATACGAGGACCTTGAAACCTTAATGCACACCTAGTGTTTGATAAAATGCACAAATGAGGTGGAACCATAAAATCCTTCCTAATTTGTGTTTAATTTTGCTATATTTCTAAATAGATCGAAATGGCTAAGAATTCCGGAACATTTTAATAATTTAAAAAGCTTGAGGCGAGGTATGTTGGCTAAACTTCTCTCTTAGAATTGAACCCCACATTGTCATTGTAAGTCTTGAGTTGTTCATTATAAATTGATTATTCCGAGTAGGCCTTATGTCAAAAGATATATGTTCAATATGTATTCCAAATGTTCTTGTTATGTTATGTTTATTTGAAAAATATGCTCGAAGCTTGGGTTGCATATCTAAATGTTATAACTTCAAGTCGTGATTTAAATGAAAGTTATTATGCCAAATTATGTAAGAAATATCAATGTGCTTAATATTATTATTTGCTCACATTTGGACTTAAAGTCTTGAATAGAAATGCATTGTTGTTGATGATCCGTGATGATGTTTGAAAGTGAAAGAGATGAACATGAAATATGAAATACGACCAACGTGCCAAGAGTGACATTGTGTTATGGCCATTGGTTCCAATGAAATGAATGATATATAAAAGATAATGAAATGAGTTGCCAATCCTTTAAATAAATAAATACCCTGGGAGTATCGTTAGTCACCGAGGAAGAGTAGGTTGAAATAACCTAACCCAGTAACTACACGTGCCGGTGTAGGAGTGAATTGTGATTGTACCCATTTATTGGGATGAGATTATTGCTAGAAAAGGGTGATGTCGATCCACACGGAATTGTGGTGATATGGCTTAGCCGGTCGGATCATGATCGAACGCCATGTCACGCACATGGTGGTGATTGTGCTTAAGATTATGATTTAAATAATGATTGAGATTGAGGTAAAGATTTTGATAGTGGTTGATGTCCTTGGGTGATTCTTCCTAGCTGATCGGGCCATGATCAGACTCCGTGCTAGAATCACGATGGTATAACAGTGCTAAGATCTCCCAACCTAAAATATGGAAATTTACCTGAAAACTTGTCTTGCTCCTAACTTGATGTTTTGGTATTGTTTGAGGCTTCCATTGATTTTATGATTGTCCTTACTTGTGTTATCATTCGTTGTATTGAGAGGGTGTTAGGCATCCATACTAGTACTATTCCATTTGTACTAACGTTCATTTTACCGGGGGCGCTGTATCTTTAATGGATGCAGGTGATTCCACAACAGACATATTTGATCATTGATAGCGGTACACCCTCTTTCCAGCTGACTTGGTGAGCCTCACTTCATATCGGGATCGTATGTCTTTTATTCCTTGTGTATTATATTTGGAGGTATAGTCGGGGTCTTGTTACCGGCACTATCATCGTACTCTTTTGTATCTATTAGAGGCTTCGTAGACATAGTGTGGGTGGTATGTTAGTGTTGGGGACGTCAAGCTAGTAATGTTATATTTTTGTCACACGTTCCACTTTAAACTATGGACGCGTATGTATTTTGAGCTTTATAAATAATGTAACTAATGATAAGGAATCAGTGTTGTTCACATGATCCTTCCTATTATCTAATTAATGAAATGGATCCTTCCTTTGTTCATGAGCGAGTTCGGGTAAGAGGTATTGTACAGGCTTGCTCGACCGGGTTATCTCGGTTAAGCGCCGGTCGTGCCCCACGAGGTCAGGGTGTGACACTTTTTTCTCCCACACGGGGCGCCACTGTATCCATAAGAATGTCGAGGCCGCTTATCCCTCAATGTATACTCTTAGTCTTGGTTGCGGATACGCTCGATCCTCTGAGCTATCTCCACAACCTGATCATAAGGAGTCCCCATCTCAGCCTCTCGGGCCATAGAAACCTGGATACCACTGTGCAAGACCGTAATAAATCTCTACACTCTCTCTGTATCTGTGAGGAGTATCGTAATTGCATAACGAGATAACTCAGATAATATCACCTCATAGTTAGTCATAGACAACTGACCCTGCTGGAGCCGTTCGAACAGACCCCATAACTCTTCCCTATGTGAGGGTGGAATATATCTCTCCAAAAAGAGACATGTGAACTGGTCCCAAGTCAAGGGAGGTGAACCTTTTGGCCTGCTATAAAGATAAGACTGCCACCATCTATAGGCCTTTCCCTCTAACTGAAATATGGTAAAGTCCAGTTGGAATCCACTACTATCATATTATGTAGCCTCTTCCTGAAAAGATCAATGAAATCATGTGGGTCCACTGACCGCTCACCGCCAAAGACAGGAGGACGAATCCTAGTCCATCTTTCCAACCGCTTTTGCTTCTCGACGGTCGCGACCGGTCTAGTCTCTGGTCTAACTGCTACAACGGGCTGAGCCCGACCAGCAGGTAGTGCACCTGGGATCTGATAAACTATAGCAGTATGCCCTGGAGCATGAGCAATAGGGGTTTGTGCTCCCCCTCCCGCCTGAGATGCGACTTGATCTGCCGGAAATAGCTCAGTTTGAGTTATAGAATCCGTGAACTGCAGTATATGGCCCATGACCTCCTGAAATCCCGGTGCGGTTATAAAATACGTCGGGGTCAACTCAGTTGCAGGCGTCTCATCCTGCTCCTCAATAACAGGTTCCTCCACCGGATCCTCTAGCAGGAGTTGTGGCCCTCCCTCGGCCTCTACTTCTACCTCTAAGAATCAGGGGAGAAACCCCTATGCCGTCAGGTATAGTCGTCGCGTGCATTTTTACTATATGTGAGTGAATAAGAAACCGATATTTAGCAAAACATCAACTGCACAATAGGATATGAAGAAAGAGAAGTTTACTAACACCCTATAGCCTCTTGAAGATAAATACGAACATCTCCATACCTATCCGCAAGACTGTACTAGGCCTGCTCATGACTCGCGAGACCTATGTGAACCTAGTGCTTTGATACCAAGCTGTCACGACCCAATTCCCATCTTAGGCCGTGATGGCGCACAACTTCACCGTTAGGCAAGCCAACCGTGACCATCAACTCAATTATCCATTTTTATACTTTTGATATCATTGGTTTTATTAAATAAAGGAAATTAAGCGTAGAAGACCATTTGGATATAAAACAAAAATAAATCATAAAAATAAAATGGTGACAATATTAGGCATAACCATAAACATCTACTAGAAATTTCCAAAACTCGGTGTCACAAGTGCATGAGCAGTTTAGTAGAATATATAAACCACTATAACTACTATCTTGAAATGAAATAGACAGAAATAGTAAATGCAACAAGAAGGAGACTCTAGGTGCTGCAGATCAAAGCATGGGGAGCAGTTCCCCACTAAGTCTCCGGATAGTGCGTATACGCGCCCGAATGGCCACCAGATGTACCTGCTCCAATAATTGTGCAAAACTGTAGCATGAGTACGTATATCAACACGTACCCAGTAAGTATCTAGTCTAACCTCAAAGAAGCAGTGGCGATGGTTTACATCAACACTTACTAGTGGTCTATTAAATAAAATACATGAATTAAAAATAGTCATGAAACATAAAAATAATAATGGAATACAAAAGACTATAAATAGCATGACCCTTCAACATAATGACAATATGAAATCACAAAATATCATGTGCTATCTCAAACAGAAATCACGAATTATACTAAGGTCGTACAACCCGACCCAATAATCGTGTATACTATTTAGGGTCGACCGACGCGAACCATAGATGCATCTAAAATATACTGACGAGTTCGTTCTACCCGATCTAAAATGCTATTTCATGGTACTGCCGAGGTGTACGAGCCGATCCATAAGAATAGAGAAACTCTTCGAACTACGAGTCACACAATTACAACACAAGGATAGGCACACAAAGAAAACAAGATTTTTACCAACAATCAAGTATTCCGCCAAAAACTCAAGGTAATGAAGCCCGGCCATACAAAATCTCTAATCAAATTTTAATTATAAATTTAAGTAATTAAACTAAAAGTTGAGTTTAAGTAATACAAACATTGCATGATAAAGTCCTAAGTCTGCCCGGACATAAGCATAATTTTAGCTACGTACGGACTCTCGTCACCTCGTGCGTACGTAGCACCCACAATAAGTAGCACATAATAATTAAAGTACCTACGGGATAATTCCCTCTTACAAGATTTGGCAAGAGACTTACCTTGCTTTCAATTCCTCTACTCGGCCCTCAAACAACATTAGTAGCCTCAAAACAACGCCAAACAACTCGAAACTAGTCGAAAGTCATACAAACTAATCAATCCATATTCAAAAGTTCATAATTCATTTATTAGAGTAATTTCCCAACCTAATTTGAAAAGTTCATAAAAGTAACCCCCAGGCTCACGTGTCTGAATTCCAGAAATTTTCGTAGATAAATATTATCCATGATCTCACGAACTCAAATATATAATTTATACCCAATTCCATGATCAATTTCGCGGTCAAATCCCAGTTTTACTAACCCTAGGTTTTTCATTAAAATGCTAGATGAAAATCCCCTTCCAAGAACCTCCAAATTCGGCCAAGAAAAGTAGAAATGGGAAAAATGTGCCTAAGTCTTGAGTTTTAAAATGTTTCTGTCCAGTTGACTCTTCTGTGCAATTGCGGAAAGCTTCTCGCGATTGTGAAGGAAAACCTGCCATCGCTCAAGAATTCCTCTTCGCAAACGCGACCAGGTCCTTGCGATCGTGAAAGCTAGGCCAGCAACCCTTCGCAAACACGAACAACCTTCCGACCCCGATAGCCACAAAATCAACCAATGGTTAAACTTATGGAAATTCCTAAACCTCAAATTGCAAACTTTCGGCAATATAAGTCGCATCAACCTAGGGACCTCCGAATTCAATTATGGGCATGCGCCCAAGTCCAAAATCATGATACGAACCTATCAAAGTCATCAAAACATCGTTCCGGGGTCGTTTTCACAAAAGAAAAATCTCAGTCAATATTTCTTACTTAAGCTTCTAAACCAAGATCCAAAGGATCCAAATCATTCTAAAACTTTCCCAAAACGAAACTTACCATTCCGACAAGTCATAAAACCATAAATACAGATACTGGAAGTTTAAAAAGGGGAAACATGGCTAAAATATACAAAACGACCAGTCAGATCGTTACATTCATGACTTATGAGACCTAAATGAACCTAGAACTCTGATACCAAACTGTCACGATCCAAATCCCATAATAGGTTGTGATGGCGCCCAACAATATTGTTAGGCAAGCCAACGAGTGTATCTCTAACTTAATTATCCCTTTTTGCCTTTAAAATTAGAAATTTTATTAAATAATTAGAATTATAATCCATAACCCATGGAAGCATACATATTTCTTTACCAATATTTCGAGTATGAATAATACATAAAATGTGGTGATAATATTAATAAGTACAACTATGAATATCCAGTAGAAACCCTCCAAAATCCGATATCACAAGTGTATGAGCATCTATTAGGGAGTACAATACTAATACAATATCTGTCTAGAATATATAATAGACAGGATAAAATAAATTAATATGATGGAGACTCTGTGTCTTGTGGATCGTAACATGGAATGCATCTCACCATAAAGTTCTATCAGCACTTGCGCCTATGCGACAAAATGACCACCAAATGAACCTGTCTTAGTACCTGCACCATTATTGCAAAAGTGTAGTATGAGTACGTAAATCAACGCGTACCTAGTGGCCAATAAGTATCTAGCCTAACCCCAAAGAAGTAGTGACACGATTTTCTGTCGTGGCATACGACCCGATCCTATAATAATCGTGTACACTGCCGAGGTTCGATAGACCCGAACCATAGATGCATATCATAATACTGTCGAGGTCGTACGACTCGATCTATAATAGTAATGTTGAGGCATTCAGACCGATCCATAGGAATAGTAAAACTTGACGGGTCATTGGCCCCACTCACGAATATATATGTGAGTTATGAAATTTAAGAAACTTTTTGGCTAATTTCGTACAACGTGGGAGAAATCCGTAAAAGGAAGTACAATTTCTACTACTAATCAAGTATCCCGCCACATATCTAAAATGGCACGTCCGATACTTTACGCAAGTTAGGCAAAAATGAAAATTAAAATATTTAAACAAAAAAGAATAACTCAAATATTACAATTAAAGCATGGCGTGAGTCTAAGTCTTCCCGGACCTAATAAGGATATCTAGCATATGCATAGACACTTGTCACCTCATACATGCATAGCTCCCACAACATGTAGCACATAACAAATATAACACATATAGGCTAATTTTCCCCTCAAAAGATTAGACAAGAGACTTACCTCACTCCAAAATCCGATAACCGACTACAACGCCTCTCTAACTCCTCAAACTAATGCCAAACGATCTGAAACTAGTCAAACAATGTGCAAACCAATCAAAATATATCCAAAGACTCGTAGCTTAACTACTAGCAACAATTCTCAACTCCACACGAAAAGTTAACAAAGTCAACCCTCAAGCCTACGTGCCCGAATTTTAAAAAATCTTGAAGATAAACATTATCCATTGCCCCACGAACTCAAATATACATTTTATTCTCAATTTTATATCCAATTTCATGGTCAACATCCAAAAATACTATTTCTAGGTTTTCTTCCAAAATCCCCCAATTTCTACCAATTTTCATGTTAAAATCCATATATAATCAATGTATTTAACTCACAATGAGTAGGAATCACTTACCTCATGATAGATGACGAAAATAAATCTTCAAAATCTCCCCAAAATCGGCTCCAAATGAGGAAAAGAGATGAAATGAGCCAAACCCCGATTTTTCATTCTTATACATTGCCTAGGCATCCTTATTAGCGAACGTGGCATGTGCCTCACCTTTACGGAGCATAATTTAGCTCTAACTCAAAATTTCTTTTCGTGATCGCGAGATTAGGCCTGTGAACATGACGCATAACCAGTCCTGACCATCGCGAACGCGGAGGCCATTCTCTAGACCCAAACCCTCCTCTGCGAATGCGATGCCCTTGTACCAAACGCGATGCCCTTGTCACGAACGCAATGTACCTCTGCCCCCAAGCCTTCGTGAATGCGACTCCTCTATTGCAAACGCGAACCACAAACCACCCTAACCAAACTTCACGCACAAGTTCCAATCAATAAAATGAACCTATCTAAGGTCCCGGAACACCATCTAGAGGTTGATAACGCCAAAGTCCATTCCAAGTCAAAACTTAGCAAATTAAAAAAACCTTCAAAATGCAAACATCCGATAATAAGCGTTGATATGCTCCGGACCATCCGATACTCAACCCGAACATACGTCGAAGTCTGAAATCACCTTGCGAATATATAGGAACCTTCAAATCCGGATTCCAAGGTTGTTTACATATTTCAAACCTTGGTTAACTCTTCAAAATTAAAAGTTTCCGAATAGAGAATTATTCTTCCAAATCGACTCCAAACTTCTTGAAAGTCAAAACTAACTAGACGTGCAAGTCATAATACATGAAATAAAGCTGTTCAGGGATTCAACCCGCCTAACAATAGGCTAGAGCTCAAAACGATCGGTCGGGTTATTACACAAAATTTAATCCAGGACCTTATCAAGTTTATAAAATAATTAATAATAACTATGGTAAAAGAATATCATATTCCATATATTTTTATATTAAATAACGTTCACAAGAATATGTTCAAATCATCAAATATATGATTGCATCTACGACATATATACTATATCCCTAACAATATGTGTGGTTGGATCTTTTTGGATTATAAGGCTTATTGGCAACCCGTATTTTTCTTGGTATTTTTTCTCCGTACAAAAAATCAATGTCACAGAAAGGAATTTAGAATTACTTTTAAATTATCTAAATCAGAATAAATTCACGGTAATAAGGGTCTATATGTACAAGAGAGAATCAATTGTGGCATGCTTTTTGTCCAAATTATCGTCTGATACACTAAAATCGACGTGGTGGATAGCGGAGAGATAATATCGATGGATCGGGTTATTATGATGACCCAATATGTTATTTATAGTTTTAACCTTTATTTCTAGGTTCTGAAACCCCGATTAGATATGTTTAGGAATCATCAATTTGCGTGCCTAGTCCGTATCTTTTTTCAAAAGGTTTTTATGTGAAATATTGATGAAAATATGATATCATACGTTAAAACTCATTTGAATTGACTTCGGTCAATATTTTGAGAAACTGGACCCAGATCGGTGTTTTGACAGTCCCGGTGGGTTCGTATCATGATTTGGGACTTGGGCATATGCACGAAATCGAATTCGGAAGTCCATAGCTTGATTTATCATAATTATTTGAAAACTAGAAGTTTAAAGATATAAAAAAATTCCAAGTTTGACCGTAGTTTGATTTTATTGCTACCGAGTCCGGATTTTGGTTCCAAAACTTGGTATAAGTTCATTACAGTATTTATGACTTTTTTGCAAAATTTGGTACAAAACGGAGTTGATTTGATGTGATCCGTACATCCGGTTGAGAAATTGTGCGTTCTTAAGTTTTATTGAAAAGTTTATTCGTTTTGGTGTTTGATTCGTAGTTTTTGGTGTTATTTTGGTAATTTGATCATGCGAGCGAGTTCATATGATGTTATTACACTTGTGTGCATATTTGGTTTAGAGCCTGAGGGGCTCGGATAAGTTTCAGATAGGCTACTGAGTGGTTTTGAACTTTGAAGAATAGCTGGTACATTTCTGTTATGGTGTTGTGTGCATATCTCGTAATTTTGAGGTCTGGCTCGCAAATACAAGCCTCGCTTTTACGAACAATGTGTCGCATTTGTGAGCCCGGTCTGGGTTGGGGAGAGTTCACATTTGTGAGAAATACTTTGCATTTGCGGACTCTGCATATGCGCAATTGCGAAGGTTTTGGTCGCAATTGCGACCACTGTCTACTTAATGCTTCTTCGCATTTGAAGTCTGCTTTAATTTGCATTTGCCACGAAATTGTCGCATTTGCGATGACAATCGGTCTAGGGACTTCTTTGCATATGCGAGGGCTTGATCGCTTTTGCGATTATCGCAATTACGAACTATGTATCGCAATTGCGATAACCGGAACTAGGTAAAAGAGGGGGAAAACGGGAATTAGCTCATTTCATTCAACCTATCAACCCTAAACACCCTAGAGGCGATTTTCCCAAGAGATTTTCTTCCTAAATTCATTAGTAAGTGATTTTAATCTACTTCTTTCAATTACCCATTACATTTCACAAGATTTCAACATCAAATCTAGGATTTTTATGGTAGAAATTAAGGATTTGGGTAGAATTCGGCATTTTTTGTAAATTTGGGATTTATTCTTCCTATTGAGGTCGGATTTCGAAACTAATTACATAATCAGGCTCAATGGCGAATGGGTGATTTGGTTTTGGTCTGAATCTTGGATTTTGACCAAGCGAAACCGGGGTTGACTTTTGTTGACTTTTCCAATAATGATCCAAATTGTGCCTCTTTCATTCGTGGGTAATTTCTAAGGCTTATTTTGAATAGTTTGGTTGATACATTTCTAGATTTGGTTTGTTTGGAGGCTTGTTTGAAAGGCAAGGCCGTGGTTGAACTTTGAGTTGATTGCGGTGTGAGGTAAGTGTTGGGTCTAACCTTGATTTGAGGGAATATGAACCCTTGAACTATGTGTTATGTGAAGTTTCATGAGTAGCAACGTATATGCGAGGTGACAAGTGTCCATACGCCGTCAATTACTTGTTTTCATGTCTACCCGTATTTCATTAATTATTGCATTCCATGTCTTGATTGTTAGATGGCTTAATTGCTTCATATGCCTTAACTTGCTACTTGTCATTTATTATTCTCACATTATAAATGTTTATTCCTTCCATGCTCCCATGCTTAAGTGATACTTGCCTTAATTGTCTTATTTGTACCTCTTTAAATGTCATACATATGACTTGCCTTGTTTCTCAGTATTAATCTTAGTCTTTCATGATTTGGTACGAGAGTCCTTCCTGATTTGTAGGTTTCATATTCGTTAATCGTAGAGATTCTTGTGATTCGAATTGTTAAATTCATTATACTTTTTGATTTATTTATGGATCGGATTGCACGCAGCAACAAGTGAAATAAGGGTGGATTGATATTGTGAAATAAGGGAGGATTATGAAATTGACTATGATTATATTGTCGGATCGATATTGCGCGCTGCAACATATATTTACTTATTATTATTGATATTTACATGGTGGAATAAGTGAGGATCGTGTTGTACGGTGGGATCGGGTTGCGCGTCATAACAGTTTATGTGTTTATATTCCTTATTGTATTGTGTTGACTTCGATACTTTCGTACGAGATTCTAAGGATTGGTATTTCTGGTATTTGCTGGTTTTCTTTGAGGATTGAGTTATTTTCATGAGTTAACTGCCTTATTTCATTTCCGTATTTTCCTTTCCTGACATTATTTTACGCTGTATAAAGGTTATTGTAAGTGACCCGCCTTAGCATGTCACTACTTTGTCAAGGTTAGGCTCGGCACTTACAGAGTACATGAGATCGATTGTACTCATAGTACACTCTGCACATTTTGTGTAGAGTTTGGAGTCGGTCCTAGCGACGGTTAGTAGATTGCTCGGGTTGACTATTAGACGAATACTTGAGGTACAACTGCAAATGACGAGCAACCCTGAAGTCCCCTTCCACTTTAGATTAGCTGTGTATTTTCTTTCATACAACTTTACTTTCATTTATACTTTATCTGTATTATTCTAGTAGTTTGTGCACTTGTGACACCAGATCCGGGGTTGTATTTAGATATTTCGGTTGTTATGAATTTTCGCACTTTACTCTAGTTCTATCATAATATTTCTATTTATTTGGCATTTGTTAATTTGATTTGTTAAAAATGACTTAAAACTATTCTAACGTTGGCTTTCCTAGCAAGTGAAATGTTAGGCACCATCACGGTCCCGAGGGTGAAATTTTTGGGTCATGACAAGTTGGTATCAGAGCACTAGGTTACCTAGGTCTCACGAGTCATGAGCAAGCTTAGTAAAGTCTGGAGGATCTGTACGAAAACGTCTATATTTATTTTCCAGAGGTTATGAAGTTTAGGTAAAATGTCACTTCTTTCTTATTTCGTCGTGCGATTTTATTCTATCATTGATGATTGAACACTTTTATTCTTGTTCTTTCGCAAATGGCGAGAACACACACTACATCTATCATCGGACAAGAGTCGGAACCCCCTGTGGCACCTACGACTAGGGGCAGAGGTCGAGGTCACGCCAGAGGGTGAGGTCGAGGCAGAGTCAAAGCTCAACCTAGAGCTCGAGCAGCAGCACCCATAGTGGAGCCTCAAGTGGATTTTGAGGAGGAGGGTCCATCTCAGACTGTACCCGTCGGACCATCTCAGGTTCCAGAGGGATTCATAGCCACTCCAGTACTTCATGTCAATGTAGTCTGTTTGGTGGGCTTTATAGAGAGTGTGGCCTAGACCAGCACATTCCCGGTAGCACCAGCCGTCTCTCGGGTTGGGGGAGGAGCACATACTATCGCTACTTACACTCCAGAGCAAGTGGCTCCCTAATATCAGACTCTAGTAGCCCCACCAGTTGGGGTAGTTTAGCCGGTTGTTGCGGCACAGGCCGGTGCTAGGCCCTCTTTGTCTTATGAGACTATGTTGAGGTTGGACAAGTTCACCAAGCTCTTTCCTGTCCATTTCAGTGGTGCATCTTCTGAAGACCCACATGATATTTTGGACCATTTGCCACAAGGTGTTGCACAACATGGGTATAGTTAAGAGTCAATTTTACAGCATTTCAGATGACTGGTTCTGCCCGGAGGTGGTGGAGAGATTATATGTTGACTAGACCAGCTGGGTCGCCTGCACTTACCTGGGATCAGTTCTCACAGCTATTTTTAGAGAAGTTCATTCCTGTCACTCTGAGAGAGGAGTACCGTAGGCAGTTCTCACCTAGTACGAGACTCGATTTGTGGAACTAGTACGAGACTCGATTTGTGGGCTTAGCTCCTTATGCCACTATCTTGTTTCCTACTGAGAAGGAGAGAGTGAGGAGATTTATTTATGGGCCCACTTACACTATCAGGCTTTAGATGGCCAAGGAGATAGGGCGTGATATTTCCTTCTAGATGGCCGTAGATATTGCTAGACGGATCGAGTTGGTTCGTGCTCAAGAGAGATGACCAGTGTCAGATAAGAGGCCTTGTCATTCCGGTAGTTTCAGTGGCATCTCATTTGGAGGCAGGGGTACTTATGGTATGGGCAATCATCTTAGGCCATTTCATTCAGCACTTCAGGTATCTCACAATGCTTCACGGAGTCATGGTCCTTATGTGCCTTACTTTGGGCAACCAGCCTACAGTGCACCATCAGCCCTATAAGTGCGCCTCCGATTCAGAGCTATCACCATGGTTATCTGGCATGTTCGGGTTAGCTTCAGCAGCCAGAGCAGCAGGATGGGTGTTATGAGTGTGGTGGTATCGGGCACATCAGGACGTCATGTCCGAGATTATTAAGTGGCATGCCACAACAGAGTTCTCGTGCCATGGTTCTGGCACTGGTTGCTCCACCTCCCACTCAGATAGCTAGAGGCAGGGGTCACACAGCCAAAGATGGGGGTCAGGTTGTTAGAGGTGGAGGTCAGACTGTTAGAGGAAGAGGCCAGCCAGCTAGAGGCCGTCCTAGAGATGCAGTTTAGAGTGGTGGGGTCCAGCCCCGATGTTATGCTTTTCCAGCTAGGCCTGAGGCCGAGTCATCTGATACCGTTATCACATGTATTGTTCTAGTTTTCCATAGAGATGCTTCAGTTCTATTTGATACGGGATTTATTTATTCCTACGTGTCATTTTATTTTGATTCATGTTTGATTGTGCCTCGTGATTCTTTAAGTACTCATGTGTATGTGTCCACGCATGTGGGAGATTCTATTATTATAGATTGCGTCTATCTCTCTTGTGTGATTACTTTTGGGAGTCTTGGGACTAGCGTAGATCTTCTACTTCTTGGTATGGTAGATTTTGATGTTATCTTGGGTATGGATTGGCTGTCACCTTATCATGCAATATTGGACTGTCACGCCAAGACGGTGACCTTAGACATGCTGGGGTTGCCTCGTCAAGAGTGGAGAGGGACTCCTAGCCACTCTACCACCAGAGTTATTTCTTATGTGAAAGATCGACGCATAGTCGAGAAAGGATATCTAGATTATCTGGCTTATGTCCGCCATTCTAGTGCGGAGGTTCCTTTCATAGATTCAGTGCCAGTTGTTCGTGAGTTTCTAGAGGTATTTCCTGCAGACCAGTTGGGGATGCCACCCGGTAGTGATATTGATTTCTACATTGATTTGACCTCTTGCACTCAACCCATTTCTATTCTGCCACACCGTTTGGCCTCGCCGGAGTTGAAGAAGCAATTGAAAGACTTGCTTGATAAGGGCTTCATTTGACATAGTGTCTCCCCCTGGGGTGTGCCCGTGTTGTTCGTGAAGAAGAAAGATGGATCAATGAGGATGTGTATTGACTATCAGCAACTGAACAAAGTCACTATCAAGAACAAGTATCCGTTGCTGAGAATTGATGACTTATTTGATTAGCTTCAGGGTGCCAAAGTGTTTCGAAGATTGATTTGAGGTCTAGCTACTATCAGTTGAGGATTAGGGCGTCCAATTTCCCTAAGACGACTTTTCGAACTCGATATGGCCATTATACATTCCTGCGGATTTGGAGGCACTATATTTACGGCATGTCGTGTGAGGTATTCATGGATCATTGGAGTCTACAGTATTTGTTCAAACAAAAGGACCTAAACTTGAGGTAGAGGAGATGGCTGGAGCTATTGAAAGACTATGATATCACCATTTTGTGTCATCCCGGGAAGGCCAATGTGGTGGCAGATGCCTTGATTAGAAATGCAATGAATATAGATAGCCTTGCATATATTCCAATTGGTGAGAGACTTCTTGCAGCAGATGTTCAGGCTTTGGCCAATCAGTTTGTGAGGTTAGATGTTTCAGAGCCTAGTCGTGTGCTAGCTTGCACAGTCACTCGATCTTCCTTGTCTGAGCGCATCAAAGAGCATCAATATGATGATCCCTATTTTCTTGTACTTAAGGACACTGTGCAGCACAGTGGTTCCAAGTAGGTTACTGTTGTAGATGATGGGGTTTTGAGGATGCATGGTCGTAATTGTATGCCCAATGTGGATGGGCTTTGTGAGTTGATTCTTGAAGAGGCCCACAGTTCCCGGTATTCTATTCATCCGGGTGCCGCCAAGATGTATCAGGACTTGCGACATCATTATTGGTGGAGAAGAGTGAAGAAGGATATCGTTGCATATATAGCTCAGTGTCTAAATTATCAACAAGTAAAGTACGAGCATCAGATACCTGGTGGTTTGCTTCAGAAATCAGAGAATCAAGAGTAGAAGTCAGAGCGTATCACTATGAATTTTGTTGTTAGACTCCCACAAATTCAGAAGAAGTTCCACGCCGTATGGGTCATTGTGGATAGGTGGACCAAGTCGGCACATTTCATTCAAGTGGCAGTTACATATTCTTCAGAGCGCTTAGCTGAGATCTACATCCGTGAGATCGTCCATCTTCATGGTGTGATTGTGTCTATCATTTCTGATCGAGATACGCAGTTCGCCTTGCACTTCTGGAGGGTCGTACGACGTGAGTTGGGCATGCAGGTTGATTTGAGCACATCATTTCATCCCCAAACGGACGGACAATCCGAGCGCACTATTCATATATTAGAGGATATGCTTCGCGCTTGTGTTATGGATTTCAGGGGTTCTTAGGATCAATTCTTTCCGCTTGTGAAGTTTGCCTACAACAATAGTTACTGGTCGAGCATTCAAATGGCTCCCTATGAGGCATTATACAGGAGGCGATGTCTTTCGCCAGCTGGATGGTTCGAACCAGGGGAGGCTCGGTTGTGGGGTACATATTTGGTTCATCATGTCATGAATAAGGTCAAGATTATTCAGGATCGACTCCACACAGCTCAGTCTAGACAAAAGAGTTATACCGACATTAGAGTTCATGATGTTGCATTCATGGTTGGAGAGAGGGTATTTCTCCGGGTTTCACCCATGAAGGGTGTGATGAGGTTCAGAAAGAAGGGCAAGTTGAGCCCTAGGTACATCAGACCCTTTGAGATTCTTGAGAGAGTGGGTAAGGTGGCCTACAAGCTCGCATTGCCACCTAGTTTATCAGCAGTCTATCCGGTGTTCCATGTGTCCATGCTTCGGATGTATCACGGTGATCCATCCTATGTGTTAGATTTTAGCTCCGTCCAATTAAATAAGGATTTGACTTATGAGGGGGAGTCTTGGCCATTCTAGACCGACATGTCCGGAAGTTGAGGTCTAAGAGTTATCTTTCAGTTCGAGTGTAGTGGAGAAGTTAGCCAATTGAGGCCGCCACGTGGGAGTCCGAGTCGGACATGTGGAGTAGATATCCATACCTTTTCACCAGTCCATGTACTTTTTTATGTCCGTTCGAAGACGAACGTTTGTTTTAGAGTTGGAGAATGTTATGACCTGATAGGTCATTTATAGTTTAACCTTCATTTTTGTATTTCGAAACCTCTATAAGCTCTTTTTAGCCATCCTCGATTTTCGTGTGTAGTCCGTAATTTTCTTTTTTGGAAGGTTTTTATGTGAAATATTGATGAAAATGTGAAATCGTACCTTAAAACTCATTTGAGTTGAGTTCGGTCAATGTTTTGAGAAAACGAACCCGGGTCAGTATTTTTGATGGTCCCGATGGATCTGTATCGTAATTTTGGACTTGGGCGTATGCCCGGAATCGAATACAGAAGTCCCTAGCTTGATTTATCATAATTTGTTGAAAACTACAAGTTTAAAGGTTTAAAGAAATTTCAAGTTTAACCATAGTTTGACTTTGTTGCTACCAGATCCGAATTTTAGTTCCGGAACTTGGTATAATTTTATTACAGTATTTATGAATTGTCTGCAAAATTTGATGCAAAACGGAGTTGATTTGACATGATCGGGACGTCCGCTTTAAAAATTGCACGTTCTGAAAATTTATTGAAAATTTCGTTCATTTTGGTGTCCGATTTGTAGTTCTAGGTATTATTTTGGTATTTTTATCCCCACGAGCAAGTTCCTTTGATGTTATTAAACTTATGTGCATGTTTAGTTTGGAGCCCGAGGGGCTCGGGTAAGTTTCGGATAGGCTACATAGTGGTTTTGAACTTAGAAGAATAGCTGATGCATTTCTGTTTCTGGTGTTATCTGCAGATCTCGCAATTGCGAGGTCTGGCTCGAGTGCGAGCCTCACTTTTGTGAACAATCGGTCACATTTGTGAGCCTAGGCTGGGTTGGGGAGAGTTTGCATTTGTGGACTCAGCATATTCGTAATTGCGAAGGTTTTGGTTGCAATTGCGACCACTCTCTACTTGATGCTTCTTCGCATTTGCAAACTGCTTTAGTTCGCATTTGCGAAAAAATTATCGCATTTAAGATGACAACAGGCTCAGGGACTACTTCACATTTGCGAGGGGTTGATCGCTTTTGTGATCATCGTAATTGCGAACTATGTATCGCAATTGCGATAACTGCAGCCGGGTAAAAGAGAGGAAAAACGGGAATTAGTTCATTTCTTTCAAACTCTCAACCCTAAACACCCTAGAGGTAATTTTTCCAAGAGATTTTCTTCCTAAATTCATTGTTAAATGACTTTAATCTACTTCTTTTCAATTACCCATTACATTTCATAAAATTTCAACATCAAACCTAGGATTTTCATGGTATAAATTAGGGATTTGGGTAGAATTAGAGATTTTTGTAAATTTGAGATTTAGACCTCGATTTGAGGTCGGATTTCAAAACTAATTACATAATAGGGCTCGGGGGTGAATGTGTGATTGGGTTTTGGTCCAAATCTCAGGTTTGACCAAGCGGGCATGGGATTTACGTTTGTTGACTTTTTCAATAATGATCTAAATCGAACCTCTTTCATTCGTGGGTAGTTTCTAAGGCTTATTTTGAATCGTTTGGTTGATAAATTGCTAGATTTGATTGGTTTGGAGGCTTGTTCGAAAGGCAAAGCTGTGGTTGAACTTTGAGTTGATTCCGGAGTAAGGTAAGTGTTGGGTTTAACTTTGATTTGAGCGAATATGAATCCTTGAGCTATGTGATATGTGAATTTTCATGAGTAACGACGTATATGCGAGGTGACGAGTGTCTATACGTCGTCAATTACTTGTTTCCATGTCTACCCGTATTTCATTAATTATAGCATTCCATGTTTTGATTGTTACATGCCTTGATTGTTTCCTATGCCTTAACTTGCTACTTGTCATTTATTATTCTAGGATTATAAATGTTAATTCTTTTCATGCTCTCATGCTTAATTGATACTTGCCTTAATTGTCTTACTTGTACCCCTTTAACTGTCATATATATGACTTGCCTTGTTGCTCAGCATTAATCGTAGACTTTCATGATTTGGTACGAGAGTCCTTCTTGATTTGTAGCTTTCATATTCGTTAATCTTAGAGATTCTTGTGATTCGAGTCGTTAAATTGATTGCAATTATTGATTTATTTATGGATCGGATTGCACACCGCAACATGTGAAATAAAGAAGGATTATATTGATACGGTGGGATCGGGTTGCGCGCTGCAACATATATTTACTTATTATCATTGATATTTACATGGTGGAATAAGAGAGGATCGTGTTGTACGGTGGGATCGGCTTGCGCGCCGCAATAGTTTATGTGTTTCTTTTCCTTATTGAATTGTGTTGGCTTCGGTACTTTCGTACGAGACTCCAAGGATTGGTATTTTTGGTATTTACTGGCTTTCTTTGAGGATTGAGTTATTTTTATGAGTTAACTACCTTATTTCGTTTCCGTATTTTCCTTTCCTCGCATTATTTTATACTGCGTACATGTTATTGTAAGTGACCTGCCTTAGCCTCGTCACTACTTCTTCGAGGTTAGGCTCGATACTTACAGAGTACATGGGGTCGGTTGTACTCATACTACAATCTACACTTTTTTTGCAAAATTTGGAGTCGGTCCCAGCGACGGTCAGTAGATTGCTCGGGTTGACTAGTAGACGGAGACTTGAGGTACAGTTGCTCGGCATTCGTAGCCGTGAAGTCCCCTTCTACTATACCTTAGCTGTGTGTTTTCTTTCAGACAGTTGTACTTTCATTCAGACCTTTATCTGTATTATTCTAGTAGCTTGTGTACTTGTGACACCAGATCCGGAGTTATATTTAGATATTTCAATTGTTATTACTTTTCGCACTTTACTCTAGTTCTATCACAATATTTTAGTTTAATTGGCATTTGTTTTATGATTTGTTAAAAATGGCTTAAACTATTCTAACTTTGGCTTGTCTAACAAGTAAAATGTTAAGCGCAATCACGGTCTCGAGAGTGGGATTTTCGGGTCATGACAGTTACGTTAAGTTTTTTATACTTGATCAGGTTACCCATAAGTTTTAAAAATATTAAACTGACTTCCGACCCTATCTTAAGTCCCTAACCGGGTGTTAGCAATTTCTAGGGTAAAAAGTAAAAGGAAAATAAATTTGAAAGTCTTTTAATTAAATCATGTTTTTCGGAGGTTAGGCCAACAATTTCTCTCAAGTAATGTTACATATGAATGATAAGATTATGATAGTAGAACATCTTACTGCTATATTCCTCTATGGATATAAAAATATGTTCGCATAATACAAGTGATATTCCTAATTATGAAAAATTTTAATGGGTTAAAAAAACAGTTTTCTGAAAAAAGTTAAAAGAAAATAAATGACTCTTCAAAACGATTGAATTGAGTAAAGCAAAGAAACTTAATTACTTTTTCCATATCAACTTGGTATTTAAGATTTTTTTTTTCCAATTCATGAAAAAGAAAAATAGTAGACAAAAAAAAAAACTACTAATCGGCATTCCATCTCTTACGGCGAAGTGGCGGAGGTCAGTCGTATGGTGGCAACCCTAATTGACTAGAATTTCAACACTAATTCTATGCTTGTGTATGACCATAGATTTCTAAATTTATTTTGAAAAATCTAATTTGGGTGAAATTTGGTTTGAAGATGAAAATGTGTTTTGACATCTGTTTTGAGTGAAGTTTGATTTGGAAAAACATGAAACATGATTTATACCCACAAGTTCTAAAAACTATCACAAATATCCCAACAGTACCATTATCAATAACATTCATTATATTATCGCAAACCATAGTCGTGAACATAAATAAATTTGATACAAAATTATTATTTTTATAATGAATTACATGATACACTATCAGATGACCGAGAAGACGAAGCAATATCGTTATAAAATAATAAATGGTGGACTCTTTTATAAAATATAAAAGTTTGGGGCAATTTTAAAAAAATATAATAGTGATATTTTGGCCCAAAACCAGCTATTGAGCTGATTTTGAGATTTGGAATTTGACAAAATGTATGTAAAATCTATGGTTAAACATGTGTTTGCCAAATAAAACTCAAGTTTATTTTGACAAAATCTATGGTGAAACGGGTCATATATTATTCTTTCTGTCCTTTCTTAGATAGTTAGAGTTCGCTGTTTTCTTAGTGTACTTCAAATTATTTAAATTGTGTATGATTATGTTCTAGTAGGTTTTATATTTTCTATAATTAAGCTCTATTTCAAAAGACTTTAAAAACCCCAAGTAGGAATTCATAGATGAGATTTTGTATTTTGATCTAACCAAAGGAGTCAACATTGTTTTACAATTTGATGGTTGTTACTCATTGTATCGTATTGTATTGTTATTCCAAAATAATATTTATTTTGATTGTTTCTTTAAAATTGGTTGTATTATATTGTTAAATTCATTGTTCCAAAATAATGAAAAGTCTTTTTTTTAAACAACCGATTTGGTATGATGTGATTGTTTTCTATTTTTCTTTTAAATTATGCCCTAACTTATTACTCCATAATTCTATTTTACAATTTACCTTTTTTTTTATTTTAACTCCAAATCTCCCACTTATAACCTACTTCGTCTTCGTCCCTTTTTTTTCCAGAATTTATGCCGCTTTCAACTCCAACGTAAAATTGCTAATTTTGTTCCACTAATTTTGTTAGAATTTGCATGAATTTAATTGCTTAATCTATTTATAAGACATATTTGGTGATAAATTAGTAGAAAATGGTTTTCTTAAATTATTTTACGCGTAAATCTTGATAAATTTAATATTTAAACAATTGAGAGTATTTTAGTAAACTTATCAGTTGCAGTACAGTACGATACATTTAAACCAAACAGCAAAATGTTATTTAATAACAACAAACAATCTCAATATGTCCAAACGTTGTATTTATAAAATGATACAATACAACACAATATAATTCATCATAAAACGATGGGTAATAATCATCCAAACAAGCTGTTACTCATTCTTCCCATTGTTGTTTTTTTGTTGGTAAATAAGACAATATTATTTAAAACTAAACATTAGTAAATATTTTGACCGTTTGAATACATATAGTTACCAATTGATCATTTGCCAAAAAAATAATGCATAAATTGGCAATGAATTACTGTACAACATTAAATTCCCCATGCGATAATCACCCAATAGCTGGACTTGATTGAGATAAGCATGATGCATTGTTTTTTTTCTCCAAAGGGAAACAAGATAACATAAAACAAAATAACAAACAATTACAATATACCATGTGTGTTCCTATAAGTAGAATTTGGGGAGAGTAAAGTGTACGCATACTTTATCCCTATATGGTGTGAGGTAGATGTATACGGTCAAAACAGCCTTGCCTTTCGTATAATTAGTCAAGATTGGAACATGATGGACCGAGGGTCGTCTTCATAATATCGAGATGATATCCGAAGCCAGGTTATCGAGCTCAAGATTCGGAGACCGGTCAATACCGAGCCCGAGTCAATATCGAGCTCGAGTCGATATCACTTGTGGGAATCATTCCGGTACCGATTCATTCGTCCAAAAAATAATCAGAGCAGGATATTATTGGGTCAATATGGATAAGGATGCGAGGGAGTTTGTTCGAAAATGAGACAAGTGCCAAAGGCATGCGCCCATGATTCATCAACCCGGGGAACTCCTCCACTCGGTCCTATCTCCATGGACTTTCATAAAATGGGGAATGGACATTGTCGGCCCACTCCCATCGGCCCCAAGTAAAGCTCAGTTTATTTTGTTTATGACTGATTATTTCTCTAAATGGGTTAAATCACATGCTTTCGACAAAGTCACAGAAAAAAAGTGATAGACTTCATTTGGGAACACATCATATGTTGATTCGGGATGCCACCCGAGATTGTATGTGATAACGAAAAATAATTCATCGGCAAATATGTAACTAAATTTCTCGAAGATCACAAAATTAAAAGGATTCTATCAACACCTTATCATCCCAACGGGAACAGACAGGCTGAATCGACCAACAATATCGAAATCTAGTACCGGAGCAACACCATTCTCGTTGGTTTATGGCACAGAAGCTCTTATCCCAGTTGAGGTCAGAGAACCTAGCATCAGGTTTTAATATGTGACAAATGAGTTAAATAACGAGATCATGAACACGAACCTAGAATTATTGGACGAAAAATGAGAAGCCGCTCTCGTCCGATTGGCCACCCAAAAATAGCGGATCGAAAGGTACTATAATCGAAGAATAAATCTTCGATATTTTAAAATCGGGGACTTGGTGCAAAGTAAAGTCACCCTCAACACCCGAAATCCGAATGAAGGGAAACTGGATCCGAACTGGGAAGGACCGTATCAGGTTCTTAAAATCGTCGGAAAAGGATCCTACAAGCTTGGCATAATATACGACAAACAACTACCGAGCAATTGGAATGTATCACAAATAAAATGGTACTACTGCTAAGGTACGACCCTCCCATGTTCATTTATATTTCGAAATTAACCCTTGCAGGTGACCGACCAGAAACATGGATGGATTCTTCGACTCGGGGCCTTTAGGCCTGAAAGCACGCGTTGCACTCTTTTTTCCTTAAACCGGTTTTGTCCCAAATGGTTTTTTCGGTAAGGTTTTTAATGAGATAACCATTGATCATGCTAACTTGGAACAATTCAATAGTATCTGAGGCCTCCTTACAATCAACCTCGTATACTCGAGGGTATTACCCTCGAATAAATCAACGATGATTATCAAGTTCGGTACAAGAATGTTAGTTCGTTACTTCATGGCAACATGGTCTAGATAGGAAAAATTATAAAGGCCAAATGGTCAAACGAGTCATACCCATTTAGTTTCCCCGAGCCCTGGCACAAAACATGAACACATGTATAATGACTTATAAAGAAGAATTTCTTATTTACCGATATCTTATATCCCAGAAAAATTCCTCTATTTCGTGATCTATTATGCAAACAGGCTTAAAGGCCGACCATTACCCCATAAATCAGGGACTGCCAATCAAAAAATCAACGAGATCGAGAACCACAAAGCTCAAGGGCTACCTTATTTCGAGTTCGAGCAAGTCCTCACTCGACCACTAAGCCTAAGGGTTATTCTTATTTCGAGTTCGATCAAGTCCTCACTCGACCACTAAGACTAAGGGCTATTCTTATTTCGAGTTCGAGAAATCATTCTCACTCGACCACTAAGCCTAAGGGTTATTCTTATTTCGAGTTCGAGAAATCATTCTCACTCGACTACGAAGCCCAATGGCTACCTTATTTCGAGTTCGAGCAAGTCCTCAATCGACCACTAAGCCTAAGGGCTATTCTTATTTCGAGTTCGAGAAATCATTCTCACTAGACTACGAAGCTCAAAGGCTACATTACTTCGAGTTCGAGTAAACACTCACTCGACCATAAAGCCTAAGGGCTACATTAATTAGAGTTTGAGCAAACACTCACTCGACCATAAAGCCTAAGGGCTACCTTATATCGAGTTCGAGCAAGTCCTCACTCGACCACTAAGCCTAAGGGATATTTTTATTTCGAGTTCGAGCAAGTCCTCACTCGACCACTAAGCCTAAGAGCTATTCTTATTTAGAGTTTGAGCAAATCCTCACTCGACTATAAAGCCTAAGGGCTACCCTAACTGGAGTTCGAGCAACAATTCTCACTCGGGGATTATCTATTGAGCCCAAGGGCTGCCATTAATTCGAGTTCGAGAAATCATTCTCACTCAACTACGAAGCCCAAGGGCTACATTACTTCGGGTTTGAAGAAACACTCACTCGACCATAAAGCCTAAGGGCTACATTACTTCGAGTTCGAGCAGGCGCTCACTCGATTATTAAGCCTCGAACTTATGAACAAAACTTTCATAAGGCATGAATGAAACAAAATTTTCACAAGGCACAAAATAAAATAAAGGCAAGTCAAAAAAGGAAAAGATCTTTATATAGATAAAGATATTTACATGGTCCGATCAGGACCCTACACAAAAGATCAAAAATGAAAAATCCTAAGGTTCCTGATTTTCTCCGGGGACAGTTTCTCCTCCATCGAGGTCCTCCTCACTCTCGGACATGCTTTTGCTCTCATTATCATCGTCGTCGTCATTGGAGGTCAACACTGCAGCTTCGATTTCATGCTCTCTAGCCTTTTTTATCTCCTCGGCAAGATTGAAACCCCGAGCATGGATCTCCATGAGAGTTTCCCTCCGAGATTGGCATTTGACAAGTTCAACAATCCAATATGCCCGAGTTTGAGCGGTCTTAGTTGCCTTTCTCGCTTGTACTTGAGCGGCTTCAGCATCTGCCTGGTAGATAACCATGATCGCCTCTGCCTAGGCCTTTGCCTTTTCAGTTTCAGACTTGGCCTTTGCAAGTTCGGAAGCCAATCAGGCCTCTTTTTCCTTCATGCCTCGAAGCTGACTTTCGGCCGATGACAATTTGGTCAGGAGGATGATGTTCTTCCTCGGCTTACGAGCTGTCCTATTCTTAGGTTCGGGATCCTCTGAGGTTGAGGTTGTTTTCCTCTTTATGTCCTTCGCCGGATTTGGTATCGTGATCGAAGTCTTCCCCTCACCAGATAAGGGCCTCACGACAGCATCTTTGCCAAGGCATGTATGAAAGGAAATTAAGTAAGAAATGCTTCAAATAAAATTGTCAAAGATATGGAAAAGGGGTTTACCATGAGATTTGTCCTCCCATCAGCCCTTTGATAAATTGCGCCACGAGCGCTCAGCATACGTAGAAGTTGAGGCCAGGTCCTGAACCCATCCCTTAAGGTTAGGGATTGCACCGGGCATCCAAGCAACCACTACATTACGGAAGAGGATATTGAAGAGAAAGAAACAAAGGAACAAAACATTAAGCATGAGCTAACAGTAGGATTGTACTTACGCTTCATATTCCATTCCTCGTAAAATGGTATCTTCTCGATCAGGATTAGATCATAAGTCCTCACTCGAACGAACCGGATTATCCAACCTCGGTCCGTATCCTCGTCTATGCTCGAGAACAGTACTTTGGTAGCTCGGCGTTGGAGTTTTATTAACCTGCCTTGATAGAGGCTGGGGTTGTACAACCTGATGAGTTGGTCAAGGGTGAAAGACATCCCCTCGACTTTGTTTACGAAGAAGCGAATCAGAATAACAATTCGCCAAAAAGAAGGATGGATTTGGCCTAAGGTTATTTGGTACTAGCTGCAAAAATCAATGACAACGGGGTCGAGGGGGACCAATGTGAAAGGGTAAGTGTAAACACTTTAAAACCCTTTCACATGGGTGGTAATATCTTCTTCGGAGCCGGGATCACCACTTCTTTGTTCTCCTAGTTGCAATATTTCCTTACCTGTTTAAGGTATCCCTCAGTTATCGAGCACATATACCTCGAGACTGGATCACATAGACTAGGAACCGACGAGGCTTTATCGATCTTAAAATCAGAAGTGAGAACACCCCCCCCCCACACTCCTCAGGTCGTGGCTCTACCGGTATTTTGTCGCCGGCAGGCCGCGATAAAGAAGCATCTTCTTTTTGAGGAACAATTTTTGACGTTTTCGCTATTTGGATTTGAAGTTGAAAATAGAGGGAGATGACAAGATTTGGTGTTCTAAAAAGAAATTTGCAGTGAAAATCAGATATTTGCAGATGAAGAACAAAGAAGGCGCATAAAAAGAACTTAAAAGATTTGGAGATTGGAGATCTAAAAGTAAAGAATGGTGAAGAGAGGAGCTATTTATAGATTTGGCGATGACGGTTCAACATCAGCAGTGGCCGACCATCATCTGACATGCATTTAATGTCTCGGTAACTGAACCGACATGACATTTATCACATATGTCATGGTCGGACTCGATGCAAACGTCAATGTATATCTAGCCATATCGTTGGAAAATCATGTCGTTTCTCGCCAAATTCTTCCCGAGAAACGAGGGGACTATCAGTATATGGTCAAAACAGTCTTGCCCTTCGTATAATTAGAACAGATTGGAACATGATGGACCGAGGGTCATCATCATAATATCGAGATGATATCCGAAGCCAGGTTATCGAGCTCAAAATTCGGAGACCGATCAATACCAAGCCCGAGTCAATATCGGGCTCGAGTCGATATCGAGTTATGATATGAAGTAGTGTTATCGAGCTCAATTTCTAGAGACCGATCAATACCGAGACCGAGTCAAATACCGAACTCAAGTCAATATAGAGTTCGAGTCGATATCGAGCTCGAGGTCTGGAGCTCGATCAGTACCAAGACCAACCAAGATCGAGCTATGAGACAAATAGCCGTTGTAGCCGCACTGAGAGAAAGAATCTCGACGGAAATTAAGGAAAAGCTAGTTAACTAATATATCATGGGATTTCCACTATGTATTTTTAATAATATACAAAGTAGGTTCTTCCACTATATAAAGAGTGACTATTATTTCTGTAAGGGCACGACAGATGGAGAGGAGAAAACATTGATACACTCACATTCTAAAGATTATTACATTGATATATAGTTGAGACTATCCCTTTTTGAGCTTAGACACTAATCCATCTTGCTTGTTTATAAATCATTCTCTGCTCAATTTGATTTTATTTCATTCCTTTATACTGTCAATATTCGATATTTTTCTACTTACTTTTTCGATTTGTACCAAGATATACCATGTATCCTTAGAACTACGTATAAATTTAACTCTATCCGTTTTTCGGGTAAACAGTAAAAAAATTATTTTCGATAAGTAAAAAAATAAAATCCCAATATTTTCCTCAACACGAAAAAAAGAAGTAAAAACAAGCACATATCATTCAAAACAGGTAAGTTCAGCTCTTAATACAATTAATACTTAATCATTAATAACGTGTTAAGAAAATTAATGCTCTGGCCCGACACTCTTTTGTTCCCTTCTGCTTGTCTTGTTCCATTAATTCTAAGTATAGGTTTGAAATAGACAAGCAAAACCAACTAGCAGGTCCAAGTGTTTCATGGCAAATATTATTATCACCGCCCGCCCCCTTAAGTTATTGAAGTAGTTTTGTCATTAGATTCGTCTCGTGTAAAGCGTATTAAATAATAAAAAGTCCTTTTATCAGAATTTATTTAAAGTTTAAATCCAAATTTTTTAATAAAAGATGAAGCAATCTTATCCATCTTACCACCGAATCCGAATTGAAGTCTAATATGCGATATTCACGTGAGATAGATTACACGAGTCATTTTGCCATACTAATGCAATTGGGCAAAGGAGGGGTGTAAGGCTTTGTTGTTTAAGGTTGAAGTAAATCTACAAAACTTTTGACAGATTATATAGGTTTTTAATTGCGTAGGGTTGGAAAATATATAGATGGACTAGAAGTACGCATGATCTTTGTTCTGTTAAAATAATAAAGGCACCAAATTCTTTTATCTTTAATTTTTTGACAACAAATAAGCACATAATATTATTGTGTATAGAAAACAAGACATGCTAAAACTATGTTTATAAAACATACTCCATTCGATCCACAATAAGTGATATTTTGACTGTTTTTATACATATTAAAAAATTTATTTTTTAACATTAATTAACAATAACATTGATCATATTAATATTTACTATCTCTTCACATAAACATTCCTAAAAAGATTAGATATTTTCGACCACAAAAAAAGGGTCAAAAAGTCACTTGTTGTGAACCAGAGAAAATATATATTTTTATGTTAATAAAGAACACATTTCTTTCAGCGTAGTTGAACTTTTGGAGAGTAGTTATACGAATCAAGCAAAGTATAGTAAATTAGCTAGGAAACGAAACTCTCTTTCACTTTGTTAAAAAAGGAAGTCTATTTGATTAAGTTAGCTTTTGGCATAGATTCTTAAATTTGTTTTGAAAAATTTTATTCGGATAAAGTTTGGTTTGAAAATAAAAATGTGTTTGGACAAAAGTTTTCAAAACATATTTCACTTTCTTTTTTGAAAAAAACATGAAACATACTTATACCCACAAGTTCTAAAAATTATCACAAATACCCAACAGTACCTTTATCAATAACATTCATTATATTATAGCAAACTATAGTCCTGAACATAAATAAATTTGGTACAAAATTATCATTTTTATAATGAACTACATAATATACTATCAGATGACTGAAAAGACGAAGCATCATTGTTACAAAATAATAAATTGTTGACTCTTTTATAAAATACAAAAAATTGGGACAATTTTTAAAAAATGTATAATGATATTTTGGGCCAAAGTTGGTTTTGGGATTTGAGTTTTGGGTTTTGGGAATTTGCAAAAATATAGATAAAATTTATGACCAAATATGTATTTGTCAAAAAACCTAAATATATTTTGATAAAATCTATGATAAACATGTGATGGAATAACTTATCATTCATGGTGAATTACACGTGTCAACGAGGGAAGTTACTAATATTCATAAGAAGACGTTTAAAAGCTTTTCTTGGGTGTCATCTCGAGGCTCGCCTCGGAGTGGGAACTGGGAACTATCAAAATGTCCTTAAGTTCACGTGTAAGTTCTAGTATTGTGAGGCTTATGCCTCGTGCGCACAACATGTAATCGTGCCTCAAATTTTTTAATTAGCACTGTTAACACTCAATATTCTTTAACAAATAAATAATTAAATTTTTATTCATCTATAAAAATTTGAAAATTAATAATAACTCAAAATAATCAACAATAGTATTGCATATTTATTAATTGAGATTATCAGAGAATGAATATTATTTGAATAGGCGAAATTTACATCTTTACTTACTATATGTATTTATATTTTTGTATATGATCAAAACCGAATTTGCCATTCGGTCCGAGGATTATCATTATGATATCGAGACATGGTGAGAAGTATATGTTGCCAGGTTCGAGATCGAGCGACCAATCAAGATCGAGATCGGGACCAAGATCGAGCTCTAAGACTCTAAGACCGATCAAGATCGACCGAGATCGAGGTCGGCCGGGATCAAGATCGAGCCAAGGGACAAAAAATTCGTTATAGCCGCATTTGGGGAGAGAATCTCGACGAAAATCAAGGAAAAACTAATTAATTAATCTATCATGAAATCTCCACTATGTATTTTTAATTATACTCAAAATGGGATTCCCCCACTATATTAATAGTGGTTATCATTTGTAATAGGGACATTGATTCATACACACATTCATTCTGATATATACAGAAAATAGAGCAAATACTATCCTTTTTTGGCTTTTGGTATTTAGTCATATTGTTTCTTCTACCAACCGTTCTTCACTCAATTTGGAGGTGATACAACTTGAAGGCTTAGGCTAACTAGTTCATTCGGATTGAATTCATTTCTTTTATAACTAATTTCAATACACATTTATTTATCTTTCCCAATTTGTATAAATTTATACCACGTATTCTTAGAACTGCGTATAAATTCAACTATATCCGTTTTCGGGTAAACAGTTAGGCGCCCACCGTGGGGCTAAGGATAATAGTGGTTATTTGGTACAAATCTATGCAAAAACACACTATTTTACACTTGCTCTTGGAAGTGTCTTTGATTTCAGGCTAAAAGGACGAACGCTCAGTTAATGGCCCTACCTATCGACAAAGAATCTGGCCATCAAGATGAGAACAACAACGTGACGCCCGGGGATGAAAGGCCATCCGCTGAACCCATTGGAACTCGTGTAGTAGATCCAATTGACGTTAATTCGCATATGGCCATCGAAGCAAACCAACATTCCGACCCCGAAAACAACATTCATGGTGGAACTAGATATGCAGTTCGAAAATACCCAAATTGTTGGAGAAGACGGGGTCATCCTGCGTATGATTTTTGAAATGTTGCAAGCTCAACAGGTAACGATAGCTCAGTTGTAGAGCCAATCCCAGGCACCAAGCAGGCCAGAGCTCGATCCACCCAGAGAAGTCACCCTTAAAACGGGGCCAGCAGTGGTAAGGTCAAATGAACAAGAATCGGGGACTAACTCCGAAATAATAAAGATGCTCGAGGAACTGACAAAACGGATAGAGTCAGGAGAAAAGATGATTGAAGCAAACGACAAAAAAGTAGAAACTTATAACTCCATGGTTGATCAGATCTCCGGGGCACCACCAATATTGAAGGATTTGTGTAATGACCCAATCGATCATTTTAACTTTTAGAACCCCATTACCTAAAATAAAACTTTCCGTAGGTGTTTGTAATGATTTATGACTTGTGGGGATGGTTGGTTCGGGATTTGGAAGTGTTTGAGGTGAAACCGGAACACTTGGTTCCTTAAGTTGGCCTTAAAGTGCTAAGTTTGACTTCGGTCAACATTTTGAGAAACTGATCCCGGAATAGAATTTTGATGATCCCAACAGCTCCGTATCATGATTTTGGACTTAGAAGTGTGTTCAGAATTTTATTTGGAAGTCCGTAGTTAAATTAGACTTGAAATGGCTAAAAACAAGAATTTAAGTTTGGAAGTTTGACCGATGAGTTGACTTTTTGATACCGGAGTCGGAATCCAATTCTGAAAATTTTCATAGCTCCGTTATGTAATTTATGACTTGTGTGTAAATTTGAGGTCAATCGGAGTTGATTTGATAGGTTCCGACATCGAATGTAGAAGTTGAAAACTCTTAGTTTCATTAAGCTTGAATTGGGGTATGATTCATGGTTTTAGCATTGTTTGATGTGATTTAGAGGTTCGACTAAGTTTGTATGATGTTTTAGGACTTGTTAGTATATTTGGTTGAGGTCCCGAGGGCCTCGGGTGAGTTTCGGATGGTTAACGGATCAAAAGTTAGACTTAAAAAGCTACTGCAATTTTCCCTTCTACTGTATATTCTGGGCTATGATCGAGCCCCAGATCGAACCCAGATATCGAGCCCACGATCGAGGCCTGAGTCGAAGTCAGGGACGAGGCTCAGTATCAAAGCCACGATCGAAGGCAAGGCTCGACGGCCATGATCAAAGGCAAGGCTCGAGGGCCAGGATCAAGACCCAAGATCGAACTTGATCGAGGCCATGACCATGTCCGAGGCAGACTAGGGGCCTCAGAGGCAGACTACATGATGAGGGAATTCCAGTAGCATATCCAGCACCACCACCTCCTCGAGGTGCTCCAGTACGACCTTATTTCAGTGCTATACCAGAGAGTTCTTATCACCCACCAGCTATTCAGGGTTCTTTACGTGGGTATTCAGGTTCCCCAGGGCCAGACACTTAGTCAGCAACCCATCACACCGAAATATTGTTACGAGTGCGGGGATCCCAGTCACATGCGGAGTTTTTGCCCTAGGCTTCGAGGTAGACCAGTACAGCAGGGTCAGCAGCCTATGCTTACCAGACTAGTTGCTCCATCAGTAGTCCGACCACCAAGAGGTGGAGGACAGGTGGGTAGGGGTCGTCCTAGAGGTGGAGGTCAGCGAGGCGGAGGCCAGACAGTTGGCGCTCCAGCTCGGTTCTATGCTTTTCCGGCTAGACCAGATGCAGAGGCCTCAGATGCCGTGATTATAGGTATTATTTCTGTTTGTGGCAAAGATGCCTCAGTATTATTTGATCCAGGATCTACGTATTCATATGTGTCATCTCTATTTGCTCCATTCCTGGGTGTTTCTCGTGAGTCCTTGAGTACTCCTGTTTATGTGTCCACTCCTGTGGGCGATTCTGTTGTTGTCAACCGGATCTACCGGTCCTGTATTATTACATTTTGTGGTTATGAAACTAGAGCAGATCTCCTATTGCTTGAGATGATCGATTTTGAAATTATTCTGGTCATGGACTGGTTATCTCCATATCATGCTATTCTAGATTGTCATGCCAAGACTGTTACCTTGGCTATTCTAGCATTGCCTAAGCTGGAGTGGAAGGGTTCGCCTGTTAGTTCATTTAATCGAGTTATTTCTTTTATAAAGGCTCAACACATGGTTGAGAAGGGTTGTTTGGCTTATCTAGCCTATGTTCGGGATACTACTGCAGAGACTCCAGCTATTGATTCGGTGCCTGTAGTTCGGGAGTTCCCCGATGTATTTCCGTCAGATCTTCTAGGTATGCCACCTGATCGTGATATTGATTTATGCATTGACTTGGCTTCAGATACCCAGCCTATATCTATCCTACCATATCGCATGGCTCCGAAAGAATTGAAAAAACAACTAGAAGAGTTACTAGCCAAAGGGTTTGTCAGACCGAGTGTATCACCTTGGGGTGCACCAGTATTATTTGTAAAAACGAAGGATGGAACAATATAGATGTGTATTGATTATCGCCAATTGAACAAAGTCACTATTAAGAACAAGTACCCGTTGCCGCGTATTGATGATCTATTTGACCAGTTGCAGGGTGCTAGGGTATTCTCTAAGATCGACTTGAGGCCGGGGTACCATAAGTTGAAGATTCGGGATTCGAATGTTCCGAAGACTTTTTTCGGACTAGATATGGTCATTATGAGTTTTTGGTGATGTCCTTCGGTTTAACTAATGCCCCGGCAGCGTTTATGGATCTGATGAACAGGGTATTCATGCCATATATTGATTCATTTGTTATTGTCTTCATTGATGACATATTAATCTATTCGCGCAGTAAGGAGGAACATGAGCAGCATATGAGAGTAGTGCTTCAGACATTGCGGGAACAAAAACTATATGCTAAGTTCTCTAAATGTGAGTTTTGGCTAGAGTCTGTTGCATTTTTGGGACATATTGTATCGGGCGAAGGTATTAAAGTTGATCCCAAAAAGATTGAGGCAGTTCAAAATTGCCTTCGTCCCACTTCGGCGACTGAGATAAGGAATTTTCTGGGTTTAGCAGGTTATTATCGTTGTTTCGTTGAAGGTTTTTCATCTATTGCAGCACCTTTGACCAAATTAACCTAGAAGGGTGTTCAGTTCCGATGGTCCGATGATTGTGAGTCAAGCTTTCAGAAGCTCAAGACAGCACTGACTACAACACCCGTGTTAGTGTTACCATCTGGTTCGGGAATATATACAGTGTATTGCGATGCGTCACGCGTTGGCTTGGGTTGTGTATTGATGCAGGAAAGGCGAGTTATTGCATATGCTTCACATCAGCTGAAGCCCCACGAGAAGAATTATCCAGTACATGATTTGGAGTTAGCTGTGATTGTTCACACTCTAAAGATTTGGAGGCATTATTTTTATGTGGTATCTTGTGAAGTTTACACTGATCATCGCAGTTTGCAATATTTGTTCAAGCAGAGGGATCTAAATTTGAGGCAGCGCAGATGGCTGGAGTTACTAAAAGATTATGATATTACTATCTTGTATCATCAGGGCAAAGCAAATTTGGTTGCAGATGCCTTGAGCAGGAAGGCAGAGAGTATGGGTAGTTTGGCTTTCATTTCAGCAGAGGAAAGGCCATTAGCCTCAGATATTCAATCCTTAGCTAAAAACTTGCGAGGCTGGATATTTCAGAGCCCAGCCGAGTTCTTACATATGTGGTGGCCCATTATTCACTATTTGAGCAGATCAAGGCTCGCCAGTATGATGACCCATACTTGATGGTTCTTCGTGAAACGGTACTACGAGGTGGTGCCAAGGAAGTTACTATTAGAGCGGATGGTGTTCTGCGAATTCAGGATCGTCTATGTGTTCCTAATGTGGATGGACTGAGGAAAAAGATCCTGGAAGATGCACACAGTTCTCGGTATTCTATTCATCCAGGTGCTACTAAGATGTATCGTGACTTGAGGCAATATTATTGGTGGCGACAAATGAAAAAGGACATAGTTGAGTATGTATCTAGGTGTCTAAATTTCCAGCAAGTTAAATATGAGCACCAGAGGCCAGGTGGCCTACTTCAGCAGATGACTATACCAGAGTGGAAATGAGAACGAATTACTATGGACTTTGTAGTTGGGTTGTCGCGGACCTTGAGGACGTTTGATGCAGTTTGGGTGATTGTTGACAGGTTGACTAAGTCGACACATTTTATTCCTGTTGTGACTACGTATACTTCAGAGAGGTTGGCCCAGATTTATATTCAGGAGATAGTTCGGTTGCACGGTGTGCCAATTTCCATCATATCAGATAGAGGCCCTCAGTTTACTTCACATTTCTGGAGAGCAGTACAGAGTGAGTTGGGGATCCGTGTAGAGCTCAACACAACCTTTCATCCGCAGACCAATGGATAGTCAGAGAGGACAATTTATATTTTGGAGGATATGCATGTGTGATCGACTTTGGAGGTCAGTGGGATCATTTCCTGCCTTTGGCCGAGTTTGCTTATAATAACAGTTACCAATCCAGCATCGAGATGGCTCTATTTGAGGCTTTATATGGTCGGCGATGCCGTTCACCTATCGGATGGTTTGAGCTAGGTGAGGATAAGTTATATGGTACTGATTTGGTAAGGGATGCCTTGGAAAAGGTAAAGTTGATTCAGGAGTGACTTCGTACAGCACAGTCCAGACAAAAGAGTTACACGGATCAAAAAGTGCGTGATATATCATATAAGGTAGATGAAAAAGTTCTCTTGAAGGTTTCGCCGATGAAGGGAATTTTGAGATTCGGGAAGAAGGGCAAGTTGAGCCCAAGGTATATAGGCCCATTTGAGGCATTGAAACGAGTTGGGGAGGTTTCTTATGAGCTTGCATTGCCTCCCAGCCTATCGGGAGTTCATCCGATTTTTCACGTATCTATGCTCCGGAAGTATCATGCCGACCTATCACATATGTTAGACTTCAACACAGTTCAACTAGATAATAGATTTGGGTTATGAAGAGGAGCCAATTGCCATTGTTGATAAACAGGTTCGCCAGTTGAGGTCCAAGAGGATTTCTACAGTAAAAGTCCAGTGGAGGGGCCAACCAGTCGAGGAAGCGACTTGGGAGGCCGAGGAAGACACGCGGAGCAGATATCCACACTTATTCAGCACTCAAGGTACAATTCTAAACCCGTTCGAGGATGAACGTTTGTTTAAGAGGTGGAGAATGTAATGACTCAACCGGTCATTTTAACTGTTACAACCCCGTTCCCTAAAATAAAACTTCCCGTAGGTGCTTGTAATGATTTATGACTTACGGGGATGGTTGGTTCGGGATTTGGAAGTGTTTGGGGTGAAACCGGAACACTTGGTTCCTTAAGTTGGCCTTAAAGTGCTAAGTTTGACTTCGGTCAATATTTTGAGAAAATGACCCCGGAATAGAATTTTGATAATTCCAAGAGCTCCGTATGGTGATTTTGGACTTAGGAGCGTGTTCGGAATTTTATTTGGAAGTCTATAGTTAAATTAGGCTTGAAATGGATAAAAACAAGAATTTAAGTTTGGAAGTTTGACCGATGAGTTGACCTTTTGATACCGGAGTCGGAATCCAGTTCCAAAAATTTATATAGTTCCGTTATGTAATTTATGACTTGTGTGTAAAATTTGAGGTCAATCGGAGTTGATTTGATAGGTTCCAACATCGAATGTAGAAGTTGAAAACTCTTAGTTTCATTAAGCTTGAATTGGGGTATGATTCATGGTTTTAGCGTTGTTTGATGTGATTTAGAGGTTCAACTAAGTTCGTATGATGTTTTAGGACTTGTTGGTATATTTGGTTTAGGTCCCGAGGGCCTTGGGTGAGTTTCGGATGATTAACGGATCAAAAGTTGGACTTAAAAAGCTGCTGCAATTTTCCCTTCTGCTGTATATTCTGGGCTATGATCAAGCCCCAGATCGAACCCAGATATCGAGCCCAGGATCGAGGCCTGAGTCGAAGTCAGGGACAAGGCTCAGTATCAAAGCCACGATCGAAGGCAAGGCTCGAGGGCCATGATCGAAGGCAAGGCTCGAGGGCCAGGATCAAGACCCAAGATCGAACTTGATCGAGGCCATGACCATGTCCCAGGCTCGAGGCCTGATCGAGGCCATGACCAACTCCCAAGATCGAGCTCCTTGATCGAGATCCCAAGATCGAGCTCTCTGAGATCGAGCTCCCCTGATCGAGCTCCTTGATCGAACTGGACAGAGCTGTAACTTATAAAAACAGAGGACATTCGTCCCATTTGCCATTTTTGACGAACTTGAGCTTGAGCAGAGGCGATTTTTTCAGATTTTCAAGGGAACAACATTGGGGTAAGTGATTCTAACTTGGATTTGGTCTACATATACAAGTATATCATTGTTTTTACCATAAATTAGTGTTTTGAGATTTAAATTTGGGAAATATTTAGAAATCTCATAGAAACGAATTTTTGAGATTTCGGTATCGATTCAGAGTCGGATTTGAGTGAAACTGGTATGGTTGGACTCGTAATTGAATGGGTTGTCGGATTTCGTAACTTTTGCTGGATTCCGAGACATGGGCCCCACAGACAAATTTTTAATTAATTTTAGGATTTTTATTAAAAATATAGTATTTTCTTATAGAATTGATTCCTATAATTTTTAGTGATTGTATCGAATTATTTTGGATAGATTCGAGCGAGACAGAGTTGGATAATCGTGGAAAAGGGCTTATAGTGGATTAATTGGAGCAAGACGAGGTAAGTCTCTTGTCTAATCTTGTGAGGGGGAAATTACCCCATAGGGATTAAATTGAATAATTATTGCTAATTGCGGGGGATACGTACGCACGAGGTGACGAGAGTCCGTGTGTAGCTACTATTAATGCTAAAGTCCGGGTAGTTTAAGACTCAAAGCATGAATTACTTGTGTGAATTGTATTCTTTATTAATTAAAAATAATTGATGTATATATTGTGAATTGTTATGAAATGTAGAAAAATATGAAATTTTCATATGCTTAATTTTTGTTTAAATCAATTAATTGTTAAAAGAAATTGTTCTCCTCCCAAATTCATCTTATAATAAATATACTCTCCTTCCGGAGGCACATAAGAAAATGTCCTCCTTTCTTGTGGAGCGCGCCGAACGCCTCGGCAGGATAGATGCATCTATGGATCGCGCCGCACATCCCTCGGCAGTGTACACGACACTCTGGATTGGGCCGGACGTCCTCGGCAGAAATCGTGCTTAATAATAATAATTACATGATAATTTAATAATTTATTTCAGCTTGTGAAGCTAATTAATAAATTGAAAAATCCTTGGAATTTAATGAATTATTATTCTTGCTTGTTAATGAATTAATTATTACTCCTGTAAATGAGGTTTAATTGATAAATTGGAAATTATTTGAATTGAAGGAATTTAATTAATATATTGAGAATTGTTACATTTGAAGGAATTTGATTATTTCTGCTGATTAAATAAATTATTGTAAATTCTGTAAATCATGTTGATTTAAATATCCTAATTTTATTTCAGTTATTATTATTGACCCATAGTGAGTGTCAAAGTCCTCTATCTCGTCTCTACCAGTTCGAGATTAGGCTTGATACTTACTGGGTATACGTTGTTTACGTACTCAAACTACACTTGCTGCACTTTTTTGTGCAGGATCTGAGACAGGTACTAGTGGAGGACCTATCATCACATACCCACGACATCCCGAGGCATAGTGGTGAGCTGCCTTTCTGAGCCGTTCTGCAGCTACCAGTGTCTCTTCTTATATTTATATTCTGTCTATTTCATTTTAGACAGTATTTGGAGTTTTGTATAATCTACTAGATGCTCATGCACTTGTGACACCGGGTCTTGGCACATACACATTGGTAGAAGTTGGTATTTTATTATTGTCTTGAAATAAAAGTTTAACCAATGTACGTTTGACTTATTAGTTGGCTTGCCTAGCTGTAGTATTGGGCGCCATCACAACCTATAGGTGAAATTGGGTCGTGACAGTTTGGATTCCAAAAAGTTCGTACAAAAGCCTTTCCCCCCAAGCGCATCTCCCAAACCGATCCTCAAGAAATTCCGCATGCCCTAGATCCCTAAATACAATGGGATGACTGATCCCAACGAGCATGTCACCTCATACACATGTGCCATTAAAGGGAACGATCTATAAGACGACGAGATCGAATCCGTATTATTAAAGAAATTTGGGGAAACCCTATCAAATGGAGCAATGATATGATATCATAATTTACCACCTAACTCTATCGATTTTTTTCCATGCTTGCAGATTCTTTTGTAAAAGCACACGCCGGAGCCATAAAGGTCGAGACCAGGAAGTCGGACCTTTTTCAAGGTAAGGAAAAGAGATAACGAGATGCTAAGAGAGTTCGTATCACATTTACAAATGGAATAAATGTATCTACTACCGGTCATGGACAATTGGTCCGTTCAGCCTTTCACCCAAGGACTAAACGAATGAAGCACAACCGATTCACAATAGTTGAAGCAGAACTTGATTGAGTACCTGGTTGTTACTTGGGCCGATGTACATAATCGATATCAATCGAAGATTAGGGTCGAAGACGACTAATTGGGAGCCCCTTCTGGGTCCGTTATTAAAAGAGACATCGATCGAGAACTGAGGTCGAACAGGGACCGATGCCGGCCTTATAATTGAGATTGTAGGAGCAACGAACCAGGACGCAAATCCGTACGAGGTGAAAGGAGAAGTGATCGAGGGCAAGTGTCTCGAGGGCTGATGAACAAGAACGGTTTCGGCAGGCATACCGGACCTAAGGAAGCACCGCGATTATTAGAATATAACTTTAACATTGATGCATCCGCCATCGTATCGGCTATCGGACGCATCAAAGATACTAAATGGCCTCGACCTCTGCAGACCTATCCATCCTAGAGAAATACCAATCAAATGTGCAAGTATTATGGCACCCATGGACACAGAACCGAAGATTGCAGGCAGTTGAGAGAAGAGGTAGCTCGGTTGTTCAATGAAGGATACATTCAAGAATTTTTAAGTGATCGGGCCAAGAATAACTTAAAAATCAGAGAGCTCAATAGATAAATCGAGCAAGGAGAGCTGCAACATATTATTCACATGATTATCGGAAGGATCCATGTTCCCCAAGGTCCAGTGTTTAAATGCACTAAGGTATCAATTATAAGGGAGAAGCGATCTCGGGCTCAGGATTACATACCAAAAGGAACCTTATCCTTTAATGACGAAGACGCAGAAGGAATCATGTAGCCCCATAACGATGCACTGGTAATATCTGTCCTTATGAATAAAACTCAAGTTAAGCGTGTGTTAATTGATCCAGGTAGTTCGGACAACATTATTCGAATGAGGGACATAGAGCAACTCGGTCTACATGACCAGGCCGTGCCCGCAACCCTGGTACTAAACGAATTCAACATGGCATGAGAAACTACTAAGGGCGAGGTAATTATGCCAGTTAACGTGGTCGGGACCATCCAAGAAATGAAGTTCCACGTGATCGAGGGAGACATAAGGTATAACTCCCTGTTCGGGAGACCGTGGATCCACAATATGAAAGCAGTACCCTCGACTCTTCACCAGGTTCTAAAATTCCCAACACCGGAGGGAATCAAAACAATCTACGGAGAGCAACCAGCCGCAAAGCAAATGTTTGCCGTCGATAAGGTGATTCCGATATCATCACTCTCATCGACAAAGGGATCAAATTCGAAGGAGAAATAGGATACCAAATAGCAATCAAAAATGTTAGCCTCGACCCAAATAGAGAAGTAGAAGACTGATGAAGATAATGATTATGGGATCCCTCAATCCTTTGTGGTCCCCGATGATTCCGATGCTACCAAGTCAAGGTCGAAGAACTGGAACAAATCATATTAATCGAACATATGACCGAACGAAAGGTATACCTGGGCACGGGGTTAAGTCCCGAGCTCAGGAAAAAGCTTATTCAATTTCTTATAGCTAACATAGACTGTTTTGCTTGGTCCCATCTTGACATGATAGGGATCCCACAGGGAATCATCACCCATAGACTGAGCTTGGATCTGAAATTCAATCCGCTAAAGCAACCAAAAAAGGCCCCAGTCCGAAGTCAAACTTGCCTTCATCAAGGACGAGATAACCAAACTTCTCAAAATAGGATCCATTCGAGAAGTAAAATACCCTGAATGGTTAGAAAACGTGGTGGTAGTCCTTAAAAAGGGAAACAAACTTAGAATGTGCATAGATTATAAAGATCTAAATAAATCATGCCCCAAGGATTCTTTTCCTTTGCCTAATATCGATCGTATGATAGATGCCACAGCCATCCATAGGACTCTCAGTTTTCTCGATGCCTACTCCGGGTACAACCAGATACAGATGAACCTGGAGGATCAGGAAAAGACCTCGTTTATCACTAAGTACGGTACCTACTGTTATAATGTAATGCCATTCGGTCTAAAAAATAATGGTGCACCTCATCAATGCTTAGTAAACCAAATATTCGAAGATCAAATAGGAAAATCAATGGAAGTTTATATTGATGACATGTTAGTTAAGTCCCTGTGAGCAGAGGACCATTTAAAGCATTTGCAGGAAACTTTCGATATACTGAAGGAGTACAATATGAAGCTCAACCCCAAAAAGTGTGCATTCGGGGTTGGCTCGGGCAAGTTTCTTGGTTTCATGGTATCCAATCGGGGAATCGAGATCAAACTCGATAAAATCAAAGCTATATAGGATATCACAGTAGTGGATAATGTAAAGGCCGTGCAGAGGCTAACGGGGCGGATAGCCGCACTAGGGCGATTCATTTCGAGATCCTCAGATAGGAGCCATCGATTTTTCTTACTACGTGAGAAGAAGAGTAACTTTGCATGGATTCCGGAATGCCAGCAGGCCTTGGAGGAACTAAAGCGGTATTTATCGAGCTTGCCGCTGCTTCATACCCATAAAGTGAATGAACAACTTTACCTGTACTTAGCTATCTCGGAGATAGCAGTAAGTGGAGTCTTGGTCCGAGAAGTACGAGGTACGAAATTACCTATTTATTATGTCAGTCGGATCTTAAGTGAAGCCGAAACTAGATATCCACACTTAGAAAAATTAGCGCTTGATTTAATAAGCGCCTCTAGGAAAATAAAACCATATTTCCAGTGTCATCCTATATGTGTTGTAATGACTTATCCTATTCGAAATATTTTACACAAACCCAAGCTTTCTGATCGATTGGCCAAATGGGCCATAAAAATCCGTGGATACGATATTGAGTATCTACCCCGAACCGCCATCAAATCTCAAATCTTAGCGGTCTTCGTGACTGACTTCACACTGGCCTTCGTACCCGAGATTGAAAAGGAACTACTAATAAAATCAGGTACATCTTCGGGAGTCTGGACCCTCTTTACGGATGGTGCTTCGAATGCAAAGGGGTCCGGACTAGGCATCGTACTAAAATCACCCATAGGTAATATAGTTAGACAGTCTATCAGAACTACTAAATTGACTAACAACGAGGACAAGTATGAGTCCATGATTGCAGGTTTCGAACAAGCTAGAAGCTTGGGAGCAGAGGTCATAGAGGCTAAGTGTGATTCCCTCCTCGTGGTAAACCAACTTAACGGGACTTTTGAAGTTCGAGAAGACCGAATGCAGAGGTACTTGGATAAACTACAGTCAACTCTACATCGATTTAAGGAATGGACCTTGAAACATGTACCTCGAGAACAAAACAGCGAGGCCGACGCTTTTCCAAGCTTAGGCTCATCGGTTGAAGACAACGAACTCATCTAGGGGACTGTCGTACAACTCATGAGATCGGTAATCGAAGAAGGTCATGCCGAGATAAACTCCACAAGTTTAACCTGGGACTGGAGAAACAAATACATAGAGTACTTAAAGAACGAGAAGCTTCTATCAGATCTAAAGGAGTCGAGAGCTCTGCGTACAAAGGCAGCTCGGTTCACATTATCCGAAGACGGAACGCTATTTAGAAAGACGTTCGATTGACCATTGGAAATATGTTTGGGACCGGGAAATACCAACTACATCCTATGGGAAATTCACGAGGGCACTTGTGGAAATCATTCCGGTGCCGATTCGCTGGTCCACAAAGTGATCAGATTAGGGTATTATTCGACCGATATGGGCAAGGATGCAAGGGAGTTTGTTCAAAAATGCGACAAATGCCAAAGGCATGCGCCTATGATTCACCAACCCGGGGAACTACTCCACTCGGTCTTATCCCCATGGTCCTTCATGAAATGGGGAATGGACATCATTGGCCCTCTTCCATCGGTCCCATGTAAGGTTCAGTTTATTTTTTTTATGACTGATTATTTCTCTTAATGGTTTGAAGCACATGCCTTTGAGAAAGTCAGAGAAAAGTAAGTCAAAGACTTCATTTGGGACCACATCATTTGTTGATTCGGGATGCCCTCAGAGATCGTATGTGATAATGAAAAACAATTCATCGGCAGCACGGTGACTAAATTTCCCGAGGATCACAAGATTTAAAGAATCCTATCAACACCTTATCATCCCAGCGGGAACGGACAAGACGAATCGACTAACAAAACTATCATCCAAAATTTAAAAAAATGATTGACCGACGCCAAAGAAAAATGGAGAGAAATACTGCCTGAGGACCTATGGGCATACCACACAACATCGAAATCCAATACTGGAGCAACACCGTTCTCGTTGGTTTATGGCGCCGAAGCACTGATCCTGGTCGAGGTCGGAGAACCTAGCATCATGCTTCGATATGCAGCAGCAGAGTCGAATAACGAGACCATGAATACGAGCCTAGAATTGTTAGACGAAAGACGCGAAACCGCTCTCATCCGATTGGCAGCACAAAAACAGTGAATCGAAAGGTACTACAATCGAAGAACCAATCTTCGACATTTTAACATCGTGGACTTGGTGATGAGAAAAGTCACCCTCAATACCCGAAATCTGAATGAAGGGAAACTAGGTCCGAACTGGGAAGGACCGTATCAGGTTCTCAAAATCATCGGAAAAGGATCCTACTAGCTCGGCATGATAAAAGGACAATAACTACTGAGCAATTGAAATGTATCACACCTAAAATGATACTACTGCTAAGGTACGACTCCACTCATTTTTATTTATTTTTCAAAACTAACCTTTATAGGTGTTAGACTAGAAACATCGATTGATTCTTCAACACGAAGCCCTTAGTTCTGAAAGTACGCATTGCACTCTTTTTCTCTTAGACCAGTTTTGTCCCAAATGGGTTTTCCGGTAAGGTTTTTAATGAGGCAACCATTGATCGTGCTAACTTAGAACAATTCAGCAGTATCCGAGGCTTCTTTAATATTAATCTCGAATACTGGGGGGCATTTCCCTCGAAATATCAACTTTGATGCGAGGAAATCATTGCCCTCAAAATATTAAATTCGATGCGAGGAAGTTACTTAATGGCAGCAAGGACTCGATAGGAAAAGTTTGTAAGGGCCAAAAGATCAAATGAACCATGCCCGTATAGTTTAGTCGAGCCTTGGCACAAAACATGTACGCATGTATAATGATTTATAAAGAGAAGTATTCTTCTTTACTAATATCTCGTACCTTGGAAAAGTTTTTCTACTTCATATTCTTGATCTATTATGTAAACAGGGTTAGGGGCCGACCATGATCGGAGTTTCGAATGATTACCCCCACAATCGGGGATTGCCGCCCGAAAAATAATCAATACCGAATTATATAAACTTCGAGATCATAAGACCTTTTAGGAAACCCTCGATTTTATAGGCTACGACCACCCCACTCGAGGACTGACACTTCGGGCAAGCTCGAAGTAAAACGGAAAAATAAGCTCAAGAGGCTAATCCCGAACTAAAGAGGGATTTTTATAGGCCACAGCCACCCCACTCAGGGACTGACACTTCGGGCAAGCTCGAAGTAATACGAAAAAATAATCCCAAGAGGCAAATCCCGAACTAAAGAGGCTATAGTCAAATTAACACTGATCGGAGACGTCTGAATTCCGTAACGAAACAGGCCTTCGAAATCCTTTATAAACCGGTTAAAAAGGCTACCCTCGACAAAATCATAAAAGGCTCTGATAATATCAAGCCTCAAAACTCTAATGAGTACAAAACTGTTCGAACTCTCGAACAAATCCCTATTTTATGCTAAGGCATTGCAAGTTTTGCAAATAAAAGCCGAAAAGGGGACAAAGCCATAAACAATCTTTCTATAAAAGCCTAAGGGCTATTATTTTTAGCTTTAAGTTCGAGAGATCATCCTCTCTCAACTAAAAAACCTAAGGGTTACCTTACTTCGAGTTCGAGCAAGCACTCACTCAATCGTAAAGACCTAAAGGCTACACTGGTTCGGTTTCAATCAAATTTGTTTGAACCTCGAACATTAGAATACAACATAAATTTATAAGGCAGAGGGGAAATTAAGGCAAGGTTTGCCCGAACCCTCGAACACAATTTTATGCTAAGGCATTTTCGACCTTTGTAAAGTACAGAAAAGCAAAGGAAAAACACAAAAACCCAAAAGGCAAGAAAAGCCTTATGGTTATATTCAATTTTCTTTTTACAAAAGGCCAAATCGGCCTCAGAATCAATACAAAGAAAAACAAGAAACTTAATGTCCTAAGTGGCTTGGTCTTCATCGGAGGCCGCGTCCTCGGGTTCATCCCCGCCTTCAGATTCGCTAGAGCTATCAGAGTCTTCCTCAGGGAAGGCCAGCCTTCGAGCCTTGGTGTCCTCTGCCTTGGTAATTTCAATTTCGACCTTAACATCGAAGCCATGATCACTGACCCCCTCGAGAGCTTCCCTCTAAGCCTGCCATTTAGCATGTTCGACCATGCTCTTGGCCTTAGTTTGGTTGACCTCAAGATCGATCCTAAACTAAGCCACTTTAGCATTAGCTCTTTTATTAGTCTTGGTCACCTCAGATCTGGCTACTGCCACTTCGTATCTAGCTACGACCACCTCGGATCTGGCCATTTCGAGTTCATTAGACAAGATTGCCTAATTGGAAGTGGCCAAATATAACTGAATATGAAGCTCTTTAACCCTCTCGATGTCACGCCCCAAACTCAGGGAGCGCGACCGACGCTCAACCGAGAGAACCCGTCCGAGCAATCCTATTAGACTTACTTTCATTAATCAATCACTGAAAAGATTTTATTAACAACTTCCTTTTCATTCTCATTAGTAGCTTCATTCATAATTTCCAAAACATTACGAGTTTATAGAATTAATGAAAAACATAATTTCCAAGTATCAACATTTCTAGTTCAATTCCCAACATCAACCATAACCCACAACCTGTCTACGGAGCCTCTAAATACAATAGAAGAGTAATATGGAAATGTCGGCAACAAGGCCCCGGCTATACCTCAAAACACTGTACATGAGAAACAAAAGATACATGACCCCGAAATAAAGTGGGGCTCACCAAATCAGCTGAAAAGAGTGTACTGCTATCACTGATCAATGTCGCCTGCTGAAGAACCACCTGCATCCATTAAAGATGCAGCGCCCCCGGCAAAAGGGACGTTAGTACTGTCGAATAGCACTAGTATGTATAGCTAAAAATCCTCTTTCAAAATAGAATGCCCATATAAGAAAAGACAACACATAAAAACAGCAAGTCACAATCAACAATATCTAAACGTCTAGTTAAAACATAATAATTTTTAAAATACAAACTTCATATATAATTTTGGTTGGGAGATCATTAGCACCGATATACCACCGTCGAGTCCGATCACGCCCGATCGGCTAGGCCATCTCCCCCAAAACAATGTGGTTTGACATGTGATGCGAAAGAAAGTTGTTACCAAGAGTAGTGCCACCATATGCGCAATATGGCGTCTGATCTCCACCCGATCAGGCCACCTTCCCACATATGCCGTGCGGGTTGACTTTTCCAATCCACAAAGGTTCTAGTTTCATCCCAATTAAGGGGAATAATATCACAATCCACCCCTACACCGGCACGTGTAGTTTCAGGTGTGGGCCTTATTACCCACCCTTCCTCGGTATTGCTAATGATGCTCCTAAAAATAGTTTTGATTTGATTTGCAAACAGAAATATCATAAATACAATTGTACTCACCTCAACATCGTTCACATTATATGAATTCTCATTAGTATTTCCAGTCATTTACAACGACAATATTTTCTTGGCTCATTAGGCCATTCATAAGATTCTTTATTCCTGACACAATGGTCGTATTTCATATTCCACACTTTCACCTCTTTCAATTTCAAAGATCACCATCAAGTATCAACATATAGGATATTTTAAAAATTATATACTTCAAATCCATTTGAAATGGAAACTTCAAACACAATGCTTTCTTCCCAAAGAATGAAGCATACCAACCAATAATAGAAACACACATTAAAAATCATAAACAGTCAATACACCATTTACTCTTGCAATACTCTCCCCCAGAAATGATAATGTACAATTTCAACACATGAGTATATAGAACTCGAATCACACTGGATATATTTATAAATCAAAACATTAGTTAAAGAAACCACTAATGGGCATGAATTTAGTACAATAATGGGCATGAATTTGGTACAAAAGCTTTTAGACAATTCTATCTTTCATTGAAACACGACTCAAAGCCATAACCTTTTAATACGTAACCCACACTTTGAAACTTATAGAAACATTTTGGAATTCAATTCCAAGAGAGAAAGTTTATCCAACATACCTCAATCTATTTTAGCAATATACAAATTGAACCGAAAATTAGGAAAACATTCATGGTTCTAGTTCACTTCTTGTTTTTCCCACACTCTTTATCACATGCATGCAAGATGAACAACCCTCACACCCATGGACCATTTATTAATACCTCATTATAGCTAAGTTTGAAATTAAGAGCCGGGGTGATGAAGTCTTATCTTTTTGGATGAAGAATTTGGTACTCTACTTGAATATTTCCAAGCTTTAACTGATGGTTGAAAATTAATTGGTGGGAATTAGGCCCTCCCTCTAAAACCCTCTCTCTCTCACACTAGAAATATGAGAAATGAGCTTCAAAATGGACTAAATGGGTGTTTTAACGGAATGGGGGTCGGATTTTAAATTAAGAAAAATGGTGCCCCGACACAGGTCCGCGGTCGCATATGGGACCGCATAATGGTTATGCGAAAGTGACAGCAGAAATGGCCCTCAGGGGACTGAACTTATGGCCCAGGTATGCGACATGTATGCGGTCTGCATACTCGTTCTGCGGTCGCATAATGCACCGCAGAACTCCCTCCGCAAAAACTGAAGAGGGATTATTTGATCGATATGCGGTCCACATATCAATTTTGCAGTTGCATAATCGACCGCAAAACTGACCTCAAGTTGGCCAAACTTACTGCTTCACTCTGCGGCCATTATGCGGTCCGCAGAGTGATTATGCGGCCACATAATGGGCCGCAGAAATGCTTTCTTCTGTGAAATATTTTCCTCTCAGTCCGTAGGGTACTGTTCAATCCAAAAAGTCTGAACCCCCGAGTTTTTGGTTTAAATTTTATGGGTCCTTACACTCGATCTGCACCAAGGCGTTTTCTTCTGCACCCTGAAGCTGGGCCTCAACCGACTCCAATTGCACTTGAACGACCTCCTTTTTGGAGGCAAGGATATCCATATTCTCTTTGAATTTTTCTCCTCGACCATTAGCTCATCTACCTGCGAATTAAGCCGTCCGATCTTTCCAATCTTCTGCCGAACCTGTAGAATCGGATCGTTAGTGGTTATCTCCAATTCATCTTCACTATCATGAAGAATTCAGAATACTTGCTCATCCATCTCCTCGTGCTCATCCCGAGCCGCTGCCAATTATGCTCGAAGTTGCTCACTAAGAATTTTGTAGGAGTCACTCTTCTTAGTGAGGTTCCGAACCTCGGCCTCATGCTCCTCTTGGATTCGAAGGAAAGCCTCGTGATGCAACACCGAAACTTACGAACATGGGAAAAAATATTAGAATTATCTACAACTCTAAGTGTAAAAGAAATAGCAGAGATGCCATCGAAGTTACCCGATTTAGAGCATGTTGGGCCTCGTTGTAAAGGCAGTTCATCACGGTATGATCCTCTTCGGTCACCAAGGACCGAAGGTAACTAGCAATCCCCACGGGGGAGGGGGAGAATTCAGGTATCTTCCAAAACAGAGAGCACTATCTTCCGCCTACGATTGGGATCAACACTCTGGGTCGGGAATCAGTCCACCAGTTTTGGAATCGATGAAGACCCGATAGAGCCCGACCATGATGCTTTCTTTGGTATCGGTAATCCACCGAACCTGATAATCTCCTCTGAGGCAGTTGACTCGAGCCCATCCAAAAAGCTGTGGATATCAGTAGGCTCCTGAATGCCCTCGTAAGATCGACCTTCTAACATGCTGGCCTCACGGATCATAGCATCCGAAATCTGAGAGGATCCGCTAATATCGATTATACCGAGCTCGACCCTCGAGATATCTTTTGCTGCCCGAGAAGTCCCGCTCTCGGTCTCCTCTTCAACCATCTCAGCTCGAGACAGAATAGTCTCGGGTTTTCCTTGTTCCGGAATTATGGCCAGGGTTCCCTTTTTACCTCCTCCGATTCGGAGGATTATTGTATCACAACATTAGCCCGTAAACAAGCTAATTCCTCTTCTCCATCTTTGGGCTCATCCCTTAATCGGTGAATCGATTCTGAAGGCATGACACCGGAGTCCCCCTTTGGCTTGCGAGATTTCTTCGCCGATTTGTTCTTTTCCGAGACCGGGGAGCTCGGTACATCTTTTATGTTCTTTTCTTTAACCTACTTCGGGGTAGAACCTCTTTATCATCAGATGAAGGCCTCATAGAGACGTCCTTCCCAAGTCTTACAAAGGGAAAAAGAGGGGTAAGTAAGCAAAGAAGAACAAATGACAAAAAAATTAAGAAAGAGACTCACCATGACTACGGGCCTCCCATCAACCCTTTGATAATTTCACCCAAGCGCGCTCGGAGTATGATCTCTGCAGCACCAGACCTTCAACCCATTGTTTAAGATCCGGAATTGGTTCAGGCATCCGAGCCACAGCTGTGACAAGGAAGGAAAAATGGAACAAGAAATTGAAAGTCAATCACAAATTAAAATGAACGAAGGGAAATAAGCGCTCATGGTTCATATTCCATTTTTCACGAAACGATATGTCATCGACGGGGATCAGGTTCGAGGTTCTAATTCGAACAAATCGGCCCATCCAACCTCGATCACGAGTCTCGTCTATACTCCACAACGACGCCTTGGTGTCTCGGCGAGCAAGCTTGATTAACCCTCCTCGATAAAGTCAGGGACTATATAGCCGCATAAGGTGATCGAGGATAAAAAGACAACCCTCGATTTTGCTTGAGAAGAATCAAAGGAGAATCACTATTCTCTAAAAGGAAGGATGGATCTGGCCAAGGGTCGCGTTGTATCTCTTGCAAAAGGCGACTATGACAGGGTCCAAAGGACCCAACGTGAAAGGGTTAGTATAAACACTTAAGATCCCTTCCACGTGAGTAGTAATTGATTCTTCAGACGATGGTACTACCACGAGCTTGTCACCCCAGTTGCACTCCTCTTTTACTTTCTCGAGAATTTTCTCGGTGATTGTGCACTAGTACCTCGACATCGGCCCGGTACCGAAGAAGGTTTTTCAACCTTAAAATTACTGACAGTAGAACACCCAACCGGAACTAATTCCTCGGGGCGAGGTTCCATTGCATCCTCACCACCGGCGGGTCGTGATGAAGAAGCGACCTCTCTTTGCGGTACCGTTTTGGAGATTTTCGCCATTTAGTGAACAAGAAAAAAGAAAATTAGTGTTGTATGCGATGTAAAATATATGAAGCAAAGGGGATCTCTGAAGAAGATGCAAGAGTAGAGAAGAAGCTTTTGAGTGAAAAGTATAGATGAGGATGAAAGTTTGAATATTTATAGCCTGGTAATGACGGTTCAGAACTGATGGTGGCCGACCAACGACTGAGAGGCATTTAATGCCTTGGTGAACAGACCGATGAGATGTTTGTTACATACGTCATAATCGGGCTCGTCGCTAACATCATCATCCACCAAGTTCGATTTCGGTAATTCATAGCGTTTCTCGTCATCTTCTTTCCGAGAAACGAGGGAACTATCTGTATACGGTCAAAACCGATTTTTCCCTTAGTATGTATAAATGAGATTGGAACGTGGTGGTTCGAGGATTATCATTATGATATTGAGACATGATGAGAAGTATATGTTGCCAGGCTCAAGATCGAGCGACCGATCAAGATCGTGATCGGGACCAAGATCGAGCTCTAAGATTCAAAGACCGATCAAGATCGAGATCGGCCAAGATCGAGGTCGTCCGGGATCAAGATCGAGCCAAGGGACAAAAAGGCCGTTATAGCCGTATTTGGGGAGAGAATCTAGACAGAAATCAAGGAAAAACTAATTAATTAATCTATCGTGGGAATTCCCCCACTATATTAAGAGTGGTTATCATTTGTAATAGGGACATTGATTCATACACACATTCATTCTGATATGTACATAAAATAGAGCAAATACTATCATTTTTTGGCTTTTGGTATTTAGTCATATTGTTTCTTCTACCAATCGTTCTTCACTCAATTTGGAGGTGATAAAACTTGAAGGCTTAGGCTAACTAGTTCATTCAGTTTGCATTCTATTCTTTTATAACTAATTTCAATACACAATTATTTATCTTTCCCAGTTTGTACGAATTTATACCACGTATCCTTAGAACTGCATATAAATTCAACTCTATCCATTTTTTGGGTAAACAATTTTTATTCTATGTCTCTCAAAATTATCATTTTTTTGTAATTTTTTTATTTGAAAGAAATTTTATATTCATTCATGTGTAATAATATTTTAAATTACAGTATTAATGGAGTTTATTGATTATTAAATTTTAGTGAGGTAAACCCTGTAGTTTGATAATATGTTTTAAAATATTATAATTATTTAGTCGTTTGAAAGATCAAACGTTATAGTTGATTTTTTTTCTTGTAGTAACTTTAACACTTTTGCATTATTTATATTTATAAAATGCTAAACATTTATTTTTGTTAGTTTTTAAAAAAAAATTAATTTTTTATATACTTTATATATGTTTTATGATTATTATACTATTTTATTAATTTATAAATTAAAAAATTTAAAAATAGTTTTGGCTTATGCCTCGCCCCACATTAAGGGTCCTGCCTCATGCACCCCTTGTTTAAATATTGAGTATTACAATATTCTTCAATTGATATACGATATAATATGCTCCTATAATACAATATATATTTCTAATTATGTCAAAATTTAAATGGGTTAAAAAATACCTTTTCTAAAAGAGTTAATTGAAATTAAATAAATGATCCTTGTTAAGTTGATATGTATGAACATTTTATGTTTTTCACCTTATCCCCCGACAAAAAATAATGCCCTTTGAACAGTGGCAGAGCCACATGCACCCAAAGGTGACACCCTTTCGTCGGAAAAATACACTGTTTAGCTCGGAAAGTTTTTAAAAAATATGTATATATACTATATAATGACACCCCGTGACTTCTGATGAGTTTATTTCTTTTTATTTTGACTCCCCTTAATGAAAACCCTGACTCCGTCACTACCTGTGAACTATACGATATTAAATTCCCACTGTGATTATCATCCAACGGTTGAACTTGATCGAGATAAGAATAATGCATGTTGGTTTTAGGTTAGTTTCCTTTCACGCGTCAATTCAGTTTTTTTAGGAAGTTAACATTTCATTTTCATTAATATGTTAAAGAATATTACTTGCACTGGTCCTGTCACGACCCAAACCCCACTATAGGTTGTGATGGCGCCCAACGACGTCGTTAGGCAAGCCAACGGTGATTTACCAACTTATTTATTCATTTTATTATTTTTGAAATCATAAGTTTTATTAAATAAAGACCAATGCATTTAAATATCATGAATACTTAAAACATTAGTAAGATATAGAGTAAAAGATGACAATATCGAATCGAACAATAAACAACCACTAGGATATCCCAAAATCCAGTGTCATGAGTGCATGAGCATCTGCTAAAGAGTGCAATAATAATACAACCTATGTCTGGAATATGAAATAGACAGGATAAAGTAAATAAATAAGATGGAGACTCTGAGGGCTACAATGCGTAGCATAGAGAGCATCTCATCATAGAGTCTCATCTGTAGCTGCGCCTACGCGCCAAGATGACCATCGAATGAACCTGTCAAATCCTGCACATTTAGTACAGAAGTGTAGCATAAGTACGTAAATCAACGCGTATCCAGTAAGTATGTGGCCTAACCCCGGAGAAGTAGTGACGAGAGGTCGACATCGACACTTACTAGTAGTCCAATAAATAAAATACAGGAATTAAATAGGTATGAAATATAACAGAACAATAGACTACACAATTCGTTAACAACAATTATCAGTTAAAATGTCCGCAAGGGCCACCTGTTATCTCAACAAATAGGAACTCTCAATTAGATATCCGATCACATGGCATAAAGAAAGTATTACGTAATTTTAAGTTTAATTAAGAGGGTAATCTCGCGGGTATTCAGACTCTTAACGATTTCACGCACGAATTATGTGAAGGTCGTTCGGCCAGATCCATATAGTCATGTACATACACTACCGAGGTCTTACGACCCGATCCATGGATGAATTCCATAATATATATAAATTTCGCCGAGGCCTTCGACCCGATCCACAGGAATAGGAAAACTCTTTGGATTTGCGAATCATGTATTTATAACTCCAAGGTAAGCCCATAAAAGAATATAAATTCTCATCAATGATTAACAATCCGCCAGATCTCTAGATTAATGAAGCTCGGTTCAACATAATCTTTAACAAAATTATTAATTATTAATTCAAGCAATTCAAACTAGAAAATTGAGTTCAATTAGCGCAAATAATAGCATAAATAAGGCCTACGTCTACCCAGACATAACATGAATTTTAGCTATGCACGGACTCTCGTCACCTTGTGCGTACGTAGTACCCACAATTAGTAGCACATAAAAATTTAAATACCTATAAGGTAGTTTTCCCCTTACAAAGTTAGACAAGAGATTTACCTCGCTCCGAAATTTCAATAACCATCTCCAATGCCTCTCTAACTCCTAAATTCAAAGCCAAATGATCTGAAACTAGTAAAATAACATGCAAACCAATAAAAATATACTCTAACCCTCATAATTAATTAATTTATAATAATTTCCAACTCCGCTTGAAAAGTCAACGAAGTCAACCACCAGGCTCACGTGGCCGGATTCCGAAAATATTCGAAGATAAATTTTACCCATAACTCCCCGAACTCAAATATATAATTTATCCTTGATTCCATGTCCGATTTCGTGATCAAAATCAAAAAATACCAAATTTTAGGTTTTCTTCCAAATCCCACAATTTATATAAAATTTCATGTTTAAAACCATATGTAACTCATGTATTTACCTTACAACAAGTGGGAATAACTTACCTCATAATAGGTGATGAAATCCTTCCCTCCAAGAGCTCCAAATATCGCCCAACCAAATGAAAATATGAGACAAATGGGCTATGTCCCGAAATAAAAGCTCACTGCCCAGGCCTTTCCTCTTCGCGATAGCAGGAGCATCTTTGCCATCGCGAAGGCCAAAATACTGCTTCCCAAAAATTACTCTACGCATTCGCGACCTCCACGTCGCGTTCGCAAACCCTTCTGACCCCTGCCCTTCGCGTTCGCGGGCCATGTGTCGCGTTCGTGAAGGATTAACGCCGGCTAGGCCCCAACTCCCCTTCCTTCTTCGTGTTCGCGTTCATGACCTTCAAGTCGTATTCGCGTTTGTGACCTCCAAGTCGCATTCGCGTAGGTTACCTCAGCCTTTTCTCAGCGTTCGCGACCCCTGTGTCGCGTTCGCTATGAGAAAATCTCAGCAGCCTAAAAATCCTTCTTCGCGAATTTGTGAGACCCTTCGTGTTCGCGAAGAACAAAACCAAACACAACGCCAACAATTGCAAAACAAGGAAAATTAATTTGAATCACACCCGAGGCCCCCCGGACCCCATCCAATCAAGAAAACCAGTCCCAATACCTAATCCAAACTTATCCAAAGGCTAGAAATGCCACTAATAACATAGAAATCCAGAATCGACGACCAAAATATTTCTTTCAACTTTCAAACACTCAAACTTCGACGAACGCGTCCGAACCATATTTAAACATCTTGGAATGACGCCAAACTCTACGTACAAGTCACAAATCCTAATAAGAACCTATTACAAGGCTCGAAACTCCAAACGGACAACGATAACACCAAAGTCCGCTTCAAATCAAACTTAGGAAATTCTTAAACTTTCAAAATGCCAACTTCCCATAATAAACACTGAAATGCTCCCGGACTACTAGATACTCAACCCGAATATACGTCCAAGTCCAAAATCTTCGTACGAACCTATTGGAACCTTCAGATCCCTATTCTGAGGTATTTTACTCAAAAGTCAAACTTTGATAAACTCTTCCAACTTAAAGCTTCCGAATTGAAAATTTTTTATCCGAATAAACTACGAACTTCCCGAAATTCAATTCCGAACCCACGTACAAGTCATAAAACATGAAGTGAAGCTACTCGATGACTCAAACCGGCGAACGACATGCTAGAGCTCAAAACAACCGATCGAATCGTTACATTCTTACCCACTTAAACATATGTTCGCCCTCGAATGTGCCAAGAACCATTCCGGAATTGCCCAAAATCACAATTTAACACCTCGTGCACCTACCCGTGCCACCACAATCCATGTGAGCACATTAGCATGTCGTTCGCCAGAATGAAGATCCTTCTTTTTTACTTTATCCAACAAACTTTAGAACCAAATTCCAACATCCAAAATTTTCCACGAGACTTGATTCAAACATAATCCGTATGCCCATAGCAACATCCCCCAATCGTAGAAGTTGCAAATTCACTAACCTGATGCCCGTCGTATACCTCATAATGAGCATAAGCCCTGATGCAACCTTTGCGATACTGCAACGATGAAAGTGACCCGTAGAAGCTCATAACCACCTGCCAAATCAATAAATCATGGAATCTTTCTACTTGACATGGACCATTACCTCATTTTGAACTGAATAGTGACATTTTCTTCTTAATATACCCTATATAAACCCAATCACAATGGTCTCAGGTCCAATAACCACGTCTCACCCAGTACAAACTGCTCGGTCAATAAGCCACCTCAAACACCGTCTAAAATCTCACATGACGCCATCAATGCGCCAACAAGCTGCAACTCCGATATGACCCATAAGGAAGAATGAACTCTAGCAAGGAGCTAACCAGCCCGCGTAGCGAATAAAATGGTCGAACAAATGGTATGAACCTATCTCAGAGATGAGAAACAAGACACGTACTCAACATCTCATTGTTGCAGCGTGCAACCCGATCCATACATGATACCGTTACGCCGTGCCACCCGATCTATACATAACTATCACTAAGGAAGTATCTACCAAGACAAACTGCTCCTACCCACGATATGCCAAATATTGACCACAAGCACGCCAAGTGAATAAACACAACTCTGGGGAGACGGATAGCGCGATGCGCTACAAAAGCTAAGCTCGACTAAGGTACATCAAATGTCCAACATCTTGAAAGCCATCTCACTCATATAATACCACAAGCTACGCCGGATCACCACACACGCGCGAATAATCAATCCGCCTCACAACACATATGACATAAAAAGAGTAGCACCTGAAATAAACGATGCTAGAAATATCATCCACTACACCCGAAGAATCATCCATAAGCAATGCTATGCTGAATAAACATATCTGATCTGTTATAAAATATACATCCACCTAAGGCCTACCCACATACCTCAAAGCCGATTCCAGTCATCTTAAAATAGGTCAATAACCATGCAAAGATCCACAATGACCCTCTCCATGACACATACGATCAATCGTCAAATCGGGAATAACTTCCACAATCCACAACCAAAGGAATAGAGCACCTCTCAGTCATAACCTCTCCCATTGGCGACAGTACCAAAATCCCCATACCTGATGTCAATCTCTAACAATCAACTAACACATCACACTTATATGATCTCCCCGTGGGATACACTCCCACAACATTCCGCATCAGGTAGTGAAATCTGAACATCAATAGCCATCGACCATGCCAATTAAGAATCCACAAACCAATGCACAATGCCTCTTCCATAGAACACCGTCCTTAGGTGATATTAAGATAATGTCAGCTTACTCTGAACTTCTGAATCCTTTCCCTTACTCCTCCGAGCTCGGGATATTCTTATCAAACTGAACCGTAACCTTGATCCTCAAATTCCAATTTTCATATCGCTCACTGCACCTATCATGTCGCTACACGAGAGTACAAGAATTTCATCATGACCCCTGAACTACCAGTAGAATAAAAACTTTGTCGGCTAGAACCCCTTTCACCCAACTCATTTTAGAAGAACAATCGCAACACGCAATCGAATTCCCACAACCGCAAAAATACAAACCTCAAGTTGTAGTCTAAATCGCCATAACTCTTCTGGGATCCATTTACACACAACAAGGACATCAGAATCAAAGACGTCCCAAATCAATCAAATTACCGTGATTGCCAATCCCGCATAATTTGATGGCCTGTATAACTTAACACACTGAAGGAACTGATCATTTCCACAACTATGCTGATTTAAACCATTACTAACTGATTCAACTTCTTCCAATTTACTCTTGACTTGTCCTTGGAATAATAGTCTTATTCAAACACATAACATACCTCAAACAATACTCATTCCGAGTGACCTAAATCATGAGACCACATCATCTCGATACCGATAAGACATCTCATACCCTCCTCGTGCACTCCATAGTATCTTCAACTGATACACCACTTTCGGAAGACCTTCTGCGAATCCGAAGCTGTTTCTCTGACACTGCACCGCAGATCCGATGATAACATATAAATTCCCCAAATATTCTTCCCACTCTGCTGCAAAATCCCAGCCTTTAGCCACATAACGAACCCAAAATCCTTAGACACCGCACTTAAAAATCTGAACCCACTAGAACCATTGTTGAGAGTCACCCACTCTGACTTGGTCCCGAATGTATAACCAAACACTGGTGCTCTGCTAGCACATGATCACTTCCAAAGAAACAATCGGATGAATTCTTTGCCTTGTACAAAACATCCACAAGAAGCATGAACTCTGAGTCATCCAAAAATCTATACAGGAATCGATAAGGCGAAATGTAGCACACAATCATCAAGTCTTTTGCCCGAATTACCTTTGAAGTTTTCTTTCCTTAGTCATAACTAATCTACCAATGTACCGATAACCCGATACTGCCAAGGCACACAACCACGTGACCCAATCGTAGACGGTGGGATCCCCCACTTAGCTTCAACCACAATTATATCAATCTATAATTCACAATGACTCCTCCTCCTTAGTTACGATGAATTCTCGTCGTCGCTCCCCAATGTCTTCATAATCTTTTGTTAAACTTGCATAACATAACTCGAATTATCCTCTGTAATCACACACTTGACCTCTTGGCCACTGCACCATCTTATTAAAGCGATCCCAGCTCACATCGTAGTACATACTTCATGTTGGACAAAAAATAAAGTTCTTCAGAGCACTTTTACTAGAAATCACACAACTCCTTACACTTCACAGGAGATAGCCCACCTGTGTAACCCTATATTGACATCTTCCAACGATATTGCCTTGATTATATCCATCACGAAATCAATTAATCCTCCTGATCCCGCGCTCGCTCACTAGTCAAAATGCCCATGCATTTCTATCAACATCAAAACGAATGTCTAGTGACACATCCAGAACTTGAAGTCATATTACATCCCAAGCAACTCCTTCCGTCATATTCAAACTTCCGAAGAATTAAGCCACCATCTCAAATGAATTACACATACTTAGTCCCTTGTTCGCCATGCCCATAATCATGCCAAGATTTCTAGAAGCATGTGGCCATCCTACCACGAAATCCATACGATACGCTATCATTCCCACTCTGAGTTAACCACCTTCCGAAATGAACTACTCTACCTCTAGAAATTTAACCTCCGCGAGACATATCCCATCATGTCCTTTCTCACCCTTTGCTTCCCAAATACTACCTCCAATCATAATCCATCTCTGTAGCACCCGAACTAATGAATTGCTACGATTTCTAAGCCTCCTCGAAGATCATCTTTCTCGAGCCATCAATGCTAGAAATACAATTCCTACTCTGAAGACGCCATACATCACCATCTCTGATAACCTCTACTTAGGCACCATTCCACAACACCCTACCCCGGGGGAAATTTAAAGGAGACTATAACACCGATGAGCCTTAATGCGTTCTAACAAGGACGACGAAACCACACCGCAATGAGAATTTCACCATGTTCGAAAATATCAAGTCTCGCAACTTCGTCAACCAAGGCCTGAACATCCATAGTCCAATTGCCTTTCCTCCGCCGGACTTAAATACCGAACTTCTAAACTATGAACCGAGTAATAATTATTCGAGTTATTTACTGCTGCGACACATAGATAAGCACTTTATCATTCACACCAACAAAGCGTGATAACAACGCATGGACATCATAATACACTGTGCATAGCCTCAAAACCATAAGCAATACTAGCATTGGGTTGAAACGACAGGGCACCCTTCCACAAGACGACAATAATATCTCACTCGAGTACTCAAGAAGAAACATCTTGCACCACATTTTCAGTACCATTACAAATCCTCGATGCCCAAGCTTCAATGGAACCAACCGCACAATGAGGAATCGAGAAGGGAATTGTACCTAACATCCATGTAGCTTCTCGAAGATAAGTGCAGACGTCTCTGAACCGATCCGCAAGACTCTACTAGACTCGCTTATGACTCGTGATACCCAAGTGAACCTAGAGCTCTGATACCAAGCTGTCACGACCCAAAACCCACTATAAGTCGTGATGGTTCCCAACGTCTCCATTAGGCAAACCAACGGTAATTTACCAACTTATTTATTCATTTTATTAGTTTTGAAATCATAAGTTTTATTAAGTAAATAATTTAATGCATTTAAAGATCATGAATACTTAAAACATTAGTAAGATATAGAGTAAAAGATGACAATATCGAATCAAACATAAACAACCGCTAGGATATCCTAAAACCCGGTGTCACGAGTGCATGGGCATCTACTAAAGAGTGTAATAATAATATAACATCTGTCTGAAATATGAAATAGATAGGATAAAGTAAATTAATAAGATGGAGACGCTGAGGGATGTGGTGCGTAGCACAAAGAGAAACTCACCATAACGTCTCCTCAGTAGCTGTGCCTCATCGCCAATATGACCATCGAATGAACCTGTTAGATCTACACATTTAGTGCAGAAGTGTAGCATGCGTACGTAAATCAACGCGTACCCAGTAAGTATCTAGCCTAACTCCAAAAAAATAGTGACGGTGGGCCGACATCGACACTTATTAGTAGTCCAATAAATAAAATGTAAGAATTATAAATAGGCATGAAATACAACAGGATCAATAGAATAAAGAACATTAGATAACAAAATCCGTTAACAACAATTATCAATTATAATATTCCCAATGGCCACATGTTATCTCAACAAATATGAACCCTTAATTAGATATCCGATCTCATTTCATCAAGAAAGTATTACGTAATTTCAAAGTTTAATTAAGAAGGTAATCTTGTGGGTATTCAGACTCTTAACGATTTCACGCACGAATTATGCCGAGGTCGTTAGGCCCAATCCATATAATCGTGTACATACACTACCAAGGTCGTACAACCCAATCCATGGATGCATCCCATAATATATATAAACATCTTCGAGGTGTTTGGTCCGATCCACAGGAATAGGGAAACTCTTCGGATTTGCGAATCGAGTATTTGTTTTAAAGAAAATTCCACTAGGCGCTATGCCTAGGGTTGATTTTCATATACATATAAAATAAATTACAACAAAGGAGGGGGACATAAACCTTACCTCCGAAATATGATGGATATACACTTGGTCCTCTAAACATGTTGACCAAGTGAATCCTGAAATTTAATGAGCTAGACCTATGTAGATGTACCGATTGACTATTCTTAGGTGATAGACAATGGAGTATACCCAATAAACTTTGTGGAGTGATCCTAGGTCACTTAAATAGAAGAGTAGGGAGTTCATGTTCCATATACAAAAAGATCAACATCTAAAGTAAATATAGATTTCTCCTACAGAGTAATGCAAAAAATAGTGGAATGTGCTATTAACTATCTTTAATTTGGCTCTGAAATTGAAAGCCAACTTGAAGATAGCTATCAAAAAGACCCATGTAACTAGATAGAACAGCTGCCGCTGAATGATATTTTGGACAGAATAGATTGCGCGGATTCCTGCTTCTTTCATCAAGGAAACTTTGGAGCAGGCATGTTTAACTGATGAGCTGTTGCATCCTGTAATCTTCTGCTTCTGTGAAATAATAGGGAAATGCATGATAGCTAGGTTTGGGCCCGTAGGTGTGTCATGCTGAGTTCGTGCAGGTGTAGCAGGTTATTGCTGGTGTCTGAAAGTATTCGTTTGAGTAAGAACTTTCTGTTGATGAGTTGAAGAGTAAGATACTGGATGTTGATGTTAGGTCTTGAGGTCCTGATTATAGGAAGTTGTGTATGTTGGTTGAGAAACCTGATATTTCTCTGAAGGATTCTGCTAGTAGAGTTTGTCTGTTGTGACAATTTAGCATAGTCGTTATGATAGATCCAATGTGATTGGTACAGTGGCAAGGGATTGAGCATCTATGATACTAATACCACCCTTTTAAAAATGCATCAATTGATTGAATTTGTCTTTTGTTCCTACAAATTGCAACAAGCAAGTTAGAGATAAAAGGTGATTGGGTTGGTCAAAGTTCATCATTAGGCAAGTGCAGGCATTGACATCAGTGAGTTGCACGTCTTGTGAGTTGCTGCTCTTTGAACTTTGAGTTAAGTATGTGCCCAGGTTCTTGTGGTTTCTGTGGGTATACTTATTTTGGAGGTACCAGCTGTTAGGATGGACTTCAGGGAGCTAGTGGTGGTGGTTATGCTTAGTCTTGTGGATGCTACTATCTTTAGTCAATTGATGCACCCTCAATAGGATGAGTACTATAAGTACTAATACCACACATTGAGGGTATGCCAATTGTTTAAACTGCAGGTATCTGCAAAAAAGGAAAAAATTGTTGGTTGTAACGGGGGGATCATATCCTTTTTAGTGGAGAGGTTGAGCATGCTGGAGTTGCTGCCCTAGAACTCTGGTGTTTGGACTGTATGGTCTGCTCCCCGGTATTTTAGATGTTTAGCCATATCCATTAGAGTTGGAGGTGGAAGTGTGGTATGACCAAAGCTGAAGTTTGCTTATTTTCTTATGTATGAAGGTTGGGGTGTTAATTTGGTCTAGTCTAATTTGACCTATGATTTGTTTTGGAAGATCAAGAATGTTCTCAAAATGGGAGATTTGAGGGAGATCAGGGCTGAGCTTAGACAAAGAATCAACGGAACAATTAGCTTCCCTATAAATATGAGAGCATTTGAATTCATGACATTGGGAGCATAGAGCAATCAAATTCTGCAACTACATCTCTAAACTCCAAGGGTGCTTAGAGTCATGGTTGATCCAATGAACAAGTAATGCAGAGTCAGCTTCTAAGTGCACTTTGAAGTGGCAACTCTACAAGCACCACTTCATGCCAATAATGGTTGCTTCAATTTCTGCCATGTTATTAGTTCATTCTCCAAGTGGATTTGCTATGGCATAGATAAATCTCCCAAGATGAACTCTAATAATTACCCCAACACCAATTTTGCCTGGATTGTTGAGGGCACTATCATCACTGTTCAGCTTAACAAATCCATCATCAGGTTTGTGCCAGGTAACCTGTGATGTGCATATTTGATGTTGTATTGATTCAACTGTGGAGTAGAGTTCATTCCAGTGAAGAGGCCAGTGGAAAAAATAATAGGTGGCTCTTAGAAGAAGGTTGATGTCAGAGTTGATGGAGAATAGAACTCTGATCATAGATGATTGCTTGGAACCATATTTAGCACTACATCTATTGTTTCAAAGGTTCCAACAAATAATGATTGGAAGTGTATCCAGGAGGAGTTTGTGTGCATCATTCTTGCTCTTCTGTATCTACCATTTCATCAGAAGTAATCTAAGAGGCATTGCTTGGAAAGGGAAGCCAGTTGGGCCTGTGATGTGCATCCATATTGCCTTAGCAAAGTGGCCCACACTGAAAATGTGATCTACTAATTCAGCTTGAGGTCTGATACATCACATACATCTAGTGACAGTAGGTTGACCAAAGGAGATGACCCTATCATCAGTGGGCAATTTGTTTCTGAGGGCTCTCCAGATTCAAAAGGACCATTTAAAAGGGATTCTCTTGTGCCATGTCATCTTGTTGATGAAGAGGATCTGTTTCTTCTTTCTAACTATTTCTCATGCTGAAGCACAAGTGAATTTACCAGTGGTAGTTGGTTTTTATATAGGTTTATCAGCTGTGTGAGGAGAAAGAAGTATTGGAATCTGAATGATATCAGTAATTTTATTGGCTAGAGCTTGGTTGTGAAGTTTTGAAGATCCCATTTCCCAGAATCCCAAAATTGAGAGACAATGATGGTGTCTGGCTTACCTACCTCAGTTCTGTAGCTAGCTAAAGGACCTGTTCCCGGCCAATTATCCCACCAAAAACTTGCATTACCTGAGTATAACCTCCAATTTATGTGTGATTCTACTTCTTTCTTGTTACACATAATTTTCTTCCAAGTTTGTGAGTTGCCAGAGTGCCATTTATTTGAAATTGGGTGTCATATTTTGCAATATTTGGCTATTAGGAAGGTGCTCCGTAAGGACTTATTTGTTCTAAAATTCCACCACTGTTTGAGTTCCATTGCCTTACAAACATCAACCACAGTTCTGAAACAAATACCCCATTCATCTTGTGGATATGACAATTTCTCCCACGAAGCCCAATGGTGTTTGTTCTTATCCTTCTCCATGCCCTAGAAAACCTTAGCTGCCAGTCTTTCCAGCTATTTCATAACTGTTTTAGGTGGTGAAACAACTGATAGTAGGTGAATCATGAGGGATTGCACCACATATTTGATCAATGTAGCTCTTCCTCCTTAAGATAGCATTCTGCTATGCCATCCTCTGATTCTACTCACTATTTTGGTTATCAATCCATTGAAGTGTAGAATTCTTTTTCTTCCAATGTAGAAGGGGCAACCAAGGTATGTGTTTGGTGATTCTTTCCTCGTAAAACGAGTGATTCGAGTGATCCTGGAAACATTGTAGTGGAAAACACAGGTGGGAGTCATGAAATAACTCTTTGCCTTGTTTATCAACTTGCCAGAACTACTCTTATAATCCCTTATAGTTCTCATAATCTTCTGTAGGGAAACCCTGTTGCCTGATGTGAAAATGATAATATCATCTGCAAAGCTCAAATGGTTGACTTGAGGACCATTTCTTTCCATGTAAAAACCATTGAAGAACTGATCATTGTTGAGAATGTTGAGCGTTCTGGAGAGAATTTCTACCTCAATGATGAAGAGGGATCGTGCCAAGGGATATCCCTGTTTTAGACCCTTAGTGGATTTGAAGAAGCCATATCATATTCCATTTACCACTACAGAGTATCATTTATTAGACATGGTTCTCCAGATCATGTCGATAATCATCTCATTGAACCACATTCTTCTAAGAATGATGCATGTAAAACTCCAAGACACTGTCATAGGCCTTTGCCATATCAAGCTTGATAACAACATTCACCCCGTTGTTAGGTTTTTTAATGCCTTGGGCAATCTCCTGAACCAATATGATATTTTCAGATATGCTTCTTCTTCTAACAAAACCAGACTGGTTGGCAGAGATGATGTTTGGTAGAATTAGTGCAAGCCTGGAACAGATTAGCTTGGAAATGATCTTGTTGATGAAGTTGCTTAGGCTAATAGGTCTAAATTAAGTGAAGGAGTTAGGAAATTCAACCTTTGGAAGAAGAACCAAGCAGGCATTTGTCATATATCAAGGCATGTCATTTCCTCCAAAGAAGTCAAGAACCACATTGATTAAGTCATTTTTTATAACACCCCAACATGTTTGGTAGAATTTACCATTCATTCCATCTGGTCCAGCTGCACTGTTTGGGTTCATGGATAAAACAACTTCCTTTAGTTCACTTAAAGTAGGATCCTTGGTTATATTTGTGTTATCTTCTGGAGTGATCATAGTAGGGATGCAATAGAGAAGATCTTCTCTAATGTGGCCCCCTTGTTCAGTAAAAAGATCTTCAAAATAATTACAAGCAACTTCCCCTATTGCTTCATCACCTTGGATCCAATCCCCATTTTCATCCTTGATTTTGTGAATATAAAGATTCTTCTTCTACCCCTTATCAAACTATAAAAATATTTGGAATTGGCATCACCATCCTTGAACCATTGCAACTGAGTTTTTTTTCCAGAACGTCTTCTTCTAGTTTCAAGTGTTTGGTGTATTGAGCCTGTAGGTCATGCAGATTCTGTCTGTCCCCAGGATCATTGGATGCTGCCCATTTTTCTTCTGCTTCTTTGACCTTTTATTCAAAATCTTTGGGTTTCTGAAAGATGTCACCATATTGTTGTCTGGACCATTTGCTTAAAGCACTAGAAAAAGCCTTAAGTTTTTTTATGAAAGATCCACATAGCACTTCCATTGATAGGGCCATTCTACACTTCCTGAACTAGAGGCATAAAGGATTCATCCTTCACCCAACAGTTGAGGAATCTAAAGTATTTCTTGATTGATGTTTGTCTCAGATTCATCTCCATCAGAAGAGGAGAATGGTCTGAGCCAGTTGAAGCCAAGTGAGTGATGGTAGTTGCAGGAAAGGAGCTTAGCCAATTGTCACAAACTAGACCTCTGTCCATAGAAGCCCAAGTCAGTCAGACCACTGTCCTCAATCATGCTTAGAAAGTCAATGCTTTTGTTCATCTGGTAGGGAATTTCCCCAATTGAAGCAATTACATTAAAGTCCCCAATTACACACCAAGGAATATTGCATATGGTATACCTATGTCTCAAATTCTCCCAGAGTGGAGCTCTCAATGCTGGTTTGAATTTGGCATACACAACTGTAAGCTGAATAATTTCACCAAGTTCAACATGCTTCAGTTCAATGGTTATATGTTGTTCATCCTGATCCAGAAGAGTGCCAGTAAAGTCTTGATCCCAGAAGAGCCAAATTTTGTTATTGATATTGGCAGCAGCTTGGTTCATAGAGAGCTGAATTCTGAAGTAATCAAGGTAGAAATCAAAGTAAGGGTTGTCCCGAAATGGTTCCAACAAAGCAAAGAAGGAAAGTTTATAATCTATTTTGAGTGTTTTGAGTCTCTCAATAGCTCCAGAGGTTCTGATACCTCTAACATTCCAAGTGATTGTACTAATCATTTAGGAATGGTGGGGGTTCTTGATTTTGGTGGATTGTTGCTGCTTGATGGAGCTTTGCTTCTGGTAAGTCTTGGTGAAGGTCTCATTTTAGGGGGTTTCTCATGAGAAAATGTGAAACTGTCCTGTTTAGAAGCACCATTAACTGATATCGATAGGAGATCACAATGTTGATCTTCATCAAAACCATCATTGAACCCATCATCCTCTGAATCCCTAGTTAACTCATCCTCATATTGTATAGGTTTATATTCATCATCAACCTGACCTGAAGGATGTCTGTCAAAAGAGAGTATTAGAGCAGATTGATTCCCTGGTCTGGTTCAGTAGTTTCTGTAGGTGTGTTTGTGCTTGGGAGTTTATCTTTGTTAGAGTGTGCCACTACTATGTGAATGTCATATGCATTAAAAATTGACAATTATCCTCTTGGTTTGGAGGATGCCTTGTCATTGGGGTGGTGTTTGAGAATAGTTCTCAGGAGACTTGCCATGAGGTTCCTCTGAATGTTCAACTATATGATACCTACATTTTTCCTTTGAAGATCTCTTCTCTTTTTCTGACTTGGTTTATTTTTCTGTTTTGTATGTTGAATGAGAGCATCAGGAATAACATGACCTTTGCCTTTGTCCATTCTTTTTACTGCAAGTTGTTCTGCCTTGTAGCGATCATCAACAGGACCCTAAGTTGTATCTGGTTGAGTACCAATGATAACCGAGGTTCTAGAGTCATTTCTATGGTCAATCAAAGGTGCTAAAGCACACTCATGCAAAGCATGAGAAAAATCCTCACTTTTGGATCCCCATCCTGTATGGTTAAGGTTATCTCCTGACCATTCTCCTTTCCTCTATTAACTTCAGCATTACTAACAACATTAACAAGGGAATGGGAAGAGAGAGGATTCTGAGCCATAGAATCAACATCATTCTACATTGCAACTGAAAGATTCATAGAGGTATGGGTTATGATATTTATTTTAGCCTTCTGTTGTTTGGAGTTCTCAATTACCTGAGAGTGCTTATTTGAGTGCATCATCTGGTGGTGATTTGAGGTGAATCGTATATTTACAACTTCATGGTAAGCCAAAAAAAGAATATAAATTCTCATCAATGATTAACAGTCCGCCAAATATCTAGATAATGAAGCTCGGTTCAACATAATCTTTAACCAAACTCTTATTAATTCAAGCAATTCAAACTAGAAAACTGAGTTCAATTAGCGCAAGTAATAACATAAATAAGGCCTATGTCTACCCGGACATAAAATGAACTTTAGCTACGCACGGACTCTCGTCACTTTGTGCGTACGTAGCACCCACAATTACTAGCACATAACAATTTAAAAACATATGGGGTAGTTTTCCTCTCCCAAAATTAGACATGAGACTTACCTCGCTCCGAAATACCAATAACCGGCTCCAAACCCTTTTAACTCCTCAATTCAAAGCCAAACGATCCAAAACTAGTCAAACAACACGCAAACCAATAAAAATAGACTCCAACACCCATAATTAATTAATTTATAATAATTCTCAACTCCGCTTGAAAAGTCAATAAAGTTAACCCTCGGGCCCACGTGCCCGGATTCCTAAAATTTTCTAAGATAAACTTTACCCATAATGCCATGAACTAAAATATATAATTTATCCCTGATTCAATGTCTGATTTTGTGATCAAAATCCAAAAATACTAAATTTTAGGTTTTCTTCCAAATCCCATAATTTCTATAAAAATTCATGTTTAAATCCATATGTAACTCAGGTATTTACCTTACAACAAGTGGGAATAACTTACCTCATAATAGATGATGAAATCCTCCCCTCCAAGAGCTCCAAAAATCGCCCAACCAATTGAAAATGTGAGAGAAATGGGCTAAGTCCCGAAATAAAAGCTCACTGCCTAGGCCTTTCATCTTCGCAATCGCAGAAGCATCTTTGCGATCACAAAGGCCAAAATACTGCTACCCAAAAATTACTCTACACATTCGCGACCTCCACGTTGCATTCGTGAAGCCTTCTGACCCCTGCCCTTCGCATTCTCGGGCCACATGCTGCGTTCGTGAAGGATTAATGTCTGTCATGCCCATCTCCCCTTCCTTCTTTGTGTTCGCGGCCTCAAAGTCGCATTCGCGTTCGTAACCTCCAAGTCACGTTCGCGTAGTTACCTCAGCCTCTTCTCAGCGTTCGCGACCCCTGTGTCGCATTTGCGATGAGCAAATCCCAGCATCCCAAAAATCCTTCTTCGCGAACGCGTGAGACCCATCGTGTTCGCGAAGAACAAAACCAGACACGGACACCAGCAATTGCAAAACAAGGAAAAATGATCCTGAACCACTCCAAATCACACCTCAGGCCTCCGAGACCCCATCCAGTCACGCAAACCAGTCCCAATTCGAAATGCCACGAATAACATAAAAATCACGAATCGACGACCAAAATCCTTCTTTCAACTTTCAAATACTCAAACTTAGACGAACGTGTCTCAACCATATTTAAACATTACATAATGATACTAAACTCTATGTACAAGTCACAAATCATAAAACAAACCTATTTCAAGGCTCAAAACTCCAAACGGACATCGATAACACCAAAATCTGCTTCAAATCAAACTTAGAAAATTCTTAAGCTTTCAAAATGTCAACTTCCCATAATAAGCGTCGAAATACTCCCGGACCACCCGATACTCAATCCGAATGTACGCCTAAGTTCGAAATCATCGTACGAACCTATTAGAACCTTCAAATCTAGATTCCGATACTGTTTACTTAAAAGTCAAACCTTGGGCAACTCTTTCAACTTAAAGCTTCTGAATTGAGAATTTTTCATCCGAATCAACTCCGAACTTCCCGAAATTCAATTTTAACCACACGTACCAGTCATAAAATATGAAGTGAAGCTACTTGAGGTATCAAACCGCTGAACGGCACGCTAGAGATCGAAACGACCGGCCGGGTCATTACAGGTCCAATATTCTTTGTTTCCTTCTGGTTGTTTTCTTTCGTTGCTTCTAAAACCTAGTTGCTTTAAATGGGCAAGAAAAACCAACTAGTTGGGTCCAAGTGTTGCAATGCAAATATAATATTATTAACAGCCCCTTAAGTTATTCAAGAAGTTCTAACAAAGTCTTGTATTGTTATTTGTCTCAATCAAGTAATTATAATCCTACTGTGATTCCTAGAAGTCCTTCCATTATTTAAAGTAGAACAACACGCAGATACTGAGACAAGATATGAATTTTATGGGTTTTAGATTCTAGTTATTTATAAGTTATTACGTCATATATTAGTAATGATTTGTACAAACTTAATAATATTTTAAAAATAAATTCAATATATAGAGCAAAATTAGTGAATGCGGTCATACTCTTAGGGTACACACTAGCTCTGCCTCATGTATGTGAGAATGATTTCATGAGCATCTAGGTCATTCCCGTTCTAACGCAATATTGGGACAAAGAAAAATCTACGACTTTGTCGATGCTAAAATTCAGTAGTTAGATGAATAGGTACTGACATTTTTGAGGAGAAATGACTGACTTGAGTATGAGGGTAATTTATTCTATTTATGTATGATCGATTAGTTAGTTAGTTAGTGGTTAATGAGGTGCTTGATTAGTTAGTTAGTTACATTAGTTGTTAACAAGTAATATAACTAACTAACTAATCAAGCACCTTATTAACCCCCCCCCCCACACACACACACACACTGTGTGTGTGTGTGTGTTGTGTGTATATGTGTACGAGTTGTGTAATGAGAATGAGAATACACTTTATCTGTTCCATTCATTTTATCCTCTCTCGGATAACTTCCCTCTTCTTCCCTTCTTCCTTCTTTCTCTTCTCCCTCATAGCTAGGGTTTCTGCTGGTGCTTAATCACCAAAATTTAGCATAGTATCAGAGCATCGAGCTCTTAATTGAAGCTTAGAAATCGATCCTCCTCTTATTCTCACTCTATCCTTTGCTCTATTTTCTGAATTGTGACCTCGATATTTTGGTTAAAAACTCATGAAAATGCGACCGTTACTGCTGAAAATGTATCACATGTATCATCAGATGATGAATTTGAGGAAGGAGTGATAGTAGCACTCACTCATCATTTGTACTTAGCTCCCAGCGATACAGGTAGAATCTCCTTGATCTCGTTTTAGTTAACTGGCACTGATAACTACTCTCTATGGCATCGATCTATGTGAATTTCACTACTTGGCCGCAATAAGCTTGGGATTGTTGATGGCAGGCGGCCAAAGGAGCAGTTTCGTGAGAAGTACTAGTATCAATGGGAAAGGTGCAATGTAATTGTGTTGTCTTGGTTGATGAATTCAGTGGATCCGACCTTAGTTAGTGGCATTGCATATGATACTAGTGCTCAAATAGTGTGGATGGATATGTACGAACGATTTGATTAAGGTGGGCACAAAGGAATTCCCACCTTGAATCAAGGTACTGCATCTGTCTTTGTTTATTACTCAAAGCCCAAAGATCTATGGGATAAGTCTAAGCATGTAGTACCTACTCCTGATTGTGACTATGGCAAGAAAAAAGAGTTTATTGTGCATCTACAAAAATAGAAGGTGTACCAATTCCCGATGGAATTAAATGACTCTTACTCACAAGCTCGTAGTCAAATTCTTATGATGAAACCTCTACCTACAGTGAATCAAGCTTATGATATGCTCATGAGTGATGAGAGTCAAAGAGTTGTAGTTGTTTCTGCTGGAGTGTTAGGATCTTCTCCTACTGTAACCACAAATGCATATGACTCCACTGCATTGTATAGTGCTAAGCCTAATTTCAATCAAAAGTATAGGAAAAATTACAATGTTCAGTGTGAGTTTTGTAAAATGAAAGGTCACAATAAGAAAAACTGCTACAAAATAATAAGGTATCCGGTAGACTATAAGTTCAAAAATAAAGGGGGATCTGATGCTTACAATATAATGGTAGAACCTAGCCATGTTGTGCCTTTGTATACTAATCATGTCTCTCAAAACATGTCAATGAAACCTATGCCAATGCAATCCATGCTTGTGTACCATGGCCATCAGTATAATATGAGCTAAGTTGTTGAAGGCTTGCAGGGACAAGGAAACTCTGGCACCCAGACTCAAGCATGTTCTTCCTCCTAACAGCCTCACGGATCAGCAAGTACTTTTTGACAAGGAATGTCCCTTCACCAAGGAGCAATATGATCAGATAATGCTGATTTTGAACAATAGCCCAACTCCTCCTACTCAGGAAAATGCAACAGGTACTGATACTGCTCTTTTGGATCCATTAGCTCATAGGAATGGATCATTGATACAGATGCCACTAACCATATTGTGTCAGATGTTAATTTACTGTCCAAAACTTCCCTAATTACACCTTTTAAGCCTAGAAGAGTTCTATTACCTAATGGAGATGTTACTCAAGTTACTCATATTGGAGATAGTCATATTTCAGACAAAAATACTATTAAAGAAGTGCTCTATGTACCTCAGATCAAATTCAACTTGTTATCAGTCTCCAAAGTGACAAGAAACCTAAAATGATTTTCTTCCTTTTATCCTGATTTCTGTGTATTTCAGGATCTCTTCAATGGCAAGGTTAAGGAGATTGGTAGGTAAAGAGATGGTATGTATTTCATGTAGAAGCATGGTGCCACGAAGCTTACTACAGTCTCTTAGCTGCTGCTAGAATAAAGTCAAGAAATATTAACTCTCATATTGATATTACTCTATGGCATAAACGATTAGGACATGTCTCTAGTATGATTCTTAAAAAACTATTTCCTTCTAAACTAGCAAGTATTACTGACACTATAAATAAATACAATGTATGTCCATGTACTAAGCAAACCAGGTTGCCATTCCCTACTAGTTGTATTAAGAGCACTGATGCATTTGATCTAATTCACGTGGATGTTTGGGGCCCTTACAAATATGCAACCTTTGATAGTAACAAGTATGTTTTGACAATTATTGATGACTTCACCAGAATGACTTGGTTATTTCTTTTGAAACTAAAGTCTGATGTATGTGTTGTACTTGCACAATTTATTGTGTTTGTTCAAACCCAGTTTCACAAAACTATGAAGGCAATCAGAACTGACAATGGATATGAGTTTGTTAACTCTTTCTACAACACATTTTACAAAAATATGGCATTATCCATCAGAAGACCTGTGCTTATACTCCTCAGCAAAATGGAGTTGCTGAGAGAAAACACAGGCACATACTGGAGGTAACTAGAGCCTTAAGATTTCAGGATAATATCCCTATTAAGTACTGGGGTCATTATTTTCTTGTAGCTGTATATATTATCAATAGGATGCCATCTGTTGTCCTCAACGACATGTCTCATTTTAAACTGTTGTATGGTAGAGCACCTACTCTAGAGTATCTGAGAGTTCTTGGTTGTTTGTGTTATACCAAACAAGTTCAAGAAACATACAAACTCCTTCCCAGAGCTAAGCCTACTGTTCTTATGGGTTTTTGTGATACTTAAAAGGCCTATGTACTGCTGGATCTGGACACTCATTGTTTTTTCATCAACATGGATGTCTCCTTCATGGAAGATGTCTTTTCTTTTAAAGAATCTCTGTTCTCAGTACCACATGTGTTCTTGCCTACTAGATCATCTACTTATGATGAAGAACACACCTCATTTCACCCTCCTGCCTTCACTCATGTCAACTATATCCATATAGCTAGTAACTCAAGGTAGGACACCTCACTACAGCACCTTGCATCAGAAGTGTTGCAATCTTCTTTGCCTTCTCAGGATCAGAACTCCACTGGTCTAAGAAGATCCTTAAGGACCAAATAGGCTCCTATTTGGATGAAAGAATTTGTCTCTATGCCACGACACAAGTTTGTGCGTTACTCTATTGCCAATCATGTATCATATGCTAGGCTCTCTCTCAAGCATCAAGCTTATCTAGCTATTTTCTCTACTATAATGGAACCTACTTCCTTTGAAGATGTTGGTAAAGATTTTAGGTGGGTAGATGCTATGCAGGATGAGACTGCTACCTTAGAATCTAATCATACTTGCGATGTGGTCTCCTTACCCGATAGCAAAGTTCATATTGGCTGTAAGTAGATCTACAAAGTAAAGTACAAAGCCTCAAGAGAAGTAGAAATGTTCAAGTCCAGGCTAGTGGTCAAGGGTTATAGCCAACAAGGGCATTGATTATCATGAGACATTTAGTCCAGTAGTTAAAATGGTTACAGTCAGAACAATTCTGGTTGTTGATGCATTTGAGCATTGGCACATTCATCAGATGTATATGTACAATACTTTTCTCCAATGGGACTTACATAATGAGATCTATATGAATCAACCACAAGGCTTTTAGAGTCAGGGGGAGATCAGACCAACATGCAGACTCTTGAAATCCTTGTATGAACTTAAATAGGCATCAAGATAATGGAATACTAACCTATCTGAAGCACTGGTGCACTTGGGCTTCATGCAGAGTAAACATGATCACTCCTTGTTTGTAAATGGGACATGCAAGAGCACTATAATCATTTTGGTCTATGTGGATGACATGCTTCTCACTGGATCTAACTTGACACTAATATGTGACGTCAAAGCTAAGCTCCACCTGGCTTTTAAGATGAAGGAATTAGGAGATTTGAAATATTTCCTTGGCATTGAGTTTGCTAGATCATAGCAAGGTATTCTAATGCATCAAAGAAAATACACACTAGAGCTCATTTATGAACTTGGACTAGGAGCTGCAAGCCTGCATCCACACCTATTGAAACCAATGTCAAGCTGACTACTAAGGAATATGATGAACACACTGCATCCCTAATGTCACAGAAGATGAAATCTTGGCATACCACAGTAAGTACCAAAGGCTACTAGGAAAGTTACTCTACTTGACTGTCACAAGATCAGATATGGCTTTTAGTGTTCAGAAACTAAGTCAATTTATGCAGAAACCAAAGAGTTTCCATATGGAAGTTGCACAAAGAGTAGTCAGATATGTGAAGGGGAAGCCTGGACAAGGCATACTACTATTTAGAAAGAAGAGGAACGTTATCACAACATATTGTGATGCTGACTGAGCAGCATGCCCTCTCACTAGGAAATCAGTAGCTGGCTTCTTTATCAAGTACGATGACTCCTTAGTGTTCTGGAAGTCAAAGAAGCAAAATACTATCTCCGGGAGCCCTGTAGAATCAGAGTACAAAAGCATTGCATCAACAGAGGCGGAGTTGATTTGGATACTTGGTTTGTTCAAGGATATTGGGGTAGCAGTTGATCTTCCTGTGAACATTCACACAGATAGTAACATATAAATTCAAATAGCTGCCAACCCAGTGTTCCGTGAACCCACCAAACATATTAAGTTATACTGTCATTTTAAAAGAGAGAAGATACATAATGGGCCGGTGAAGACAGAATATGTGGAAATTGAGGAGCAGCTAGCAAACATTCTAACCAAGGGCTTAACCAGAGTACAACATGATTATCTGATATCCAAGCTAGGGGTACTTGATGTCTTCATACCACCTACCTTGAGAGGGGTGTTGAGGAAAAATGAGTGTATGAGGGTAGTTTAGTATATTTATGTATGATCGATTAGTTAGTTAGTTAGTGGTTAATGAGGTGCTTGATTAGTTAGTTAGTTACATTAGTTGTGTGTTATATATATATATATATATATATATATATATATATATATATATATATATATATATATATAAAGTGTAAGAGATGTGTAATGAGAATGGAGATACGATTTCATTGTTTCATTAATTTTCTCCTCTCTCATATAACTCCCCTCTTCTTCCTTCCTTCTCTTCTCCCTCGTAGTTAGGGTTTCTGTTGGTGCTTAATCACCAAACTTTAGCAGACAACATGAACATAGATTACATAAAAATAAATTAAAGAAAACGATCGATGGACAAATGATAAAAAGAAAATAGTAAATAATGGGTTGGGTGGCCGGGTTAGCACCCCTCGTCGCCTCTAATTCGGTGGTGCATCCTGGACTCAAGGGCGAAGCTAGAATGTAAGCTACGGGTTCCGTTGAACCTAGTAACTTTAATACAAATTCTATATTTATTTTGAGAAATTTATTTAATAAAATGTACACAATTAAATTTAGAACATAATTACTTACACCGGATGTTACTATCCTAAAGCTTAGAACCCATAAAATTCAAAACGTGCCGCCTTTGCCCGGACTTGGAGAACTACAATGGTGCATCGAAACAGTAAGTCCAAGAGAAAGAACTAAACTAGTTTGAACAATTTGAGTAATGAGAAATAAAATACTTAAGGAGAACTTTAAACGATTTCAAAGTTAATTAGAAGAGTTGTTCTATTTAATTGGCTTTTCCTTTTAACTTTATTGGTTTGTAGATGAAGGTGATTGCTAAATTCATTCATAAAATGGACGTGTCCAACGGCCCAGCTAAAGCGGAATAACTAGCTAAGAGGTTGGTCCGAGCTACGCTTCTACTATATTTTAGTGTCCAATCGCGAATTTGGGGAGAAATGCACAAATAACACACCTAGAAATGACATCATCTAACCACTCTAAAGAATTACTATTCAGTAATTAGTCAATATGTCTAAATATCCTTAATTATCCTAAAATTAAAAAATTTAGTTCAAATTTTCAGGACAAAATAAGTCTGGACTAATTCCTAAATAGCAGTCCTAAGAAGGGTTGTTAATACACTTTCCCCACAAATAGCCTATTTTAAGGGACTATTTAAGATATACATAGTCTTCCACCTTTTTTGTTTCTTGGAAACCAAATAAATATTTTTTTTTGTAGTAGGCAATTAGTTGCATTGATAAATTTTTTTGGTTGAAGTTAATGTGAAGAAGAAATAAATGGTTTAATCTTTTGTTTTTCTTCATTCTCGCGTCAAAGATGACAGATTTATCTAGATAGAAAATAGTAAATATACATAGAATTTATTTACTATTTATCTATTTATTATACGTAAAATATATATTTTACTAAGAAATGTTAAACACCGTTAATTTTTATTTGGAATGATTTTTATCTAGATAACCTCAAATGTTATCTAGATTTTTTATTATATACACAATATTTACTATACATTGACATAAAATTTATTATATACATAATATGTCAACGTATAGTAAATATTTATTTACTCTCAGCAATGATTTTACGTATATTTATTTTATGTCAACGTATAGTAAATATTATGTATATAATAAAAAATCTAGATAACGTTTGAGGTTATCTAGATAAAAATCATTGCAAATAAAAATTAACGGTGTCTAACATTTCTTAGTAAAATGTATATTTTACGTATAGTAAATAGATAAATAGTAAATAAATTCTATGTATATTTACTATTTGCTATCTAGATAAATCTGTCATCTTTATTTCTTTCGGTAAATAAAAAAATAAAGGGAACATATATTTTGTTAGATCTTAGATTTCTGTTAAAAATTAAAATTTGTTTAGTGTTATGACTAAAAATGCACCACTTTGTTAAAGTAAATGGACTATTAGTGCTACATGTGGAAAAACATGTATGACTTTGAGTCTAAAACAAAGATAATGTATATTTTTTGGCTTTTTCTTAATATTATGACTAAAAGTGCACCACTTTATTAAAATAAATGTACTATTAGTGCTGCATGTGAAAGAATAAGTATGACTTTAAGTCTAAAGCCAAATATCATGTATGGTTTTGAATTTTTTTTCTAGATTAATCATAGTTTAGTCTGTCGTTAAAATTAGACATATGGAAATGGAGAGATACCGTAGAGATGAGCCAAATTCCTCGATCACCACCACTGAAAATTCCCATCAATTCCCCTTATCCCAAGAACAACCATCTTCTCCAATTCCAGCAAATCACCAACGACACCAACGCCGCTATACTATACCCATTTCATTTGGCAGCTTCAAACAAATTTGTTTCAAAATGATAAATTTTAGCAACAAAGATGTTCCCAAATAGCTGCATATACACATCCTAATAGCTAGGGCTTTTCAAAACCGAACCGATTACTTATTGGTTTATTGGTATCGAATTATTGGGGTAATGGATGGTGAACTGTTTGAGATTTTATAATTAACGGCTTAACAGTTTGGAGGCGGATTACTCAATTTTCTTATCGGGTAAACCGTTAACCTGTTAAAAAATTTTATATTTACACTTTTACCCCTATGTATATAAAGTACTATTGAAACCTTAAATGGCTAAATCTCTAATTTCTATTTTCTAAGGCAAAGAAGTCGTCAGTCTCGTCTTTCTCTTGAACTGAGAACTGAGAAGTCAAAAAATCGAAATTTCAATGATTAATACGTGTATGTTTGTATGAGTAGTCTTGATGGTATTAAAAATTTGGTTAATACGTATATGGCACTATGAGTAGTCTTGAAGACTCTTCAATTAAAAAATATTGTTTGGTTAGATCTTAGATGGTATTAAAAATTTGGTATTGATTTGAAACTATTTGGTATTGATTGAATGATTGTTCAAAATATTTTTATTTGGTTTAGCCGATAAACCGTCCGATAATTGTTAATCCGGTACTAATCTGTCTGTTGTCTTATTGGATGGTTAACGAATTACTATATTTATAATCCAATAACCGTTAAGCCGAACCGCTAAGTGTAATTATCCGCCCGATCCGCCCCTTTCAGTAGCTAATAGGATTCAATATTTCAGATAATATATCAAACACATAAAAAAAGTGCCTCTTGACGATGAATAATCCTTTCTCTCTTGAAATAATACCAATTCTTTTCTTCTCAAAAGAGTATTGGTTTGTCTTGACACATGTCCAAGTTCCCGGCAAGATAATCTAGAAAAGTAACGAAAAAGAAGAAAGTAAAAATGTTGTCAATCATTAAAACATGGCTTAGGAACTGTGTTTGAAATCAAATGAGTAGAACTACCCGTACTACTTAAAAAATAGAAATACAATCATCATATTTTAATCAAAATAAACCAAAGTAAATGCAACACGTACCCTCCACCAATCTTTTTAGTTGCAAAAAGGTGACATTTAGAGCTTTCTTTTGTGCTTAAACGCATGCCAAGCTCTTTCAATGAAAGACTAATACGTGTTAACCAAAAACTAATCACTAATTAACAATGAATTTCTTGTTTACTCATTAATGTTGCTGAAAGGCAATTTCATTCCCACTATCATAGCCACATGTTTGATTCAAATTGGTATTAATTTAAACAAGCTATACCATAGCTACCCCACCTCATTCACAGTGAAAAATTAAATTTTCTTGATTAATTAGTCAATTGTTATGTTTATTTGAGTTTAATTTAAAGCTAATCAAGTGACTCCATAAACTTAAGTGTTTCCTTTGTTTTGATGGCTTCAGCAGGAATTCTAAGGATTTGAGTGCAGAATAGACAAGAGGTTCTTCATTTTTGTTCCTTCTGTAAGTTTCTTGTTTCCCTTTATTGTTACGTACTATATGTCATAAATCTTCAAAGTGTTACTTATAAGTTAACAAAATGGCCTTTTTAAAGTCATTTTCTCCTCATTTCCCCTATATTTCATGCTATCTGTATAGTATTAGGGCTATTTCATATGATAATAAAACTGCTAGCTACTAGCTAGGCTAGAAGCTTTCTTATTATGCTTATTTTTTTCCCTTCCGAATTGGAGGTATAGTTGGAATTTTTTTTCGTTTTTACATAAGTAGCAGAGAATTAGAATATTTTCAATTGAATAAAACAACAAAAAAAGGTTACTGTATTAAAGTTCAAACTCGTGATAATGACTATCTGCGTACAAGGACAGCTTGACAGGGTTGGAAGCAAAAAGAGTGAGAGATACTATATGAGTATAAAATTACGATACGTAAGAAGAGTCATAATTTAGATCAAATGTTGAATCGTACTTACTTCTTTGACTTTATTATGTTTCCTTGAGTTCAAAACTAAGCATAGGGGATTTTGGTGAGAATAAAATAAGGTTAGAAAGGACGTAAAACTTAATTTTAATAGAGACTACGATTATTCTTCAAACATTAATTATTACTATTTCATTTGCTAAACAAATGATCATTATAATGTCTTTAACATGCTTATTACTTGAAAAGACGAAGTGTTTTATGATAAAACATCTTATCATAATGATTGTAACGACGTGATTCATTAACATATACGAGCAAAAAAAAATATTAAAAATATTAATTGCGATTATATATATATATATATATTTTTTATAAAGGAAACCCATTTCCTTTAAAGTGATTATGAAAGATAAAATTAATATTGACCCATCGGTACTTTACCTAAATACCTGTTTGACTCGCACAAAAGAAAATAATTTTTTAGTCTTAGAATATTTGTGTAGGTTCTCCTCACGACATCAAGTCTAGAAGTTTTTCAAGATGGGTGAAATATTACTTAAAAAGTCACCGATAATTTGAAGGATTTTTATAGAATTTTTAAAACCTACTGGAGACTTGCAAAATCGAACAATTCCTGTTTTGAAGCATCGTCAAGAGAGAATGGATTATTCAATTGTTCGCTGCTCATATGTTTTCTACGGGGCATCATGCATCGGCTACTATAGTAGAAATGACACCAGGTAGCCACTCTAAAGGGTTACTATTTAGAGTTAGTCAGTGTGTCCTGAATTTTAGTTTTTTAGTATAATATTTTGGGACAAAAGTTGTCCTGAATTGTCCAAAAATTAAGATTTTAAATTCAAACTTTTAAGACAAAATAAGTACGGGCTAATCCCCAAATAAAAGTTCTAAGAGGGACTATTTTCGCATTTCCCCCGCTGCTATATGTAAGGCCCATAATGCATATTGCGTTGTTATGCTTTTGGAATTTTAAGAGCCCACTCCTCCTTTGGTCTATTATGGGCCTTGCAGAGTGGAAATGACACCAGATAGCCATTTTAAGCATGTTATTTAAAATATATCCACAGTTTACAATATATGTAAAAATTAGGTAATTTCGCTCAAACTTCAGGACACGGCATCCTAGAGTTTAAACCTTAAAGTTCAAACTTCAGGACATCGTGTCCTAAAGTTCAAAAATTGTGTCAAGAAGTTCGAATCTTATGTCCTAAATTTTAAATTAGTAGTTTAGAAATTCATGACACTTAGTCTTGAATTTCAAATTAGCAGCTCAAAAATTCGAGTGTCCTGTATTTTTAAATACAGGATACTTAGTTCTGAAGTTTAGGTGAATTGACTAATTTTTTAATACATTATAAATTATTGTTATATTTTAAATAGCGGACTTAAAAGTGACTATTGATGCACTTCATCCTTGCAATAGTAGCTAATACATTTGGATTTGGGACCTCATTATGGGTGGATCTAGGGGGAAAATCGCGAATAGCCATTTCTCAGTTATTGTAATTTAAAAATAGCTATTGTCCTAAGTTAAATATGACAAGTGAAATTTCAGGATAATGATTATTTTTTACTTGTGGAAATTTAAAACTTTCAAGACATAGCTATTTTTCAGAGACATAACAGAATCTATGTGAATTCCCACTTTGTTAGAAAGCGAATGCTTATAGCAGACAGTGCAGTGATCGAAAAGTCATAATTTAATTCACAATGTCACATGTTTGATTCGATTGTCTCTGCTATTTAATCTCATTTCTTGTTAGCAATGTATATGGAACGTATGTTTGTATAATGGGAAGGCATATATAAGACACATATATAAGCAAGAGACTATTTCTAATAAACACTCGACAAGAAAAATGAAATAGAAGCAAACGATAATATACTATATTTTTTCACTCATAATTGTACATTATTTATCTAATTAAGATGCATGCTTAATGACGGAGGAAAAAACGGGCACAAGTTCATGCAAGTTCTCATTAGAGACAAAGAGATGAGAAGGAAGACAAAATGAAAACCTAGCAAGAAAAAGATCCATGCACTTTTCACTACTGCAAGACATTAACAAGGCAATCTCAAAACAAATTTCTCTAGGCGTGACAAACATAAGTGGGGTGCATTATCATGATATATCAACCTAAGGCCACTATCTTCCCTTCTAAATCTTTTTTGGAAATTTCGTTTTTTTATTTTAAGTAATTGCATTTTTTCCATGAAACGAACAATGACACTATAGGATAATTTTTTACTTGCATCACTCTACACAAGTCAAAGCTTACATTGATCATCAAGATCATCCCACCATCCAATCCAATGCAATTACATAACTCATGCATATCAATATTCTACTTCATTTTTAATTAAAAAAATTTCAACTAAACTCTAGCAAAATAAAAATAAGATAATAGAAAATACAAAGAAAAAAAAAAAGGTCACCTACTCCCTCTCTTTACTCTTTCAAAACCTCTTCCAACATATCTACCATCACCGATGGTTGCACCACCAGTTCACCATCTTCCTACCACCATCACCACCGCTGCCATTCCCGCCACCGCCTACTTCCGACAAGACGTAAAAGTCTGAAACACCACACTTCCGACAGCCGGAAAATCATCCATTGTGCAGCTCCGGCATTTCATTCCTAGTGGCTCCACAGCTTTAACAATCCTCGTCCAAACCTCGTTGCTTGTCGACGTAGTCGAAATCGACATAGTCCCCGGTCGGAAAACTTGCACAACTTTCTTCAAAATATTCATAATATCATTCGGATCATCATAAATTGATCCAACACACTCATAACTCGCATAACTAAAACCATCTTCAGGTGTAACATGAATAGTAGAATAACGATCACCATCAATTCCATTCATTGAATAACCACAAGGATCAAACATAAAATCACAAATCAAAGCATTAGGATTAATATCACTAATACCCGTTATCTCAGTCATCTCATTTGCAGCCATAGTTGGATGTTTAAAGAATTTCCTAGCAAGTACTCGGTCAAGTTCTGTCATGCAAATTTCTATAGTGAAAAGTTCATTTGGGATAATGCTAATTTCAAAAGGGTCATAAAATTTGTCACAAGCAGTGAAAACATGCCAAGAATGAGAAATGAATTTTGAAGGCATAACAGAGGCTTTTTTGTAGCAAAGATGAATAGGTAATTGTTCTTGTAAATAAAAGATTTCATCTTTGAAATTTGTGTGAGGGAAAGGTTGAGCTTTTGGGAAGATAAAATTGCCTCTTGTATACCTACACTCACTTATGACAAATCCCATTTCACATGAGAATTGGATTAAAGGAAGAATAGATTTTAGTAGTTGTGTGGTGCCACATGTTTTGATAATAATCTTGGTAGGGTAAACAAAAAGGCTTGATTCTGATAGTACGTAAGAATCAAAATATTGGTTTCCAACAGCTGACACTACAGTGCATTGAACTGCATTTAATACTTCCTCTATTGACTCAAAGTCCAGCTGCCGGAGACCGCCCATTCCGATCACCGGATCGTCACCGGAGAAGTGTAACTCCAGTCTTTTTTCAAATCCTTCAAATCCAGAAACAGCCATTGATGATCAAACTTTGAAATTGAAAGGTGTTTGATAAAAAACAAAAAAAAACAGAGAGAGAAGTGGAGGTGGGAAGAGTGGAACAGGGAAGTGAGTATATATAGGGGAATAAGATGGGGGAGGGGATGTTAGGGGGTGGGGGAGAAAGGGGGCATGCTGGGGTGAGGCAACAAAGAATAATAATTGTAGGCATAATGAATACAAGATGATGGTATGAAATTGTTTTGTTTGTGTGTTTGTGAGAGAGAGAGAGAGATCTTTCTTTTCTTGAGACAACAACATGAATCCAAATTCATTTCCATGCGCAATTCTTGTTTTTTTCCTTTCTCCCCTCATTTGTTGTCTATATTTTGAGTACTATTCACTCTATTTCCTGCACTCAAACCTTGAAAACAACCTATTATAATTGTCCCAAGGGTTAGCTAAATGGTCAACATTCAAGAGATTACAATCGGAAATGTCATCTAATTCAATTATCTCTTGACTAAGGCTAATCAATTAAGCCTGTCATACTTTCTTATTAACTAGTCCCATGTAAAAAATCAAACCATTGTAATTGGTGTTCCTATGGTTTGTTCTCATTTTTTCTCCTTGAGAGTCAAATATATAAATATAAATGGCTTATTTGATGTATTAATTTTACTTCAAACAAAGGAGTGTTTTGTTCAGTACGAAAATAATAAAATAACAATATATATGTACATATATATTTTATAAACAAAGTAAACATTAGTTTGGGATTAAAGTAGAGTCTTCACAATCTCAAATCTAAACTCATGTACTAACTAAACAGTGATATATGTGGACATCTTTTACTTGAAATTCTGCATATGATACTAACTTGTAGTTTGAAATATGTATACATCATGATGATTTCATTGAAATGGCTAGGATAAATTTGGGTACATGTTACATATGTTAGTAATAAGCGTGTAGTATATAGGTTGAAAATATGAGAGACCAACGTACCCTAGAAAATCACATGGCAGCTTAGTAAAACAGAGACACAATTATAAACAAGATGCTTGAATGCATGACATCAATTATTAGAGTTTGCTACGAGGAGGCATGCAAGCTTTGTCTAATCTATATCTCTTCCCTTATATAGATATTCTCAAGTGGACACACTAAGCTAAAACACTTTGAAAATGATTTATACAACAATAAAAATAATTATGCGTCAATCCCAAATAAGTTGAGATCGATTAAAGATCTACAGATCAGTCCATCTTTTTCTTTCACAGAGGTAAAATTGTGCTTTAACACATCCGTTTTCTTGCCGAATGATGTGAAATTTTAGATTTTTTTCTGCCTGTAATTGCACATGAATTGCAAAAAATAATAATATATTTCTAGGAAAATCAGTATTTTTTATTTTTCGGAAATATATAAAATGTTCGAAAAGAATTAGAGATTATTTTTGCAAGCCCTGGCAAGGCGCTACTCTGTTTTTGACAAACATGGCTATGAGGAAACTGGAGGGGCATGAGACTAAATTCAACTGGTTGAAAAGGACACCATTATCTTTTCAAAATAAAGTTTAATAGACGTGCCCAAATATAATCAATTGTGTATTTCTAATATGCATAATAAAACAGTAAGTATCAGGCGTGGCAACTAAATATAATTATAATATTCAATACATTAGGATGGGGTCCGTAGATGAAAATATAAGCCAATTGACATCATATTTTATGCTTCATACAATGTATTATCATCATCATTTCTTTTCTAATATAGTATTCAAACTATCCAAATTATTTCATTACAACGAAAAAGATACGTTAAATAATTTGCCAACTAGCTAGCCAAATTTAATAATATGACACAAAGTAAATTGACCTAAGATACAAATTAATAAGGGGGTTTAGTTTTTAGTTTGACCAATTCATATATGAACCATACATCGTGGAAATTTTTTGTTTGTTTTTTCACTTTTTTCAGTACTTGGAGAAACAACAATCAAGAAGATGTTTTCGGTTTAACATGTATACTGACACTATAATTAAAAAATTAGATTATTAAGTCGCTTTTTCTAATTGTATTAAGTTAATTATTTACGACATTTTAATTGTAGGTTACCAATCTATGATTGGTGCTTAAGTTTAACTATAACTGGCTCTTAAAGAATTGGATAGCAAACAATATTTTTTACCCAGTCAATAACTATTAGTCATACTCAAGACGAATAGACTAACAAAAGGAGGAAAAATTGAACCAAACCTTGTCAAGAGAATGAGATTAGTTAGACAGAGTCTGTATTTGCATGATAACGTCAAGCGTGGAAGTTGTCTGTGTTTCTAAAGTCATACAACAAGGTGAAACTAAGTTAATAATTTGTTCCAATTCGAGAAAGATTGTGAAGATTATTACACTGCTTTAGGAAGGTAATGTAGTATCTACTCATCATAAATAGCAAAAACAAAAAAAAAAATCTGTTCTCCCCTTAGCTTTTAAGTTACTTTAGGTGTTTCACCTTACAAGACTTATACCTCAATCATAGTAAAGAGTAAGTACGTAGTATTAATATATGTATAAATATGTGTTTGTGTGAGTGTCAAAATTAGAGGGTAGAAAAGAGTAGAGAGAAGAGTTAAGGGGAAGGATTGGGAGTAGAAAAAGATAATGATGGTAAGTGGTGAGTTTTACATAATCAAGAAAGGTATAGATACTATTGAAGGTTTTAAGAGAGGATAGAAATGATTTTGAGAAGTGTATGCTTCATGAACAATATTCTTATGGGTGGATGGCACACTCAAATTATGACCACAAATATCCCTTCCTCTTTGTGCTGCACGCTAACCACCAACCCATCCCCTTTTCCTCTTGTAGATGTATACCTATCACCCTCACACACACACACATATAAATTGATCTACTTTCCACATACACCTACCTGCAACAAATTAAGTTGGAACGATATATGCCTATATACAATGGCGGATACAGGATTTTCGCTAAAGGTTTCAAAAAAAGAAAAAAAGAAAAAAAGTTAAAAAAGAATATCACTAGTGGGAATTGAACCAATGATCACTTAGTTATGCTTTTGAACCCCCTTAACCACTAAACTATGTTTTTGGGCTGCTTCAAGGGGATTCAAAATATAATGTATAGAGGTAAAAAAACCAGATTTTGCCTTATATATACAGCGTAAATTTTCGGCGAAAATGGTTCGGGTGAACCCCCTTCCGCCCCTCCCCCCTAAATCCGTCTCTGCCTATATAAATGTACCAACAATTCTTCCAACTCATCATCGAACGATGTGGTGAAATAATAAATATTTCTTTATTCTTAATCAGAGCTCATGCGCGAGCTTAAATACTACTTCGATAAAATGAGAGCAACTCTAATTCGGATTAATCGAACCAATAAATTTCTGACACTGAACACTTGAAGCATTGAAAAAATAATAAAACTTCATTTAATTCAAATACAACAAAAAGAGGGAAAGGTGGAATTCGTATATTGAACCAAATCCAAATCTTTCTTGGAATGTCTCAAAAACCAAATTCTAAGAAAATCCTAACTTTTACATGAAAATGTGCAAGTCAACCAAAGTCCCCCTCTTGAGGGTAGAGGGATTGAGTTCGGGGTGGGGTGGGGGGATGGAAGGAAGGGGGATGGGTTGAATTTGGACAACCATGAATCTAGAAATGGACAAAAACCAATAAACTACAAAAGAGATCTAGAGAATAGAAAGACACCAAAACCTGTCTTTTGATGGACCCAAATCTTGAGTTTGTATCCTTTTAGTGAACCCTTTTTATTATATCACATTTTTGTATTACACACTAAAATGATATCTACCAAAGCCACGATTAGGACCTACTCCAAGAATTGTGTTATTACCCCCACATAAACTTACATCATCTAAGTACTTGTCCTACCTCCAAGACACCAAAGGACCCCACTTAAAGGCAACTCTCCAAACTTTCTTGAATGCCACCTTAGCAAAATGGAAACAAAAGAGTCCCCACTTGGGACCATAGGGTTAATGGATAGGGAGACAATTATATGAGTTGGGAGAGGGTTACAAGTGACTTTAGCCGCCAGACATGCTTGCACGCGCAAATTTCCACATCCATGTAAAACTTATGTATGTGTTCGATCATCTAGTGGAGTGGTGAGTTTGGGTGTCTGGTTTTTTACATCTATGTTATGTAGTATATATTCGATATATACAAGACATATACATACCGACATAAGCACTTTTAGGTACGTAAATGAATGCAATGTACATTCTAACTTGTTTAGATTAGACAAACTTACTTTATATTTGTGATGGTGGTAAGAGTTGACAGAATCAATCAATGGTATAGTCGAAATGCGTACAAATTAACTCGCTACTATTAAAATTTATGGTGAAATAATAAATATTCCTTCATTCTTAATCAAAAGTCTCACGTTTGAGTCCTAAATATGTAATCGTCTTTGATAGAAAACGTTTTATGTCTTTGGTAGAAAACGTTTTATCTCCCAAAATGAGCCTAAAACGAGTGCCCGAGCATCATGTGGGAAATAAAAAACCTCGCCACCAATATTATAAGAAATTGATATGTGAGCATTTTGTGAGTGCAACTGTTTCATGCGCATAATTTTTGTGCATGAGTGGTGCCCACCACTCCTTTGGTTGGAGGATAGCTAGCTAGGAGTTTGGATTTGCCATGGTTAAACAAGATTAGTTCATAGATCACTTTCAATCTTAATCTCCAAAGTCCTACCCCTAATCCCCTCTCTTTTCTCGATTTTCAAATTTAATAATGCACTTACCTCTAATAGTAACACCACCAACTAAGGTCATAACTTTTAAGATTAGGAGGACTTATGTTTAATTTTTTTCCCTCGCTTGTTTGATCAAAGAATCTAATTAGTCCTAATCTAGCTATCATTTATATTCTACTATGCGAACATATAGTTTTGACCTTTTTTGTGAAAGATTGCTATATTATCATTTATCAAAGTCTTCGCATTAGAAAACTCGTCTACCCTCTATAATTTCTTGTATGCAAACATCACTGACGGGGAAAGCATAAGAAATTCCATCCTTTGTCTCTCGACCTTTATGTAAGATTAAAATTTTGCACGCGTTACATTTTGATTTACTTGATATATTATTATTATTGTTACATTTTACTTGAATAATTGTTAATTATTTATAATTATTATTGCTTATAAACAAATAGCTTTATCTAATAGTTAACACCCAAAATAAAAAAATCTTCACCTCTAGAAAAAAGGAATAGAGGGTTCGGAGGAAGAGAAAGAGAAAGAGAAAGAGAACGAGATAAGAAGATAGAGTCTATTACATTAAAAAATATATACGTATAAAGTTAATTAATTTTATGCAATAGTAGAATGTCACTTGATGCATAGTCTTTTTTTCGGGTTTTCTATCCGGTATCTGGCATCCCGTTGATCTTCGACTATTCGGATCCTACCCGCATAAAGTTTATTAAAAGAAAAAACGTTTTTTACTAGGATTTTTTTTATATTCCCAAGACTCAAGCCCGAAACCTCTATTTATAAATTAACGGATTCTATCCATCCTACCGTAATCCTTATAAGCAGTGATGCATAATATAATCTAACAGATCGATAAGTTAGGCAGGGGTCTTGGGGAAGTTAAATAAACGAGCATGCATACCATGCTAGACTTTTATAGGGAACCAAATGCAAATTTTTAGGGTTTGAACTTTGAAGTTATGACAACTTTGCAGATTATTAATAGATACGTTACTTTTATGACAATACATATGATTGTTAGAAGCCAGAAGGTGGAAGATTTACTTGAAGCAAGCAAAGACATGTTAGGACTTTCAAGTGCTTTTAATATTTATTGATTATTATATATTGTTTACAAATGATATTTACCAGTTTCTATTTAATTTATTGTTATTCTAAAAATAATACTTTATTTGAAACAAATGTTTGTTTTTCTCTACAATCACATGACTATTCATCAATGTACGTATATTCTCCTCGAGCCCTGCCACAAGCTGAAGCAAATCTCTCGATGTTTGGTGCAAACTTACACGCCAAATCATTTTCTCGTGCCTTTATTATTAATTCTTCTTTTCATTTTTGTGTATTTATTTATTTTTATAATTCAGATAGAAGAAAACTTAAAGAGAAATAATGTCTTTCTTCCTTCTGGATTTTGATACGAATCTGTGAATCATCATTTGTGTCCTCTTGAGTTTCTGAATTTGTAACTTGAATGCTGCTGCGTCTTAAACTTTTGTTTGGCTAATTAGGAACCAATGTTTCCTTTCTCATGATCCTTCATTCTTTATGCCATTTTATCTCATTTTGCTTCAATTTTTAGCCAAATTTAGCACTTCACTCTTATTTCACGTTAAGATATTTAATAGTGAGGTTATTCCCACTCTTCCATTATCAATGACATACAAAAGAGATCGAAATTTCTTCTCTTTTTTACTAGCTTTGTGTTTCGATAAATTCAGATTCGCATAAAAAAATTCCACTTTGGGATCACTCTCTATCACAACTTCCTCGGGACTCAAACTTGAAATATCTTACTTAAAATGAATGGCTATTTATGATCACCACAACCTTTAGTGCGGTGGATCGTATTTTCTTGGTTTCTTTCTAGTACATGCAAGTTACTAAATTTTCTTATATGGTATTGGAATTAAATGTTACTATAGTTTTCGGATTTACTGCCATTTTCTTTCTTTTAATCAATGTGGATGACTGATGGTTAATAAAACTAAAACAAGTTTATTAAGATAGCAATCGTAAATTTGACCTCCAATTGTATAATTAATAAATATAAGATGATTTGTGATTAATGTTCCTCTTAACTTGATGCATGCGGCTATATGATAAATTTATGAATTTAAGTTTAATGCAATACTTCACCGGTTTTATTTAAAGCACTACTAAAAAACAACTGATTTGCGACTGAAAATTTCTGACCGGAAAAATTAGTCGGAAATTTCCGACTGATTCGGTCGAAATTTTCAAAAATAATATTTGTTATATATATTTTTTTTAATTCTTTCGACTATTTTTCCGACAACATTGGTCGCAACGTTATGCGCAAAAATCCGGGATAAAAAATTACGACGGATTTAGTCGGAAACTTAAAGTCAAACAATTTTATTTGACCATTTGCGTCCGCTTCGGTCGCAAATTCTTTTAAACTTTGGTCAAATTATTTTTTTAATGTTGCGACTGAAACGGTCGCTAGTTTTGTGACGGAATCAGTCACGGATCCTTTTTAAAATCCCAGTCCTGCCCCCATTTCTTTCTTCTCTCTTCTTCCTCCATTGAGAGCCCCAGCCCGGTGCTCGCCGGAAAAGGTATGTGACTTCTTCCTCTCTTCTTCACCAACCCTCCTTTTCGTTAAACCCATCCCCTATATTCGCCACTTCCCTCACCCCTTCATTTTATCCACCCCCGCCCCCCACCCCCACTGTCGTCTACATCTTGTTATCTCCCCCCCCTCCCCCCACCCACCCCCCTGTCCCATCTTGTTATAGAAGAATATAATATTTTAGAATTTATTTAGGAATCTAAATTTTTTGTTGAAAGATGTCTAAGTATTGTATCAATGGGTACAAATTTCATACAGAAGAATGGTCTAAGAGTAAGAAAATAAATAATAGTGGTGTGTATGTGTGAAAGCCGATGTGGATATTGATTATTATGGTGTGCTTCAAGAGATCATAGAACTTGAGTATAAAGTGGGTTGGCCGAAGAAAAAAATGGTACTATTTCGGTGAAAGTAGTATGATCCAACACTAAATAGAGGTACGAAAGTGCATCCACAATACAAAATTATTGAAATAAAGCACACATGGAGGTATAGACTATATGACCCATTTATTATTGCATAAAATGTGAAATAAGTGTATTATGTACCGTATCCTTTGTGCAAGAATAAGTCTGCATGGCGGGTAGTATAAAATCTAAGACAGTGGGTAGAGTTGAAGTCGAGGATGCATTGGATGTAGCGTACCAAAATGATATTTCAAGTGTTGAAACAGTAGTGGATAATGAATTAGCAGATGGATTGCAGGATAGCAAAGATATATACGAAGAATTCGATCCTTCGGTCCTAAGATCAATTTTAACTGAGCATGGTGAGGGAACATCAATAGAAAATTAGGACGAAGATTCAATTGATGATCATGAAACAAACGAGGATGAAGAATTATATGTTAAAAATGAAACAAGCGATGAAGAATCATATGATGAAGAAAATGAAAATAAAACGAGTGATGAGTATTAAGCTATTTATGTGTTTTATGACTTATATAGTATTTATATGTTATGATGTGCTTCATCGTAATATGTAATAAAATTACTTTATATTATTAATGACATCTTCATTTTTTATGTTTATATTGTTATATTTATCATGTATACTTTATGTTTATATTTGTTATGTTAAATTTTTTTACATGTAAATATTTTATATTCATTACATAGATGGATTCTCGCTGTAAAGAAATAAAAAAGTCTAAGAAGAAAAAATACATTTTACCTAGACCAACTCAGCTTCCTCCACCTACACCAAATATGGGCCCTCCTCCTATGCCTCCTCGTCCTCCCATGCCAGCTTCACGGTCATCTGACTTTTTCAAAGTCCTTCCCCCGTCTAGCTCGCTTCAGTATTACTACATGCCTTCTCAAGGTGGCTCAGCTTCGACCACCATTAATTTTATACCCACGCCTCATTTTTCAACTTCCTCCACGCGTGATCCTGCTAGTCAGTTCAGTGACTCACCACCGATTGCATCCCCGAGCCATCATAGTAGCCAACATGGTGGTTCATCTTTTGTGCCTCATACATCGCCCACTCAATTATCATCTCCAGCATCATCCACTCCAAGTATATCTAACTTGGATATTGGAGGCTCTCACGCAGCTGCATCCCCATCTACCAGTACTTCTACAGTTGCTGGTACCGTGAGAGTGTACTGGAGGGACTGTACAGTACGATCATCTTCATCGGCTGGTTGTCGTTCCCCATGGCGACGAGTGAGTTTTTCTTCAATTTCCTTTTAAAAACTTTCAATAAATTTTTGCATATAATAAATCTAATGACATTTTATATATTAAATTAAATGCAGGTTTTTGCCATCCTTTCAGGCCGCGCATATAGTGATAGAATTTATGAAGTCATTTTTTCATGAGCCGTGGAATTCCTGGAGACAGATACCATACCAGATCAGAATGAATATGTGGCAACAATTTAAGGTAAGAATAAATTAATTTTTATTAATACTTATCCTTATTCGTCTAATATTATTTATTCAATTTTGCAAGTTAGATGCGTATGGTAGCCAGCACTTGAAAATCTGATAAATGAGAACTTCGAGAAGAGAGCACAGAAGCGGATATCAGATTCACATCATGTTGCTAGGAAATATAGCAACAAGCCTGATTGGATACGTGAAGATGTCTTGAATTAGCTCTTGGTGAAGTGGAACACCCCTGAGTGGAAGAAGAAGAAGAGTGAACATGCAAAGTTAAACAGAGCTTCTACTAAGGGTGGATCATTGCATACTGGAGGTTCTATTAGTTTTGCAGCCTATCGTTTGAGAATGGTAATTTTATTATAAAATATTCTTAGTTTTACTAGTATGCAAATTGAACACACACACACACACACACACACACACACACACACACACACATATATATATATATATATATATATATATATATATATAATTACTTCTTAATTTTTAGGAAAAGGAACGTGGGGGAGATGTGACTTATGCTGAGGTCTTTGCGGAGACCCACAACAACAAGAAGAAGAAGGACGACACAAGAGAAGGATGTATAGAACTGCGTGCTTCAAAGACATTTGTATGAACCCAACACCAATACTATATTATTTTTTCTTCTTGGTTTATTTTATTTATATAACGTGTATTATTTTTATTTTAGGACAAGTATCATATTGATCTTGATGCATGGCGACAAACTCAGCCTGAAGAAACTCAGCCGGCCCCCGAGGATATGATTGCAATTTGGACACAAGCGGCTAGTGGTGTGAATAAATGTATAAATATTATGTAATTATCTATTTTGGTATTAATTTGAAAGTTGCTTGTTTGTTTTTTTTCTTTTACTTTCTTTTCTTTTATTTGTCGTGAAAATAATAAACAAAGGTCGAGTCTATGGGATTGGAGTGTAGCCATCCTCCAGTCGTCCACTAGCATCATTATTCAGTGGGGCATCGGTTCCCAAAGAAGACATGGAAGCTATGCGTCAAAAAATGGATCAAATGTAGGAAGCATTTCAAGCAACTCAGGCTTTGATTAAAAAATTGTTAAAAAAGAACAGCAAGAAAGGAGCTGCAATGGAGTACTCTGAGTCTAAGGAGGAGACTGATTTTGAATAGGCTATTTGAATGTTTTAGAGTTGAAGTAAGAGACATGTTTGATAGTTGGTTGTTTGATTAGTTGGTTGAATTATTATAAATGTTACTGTTCGTTTTGTAGTAAATATTGGATTTGGGATTGTTATATTAAGTTTTTGGATTGTTATATTATATTTTTAGTTAATTGTTAGGTGTTTGGTTGGCTGTTTTATTTGGTAAGTAGTGTAATTAGAAATACAGCAGGTTTCTGCTTAAAAAATGCCCACATTTGCGACTGAATTAGCCACAAATTTCACCAGGAATTACCTAGATTTGCGATTGATTCAGTCGCAAATTGAAAATTTCTAACAAAGTTTAATTAAGATTTGCGACTGAATCAGTCGCATTTGGAGAATTTCTAAAAAATTTAATTAATTAATAATTAAGATTTGCGACTGAATCAGTCGCAACTGCAGAATTTCTAAATTTTTTAATTAATTAATAATTCAATATTTACGAATGTTTCAATTGGAATAATTAATCAAAACTTCATTTTATTTTTAAAATTTTCGACGGAATCAGTCGCAACTTTATATTTGTATTTGTTTTTTTATTTATGGTCAGCGACTAAATCAGTCGCAAAATTAGCGACTGATTCGGTCACAAATTGCTTAAATTCAAATGTCCCGTATTATTCAATTTGTGTCTGAATTCGTCGCAAAATTTCAACTGATTCTGTCGCAAATATATTGCGACCACGTGTTTTCCGACTGACACTTTTCAATCGAAAATCCGTCGGAAAATACGATTTTCAACCGATTTTCGACTGATTTGACGGTCACAAATTTGCTGTTTTTTAGTAGTGAAGGGATAGAGAATTTCTGTGAAAAGAGTACAAAAAATATTGACACATTTCGCATTACTTAAAAAAAACAATTGCAGATAAACCTAGTAGTATTTGATAAGGTAAAACTAATAAGTAATATGCTGCTGTCAGTTAATCGACAGTGTAAAATTTCTTTAGACGGACACCCTGATAGTGTACATAAGGTAAATTTTAAATTTAATTACTAGACAATGAGATAAACCTTAATACTTTGATCACGTAGTAGAATAGATAGAATTTTTCCACATTTAACTAAAGGTTTCAGATTTAAATTTTGAGAATGAAATTTTTTTTGGTAAGAAACGCAATGCATGATGAATCTGAATTAGTTGGACAAGTGAATTTCGAATATCAGATAATTAAAAGAACGGAAAAGGTCCAAATATGTCCTTGTATTATACGAAATTGAGCACATTTGTCATTCGTTAATACTTTAGCTCAAATATGCCCTTACCGTCATATAGTTGGTTCATATATGCCCTTAGAGTTACACAGTTGGCCCATATATGCCCTTTTCGAAACGGAATCCACCCAAACTAATTAGCTATTTCGTTAATTATATTAAAGTGTATTACAAACACTATTTTCTTTTTATTAGTACTTTTTTTTTATTTACCTTTCTCTTTTCTTTCTTCTTTTTTCTTTTCTTTTCTTCTTTTTTTTTTTCCTTTTTCTTTCTCCCTTATCCGATTTCCTCTATTACTGATGTCTTCTCCATTTTCGTTACCAATTTCACTTGACAAAACTCATGAATTTCAATTACTAAGAAAATTCCCTCATAAGAATATTTTTATAAATCATATGTTTGTCAATTTTTTTAATTTTTACTGAACATATATTTAGTTCTAAAAAATTTAACAAAGTAAGATTGAAATAATATTTCTGTAACAAAAAAATCTGAAAAATCCAACAAAACCAAACCGATATAATTGGTTTGGTTTGGTTTTTCAAAATCGAACCAACCCGTTTCATGTACACCCTAATTTATATAGTTAATAAAAAAATAAAAAATGTCCCGCTGAAAAAAGATGAAAAAAGACTAACAACTCAAATTTATAACACTACAACTTGAACTCTAGGCTTTTAATCATTAAATTATCTTTCTTGAAATAATTTAATATTTTGGTATTTTGAGTATTGTTAAAGGTTGGGATATTTTTATTATTTTAAAGTTTAAACCATAATTTTTGGAACAATTTAATTTCATTTATTTAGAGGGTCAGTGAAATTGGAACTTGATTACCTTATGGGAGAATTTTCTTATTAATTGAAATTTATGAGTTTTTTTAAGTGAAATTGGTGACGAAAATGGAGAAGACATCAGTAATGGAGGAAACGGATAAGGGAGAAAGAAAAAGAAAAAAAAAGAGAAGAAAAGAAAAAAGAACAAAAAAAAAGAGAAAGGTAAAGAAAAAAAGTACTAATAAAAAGGAAATAGTATTTGTAATACAATTTAATACAATTAACGAAAGAGCTAATCAGTTTGGGTGAATTCCGTTTTGAAAATGGCATATATGGGCCAACTGTGTAACTTTAAGGGCATATATGGACCAACTATGTGACGGTAAGGACATATTTGAGCTAAAGTATTAACGAATGACAAATGTGTTCAATTTCGTATAGTATAAATGCATATTTGGACCTTTGCCCTTAAAGAAACATGATGCACTGTTGCTGACATAAACATGTCGTCATTGCCGTGTTAATGTGCATGCTAATTTTCTAAACTAAATAGGTAGTTTGGCCCAATGGAAAGAAAAGGTAGGATATGAAGGTTGAGATTTCCAAAAGGAAAAAAGGAGATTTAGAAGAAATTAAGATTTAAAGTGTTTGGAGTTTTCAAGAGAGATTCAAAAGAGCATTGGTCCCTTTTTGAAACTACTGATAATGTCAGGAGTGTGAAGGCATGGATTTCTAAAACATGGAGGCCATTATGTCTCCTTTCCTCCTTACCTTTTTACCTTTTTTATTCCCTTTCTAATTTACTCCTCTCTTAAACAATATTATCATAAACAACTTTTCTTCTTCTTGCATTGCATGTAAGGATAAGACTGAACATTCACTATCCTCTTCGGACTCACTTGTTGGACTACAATGCTATGTTATTATTGTTGTTTTATTATTGTTATTTTGAGATAAGAGTGGGTTGCTCTAGTGGTGAGTACCCTCAACTTTCAACCAAGAGGTTATGAGTTCGAGTCACCCCAAGAACAAGGTGAGGAGTTCTTGGAGGGAGGGAGCCGAGAGTCTATCGCAAACAGCCTCTCTACCCTAGGGTAGGGGTATGGTCTGCATACACACTACCTTCTCCAGACCCCACTAGTGGGATTATACGGGGTAAGGTCTGCATACACACTACCTTCTCCAGACCCCACTAGTAGGATTATACTGGGTTGTTGTTGTATTGTTGTTATTTTCTTTATTTCATTTTATGTGCCATATTTTTTGTATATTTCTAAAGTAATACTTTTTATATTTAATATAATTTAAAATAAATATTTTATTTTACCCTTATGATATGATTTTATAGTCACATAAGTTTTATGATATGTTTAAGACCACAAGTTTAAAAAATATTTTTTATTTTATAAAGTTCATATTCAGTCAAGCACCACCACATTAAATAAAAACGGAGGCCAAAGTAATTTTTGTTCATCTTAATTTACTATACTCGGAAATTATGTTGTGAAATTTTGAATGAATTATTTTGTTAAAAGCGTCGATCAACCAATCAAATATTTCTCGATCTCAATTAACTAGTTAGGATTGACTATATGAATTTTTTAAATGTACTTTTTATTTTTATTACTAATAGTTTTGTTAGATACAATGGATTTTCTCTTAAAAACAATGGTGGCTATTAGTTGAGTTATTTGAATAGATTTAAGGCCCTTTTTTTAAATATATTACATGGTTAAAAAATTCAAAAATTAGATTATCCTCAAAATATGGGGACAAAGTGCCTAATTAGCCTTGCTTGGTATATTTCATGTAAACAGCTAAAGATTCGCTAAGCTGGTAATGAGTTAGTAGAAGGATCAAAGTGGACATACTAATTCAACATTAAACGTTAATTTGGATACCAGAAGGACTAAAGTTTAAAATTTTTTGCAGTAAACAAGGAATAAAAAGGGTTGTATTCTCAACTCTTTTTTATCTGTTTAATTTTCAAAGTCTTTTTCAATAACATTTTATTTTCATTTTTAACTTTCAAAAGTGTCACAGATAAATTTAATGATAAATGTAATAATCTGAGGATCAATGAGCTCAATACAAAAGTTTTAAGGGCTAGATTATGAAAACTGAGTTATTAGATGACCAAATTAGCAATATATCTTCCTTATTCTTTGTGTTATTAGGAACTTGCATTTTATCCAAACTCAAGAAAAAATTCCAACCTCTTAACTAATCAAAATTACTAGGGGTTTTTGTTTGGGGGGTGGGGGAGGATAACATGAGAGTTGAGTAATGGTTAAGGGCCAAATATATCCCTATACTTTTGAAAATAGTCTAAGAATACCCCTCGTTATACTATTGGGTCATATATACCCCTTCCGTCATACTTTGGAACAAATATACCCTTATTTAGGATGGAGTGCCACGTGGCATACCAAATGAAAACGACCAATTTCTTTTTTTTTACCCGATCCGTTTTTAAAAACCCACCATCCGACCCGTTTTAAAATTCAATTTTTTCAGTTTTTTTAAAGCATATATTTTGTAAAAACTAGATTTTTTGTTGTTGTAAAAACTGGAAAAAAAAAAGGAATTTGCAAAATATATTTTTTTAAGTTTTTTCAGTTTTTTTAAAGTATTTTTTTTGTAAAAACTGAAAAACAAATATTTTTTGTAAAAACTGAAAAACAAAACTGAAAAATATATATGTTGTAAAAACTGAAAGAAAAAAAAGGAATTTGCAAAATATATATTTTTCAGTTTTTTCAGTTTTTTAAAGTATTTCTTTTGTAAAAACTGAAGAAAAAAAATATTTTGCAAAATATTTTCTTTTTTTTTTAAACTAATGCATATGTAGTCCACTGCTTTAGGAGAGTATTTTTTTTTTTTTTTTTGCAGTTTTTACAAAAATAAAATTATTTTTCGGTTTTTACAAAAAAAATACTTTAAAAAAACTGAAAAACTTAAAGCATATATTTTGTAAAAATTAGAATTTATTTTTTTGTAAAAACTGAAGAAAAAAAAGAATTTACAAAATATATATTTTCAGTTTTTTTAAAGTATTTTTTTGGTAAAAACTAAAAGAATTTTTTTTTTGTAAAAACTGAAGAAAACAAACTCTCCTAAAGCAGTGGACTACATATGCATTAGTTTAAAAGAAAGAAAATATTTTGCAAAATCTTTTTTTTTCTTCAGTTTTTACTAAAAAAAATACTTTTATAAACTAAAAAATATATATTTTGTAAATTCTTTTTTTTTCTTTCAGTTTTTATAAAATATATTTTTTTAATTTTTTTTTCAGTTTTTACAAAAAATATTTTTTTTCCGTTTTTACAATAACAATACTTTAAAAAACTGAAAAAACTTTAAAATATATATTTTGCAATTTTTTTTTTCTTTTCAGTTTTTACAAAAATAAATTCCAGTTTTTAAAAAATATATGCTTTAAAAAAACTGAAAGAACTGAATTTTAAAACGGGTCGGATGATGAGTTTTTTAAAACAGATCGGGTAAAAAAAATGGGTCGTTTTATCTGGTGCTGCCACGTGGCACTCCATCCAAAATAAGGGTATATTTGTTCCAAAGTATGACGGAAGGGGTATATATGACCCAATAGTATAACGAGAGAAATTCTTAGACCATTTTCGAAAGTACAAGAGTATATTTGGCCCTTTGCCATTTTGTTTTCTATCTTTTTGTGATTTTGGCTTAAAACGAAATTGCCAAGTCAGATAAAGTAATCGAAAATATCACTTGTTTATAAGAGTGACTTTATGTCTGAAATAAATAAAATAAAGTGACTTTTCTCTTTAAAAAAAAAAATCTGTGTGAAATAACAAAAATATAGTGACTTTTCTGTTAAAAATAAATAAACTTCTTACATAATTTTAATTAGTTGAGTAACTATCTGAACAATCAACCGGATGACATTGTCATACCCCTTTTTTACCCCAAAAAGATAATATATGTTGATTGTGGGTTAAAGAGTTTTTTCAATTAAAGTGACAAATTTGAGTAGGGTTTATTTTATTGTTCAGAGTCGTCACTTGGAATTGATTTTTTTTTTTGGTGTTCCAAGTCACCTTTTATTTGAATCCCTAGTCAAAGGAAGGTTTGATTATATTATTATTGGTCTGCAAAAATAAAGTTCAGGTAAGGAATTCTGTTGACCGGGGAGAAGGTGTAAGGCATTCCCCGAGTCCCGTGGTTCTAGCACGGTCGCTTTATTGACTTAAAACTTGGCTTGAATTAATTTTGAACAAGCTGTGATTTATATGATTTTCATATTTTACCTATCCGCTTTTAATACTTGCTTTATTAGAATTGATAAATAATAACAAGATATCGTAACCACACTACACAAGCGAATGCGTAGTCATGACAAGGATTATTAGCACACTATGACTTTTGGAAAATTACTATATTTGAGAAAATTATTTTTTTTTTGAAATCTATTAAAAGTTAACTATCGCGCTACGCAAGCGAATCAACGATTTTAGCAAAGAATTAACTAAAACTAATGGCTATGGTGTGAGATTATTGAACTAATTTATTGAATGTTAAACTTCACGCTACGCAAGCGATTCCGTAAAGTTAAAAAGACGCCTACTAATTGCCTAGCGTTTAAATTAATTCATTTGTTAAAATTATTTATTTAATAAATAAACCTAGTGTTTAAAAGACTAAGTCAAAACTTGTTTACTACTTTAAACTTGACAAATTCAAATTTTCCAGTAGCCTTGATGTTAAAAAAAATGGCCAGCAAATTTAAACCAAAGGTGATAGTGGCCTAAAATATTCTTAAAATTAATGTAAACCCAACTAGGACATGTAGCTAAAAATAATGCATTAATGAACATGGACTTCTAGACATATAACTAAGAAAGAAACATATGCATCAAGCTCAACCAAACAGAAGTTCAAAATAGCAATAACACATTTAAGAAATTCTTTCACTGGTTCTCTCCTCTCTCCCGCACACTCATCACATACTATTCCCCAACTTCATTTCAACTTAACCAAGAAGATAAGTATTACTATAAGTTATTTTTAGCACTAAGAGAAAAATTAAAATAACAAAATCACAAATACATAAAATCAAGGCAAAAGGAAACTAAACTCTACATAATAATTCTAAAAGATGTTTCTTTTTCTTAACTAGATACACTTAACATAATGTTATTTGAGCTACACATGTAAAGAAAAATGAAAGATCAATCAAATATTATAGATGTACATGCTGAAATATGACTATATGAATAACATGCTAAACATTTATTTATTCCAGTAAAGCACATCAAGCGTATCCATAGAGCTGAAAAAGAGCCATATCCTCATCCATTGAATATAAAAATCTGCATTGCAAAGTTTAAGAAAATACCTGGATTGCAGAAAATAAATACAACAGTGAAAAAATAGAGCTCAGCAGGAAAAAAAAATAGCAGCAAACACAAGCAGAAAACAGCAGCAGTTTCGTTTTTAAACAGCCCGAAAACCTTAGAAGAAACCTAGAACCAACTCTAAAGAAGACTTATACTTTTGTAAAAGTTTGCACTCTAAAATTTACTCACAAAGCTCACCATTTCAGCTTACTAAAGGGTGCTTTAGTTGCTGATTTTTTACTCTTCAAGTTATATTTTTAGGGTGTAAAGACTGCCCAACAAATGTGTGATACCCTCCTCAAGTGAGGAAATAACAGCCCCTTAAATAGGCAAATAAAGTCCCTTTTGGGGACAGATTTTGGTTCACCAAAAATCTGTTCAAAAGATTGACTTTGTGTGCTAAACACTGATCAAGATATGTCCCAAAGATGAAAAGACAACCTGAAAATCTGTTGTGTCAGAAGCAAGGAGAAAAAATATCATTTCAGCCACCCTACTAGTAAAAGTAGGCTACTATTATCCTATTTTGTGATAAAATAAACTAAACTTCAGATTTTAACCATCAACAACAAACTACTTGCTCAACATAAATCAAACTTGAACAACTATGAACTCACAAAGCATAAACGAGACTAAAAACGTAATTGAACTAAGTATTCAAACCAACTTGATGGGAATGAATTCGATTTGTGCAAACTAATTACTAAACAAATAACTAAATTTACAAACTAATGCTCAAAACAGAACGAGCATCGTTAACAATCGGACAACGACTAACAACAACTGAATAATCGACTAACTAAGTGAATGATTTAACTAATACACTAAAGATCATGTTTAAATCAATAATAAATCTAACAAACCACTAAACTAAATGGAGATAACTAATTAAATAAACTTAACTTGAAACTCTAATTAACAAGAAATAACCAAAACAGAAAAATCAAAAATCAGAAACTAATCTACTAATATAAAAAGTCAGAAATTAATTAAAGAGATGATGATTATACCTAACAAGTATGCTTGAACCTGTTCGAGCCACGAGAAGACGCCGGAGATGCTAAAAGGCGACTGCCCAACTCCGAAACACACGTTTCTTTCGGGTAGATGCTAGAACGAAATGAGTTTCAGCATCTCGCCAAAAGAAACGAGTGTCTTTGAGTAGAAAAATAGCTAAGATGGGGGTTCGAGGCATTTTGGCCGTGGTGAGGCAGTGGAGCCGTGGCGGCAGTGAGGAGCGGGCCGGCGGCGACGGAAATTTTGGGGGTGAAATGGGTAGGAAAAGATAGGTCTCATGGAGCTCTATCCATTTATGTATGTGTTGTAGGGTGGTGTTATCGGAGCTTCAAGAATTTGGACCAAAAAGTGGCGGCTAAAGTTTCCTAGATCTAAAATTCAAGGAGTTTGAGGGGGTTTTGAAGGAATTGGTTTGGAGATATGGGAAGAGGAGGTTGTGGAGATTACATGGTGTTAATTTGGAGGTGTTTGGAGGTGGTCCGCCGTCGGTGGGTGATTTCCGGCAGCGGAGAGAAGAGAGAGAAGAGAAGAGAGAGAGAAAGAGAAGAGAGAAAGAGTTATGGGGGAAATTAGGGAATTTTTCAGATTTTTGAGGCTTTAAATATCTCTTGAGAGATCAAATATGGACCATTAGATCAAGGGGTGATCAATGGGTGAGATTTGATCTTGGGTCACTTAATGAAACGACGTAATTTTGAGGCAAAACTACGTCGTTTCAGACCCTTTCAAGGGCAAACCCTTATCTTGCACTTTTGGCCACTTTCTCTTTCAAATTTGGCCCAATTTCTTTCTTAATCCTACTTATTAAACTAAATTTACACAAACAAATAAATTAATTAAGTAACTTAATTAAAATGATTAATTAACTAGACTAATTCACCAATTGAATAGTTAGACAATTTCTAAAATGCACAAATAAAGAAAGAACTATTTTTTGGTATTTTTATGATAGGAAATATGCAATCAGAGACACCAAAATTGGAAAAAATAATTAAAGCAACAAAACACTAATGACTTTAGAAGGTGTTAAAACAATACAAAAATTAGGTATTCACAGCTGCCCCTCTTTGCTCGAGAACATGAAGAGTTTTCGTGCAAAGAAAACTGAATGCCATGACTAATTTTTGCTCACATATCACTCCAATGAAAGCATTTTTTTTAAACTGGTGACCGAACCCTGCTTCTAAGGTTGCCTACATATCCTTGTTTAGAGGAATCAGGTCAGTGTTGTTCTGAAAAAATTTGGTAGCTGGGACTACCGGACACTAGATTTAAGACTGTTGTTGCTGTTACTGTTACTTGCTGCTTACATCAAAAGGAAAAGAGAAAGAACTACATATGTCTACAAACTAAGAGTTACAAAATTCCTAATCTATGTGTCTTGTGGAGTCAAAACTTGATTCTTGACCTGCTCGCTTGTGTTGACCTTATATTGGATCTTGATGCTCTTTGAGGAAAAGATCATGGCTCATTCTCGATTGCTTGCTTTCCGGATCAGAATTCGAGAAAATGGAACTCGAGAAGTTGGGCTGCTCACAAATTATCCATGCTAACTCCAACTATCTTGTGACCGAAAAATTTCTTTATTCTGATGAGAAAGCTGAAACTGCAAGCTTTAATCGTCACTTTTGCTATGCGGCGGGGCCTGCAAAGACATCAAAGACGAACAAAACGAACAAAAATTTTCTACTCCAGTTTAGCATTAGGAAAATTTTGTGAGTTAGATAAAGTTAAAGTATTTAATTTGTTCACATGAAGACAACGAGAGTAGTATAAACTAACTATGTGAGGATGTGCAACCACGTGGGGAAGTAACTTATGTTACCAAAGGAAATGAAATTAGAGGATGATACCCTGTATTACTGAAAGGGAATGTAACCGGGGGTTGGTACCCTGTATTACCGAAAGGAAATGTAACCAGGGGTTGGTACCCTATATTACCGAAATGAGTATAACCAGGGGATGGTACCCTGGATTATCGAAAGGAATATAATCAGGGGTTGGTACCCTGTATTACCGAAAAGAGTATAACCAGGGGTTGGTACCCTGTATTACAGAAAGGAGTATAACCAGGGGTTGGCACCCTGTATTACTGAAATAAGTGTAACCAGGGGTTGGCACCCTGTATTACTAAAAGAACTGTAACCAGGGGTTAGCACCCTGTATTGCTGAGAAGGAATGTAACCAGGGGTTGGTACCCTGTATTACCGAAAGGAGTGTAACCAGGGGTTGGTACCCTGTATTACATAAAAGAGTGTAACCAGGGGTTGACACCCTGTATTATTGAAAGGTGTGTAACTAGGGGTTGGTACCCTGTATTACCGAAAGGAAATGTAACCAGGGGTTGATACCCCATAATACTGAAATGAGTGTATCCAGGGGTTGGTACCCTATATTACCGAAAGGAATGTAACCACGGGTTGGTACCCTGTATTACAGAAATGAGTGTAACCAGGGGTTGGCACCCTGTATTACTGAAAGGAGTGTAACCAGAGGCTGGCACCCTGTATTACTGAAAGAAGTGTAACCAGGGGTTGGAACCCTGTATTACTGAGAAGGAATGTAACGAAGGGTTGGTACCCTGTATTACTGAAAGAAGTGTAATCAGGGGTTGGCACCCTGTATTACTGAGAAGGAATGTAACCAGTGGTTGGTACCCTGTATTACCGAAAGGAGTGTAACCAAGGGACTAGGAGTTGGTACCCTGTATTACATAAAAGAGTGTAACCAGGGGTTGGTACCCAGTATTACTGAAAGGTGGGTAACCAGGGGTTGGTACCTTGTATTACCAAAAGGAAATGTAACCAGGGGTTGGTACCCTAGATTACTGATATGTGTGTAACTAGGGGTTGGTACCCTGTATTACCGAAAGGAGTGTAACTAGGGGTTGGTACCCTGCATTACCAAAAGGAGTGTAACCACGGGTTGGTACCCTGTATTACATAAAGGAGTGTAACCAGGGGTTAGCACCCTGTATTACTGAAAGGTGTGTAACCAGGGGTTGGTACCCTGTATTACCGAAAGGAAATGTAACCAGGGCTTGGAACCTTATATTACCGAAATGTGTGTAACCAAGGGTTGGTACCCTATATTACCGAAAGGAGTGTAACCAGGGGTTGGTACCCTGTTTTACAGAAATGAGTGTAACCAGGGTTTGGTACCCTGTATTACTGAAAGGAGTGTAACCAGAGTCTGACACCCTGTATTACTGAAAAGGAATATAACTAGGGGTTGGTACCCTATATTACTGAAAGAAGTGTAACCAGGGGTTGGCACCTTGTATTACTGAGAAGGAATGTAAGCAGGGGTTGGTACCCTGTATTACCAAAAGGAGTGTAACCATGGGTTGGTACCCTTTATTACATAAATGAGTGTAACCAGGGGTTGGCACCCTGTATTACTGAGAAGGAATATAACCAGGGGTTGGCACCCTGTATTATTGAGAAGGAATGTAACCAGGGGTTGGTACCCTTTATTACTGAAATGAGTGTAATCAAGGGTTGGTACCCTGTATTACATAAATGAGTGTAACCGGGGGCTGGCACCCTGTATTACTGAAAGGATGTTGAATCTCTTAGGCGAAAAGGTTCTACCTAGGTTAAACTACGAAAAGCAAATCTGGGCGAAGAGTACTTCTACCTGGAAACATGAGCTGGAACCCCCTAGGTGAAAAAGTTCTACCTGGGTTAAGCTACGTATAATAGCCTGAGCGAAGATTACTTCTACCCAAAAATATGAGCTGGTTCCCCTAGGCGAAATGGTTCTACTTGAGTTAAGCTACTATAAAACATCTGAGCGAAGAGTACTTCTACCCAGAACTATGAGCTGAATCCCCCTAGGCAAAAAGGTTCTACCTGGGTTAAGCTACGAAAAACAAGCATGGGCGAAAAGTACTTCTACCCGAAAATATGAGCTGAATCCCTCTAGGCGAAAAGATTCTACCTGGGTTAAGCTACGTGAAACATCCTGAGCGAAGGGTACTTCTACCTGGAACTATGAGCTGGATACCCCTAGGTGAAAAGGTTCTACCTGGGTTAAACTACGAAAAACAACCTGAGCGAAGAGTACTTCTACCCGGAACTATGAGCTGGATCCCCCTAGGCGAAAAGGTTCTACCTGGGTTAAGCTACGAAAAACAAGCCTGGGCGAAGAGTACTTCTACCCGGAACTATGAGCTGGATCCCCCTAGGCAAAAAGGTTCTACCTGGTTTAAGCTACGAAAATGGGAGTGGGCGAAGAGTACTTCTACCCGGAACTGTGAGCTAGATCCCTCTAGGCGAAAAGGTTCTACCTGGGTTAAGCTACAAAAAATAACCTGAGCGAAGAGTACTTCTACCCGGAACTATGTGCTGGATCCCCCTAGGCGAAAAAGTTCTACCTGGGTTAAGCGATGAAAAGCAAGCCTGGGCAAAGAGTACATCTATCCAGAAATATAAGCTAGATCCCCATAGGCGAAAAGGTTCTACCTGGGTTAAGCTACGAAAAGCAACTTGAGCGAATAGTACTTCTACCCGGAACTATGAGCTGGATCCCCCTAGGCGAAAAGGTTCTACCTAGGTTAAGCTATGAAAAGCAAGCCTGGGCGAAGAGTACTTCTACCCGGAAATATGAGCTGGATCCTCCTAGGCGAAAAGGTTCTACCTGGGTTAAGCTACGTAAAACAACCTGAGCGAAGAGTACTTCTACCCGGAACTATGAGTTGGATCCCCTAGGCGAAAAGGTTCTACCTGGGTTAAGCTAGGTAAAACATCCTGAACGAAGAGTACTTCTACCCGGAACTATGAGCTAGATCCCCCTAGGCGAAATGGTTCTACCTGAGTTAAGCTATGTAAAACATCTTGAGCGAAGAGTACTTGTACCAGGAACTATGAGCTGGATCCCCGTAGGCGAAGGGGTTTCAGCTCATAGTTCCGGGTAGAAGTACTCTTCGCTCAGGCTATTTTTTATAGCTTAACCGAGGTAGAACCTTTTCGCCTAAGGGGATTCAGCTCATATTTTCGGGTAGAAGTAATCTTCGCTCAGGCTGTTATACGTAGCTTAACCCAGGTAGAACTTTTTCGCCTAGGGGGTTCCAGCTCATGTTTTCGGGTAGAAGTACTCTTCGCCCAGGTTTGCTTTTCGTAGTTTAACCTAGGTAGAACCTTTTCGCCCAAGAGATTCAATATCCTTTCAGTAATACAGGGTGCCATCCCCCGGTTACACTCCTTTCTGTAATACAGGGTACCAGCCCCTGGTTACGCTCCTTTCAGTAATACAGGGTGCCAGCCCCTGGTTGCACTCCTTTCAATAATACAGGGTACTAACCCCAAGTTACACACCTTTCAATAATATAGGGTGTCAACCCCTGGTTACACTCCTTTATGTAATACATGGTACCAACCTCTGGTTATATTCCTTTCGGTAATACAGGGTCCCAACCCCTGGTTACATTCCTTCTCAGGAATAGAGGGTGCCAACCCATGGTTACACTTCTTTCAGTAATATAGGGTGCCAGCCCCTGGTTACACTCCTTTTAGTAATACATGGTGCCAACCCCTGGTTACACTCATTTATGTAATACATGGTACCAACCCCTGGTTACATTCCTTTCGGTAATATAGAGTACCAACCCCTGGTTACACTCATTTCAGTAATATAGGGTACCAACCCCTAGTTACATTTTCTTTTGGTAATACAGGATACCAACCCCTGGTTACACACCTTTCAATAATACAGGGTGTTAACCCCTGGTTACACTCTTTTATGTAATACAGGGTACCAACCCCTGATTACACTCCTTTCGGTAATACAGGGTACCAACCCCTGGTTACATTCCTTCTCAATAATACAGGGTGCCAACCCCTGGTTACACTTCTTTCAGTAATACAGGGTACCAACCCCTGGTTACATTCCTTCTCAGTAATACAGGGTGCCAACCCCTGGTTACATTTCCTCAGTAATACAGGGTGCCAACCCCTAATTACACTTCTTTCAGTAATACAGGGTGCCAGCCCCTGGTTACACTCATTTCAGTAATACAGGGTGCCAATCCCTGGTTACACTAATTTCTGTAATACAGGGTACCAACCCCTAGTTACACTCCTTTCGGTAATACAGGGTACCAACCCTTGATTACAATCATTTCGGTAATATAGGGTACCAACCCCTGGTTATATTTCCTTTCGGTAATACAAGGTACCAACCCCCGGTTACATTCCCTTTCAATAATACAGGGTACCAACCACTAGTTACATTCCTTCTCAGTAATACAGGGTGCCAACCCCTGGTTACACTTCTTTCAGTAATACAGGGTACCAACCCCTGGTTACATTCCTTCTCAGTAATACAGGGTGCCAACCCCTGATTACACTTCTTTCAGTAATACATGTTGCTAGCCTTTGTTACACTCCTTTAAGTAATACAGGGTACCAACCCCCGGTTATACTCCTTTTAGTAATACAGTGTGCCAACCCCTGATTACATTCTTTTCGGTAATACAGGGTACCAACCCCTGGTTACATTCCTTCTCAGCAATACAGGGTGCCAACCCCTGGTTACACTTCTTTTAGTAATACAGGGTGCCAACCCCTGGTTACACTCATTTCAGTAATACAGGGTGCCAACCCCTGGTTACACTCCTTTCTGTAATATAGGGTACCAACCCCTGGTTACACTCCTTTCGGTAATATAGGTTATCAACCCTTGGTTACATTCCTTTCGGTAATACAAGGTACCAACCTCTGGTTATACTCATTTCGGTAATATAGGGTACCAACCCCTGGTTACATTTTCTTTCGGTAATACATGGTACCAACCCCCGGTTACATTCCCTTTTAGTAATACAGTGTACCATCCTCTAATTTTATTTCCTTTGGTAACATAAGTTACTTCCCCTCGTGGTTGCATATCCTCACATAGTTAGTTTATACTACTCCCATTGTCTTCATTTCAACAAATTCGATACTTTAGCTTTCTCTAACTCACAAAACTTTCCTAGTGCCAAACTGGGGCAGAAAAATTTTGTTCGTTTTGTTCGTCTTTGATGGCTTTGCAGGCCCCGCCGCATAGCAAAAGTGATGATTAAAGCTTGCAGTTTTAGCTTTCTCATCAGAATAAAGAAGGTTTTTGGTCACAAGATAGTTGGAGTTAGCATGGATAATGTGTCAGCAACCCAGCTTTTCGAGTTTTATTTTTTCTAATTCTGATCCGGAAAGCAAGCAATCGAGAATGAGCCATGATCTTTTCCTCAAAGAGCATCAAAATTCAATCTAAGGTCAACACAAGTGAGCAGGTCAAGAATCAAGATTTGAGTCCACAAGACACATAGATTAGGAATTTTGTAGCTCTTAGTTTGCAAACATATGTAGTTCTTTCTCTTTTCCTTTTGATGTAAGCAGCAAGTAACAGTAACAGCAACAACAACATCAACAATAGTCTTAAATCTAGTGTCTGGTAGTCCCAGCTACCAAATTTTTCCAGAACTACACTGACCTGATTCCTCTAAACAAAGATATGTAGGCAACCTCGAAAGCAGGGTTCGTTCACCTTTTAAAAAAGAATGCTTTCATTAGAGTAATATATGAGCAAAAATTAGCCATGGCATTCACTTTTCTTTGCACGAAAACTCTTCATGTTCTCGAGCAAAGAGGGACAACTGTGGATACCTAATTTTTTTATTGTTTTAACACCTCCTAAAGTCATTAGTGTTTTGTTACTTTAATTATTTTTCCCAATTTTTGTGTCTCTGATTGCATATTTCCTATCATAAAAATACCAAAAAATAATTCTTTCTTTATTTGTGTATTTTAGGAATTAACTAACTATTCAGTTGGTGAATTAATCTAGTTAATTGATCATTTGAATAAGTTACTTAATTAATTTATTTATTTGTATAAATTTAGTTTATTAAGTAGGGTTAAGAAAGAAATTGGGCCAAATTTGAAAGAGAAAGTGACCAAAAGTGCAAGATAAGGGGCTGCCCTTGAAAGGGTCTGAAACGACGTAGTTTTGACTCAAAACTACGTCGTTTCATTAAGTGACCCAAGATCAAATCTCACCCATTGATCACCCCTTAATCTAATGGTCCATATTTGATCTCTCAAGAGGTATTTAAAGCCTCAAAAATCTGAAAAATTCCCTCATTTCCCCCATAACTCTTTCTCTTCTCTCTCTCTCTCTCTCTATCTCTTCTCTTCTCTCTCTTCTCTCCGCCGCCGCCGGAAATCACCCACCGGCGGCGGACCACCTCCAAACACCTCCAAATTAACACCATGTAATCTGCACAACCTCCTCTTCCCATATCTCCATATCAATTCCTTCAAAACCCCCTCAAACTCCTTGAATTTTAGATCTAGGAAACTTTAGCCGCCGCTTTTTGGTCCAAATTCTTGATGTTCCGGCCAACACCACCCTACAACATATACATAAATGGATAGAGCTCCACGAGACCTATCATTTCCTACCTATTTCACCCCCAAAATCCTCGTCGTCGCCGGCCCCGCTCCTTACTGCCGCCGCGGCTCCACTGCCTCACTACCGCCAAAATATCCCGAACCCCCATCTTTGCTATTTTTCGACTCAAAGACACTCGTTTCTTTTGGTGAGATGCTGAAACTCATTTCGTTCTAGCATCTACCCGAAAGAAATGTGTGTTTCGGAGTCGGGCAAGCGCATTTTAGCATCTCCGGTGTCTTCTCGTGGCTCGAACAGCTTCAAGCATACTTGTTAGGTATAATCGTCATCTCTTTAATTAATTTCTGATTTTTTATATTAGTAGATTAGTTTCTAATTTTTGATTTTTCTTTTTTGGTTGTTTCTTGTTAATTAGAGTTTCAAGTTAGGTTTATTTAATTAGTTATCTCTATTTAGTTTAGTGGTTTGTTAGATTTGTTATTGATTTAAACATGATCTTTAGCGTATTAGTTAAATCATTCACTTAGTTAGTCGATTATTTAGTTGTTGTTAGTCGTTGTCCGATTGTTAACGATGCTCGTTCTGTTTTGAACATTAGTTTGTGAATTTAGTTGTTTGTTTAGTAATTAGTTTGCACAAATCGAATTCAGTCTCATCAAGTTGGTTTGAATACTTAGTTCAATTATGTTTTTAGTCTCGTTTATGCTTTGTCAGTTCATAGTTGTTCAAGTTTGATTTGTGTTGAGCAAGTAGTTTGTTGTTGATGGTTAAAATCTAAAGTTTAGTTTATTTTATCACAAAATAGGGTAATAGTAGCCTACTTTTACTAGTAGGGTAGCTGAAATGATATATTTTCTCCTTACTTCTGACACAGCAGATTTTCAGGCTGTCCTTTCATCTTTGGGACAAATCTTGAACGGTGTTTAGCACACAAAGTCAGTCTTTTGGACAGATTTTTGGTGAACCAAAATCTGTCCCAATAAAAGGACTTTATTTGCCTATTTAAGGGGCTGCTATTTCCTCACTTGAGGAGAGTATCACACATTTGTTGGACAGTCTTTACACCCTAAAAATGCAACTTGGAGAGTAAAAAATCAGCAACTAAAGCACCCTTTAGTAAGCTGAAATGGTGAGCTTTGTGAGTAAATTTTAGAGTACAAACTTTTAGAAAAGTATAAGTCTTCTTTAGAGCTGGTTCTGGGTTTCTTCTAAGGTTTTCGGGCTGTTTAAAAACGAAACTGCTGCTGTTTTTTGTTTTCCTGCTGAGCTCTATTTTTTCACTGCTGTATTTATTTTCTGCAATCCAGGTATTTTCTTAAACTTTGCAATGCAGATTTTTATATTCAATGGATGAGGATATGTCTCTTTTTCAGCTCTATGGATACGCTTGATGTGCTTTACTGGAATAAATGAATGTTTATCATGTTATTCATATAGTCATATTTTAGCATGTACATCTATAATATTTGGTTGATCTTCCATTTTTCTTTACATGTGTAGCTCAAATAACATTATGTTAAGTGTATCTAGTTAAGGAAAAGAAACATCTTTTAGAATTATTATGTAGAGTTTAGTTTCCTTTTGTCTTGGTTTTATGTATTTGTGGTTTTGTTATTTTAATTTTTCTCTTAGTGCTAAAAATAACTGATAGTAATACTTCTCTTCTTGGTTAAGTTGAAATGAAGTTGGGGAATAGTATGTGATGAGTGTGCGGGAGAGAGGAGAGAACCAGTGAAAGAATTTCTTAAATGTATTATTGCTATTTTGAACTTCTGTTTGGTTGAGCTTGATGCATATGTTTGTTTCTCAGTTATATGTCTAGAAGTCCATGTTCATTAATGCATTATTTTTAGCTACATGTCTTAGTTGGGTTTACATTAATTTTAAGAATATTTTAGGCCACTATCACCTTTAGTTTAAATTTGCTGGCCATTTTTTTAACATCAAGGCTACTGGAAAATTTGAATTTGTCAAGTTTAAAGTAGTAAACAAGTTTTGACTCAGTTTTTTAAACACTAGGTTTATTTATTAAATAAATAATTTTAACAAATGAATTAATTTAAACGCTAGGCAATTAGTAGGCGTATTTTTAACTTTATGGAATCGCTTGCGTAACGTGAAGTTTAACATTCAATAAATTAGTTCAATAACCTCACACCATAACCATTAGTTTTAGTTAATTCTTTGCTAAAATCGTTGGTTCGCTTGCGTAGCGCGATAATTAACTTTTAATAAATTTTAAAAAAAAAATTAATTTTCTCAAATGTAATAATTTTCCCAAAAGTCATAGTGTGCTAATAATCCTTGTCATGACTACATATTCGCTTGCGTAGTGTGGTTACGATATCTTGTTATTCTTTATCAATTCTAATAAAGCAAGTATTAAAAGCGGATAGGTAAAACATGAAAATCATATAAATTACAGTTTGTCCAAAATTAATTCAAGCTAAGTTTTAAGTCAATAAAGCGACCGTGCTAGAACCACGAGACTCGGGGAATGCCTTACACCTTCTCTCCGATCAACAGAATTTCTTACCTGAACTTTATTTTCGCAGACCAATAATAATAGAGTTAAACCTTCCTTTGACTAGGGATTCAAATAAAAGATGACTTGGAACACCAAAAAAAAAAATCAATTCCAAGTGACGACTCTGAACAATAAAATAATCCCTACTCAAGTTTGTCACTTTAATTGAAAAAACTCTTTAACCCACAATCAACACACATAATTTTTTTGGGGTAGAAAAAGGGTGTGACAAACCTGCTTTCAGAAAGTCCAAAATGACTAATAATAAAATAGTTTTAAATTAACAAATGTCCCATGGCAGATTCATCGACTAAACTTGATTCCGACATCTTGGAACTCTTTAAACATGCTTATTCTAATTAGTGTTTAGAATGCATGTAAGAGATTAGATTCTAATTGCAGATCAAATCATGATTACCCTTTTCTTAAACAAATCAAGGTATGTGAGTCTCAAGGGGATATGCATGTCCCCTCTTGAACCCACAATTATATGATTTTCTTGCAGTGTTTAATTAATTTGGCCTAACTTTTAAAAAAGATTTCCCTCCTTCCTTCCTCTAGCTTTTAATCAGTAAATTTGATTAGTAAAATTCTCCCTTTTGACCAATACTGCATTATGAATAATTGCTTTTTAATTGTTCACCCATTTATTACAATTTGGATTAAGTTTGACTAATCGCAGTTAGCCAAAGGTTCAAAAGATAAATAGGAAAAAGTTAAGTGGGAAGGGCCATGTCTCTTCATTTGCGCATGTAGGGTTGTCACACTTAAAAATGCAAATTCTTCCCAAAATTCCAGAAAATTGCCAATTTGGTCACTTTTATGTGTAAAAAAAATAACTTTTAAGAGGAATTAAGAAGAAGAAAACAAAAATAGTTCGCTTTTCATAACAATTTTCACATTGTACCTACATTGTGTACTTGTATCCAAACTAACGCAGGGGAATAGATAAAGAATATCTAGGACGCGAGACAACTTGTATGGAATTTGGATTAATTTCTATATGAAGGAAATATAAGCTTAGTTTCACATCCCATTATTTTTTATTTTAAAAAAGAGATAAAACAAAAATGATGTCTACATGATTTTTTTAAAAATAAACATTCTGCGAACAAATGGTATTAGGAGTAGCTAGCAATAGTAGGACTTAAATAGTTACCAGTACATTGGACTTGAGTTATACAATTCTACCTCTCTATAACAGCATCCCTATATAACAGACATTTATCATAAAAGCCAAGTTTTCTCGGAATCGATCTTTTGTATTATGTTATAATACATGTCATCTATAACAACACTTCACTATAGCATCTAAAAAATATGAGAACAAACGCGATTATTATAAAGAGATTTGACCGTATTTAGAAATCATGCTTGGTGTTAGGATTTTCTTAGCTTATTTTTGCTATTTACTCCTAAGAAAACGCAAAATAATTCCAGCTTAAATAATTATATTAAAATATTCTGCTAAAAATAACTTCATAAATTTATCAGGGAAATTGTTATTCTTAGCAATTCAAGGCTAGCAATTTAAATAGTTATAATTATTCTTAGCAATTTAACTTCATATACTTCTCAAGATATTTTTGGTGGATGCAATCACTCACCGAAACAAAATGAATGATTAAGGTTTTTGAGACTTGGAAATCCCAAATGGGCACAATCATCATAACATTGTTATTCTAATAAAGGAACATTTAGCTATAATTTGGACACAAATGTAACTCATTATGAGTACAATGTATGAGCAAGGCAGTACATATGTACGTTCTTGTACAATTTCGCATGCAATCTTTTTAATAAATACCGACAATATTTATCATAGTGCCCGCAGGGTAAAAATTATTCGCACAAAATATTTTCATCATACCAATAGATGTATAACATGTGTTTCTAAATAAATTTATTTTACTTGACAAGTGGGGTTTGGGGAAGATAATGTTGTCACGACCCAGAATTCCCACCTTCGGGACTGTGATGGCGCCTAACATTTCACTCGTTACGCAAGCCAACGTTAGAGTAATGTTTTTGCCAATTTTTAAACACTTTGAACAAATTTAACAAATTAAACAGAAATGAAACTAAAATAAATACGAAATAGCATAATAACCCAATTATTTAAGTACAACCCGGATGTGGAGTCACAAGTACACGAGCTTCTAGAAGTTCTACAAATTGAGTATGAAATAAATACAACTGACTCGAATGAAATCTACAATAAATTAGGAAAGAGGAAGGGGACTTCAAGATCTGCGGACGCCAGCAAATCTACCTCGAGTCTCCAAATAAGCTAATCTAAGCTGATGCACCTCACGGACGGCTGAGACCAATATCAAAATCTGTACAGGAAGTGCAGAGTATAGTATGAGTACATCCGACCCCAATGTACTCCGAAAGTGTCGAGCCTAACCTCGACGAGGTAGTGACAAGACTATGACAGGACAGCCACATAATTAAACTTGTACAAACGAAGATATACGTGCAACATGGCAACAAATGAAGATTAAACACGTACTAGTGGGAGGGGGCATGCGAAGGGAAACAAGATACGATAGCTATAACGGGAATGTCAACATAAGACAGTCAAGTAAATCACCAACCAATGAAAACAGATAACATAATGAATAAAGACTATACGATATCACTCATCGTGCTTTTACTCTCAACCTCACCATGAAACAATAATAATGGCACAACATCACCCTTCATGCTTTTACTCTCAATCTCTCCATAAAATGATAAATACGGCACGACATCACCCTTCGTGCTTTTACTCTCAATTTCGTCATGAAACGATAAATACGGCACGACATCACCCTTCGTGCTTTAACTCTCTTACTCACTATGTATTAATTAATAAATAAAATAATAATCGGCACGGCATCACCCTTCGTGCTTTAACACTCTCCCTTACATTGTAGCAATGAATATATAATATTTGGGAGGTAGAATAAGCAAGAGAAAACCTTATGTCAATAAGCCTTAGGAACTACCTACAAATGAAAGAGGTTCAATTTAGGTCATTATTGAAAAAGTCAACAAAAGTTAACCCCGGACCTGCTTGATCCAAACTCGAAATTCGGACCAAAACCCGATTACCCATTCACTCCCGAGCCCGGTTATGTACTTTGCTTCGAAATCCGACCTCAATTTGAGGTCTAAATTCCAATTTTACACAAATCCCTAATCCTACCAAAATCTCCAATTTCTACAATGAAAATCCTAGATTTAAGATTGAAATCTTATGAAATGTAATGCGTAATTGAAACAAAGTAGGTTAGAGTTAGTTACGAATAAATTGGGGGAAAAGAGTTCTTGGAAAAATCGCCTTTAAGGTTTTTAAGGTTGAGAATTTGTAAGAATGAGCTAAAATTCCGTTTTTCCCTTCTTAAGTCCAGGCGCAGATATCGCAATTACGACCCGGGGTTCGCAAATGCAAACCCCACAAATGCGAGAAATCATTTGCAATTGTGAAGGTCCCACGTCTCTGCTACCATCGCAAATGCGATGGTTTTGTTCGCAATTGCGAACATGGGACTTCCGCAATTGTAACCCTTTGATCGCAATTGCCAACCACTCCCAACCCCAGGTAATACTTCGCATATGCGAATAATTTATTTACAAATGCGAACCTGACAGGAACCTTAACAGTTAGCAAATGCGAACATGGACCTCACAATTGCGAGATCAGAGGCTGCACCAGAACCAGACTTTACCAGCAACGCTTCTAAGTCCAAAAATCACTCTACAGCATATCCGAAATTCTCCCGAGCCCTATGGGCTTCAAACAAAACATGCACACAAGTCGAAAAATATCATACGAACTCGCTCACGCGATCAAAGCACCAAAATAACACCTAAAACTACGAATGAGACACCAAATTAAATGAAATTGTCAATGAAACTTAATAATTTCTATTTTAACAATCGGACATCCGAATCATGTCAATTCAACTCTGTTTGCCCCAAACTTTGTAAACAAGGCACAAATATAGTAATGAACAGATACCAAGCTCCGGAACCAAAATCCGGACCCGGTAGAAACAAAGTCAAACTTTGGTCAAATTCATAAATTCTTTAAACCTTTACATTTCAAATTTTCAACGAATTGCGATAACTCGAGCTAGGGACCTCCGAATTCGATTTCGGACATATGCCCAAGTCCCAAATCATCACATGGACCCACTGGGACCGTCAAAATACGAATCCAGGTCTGTTTGCTCAAAACGTTGACTGAAGTCAACTCAAATAGATTTTTAAGGCATGGATTCACATTTTAATATATTTTTCACATAAGAGCCTTCCGGAAAAAGACTCGAACTATGCACGCAAATAGAGAAAGGCTAAAAAGAGCTATTTGAGATCTCAGAACACAGAATTAAGAGTTAAAACTCTAGATGACCTATCAGGTCATCACATTCTCTACCTCTAAAATAAACGTTCGTCGAACGGACGTAGAAAAGTACCTAGACTGGTGAAAAGGTGTGGATATCTACTCCGTATGTCCGACTCGAACTCCCAAGTGGCTGCCTCGATCGGCTAACCTCTGCACTACACTCGGACTGAAGGATAACTCTTAGACCTCAATTATCAAACATGCCGGGCAAGAATAGCCATCGGCTCCTCCTTATAAGCCAAATCCTTGTCCAATTGGACTGAGCTGAAATCTAACATATGGGACGAATCACCGTGATACTTCCGGAGCATAGACACATGGAACACCAGATGGACTGTTATTAAACTAGGTGGCAATGCGAGCCTGTAAGCCACCTCACCCACTATCTCAAGAATCTCGAAGGGTCCGATGTACCTAGGGCTCAACTTGCCCTTCTTCCCAAACCTCATCACACCCTTCATGCGTGAAACCCAGAGCAATACCCTCTCTCCGACCATGAATGCAACATCATGAACTCGATGGTCAGTATAACTCTTCTACCTAGGCTGAGCTATGCGAAGTTGATCCTGAATAATCTTGACCTTATCCAAGACATCCTGTACCAAATCTGTACCCAGCAACCGAGCCTCTCCCTCGGCTCGAACCATCTAACTGGCGATCGGCACCGCCTCCCATATAATGCCTCATAGGGAGCCATCTGAATACTCGACTGGTAGCTGTTGTTGTAGGCAAACTCCGAAAGTGGCAAGGACTGATCCTAAGAACCCCCGAAATCCATAACACAGGCGCGAAGCATATCCTCCAATATATGAATAGTGCGCTCGGACTGTCCGTCCGTCTGTGGATGAAATGTTGTGCTCAACTCAACTTACGTGCCCAACTCATGTTGTACTTCCCTCCAGAAGTGCGAGTTAAACTGCATACCTTAATAAAAAATGATAGACACGGCCACACCGTTAAGACGGACGATCTCGCGGATGTAGACCTGAGCCAATCACTCTGAAGAAGAGGTAACTGCCACATGAATAAAATGCGCTGACTTGGTCAGCCTGTCCACAATGACCCATACCGCGTTGAACTTTCTCTGAGTCCATGGGAGTCCAACAACAAAATCCATAGTGATACGCTCCTACTTCCACTCGGGAATCTCTAACTTCTGAAGCAAACCACCAAGTCTCTGATACTCGTACTTAACTTGCTGACAATTTAGACACCGACATACATATGCAACTATATGTTTATTCATCCTTCTCCACCAATAATGCTGCTGTAAGTTCTAATACATCTTGGTGGCACCCAGATGAATAGAATATCGGGAACTGTGGGCCTCCCCAAGAATCAACTCACGAAGCCCATCCACATTGGGCACACAAATACGACCATGCATTCTCAAAACCCCATCATCTAGAAATAGTAACCTGCTTGGTACCACCGTGCTGCATTGTATCCCTGAGGACAAGCAAATGAGTGTCATCATAATGCCGCTCTCTGATGCGCTCATACAAGGTAGACCGAGCGACTGTACAAGCTAAAACACAACTGGGCTCTGAAACGTCCAACTTTACGAACTGATTGGTCAAAGCCTGAACATCTGCAGCAAGCGGCCTCTCACCAACTAGAATATACGCAAGGCTATCCATACTCACTGCCTTTCTACTCAAAGCATCGACCATCACATGGACCTTTCCGGGATGATAAAAAATGGTGATATCATAATCGTTCAACAACTCCAACTACCTTATCTGCCTCAAATTAAGATCCCTTTGTTTGAACAAATATTGTAGACTCTGATGATCCGTGAATATCTCGCACGACAAGTCGTAAAGATAATGCCTCCAAATCTTCAGCGCATGAACAGTGGATGCCAACTCTAAGTCATGAACATGGTAATTTTTCTCATGAACCCTCAGCTTCCGTGGTGCATATGCAATCACCCTGCCATCCTGCATCAATACTGCAGTAAGCCCAACACGAGATACGTCACAATACACCGTGTAAGATCCTAAACCTGTGGGCAGTACCAATACTAGCGTCGTAGTCAAAGCAGTCTTGAGCTTCTGAAATCTCAACTCACACTCGTCTAACTATCTGAACGGGGCACCATTCTGGGTCAACCGGGTCAATAGGGCTGCTATAGATGAAAACACTTCCACGAACCGGTGGTAGTACCCCGCCAAACCCAGGAAACTCCGGATCCCTGTAGCTGAAGTGGGTCTAGGCTAGTTCTAAACTAACTCAACCTTCTTAGGATCCACCTTTATGCCCTCTTCCAATACGATGTGCCCCAAAAAGGCGACTGAGTCTAACTAATACTCACACTTTGAAAACTTGGCATACAACTGGCTGTCTCTCAGAGTCTGAAGTACAATCCGAAGATGCCGCTCGTGCTCCTCTCGACTGCGGGAGTAGATCAAGATGTCATCAATAAATACAATCACGAAGGAATCCAAGTAGGGATTGAACACCCGGTTCATCAAATCCATAAATGTTACTGGGCATTTGTCAACCAGAATGACATCACTAGAAACTCATAATTCTCATACCGTGTTCGAAAATCTGTCTTAGGGATATCGGATGCCCTGATCTTCAACTGATGGTAGCCAGATCTCAAATAAATATTCAAAAACTCACTTGGCACCCTAAAGCTGATCAAATAAGTCATCAATCCTCGACAATGGATATTTGTTCTTGATGGTGACTTTGTTCAACTACTGATAATCTATGCACATCCTCATCGATCCATCTTTCTTTTTCACGAACTACACAGGTACACCCCATGGTGAGACACTAGGTCTAATGAAGCCCTTATCAAGCAAATCTTGTAACTGCTCCTTCAATTCTTTAAACTCTGGCGGGGCCATAAGGTATGGCGGAATAGAAACGGGTTGAGTGCCTAGAGCCAAATCAATATAGAAGTCAATATCTTTGTCGGGTGGCATCTACGGCAGATCTGCAGGAAACACCTCTGGGAACTCATGAACAACTGGTACTGAATCCATGGAAGGAACCACCGCACTAAAATCGCGTACATAAGCCACATAAGCTAGACACCCCTTCTCGACCATACGTCGAGACTTTACATAAGAGATAAATCTACTGGTAGAATATCCAGGAGTCCCCCTCCACTCTAATCGAGGCAACCCTGGCAAGGCTAAGGTCACCGTCTTGGTGTGGCAATCCAATATAGCATGATAAGGTGACAGCCAATCCATACCCAAGATGACATCAAAATCTACCATATCAAGAAGTAGAAGATCTATGCTAGTCTCAAGACTCCCAATAGTAACCACACACTAACGATAGACATGCTTTACAATAATAGAATCTCCCAGAGGTGTGGACACATACACAGGAGCACTCAAAGAATCACGAGGCACAACCAGATATGAAGCAAAATAGGATGACACGTAGGAATAAGTAGAGCCCGGATCAAATAGCACTGAAGCATCTCTATGGCAAACTGGAACAATACCTGTGATGACAGCATCGGATGACTCAGCCTCAGGCCTAGCCGGGAAATCATAACACCGGTACTGGGCCCCACTGCTCTGAACCATGTCTTTGGGACGACCTCTAACTGGCTGACCTCCACCTCTAATGGCCTGACCTCTACCTATAACAACCTGACCTCCACCTCTGGCTGACTGACCTCTGCCTCTAGATGGCTAAGTGGGCGGTGAAGCAACCGGTGCCAGAACCATGGCACGAGAACCCTGCTGTTGTATGCTGCCCGGTGCCTAGGGGAAAATCTAGCAATGTGTCTTGGATCATCATAAGTATAACATGACCTCGGCTGCTATGACTTCTGACCCAGGAACTGACCTTGTCGACCTGGGTAACCACCCTGTGGAGTGGAGGTGCACTAATAGGAGTTGGTGGTGCACTGTAGGCTAGATGGTCGGGATGAGACATATGAGGGCCGCGACTACCTGAAGCACTGTGAGAAGCCTGGAGAACTGACTGAAATGGCCTGGGAGGATGGCCTCTACCAAAAGTACCCCTGCCTCCAGACGAGGCACCACTGAACCCACCGAAATGACGAGGCCTCTTATCAGACCCCTGCCCCTTCTCCTTTGCAAGCACCAATTCGATTCGCCTAGTAACATTTGCAGCCGCCTCAAAGGAAATCTCTCCCCCAGTCTCCTTGGCCATCTATAGCCTGGTAGGGTGAGTGAGTCCATCAATAAATCTCCTCACTCTCTCTGTCACTCAATAGGAAGCAATATAAGGGCATGACGAGGTAGATCCACAAAACGAGTCTCGTACTGAGTAACAGTCATACTTCCCTGTTGGAGATGTTCACACTGCCTGCGGTAATCCTCTTTCAGTATGATAGGGAGGAACTTCTCTAGAAATAGCTGAGAGAACTGGTCCCAAGTAAGTGCAGGCGACCCAGCTGGTCTGGTCAACAAATAATCTCTCCACCACCTCTTGGCAGAACCTGTCATCTGAAACACAACAAAATTGAGCCCATTAGTCTCAACTATACCCATGTTTTGTAGCACCTCATGGTTCGGTCAAGATAATCCTGTGGGTACTCAGAAGGTGCACCACTGGAGTGAACTAGAAAAAGCTTTGTAAACTTGTTCAATCTCAATAAACCCTCAGAAGACATGGCGGGCCTATCATCGGCCTGTGTCGCAATAACTGGATGAGCCATCTGCTCCGGAGCGTGAGTGGTGGGAATATGTGCTCCTCCCCTGCATGAGAGACGGTTGGTGCTACCAGAAATGTACCAGCTTGGGTCACACTCTCTATAAGGCCCACCAAACGGACTAGAGCGTCCTGAAGTACTGGAGTGGCGATGAACCCCTCCGAGACCTGATCCTATCCAACAGGTACATTCTGAGCTCGAACCTTCTCATGAAAATCCACCCGAGGCTCTACTGTTGGTGCTGCTGCTCGAGCTATAGGCTGAGCTCTGCCTCGGCCTCTGGCGTGAACTCGGCCTCGACCTCTGACCCTTGTAGGAGCTGCCACTGGGGGCTCCGGCTGCTGTCCAGCTGAAGATGCAGTACGTGTCCTCGCCATCTGCGAGAGAGCAAGAATCGAAGAGTTTAATCATCAATGATAGAATAAAATCGCACGACAGAGAAGAGTAGAAGTGAAAGTGTTCCTAAACTTTATAGCCTCTAGAAGATAAGTACAGACGTCTCTGTACCGATCCTCCAAATTCTACTAAGCCTTCTCGTGACTCGTGAGACCTAGGCAACCTAGTGCTCTGATACCAACTTGTCACGATACGGAATTTCTATGTTCGGGACCTTGATGACGCCTAACATTTCACTCGCCAAGCAAGCCAACGTTTGAGTAATTCTTTTGCCAATTTTTAAACACTTCGAACAAATTTAACCAATTAAAAAGAAATGAAACTAAAACAAATAAGAAATAGCATAATAACCTAATTATCTAAGTACAACCCGGATTCTGGAGTCACAAGCACACGAGCTTCAAGAGGTTCTACAAATAGAGTCTAAAATTAATACAGCTGTCTCGAATGAAATAAACAATAAATAAGGAAAGAGGAAGGGGACTTCAAGGTTTGCGGACGCCAACAGATCTACCTCGAGTATCCAAATAAGCTAATCCGAGTTGATGCCCCTCATAGACGGCTGATACCAGTACCAAAATCTGCTCAAGAAGTACAGAGTATAGTATGAGTACAACTGACCCAATGTACTCCGTAAGTGTCCAGCCTCACCTCGACGAGGTAGTGACGAGGCTATGACAGGACACCCACGTAATTAAACTTATACAAACGAAGATATAAGTGCAACATGACAACAAATAGAGATTAAACACGTACTAATGGGAGGGGACATGCGAAGGGGAACAAGATACGATAGCTATAATGGGAATGTCAACATAGGACAGCCAAGTAAATCACCAACCAATGAAAACGGATAACATAATGAATAAAGACTGCACGACATCACCCATCATGCTTTAACTCTCAACCTCACCATGAAACAATAATATTGGCACGTGACCACCCTTCGTGCTTTTACTCTCAATCTCTTTATGAAATGATAAATACAGCACGACATCACCCTTCGTGCTTTTGCTTTCAATTTCGTCATGAAACTATAAATACGACACGACATCACCCTTCGTGATTTAACTCTCTTCCTCACTATGTATTAATCAAAAAAATAAATAATAATTGGCACGACATCACCCTTCATGGTTTAACACTCTCCCTTACCATGTAGCAATGAATATATAACATTTGGGAGGTAGAATAAGCAAGAACAAACCTTACATAAACAACGGTTCCAAAATACCAAACCTCAACTTTCAAAAGTACTCAATTATCACAAATAGTTCATAAATGCGGAAAGAATGATCAATTAAGAAATAAACTAGTCTAAGCATGTATATCATAATCAAAGAAGGAAATAATTTTCAAGGAAACAAGTCCCCCCCTCCCCCCCACATGCTTTAACCCAATAACAACGCATAAGTAATCGTCACATCACATATACGTTATGCCCAAACATTTAAACACGTAGGAAATATGCAAACAAGTCCTAAACCCTCAAGTTAAGGTTAATCACGATACTTACCTCATTTCAAAATTGACTCAAAGTCCAACCACAACCTTGCCTTTCGAACCAGCCTCCGGACTAACCAAATCTAGCAATTTATTAACCAAACGATTCATAATAAGCCTTAGGAACTACCCATAGATGGAAGAGGTTCAATTTAGGTCATTATTGAAAAAGTCAACGAAAGTCAACCCCGGGCCCACTTGGTCCAAACCCGAAATTCAGACAAAAATCCAATTACCCATTCACCCCGAGCTCGATCATGTACTTTGTTTCGAAATCCGACCTCAATTTGAGGTCTAAATTCCAATTTTACAAAAATCCCTAATCCTACCCAAATCCCCAATTTCTACCCTGAAAATCTTAGATTTAAGGTTGAAATCTTATGAAATATAATGGGTAATTTAATCAAAGTAGGTTAGAGTAACTTACCAATAAATTGGGGAAGAAGAGCTCTTGGAAAAATCGCCTCTAAGGTTTTTAGGGTTGAGAATTTGAAAGAATAAGCTAAAATCCCATTTTTTCCTTCTTAAGTCGAGGCGCAGATGTCACAATTGTGACCTGGGATTCACAATTGTGAACCCCACAAATGCGAGAAATCCTTCGCAGTTGCGAAGGTCCCCCATTTCTGTTACCATCAGAAATGCAATGGTTTTGTTCGCAATTGCGAACATGGGACTTCCACAATTGCAACCCTTTGATCGTAATTGCGAACCACTCCCACTCCCCCGAGTACTACTTCGTAAATGCGAACCTGACAGGAACCTTAACAATTTGCAAATGCGAGCATGGACCTCGCAATTGCGAGATCAGAGGCTGCACGAGAACCAAACTTCACCAGCAATGCTTCTAAGTCCAAAAAATACTCTGTAGCCTATCCGAAACTTACCCGAGCCCTCGGGGCCTCAAACCAAACATGCACACAAGTCCAAAAATATCATACGAACTCGCTTGCGTGATAAAAATATCAAAATAATACCTAGAACTACGAATCGGTCACCAAATCAAATGAAATTTTTAATGAAACTTAAGAATTTCTATTTTAACAATCGGACGTCGAATCACGCCAATTCAACTCTGTTTTGCTCCAAACTTTGTAGACATGGCATAAATATAGTAATGAACCTATACTAAGCTGCGGAACCAAAATCTGGACCCGGTAGAAACAAAGTCAAACTTTGGTCAAATTCATAAATTCTTTAAACCTTTAAACTTCAAATTTTCAACAAATTGCGATAACTCAAGCTAGGGACCTCCGAATTTGATTTCGGGCATACGCCCAAGTCCTAAATCACGACACTGACCCACCAGGACCGTCAAAATATGAATCCGAGTCTATTTGCTTAAAACGTTGACCGGAGTCAACTCAAATGGATTTTTAAGGCATGAATTCACATTTTAATTAAATATTTTTCACATAAGAGCCTTCAAGAAAAAGACTTGGACTGCGCACACAAATGGAGGAAGGCTAAAATATGCTATTTGAGGTCTCGGAACACAGAATTAAGGGTTAAAATTCTAGATTATCTATCGGGTCATCACAAATGTGTACGTAGTTTTACCCCTATCTTGTAAAAGTAGAGCAATTTTTTTAACTATGATAAATTATTATGCATATTAGATAATATATCCTTAATAATTTAACATGCGGTTGTCACACCCCTTTTTACCCCAAAACGTTATATGTTATGGATTGTTGTGGGTTAAAAGAGTTTTTTCAATTAAAGTGACAAATTTGAGTTGGGATTATTTTATTTACAGAATCGCCGCTTGAAATTAATTTTTCGGTGTTCCAAGTCACCTTTTATTTGAATCCCTAGTCAAAGAAAGATTTGACTCTATTTTTATTGGTCCGCAAAAATGAAGTTCGGGTAAGGAATTCTGTGAGGAGAAGGTGTAAGGCATTCCCGAGTCTTGTGGTTCTAGCACAGTCTCTTTATTGACTTAAACTTGGCTTGAATTAATTTTGGACAAACTGTGATTTATATGATTTTTATATTTTTTCTATGTCTGCTTTTATTGCTTGATTATTAGAATTATTTAAGAATGACTTGGATAATATTACGTTGTCATAACCACGCTACGCAAGCGAATGCGTGATCGAAAATAAAATTAATTACCTTATCATAATCACACCTCGCAAGCGAATCCGAAATCATGACAATCAATTATTTGTAGTACTTTTGTGAAATTACATACATTTGTGCTTGAGGAAAATAGTTTAGGAAATTATTAAATACCACTATCGCGCTACACAAGCGAATCCGCGATTATAGTAAGAGATTAATTAAATTAGGAATGAATCAAGCTATTTAGATTATTGAATTAATTTATGAAGTATTAAACATCACGCTACGCAAGCGAGTCTGTGAATAAAAAAGTTAAAGCGTGCCAACTAATTGTCTAAAGTTTAAAATTAATTAAATTATTAAAATAGTTAAACAATAAACTGATTTCTTTTTGTTTTTTTATTATATAAAATAATATATGAAAAATTAGTGATGGGCCATCTCACTTATATTGAAAATGTTGGCATGTTTTAGTTGTCATGGGCATTGAGCCCAATTCATGTAGCTTCTTGGGCTGCTGTCCTGTTTTGAAATTAATGGCCATTGGGCCAATTGTTGGTTATTGTAGAGAATGGGCTAACTTATTAGTTAAAATATGGACATCTTTTTTTTAAAGTCTTTTCTATCTCTCATGGCCCAATCTTCCTTTCCTAAAGCTAAAATGAAACCAACAAGATATATTTCTGTACTTAAACTTAACATTTAGCATGCTAATTAAAATAAAATGACCTAAGCATGCAACTAAGATGTTACTTAAAGTAAAGATATCAACATGGACAGAAAACTATTCAATCTCCAAAATCAGAACATAGAAGACCTTTAGCTAATCGAGCTAGAACGAGTTAAACTACTCATCAGTTTAGAGTTGAAATGCTAAAACAGAGAAATCTGTTAATAAGGATATGACTTGAATCTTACCGAGCCATTAAACTAATTAAAATGGCAAGCTAATTTTCAGTAATCTATTTAGATAGAGGTGTAAGCAAGAAACTAAATATAGTATTCCATTTGAGTCTACCACAAGAATAAATCTGGAAAAAAAACATCAACATGGTATAAAATTGACCTTAAACAAAATCTATTTTTAACGCGTAAGGAATTGGAACCTTCAATGTCCATTACATATGCTTGACATTTAAACACAAGGCTAATGAGACCAGAATGCTTTTAAGGTACAACGAAGTAAAGAGAACTCAAAGCGCTTCAATTGTATTCATTCTTGACCCAAAAATAGTACAATAGTTGAGGAAATCACCTGGTTCGCAGATTAAGAAATACAGCGGTGAAATCAGCAAAAACGACAGCAAAAACAGCAATGAATAGTAGTGAAATCAGCTGTTGATTTTTTCCTCTCAAGTTTTATTTTCTTTTTTGAGTGTGTAAACTGATTTCTAGTGTGATAGAGTGTGTGTGTCTAAAGTGAGAAAAAAGCCAACCCTTAAATAGGTAAAGAAAGCTACTTTTTGGATAGATTTTGGTTTACCAAAAGTATGTCCAAAAAGGACTAACTTTGTGTGCTAATTACTGTTCAAAGGATGTCCAAAAGGTAAAAGGACAGCCTGAAAACCTGATGTAGCATAAGCAAGGAAGAAAATAGTCTTCTCATCCACCCTACTAGTAAAACGTAGGCTACTAAAGTACCCTATTTCATGATTACTTTATCTAATCTTCAACTTTTAACTATCAGTACCAACCTACTTGATCAACACAAACCAAACTCAAACCACTATGGAACTGTCAAAGCAGAAACAATACTTTTGATTTTAACTAAATTGAGCACTCAAACTAACTAGCAAACTAACATGGAAAACAACTGAATTCACCAACTAAAGTGCGAAACAAAAATTAAACGAGCATTGTTAACTATCCAACAATGACTAACAACAACTAAATAAACGATTCAACGACACCAAGATCAGTTTGGTCAATGACAATCTAATAAACAACTAGGCTAAACAGAGACGACTAATCAACAATCATACTATCGATAAAAACAGACAAACAAAACCAGAAACTAAAAAGCAGAACATAGAAACTAAAAGAAAAATAAAAAAAGTTAGGAGTTGTACCGAACGATCCAAATCGGTTGTCCTCAAATCTCAAGGACGATGCAAACCGCAGCAAATCGACTACCCAAGCACTATTTTCTCGATGGCAAGTGCTGGAAAAAATAATTTTTGGTATTACTGGGGTTAATTCCAGATCATGCCAAAGAGAAAAAGGTATTGTGCGGTCATGTTTATGCTAGAAGAAGAGTTACAAAGGTTGTTTGGCTGATGGAGCAGTGGTGGTATAGTGGTGGTGGCCGGAGTTTGGCCGGAATTAGTCATCGGAAATTGGGTCCAAAATAGTACTATGTTATAGATCAAGGGAAGACATACACGCTCATGTATGTATTAAGGGGTGGTGAGGTCTCAATATTGAGGAATTTGAGGTGAAAGGGGAGGCTAGGGCTTCGGGTTTTTGACGATTCATGGAGTTTGGTTGGGATTTTGAGGACTTGAGTTGGAGATATGGAGAGAGGAGGAGATGGTGCGATTTTGTGGGGATTGGAGGTGCGCCGCCGCTGTGAGGTGATTTTCGGCCGTCAACGCTAGCGTTCAGGCAGCGGAGCTGGCAGAAGGGAAAAGAGAGAAGAGTAAAGAAGGGAAGAGAAGAGAAGGGAAGAAATAAGGGAAAATGGGGCGCAAATTTCGGCTAACCTAGGCTTTTAATACCTGGGGTGGAAAATGATGAGAGATGTTGGATCAAGTCAAGATGGGTGGTTCAGATTAAATCTCATCCACTTAACCAAAACGATGCCATTTGGACACGTCTGGTTAGGTCCTGCAGGCTCGGGGGTCAGGTACTCTTGGGCCAAATTTTGCCCAATCTTTGCTTTAAAATCACAATGTCAATCCCCTAAACCCCCTTACATAAACTATTTAATATAATATAATTTAAAACCTAAAAATACATACATAATAAATCTAAAAAGAAAACATAATGTAGAAAAAAAAAAGATAAAAAATTAAGCATTTACAGCTGCCCATCTTTGCTCGAGACCATAAAAAGTTTTCGTGCAAAGATAGTAAATGTCATGACTAATTTTACTCACATATGACTCAAATGAAAGCATTTTTTGAAAAAGGTGACCGAACCTTGCTTCCGAAGTTACCTACATATCTTTGGCTATAAAGGAATTAGGTCAATGTAGTTTTGAGAAAATTTGGTAGCTGGAACTACCAGACACTGGAGTTAAGACTGGTGTTGCTATTGTTGTTGCTGTTACTGTTACTTGCTGCTTACATCAAAAGAAAAAGAGAAGAGAACTACGTTTCCCTGCAAGCTAAGAGTTACAAAATTCCTATCTATGTGTCTTCTACAGTCAAATCTTGATTTGCTCATTTGTGTTGACTGTAGATTGGATCTCGATGCTCTTTGAAGAAAAGATTATGACTCAATCTCAGTTGCTTGATTTCCTAATCCAAAATTAAGAAGATGAGCCTTGAGATACTGAGTTGTCCATATATTATCAAAGCTCCAACTATCTTGTGATCGAAAAACTTCTTTTTTCTGATAAGAACTGAAACTGCAAGCTTTGCGTCACAATCTGTGATTTAACGGAAGGGTCCTTCAAAGTCATCAAAGACAAACAAAACGAACAAAAACTTTCTACCCCAGTTTAGGACTAGAAAAATTTTGTGAGTTATTTAGAGAAAACTATAAACTATCTAATTTATTGAAAGGAAGACAAAGCTAGTAGTATAAACTAGCTATATAAGGATATGAAACCACGGGGTAGTACCCTGTGTTACCAAAAGGAAATGAAATCAGGGGATGGTACCCTATATTACTGAAAGAAAATGTAACTAGGTGTTGGCTCCCTGTATCACTAGGAAGGAATTTAACCAGGAGTTGGTACCCTATATTACTGAAAGAAAATATAACTAGGGGTTGGAGCCCTGTATTATTGATAAAATGTTGAATCCCTCTAAGAGAAAAGGTTCTACCAGAGTTAAGCTACGCAAAACAGCCTGAGCAAAAAGTACTTCTACACAAAAATATAAACTGGATCCCCATAGGCGAAAAGATTCTACCTAAGTTAAGCTACGCAAAACAGCCTGAGCGAAAACTACTTCTACCCAAAAATATGAACTGGATTCCTAGAGGCGAAAAGGTTCTACCTAAGTTAAGCTACGTAAAATAACTTGAGCGAAGAATACTTCTACCCGAAAATATGAGCTGGATTCCCCTAAGCGAAAAGGTTCCACCTGAGTTAAGCTACGTAAAATAGCCTGAGCGAAGAGTACTTCTACCCGAAAATATAAGCTGGATCCCCCTAGGTGAAAAGGTTCCACCCGAGTTAAGCTACGTAAAATAGCCTGAGCGAAGAGTACTTCTACCCGAAAATATGAGCTGGATCCCTTTGGGAAAAAGGTCCTACCTTAGTTAAGCTACGTAAAATAGCCCGAGCGAAGAATACTTCTACCCGAAAATATGAGCTGGATCCCCCTAGGCAAAAAGGTCCTACCTAAGTTAAGCTACGTAAACCAGCCTGAGCGAAGAGTACTTCTACCGGGAAATATGAGCTAGATCCCCCTAGGCGAAAAGGTTCTACTTGAGTTAAGATACGTAAAACAGTCTGAGCGAAGAGTACTTCTACCCGAAAACATAAACTGGATCTCCCTAGGCGAAAACGTTCTACCTGAGTTAAGCTACAAAAATGGGAGGTATGAATAGTAGGGATGCATGCTAAAAATAAAAGAAATGGAGATTTTAAGGAACTTACCTTTGTTGACATTCATGCTTTTGAGAATCGCCATTTTGCACTGCTTTGTTCCTGCTTCATACAAATAAACATTTGTGAGTTTTTAAAGTGATGGTCGTTTGTGGCCTTGATGCCATGAGTAGTTTGAATTCACAGCCACTTTGCTGCAGAAGAACTGATTCTTTCAGCGCGGTACCGAGTTGCTCGGATACTCTGTATTGCTTTTTGGAGACCTTGGCTTTCCATTGCCGCCCCCAACTATTTCATACCCGGATGTCCCCGATACCATTGACCCTTGTCCTAAAGACAACTTTTCTTTTAAAAAATCAAACTTTAGTTGTCTTGCACCCAATACCAGTTTGTGTCCATAGTGCTATCAACTTTTTCCATGAAGCAAGTCTTGCTTAGGTGACCTTTTCAGTTTCTTTGAGACAACTGTTCGGCTTATCAAAAGAGATCACAGATGGATTTGAGCCTTTATCAATGCCGTATATGCCCCAAATTGTGCTTGGTATTACAGAGAAACTATAGCCAGTCTTGCAACCACTTCTTTGCTTATTGATGCATGATTAGACCGAAAGGGACTCAAAAAGTATTAAAGGTGAAACAAAAAAGTAATTGAAAGAGAAAAAGAACTGTGTTTGAATAAAAGATGTCCCTTTCGGTAAAGGAAAAGGGAGACTTGTCTGGAGGTACATGCCGACTTCAATAAATCATGACATGTATTTTTGGACTGGACACCTGATCCGTCTGAGCTGTCTATTTCTCAAAATATGTCGCAAGCGTTCATCTTGAAACTTTCTTGGTAGTGCTCATGCTGGCGTATCGAAGACCATCATTCAACCAGTAGCGCCCTTTTGCGGATTTTCGCTAACTGGCCTCTCTCATTTCTCTACTCACTATCGCTTTATGGTGCCCGTATGTGTTTTTATCAATAAGACTCTCATTTCTCTACTCACTGTCGCCTTATGGTGCTCATACTGGTTTTTACCAATAAGACTCTCTCATTTCTTTCTTTTTTTTTCCGCCGCCCTTGACTAAGATACTGCATACGACAGGTTGTCTAACGCCCTTGGCATGGTGACTTCAAATATTCTTAAAGATCGATCAGAAGGCCTTAATGGGAAAAGGCTAAAAGAACCTTGAACTAAATCACAACTTTTGGAACCGCTTTTACAGAAAGACCGTAAAAAATAAAACAAACTTCTGCCCCAATTTTTGAGTATTGGGGATGTGTATTTTTTGTTTTAATGGGACCGAACACAGGGTAGGGATGACTATGTATCCTTTTTGGAATTAGGTTAAACGTAGTTCACTTACTCAGAAGAGTTGTTGTTTGATTGGGTTTTTTTCTCTCTTTTTTTCTTCTTCTTCTTCTTTTTTTTCTTCTTTTCTTTTCATTTTTGGTTTTACAAGTACACAAGTTCCAAAAAATGGGAAAACAAAAAGGACAAATACCGCTCAAAAGGTTAACAAAAGGGTGACACCTATTTGGGATAGTGAGCAATAATAGCCTTCGTTATCTCGATCCGAGAAAATTATGTGTGGAAGTTCTGCAGTGGGTATTTATCAAAGATAACATCTTTTGACAGCATATGCATTAAGAGTCATGTCTGGTACCCGTCCTTCTTCATCTACCAAGTGCAAGGCCTCTTTTGGTAACACTTTCTTGATGAAGTAGGGTCCTTGCCAGTTCAGGGTGAACTTTCCTTTAGCTTCTACCTGGTGCAGAATGATGCATTTCAAAACGAGTTGGCCTACCTCAAAGTGCATTGGGAGCACTTTCTTGTTATAAGCGCGTGCCATTCTCTGCTGGTATAATTGGCCAAAACACATTGCTGCTAACAGTTTTTCATCAATTAGCATTAGTTATTCCAAACGGGTCTTGACCCACTCTGTGTCTTCAATCTCCGATTCCACAATGATTTGAAGAGAGGGAATTTTTGACTTCAACCGGTATTACAGCTTTAGTTCCATATACCAGCAGATAAGGAGTTGTACTAACAGATGTGTGAGTAGTCGTGCAGTATCCCAAAAGAGCAAAAGGCAACTTTTCATGCTATTGCTTGGACCCTTCGCTCATCTTCCTAAGAATCTTCTTGATATTCTTGTTTGCCGCTTCAACGATTCCATTGGCTTTTGGCCGGTAAGGGCTAAAATGGCGATGCACAATTTTAAATTGCTCGCATACCTCCTTCATAAGATGACTATTTAGATTAGCTGCAGTGTCAGTGACAATGGTCTTTGGGATACCAAAATGACATATGATATTGTAATGAACAAAGTCTACCACTGCTTTCTTGGTGACTGCTTTGAAAGTAACTGCCTCTATCAACATGGTGAAGTAATCAATGGCGACCAAAATGAATCTATGCCCATTTGAAGCCTTTGGCATGCTTGGCCCAATAACATCTATTCCCCATGAAACGAAAGGCTAAGGAGAGGACATGTGGTGCAACTCCAAGGAAGGCGAATGAATCAGGTCACCATGAATTTGGCATTGGTGACACTTGTGAACAAAACTAAAGCAATCCCACTCCATAGTAAGCCAATAATACCTTGCCCACTGAATTTTCTTCGCCAAAACATATCCATTAATGTGAGGTCCACATACCCCCGAATGCACTTCACTTATGATCTGTTCAGCTTCTATGGAATCTATGCATCTCAACAAGTTCAAATCTGGGGTCCTTTTGTACAAAATTTCCCCATTCAGGAAGAAACCACTGGCGAGCCGCCTTATAGTTCTTTTTTATCTCCCTAGGCATGCTCTGGGTATTCCCTTGTTTTCAGGAATTGTTTTATATCATGATACCATGGTTTGCTGTCTTGTTATATCTCAATTGTATTGCAGTAACCGTGTTGATTCCGAACTTAGATTTCTAGTGGGTCAATATGAGTGTTGCCTGGATAAGGGAGCATCGAGGCTAAAGTAGCTAAGGCATCGACTAGCTCATTGTGAAACCTGGGAACTCGATGGATTTGAATCTTTTGCTCAGGTCTTGCACACATTGTCTGTATGGAATAATCTTGATATCTCGAGTCTCTCATTTGCCTTGGGCTTGTCGGATAAGCGATTCATAATCTCCCATAACCAATAGTTCATACACATTTAGATCGAGGGCCATTTTCAGACCTATGAAACAAGCCTCGTGTTCTGCTGTATTATTGGTATAGAAATCAAAGCCCGTCCATTGCAGGGTAATATTGTCCAATAGGTGAGATGAGGATTGCTCCGATCCCAACTCCTTTGATATTGACAGCCCCATAAAAATATATTTTCCTTTCATGGTTGTCGTCCAGAACTACTTCCTGTATAGAGTTGACCTCTTCGTCTACGAAGTACATGCTCAGTGGATTGTAATCATCATCAACTGGATTCTCTACCAAATGATCTGCCAAAGCCTGTGCCTTCATTGCGGTGCGAGTGACATAGGCGATGTCGAGCTCTGTGAGCAGAATTTGCCATTTTGCGAGCATTCCAATGGGCATTGTCTTTTGAAAGATGTACTTCAAAGGATCTATGCTGAATATGAGGTAACTAGTGTAGGCCAAAAGATAATGCATCAGCTTCTGAGCGACCCAAGTCAGGGCACAACATGTCCTCTCTAATAGGGTATACTTGACCTTATAATTGGTGAACTTCTTGCTCAAATAGTAGATTTCATGTTCCTTTTTGCCTGTCGCATCATGTTAACATAGAACACATCCAAAGGAATTATCTATAACCGATAGATATAAAAATAAAGGCCTACCAGGCTCGGGGGGACCAATACATGGAGTTTGGATAGATAGTCTTTGATTCTGTCGAATGCCTTTTTGCAATCGTCTATCCACTTAACAACAACATCCTTTTTCAACAACTTAAATATGGGCTCGCATGTGGTTGTGAGCTGAGCAATGAACCTACTGATGTAGTTCAACCTCCCGAGCAAACTCATGACTTCAATTTTTTTCTTCGGGGGTGGCATATGTCGAATGGACATTATCTTAGATGGATCCAATTCGATATCGTTGCGGTTGACTATAAAATTGAGGAGTTTCCCAGACGGAACCCCAAATGAACACTTTGATGGATTAAGCTTAAAGTTATACTTCCGGAGTTGTTCGAAGAACTTTTTCAAATTGCGCACATAATCAGCCTGTGTCTTTGACTTTATGATGATATCATCGACATAAACTTCACTCTCTTTGTGCATCATATCATGAAAAATTGTGGCCATGACCCTCATGTAAGTTGCCCCTTCATTCTTCAAACCAAATGGCATGACCCTATAACAATAACTACCCCATGGAGTGGTGAAAGCGGGCTTTTCTACATCATTCTCATCCATTAAAACCTAGTGGTACCCAGTGTAGAAATCCACAAAAAATTGTATCTCATGCTTTGCGCAATTATCTACAAGGATGTGGATGTTCGTTAAAGGAAAATTATCCTTTGGACTTGCTTTGTTCAGGTCTCAATAGTCAACACAGACTATGATTTTTCCATCCTTCATTGGCACAGGCACAACATTTGCCACCCAAGTGGTGTATTGGACAGCTTTGGCCACTAGCGCTCAATGTTTTCATAATTTTCACTTGATTTTATCACTCCTGTCCGTTTAAAATTTTTGTTTCTTTTGTTAGACTGGTGGAAAATCAGGATACATGGGAAGCTTATGAACCACTAGATCAACACTTAAACCTGGCATATCATCATAAGACCAAGCAAACATATCTATGTATTCAAATAAAATTTGAATCAAGTTATCTTTGGTTTTTTTGTTCAGTGTGAATGCCTATCTTTGTTTCTCTGATTTCTTCATCACTTCCAAGGTTAATTGGCTTGGTTTCATTGAGGTTGGGCTTAGGCTTGTTTCTAAATTGTTCCAATTCTCTTTTTATTTCCTCAACAGCCTTATCTTCATCATATTCAACCGCTTGATGCATTATTTCGAAATTAGACAGCTTTTTAAGATCTGGGTGTGAATTCCGCCTGCATATCATGTTATCAAAGCCGTCATTAACAAAACTAAAATGGAAATAAAATGAAAGGAATTAGGAAAAGGAAAAGATACATCACTTAATACGGAATTGAACTACATTTCTTTGAATTTGAAACGATAAAACAGTTAACATCAAAACAAAACAATCATACTGAGATATTTGAATTACAACCCTGAAAGTAACCCAAATATAAAAAAGAAACTGCAAAAGCAAACTACCAAGACTCCTTCAGTGTGGGGAGAGGAGTTGCTTTCCAGTTATTGAGCATGTTGTCTGGGCCAATTTGTTGCATATCGGCATGACTAGTGCCTTCACCATCCTGGATCATATTCACTTCAGAAAACATCTTGCTAATGCCAAGGCAAATTTCATCAATGTTTTCCTGAGCCGAGGAATTTTAACCTTCTTGGAGTCGTGGCCTGAAAAAAGTGTAGAAAATATGAGGGATTGGTTTCTGCAAGACCCACCCTGCCTTTTACGGTGCTTGGCTTTGTCTTCATATGCTTGTGTTGGCCTGAAGCCTAATCCAAAAGTACCACTGTTCCAAAAGGGGGAAATGGGTTCCGGAATTCCTTCCAATGATGCCCCAAGCCTTTTTCTGGCTAATAACCCTGTCTCAGCATAAGTGCAGCCACAATTACAGATGTGGTGGAAAGACGAGGATGCAGAATGGGCTTTCCTTCCTCAACATGGTCCATAACAACGACTTCGAAAGACTAATAGATAATGGACTCACACCCTTCCTTATCCTCAATACACGAGATTAACGGGTCTTTATAAATGGATGACTTGTCTTCTTTATGAACAATAATTTCTTGTCTGTCATGTTCAAACTTGAGTATCTGATGCAAGGTGGATGGCACAGCTCGAGCCATCTGGATCCATGGCCTTCCAGGAAGAAAGTTATAAGATGTTTCCATGTCCACTACTTTGAAGACAATTTCAAAATCAACCGGCCCGATTGTCATTGTCAGGTTGATATCCCCAATGGTATCTCTCGCTAAGCCATCAAAAGCCCGGATGCGGACATTGCTGGGTTGAATTCTGTTTGTATTGATCTTCATGCTTTGCAAGGTAGAGAGAGAGCATACATCTACACTCGAGCCTCCATCAACCATGACTCGCTTTACGTAGTACCCCTCACATTTGACAATCAGGTGCAAAACCCTATTGTGTCTGACTCCCTCCTCGGGGAGTTCATCATTAGTAAAGAAGATTCTGTTTACCTTAAAAATCTGTTGGCCATCTTCTTTGACTGATTTACGGTGGTCTTCTCTGAGACATGTGCCTCGTTCAGGATCTTGATTAGTACACAGGCATGCTCTTTTGAATGTATGAGCAAAGATAGTAAGGAGATTTGGGCAGGAGTCTTTCTCAGCTGGTCAATGATTGAGTAATCTTGAACTTTCATCTTTTTCAAAAACTCTTCCGCCTCTTCTTCAGTGACTGGTTTCTTTATTGGCATTTGGACTTCTGTGGTTTGCTTGGACTTTCTCAACTCTTCTGGAGAGTAACACCTCCCCGATCGAGTCAAATCTCTAGTTTCCCCCACTTCTTCTATTATTTCCTTGCCTTTGTAGGTCACCACAGTTTTGTTGTAGTTCCAAGGAATGGTTTTCGTGTTTGTCACACGGGGTTTCACGGCGGGTTTGGTTATGATTGGCTCTATTATATATTTTGTACCACCTTTATTCTGCCTCATGACGGGGTTCCTCCCAAGTCATACAACCTTGGGCTTGGAACAATGGAGCGGACTTCCAACCTCGAGAGTTTTGGAACAAATAACATTTCCTTCTCTGAGCTCTGGGCGCCTTTCGCAATCAACGACACATCTCGGATTGCACTTACTTCCAGTCCTGCTCCTTCTTGAATCATTCCCATTGTCATATCTGCTCAACTAGCAGGATTGTATTCTTGATCTCGGTGAATCATTCCCACAAAATGAACATCATTGTGTGCTGGCAACGAGTTATTTGTCACATTATGAGGGTCTGCGCCATTTGTCACCACAATCAACTTTTTAGCAATGAGTCTTTCGATGGCTCTTTTCAGAGACCAACAGTCATCAGTGCTATACCTCGGTGCACCTGAATGATATTCACATCTAGCATTTGTTAGGAATCCATTTGAATTAGGATGCATATGGTGGGAAGCGATTGGTCCAATCATGCCAATCTGCTTCAACTTCTGAAACAAACTAGAGTATGATTCAGTAAATGAAGTGAATTTTCCCACCGGCCTCTTCTCTCGACCATAATCATGCATGAGACGAGCATTATAGGGTGCTCGAAACTTTTGCTGCTGAGGTCGGGCGATCCTTGGAGCTGGTGCTCGTACTTGTTGATTGGGAGGCCGAGCATAAGACTTGGCATTAAACGTCGTGTACTATAGTGAGCCCACAGAGTATTAAGGATTTGGCGGGGGATAATAATGTTGAGGGTAACTGGCCTGCCCATGCTGAACTTGCATATACAGATACAATGCCTCTCTTTTAACTTCTTTGGATCCTGAAGTCATCATGGACCCTTCATCTCTCTTCTTTCTATTTGCCAAACTTCCCGACCCATTTTGGATTCCTTGGGTGGTGGCTTTGAGAGTAGCCTGATTTATAATTCTGCTAGTCTTGAGGCCATGTTTTGACCATTTCCCCTTTCTTGATCATTTCTGCAGAAGGTCTGTCCATTACGGACATCATATTTTTGAAATAATCAGGCTCTTGAGCCTCTAGAAAAACAATGATTAATTCGTGGTTATCCATGAGTGGTTTAAATCTAGCTGCTTGCTCCCTCCACTTGATGGCATATTCCCTAAAGCTTTTAGTCGGCTTTTTCTTCATATTGGATAAGGAATTGTGATCTGGCGCAATATCAATATTGTATTGAAATTATTTGACGAAGGTCTGGGCCATGTCATCCCAAACATACCAGTGGGAGATATCTTGGTCAATGAACCATTCTGAGGCTACCCCCACCAGACTCTCCCTAAAATAAGCCATCAACAACTCTTCTTTTCCTCCTGCACCCCTCAGCTGGTTGCAGTACCTTTTCAGGTGGGCGATAGGGTCGTCGTGCCCATCATATTTCTCAAATTTTGGGGTCTTGAACCCTGGTGGAAAATGGATGTGAGGGAACATGCATAGATCAATGAATGAAATACTTTTGTGACCACTTAGTCCCTGTATGTTCTTTATAATTTGCTCATGACTTTTCATTTTTCTGGCCTTCTCATCTGGCTCACCTGTCTTGGCAGCCTTTTCAGTTTCCACTGATGACTCGTACTGAGGAGTCTGATTGTATGGAGTCGAGACCCTAAAATCCATATTTGGAGAGTGGTATTGGCCATCATATGCATGAGATTATGGCTCGTTGTTTGGCCTTGTCACAGGAGGTGGTGGCAGGATTGTATATGCCGGCGCGCCAGACACGACAGGGAAGGAGGGTTGTTCCTAACCGGTGTGGCTGGAGGTCACACATTAGAGGTACCAGGGGCAGCATGTAAACTATAATTTGGCACATACCCTGGTGGTAGAATGTGATCGCTTGATGCATGGAGCGGTGGTTGAGTAGACAGGAGTACGGTGGAAGTTTCCTCTAAGGGACCCTGAGGCGAAGACTGGCCGGAGACATAAGCTTGATACACATCAAACAGTTGCTGTTTCAATATTTTTACTTCCTCCGACTCTTGCTCAACTGACTGATCCTGGGGGTCGTCACTGACCACTTTAACGATGTTGAGCTCTTCTTGTAGTTCTCCAAAGGTAGATTCATAATCTCTTTTCATCTCTTATATAGCTAGCCCAACTCTGTTTTGAATCTCAGCCTCCTAATCAAATGCATTCCTTATGGATCTTTCTGGCCTTTGCTTCGGGATCGCCTAATTGTGAAACCACCCAAGGTAAGCGAAGCTCACCTCTCCACGTTCACGAGCGGCTACCATCTCGTCCAAGTCAGAAAACCTATTATCGCATCAAACCATTTGTGCATATGGCTCCCTTGGAAGTTCTTCTCCTTTGAATTCCCACACAAATGGACTCATGTCCTCAACCTAGGGCCTCTTTTGCTCTCTCTCTAGCTGGCGCATGACACATAGGGGTGTGTAGGGTTGGAAACCTCTGAAACCCATGAGTATAAAGAACAAGCGATACGTTGACATATGCATGACCCTAGCAGAAAGGAACCAATAATAGATCCAAGTGGTTCTATCAGTAGTCAATGAACCAGGTAGTGTCCGCCAGACCCTCAACCCCTTTGGAAGATTATAACTCGCGGCCCTGTCTGGGTGACACCTAATGTAATTCAGCCAATTATCACTGAAATTTACTACTATTGGATGATGATAAAGGTGCTTTATGAACCACATCTGTAGCAGAATATTGTATCCCTCGAAATAATCTTCACCTTCTTGGCAGCGGGTCTAAGCTCAAAAAATATCTAATAAAATCATGGGAAGAATAGTATGATCCTCTACTTGCAGAAACGAGACAACTTCAACCAATCGAATTCTGATGTACCCACCACGCTCCGGAAAGACCATGATTCCCAGAAATGATATCATAAAAGCGAAGATTCTCAACTCCCTCTAGGCGTCGTAACACAATTGGTTGATGAATTCTGTGCCCGGGAAGTTATCAAACCCTTTTTCATCCCTAGATCTGTCATACAAATACTCCAACGGGAACCCAACCTTCGTTCAAGAAACCCATTGGAATTTGACCGAGACATAACTTCTTCAAGAAATTATTCACGCCAAATTTTCTTGGAGCTACATGATTTTTCCCACAAATGTTTCTCCCCAATCAGGTAAATCCCCCTAATTCTTCCATTGTAGGCGTTATTTCACAATCTTTTATCAAGACCCGGAAATTCTACCGTCGGGACCGTAATGGCGCCTAACATTTTACTTGCCAGGTAAGCCAACGTTAGAGAATCATTAAACCAAATCCTTATTTCCTTTCGGTAAATAACAATAATTAGCTAAGATGAAATATAATAAGTACGGAATAATATAAAGACTGTATCAATTACTACCACCCGGATCTGGAGACACAATTCACGAGTATTCTAGAATTTACTACAAGTAATAGTCTGAAAGAAATACAACTGTCTAAATGAAAGAAATAGTATACAAGAAATATAGACGGGGACTTCAAGGTCTGTGAACGCCGACAGATCTACCTTGAGTCTCCGGATAGCGGTCCAATAGCAAAATCTCGATCAACCCGAGCCGATACCAAAATCTGCCCAGAAAATACAGAGCGCAGTATCAGTACAACCGACCCCATGTACTGGTAAGTGTCGAGCCTAACCTAGATGAAGTAGTGACGAGGCTATGGCAAGGCATCTACAAATCAACCTGTACAGTTTAACAATGTATATACAAATAACAGTAATGAAGAATTAGACAGGAGATATCGGGAGGGGGAAATATGCTGGGGGAAATACGAGATAAAGAACTACAACAGAATGATAACTGGAACAACCAACATATTATGAATCAACAGGAACACGAATACAGTAAAGGAAAAATATACGGCATCACCCTTCGTGCTTTTACTCTCAATCTCACCATAAAATCAATAGAAACGGTACGGAATCACCCTTTGTGCATTAACTCTCATAATATGGTACGACATCACCCTTCGTGCATTAACACTCACAATATGGCACGACATTACCCTTCGTGTATTAACACTCACAATATGGCACGGCGTATAACTGGACTCAACCAAAATTCGCATTTTGAGAACTTAGCGTATAACTGGCTGTCTCTCAGAGTCTGAAGAACGATCTGAAAGTGCTGCTCATGCTCCTCTCGGTTGTGGGTGTAGACAAAGATATCATCAATAAACACAATCACAAAGGAATCTAAGTAGGGCTTGAACACCCAGTTCATCAAATCCATGAATGTTGTTGGGGCATTTGTCAACCCAAATGACATAACTAGAAACTCATAATGTCCATATCGAGTCTAAAAAGCTGTCTTAGGGACATCGTATGCCCTAATCCTCAATTGATGGTAGCCATATCTCAAATCAATCTTCGAAAACACCTGGGCACCCTGAAGCTGATTAAATAAATCATCAATCCTCGGCAATGGGTACTTGTTCTTGATGGTGACTTTGCTCAACTGCCGATAATATATACACATCCTCATCGATCCATCTTTCTTCTTCACAAACAACACAGGTGCACCCCAGGGCGAGACACTAGGTCTAATGAAGCCCTTATCAAGCAAATCTTGTAATTGTTCCTTCAATTGTTTCAACTCTGGAGGGGCCATGCAGTACGGCGGAATGGAAATGGGTTGAGTGCCCGGAGCCAAATCAATGCAGAAATCAATGTCCCTATACCCCCGCGCTAGAATCGCGGACATAATCCAAATAAGCTAGACACACCTTCTCGATCATATGCCGAGCCTTCACATAAGAGATAACCCTACTGGCAGAATGGCCAAGAATCCCTCTCCACTCTAATCGAGGCAATCCCTGCAAGTCTAAGGTCACCGTCTTGGCGTGACAATCTAATATAGCATGATAAGGTGACAACTAATCCATACCTAGTATGACATCAAAATCAACCATATCGAGGAGTAGAAGATCTACACGAGTCTCAAGACTCCCAATGGTGACCCCACACGAACGATAAATACGATCTACAATAATAGCATCTCCTACTGGTGTGGACACATACACAGGAGCACTCAAAGAATCACGGGGCACAACCAAATATGAAGCAAAATAGGATGACACATAAGAGTAGGTAGACCCCGGACCGAAGCATCTCTACTGCAAATTGAAACAGTACATGTGATAACAACGTCAGATGACTCAGCCTTAGGCTTGGCTGGGAAAGCATAACACCAGAGCTGGGCCCCACCACCCTGAACTACGTCCCCGGGACGACCTCTAGTCGGCTGGTCTCCACCTCTAACGGCCTGACCTCCACCTCTAATAGTCTGGCCTCTACCTTTGGCTGCCTGACCCCTGCCTCTGCCTAGCTGAGTAGGTGGTGCAGCAACTGGTACGGGAACTATGGCACGAGAACTCTGATGCTGTGAGATGCCCGTTGCTCGAGGGCAAAATCTAACAATATGCCTCGGATCACCACAAGTATAACATAACCTCGGTTGATGTGACTGCTGACCCTGAAACTGACCCTGTTGACCTGAATATCCACCCTGATAACTCTGGAGTGGAGGTGCACTAATAGGAGCTGGTGGTGCATTGTAGGCTAGCTGGTCGGAATAATGCATCTGAGGGCCACGACCACCTGAGGCACCGTGGGATGCCTGGAGTGCTGAATGAAACGGCCTGGGAGGATGGCCTCTACCAAAAGTACCCCTGCCTCTAGATGAGGCACCGCTGAACTCACCGGAATAACGAAGTCTCTTGTCAGACCCCTAACCTCCCTGAGTAAGAACCATCTCGACTCGTCTGGCGACATTAGCAGCCGCCTAAAAAGAAATCTCACTCCAGTCTCCTTAGCCATCTGCAATCTGATAGGCTGATCAAGTCCATCAATAAACCTCCTCACCCTCTCTCTCTCTCTCGGTAGGAAGCAGGAGAATAGCATGACGGGCCAAATCCACAAAACGGGTCTCATACTGAGTAACAGTCATATTGCCCTGCTGGAGATGCTCAAACTGACGGCGACACTCCTCTCTCAATGTGATAGGCAGGAACTTCTCTATGAAGAGCTGAGAGAACTGGTCCCAAGTAAGAGCAGGCGACCCAGCTGGTTTGGTTAACAAATAATCTGTCCACCATTTCTTGGCGGAACCAGTAATCTGAAATGCAGCAAAATCGACCCTATTGGTCTCTACTATACCCATGTTCCGTAGAACCTCGTGATAGCTGTCAAGATACTCCTGGCGATCCTCAGAAGGAGCACCACTGAAGTGAACTAGGAGTAGCTTGGTAAACCTGTCCAACCTCCACAAAGTCTCAGAAGACATAGCTGGCCCATCTCCGACCTGTGCCATAACAACCCGCTGAACTACTCCAACTGGCTGAGCTACTGGAGCCTGATACTGAGGAGCTATCTGCTCCGGAGCGGGAGTAGTGGGAGTCTGGGCTCCTCCTCCGGCCTGAGAGACTGCTGATGCCATGGGAAATGCACCAGTCTAGGCCACACTCTCCATAAGGCCCACCAAACGGACCAAAGCATCCTGAAGTACTGGGTGGCAATGAACCACACAGGAACCTGAGCTGGTCCAGTAGGAACAGTCTGGGCTGGAACCTCCTCGTCGAGATCTATCTAAGGCTCCACTGCTGGGGCTGCTGCTCGGGCTCTGGGCTGAGCCCTACCCCTACCTCGGCCTTTGGCACGGCCTCAGCCTCGACCTTTGCCCCTCGTAGGAGCTGCCACATGAGGCTCTGGCTGCAGCTCAGCTGAGGAAGCGGTACGTGTTCTCGCCATCTGCGAGAGAACAAGAGTAGAAGAGTTCAATCAGTATTGAGAAAACAACATCGCACGATAGAGGAGAATAGAAGTGAAATTTGTTCCTAAACTTCATAGCCTCTAGAAGATAAGTACAGACGTCTCCGTACTGATCCTCCAGACTCTACTAAGCTTGCTCGTGAATCGTGAGACCTAGGTAACCTTGCTCTGATACCAACTTATCACGACCCGGAATTCCTACCGTCGGGACAGTGATGGCGCCTAACATTTCACTTGCTAGGCAAGGCAACGTTAGAGAATCATTAAACCAAATCCTTATTTCCATTCGGTAAATAACAATAATTAGCTAAGAAGAAACATAATAAGTGCAGAATAATATAAAGACTGTATCAATTACTACCACCCAAATCTGGAGTCACAATTCACGAGCATTCTAGAATTTACTACAAGTAATAGTCTGAAAGAAATACAACTGTCTGAATGAAAAAAAACAGTAGAACAGAAAGATAAACGGGGACTTCAAGGTCTGTGAACACCAACAGATCTACCTTGAGTCCCCAAATAGCGGTCCAATAGCAAAATCTCGATCAACCTGAGTCGGTACCAAAATCTGCACAGAAAATGCAGAGTGCAGTATCAGTACAACCGACCGCATGTACTGGTAAGTGTCGAGCCTAACCTCGAAGAAGTAGTGACGAGGCTAAGGAAAGGCACTTATAAATCAACCTGTACAGTTTAACAATATATATACAAATAACAGTAATGAAGAATTAGACAGGAGATATCGGGAGGGGGGAACATGCACGAGATAAAGAACTACAACAGAATGATAACTGGAACAACCAACATATTATGAATCAACAGGAACACGAATACAGTAAAGGAAAGATGCACGGCATCACCCTTCGTGTACTCTCAATTTCACCATAAAATCAATAGAAATGGCACGCATCACCCTTCATGCAATAACTCTCATAATATGGCACGGCATCACCCTTCGTGTATTAACACTCACAATATGGCACGGCATCACCCTTCGTGCATTAACACTCACAATATGGCACGGCATCACCCTTCGTGCATTAACACTCTCCCTTACCATAATGCAATGCATAAATAACAACATGGAGATAGAATAACAAGTACAAACCTTACTTCAACATTTGGTTCCATAACATCAATCTCAACGTTGAAATAAAAACTCAATTATCACCAAAAAATCCGTAAACATGATAAGAACGATAAATTGAACAACACTAGTATAACACATAGCAATTAGGCATAGGAAAGAGACAATATAAGAAAAACGTAAGAAACATGGAAAATAGATAAATTGGTGGCGCATAAGTACTCGTCACCTCACATATATGCCGCTCACATGAATTTCACATAGCAAATAGTCTAAGGTTCCTAATTCCCTCAAGTCAGGGTTAGACACCACACTTACCTCGCTCCAAAGGCCACTTAATTCTCAATCACAGCCTTTCCTCTAGGATTCGCCTCCAAACCACTTATATCTATTCAAAAATGACTCAATAATATCAAATATTTCTAAAGGAATCAGTTATATTGCATAAATTAAATTTCCCAAAATTTCCTCCAAAAAGCCAAAAAAAATCGACCCCCGGGACCGCTTGGTCAAAACCCGAGGTTCGGACCAAAATCCATTTACCCATTCACCCCCGTGCCCGAATATGTAATTGGTTTTGGAATCCGACCTCAAATTGAGGTCTAAATCCCCAAATTTTTCGAAATCCCTAGTTTCTACCCTAACCCCTAATTCTACCAAGAAAACTCTAGATTTTAGGTTGATAATTCATAAAATGTAATGGGTAATTGAAAGAGAATGGTTTAGAATCACTTACCAACACTTTGGGGAAGAAAATAAATCTTGAAAATCGCCTCTAGCCTATTTGTTTTGGGAAAAGTGGGAGAAATGGCTTAATCCCGTGTTGGATTCTGTTTTAAGTACTGAGCGACAGAGTGCATCGCGTTCGCGAGGCCACTGTCGTGTTCGCGAAGAGCATTGGCAGCCAAGCCTTCGCGTTCGCGAGACAGTGTTCGCGTTTGCGTAGGCTACCCCGCCTGACCTTCGCGTTTACGAGACATTGCTCGCGTTCGCGATGAAGGAAAGGCTGACTCCCCCTCCTCCCCCCCTCCCCAGTGCCTAACACTACGCGTTCGCGATGAGCTTGTCACGTTCGCGAAGGGTAATGCCCCAATCACTTCGCGTTCGCGAAGAAGAAAATTCTGGCCTCATCAATTTACTCTTCCAAAGTCCAAAATATCCCGTGGCATATCCGAAACTCACCCGAGCTCTCGGGGCTCCAAATCAAACATGCACACAAGTCTAAAAACATCATACGAACTTGCTCACGTGATCAAATTGCCAAAATAACTCCTAGAACTACGAATTTAGCACCAAATCAAATGAAATTCTCAAGAACACTTTAAAATTTCTAACTTCTCAACTGGACGTCTGAATCACGTCAAATCAACTCCGTTTCTCACCAAATTTCACAGACAAGTCTTAAATATTATATTGGACCTATACCGGGTTCCGAAATTAAAATACGAACCCAGTATCAACAAGGCCAAACATCAAACAATTCTTAAAAATAATTAATTTTGCAGACTTTTAATTTTCATAAAAAATTCATAACTCGAGCTAGGGACCTCCGAATTCGATTGCGGGCATACGCCCAAGTCCCATAATTAAATACGGACTCACCGGGAGCGTCAAAATACGGATCCGAACTCGTTTACCAAAAACGTTGATCGAAGTCAATTAAAATCAACTTTTAAGGTAAAAATTCTTATTTTCAACATAAAATATTTTCAGAAACACGCCCGGACTGTGCACGCAAATCGAAAAGGGTAAAAATGAGATTTATAAGGCTTAAGAGCGCAGATTCGAGTTCTAAAACATAAGATGGCCTTTTAGGTCATCACATCTTTGAACTTGAAAATATTATTCACAAAGTCCCAAAAACCCACTAGTACCTCGATTAAATCTCTATTAGGCTTAACTCACATGATATTTGTGAGAAACTTGAGGTGATTAAACATTTGATTCTGTTCCCATGTGGCAAAACTAGCACACCAATTACTCAGACTACTCGAAGTCTTATTTCAGATCAAGAACATAGGAGGTGTCTCGTCCCTTACCCTTTTCTGACTACTTCTTTGTCGAGAATTCATGGTGAACTTAAGAATAAATGAAAAGGGGTCATGACTTACCTAAACTATATGCACCTTCCGATCTTTTATTTATTTATTTATTTATTTATTTACTTTATTTTTTAAAAAATACCAATTTAGGATTCAATCTATTTTTCATTATTATTTTTTGAAATTACCGGACACAAAAGGTGAAATGATAAAAAGTAGAAAAAATGGCCATTATTATGAAAATGGCCCTTTGGTACTCCCAAGAGAGGTTAAAACATTGTCTCGGCAAATACGACCAGACAAAACTAGATAAGATGGCTATTTTTATAAAAACAACCTTTTGGTACTTCCGTAGAAGGTTTAAAGGTTGTCTTTGGCAAATATGGCCGGACAGAAGGGCAAAATGGTAAAAAACGAACAAAAATGGGCAAAGTAACCATTATTACAAAAATGGCCTTTCAATACTTTCGAGGAAGATTTTAAGACTGTCTCGGTAAAAAAGGCGGGATAAAAAGGCAACACAGTAAAAAGGAGACAAAAACATATAGAATTATCATTTTTACAAAAACAACCTTTCGGCCTTTCGATATTTCCGCAGAAGGTTTAAAGGCTGTCTTCGGCAAAAATTATCGGACATAAGAGCAAATGTTAAGAAGTGAAAAAATGGATAAAGTAGCTATTTTTATAAAAATAGCCCTTTAGCACTTCCGAGAAAGATTTTAAGGCTATCTCGACAAAAATGGACGGATACGAGGGCAAAACCGTAAAAGGTGACAAAAATAGCTCTATTTGTTTTTTGAAAAATGGGGGCCGAACCCGATGGAGGTTGCCTATGTATCTCACCGGGTAGTGAGAATCAGAATTGCGTATTTCGATAAAACCGACTGCGTTTTCTCTTTTTGATTTTTATGAAATTAATCTTTAACACCATACGCACTAGATCACATTATTTTTTATTAAAAATAACATTTTTACAAAAATCGGGAGCATGTTCTTTATTTCTCTCTGTTCATTCAATTGATCCACCCTAAAGCCGGTCAACATGAAAGCCTCCCAAATAATGTAACATGTAGCAAATAATATGAATATAATGGTCTCAACAAAATACCTGTCTTAAAACAGAACTGGGCCCCTATGCCGATTGCTGCTAAGTCAAATACACGTGATGCAAATAAGCGAATCTACTAGGGATATCCGACATGAGGTTTTATTTTTCTTGGTTTAATTCCTGGTGGATAAGGTATCTAGAGTGGCTTACTCGAGCAGACAACTCAAGCCGAGGAGGGTTAGCGTACCAATAGCATTACTTTTCGGCTTAGCTGGTGGTGCTCCCCGCCTAAAACATGTGTGACTAAAATCCTTCACCGGGTGGCAAGCACTTCGGCTATCTCAAAGAAAGCGGGCTATGTCAAACAAATGCCAAATTTTAATTTCAAGAAGACTCAGAGAGGGTGCGTGAGAAGATAGTTTATATGTACAGTTCAACAATATCGAAGCGGTAACAAGCAGACAAATGTCCAAATAAATCACAGTATATACAAAAATTAATAAAGCCAAATAAAGTCAATGTACAAGCTCGAATTCTGGTTGTCCCCAGCGAAGTCGCCAGAGCTGTCACACACCCCTTTACCTTAAAAAGATATATGTTATAGATTGTTGTGGGTTAAAAGAATTTTTCCAATTAAAATGAGTAATTTGAGTAGGGATTATTTAATTTACAGAGTCGCCACTTGGAATTGATTTTTCGGTGTTCCAAGATACCTTTTATTTGAATCCCTAGTCAAAGGAAGGTTTAACTCTATTTTAGTGGTCCGCAAAATTAAAGTTCGAGTAAGGAATTCTGCTAACCAGGGAGAAGGTGTAAGGTATTTTCCGAGTCCTGTGGTTCTAGCACGGTCACTTTATTGACTTAAACTTGGCATGAATTAATTTTGAACAAACTGTGATTTATATGATTTTCATATTTTTCCTACGTCCGCTTTTATTGCTTGATTATTATAATTACTAAAGAATGACTTGGATAATATTACGTTGTCATAACCACACTAGGCAAGCGAATGCGTGATCGAAAAAAATTAATTAACTTATCATAGTCACGCCTCGCAAGCGAATCCGAAATCATGACAATCAATTATTTGTAGTACTTTTGAGAAATTACTACAATTGTGCTTGAGAAAATTAGTTTAGAAAATTAGTAAATGTCATTATCGTATTACGCAAGAGAATCCGCGATTATAGCTAGAGATTAAATAAATTAGGAATTAATTAAGCTATTGAGATTACTGAATTGATTTATTAAGTGTTAAACACAAGCTATGCAAGCGAGCCCGTAAATAAAAAAGTTAAAAGTGCGCCTACTAGTTTCCTAGCGTTTAAAATTAATTAAATTATTAAGATAGTTAAACAATAAACTGATTTCTTTTTGAATTTTATTATATAAAAAAGATATGAAAAATTAGTGATGGGTCAGCTCACTTATATTGAAAATGCTGGCATGTTTTGGTTTTCATGGCATTGAGCCCAATTCATGTAGCCACTTGGGCTGCTGGCCTCTTTTGAAACTAAATGGCCATTGGGCCAATTGTTGGTTATCATAGAGAATGGGCTAACTTATTAGTTAAAATATAGATAACTTTTAGGCCCAATTCTTTTCTATCTCTCATGGACCAATCTTCCTTTCCCAAGCTCAAATGAAACCAATAGAATATATTTTTGTACTTAAACTTAACATTTAGCATGCTAATTAAAATAAAATGACCTAAGCATACAACTAAGATGTTAACTTAAAGTAAAGATATAAAGTGGACAGAAAATTATCCAAGCTCCAAAATTAAAACATAGAAGACCAAAACTTCTACACCAATTATTTAGCTAATCGGGCAAGACACAACGAGTCAAACTACTCATCATTTTAGAGTTGAAATGCTAAAACAAAGAAATGTGTTCCCTAAGGACATGACTTGAATCTTTCCGAGCCATTAAACTAATTAAAATGGCAAGCTAATTTTCATTAATCCATTTAGATGAAGGTGTAAGCAAGAAACTAAATATACCACAAGAACAAATCTAAAAAAAAAACATAAAGATAGTATAAAATGGACCTTAAACAAAATTTATTTTAATGCGTAAGGAATTTGAACCTTCAATATCCATTACATATGCTTGACATTTAAACACAAAACTAATGGGAGCAAAATGCTTTTAAACTATAACAAAGTAAAGAGAACTCAAATAGCTTCATTTGCATTCATTCTTGACCCAAAAGTAGTACAATAGTTGAGAAAATTACCTGGTTTGCAGAATAAGAAATACAACAGTAAAATCACCAGAAACGACAACAAAAACAACAATGAAACAGTAGTAAAATGAACCAAGAACAAACCCGAATAAGTAGTGAATCAGCAGTGAAATGAACCCAGAACAAACCCGAATAACCCTTAGAACTCAATAAACTTCTAGTGAAAGAAAACTAGAAACTAGCTTTAAGGACTTTTATTTTTTTAATAAGCTCCAGCTTACTATTTGATGTTCAACTGTTGATTTTTTCCCTCTCAAGTTTTATGTTCTCTTTTGAGTGTATAAAAACTGATTTCTAGTGTGATAGAGTGTGTCTAAAGTGAGGAAAGAGCCAGCCTTTAAGTAGGCAAAAAAAGTCACTTTTTGGACAGATTTTGGTTTACCAAAAATATGTCAAAAAATGATTGACTTTGTGTGCTAATCACTGTTCAAAGATTGTCCGTGAAAGGACAGCCGAAAAACCTATTGTGGCAGAAGCAAGGAGGAAAAGGGTCCTTTCATTCACCCTACTACTAAAAAGTAGGCTACTAAAGTACATCATTTCATGATTACTTTATTTAATCTTCCGCTTTTAACTATCAGTACCAACCTACTTGATCAACACAAACCAAACTCAAACCACCATGAAACTGTCAAAGCAGAAACAATACTTTTGATTGTAACTAAATTGAGCACTCAAACTAACTACTCCCTCCATTTTAATTTATGTGAATCTATTTTCTTTTTAGTCCGTTCCAAAAAGAATGACCCATTTTTATATTTGGAAATAATTTACCTTTATACAATGATTTATGGCCACACAAAATATATGTGCCTCATTTTTTACACCACAAGTTCAAAAATCTTCTCTTGTTTCTTAAACGTCGTGCCTAATCAAATGGGTTCACAAAAATTTAAAACGGAGGGAGTAAATTAGAATCAGTCGATTTGTACAAACTAACATAGAAAATTGAATTCACCTATTAAAGTGCGAAACAGAAATTACACGAGCATTGTTAACTATTCGACAACGACTAACAACAACTAAATAAACGACTAACTAAATAAATGATTCAACGACACCGAGATCAGTTTGGTCTATGACAATCTAATAAACAACTAGGTTAAACAAAGACGACTAATCAACAATCATACTATTGATCAAAACAGAGAAAAAACTAGAAACTAAAAGGCAGAACTCAAACTAAAAGAAAAATAAAAAAAAAAGTTAGGGGTTGTACCGACGATCCAAATTGGCTGTCCTCAAATCTCAAGGATGATGCAAACAGCAACAAAACGGCCACCCGAGCACTATTTTCTCGATAGCATGTGCTGGAAAAATAATTTTCCGCGTTACCGGGGTTAATTCCAAATCATGTCAAAGAGAAAAAAGTGTTGTGCAATCATGTTTATGCTGGAAGAAGAGTTACAGGGTTGTTTGGGTGGTGGAGTGTGGTGGTAAAGTGGTGCGTCAATGATGGTGGTGGCCGGAATTAGTCACCGAAAATTTGGTCCAAAATAATACTATGTAATATATCAAGGGAATACCTACACGCTCATGTAGGTATTAAGTGGTGGTGAGGTCTCAAGCTTGACGAATTTTAGGAGAAAGGGGCGGCTAGATTTTTGATTTTTTGACGATTCATGGAGTTTGGTTGGGATTTTGAGGACTTGAGCTGGAGATATGGAGAGAGGAGGAGAAGATGAGGATATGGTGCGATTTTGGTGGGGATTGGAGGTGCGCCGCCTCCATGAGGAGATTTCCGGCCAGCGGCGCTAGGGTTCAGGCAGCGAAGCTGGCGGAAGGGAGAAGAGAGAGGAGAGAGTGATGAGAAGAGAAGAGAAGAGAAGACAATAGAAGAGAAGGGAGGAAATAAGGGAAAATGGAGGCAAATTTCGACTAACTTAGGCTTTAAATATCTGGGGTGGGAAATGATGAGAACTGTTGGATCAAGTCAAGATGAATGGACGATGCTGTTTTGGCGCATATGGGCGTGTCAGGTACTCTTGGGCCACTGCTTTGGCCCAATCTTTGCTTTAAAATCACAATGTCAATCCCCTTAACCCCCTTAAATAAACAATCTAATATAATCTAATTCTAAAACTTACAAATATATACATAGTAAACCTAAAAAGAAAATATAATATAGAAGAAAAAGAAAGAGAAAAAATTAGGCATTTACAGTGGTAATTATTATTGTTATTCTTACATAATCAGTACAGGAATGGAGAACTCAATTAGACAACAACTAGCAAGAGACGGTTGAATTTCAACTCAGAATATTACAGTTCATGTTGTTGCTTCTTAACCATTGGCTTGTCCCTTCAGGGACAATATAAATCAAATTTATAATGATATTCCACACACTTAACCTTCAATTAATATAATTGTGCACCTTCAATAACAAAATTTACTAATTTTACAAAATTGTTATATTATAATGAGTAAAAGTTCCAAAATAAACTCTCTTAGCATAAAAGATGGTTGTCACATAAATTACCAGTTAAAGATCAATAAAATCTGCAAAAAACTATTAGTAAGAGGGATTAATGATGCACATTTTACTAATTTAATAGAAAATGAGCTTATTCAGGAGCTACGAGAATCCGATTGAACTTACCAATAACTAACTGACCCAAATTGTAATTTTACATTTTGGGTATACTATTTAAAAATATCTGAACAGAATAGGCTATTTTTGACTTGCTTTTTATTTTGGACATGCTTGTGTGATCTTTTGTGCATCTAAAAGAAAGAAAAAGTAAAAACAAACTTCACTATTAAGCTTGGGATTTTTATATATCTATACTAGTTTTGAAACTTATTTACCCTCAATATTAAAGTTTTAACTTAATTACAAGTTGATATACAATTTACCAATTATGTAGGGGTGGTAATTTGAGCCCAAACCCATTTGACCCTTTTAAGGTTGGACTGGTCATTGACCCGCCCATTTGTTGAACTCAATCCAATTAATTAGAATGATTTTTCAGTTGCATATAACTATTGTATTTAACTTTTGTATTTAGTGTGTTTCAATATATTTTTTTTACTGTTGCATTCATTAATATGTTATATATGACCATAACAAAAGAAAAAATTCTTATTTGATAATTAAACAATTCATTAAAAAAGATTACACATTAATTAAAGCTTTGTAAGAATTGGGTGGGTTGGGCTATGACACAAATATTTAGCCCAACTTGACTCAGCCCGCCCATTTATTGACTCAACCCATTTTGACCCGTCCAAAATTAGCCCAAACCGCCCATTTGATACCTTTAGGCAATTCTATATAAAATAATGTCTTAGAATCTAATTTTTCCTATTTTCTCTCCCTCTTCTTCTTCATCTAACCTAGAAGCTTAAGTTATGTGGCCAAGTAGTACCAACCTAGAAACTTGCTATGTACAAAGCCTATGTCACAACCCGCACTTTGGGGTTGTGATTTCGGCCAAGAACTGGTGAGAAAAGGTCCTTCTGATGGTCTGACGTAGAACAGTCTACTCGGGCAACTTGGGCTTTTTAATTTTAAGCATATATAAGGGGGGTATAGGTGATGAAAGCTCCGACCTGCCTCCCCCATGCATGCTGCCACCGAGCCGTATAGAACGAGCTACCTAGGGGACAACCTCAAGGGCCTGCCTAGATGACTCGAAAGGAGTGTCGAAGGCACCCATACGAGTTAGGAAAACTCTATGGGCGGCGCAACGCCTTCGGGCCTGCGTTGGGCATCAAAGTAGTGTTGGAGGCTCGATGTGGGGAACGGCCAGCCCCGCGGGCTGCCGAATGTTAGAACGAGACCTCCGTGCCGATTGGATACTTGACGCACCTGTCATAGGGGCATCATGTGTCGACTTGTGAGCATGGCCTTGGTTCAACCATGCAAGCAAGGGTCCGTTGGCCTAAAGGTGCAGGTGTGGGCGACACTGCACTACTTCGGAATGGAAGCGTGCTGCAAGAGGGCTATGTATGGGCATGGCACGAAAGAGGCGCATGACAATGGCCAAGGGCTAAAGGTTGCCTTACTCAGGCGAGGCACGAGCTAGTCGCAGATGCACTAGGCGAGTGTCAAGCTTGAGGATTGGGCTGTGCACGCGGGAGCGATGCTTAGTCTTGGGCTAAGGACAAGGCATGTCCTAAGCCAATTCCTCCAGGGCGAGCATGGATTGTGATCCTAAGATGAAGCGCCACGATATGTCTAGGGCCAAGGGCCTAGGCATCTTACGGGCGGCACAAGTTGGGGCGAGCCTGAGGGCGAGTCCCACCGACAGGCACAAGATTGTGCTTGGGAATCCTGGGACAGGAAGGAAGGGTAGCCCGCGGCGAGGGGAGTCCACGGGCGCCGCACAGGCGAGTAGGTGCCGCTGCCCAATATAAGGATTTGGGCCTGTGACACTTGGTATCAGAGCTGATTAAGGCCATACTATGCCATGGCATGACGTCAAGGCAAAGGGTGGATATGGCGAGTGCATTTTGGATGTCAGTGCCGAGATCACGTCAAAGCAGAGATTGATATTCATATGCCACCAAAGATCGAGAACCCGATACTGATGGTCGACGAAAGAAATGGGTGATTCCATTGTCTTTCGAAGTCTAGGTCACTACTGAATGAGGTGATATGCCGATGAGTCGGATGGCCAAGAGAATGCCATGTTTGCCAGGTTGTACAACCATATTGCAAAAGAGTAGGAGCCTTGGACTATAAATTTGGGGCATGATCATAGCGGAGGTCTTGCCAAGGATTCGTGTAACGCATCAAGCTGAGTGTCTTTCCTTCGGGAGAAGACTTTGGGTTGCCTGAGGGCATTGCCAAGGTGAGGAAACGGATTTGAGGGTATAGCGAAGCTTCGAAATGGGGCGAGTTTCCAAGTTAGAAGGTGTCATCATTCTGGAAAGAGGTATGTCGAAGTGTCCAAGTGCGAGGCACACCGAACCGGGAAGCCGTGCTAGCAGGGCCAAGAGGGCGCCTGTCTATAGGGCGAGTATTGAACTACTACCGGGAGCATTGGCTACTTGCTTAGGAAGTGACAACTGGAAAACAAAGAGCTTTGTTCGGAAAGGCGGCGATGCTATGATTTTGGGAATGTAGTACTCACCAAAGGTCGTCCCAAGTGGCCGAATGCCAAGTGGGACGACAGTGCTAAGATGTATCCTCCACATTGAGTGTGGGAGGATCCCGCCTATGCAATAGGCATAAGGGCGAAGTCGTGGGTCTGGAAGCGAACACATCTTCAAGGTAGTGAAGGCAAAGAAAGGTACGGGAGCAGAATGCTATGTGAGCTATGCCAAGAGGGCATCTTAATGCTACGGGAGCGAAAGGCTACCGGAGCCATGCCAAAGAGGGCATCTTAAGGCTACGGGAGCGAAAGGCTACGGGAGCGGCATCAAAAGAGCACATGATGTGCTAACCTGTGAAGGAAAGCCTCAGGCGGACATGAAGGCCGTGAGGGTCATGGTGTGATTTGACTAGTGTGGGTCAATCACAAAGTTAGACACCAGAGGGTGCAAGTGCGGAGGCACTTTCCAAGTGAACACCGAATGGAGGTGAAGTGCAGAGGCACGCTTGGAAGATACTTGGGGGAGAAGTGCATGGGGCACGACTCCTTTTGAGAAAGGACTTCGAGGAAGTCCAACCCACAAGACAAAGGGAGCTTGAATGGGCATACCTGAGGGGGCAGACTCCGGGATGTCTTAAGCCATGATGTGTCATCGGGGACGATGACATTATGAGTGTGGGAGGATGTCACAACTCGCATTTTGGAGTTGTGATTTCGACCAAGAACTGGTAAAAAAAGGTCCTTCTGATGGTCTGACGTAGAACAGTCTACTCGGGCAACTTGGGCTTTTTAATTTTAAGCATATATAAGGGGGGTATAGGTGATGAAAGCTCCGACCTGCCTCCCCCATGCGTGCTGCCACTGAGCCGTATAGAACGAGCTACCTTGGGGGCAACCTCAAGGGCCTGCCTAGATTACTCAAAAGGAGTGTCGAAGGCACCCATACTAGTTAGGGAAACTCTATGGGCGGCGCAACGCCTTCGGGCCTGCGTTGGGCATCAAAGTGGTGCTGGAGGCTCGACGTGTGGAACGGCCAGCCCTGCGGGCTGCCGAATGTTGGAACGAGACCTCCGTGCCGATTGGATACTTGACGCACCTGTCATAGGGGCATCATATGTCAACTTGTGAGCATGGCTTTGGTTCAACCATGCAAGCAAGGGTCCGTTGGCCTAAAGGTGCAGGTGTGGGCGACACTGCACTACTTCGGAATGGAAGCGTGCTACAAGAGGTCTATGTATGGGCATGGCACGAAAGAGGCGCATGACAATGGCCAAGGGCTAAAGGTTGCCTTACTCAGGCGAGGCACGAGCTAGTCGTGGATGCACTAGGCGAGTGTCAAGCTTGAGGATTGGGCTGTGCACGCGGGAGCGATGCTCAGTCTTGGGCTAAGGACAAGGCATGTCCTAAGCCAATTCCCCCAGGGCGCACATGGATTGTGATCCTAAGATGAAGCACCACGACATGTCTAGGGCCAAGGGCCTAGGCATCTTACGGGCGGCACAAGTTAGGGCGAGCCTGAGGACGAGTCCTACCAACAGGCACAGGATCATGCTTGGGAATCCTAGGACAGGAAGGAAGGCTGGCCCACGGCGAGGGGAGTCCGCGGCCGCCGCACGGGCTAGCAGGTGTTGCTACCCAATGTAAGGATTTGGGCCCGTGACACTAGTATCATATTCCCTGCCTCTCAATATTAAGGTTTTCTTCTATGAGCTTGGACATCCAATTAGGCGATTAATGATAGTTCAAATGAAAACCATTTAAATGATATGGATAATCTGCTTGCTTTCTAACGAAAGTTCTTTTTTAACAATTTTAGAGTTAGAACGTAATTGATATTGCGAAACTTCATTGACAGCCGTTAAAAAGCTTAGATGCTTTGAATTCGAAAATTGAATTTTGTGAAATTGTTACTTGTTTGGATTGGATGTTTTTGCAAATGCTTGAAAATATCTTTTGGAGTTTATATCTCAATTTTGGGAGAATTTAGTGTAGATTCGAGGTGGTTTTGTATCGCAACCCCAATTTTTCACATTAGGATGTTGTGATGGAACCTAATCTCTAAACCTAGGTAAGTCTAACATTCATTGATAGCTTAAAAGAAATAATAAAATTGAGATAATAAAATAAACTATTAAATCTCATAATAAGCCCGAAATGGAACATCAACAACATAATCCCCAAAACTGGTGGAACTAAGTCATAAGCTCTGCAGAATGCTCTTAAATCTCTAATACAACACTGTCTGATAAAAGGATGAACAATAATGAGAAGATAACGGAAGGTGACTCCGAGGCCAGCAGACGCCGAGCAGGTATTCCTTAAAATTTGCGAAAATAGTTGAATGATCACTAGCGTCCGGCACTGGCAAATGTACCTAGATCTGCACAGAAATATGCAGAAGTGTAGCATGAGTACACCACAATGGTACCCAGTAAGTATCAAGCCTAACCTCGTTAAAGTAGTGACGAGGCCTTGTCAAGACACCTACTAGGAAAAGATAAACTGAACAGAGTCTAATAAAGACCAATAACGGAGAATGACAAAATGAATGGTAACAAAGCAGTATAATAATGTAGGCTAATAATAGAATTTAAGGCAACGAGAAGTGAACACATAATGAGAATAACAAGTAATCAATTACGGACAGTTACAAGTAAGAAAATGAAGAAAACAACAAGAACTGTTTGACCAACTAGTCTTTTTAACATGGAATATACAACAAGAATTTCAACTGAGGTACCACTTCTCATATCCACATTTCACAATTTCAATCACAGTCTTTCCTTATACCACCGCGTGAACCTTACATTTAGATATTTTTGAAAATATTTTTTTCGAAATAGCTACACGCACTTTAGCCCCCTTATGTCGCTATGTGGCTTCAAGTAATTCCCTTACCAGCAACACGCACATAAATTTCCACCCTATGTCACTGCATGCACATTAACCCCAATCCTTATACTGCCACATGCACATCAATATCACAATACAATAACAACTCGTACCATAAGTGCCCATATGCCACAACACAATAACAACTCATACCGAAGTTACCACAATATATAGCCTACGACGCAACCACAATGTGAACAAGAATATCAATAATAACAAAATAAGTGAGAATTAATCAACAAGGAAATATATCTCAATAATCAACAACTTCAAATAATAATAACTCGATAATAAAGGAGGCAGCATGACAATAAGAGAGATAACAAAGGCATATAAGAGCATATTGACAATAAGGGATAGAGCATGTGACAACAACATCAAGTAAAGCATGTAAGCGAAATTTAACAATGGAAGATATAACATGATATTAAAATTGCTAATTAAATGCATGAAAGAGTCTAAGAGTCTAAACAGGTCAAAATACCACATATAAGAGAAATCTAACGCGTCGTTCGATAGTTTGAGGCCTTGAGAAGTTTCACTTCAGGTATTATGACTTGTACGTGTGGTTGGAATTGAATTCTGGGAAGTTCGGAGTTGATTTGGAGAGAAAATTCTAATTTCAGAAGCTTTAAGTTGGAAGAGTTGGCTAAGGTTTGATTTTTGAGTAAACGACCTCGGAATCGGGATTAGAAGGTTCCAACAGGTTCGTATGATGATTTTGGACTTGAGCGTATGTCCGGATCGGGTTTTGGATGACCCGAGAGTATTTCAGTGCCTATTGTGGAAAGTTGGCGTTTTGGAAGAATTTCATAAATTTGGGTTGAAGTGTATTTTAATGTTATCGATGTCCGCTTGGGATTTCGAGTCTGAAAATAGCTCTGCATGATAATCTTGGTCTAGAAGCGTGTCTGGATGTGGATTCAGAGGTCCGTAGATCATTTTGGGGTCTTTCGGCGAAAGTTGGAATTTGAAGGTTTTTGGAAAGTTTGACCGGAAGTGGACTTTTTGATATCGGGATCGGATTCTGATTCTGGAAGTTGGAGTAGGTCCGTAATGTTGAGTGTGACTTGTGTGCGAAATTTGAGGTCAATCAGACGTGACTTGATAGGTTTCGGCATCGATTGTAGAAATTTGAAGTTTCAAAGTTTATTAGATTTGAATTGGAGGGTGATTCGTAGTTTTGATGTTGTTTGGCATGATTTGAGGTCTCGACTAAGTTCGTAATGTGTTTTGGGACATGTTGGTATATTTGGTTGAGGTCCCGAGGGCCTCGGGTGGATTCTGGATGGTTAACAGATCGAGTTTGGACTTGGAAGGAAAGCTGAAGCATCTGTCTTCTGGTGTAACCGCACCTGCGATGTTTTGGCCGCAGGTGCGGAGCCGCAGAAGCGGTCGAGTTTCGCAGAAGCGGGGCCGCACCTGCACATGCGGAGCCGCAGAAACGAAGGCGCGAAAGCGCGTATGGGGCCGCAAATGCGGAGTTGAGGGGCCTGAAGGAGGACTGCAGAAGCAGTATTTCGGTCGCACCTGCGGGACCGTAGAAGCGGTCAAGTGACCGCAGGTGCAAGAGGTCGCTGGGTAGTGTGCTCTTTTAAGAACGGAATTTGGCCCATTTTCTTTCATTCCCTCTTGGTTTGGGCGATTCTTGGAGAGGTTCAAGTGGACGTTTTTATCATCAATGGCAAGGTAAGTTATCCCCATCTATTTTGAGTTAAATACATGATTTTTGTATGGATTCAAGCATGGAAACTAGTAGAAATTGTGGGATTATTTTGGGTAGAAAACCTTGAATTGGTATTTTGGATTTTGACCACGAATTTGGGCATGAAATTAGAAATAAATTATATATTTGGGTTTGTGAGGTTATGGGTAATGGTTATCTTCGAAAATTTTCGGAATCCGGGCACGTGGGCCCGAGTGTGATTTTATCGACTTTTCGAGCGGAGTTGGAAATTTGTCTAAATTGATTTGTTATAAGTATTAGAGTATATTTTTATTGGTTTGCACATTGTTTGACTAGTTTTGGAGCAACGAGCACCAGTTTGAGGTGTTAGAGCGGCGTTGGAGCCGGTTACGGAACTTTGGAGCGAGATTAGTCTCATGTCTAACTCTGTGAGGGGAAAACTACCCCTAGGTGATATATTTAATATGTGTAACTTGTTGCGGGGACTACGTATGCACGAGGTGACGAGAGCCCGTACATAGTTAGATTCATGTTATTGTCCGGGTAGACTTAGGGTTGTCATCATGTTGTACTTGTACTGCAGGGGTTATCCTTGCTCGTCTAATTCTTTTATTTCGTATTATGACTTGAGACTAGACATGCGTAGAGTGATGGACTTGCTATTGTAGAGTTTTCGCGAGTTTTATGATTTGCCACGGATTAATAGTGTTCCTCTTACGGATTTCTCGCGTGTTATGCGTTGTCATCGAATAATTTTTCTTAAAAATTATAACTCACATGTTCATTCTTGAGTAGGGGGTCAAGGACCCGTTTAAACTTCTTATTCTAATAGGATCGGGCCATTCGCCTCGGCAGGATTTATGTACCACACTCTCATGGGAGCGGGTCGTTCGCCTCGGCAGTTTAATAGATGTATCTATGGTTCGTGTCGTTCGACCCTCGGCAGTGCATGGTTTAATATTTATGTTGGATCGGGCCATACGCTTCAGCATTCCTATAAAAATATCCTCATGGAATCGTGCGCAATATTTGGCAAGAAGCCAGAGTATCTGTGAGATTTTCCCTGATTGGAATTATAACAATCTATTTGGTAGGTCCATTATACACACACACACACACACACACACACACACACACACACACACACACACATATATATATATATATATATATATATATATATATATATATATATATATATATATATATATATATATATATATATGCTCCGATTGAGGAGGAATTTTCTAATTAAGAGCTTGAGTTTATTGTAAGGAGGATAATTGTACCACATATTTACACTTGTTTATTTTATTTATTTACTCTGCCTCATAATTGTTCACTTCCTTACTGTACCTGATATTATTGGACCACTAGTGAGTGTCGATGTCGACCCCTCGTCACTACTCCTCCGGAGCTAGGCTAGATACTTACTGGGTACCCGTAAATTTACGTACTCATACTATACTTGCTACACATTTTGTGCAGGTACTTTTATGTCTGGTGGCCCTTTGGGCACGGAGGCACGGATGATGCGGAGAATTGCCGTGAGCTGCATTTCAGGCTACGATTCGCAACCAGCAGAGTCTCCTCCAGAGTTATTTGTATTTTTTCTGTCTAATTTATATTCCGGACAGATGCTGTATTTTAGTTACTTCCTAGTAGATGATCATGCATTCGTGACACCGGGTTTTGGGAATGATTTTGGGTTGTTCTGTATTAAAGTTGTAAAAATATTACCATTTGCTTTGTAAATTTTATCTCTTACTATTTAATTGAAGGAAATTTAGGATTTCAAAAATACATAAAATGAGTAATTAAGTTAAACTTTTATTGTTGGCTTGCCTGACAGTGGTATTAGGCGCTATCATGGCCTTTAATGGATTTTGGGTCGTGACATATAATCTCGTGTAGACATTTGTCACCTCACGTACACGTCTTTCACATAATCCAAATAACAAAAATCAACCCAAGTCCTAAGAGGTAGTTCCCCCACACAAAGTTAGGCAAGATACTTACCCCAAACAAGCTAAATATATCCACTAATAAGCCTTTCCCGCATAAATCCAACTCTAAACGGCTCGTATCTTGCCAAAATAACTTAATAACATAAATACAAACCACATGAAGCAATTCCAGATGATAAAGTTTCAATCTTTAATGAAAATTAAAAAGTCAACCCTGGGCTCGCACCTCGGAACCCGGTCAAACTTACAAAATCCGAATACTCATTCCGATACGAGTCCAAACATACCAAAATTATCCAATTCCGACTTCAAATCCTCAATTTATGGTTTAATAAAGTTTTTACAAAATTCTCTAATTTTTCCAACTCTAATCACTAATTAAATATTTTAAACAATGATGGAATCATGAATAATAAATAAATTCGAGTCAAAACTTATCCCGATCTAATCCTTCAAAAACTCTCCTCCAAAATCACCCAAAACCGAGCTCTCTAACTCAAAATGTGGTGAATGAAATAAAACCCTTGAAGAATTTATTTCTGCCCAGCGATTTCTACATCTGCGATCATTTAGTTACATCTACGACTACGCATCTACGAAAGAAACATCGCATATGCGGCTCCTACTCAAGCCTAGGAATTCTGCTTCTGCGGCCAAAAATAGCGCGCATGCGCTTACGCTTCTGCAGACCAAGGGCGCATCTATGCGTTCGCTTCTACACAAAAATCACTGCATCTGCGGAGAATAGTTCACTTCTGCAGTTGTGCACCTGCGCCCAAGTATCCTCGCGTGCGACTTTCTCCTGGCCAGCCTCAATTTGCTTCTGCGATTACCCAGCCGCAGATGCGATGACACCAGAACTCAAATTTCTTCAGCAGCCTTCTTAAGTCCAAAATGAATCCGAATTCGATCCGAATCACACCCGGGGTCCCCCGGAACCCCGTCCAAACATACCATCATGTCCCAAAACACAACACGAACCTACTCTAGGCTTTTATTTCACTGTATTTGCTCATATATTGGTTTTTGCCTTATTTTATTAAATCTTCTACTCCTTATTTTCTTAATAAATAAAATTCAACTACTTTGAAATTATTAAAAGGAACAACTACATGGTTAGATCATCGTTGACTTGCCTAGCGGTGACGTTGAACGCCATTACGGCCTATAGAAAAAATTGGGTATTTTAGCCCTATTCTCTATTTGTTGCCTCCTTTATGTTTAATTGTGGTTATGTAACTTGTCGGGGGTGGTTGGTTTGGGTTCGGGTGAATTTCGGAGTTAATTGGGACACTTAGTCCCAATGTTAGGAGCTTAAGTTGAAAGAGTTCACAGGAGTTTGACTTTTATGTAGACGACTCCGAAATAGAGTTTTGATGGTTCTAATAGCTTCTTATGGTGATTTTGGATTTAGGCGTATGTCCAGATATTGATTTGGAGGTCCATAAGTTGATTTGGTATTTTTTGGCAAAAGTTGGAAGTTGATAGGTTTGACCGAGGGTTGACTTTAGTGATATCGGGTCCGGATTGTGATTGACCAAGGGTATAGGTCTATTGTGTCATTTGGGACCTCCATGCAAAATTTGAGCTCATTTGAAGTTGGTTTGATAATATTCGGCGTTAGTTTTAGAAGTTGAATGTTCATTGGTTCAAAAGGCTTGAATTAGGTTGCGATTCGTAGATTTGATGTGAGCCCAAAAACCATAAAGTCTACCAGCATGTGTTCCAAAACCTGGTATCACAAGTGTATGAGAAACTAGTAGAATATACAAAAGTCTACACTACTGTCTGAAATAGAGTAGACAGAAAATAAATGCAAAAGAGAAACTCCGGGTGCTACAGAACGGACTAAGAAGAGCATCTCACCACTAGGCCTCGGGGTAACGGGGTGCGCACCGGAATGACTGTCAGATGCACCTGCCTCAGAACCTGTACGATTAGTACAGAAGTGTAGTGTGAGTACATAAACAACATGTACCCAGTAAGTATCCAGTCTAACCTCGAAGAAGTAGTGATGAGGGATCGACATCGACACTTACTATGGGCTAACAATAAAATACCGAAATGCTAAACAAGCATAGAATATGTGAATAATAATAATAACACAATGGCAGCGGTGATTAAATGATTCTTTAACTAACAATAAATTCCAAAAAAAGTCTTTCACTAACCCATACTAATTCCAAATAAATTCCGAATAAATAAATAAATTTTAACCTCTCAATTCATGAAAATAATATCATGTGTATTCGGGCTTCAAGCATTAACACGCACGATTTATGCCGAGATCGTATGGCCCGATCCAAAATAATATGTACACTGCCGAGGGTCGAGCAGCACGAACCATAGATGCATCTATTATACTGCTGAGGCGTTCGGCCCACTCCACAAGAAGAGAGATTACTTTATGAACATCCGATTTAAAAGCTATTATAAGGCTAATACACAAAGAAGCACAATCTCTATTAACTGTCAAGTGACCCGCCAAAACTCAAGTAAGTGAAATTCGGTCTTTACAAATCCTTTAACAAGTTTCAATATAACTTAAGCACTTTAATGAATGAGTAGGGTGCAAACATCACAAGTATTTCATAATTTAGGTCCTAAACTACCCGGACTTAAGCATAATTAGTAGCTACGCATGGACTCTCGTCACCTCGTGCGTACGTAGCCCCCACAATTAGAATCAAATAGCAATTTAAATCACCTATGGGGTAAATTCCCTCTTACAAGGTTAGGCAAGAGACTTGCCTCGTCTCAAAGCTCACTTTCCGGCCATAAATTTACTCTAAGGATCCAACTTGGTGCCGAACAAATCCGAAGATAGCCAAATGTCATATAAAATAATCAATATACGTTCAAAAGTTAATAATTTAGCTATTAGAGTAATTACCCAATCCAAATTGAAAGATTCCTAAAATTTACCCCAGGGCCCACATGCCCGGATTCCGAAAATTTTTGAAGATAATTGTTACCCATAACCTCATGAACTCAAATATATAATTTTCACCCAATTCCATAATCATTTTCGTGGTTAAATCTTATTTTTATCAAAACCTAGATTTTTTAACTAAACCCATAATTTTCATAATTTTACATGTTAAAATCTACCCATAATCTATGTATTTAATTTACATTGGATAGAAATCACTTACCTTCAATAGCTAGGTGAAAACCATGCTGCTTCACCCTTTCCTTCAAGCCCAAATTTGATCCGCGCATTGCATGAATAGCACCTGAGGCCCCCGGGGCCTCTCCCGAACATACCAACAAGTTCGTAAACATAAAACGGACTCACTCGAACCCTCGGAATGCGTAAAATAATATCAAAATTAAGAATCACACTCCAAACCAAATCGAATCAACTTATGAACTTCAAATTCTTCCAACTTGCTCCGAACGCGCCAAATCATACTTAAACTACTCGGAATGACACCAAATTTTGCGTGCAAGTCTTAAATTATCATACAAAACTATTCTCGGGCAAAATCCCAAACGGACCTCGATATCACTAAAACCTACTTCAAACCAAATTTAAAGAACTTTAAGACCTTCAATGCGCCAACTTTTAACTTTATGCGTCGAAACGCTCCTGGGTCATCCAAAACCCGATCCGAACCTACGCCCAAGTCCAAAATCATTATATGGACCTATTGGGACCGTCAAATCCAAGTTTCGAGGCCGTTTACGATAAATGTTAACCCAAGTCAAACTTAACCCTTTTAAGCCAATGTTAAGGAACTAAGTGTTTCGATTTCGATCCGAACCCTCCCAAGCCCGAATTAACCGTCCCCACAATTCATAAAACAGTAAAAGCACATACGAAAAATTTTAATTAGGGGAACGAGGATCTAGAAAGCAAAACGACCGGTATAAAAATTATTTAATTTAAGTAAGGCAATAACTTCAAATTGATTACTATTTTATAATTTAATTAGTTAAGTTATCATTTTTTTTATAATTAAACTTTCAACAAGAACACCTAACCCTTGAATATTTAAGATTTTGTTTTTATTTTTTAGACAGCTATTAATTCTTAAGTTTATTGTGAAGACACAAATCAGATATGACGTTTTTTCTATCTCGCAAGGAAAATACAAGTGTTTTATTTCTTTAATTAATAAAAAAAAAATACAATAGGAATTGTTAGGAAAGAATAAATCATTATCGCAAAGATAAAATAATGCATCTTTGAATATTGGACCAGATTGATACATGGTCGATGTGAAATTCAAGAACAGTCACGATGCATAAATCGTCACTAGTAAGGAATTTAAAATAAAGCTACTGAATATCAATTAATACCTAGCTCTAGATAAGTCTTCGATATTTTTCCTTTGCGTTCTTTGATCTTTTACTATATTAACTTCTCTTAGCTTAGAAAATAATAATAATAATTTGCGCATGAGACTACATCATGCAAAGAATAAATTGAGAAATAGTAATTGAATGTCTGCGTCCAACTCAATCTCTTTTACCAAAATCATCAGCCATTATAGATTTTTTACATAGAGATAAATACATGAAATTTTCCTTTGAAAAAGGGTTCATGCAATGAAGTAAATATAATTAATTACCTCTGGCAAGATTGACATCCCTCTGTGCGGCAATAGTTGATAAACCCAATCATTAAGAATAAATAGAATATGATATTTGACACTTTTTTTTATTTTTCAGATATACTGCTAAGCCTTTAGTGTTTAGATTTTAACTTGGACACCCCATTGCTTAGTATTTGTTCTAAATCAAAACCTGAATAAATTATCGAACAAATCACAAAATTACAAGATGAAAGTGAGGGAAACAGTCTTGCAATTGCACGTTGTAGGGCAAAAAAAATATTTATGGTCTAAATGTCTAGCCATTCTGCTAGAGTTTTCTATGGGTCCGTTTGACGATCTAGCTCAAGAGTCCAGAAGAGCTAGTTGTACATATTTTACATATGGTTAAATATAATTTTTTCTTTTGACCAAAAACCAATACTTGGTAAAAGTTTAATGATGAAGAATATGGAATAATGACTTCTTTTATAGGAGTATTTGGCTTTATTATATATTATACAAATAAGAAAAGACTTTAACTAATAAAATCATGTATACCTCAACTATAGAAAAAAAGAAAAGAAGTAGCCGACATTATTTGTAGTTTTATTTTTTATGCTTTAATTCAGTAATCGACTTTATTTGTTGTTGCTTACGATTTATATAAATAAAATAATTAAATTATGAGCATAACACAGAAACTCCTAAAACCTAGAGCAACAAATCTCAATGACGGTAGAATGAAATTAATTTTTCAGATTTCGTTTAAAGAATTTCCGCGGGTCCTTCTTTCATAATAATTGTTAAGTTATAAGTTTAAATTAAAAATAATTTACATAAGGTCAAATTTGAATTTATTTAATGAAAATAATTTAATGACTATTCCTAAATAGTAGGAAATTAATTAAATAAATATTCCTAAATAGTAGAAAATTAATTAAATGACTATTCCTAAATATTAGAAAATAATCAAATGACTATTTTATCCAGTGTGAACTCTATTTTTAAATGGTAAAACAGACGAACGATATTTCGCTAAAACCTTCTTGATTTTAATATAGTACTAGTTTTTTGTATACGTGCGTTGCACGCGTGCCTCGCGCTTATTAATAAAAAATTTATATAACAGGCATAAATTGTAATGACCCAACCAGTCATTTTTACTTTTAGAACTCCGTTCCCCTAAATAAAACTTTTCTAATGTATTTTTATTAATTTATGACTTGCGGGGATGGTTGGTTCAAAATTTGAAAGTGATCGGGTTGAAATCGAAACAATTGGTTTCTTAGTTTGGCTTTAAAAGGTCAAGTTTGACTTCGTTCAATATTTTAAGAAAACGACCCTGGAATCAGGATTTGACGGTTCCAATAGGTTCGTATGATGATTTCGGACTTGGGCGTATGTTCGAATCGGGTTTTGGATAACCCATGAGCGTTTTAGCGCTTAATAGTGAAAAATAACTATTTGAAGGTTTAAAGTTCTTTAAATTTGGTTTGGAGTAGGTTTTGGAATAATCGAGGTCTGTTTGAAATTTCTAGTTTGGGAATAGCTCCGTATAGTGATTTAAGACTTGCACGAAAAAATTGGTGTCATTCCGAGTAGTATAAGTATATTTCGGTGAGTTCGGAGTATGTTTGAACAATTTGAAATTTTTAAGTTGAATCAATTTGGTTTGGGGTATGATTCTTAGATTTGATGTTGATTTACACGTTCCAAGATCTCGAGCGAGTCCGTTTTGTGATTTCAAACTTGTTGGTATATTCGGGCGGGCCCCCGGGGGCCCCGAGTGTTAAACGGACGAGGCTCGAACCAATTTTGGAATTTTGAAGAAGAGCTGAAGCCTTCTGCTTCTGGTACGTTCGCACCTGCGCTTGGACAGCCGCAGGTGCGATCCTCGCAGATGCGAGTTTTGTGCGCAGAAGCGGAAAAGGGAAGGAGAGGCCATCGCCGCAGATGCAGAATTTTGGCGCACATGCGAACGCGCAGGTGCGAAGCAGTGTGCGCAGATGCGAGCTTGGCCCAGGCTAGTGAGACTCGCACCTGCGAGGAATTTCCGCAGGTGCGAAGCCGCAGGTGCGATCAATCCCTTCGCAGGTGTGAAAAACCTGCTTGGACAGAACCTTAAAAACGGACGAAGCTCAGTCTATTTTTGTCCGTTTTTCTTCCATGTTTGGGCGATTTCGGAGCTTTTTGAGAGGGAATTTCAACTAACAACTTGGAGGTAAGTTAATTCTACACATCTTGAGTTAAATACATAGATTATGGGTAGATTATAACCGGTAAATCTTAGAAATCAAGGGTTTAGATGAAAAACCTAGATTCTTATAAAAATGAGATTTTAACCACGAAAATGGTTCCGAAATTTGATAGAAATTATATATTTGAGTTCTTGAGATTATGGGCAACGTTTTCATCCGAAAATTTTCGGAATATGGGCACGTGGGCCCGGGGTAAATTTTAGAAATTTTACCGTTTTGGATAGGGTAATTTATTTAATAGATGAATTTCGAATTATTGAACATGTATTAATTATTTTATATAACTTTTGGATAGTTTTGAATTTTTCGGCACCAAATTGAGGTTTTTACGCGATATTTTGACTGGAAAGCGGACTTTGAGACAAGGTAAGTCTCTTGTCTAATCTTGTGAGAGGGAATTTACCCCATATGTGATTAAATTAATAATTGTTACTGATTGTGGAGGCTACGTACGCATGAGGTGACGAGAGTCCGTACGTAGCTACTATTTATGCTAAAGTCTGGGTAGTTTTAGGACTCAAATCATGAATTACGTGTGTAAATTATATTCTTTATTTAATTAAATTATGTGAAATATATTGTAAATTGTTAGGGAAAGTTAGTAAAAGATGAAAATCTCATATACTTAATTTTTTATTTAAATTAATTAATTATTAAAAAAAATTGTTCATCCTCTCTAATTAATCTCATAATAAATATACTCTCCTTCCGGAGGTACATAAGAAAATGTCCTCCTTTCTTGTGGAGCGGGCCGAACGCCTCGGCAGTATAGATGCATCTATGGATCGCGCCGCACGTCCCTCGACAGTGTACACGACACTCTAGATCAGGCCGTACGACATCGGCAGAAATCGTGCATAATAATAATAATAATTACACGATACCTTGATATTTTAAATTGCAGTTTGTGAATTTAATTAATAGATTGGAAATTGTTGCATTTGAAGGAATTTAATTATTTCTGCTGATTCAATAAAATTATTGTTAACTCTGTGAATCATGTTGATTTAGATATTCTATTTTTATTTCAATTATTATTATTGACCCTTAGTGAGTGTCAAAGTCGGACATCTCGTCTCTACCTCTTCGAGATTAGGCTTGATACTTACTGGGTACACGTTGTTTACGTACTCATGCTATACTTGCTGTACTTTTTGTGCAGGACCTGAGACAGGTGCTATCGTTGGACCTATCAGTGCGCACCCGCGTTATCCATAGGTTTAGTGGTGAGCTGCCTTTTGAGCCGTTAAGCAGCAACTAGTGCCTCTTCTGGAAATTTTATTCTGTCTATTTCAGTTCAGACAGTCTTTATAATTGTTTTGTATAATCTACTAGATGCTCATACACTTGTGACACTAGGTCTTGGCACACACACTAGTAGAATGTTTGGATTTAAATTTCGTTCTTGGTTATTTTAATTTACTAAATTTTTTCATATTGTCTAAATTCTTACAAGTAAGAAGACTTTAATTACTCGGTTAATTTTTAAAGAATTGAATATGGGTTTCAATTACTAGTTGGGTCGTGACATAAATTATTAAAAACAGCAATTGACGCTAAAATAAATACAATATTCTTTTTAAATGCTAAAAATTAATGTTATTATATTAACATAGTAATTGCATTCAATTCAATGTATTCTAAAGATACAAAGACGATAAAAGAGTTTTTAAAAAAAAGTATTCTCATAATATTTATCATAATTGAAGAGAAATCCAGTGAGTGTTAAAGGTCTACATCACCAAAAAAATATCTAACGGCAATATAAAGGATATATGGAGTTGTCACTAATTGTAACAAATGCAAAAGGAGAGAAAAAAATTAATGACAACTCAAATAAATTATCTTCTATTATTTCATCCTTATTACTTCAAGTTTGTATTATTTTAATTTGACTCTTAATACTATATTATAATTGATTTTATTTTATTTTCTGATTGCTTTAACCACCAATGCTTTTTTTGTTGAAACAAATTTATGTATCCTAAGATTTTTCAACTTGATTTTTTTTTTTACTAATATGATGAATTTAGAAAGAAATTGGATAGGATTATTTAGTTAATTAGTTAATTCAAAAACTTAATTATTTATTCTCAACACTAAAGAAAATAATTTATTTTTTTAATTTAAATTCTTTGTATTAGTTCATCTCAATTTTTAAATATTTAACTGTAATTATAATTTTATTCAAGTTTTATTTTAAGGGATAAAAATATCGATCTGTATTTTACTTTTGGATATTTATATTTGCAGAACCATTAGTGCTACCAAATACTTTTCTACCCCCCCCCCCCCCTCCCCGTCTCTCGCCCTCTCTCTCTCTTGTCCTCTCTCTATATATATCTTTTATATTTTTTTGTATATTAATTTAGTCATTTGTTTTAATTATTGAGTGTAGTTTTTAAAGATATTATACATAGAAAATTACTAAATAGAAAAGTATTATTTTGAGAGAAAATGGTTCAAATATAATATGAACTATTATAGTTCACATATAATAACATAAAAGAAATTATAATTATGTTACATTATTCCAGTAATAAATAATTTATGTAAGATAATTAAAAAAAATTAATTGGTTTTAAAGTCCAATATAAAGATTTAACAAAAAATATTAGGTGCAAGAAAGGGATAACTTTTAAAGTATTAACCATTATATTTTACATATAAATTTGTACCTTTTATTCATGATAAAATTTTCTTAGTATATATATTTCAAAATGTCGTAGTTGATATTTTTAAAACTTATACAAGAACTAAATGTGGGAAAATTATATTACTTATTTAAAGTCCTAAAGACCTTTTAAATATTAGGCATAAAAGTAGCATGATCTATTAATTACTTTAATTTTGTTAAAACACACGTTACTTTACTCTATTTTTCATAGAATCTACATCCACTAAAAGTAATATGAAAATTATTAAAATTTTGTTATATATGGACTTTAAACAAGGAAAGAATTTATGTATGGAAAAATACCAATTAGTTTTAAAATCCTAAAAATTTGGACTTTTTACTTACCTCAAATAAGGAAACATTTAGTAATCAAAATTTTAGTCAATTGTAAAGTTCTAAATATTAGGGAATTAATTAAATGACTGTTTTATCCAATATGAAATCTATTTTTAAAGGGTAAAAAGACGAACGACATTTCGCTAAGGGGCTTCGTGCTTTTAATATAGTATATATATATATATATATATATATATATATATATATATATATATATATATATATATATATATATATATATATATAATAGATAGATAGGGATTATTATCCATGTCAAGATGGTAGCTGATACTCTGAAGATGCATCCTAAGAAACATGTAACTTGTAAAAGGTTTTGCATGGGGCAATAATTTAGGACATCGAAAATAAATGGTTGTATTTGCAAAAGTATCGGTCATCCCTACATTTCATGATAAAATTTCACTTCTATTGTACACCTTAAATGTAGAACCACTAATCTATATTAGCACTAAAACAACTCCATTAACAACCTCGTTTAATGACCACTTTTTTCTCTCTAAAAGTTACTTTCTTTTGAGTTAGTCAAGCACGTATTGAACACGGATTAAGACTCTCCCGCTCTTTTGACATCCATATTATTAGCCCAAGAAAAAAAAAATCAAGAAATGTAGCTTAAGGAAGGATGGCCTCTTGGAACAAAAATGTCCCTTCTTCTTCTTCTTCTTCTAACTATTTTCCAATCTTAGGCATCCTTTCCCTCCTCCTCTTACATCCTACCACCACCACCACCTCCTCCTCCTCTTTTGCTAACGCCATTCGCGTCGTTGCCATCCAAAAACCTACCTCCGATGACATTCCTTCCTTCCGAGAGGCGCCTGCCTTTCGCAATGGCAATGCATGCAGCTCACGTGACATAGACAAAATCCAAATAGTAATGCCTGTTGATGCCAATTACATTAGGGGCACTATGGCTGCAGTATTGTCTATTTTGCAACATTCAACATGCCCAGAAAACACTTCCTTTCATTTCCTTTCCATTCATCTTGAGCCTGAGATCATTTCCCTTATCAACTCCACTTTCCCTTACCTAAGCTACAAAATCTACCACTTTCATCCTAATCGTGTTAGGGGGAAGATATCCAAGTCAATTAGACAAGCCTTGGATCAACCTCTAAATTATGCAAGAATTTACCTCTCAGATATTCTCCCTGAGGTCGTGCACCGTGTCATCTACCTAGACTCAGATATCATTGTTGTGGATGATATTGCCAAGTTATGGGGAGTGGATTTAGGAGACAAAGTCTTGGCAGCGCCTGAATATTGCCATGCAAACTTTACAAACTATTTTACATACACATTTTGGTCAGACGTGAATTTGGCGAAAACATTTGAGGGAAGACAGACATGTTACTTCAACACAGGTGTAATGGTGATGAATCTTGATGAATGGAGAAAAGGAGGGTACACACAAAAGGTTGAAGAATGGATGTTAATACAAAAGCAAAGAAGAATTTACCATTTGGGATCTTTGCCTCCAATTTTGCTTGTGTTTGCAGGAAACATTAAGGCAGTTGATCATAGATGGAACCAACATGGATTAGGTGGTGACAATTTTGAAGGCAAATGTAGGGGACTTCACCCTGGACCCATAAGCCTACTGCATTGGAGTGGCAAGGGTAAGCCATGGTTGAGACTGGATGCTCGAAAGCCCTGTACCATCGATTACTTGTGGGCACCGTACGATCTGTATCGTTCAACCAGAGTTGCATTAGAAGAGTGAGAGAGAGAGAACTGAATAGAACTCAAGATAGATTGATAGAAAGAGAACTTGCTGCATTTGAAAATGAAATGGTGCAAACATAGATGCAATATAATTGCACTGTAAGACATTGTCAGGGAAGAATGATTAAGATTACAGCTAATAGTCCTAAGGCTTGAGATGTAGAATCCTTAGGCCTTGTAATCTAAAGAATGAAGCTAAAAGAGTCTACAGGTATATTAGACATCGATAGCTAAGAAAAGGAATTCACGAAAGTGAATGAACTTAATTGTTCTCCCCTTATTAGGCTTTGTACATTCGTTGTTCTTGATTGTAAAGGTAAACTGTTAATTTTTGAATGTTTCCTTCATGAATCCTTAACGCTAACAACAGAATATATTAGGCTTACAAAGATTTATCTTACAACACAGAGAACCCTTTCAGTCAAGGGATCCAATTCTTAGAATTCCATTGTCCCCACGAATAAAAAGCAATTCACTAAGGGGTTGTTTGGTTCGGAAGATTATAATCCTGGGATTATTATGCCACATCCAATGTAGGATAAAGAATACCAAGAATATGGTATAAAATATAAACCACTATGAGCTAATACCGATAACCAAACACCGAATAAATGTGTGTTACAGCGGGAGGTACGAGACCCAGTAACCAAACACTTCTTAGAGCTAGAAATCTCAGCATCTTTCCAGTTTTATAAAATTCGAATGAAGCAAGGGGAAAACTGCTGATCAAGTTTCTCGCAAAAGCATGTCTGTAACAGCGGAAGGCACGAGACTCAGTCTCTCTAGGAAGAGTCTCTTTCACCTAATAGAAACACCAAGACAACACAAGCAAGTATGCAGTTAGTTCTCATAACCTATACAGCTAACTAATTATGTGTGACCTGAGTATCCAAAAAGTAGTTGTACACGTCTTAAATAATCTTGTCCCACAAATACCAAATGCCAAGAAACATGAGTCATCCACTTCCCACTTGTGCAATCTAACTGCAAGAGGAACTGGTCACCAAATGGTCCCACTATACATCTCTTTTGCATACAGCCTCTTTGTCGCTTGCCTCTCAAACTCAGCAGCCATCCAACAAGATAACCGTCTGTCATTGCTCCTAACAGATATATCAACAATATATTTTGCAACTCTATGCTTTGGGTGTGGCAGCAACAGGACATTTTCCTAGTGTGTTCCACAAAATATAATCCCCAGAAGTCACCTGTGACAATCATACCAAAGTCAGACAACTAAAGATTTTAATAACTCAAAAGACAGGGTTGATTGCAGGTGTCGAACAGCTGCTGTAATAAGCAGACCCAAATAAAGCTAGAGAACTATCAAGAATATCTTATTTAACTGATAACAAAAATACCTGAGTTGAAAATTCCACAGGTGCTTTAACAGCAGGGAAAATGCTTACCTGCAATGGCTCATCGCATTAAGAATAGCAGTAACTAAATATCAATATAAGCAGGAAACATAAAGCGCCTAAGAATCTCTGCGACTGAGAAACTGCTCATAGCACAAACCTAGAGCTGACAGTTAGCAGTTCAAGCATATGATGCAGTGAGTCAGTGACCGATGGTAATTTGCTTTCATCTAGATGTTCAAGGCGGAAAATAGTCCGATGCGAAGTTTGTACGCTTAAGAAAGAAATGTGAAGTGTAGAAGTAGGTTGAATCTACTATTACCTAGGAAAAGTGGGATGGGCCAATAAACACTTAGATTAATTTTCACAAACAAGAGGAAATTTATGACGCAATTAACATGTGAAAAACAAATAATTAGCAACATCAACTAATGCAATAAATGGAAAGAGAAGACCTAAAAACACCCTCCCATAAGAGCCAATTTTCACTTGGGATAAGCCCGTATTTTTTTACCCTAGTTATGAATGAGCTAACCAATAGTGTGCAAGATAAGACTTAATGGTGCATGTTATTTGCACAAGATATCGTGTTAATTAACAGCAATGCCAAGTAACTCAACTAAGAATTAGTGTGAGTAAAAGGAAGATACGACGAAAGAAATAGTGAAAACACAGCTTGATTATTCCCTAAGGCTACCGAATCTTAAATAGTGAATATAAGTGCTAAGATAGGAAGGAAAATATTCTACCTAATTACACAATCAATCAAATCAAATCTAATTAATCATAATTGATACTCCCTCTATTCCAATTTATGTGACTCTTTCCTTTTTAGATTTAATAACAATTTACTTTAAATTTCTCAATTTACCCTAAATGAGATGATGATTTATATCCATATATTCTTTCATTCTTAAACTCCCGTCCAATCAAACAGCATCACATAAATTGGGACGAGTGGAGCATACAGTATTATTTACAATATTCTTACCCCCCCCCCAAGTTGCATACAAGTGGTATGTACCAAGCTTATTACAAATGTAACTGATACGAGAACAAGTGAGGAACTTGGCGAAAATATTTACAAGCTGATCATTTGACTTCACAAATTCTGTAACAATGTCTCCTTAAAGTATCTTTTCTGTGATGAAGTGATAGTCGAGCTTGTGTTTAGTTCTCATGAAACCCTGGATTTGATGCAAAACAGCAGCTTGGTTATAACTCATAAGTTTTATCTGACTGATTTCTCAAAACTTAATTTTTCGAGCAACTGTTTGATCCAAACTAGTTCGCAAGTTGACACAACCATTGAACGGTATTTTGCTTTTGCACTAAATCGAGCAACCACATTTGGTTTCTTACTCTTTCAAGACACCAAATTACCACCTACCAGAATACGATATCCATATGTAGACCGCCTATCAGAAGGTGATCCTGCCCAATCAGTATTTATGTATCCAACTATATGTTCATAGCCTTTATCCTCAAAAAGCAATTCTTTGTCTGGGGCTGATTTTATATATCTAAGAATACAGATAACTGCATCCCAATCACTATCACACGAAGAGACCGAAAACTGACTTACAACGCTCACAAGAAAGGCTGTCAGGTCGAGTCACTATGAGGTAGTTTAACTTACCAACTATCTGTACCTTCTAGTATAACTAAGGGGATCCACTTGTCGTGGCAAAAGCTTAACATTCGGGTCCATATGAGCTAAGTTACTCGGACTCTTCACTTTCAGTGCCGCACCCGTGTCGACACGACGTGGGTGTGGGTATGGGTGTGGGATCCGTGTCGGATCTAGTCAACCGATTTTGGGTACTTTGACCAAAATCAACGGAGAAATTTGGGACAGATACTATGATTTTTGAAAACAGATCAAAAGCTAGGGTGATATGGAAGAAAATGGAATACCTTGTATATATAAATTTCTATGTCAGTCCTTTTCATTTTATCTCCTTCTAAAATTCTACTCTTGTTCAATATTTTCTCCTTCTCGGAATACCTTGTAAGTTTTTCACATGTCTCATAATTTATACATATTTTTATAACTCTATTTTTAAATAATTGAATTATTTTTAGCCGAATCCCCGCACCCGTATCCGTACTTGGATCCGTACCCCCGAATCTTTAAATTTAGATCATGAAGGATCTGACCTCTAGATCTGCACCCGTATCGGACACCCGCACTCGAGTCCGAGCAACTTAGCATATGAGTGTTAATAGGTCTACAACATGTTATTTCTATCTCTTCAAGATGTATCGAGCATACTTGCGTTGTGAATTTACAATTCCTGATTTGGATTAAGCGACCTCAATGTCTAGGAAGTACTTCAACCTGCCTAAATCCTTAGTCTGCAAGTGATGAAGGAGAAGTTGCTTCAATTTAGTTATACCATCCTGATCATTGCCCCTGATGAATATATCATCAACATAAACTACCAAATAACTACACAAATTTGGAGCAGCATGTCGATAAAATGCAGAACGATCAGCCTCACTGCGAGTCTACCAAACTCCTACATAACTGTGTTGAACTTACCAAACCATTCTCGACTGTTTCAGACTATATAAGAATCGACGCATCCGGCAAGACTACTAGACTCCTCCTAAGCAACAAAATCAGGTGGTTGCTCCATATATACTTCATCCTCAATATTGTAGTGGAGAAAAGCATTCTTAATGTCTAATTGATAAAGAGGTCAATGGAAAACATCAACCATGGATAGAAAAAAAGGACGAAGAACAAATAGTTTGTTACCATCCAGGATGAGAGAGCGTTTATCGACTTAGGGATAGAAACGGAGGACAAACAAGACATAAAGGCATCATAGTGTGATGATAGATGATGATAACTCAAACCAATATAATTAGAATTAGGATTAATAGTGGATTGAATACCTTTTCGAAGAGAAGTTGGAGGACTAGGAGGAGACAAGTCCTCAGCTAATTTGCTTCGACACGGCAGTTTAGGTGCCGCACCCGTGACGACACGACACTAGTATGGGTGTGGGTATGGGATTCGTACTGGATTTGGTCAAACAATTTTGGGTACTTTGACCACGACGGAGGGAAAAATTCCAGACGAGATACAATTTGATTCCCGAAATCAAAACCAAAACTAGGGTAAATTTGAAGAAAATAGCATATTTTATCTAAGAAATCAATCATTTACTTATCTACAACTTGAGAATAAAAATAAATCCACACTTTACAAGTTATACGTAAGTATTCCACAAAATTTCTCATAATTTAGAGATATTTTTATTTTTTGAATTATTTTTAGCTGGATCCCAGCACTCGTATCCGTACTAGGATCCATGTCCCCGAATCTTAGAATTTACATTTTGAAGGATCCGATCTCTAGATCTGCTCCCGTGTCCGAGCAACTTAGGTCCTCAGTAGGTGAAGGATCTAGTATAGGACGTGAATTATCTGGACCTAATGTTGGATGTTGACGGTGATGATACATCAAGAGTAGTGGAGTTGTAGAAGGTGTTGTAGGTGGTGGAGCTGTGGGAGAAGATTGTGGAGAGATGGTGATAGAATCTCCAAAAAGATGAAAGTACTAACACCTCAAAAATGTCTAGGTGATCAGCTAGACCTGTGAAGTATAGTTGATATTCAAAGAAGGTAACATTGGCGAATATAAGATACCGCTAGAAGTCAGGTGAATAGCACCGATATCCTTTCTGCACCCTCAATTAACCTAGAAACACACAATGAGCACGAGGGGCTAAATTATTTTTTCTGGAATAAGGTTATGGACAAAACACATACTCCTACACGAGGTGGAAGAAAGAAGAAAGATGAGTGAGGAAACAAAATAGTGTGAACTTGATTTTGGATAGATGAGGAAAGCATACGAACAATGAGATAACAGGGTGTGAGAATTGCATTTCCCAAAAAATGCAATGGAACATGAGATTGTATGAGCATAGTACAGTAGTCTCAATGTACTATGCCGCGTGAGAGAGATGCCATTCTTCTTTCATTCCCCCTCAACCAGATAGTCCTTATCTTTTGTATCTGAAGAGGCTTCTGCCTCTGTCACAATCTCCTTTCCTTTCCTAGCTACTTCTCGTGGTCTTTTTGCTTCTTTTTTTTTTATGTCGATCACCTTCATTTATCATATATGGTTTACCTTTTGAGGTGAAAAAATACCTGCAAGGTCATCAAAAGCAGTGATATTGTTCAGATCTGGAAAAATTATTAAAGAAATTACTGCTTTGTGTTGACATTAGATCTGAACCATTTGGTACAACCAGTGGTAGCAGTGGCGTTTCATTAGCTAGTGGTTGTTGGTTTTCTAAGGTAGCTTGGTTAAAAATCTGTGGAATTCCCAAGCTGCCTTTGATGGATCTGCCCATTCAAATGGCAGAAAATCTAGCAAATAAAGAAATTCCCGAGATCCACCAATAGTGAGCATCATATTAGAAAATTCACAGATCACAGTAAAATCGTACGCTGTGTCTTGCATTTTTCTCAACTCCATGAAACCTCCGCTCTATTTGTCTTCCAATCTACGCATCCTATCTTTCATCTTTTCTTCCAATATATCAATTCTTCCATCAACTTGAGCAAATTGATGTACCAGTCCATCCAATTGAATTGCCAATTGCCATAATTCCCAGTTGTACATTAGTTGTCTCACAATTCCCAGTTGTACATTTGGTAGGGCGTGCTTGACTTGGTCTTTTATTTTGCCTAGTTCTTTTTTTGGACCATTAGTTTGTCACATTTGCTCAAAATAATTTTACTAATCATTCTTGAAGAAGCTGTGACAAATATTTAGGGGAGTAGGTATATATCAAAGTATTTTAACAAAGATGTTATTGTTGGAGTGAAGAAAATACTCCTCACATTTGAGTCAGTTACACATGCCTTGATATTGATATTGAATATTTTTCCAACATTAAGTGGCATATGAGTGCAGATGGCATAATGGAGAAATACTCTAGTTAAACTAATGAATTATTTGTATTTGGTATCAATCTACTACTTATGAAGGTCACTCATGGACTATTACTTTAGCCAATATATCTTCCAATCGCGTTCCATTAGGATTCAATGCCCAATGGGCACCAAATGGACACAATTTCCCTTCAACTTCCTTCCCATTAGGTGTTGCGGAAAGGATATGCATCAAAAGCATCACTAACTGACTCTAGACCAAAAAGTTGGTCCATGCTTTCAGGTGAGAAGTTGATTGTCTTCCTCTAACAATATATTAATTTGGATCTTTGTTTGTAGAACTCTAGAACAAGGTCTAGACAGAAATCTCCAAGAGGGTGCACGAAAATTTTCTAGTTGTAATACTTGATGGTATCAACTATGATCTCATCAAAATCACCATCCTCAGCATAAAAATCCATCCCTTTTTCTTCAATGGGTTTTCGGCCCTTCAATCCTCTATTGCGTGAAGCTTTAGGATAAGGATTTTTTTTGTTTTGCCATTTGATAATGGTGATAGGTGCTTTGTGAAGAAGTGAAGAAATATACTTATATGAAATACTTATGTTTTTTTTTTTAATGTATACTTATGTCTATCTAAATCTTTAATATTTTTAGGCACATATTTATATATGTAGTAAGTGTCAATTCATATATACATATATACTAGCTTCAGAGTACGCGCGTTGCGCGTGTACTTCATATTAGTGAGTACGAATTTTTAAAAATTACACAAACATTATTAACCTATGTAATTGAGTTATAAAATAAAATTAAAAAAAGCACAAACTCTTGAAAATGATGAATGATGATCATATATAGCCAAGCTAATAAAGAAAAAACTAAGTACATCACATAAAAATATTCTAATGTCTTATCATGATTTTGGTATATGAGTTATGCATTTGCTTTAGTGGCTCAAACATAACAGAAAAATATGCTGACTCCTACTCAAATATATCTTGTAATAATTTTATATTCCTTATGGCCTTAAAAAATAAATTCTATTTGCTCAAGTACGTAATATGAATTTCATCTTATTCCTTAACAGAACTCAAATTGAAATAATAAAAAAAGACTCCATATTATTAGGTTTAAGTATCATACTAAGAATTCAATTGGATGGGTATTGTTTAAACCCAAGTACATAGTATGTTTTTAGAAAAAAAATAAAATGATTATTATAAAAATTAAGATAAAAATTAATATTTATTATTATTATTATCTTAACCAACATGAAGGTATCATGATATATAATTCTCAAAAGATATAAAAATCTATTAACATTTCATGTAAATTTAATGTGCATTCAGATAAATCATTACAATAGTGTTTGTAATATTTATTTTTATCTGCACATACTTTTTAAATTTTTGAATTATAAAAGCAAACTATAGTTAACTAATTAAAAGCTATTAATTGTTAATATTTAGTGACACGATACTTTAATTCAACTGATTGGGTATTATATCTCTTAATTCACGAATAATGTTGCTGAAATATGGTCTCGTTTGCTTTTTAAATGGCTTAACCATGAGAATCTTACTATTAATACTGACATTTGTCACGAGTTTCATAGTTATATCAATAATTAAAGGTAATCATGAATCAGAATACACACGAAGTATAACAGACAACAAAAACCTAAAACCAAGGAATTTTAAAAATAAAATTCAAAACTAAATTCAAAATAAAATTCATAACTAATAGCGTTTGGATCTTTTGATTTAAAGTTTTAAACAATAAATCTACTCTTTGTCCCTCAAGTGAGTTCCACGTCCATCAAAGAATATAATACATATTATCTCAATATGAAAAGTATGTTAATTTAAATAAGGTAAATTTTTTATTAATTTTGTTAGTTTATAGATATGTATAGTGTAGTCTTGTCCCACATTGGAAGAGGAGTAATATCTCCTTGTAATGTATAGCTATAAATAGGGACCTCTTGTATTGTATTTATCATCCAATATCAATAACATATTTTCTCCCGTGCCTTCTCACATGGTATCAGAGCATTAGTGAGAAAAGATCGATGTGCATCATTCCAGCGTTAACCGGGAAGAAAGAACTTAGTCATCGTGCAATTTTTCCGGTGACCTAAGGTTTGTCTAAGTGAAAGTCACTTTCTGTCGGTGTTGTGCTAAAACCAACACCACCACGAGGTAGATCACCCTCCGACTACCAACCCCTGAAATTTTATCCGGCAGAAAAGCCGTCACGCTCCTCCATGCGCCGGCAACAACTTTTCCGGCGAGGGTTCTGGCCACTTTCCGGCCATTTTTTCGCGAAACTTCTTCAGGACAGTGTGCTCTCCTCAAAATTCCGAGCCTACCCATCTAATTCAAATCAAATTCCGGCCACTTTTATATTTTTCCGGCGTGAACAGTGACCTTTCTGGCCATTTTTTGAAAATATTTCTTCAGGACAGCTTGCTCGCAAAGGAATTCCGAGTCTATCCATCCTGGTTACAACAAATTCCGACAACTTTGAAATTTTCCGACGAGCTACAGTGTTTCCGGCGTGAACAGTGTTTCCGGCACAGAACAATGTTCTATTTTCCGGCTGCAAACAGTGTTTTTCAAACTATTTCTTCAGTTTTCTTACAGGAGTTACTTATTTCCACTATTTCAAGTTAACCATACTACTACAAATTGTAGCGACATGGGAACCGATGCTTTGAATAGTCTGATGGTTTCTTTAGCAGAGTATATTGAATTCCTTCAGTATAAAGCATATAAGCAGACATCTTCTGAAATAGCTTCTGTTGTTCAAACAGGTAATAGCGTGACTTGTTTCTCCCAATCTTCATCCTCTGAGTCTTGGGTCATTGATTCAGGTGCATCAGATCATATTTCTGGTAACAAATCTCTTTTCACTACTATTTCGTATTCTCAATCTCTTCCAAAAGTCACGATGGCCAATGGGTCTCAAACCATGGCAACTGCAATAGGTCAAGCAAGCCCACTTCCTTCCTTACCTTTAGATTCAGTCCTTTATGTTCCCAATAGTCCTTTTAATCTCATACCTGTTAGTCGCTTAGCCAAATCACTTAAATGAGCTGTTTTATTTCTTGATGACCATGTTTTTATACAAGAACGCAGTACGGGGCGGATCATTGGTACCAGGCGTGAATCAAACGGACTTTATTACCTTATCCTTGCTAAATCACATGGACTCACATCTTGTCTTCCTTCTACAACTTGTCCTGTTACTGATTCACCAGATTTATTACATAAACGGTTGGGACATCCCAGTTTGTCAAAACTTCAGAAAATGGTATCTGGTTTATCTCACTTGTCAGCTCTAGAGTGTGAGTCATGTCAGCTCGGTAAGCATACCCGCTCCCATTTCCCTCGGCGTCTTGATAATCGAGCAGAGTCACCTTTTACTTTAGTCCATTCAGATGTTTGGGGTCCTAGTCGGGTCAGTTCCACCTTAGGATTCCGCTACTTTGTCAGTTTCATTGATGATTATTCCAGGTGCACTTGGATATTTTTGATAAAAAATCGATCTGAGCTGTTTTCTATTTTCTAGACCTTCCACGCTGAAATTCAAAATCAATTTGGGGTTTCTATTCGCACATTTCGTAGTGATAATGCCCGAGAGTATTTGTCTTCCCCATTTCAGCAGTTTATGAAATCTCATGGGATTATTCATCAAACATCTTATCCGTACACATCTCAACAAAATGGGGTAGCTGAAAGAAAGAATAGACATCTTATTGAAACTGCTCGTACCCTACTCATACAATCTCATGCTCCGTTGCGTTTTTGGGGGATGTTGTTCTTACATCTTGCTATCTTATTAATCGTATGCCATCTTCAGCTATCCAGAACCAAGTTCCATTCTCTGTCATGTTTTCCCATTTACCTTTGTTGTCTCTTCCACCCCGTATCTTTGGAAGCACTTGTTTTGTCCATAACCTTACTCCAGGAACACATAAGTTAGCTCCTCGTGCTCTTAAGTGCGTATTTCTGGGTTTCTCGAGAACACAAAAAGGGTATCGATGCTACTCTCCTGACCTCCAGCGGTACCTTATGTCCGCTGATGTTACCTTCTTTGAAACCCAATCATACTTCACAGATTCGGGTCATCACTTAGATATTACTGAGGTACTACCAGTTTCATCTTTTGGAGATTCAGTCACTCCAGCACCACCACCTACAGCTCCAGCTGTAGCTCCACCACTTATAGCTCCAGTTGTAGCTCTACCACCTATAGCTCCAGTTCCACCACCTACAGCTCCGGTTGTAGCTCCACCACCTATAGCTCTAGTTCCTCCACATAATCCAGTTCAACCTTTTGCAGCTCCACCACTCTTGACTTATCATCGTCATCCACATCCAGCATCAGGCCCAGGTGATTCACGCCCCGCATCAGATTCTGCACCTACTGCGGACTTGTCTCCTCTTAGTCAACCAATTGCACTCCGCAAAGGTGTACGATCCACACTTAATCCTAATCCCCACTATGTCGGTTTAAGTTATCATCGTCTGTCGTTACCATATTATGCTTTTATATCTTCTTTGTCCACTGTTTCTATCCCTAAGTCTACAGGTGAGGCACTATCTCATCCAGGATGGCGACATGCTATGATTGACGAGATGTCTGCTTTACATGCGAGTGACACTTGGGAGCTTGTTCCTCTTCCTGCAGGTAAGTCTATTGTTGGTTGTCGTTGGGTTTATGCAGTCAAAGTCGGCCCGGATGGCCAGGTTGATCGGCTTAAGGCTCGTCTTGTTGCAAAAGGATATACTCAGATTTTTGGGCTTGATTATAGTGATACTTTCTCTCCCGTGGCTAAAGTAGCATCTGTTCGTCTCTTTTTGTCCATGGCTGTTGTACGTCATTGGCCTCTTTATCAGTTAGACATTAAGAATGCTTTTCTCCACGGTGATCTTGAGGAAGAAGTTTATATGGAGCAACCACCTGGTTTTGTTGCTCAGGGGAGTTTAATGGTTGTGTGTGCAGATTGCGCAGGTCACTATATGGTTTGAAATAGTCCCCTCGAGCTTGGTTTGGTAAGTTCAGCACAATTATTCAGGAGTTCGGCATGATTCGTAGTGAGGCTGATCACTCTGTGTTTTATCGGCATTCTGCTCCTAATCTGTGTATTTATCCAGTGGTTTATGTTGATGATATTGTTATTACTGGTAATGATCAGGATGGTATTACTAATCTGAAGCAACATCTCTTTCAGCACTTCCAGACTAAGGATCTGGGCAGATTGAAGTATTTTCTAGGTATTGAGGTCGCTCAGTCTAGCTCAGGTATTGTTATTTCACAGCGGAAGTATGCTTTAGACATTCTTGAGGAGACTGGAATGATGGGTTGCAGACCTATTGACTCTCCTATGGATCCGAATGCTAAGCTTCTGCCTGGACAGGGGAGCCTCTTAGAGACCCTACGAGATATAGGAGGTTGGTTGGCAAATTGAATTACCTCACAGTGACTAGACCTGACATTTCTTTTCCGGTGAGTGTTGTAAGTCAGTTTATGGATTCTCCCTGTGATAGTCACTGGGATGCAGTTGTTCGCATTCTTCGGTATATAAAGTCAGCTCCAGGCAAAGGATTACTATTCGAGGATCGAGGCCACGAGCAGATTGTTGGGTACACAGATGCTGATTGGGCAGGATCACCTTTTGATAGACGTTCTACGTCTGGATATTGTGTTCTAGTAGGAGGTAATTTGGTCTCGTAGAAGAGCAAGAAACAGAATGTAGTTGCTCGATCTAGCGCCGAAGCCGAATATCGGGCCATGGCTATGGCGACGTGTGAGTTAGTTTGGGTCAAGCAGTTGCTCAAGGAGTTAAAGTTCGGAGAAATCAGCAAGATGGAACTAGTGTGATAACCAAGCTGCTCTTCATATTGCGTCAAATCCGGTGTTCCATGAGAGGACTAAACACATTGAGATCGACTGTCACTTTGTCAGAGAAAAAATACTTTCAGGAGATATTGTTACAAAGTTTGTAAAGTCGAATGATCAACTAGCAGATATTTTCACTAAGTCTCTTACTGGTTCTCGTATTAGTTACATGTGTAACAAGCTCGGTACATATGATGTGTATGCACCGGCTTGAGGGAGAGTGTTAGTTTATAGATATGTATAGTGTAGTCTTGTCCCACATTGGAAGAGGAGTAATATCTCTTTGTAGTGTATAGCTATAAATAGGGACCTCTTGTATTGTATTTATCATCCAATATCAATAACATATTTTCTCCCGTGCCTTCTCACAAATTTTAAAGTCCTAAAATATGAAGAGTTTTTATATATTTTAAATAAGGAAAGATTTAAAAAATGTAGTTGCTTTCAAAGTATTAGGCAATTAATTAAATGAGTATTCCTAAATATTAGGAAAATAATTAAATAATGCTTCCTAAATATTAGAGAATTAATTAGAACGACTATTTTGTCCAGTATGAACTCTACTTTTAGAGGGTAAAAAAGGCGAATGACATTTTGCTAAAGGTCTTCGTGCTTTTAATATAGTATGTATGTATGTATGTGTATGTATGTGTGTGTGTGTGATATATATATATATATATATATATATATATATATATATATATATATATATATATATATATATATATATATATATATATACACACACACACACACACACACACACATATACTATAAACTCAAATTTTATATATAGAAGTGTATTTCTAATGTATAAAATTTATATCGATAGAAAGTATCTTTATAAGATTGGGGGAACCCAAATTGTGGAAGGACGATGTTCAATGCGTAGTAGAGAGGGGAATAAATAATTACAGCAATTCAACAAAATTGAAAAAAAATACTTTTCAAGAGCCCAATGCATTTGAACTCCAAATCATGATTGCATGACACACCATGCTAAAAAATAGTGCCAGGAATAGAGTTAAGGAAAAAAGGCCACAGTGCATTGCGCTTCTGCTATGACGCAAAGCGATGTGACGCATCAGACTCACCCACCCCTGCCCAACCCCCTGCTTGTAGCCAGCCATGTCTGTGGAGCGTTCGATTTTTCCGTCCATTTTTAGTTCTTATAAAGTAAATCTTTTGGGACCACAAGAATATTTTAAATCTTTTCTTTTTCTTCACTTTTCTGCGGCGTACACCACCCCCAATCATCTTTTTCACTTTTCTTCTTCACAAAGCACCCATCACCATTATCAAATGGCAAACAACAAGAATCCTTATCCCAAAGTTTCACGCAACAAAGGATGGAAGGGCCGAAAACCCATGGAAGAAAAAGGAATTGATTTTTATGCTAAGGATAGCGATTTTGATAAGACCGTAGTTGATACCATCAAGCATTACAACAGGAAAATTTTCGTGCAGTATCCTGGTATTTTTGTCTAGACCTTGTTCTAAAGTTTTACAAGAATCTTAACAAAGATTCAAATCAATATGCTGTTAGGGGAAAGATAATCAGCTTCGCACCTGAATGCATTAACCAACATTTTAGTCTAGAGTCAATTAGTAACGAGTTGACGCAGATACTTTTCACAACACCTAATTGGGAGGAAGTTGAAGGAAAATTGTGTCCACTTGGTTCGAATTGGGCATTGAATGTTAATGGAACGCGAAAATCTTTGATTGGAAAATATTGGTTTAAGTAATAGACTATGGGTAACCTTCATAAACAGCAAATTGATACCAAATACAAATAACTCATTGGTTAAGTTACCTAGAGTGCTTCTCCTTTGTCATCTACACTCATATGCCAGTTAATAGGAAAATCAGCAGTATCAATATCAAGGCATGCATAACTCACCCAACGAGTTGTAGTTGTTACACTTATATAAGTTCCGGTATTTGACAGGAATCTTTCTGGTATGATTGGAGATTTGTTGGTCATTGCAGAGATAAATTTAGGATATAGAGAACTCTAGTTTTAGAGAACTCTTAACTTGCCTCAAACGATAAGTTATCTACTATTGGAATGAAATGGGCCGAATAGACTCGGAATGGATATAAAGGATTCAAAAAGCCAACCCGGAGTCCCTAACTAGTTTGGGATTGAGACCAAGTAGATCGATTGACTAACTTGATGGTTTTGAAGAGAAGAAAAAAAACCTGGATAAAAATTAGTAAAACTCGGATGCAAATACATGGACTCACCAACAAAAAAAAAAATGAGACAATTCACATAGCTTTTTTTGCCAAATGAAAATTGAAGGGAAAGATTTTTCAGATAATGATATTCAGAAATTATTGGTTTCATGCTACTTCCAGATGATAAATTAGGATAACACAGGTTGAACTATTCATGATTTATTTCCATGATAATGTTCCTCTCTAAAAGAAAGAATCAACTTGACAACAGATGATTTATAGAGGACTTACAGATTTTGGATCAATAGACATTCCTGACAATGATCCTCCCATTATCTTGAACGAAACCTGCAATCACATGATGAGTATAAATAAAATACTTTTCACAAAGCAATTAATTTCAACAACTTAAAGAAATGTTCATATCCACATCAGCTAATTGTCATACTATTAAAAAAATAATATATCTTGATTATGAGGTTGATGAAGTACTTTTGACTATTAAAAAAAAATCAGTAGAGTCAATTTGCACTCTGCGGACTCGCCTAACCTTGTTACTCTTCTGTTCCTCTTTTTCTATTTTGAATAGTCTCTCTCTCTCTCTCTCTCTCTCTCTCTCTCTCTCTCTCTGTGTTCCTCTCATTATTCTCTTCTTGTCTGAGGGGACAGAAATGGAAACTCCCAGGGATGGGGAGTGCTGATGGTTATGGGCTGTGGTAACAAATTGATCGCAGAAAGCTCCTCGAACATTCTCTCTCTCTCTCTCTCTCTCTCTCTCTCTCTGGGTGGTGATCTTGTGATGGGTATCAAGTTCGATCCCAACTCAAAACATTAACAACAAAAACATCATATCCAGTGTTCTGGGGAGGGTAGTGTACGCAAACCCTACCTCTACCTCGTGAAGGTAGAGAGGTTGTTTCCGATAGACTCTCGACTCAAGGAATGCATAATCATAGCAGTTTTGGAAAAGAAATACAGTAATGAAGAAGCCATGGAAAGAGAAGCAGTAACCACAGCCAGAAAAAAAAATAAGATAACCAAAGCAAAGACAACAGGTAGTAATAGAAATCTAAGAATAAGAAACACGAGAATAACACTAGTACTACAGGTATAAAGAAGTCCTTACCGATTAAAAAACATATACTGATAAAAAAAGTATGTCCCCAAGTCTAACAGTTTTCACGAAGTCTACTATATATATTCATTCTTTTTTTTCAAACGGTTAAGTTGTCTCCATGTGACCTATAGGTCACGGGTTAGAGCCGTGAAATCAGCCATTGTTGCTTGAATCAGGGTAGGTTGCCTACATTACAACCCCTGAGGTGCGGCCCTTCCCCGGACCCTGCATGAACGCGGGATTCTTTGTGCACCGGGCTGCCCTTTTTTTTCAGTCAGCTCTATCTAGGGCCACATTCTCTGCTAAGACAATATCTTCCTAACTTTTCCATGCGACTTCGCCAGCTCTTTGCTTAATCTTAAACATTTGGTTACTTAGTATACCTAAACTCACAGTAAATCACAGTACTAGCATGTTCAAAGAATAGCCCTCTTATCCCTAGTTTCTTTTTGGTGCACCAATGAAGTTCCAGTGTGTAGAAAAGCTTGGTTGTTATTCATAGAGAATCGCATTATGTTGTAGATTCTCTACCTTTTAGTATACTACTTGTATACAGGAATTTTTTTTTTTTGATAAGGTAAAACATATTGATGAAACCAGCAGAAACTGGGAAATATTCATTTAAAAGGTACAGATATGTGCATCACAGAGTGTAATGAACAGATAAAGTTCAACATAGCTTCGGGCTCTAACAAGTTTGGGCCAGCCATGTTGCACCAAAAACTAAACAAGAATATACATTTGGGTTTAAGCTTAAGTACAGTGTCATTCTTGTCTGCAAAAATCCTAGCATTTCTTTCTTTCCAAATGATCCAGCATATAGCAGCAGGAAGCGAGGTTTTAGGGAATTTTCCCCACTGCTAATAGAATCGTTTACCTTACAAAAAAAAGGAGTTTATATGGAAAAATAAAAGGAAATCTTAGCTGTCTGGACAGCTCACATCAAAATAATCCATGAAAGAGGAAACATTACAACTAAAGTTGCTATACAGAATACTTACTTTAGCATAATCGTATGCTTGCCAGCAAAATGGCTCCTCCAAATCAACTGCTTGAAGATCCTTATTCATTTTCTCCATTAAAAAGTCTTCCACGTTCGCCATATTATTCGTCGACTCTGTTTCGGCATCACTCTCTTCATCTTCCATATTCCCAAGTACTGCCCCTGAGGAAGGCAATCTTTGAGGTTGCCATGGAGCAAACTTTACTGTCCCTGGAAATGTTGCCTCAACACTCTTTCCTGATACTCCTCGACCGGTTGTTATAATTTTCCATTCAACAAAGTGTTCAGCAACTGAAACTGTTCCAATAGAAGGTGTCCCTTCAAAAGAAAGCACCCTTCTCCTAGGGAAAGGTATTGTCACTGTGCAGAAATCCATCGACAGAGGAGCTCTATAACCTTCCATGAGCCGTAACCTAAACAAAAAAGCACCTTCATTTTCTGAAACCATTGAAAGCTGATAAAAACCCTTGATCGGAGGCCGCATACCACAAAGTGCCTGATAACGCATCAATACGAAATTTCCTAATGGTGGTGAGAACATAAGTGTTTGCTTCTCGTTACCATGCTCTGGAACTTGAGCACAGGGGTGGAAGGATAATAGCTCAACACGAGCAGTGTCCAAACCTATAAGTGGGAACATCACATCGGGCAACCCTTCTAATTCCGCTCGACAGTTAACTTGACCTGAAATTGTTATGCTATCTGGAATTTCATCGCGATCATACATGGCAGCATGGACTGTCTCGTGAATTGTGAACAGAATTCTCTGCTTCCCTCTATAGAGATAAGGCTTCCATGCTGGTTGCTTCTGGTCTGCAGGAGGGATATCTGCTGAAGAAAATCCATTTATCTTGACAGCTGAAATGTTGGTGTAGTTAAGATCCAGAGGGGTGCCTACATTTAAGGTAGACGGCTTTTTTCAGCGAAGAGTAAATCCTTCAATTAAATCACACAAGCATGGACAAAACAATTGCAATGGTAGATACCACAATAAAGATTACCAACCAAAAGGCATCGCACTGCTTATAAAAGAGCGAATAGCATCTCTATCTAGGGGCCTCAAACCAATCTTTGGAGCATCAGATGTCATTGCTCCACTGGTTGCAGCTCCAGAAGCTGTGGATCCTGCAACTGGAGCAGCTACAGGTTTTGCTCTTGCTGAGATACCAATACTTCCAGTGAGAGAATCCAACAACCCACCCACTGATGGAGATGCACTTATGACTATTTCAGGTTCTGTCACATTGCCTGTTATGATGTCTCCTATCATGTGACCCACCATAAATGCCCTGTATTTGGAAAGTATTGCAATTTTAGTAATAAGTGGAACTGGAGAGATCTAACTACGCAAGATCTAAACCAACTTGCATTAGCCATAAAAGAACCTTGCGATGATTCATATTAGACCAAGCTAAACCCCAGCTTCAAAGCTAACTTCGTGGAGCGAAGTTCATGTATAAGTATATGATTAAGTACAAGAAAGAATTTAATATGCTATACTCTAATGAACTGTCAAATTAACTCCTATAAACTAATCAAATCCCCCCCCCCCCCCACACAAAAAAAAAAAAAAACCAAACCCCAAAAGAAAGAAACTAATTCCTCTACACACAGCAAGGAATAGTAGGTGGCGATGACAGGCTCAAAATCTTTTTGATAAGTCAATGACAGGCTCAAAGATCTATAATACTGTACCTAGAAAAGGAAATCTATGATATTTTGGCTGGGCAATTCCCGGGCGATTATCAGCATCACTATTATTAGCTTTAATACATATTCCCCTCCCCCCGAACTTGAGAAAAATCCCCCTTGCATACCTTAACTTTGCAGGTGCCCCGTTATACACCCAAACTTGTAAAAAAAGTGGATCCGAGATCCCCTTGAACTGTGTTAGACCATTGTAAAGTGGAGGGTGTGATTCATATGCTTAACACGTATCAAAGACAAAAAGAGAAGGAAAAAAAATCAGAAGTATGCCCCTTACAATGTCCAACATACATATATCTACCCCATGTCCATGGAAGCACCCTTTCAACTTCAGTCTCCAATTAAAACATCACTACCGAGTGTTCGGACCCGGGAAAATTCTCCAGCCACTTCTCTTTCTCTACACTCTTAAATCGCTGTGGGTGGTACTATTTCTCTCTCTCTTTCTTCTTTGAGTATATATGACTTTGTTCTCATTGTTTGCTCTAAAAAGCAGGAAGTCTTTACGGTGCTGCAAAATGGCTGGAGTTTCATTAGGCAAATGTAATTAACTTGCGTGCTTTATTGTAATCAAACATTACTGGAAATAATAATTGATTTTTCTGGATAACTTTAAACTAATTAAGCAAGAAGGCCGTAAGAAAATATGGAAGAAGATGGTGAAAAATAGAAATGGAGGTCTGCAGAAAATGGGGAAGAAGATGACCCTTTTAAAAGAAAGAAAAGAAAAAATATAAATGTTGGACACATGGTAGTGAAATGAGGTCTCAAACACACATTTTAACATCTCATGCCATTCCATTATCTACTAAAGACGCGCAAACAACGTGGCAGTGTAAGGGGGTCTCAGACCACTCCTTTTACATGTTGGGGTGTGTAATGAGTCCCCAGCAAAGTTAAGGCGTGTCTGAAATTTTTTGCAAGTTCAGTGGGAGAGTATGCACTAAATCATAATATTATTACTATTACTGTTGTTTTTAAAATTATCATTTCATTTTTTTGGGTCAAAGCAACAGATTAATAGTAAAGCATGTTCACATTAAGATTAATTGGCAAACAAACTGTTACTAGTTTAATGTCAAAAGCATCTTTTACCTTCCTACTCTTTCACTATCTCAAGCATTAATTTTCTTTATTTCTCTCTTGGCAGGGGTTACAATTTCGAAAGATTTCTTTACTTGTACAATTTCTTGAAACTTGAAGAGAAAATAGCTGACCTGAAAGTTGATGTTAGTCCACCTATAATACATATTATGGACCAAACAAGATTACGAAGTCAAATGTTATTACGACAGCACCGATACCATCAAACAAAAAGAAAAAAAGATACCAGATAAATCTTTTTTTTGGTAGTTACCAGATAAATCATATAAGTTTAATATGGAAGATGAAAAGGAGGAGAGATGATGAATGTGTACTCCTGTGCTCAGATATGCCCATTTATACATGCAAAAGTAGCGAGGGAATCAAGGAGCCTCTATCAATTTTAATGGCCTTCCTTGAATACTGTACATGAATATCTCAAGCAAGAGAAAAGGAGGGAAAATAGGAAAGGAATAACATATCAGGTAAAATGAAACAACTCAGAGAAGCATCACCAGACCCAAGAAAACCAGAACCAATAACAGCCATATGGTGAATTAATCTTATTCTGCATTCAGAGACTTGTATGGCAAAAACTTATTTGAAGATTAAATGGCAAACAGAAAGCATGCCAAGTGGAGAAGTTTCATCTGTAAAATAGATCCTTAACAGGATAGATCACTGAGGATAGAATTTAGACATTGGAAACTCGGGTTGAGACATCAAATATATATAACTTACAGTTGTTGCACTTAAGATGAGAAAATAGGAAAGTAATCTGCCTGTATGAAAGAAGGCAGCATTCATATCATAATGTCAGTGAGAAAATGTGTCCAAGGATAAAAGGGGTAAGAGAATTAATAGCATCAGTTGAGCGCGGAGCTTTATGATTGATCAAGCAGTGAACAAGAAGGAAAAAGACAACTAATGAATACTCTTACATCAAAGGAGGAATCAACTTAAGCCATAGATAGATGCCAAATGTCAGTTTTACCTCTTAACTTGAAACAGGTAAAGATGGAACTTACCCTGTGATGGATGGAAGATTAAGCAGGAGGGCTGATAAACTTTCATCTGCTCCAACAGCATTTCCACAGTCAGATCTTTTACACATCCTTGTATATGTTTTTAGATGATGAGGTTCCACTAAAGGCAGTACAAGGATACAATAGTGGTCCTTTATGTGCAAAACAAGCGGCCACAAAGTACGATTTGTTTCCTCCTGTTCATTTTTAGTGTAAAGACTTATTATGTGACGCGTAATTGGATCATCAACCCAGGAATCTGAACCTTCAACTGAATGGTTTATCCTAATGCCAAATCCACGAGCAGATCCCTCCCTATAGAAAAAGTTATACATTGTAATTCATGGAAATTCCGATGGCTACAATGTAAGGACATGAAAGTGAAGAAAGATAAAGAGAACAATGGAAACTAAGTCAACAATAAGTAAGATAACGGATTTGACATGATAAAGTCAGATAGTGAGCAGTTGCATGCCATTTCACTCTCCATGACAACTTCATCAACAGTCATAGCTAATAACACCAGACATCTTTATAGAAGAAGTTAATAGGAAAATTACTAGAGGTTTTCTTACCTAAATCTTTCATAACCAAGAAATTCACAAATCTGACAGAATCTGAAAGAAAATGGACTTACGAAAATGGAAAACATCTGAGTTTTTCCATCCAAAAAAGAGATAAGAGCAACAAGTTGAGTTTAGATTTTAGAAGATGGTTTCAAGATGTCATTCAAATCTCAACTTGCAATTCGAGGAACCAACCTTTCAAACATGAACCTATCCCCTCGGGCCACAATCATAGAAATACACAGAGAAAGAGATAGATGTGGGAGGGGTCCCCCTATAGTCATTTATCTCCATGTAGTACTGATCAGATTTCTTTATTTTTTATTTGTCATAGAATTGGAGACCAGAAAGAATTGAACTGAAGTCTAACAAATAAAAATGATAATCGAAAGTCCAGTGGCTTCCTTATCCTTGGGAATTCTTCAACTTTTTGCTGATAATCCATCTTTTGAACTGAATTCATTTCTCCAACTGAACTACAAAAAACCATGTGTTTCACTGGGCAAGACTTGCATCTGGCTTTTAGTCATGAAACCAAAATTTCATAATGAAAGGCTCAAGAATAAAATCAAGCTAATTGAAGCTCCACTTTCTCATTTGGCCTAGTTCTTTAAACTGGATTATTACCCCCTCACATCATCTCTAAGATTATAAAATTAGGAAACAGAACTAAATAAATGACTGTAATGAACCCACAATTTTTTATTCCTAAACAACTTATATCATAATAAGCATTCAGTAGATTATCCAAAACCACACGCATCGGCTTGATTAAAAGAAATGAGCTTAGATCCTAGAATTTAGTGGGCGTTGGGATATAAGAATTGTAAAATTCCAAAATAGGGGGAAAAAAATTTTCAAGTGAAAATGGTATTTGAAATTTAGAGTTGTGTTTGGTCATGAATATAATTTTGGGTTGTTTTTGAAGTTTTTTGAGTGAAAATTTTGAAAAAAAGCTTTTTGGAGTTTTTCAAATTTTCGAAAATTTTCAAAATGCATTTTCAAGTGAAAATTGGAAATTTTATGAACAAACGCTGATTTCGAAAAAAAGTAAAATTTTTTTGGAAAAAAGGGAAAAATTTCTTATGTCCAAACGGGGTCTTAGAGTACCTTTTTGAGAGAAAGGTAGAAATACGGGCGTTATTATCTACGGAGTTTTGAAACCCAGGAACATAAAATTTCTCAATTATCCACAAAAAAAAAAAAAAAAGATGTTGCTATTTTCTATTACTGTAGTTTTCGAGCTAAATTAGTGGGCGTTTAGACATAAGAATTGTAAAATTTCGGAAAAAGGTGAAAAAAGTTCAAGTGAACATGATATTTGAAAATTAGAGTTGTGTTTGGACATGAATATAATTTTGGGCTGTTTTTGAATTTTTGTGAGTGATCTGAAGTAAAAAATTTGAAAAATAGCTTTCTGAAGTTTTTCAAATTTTCGAAAATTCCGAAAGGATCGACACTCAGCCCTTTTTTGTTTGCCCTGGCAATGGACGTACTGACGCGCCACATCCAAGGGGAGGTGCCGTGGTGCATGCTATTTGCATATGATATTGTATTGATTGACGAGACGTGAGGCGGTGTGAACGCGCAGTTAAAGGTATGGAGGCAGACCCTGGAGTCTAAAGATTTCAAGTTGAGCAGGACCAAGACAGAATACTTGGAGTGTAAGTTCAGTGGTGAGACTCAAAGAGGGGAAGGGGAGGTGAGGCTGGACTCGCAGGTCATCCCTAGGAGAGGAAATTTTAAGTACCTTGGGTCTATTATTCAGGGGGACGGGGAGATTGATGAAGATGTCACACATCGTATTGGGGCGGGATGGATGAAATGGAGACTCGCTTCCGATATTTTGTATGACAAGAAGGTGCCACCGAAACTTAAAGGTAAGTTCTACAGAGTGGTGGTCAGACCGACGATGTTGTATGGGGTTGAGTGTTGGCCAGTCAAGATCGCTCATGTCCAGAAGATGAAGGTAGCAGAGATGAGAATGTTGAGATGGATGAGCGGGCACACCAGGTTAGATAGGATTAGAAATGAGGTTATTCGCGACAAGGTAGGTGTGGCACCTATTGAGGACAAGATGCAGGAAGCACGGCTTAGGTGGTTTGGCCATGTGAGGAGGAGGAGCACAGACACCCTGGTGAGGAGGTGTGAGTTATTGACATTGGAGGGCCTACGGAGAGGTAGAGGTAGGCCAAAGAAGAGATGGGGAGAGGTGATTACGCAGGACATGGCGCAGCTTCAGCAAACCGAGGACATGACCCTTGATAGGAAGGTATGGAGGTCGAGGATTAGGGTAGTAGAGTAGGTAGTCTAGAGTGTTCATAACAGTAGTATTGGCATGTAGTCTTGCTTTCTGTTCGTAGTAGGTTTTTATGACTAACCGTTGTTTTCTTTCATTGTTGATCACCTTACTATCTTGTTGTTTTTATTCTGCTTTTATATGGCTTTTTGGTGATGTCCCTTCTTGTCTATATTTTTATTATTGTGGTGCTTATACTTTCCTGAGTCGAGGGTCTAATGGGAACAGCCTCTCTATCCTCCAAGGTAGGGGTAAGGTCTGCGTACACACTACCATCCCCAGACCCCACGGTGTGGGATAATACTGGGTATGTTGTTGTTGTTGTTGTTGTTGTTGTTGTTGTTGTTGTTGTTATTGTTGTTGTTGTCGAAAATTCCGAAATTCATCTGTAAGTGAATCGAAAATTTCATGGCCAAACACTGATTTTGAAAAAAAGTGAAAAAAATCTCAAAAAAAAAGAAACTTTTTTTATGGCCAAACGGGTCCTTAGTCACTTAGATCAATCCAGTGTTTGTTATCTCGCACTAAAGCAGGTACAAGGCAACTCTATTCACCAAGACTTAGGCAAATAGGGAAAAAATCACCTAGTCTCTGCTAAGATCTAAATCTTGGTTCCCAATGTTGTCATTCGTATTCTTCATAGTGTTTTAATTGAATCCCCTTCGCTAAAAATTTATATTGTGTAAAGAGCGTAAAAAATTAGGTTATTTGGTTATATACGGGTTGTTGAATCCCCTTGACATGAGGACAAATTCTAGTAAAGTAGCAAAGGGGATTCAAAAATTATTTTTAGGTCATAGCTTCATATCTCAAGTATGATATTTTTGAATTCCCTTGTATGGCTCCACCACTGATTCTTCAACAGCTAAGTCATCCGGAGGCGGATGTAGAGTGTTGACGACCGGTTCAATTGAACCCATAACTTTTCAAAAATTTATATGTAAAAATTCCTTAAAATTATAAAAATAGTAGATATGAACTCATAACTTAAAAAATATAATAGCCCCAATGCTAAAACCTTAAAAATTAAACCCATAAAGTATAAATCTAGGATCGTCTCTCAAGTGATCCCTTGGGGAGATGAGGATAGTACATTATTATGTTCACTTCAAGTATAAATACTACTAAAACATAGTATAAACTATCATCCCAAGCTTCAAACTTTATTCAAAAAAGGATTAAAAAAACCTTTTCTTGCGGTCAATGAATGCAGCAGCTATCTCTGAATCTGTAGGAAGAGAAGGCACCACAGTATACTTCAAATCATCCTCGATTAAACTCTTATCTCTCTCACACGCCGCCCGCCACCTCTTCTCTACAACCGGAAATCTCCTGCAAATTCATCACACCACCACCATTATCAAAATTAAGAATGAAAGAACACACACACACACACAGGGAGAGAGGAAGTACCGGGAGAAAACAACAGTGTCTTGATTGGCGAGGATCCAGAGAGCTCTAATACTACAAGAGCCCGGCATTTGCGACACCGGAGATCAACTCAACGGCGGTTTCCTCCGAGCTCAACTAATTTCACCGCCGTTTGCGCCACCGTTTTTCTGGCGTTTACTGCATATCTGCGACGACGTTTCGTTTGACATATGGATTTGAGAGAATTACTTAATGAGGCACTTGAAGATTAAAATGAGATTTGGTGAATATATTTTGGGGGAAATTCTCCAAAGGGCTGAGAATAATAATGGAGTTAATTTTATAGTCAAAAAAATTTTAACTAGAGAATTTGATAGAGTCAAATCCTAAATTTTTAATATGAACTAAGGATGCACTGGCAGCACTGCTGTCGTTACAATGATTTTTTTTTTTTGTTATCCAATTTTATATTCTTAGAAAATCATTGAAACTCTTATAAAATACTACTAAATTTTTTTTAAAATTAAGATTCTAACACATCATGTCTTATATATCCCATGTCTTTTGAATTATAACTTTATCATTTAAGTAGAAAAATTACAAATTGATTGCATAAACTTACTAGTTTTGGACTGAACAAAGAACCAGATGCAAAGTAATTTGTCGAATATGATGAATATTGTTGATGGTTAGATTAATCATAAAATATTGAAATCCAACTTCACGAGATATTGCATCGTTTACACATGTATTACGTAACTTTTTTCCTAGAATATCACTCTAAGTCAAAAATGAAAGAAAACATAAAAGTTGCTCAAGACCCTCGTCTCCTTCCAACATAAGACATGAGTTATAAAATTATGGAAAAGGGTCAAATTTGCCCCTTTACTATGAGAAAAATATCAATTTCATTTGTCGTTATACTTTCGACACAAAATGCTCATGCCGTTACCCAAATGGCTTAAATATACATCTACTTCATTAAAACTATCCTAGGTGGACTCTCAGTGGCACTACCATTTTGGTGAAGTAGATAACACATGACTTTCCACTTTACCGCCCAAACCCATTTACCCCCTCGCCTCCGTTTTTTCTATCAACAACATGTCCTACTCCTTTTCCATCACCATTAACATATATATAATTTACCCGTAAAACTGTATATTTAAATTTATAACGTGGTTTATAGACAAGCGAATCGATTTGATCCAAAAATGATTTTTAAAAAAAATATAACAAAAATAGGATTAGCGATTTAAATCAAAAGGAAGATAGCAAGCATGATTATGAGCTCGGTCTTCCCTAGAGCAAGAACAGTAACAATGATAAAACAATGATAAAAAATGCTTTTCATTGAGCTTGAACAGTATATTATAACTTTTGTGTGCAGGATTTGTCGTCTCCTTACAAGAGTTGCCAATCTAGTATTTATAGCTATTCCTAGAAAGACAAGATCCTAAAATCATGCTCTTCTTGAATGAGAATAAAAGTGGCACTGATGGGTGCATAACGGCTGGCGTTGAATGTAAATATTCTTTGTAACGGCAGTTCATTTAATTCTATCCGATGTCAAGCCTCTGAATCTTTGCCATCAGTTATGCTTCATTCGAAATTCACTCTGTATCGGTTATGTACCTCATAAACGATATCAATCATTTACCGACTCAAATTCTGTTTGTTCTCGATTTCACGTGTCACCTCGCTATTCAGCCACCTGTAATCAACCAATTTTACCCCATACAGATAGTCCCCCTACTTTCTAGTGACGCAACTCAGTGTTACCGGAAAGTATATAAATATCCTTTCTTCGCAGAAAAGTTCTTGAACGGTCTTTGACATTTGAAATACTCCTTACACGTGTTGCCCCGTGATTCAGTGAGTATTCTTGTCGGGTTTTGAGGTAATGACCACGATTTTGTGCCGTCTATATCTTCTTCATTACTCATCATTTTTACTTCTTTACTTTTACTACTCTCACAATCAATCTCTTTCTCTGAACTTTCTTAGAGCCTTTTTTACAGCATTCAGCTTTCTCAATAAGAACCTCTTTGCTAACCTTTTACCACCATGTCTTCTTATTCTTATACTGCTTCATTCGTAAACACTAGACTTCTCTTCAGTAGAGGCCCGGAGAAAAACAAAACTAAGGAGGCTAACGTTGAGTCTGATCCTCCAATCGTTAACACCATCACACTACTTCATCTCAGTACTACAAACGATCTTCAAGAAAAAAAACCCTCTGAAACCATCGATAAAAGACATCACCTCGTATCCGGTGGTGCATCGATCATAAGCTTGGGGATAGCAGCGGAAATCATCCTTAGGACATGCATTATTGAGATCCCTAAAGTCGACACTAACTCAAATTTCTGTTCTTCTTCTTCACATGGACAATACCTGAAATCAATGTGGGGTACTTAATTTCACGGATGAAGCTAGCTTCAATAAGCTTATTAACTTTAGTTTCAATTAAGGGAACCAACAGTGGCCTAAAGCGTCGTTGAGCTTGCTTGATGGGACAAACACTTTTCTTGACCACAAGATGATGGACTACCACTTTGTGGTCTAAGCCAAGAATCTCCTTGTAACTCTGGGAAAAGACATTCTTATAGTACTTAAGTAGTTTAATGTAAGCAATTTCTTCATCAACTTCTACTAAAGCACTTACATAAGTGGACCTTGGATCTTCTTCAGTGCCAAGGTTTACCTATTTCAATGCACAGACCATCATTTTAATCTCTTCTTCAAGTTCAGGCAGAGCATCTTCAGCGTCTTCATCTTCTTTAGGATCAATATCGTTGAAAAATATGTGGTAACAGGAGGAAATATCATTCAATTCTTCATGAACATTTTTGGAGATACAACAAAAATCATATCCTGTGCACTAACATGATATGAAGATCCAACACTTTCTTCGTCTTCATCATGTTCTTTGGTGTAGACCACAACATGCGACTTTACTTTTAGTACCTCTCCGCATGAAACCACAAGGTTTGTTTATCGCTTCATTCTGGAAGGGATCAAACTTTAACAATCATTGGAGAGCCTTTGAGATTTAGATAAAGAAGATGATTTCATGATTTTATAGTTTCTGTGCAACTTGCTTTTCTTCTTATATGGCCCTAATCTCTCAAATACGAAAGTTCTTGCAGTTGATTTTCCCAGTAAATCAAACACAGAAGGCCTATTAGAAGCGGCAGACTCGTCTTCTATAGTGATACAATTACTGCTCGCCCTTCTTATAGAGATGCGGACTGGCGAAGGTTGTTTGTATCCTAAACCTTCACGTGATTGACTTGTAACAGTTCTGAGGGAAGCTTCCCTAATTTTGATAGTTCATTAGGATTGTATCCAATATTTACAAGTAGTTTTTAAGCATTTGGATTGAAACCTTCATCCTTACGCTTCCTTGAGAGTGTATCATTTTGTAGTGTATTGCGGGTCACAAATTGTCCAAGTGATTTTGCAGATAACTTTACCATGTCAATTTTCCTAATAGGAAGGGTCAGTCCTCCTAATGCATTTCCTAGCAACTTAAGAGATTGTTCTTCTACCTTCTTAAACTTGGGAACATAGTGAAGAGCATGTGCTACCCTTTTACTTGAAGATGAGATATCCAATTGAGGTACCTTATTCATTTTGGCGAGTATTTAATCTTATTTAATGACGACCTTCCCAACTCCCACCTCGGCTCTCTTGGAAATGGGCTCTGCATTCTTAGTCGTTGCAATGTCATCACTTTTCCCTTCGTGGCGTTGCCAACTTTGACTTCACTCGTGGACGTAGTTTTTCAAGTAGAACTCTGCATAAGCAAAATATGACTCAGTTTCAGTGAATGGCTTATCATAGGCAACTATCTCTTTTTTGACTCCGTCGTTATGATATTTCAAACATTGATAGTAGGTGGATAGAACAACTTTGTTCTCATGTATCCACGGCCTACCAAGCAACATGTTGTATGAAGTTTTTGAGTCAATCACATACATCCATACACTTGAATGCATCTCCGATGGTGATCTTTAATTTTATAGAACCTATTGACCTTTTCCCCCTCCCCGATTAAATCCTTGAATTATCAAGTGGCTTTCAAAAAGTTCTTTAGTTGAAATTCCAAGTTCCTTCATTATGCGGATGTGAAGAATATTGACTCAGGATCCGTCATCTATCAAGATTTTGTTTATCCTATGGTCAAGCACATACCCTACCATGAATAAAGAACAATTGTGCAGCGTTTCACTAAGTAGAAGATCATCAACAGTAAATGTAATTTTAGCCATGCTAACATCTACGACTTCACAAGAGGACCTTGGAGGGTCCTCTAGCGGTGGCGGACACAATGCAATTTTTGCTTCTTTCTCATCAATGTTACAACACAAAGCTTTGACGTTGTTACGAACTAATTTGGTGCTAAACCAACTTGGTAATCAATTTTCCAGTGTTACTAGTCGACGTACTTTTCGGTGGTGGTGCTCCTCCATGTTCTCCTTCTTGGAGCACTTAACTGGATTTTTCATTTTGGATGTCCTCACTATTTTCCCCCTAGTTTGTTGTTTGGACGACTCCTTTAGTGAACATGCTTTATGGAATTTACGGTGAGTCACGAAAGTCCAACCCTCGTCATCAAGTTGATCTACTTGGTCTCAATATCTATTTGTGGATCCTTCTTATACTAGCACTAGATCACTTGGCATGAGATGAGATAGTAATTCATTTACATCGAGAGGTTCAAAGTTTCCAAACTTGATCATTCTTCGCAGAAAGATATTTGGCATGTCTTTCTCTTCATGTCCCTTAGCAACATTGCAGGTAATGAATGGATTGAGTGAGCCAATAGTGATACAAACTTGGTTTATATTTGCTTTCTTATCTTCAAGTGTGATTTTTCCTTCAATAGCTAGTTCCATAAATTTATCCTTGAAAATAAAGCAATTCTCAATAGGGTTGCTGACCAGTCGATGGTACTTGCAATAATTTGGCTCATTGGTTCTCCCTGCTTCATCTGGTTATTTCATCTCTAGCAACTCGAGAAGTTTTAGCACAAGGAGTTTATCAAAGATTGCGCAAATATCAGAATCAAGGAATGGGTACTCTTTCTCTTGCATTTCCTTTAGGGTCAGTTTTTGATTTGATTTATTCTCCAAAGAAGTCATCTTCACACTCTTCTTCTTGCTTACCTTAGTAGTGAACCTCACGGGCGAAATATTGACATTCATGGATTTTTTTCTTTCAGCATTGGGTAAAAAAATCATTTTCTTGACCTCTTGATTGTCTCTTTCTTTGCGAGGTTCATGGACAAGTGGCCCTTCACTCCCAACTGTAGCCATGCATAACTCTATATCATAAGCGTGATTGGCCAGTTCTTTGAAAGTCTTAGGCTTTATGCATGGCAAGATGTAACAGAGACCCTAATGCATACCTTGCATGCACCTATATTCTGAAAGCTTCACTAAACTTATCTTTATAGTTAAGACTTATATGCCTCCATCAATTAATGAAGTTAATAACCAGCTTTCCCTTCTATTGGCACATGTTTGTAAGTTCCACCATGATTACAATATGTCTAGTGTTATAGAAGTGGTTGAGAAATTCTTGCTCCAATTGCTACTGGCTATCAATAGAACCAGATTCAAGGGCTTGTACTAGTCAAAAGCATTCCCTTTAAGGGAACGAAAAACTGTTTGACTAGGTAATCACCATAGACTCTATCATTGTTGCATGTCTCGACGAAGCGCACCATATGTTAGTTCATATTTCTTTTATCCCCACTGCTAAAATTTTGAAGGTTGATAACCAGCAGATATATTCAAGCTATCAATCCTTGTGGTGTATGGTTTTGCATATGTATGAGAGGATTTGATAGTCTCCTCGTACTTATCCTTGATAGTCCCCATGATAAACTCATTCAATTGATCAATTGGAGCAGAAGAGACTTGAATTTCCTTAGCAAGTACCACTTGTCTTGCTGGAATATCAATTCTCTCTTGATTTTCTGGACGCTTCCCATGTGCATGACTGGAATCTCCTTCCATTAGGCCATTCACCCTATTTGTAAACTTGTCATACATTTGGTTAAGCCTTCGATCACTTTCGTCAAGTTTGTGAGTTGGTCCTCTGCGGGCGAAACATTGGTTATCATTGCATGCATCACTATATTAGACGATGGAGAATAACATGGATTCTCACGAACATGATATTTGGACATGTTACGCGAAGTGAATCCAGTACTCAAGATATCATCATCGATTTGTGCATGGGATTTCTTGGACTTAAAAAAACTAAGTTGGGCAAGAACCTTATTGATCGTTTCGGCGATGTTATTCCCTTCTGCAGTCGTGCTTGCTGAACATCTTATGCCTTTTGAAGACAACGAACCGAAGACAATAAAAGATTTGGATTGTGCTTGATATGTTTGTTGTCCCAACAATTTGGCTTGATTCCTTGTGATTGGTCCCACACTTTCCTTAGTAACATCTAGGAGAAGTTTTCCACAGCAACAGAAAATGGATTCGGCAGCCTTTGCGGAAGCAAACTTTGAGTTAACCTTTTTAGGAGCCATCTTAGTGTTCTTGGATTCTAATTGTTGGAGAGAAAAGATGAGAGGCAAATATTGGTCCCACTAGGTGCGCCAAAAAATGTGTAACAACAAATTCTTGCGTCGAGAAAAATAAATAATCAAGACTAGAAAATTGCGTGACAAATGTAGTATTTGATTTCGGTAAGTGATGAGTATCACAATATCTATGGTATTCCTCTGATTCTTCAAGAATGTAAATTATCTTGATGAACTTGATTTTGATTTTGATTCAAGGGCTTGTAAAACCTGGTCTTGAATCTTCATCTTGAACTTGAATAAATTATCTGCCACGAACAAGTAATTTGATCTTGAACGTCTTGGTATTTTATTTGCCTTCGTTCTTGATCTTGAACTTGAACTTGTAGCTTGAGTGCTTGAACTTGTAGCTTGTAAAGAAATATGCAGCTTTTGATCCACGAGCTCTTTGCTTGCTTCTTGTTCTTACTTCTGGTATCTTCTAGCTTTATGAAGACCTCTATTTATAGTTATGGGGAGTGGTGTGGCTCTGCGATTTTATTGGTCCATTTGAACTAACCAATACCATCCAGATACTTGGCACAACTCTATTGGTTGTTGATTTGACTTGGTATGCCACCCTCTCTTGACACATGGCATGATTTCGTTGGCTCACTTATTTATCTTGGATCGCCACATCAGTTGACACATGTCTTGATGTTTTTTGGCTCGTTCTTTTGACTTGGATTGCCACATCACTTGACACGTGGCATGAGCCCGAGATTAAGATGGGCTAATAGCCATCTAGACCTTGGGCCAATAAAGTGGACTTATCATTTATTCAATTAATATTTAACTGACTCTAATACTCTCCCCAAGAACTGGTAGTACAAATCATTAGCTTCTAAGATTAGAATTTACAAAGTTGGTGTGAAATAAGAATATGTCATATGTTTAAAATATATACATTAACAGATTTAAATTCTAAAGCTACCTAGAACAAGAGGCAGTTGTGACTGATCGCATGTACATCTTCAACATCCAAAATCTGCACGCAAGGTGCAGAAGTGTAGTATGAGTACAACCGACCCCATATACTCAATAAGTAACAAACCTAACCTTAGGTTGAAAGTAGTGACGAGCTTGGGCAAAAGTCAGAGTCCAACTCTAATAATATCTCATAACAATGCAATTTAAAGCAACACAAGTAATAACTCAATAATAAAATGCTCAACTAGTATAAAATTCTGGAAGATAAACATTTTCTTTTCAATATAACAGTAAAACTCAAATCTTTTGCTGAAAGTCACCGAAAATATGAGTAAGTCTGAAATATGTGATTTTTCTCAAAAACTTTAATGACACATAAGAAGTCTCATTATCAGATGGCATGAGGAAAAATACTCCTCTATGCCTACATATCAAGTATGCATGTCTAATGCAATGCAGTACAATGATGAACTCATATACTCACACTCTCAGAGTACTCAATCCCACAGTACTGTATATGGTCAATCCAGCCCAGGGAAGATCCATCCCAAATATATATATATACATAATAACTGACATTCAGTCACTCAGTACTGTACAGGGTCAATCCAGCCGAGGGAACTCCATCCCAAATATAATTAAATAAGGCAACTCCATGCCCAAGGAACTCCATCCCAAATATAAATAAATAAGGCAACTTCATGCCCAGGGAACCCCATCCCGAATATAAATAAATATGGCAACTCCATGCCTAGGGAACTCCATCCCGAATATAAATAAATACGGCAACTCAAATTGCACATCGAATAACGTGGAAATTATAAATTGCACCTCGAATCGAACTTATAAGTTTTCCAAATTTTTAAATTCTTTTGCGTACAAGTCATAAATGACATAACGAAGCTACAAAAATTTTCGGAATCACAATCCGGACCCGATATCATAAAAGTCAGCTTCCGGTCAAACTTCCAAACCTTCAATTTTTTACTTTCGCCATTTCAAGCCAAATTCAATTACGGACTTCAAAATAAGTATCCATACACACTCCTAAATCCGAAATCACAATATAGAGCTATTGGAACCATCAAAACTCAATTCTAGAGTCGTTTGCTCAAAAGTCAAACGCCGTCAACCCTTTTCATTTAAGCTTCCAACATGAAATTCATTCTTCTGAACTAATCCCGAAATATCTGAAAATCAAAACCGACGATTCACACACGTCATAATACATCATATGAAGCTATTCAAGACTTCAAATAGCTGGAAGGAGCATAAATGATCAAAACGACAAGTCGGATCGTTACAAAATTATTTTATGAATTTAAATCCGATAAAATTTAATTGCTTACCAATGAGAAATAGCATCAATTTTCATATATTTGCTTCTTCATTTTTTCTGAACAATAATTGCTTGTAGAATCACTGGTGAGTTGTTCTTTTCCATGCCAAAATTTTACTTTATGTCATTTTCAGAAAGTACAATATAAAGTTACTTTTGTAACATAACATGAAGTGGTTTACTTTGATGACATCACGTGAAAAGGTCTTGAATTTTGTGTCTTTTATCATATGCTTTACCATTAACCCATTAATTTTGACAATATTTTAGTCACAAACTCTGTCTTGAAAAGAAAAAGCCAATAAAAATGTCCATGTAAACGTCATTCATGGTATCTTTTTCTCATGATATGCTTTGAAGTTAGGATTTGAATCCTCTCTTCTTCTTTTTCTTTACTTAAGATAAAATGTTTATGCATTCTTGAGAATATACATCTTTAAATTTGATCCAGTGGATGATATACTATCATTTTTAAAGGCATTTCTCTTGGACATGTGATGTAAATAATTTTTTTAGTATACTACTTCACCTTTATTTACATCAAGTGGCGGAACTCTATGATAACATTAATATCCTTTTATCATTATTTTTGTGCACATTTCAAAATTTTCATCACGTGGCCCAGAATATTTTTCTCTGGACTTGTATTGCATCTTTTTTTTGTCCATTAAGTATTTGTTTGGCTTTAATACTCTCATAGTATTTTAAAAGCCAACTTTACATGTCTTTGGAAATTTTTTGAGTTCCTCCTTAACCGTTCAAAATCAATTAGAGCATGTAAATATTTTTTTCTCCTTTTCTTTTTTATACTCTCCCACAGGTTCATGTACTTCTTTTATGTAATTTTTTTCTTTAATTATTTTATTTGAATCGGTGCAAACCACATCGATCATTCACTAAGCAAACCAAATAACTTACTAGACTTTTGATTTGTTGTAGGCAACAAGAATAGAATATACTTTCAGGAACTAAGGAGTCTTGAGTTGTTTAGGCTTTTTAACAGGTAACTCATCTCCTTCGCCATCTTTGAAATTATTCGGTATTTTTTTCTTCCAGAGTTTTGATAAAGCAACAATATGAAGTGCTTAAAATTTACCCCATCTCAAGTAGAAGACGTTTTTTTAGGCGGAGGCGATTACACCGTCTAAACCAAAATTTTACTTTATCTGAGGCGAAGACCATTACACCGTCTAAGCTAAAGATTTTATTTTATCTGGAAATTTGACTTTATTTTATCTGAGGCGAAGTCCATTACTCCGCCTGAGCTAAAGATTTTTATGTTGTCTAAAGTGAAGACCCTTACATCGTCTGAGCTGAAAACTTTATTTTGTTTGAAGATTTGACTTTACTTTATCTGAGACAAAGACCATTACATCGTCTAAATCGAAGATTTTACTTTGTCTTTAGGTGAAGATCATTACACCGTCTGTGTCACGACCTAGAATTTCCACCCTCGGGACTGTGATGGCGCCTAACATTTTACTTGCTAGGCAAGCCAACGTTAAAGTAATCCTCAGCAATTTTTAACAAAACAAGTTAACTGATACCAATTAAACTGAAATAATTGAAATACAGTGCGAAAAGTCATAACAACCGCAAAATATAGATACAACCCCGGATCTGGTATCACAAGTGTACGAGCGACAAGAATAATACATATAATGGTCTGAATGAAAGTAAAACTATCTAAAAAGAAATAAACAGGTAGGATAAAGTAGAGGAGGACTTCAAGGCTGCGAACGCCGAGCAGCTGTACCTCAAGTCTCTGTAAGATGTCCGATCCGAGTAATCTACTGACCGCCGATGGGACCGTCTCCAAAGTCTGCACAAGAAGTGTAAAGTGTAGTATGAGTACAAACGATCTCATGTACTCTGTAAGTGTCGAGTCTAACCTCAATGAAGCAGTGACGAGGCTAAGGCGGGTCACTTATAATAACTTGTATGCAGTATAATAATAATGACAGGAAAGGAAATAAAGGAAAATAAAGCACTTAACTCGTGAAAATAACCTCAATCCTCGAGAATCAGTAAAATCAGAAATACAAATCCTCATAATCTCGCATGAAAACACCGAAGCCAAAACACAATAACAAGGAATACAAAATACACAAACCGTTGCGGCGCGCAACCCGATCCCACCATACAAACACGACCCTCCCTTATTTCACCATATAAATAAAAATCTTATTTCACCCTATAAATAAAAATAATAAGTAAAACCCGTTGCGGCGCGCAACCCGATCCCACCATATAATCAGAATCAATATCATTATTCTCCCTTATTTCACCATATCAATCCTCCCTTATTCCACCTGTTGCAGCGTGCAACCCGATTCCACCATATCAATATCAATCCTCCCTTATTCCACCTGTTGTGGCCTGCAACCCGATCAATAAACACAAATTAATAAATGAATCAATTCAATAACTCGAATCAAAAGAATCTCTACGATTAACAAATATGAAAGCGGAACCATAAAGGAAATCTCGTACCAAATCAAGAATTTGCTATAATTTATACTAAGTGGCAAGACAAGTTAAATAAATGACAACTAAAGGGTACAAGTAAATCAATTAAGGAAAGTTGCATCTAATCATGAAAGCATGGGAGAAACTAACATTTTAATACGAGAATAATAAATGGCAAGTAACAAAAGGCATAAGAAACAATTAAAACATGTAACAGTTAAGACATGGAATACAATAATTAACGAAATACGGAAAAATATGGAAACAAGTATTTCGGTGGCGCATAAACACTCGTCACCTCGCATATATGCCGCTACACATGAATTTCATATAGCACATAACTCAAGGTTCCTAATTCCCTGAAATCAAGGTTAGACCCAATACTTACCTCGCTTCACAAGCAAATCAAAGCTCTACCGGGGCCTTTCTTCTAAAATCCGCCTCCAAACCAATCGAATCTAACCGAAATCGACTCAATAACATCAAATAATGCTAGGAAAATCAATTACAATACATAAAGTTAAGATCTTTATACTTTTTCCAAAAAGTCAACAAAAGTCAACTTTGGGCCCGCTTGGTCAAAACTCCAGATTCGGACCAAAACATGATTATCCATTCACCCCTGAGCCCGGTTATGTAATTAGTTTCAAAATTCGACCTCAATTTGAGGTCTAACTCCTAAATTTACAAAAATCCCTAATTCTACCAAAATCCCTAATTTCGACCATAAAAATCCTAGATTGAATGTTGAAACCTTATGAAATGTAATGGGCAATTGCAAAGAAAAAGATTGAAGTTGCTTACCAAATAATTTAGGAAGAAAATCTCCCCTAGGGTGTTTAGGGTTGAGAGTTTGAAAGAAATGAGCTAAATCTCGTTTTCCCTTCTTTTGTCCAGGCGTAGATGTCGCAATTGAGACCTAGGGTTCGCAATGCAAATACGAAAAAGTACTCGCAAATGCAAAGAATTCACACCTCTGCTGCCATCGCAATTGCAAACTTGGGCTTTGCACAATTGCGACCATTTTGATCGCAAATGCGAACTAGTTCACACCCAGCACTTCATCGCATATGTGAACTATCTGTTTGCAAATGCGAGCCTAATACTATCGCAATTGCGACACAAGATTCCCAAATGTGATAACTGTTCCTGTGCAAAAACAACCAGCAATCCCCTAACTTTATCAACCAATCTGCCACGCGTCTGAAACTCATCCGATCCCTCGAGGCTCCAAATCAAACATGAACATAGTCCAAAAATATCATACAAACTCGCTCGCGCGATCAAAATACAAAATAACACCTAGAACTATGAATCAGACACCAAAACGAATGAAATTTTCAATAAAGCTTAAGAACATGAAATTTCTCAATCGGACGTCTGAATCACGTCAAATCAACTCTTTTTCGAACCAAATTTTGCAGGCAAGTCATAAATACTGAAACAAACCTATACCAAGTTCCGAAACCAAAATTCGAACCCGGTAGCAACAGAATCAAACTATGGTCAAACTTGTGAATTCTTTAAACCTTTACATTTCTAGTTTTCAACAAATTACGATAAACCAATTTAGAGACTTTCGTATTCGATTTCGGGCATACACCCAAGTTTTAAATCACGATATGGACCCACCGGGACCGTCAAAATACTGATCCAGGTCCGTTTGCTCAATACGTTGACCGAAGTCTACTCAAATGAGTTTTAAGTAATGATTTCACATTTTCATCAATTTTCTCATAAAAACCTTCCGGAAAAAGGATACGGACTGCGCATGCAAATCGAGGAAGGCTAAACAGAGCTATTCAAGGTCTCAAAACATAGAAATGAAGGGTGAAACTATAAATGACCTAACGGGTCATCATATTCTCCATCTCTAAGACAAACGTTCGTCCTCGAACGGATATAGAAAAGTACTTGGACTGGTGAAAAGGTGTGGATATCTACTCCGCATGTCCGACTCGGACTCCCACATAGCTGCCTCGATCGACTGACCTCTCCACTGCACTTGAACTGAAGGATAATTCTTAGACCTCAACTGCCGGACCTACCAGGCTAGAATAGCCACCAGCTCATCCTCATAAGTCAAATCCTTGTCCAATTGGACTGAGCTAAAATCTAACAAATGGGACGGATCACCGAGATACTTTCGGAGCATGGATAGATGGAATACCGGATGGGATGGTGATAAGCTAGGTGACAATGCGAGCATGTAGGCCACCTCACCCATTCTCTTAAGAATCTCTAAGGGTCTGATATACCTAGGGGTCAACTTTCCCTTCTTTACGAACCTCATCACACCCTTCATGGGTGAAACACGGAGAAATACCCTCTCTCCAACCATGAATGCAACATCGCGAACTCTACGGTCGGCATACCTCTTCTGCCTAAATTGAGCGGCGCGGAGTCAATCCTGAATAATCTTGACTGTATCCAAGGCATCCTGTACCAAATATGTACCAAGTAACTGAGCCTCTCACGACTCAAACCAACCAACTAGAGAATGACACCGCCTCTCGTACAATGCCTCATAGTGAGCCATCAAACTACACAAGTGGCAATAACTGATCCCAAGAACCCATAAAATCCATAACACAAACGCGAAGCATATCCTCCAATATCTGAATAGTGCACTCGGACTGTCCGTCCATCTGGGAATGAAATGATGTGCTCAACTCAACCTACGTGCCCAACTCACGTTGCACGGCCCTCTAGAAGTGCAAAGTGAACTGCGTACCTCGATCAAAAATGATAGACACGGGCACACCATGAAGACGAACAATCTCGCGGATGTAGATCTTAGCTAACCTCTCTGATGAATAGGTAACTGCCACTGGAATGAAATGTGTCGACTTGGTCAACTTGTCCACAATGAAACATATCACGTCGAACTTCTTGTGAATTTGTGGGAGTCCGACAACAAAATCCATAGTGATACTCTCCCACTTCTACTCAGGAATCTCTAACCTCTGAATCAAACCACCAGACTTCTGGTGCTCATACTTTACTTGCTGACAATTTAGACACCGAGATACATATGCAACTATATACTTCTTCATTCTCCTCCACCAATAATATTTCCGCAAGACCTGCTATATCTTGGCATCACCCAGATGAATAGAATACTGAGAATTGTGGGCCTCCTCAAGAATCAACCCATAAAGTCCATCCATATTGGGCCACAAATACGACCTTGCATCCTCAAAACCACATCATCTCCAACAGTAACCTACTTGGCACCCTCGTGCCGCACCGTTTCCTTAAGGACAAACAAATGGGAATTATCATACTGACGCTCTCTGATGTGCTCATACAAGGAAGGCCGACCGACTGTGCAAGCTAGAACCCGACTAGGCTCTGAAATATCTAACCTCATAAACTGATTGTCCAAGACCTAAACATCTTATGCAAGGGCTCTCTCACCAACTGGGATATACGCAAGGTTACCGATACTCACAACTTTTCTACTCAAGGCATCGACCACCAAATTAGCCTTTTTCGGGGTGATACAAAATGGCGATATCATAGTCTTTTAACAGCTCCAACCACCTCCTCTGCCTCAAGTTAAGATCCTTTTGCATGAACAAATACTATAGACTCCGATGATCCATGAATACCTCGTACGACATGTTGTAAAGATAGTGCCTTCAAATATTCAGCGCATGAACAATGGCTGCCAACTCTAAGTCATGAACATGGTAATTCTTCTCATGAACCTTCAATTGTCGTGATGTGTATGCAATCACCCTGCCATCATCAATACTGCACTGAGCCCAATACGAGATGCATCTCAATACACTGTGTAGGATCCTGAACATGTGGTCAACAACAACATTGGCGCCGTGGTCAAAGCAGTCTTGAGCTTCTGAAAGCTCAACTCAAACTCATCCACCATCTGAATAGGGCACCTTTCTGGGTCAATCTAGTCAATGGGGCTGCTATGGATGAAAAACCCTCCACGAACCGACGATAATAACCCGACCCAGGAAACTCCGGATCACTGTAGCTGAAGTAGGTCTAGGCCAGTTCTAAACTGCCTCAATCTTCTTAGGATCCACCTTTATGCCCTCTGCCGATACAACATGACCCAAAAAGGCGACTGAGTCTAAACAAAACTCACACTTTAAAAACTTGGCATATAACTGGCCATCTCTCAGAGTCTGAAGTACAATCCAAAGATGCTGCTCATGCTCCTCTCGGCTGCGGGAGTAGATCAAGATATCATCAATGAATACAATCACAAAAGAATCCAAGTAGGGCTTGAACACCCGGTTCATCAAATCCATAAATATTGATGGGGCATTTTTCAACCCAAATGACATCACTGGGAACTCATAATGACCATACTGAGCCCGAAAAGTTATCTTAGGGACATCAAATGCACTAATCTTCAACTGATGGTAGCCACACCTCAAATTAATCTTCGAATACACCTTGGCACCCTATAGCTGATCAAATAAGTCAGCAATCCTTAATAACAGATATTTGTTCTTGATAGTGACCTAGTTCAACTGCCGATAGTCTATGCACATCCTCATCGACCCATCTTTATTCTTCACAAAAAACACGGGTGCACCTAGGGCGAAACACTAGGTCTAATGAAGCCCTTATCAAGAAAGTCTTGCAACTGCTCCTTCAACTCTGGCGGGTCCATACGGTATGGTAGAATAGAAATGGGTTGAGTTCCCAGAGCAAAATCAATACAGAAGTCAATATCTCTGCCGGGTAGCATCCCCGGTAGATCAGCAGGAAACACCTTTAGAAACTCACAAACAACTAGTACATAATCCATGGAAGAAACCTCTGCTGGTACTGAATCCCTTCTCAACCATACATCGAGCCTTCATATAAGAAATAACCCTGCTGGTAGAATGGCCAAGAGTCCCTCTCCACTCTAATCGAGGCAACCCCGGCATGGCTAAGGTCACCGTCTTGGCATGACAGTCCAATATAGCATGATATGGTGACAACAAATCCATACCCAAGATAACATAAAAATCTACCATATCAAGGAGTAGAAGATCTACACTAGTCTCAAGACTCCCAATAGTAATCACACACAAGCGATAGATGTGATCTACAATAATAGAATCTCACATAGGCGTGGACACATACACAAGAGCACTCAAAGAATCACGAGGCACAACCAGATATGAAGCAAAATAGGATGACACGTAGGAATAAGTAGATCTCGGATCAAATAGAACCGAAGCATATCTATGGCAAACTGGAACAAAACTTATGATAATGGTGTTAGATGACTCGGCCTCAGGCCTAGTTGGGCAAGCATAACATCAGGGCCGGGCCCCACACTCAAAACACCCATCATGTTGCTGTGGCTGCTAAAGCTGAAGCTGGCCCGAACTGGCCAAATAACCACGGTGATAGCTCTGAATCGGAGGTGCACTGATAGGAGCTGATGGTGCACTGATAGGAGCTGATGGTGCACTGTAGGCTAGCTGTCCAGAATAAGGCACATAGGGACCACTTCCCTGAAGCACTGTGAGATGCCTGAAGCGCTGAATGAAATGGCTTGAGAGGATGGCCTCTACCAAAAGCACCCCTGCCTCCAGATTAGGCACCACTGACACTACCGGAATGATGAGGCCTCTTATCTGACACCAGACCCCTCTCCTGAGCACGAACCAACTCGATCCGTCTAGAAATATCTATGGTCATCTGGAAAGAAATATCACTCCTGGTCTCCTTGGCCATCTGAAGCTTGATAGTGTAAGTGAGCTCATCAATAAATCTTTTCACTCTCTCCCTCTCAGTAGGAAGCAAGATAGTGGCATGTCGAGCTAGGTCCACAAATTGAGTCTCGTACTGGGTAACAGTCATACTACCCTTCTGAAGACACTCAAACTGCTTGGGGTACTCATCTCTCAGGGTGACAAGAATGAACTTTTCTAGAAATAGCCGTGAGAACTGATCCCAAGTAAGTGCAGGCGACCCAACTGGTCTAGTCAACATGTAATCTCTCCACCATCTCCGGGCGGAACCAGTCATCTGAAATGTTGCAAAACTCACCCCATTGGTCTCAACTATACCCATGTTGCGCAATAGTTCATGGCAACGGTCTAGGCAATCCTGTGAGTCCTCAGAAGATGCACCACTAAAATGAATAGGATAGAGCTTGGTGAACTTATCCAACCTCAACATAACCCTAGAAGACAAAGCGAGTTTATCACTGGCCTGTGTCATAACAACCGGCTGAACTACCCTAACTGGCAAGGTTGCTGGAGTCTGATACTAGGGGGCCACCTGCTCTGGGGCGTAAGTAGCGGGAGTCCGTGCTCCTCCCCTAGCCCGAGAGACGGCTGGTGCCACCAGAAAGGTAATGGTTTAGGCTACACACTCCATAAGGCCCACCAAACGGACTAGAGAGTCCTGAAGTACTAGAGTGGCTATGATCCGCTCCAGAACCTAAGCTGGTCTGACGGGAACAGTCTGAGCTGGAACCTCCTCCTCAAAATCCACCCGAGGCTCCACTACGGGTGTTGTTGCTCGAGCTCTAGGCTGATCTCCTCTACCTCTACCTCTGGCGTGACCTCGGCCTCGACCTCTGCCCCTAGTCATAGCTGCCACAAGGGGCTCCGGCTCCTGTCCGGCGGTAAATGCACTGCAAGTTCTCGCCATCTGCGAGAGAACAAGAATATAAGGTTTCAATCATCAATGATAGAGTAAGAAAGAAGTGATATTTTTCCTAAACTCCATAGCCTCTGAAAGATAAGTACAGACATCTCCGTACCGATCCTCTAGACTCTACTAAGCTTGATCGTGAGTCGTGAGACCTAGGCAACCTAATGCTCTGATACCAACTTGTCACGACCCGAAATTCCTACCCTAGGGACCGTGATGGCGCCTAACGTTTTACTTGCATATTCTTGGTTGTTGTATTCCGCTACGGTGTTATGTTGTAAGACAGTGATATGATGATATTTTGAGGCCCTTTGTCATTTAATTTTACGTTCCTTTTATTAAGTAGTTATTCGTTTCTCTATCTCGTTATTGCTTCTCTTCTTATTGCTCCTGCAAGTTTATAGTGAGTGTCTTGTCATAGCCTCGTCACTATTTCCTCGAGGTTAGGATCGATACTTACTGAGTATATGGGGTTAGTTGTACTCATACTACACTTTTGCACTTCTTGTGCAGATCCTGGTGTTGGTCCCTGCAGCATTCAGGTGATTGCTCAGAGCTACTTCTTCCAGGAGACTTGAAGTAGTGCTACTTGACGATTGAAGACCGTGAAGTCGCCTTCCTATATTTATCTACTTGACGATTGAAGACCGTGAAGTCGCCTTCCTATATTTATCTACTATTATTTTTACCAAACATTATTGTATATTTCATTCCAATCTTGTATTTAGTATTAGTAGTGGCTCATGCACTTGTGACACCAATTTCTGGAGATAGTTTTAGACAATGTTGGTTGTACTTTCATTATTTGTTTATGCTATTTCACCATTTTATTATTATAATTTCCTTTTTATTGTTAAAATGTCTAATATTAGAATAATCCTCAGCCATGTTTAACAAAACAAGTTAACTGATACCAATTAAATTGAAATAACTGAAATAAAGTGCAAAAAGTCATAACAACCGCAAAATATAGATACAACCCCGGATCTAGGGCTGTTCAAAACTGAACCGAAACCGTTAATCGAATTGGGATGATGACTTGTTGGCTTATTGGTATCAGATTATTGGGGTAATGGATGGTGAACGAATTGAGATTTTATAATTAATGTCTTAACGGTTTGGGGGCGGATTACTCTATTTTCTTATTGGGTAAACCGTTAACCCACTAAGAATTTTTGTATTTATACTTTTACCCAAATGTATATAAAGTACTATTGTAACACTATGGTAGTTGACTCTACTCTCTAGAGATAAAGTCTATTGTGGTAGTTTTACCGGCATTATCAAGGCCTAAAAATAAGATATTAGCATCTTTCTACCACAGACCATGCGATGCGAGAACTCCGTAGAACCAATTGACCAAGAACATTCTTTTCAAATTGATTTTGATTGACTACAAGCCCTAAGATACATATTTAAGAAAAGAGACAAAGGTGTTTGATGGATCGAATGATATAAGAACAAAAGGCGTATCACAATCTCTCGATGGATTCAAGGGAGAATCTTTCCTCGAAATGGTAGACTTTATCGCTAGAGAGTAGAGTCAAGGTAGACTTTCTATTTTTATTCTTCATCTGTTTGGTAATGATTGTTCAAAAAATTTCAATTTGGTTTAGCCGATAAACCGCCCACTAATCATTAATCTGATACCACTCCGCTCATTGTCTTATTGGATGGCTAGCGAATTACTATATTTATAATTTGATAACCGATAAGCTGAACCGTTAAGCGTAATTATCCGCCCGATCAGCCCGATAAGCAACCCTACTCGGATCTGGTGTCACAAGTGCACGAGCGACTAGAATAATACATATAATGGTCTGAATGAAAGTAAAACTATCTAAAAATAAATAAAGTCATGAGATAAAGTAGAGGGGGACTTCAGGGCTGCGGACGCCGATCAGCTGTACCTCAAGTCTCCGTTAGATTGCCTCATCCGAGCAATCTACTGACCGTCACTAGGACCGTTTCCAAAGTCTACACAAGAGATGCAGAGTGTAGTATGAGTACAACCGACCCCATGTACTATGTAAGTGTCGAGCCTAACCTCGACGAAGTAGTGACGAGGCTAAAGTGGGTCACTTACAATAACCTGTAGGCAGTATAATAAGAAATACAAGAAAATAAAGCAGTTAACTCGTTACAATAACCTCAATCCTCGAAAACTAGTAAAATCACAAATACAAATCCTCAGAATCTCGTATGAAAATACATAAGCCAAAACACAATAACAAGGTATACAAAATACACAAATCGTTATGGCGCGCAACTTGATCCCACCGTACAAACACGACCCTCCCTTATTTCACCATATCAATAACAATAATAACAAGTAAAAACCGTTGCAGCGCACAATCCGATCCCACTAAATAATCAGAATCAATATCATAATCCTTCCTTATTTCACCATATCAATCCTCACTTATTCTACTTGTTGCGGCGTGCAACCCGATCCCACCATATCAATATCAATCATCCCGTATTCCACCTGTTGCGGCGTGCAACCCGATCCATAAACACAAATCAATAAATAAATCAATTCAACAACTCGAATCACAAGAATCTCTATGATAAACGAATATGAAAGCAGAACGATAAAGGAAATCTTGTACCAAATCAAGAATTTGCTATAATTAATACAAAGCGGCAAGGCAAGTCAAATAAATGACAACTAAAGGGTACAAGTAAATCAATTAAGGCAAGTAGCAGTTAATCATGGAAGCATGGGAGAAACTAACATTTTAAAATAAGAATAATAAATGACAAGTATCAAATTAAGGCATAGGAAGCAATTAAAGCATGTAACAGTTAAGACTTAGAATAAAATAATTAACGAAATACGAAAAAACATTGAAACATGTATTTTGACGACGTATAAACACTAATCACCTCACATATACGCCGTTATACATGAGTTTCCATAGCACATAGCTCAAGGGTTCCTAATTACCTCAAATCAAGGTTAGACCCAATACTTACCTCGCTCCGCAAGCAAATCGAAGCTCTACCGGGGACTTTCCTCTAAATCTGCCTCCAAATCAATTGAATCTAACCAAAATCGATTCAATAACATGAAATAATGCTAGGGAAATCAATTGAAATACATAAAGTTAAGATCTTTACACTTTTCCCAAAATATTGACAAAAGTCAACCATGGGCGCGCTTGGTCAAAATCTAAAATTTAGACCAAAACCCGATTACCCATTCACCCCCGAGCCCGGTTATGTAATTAGTTTCCAAATCCGACCTCGATTTGAGGTCTAAATCCCAAATTTATAAAAATCTCTAATTCTACCCAAATCCCTAATTTCTACCATGAAAGTCCTAGATTTAATGTTGAAAAGTTATGAAATGTAATGGGTAATTGAAAAGAAATAGATTGAAGTTGTTTACAAAAGTATTTAGGAAGAAAATCTCTTGGGAAAATCGCCTCTAGGGTGTTTAGGGTTGAGAGTTTGAAAGAAATGAGCTAAATCCCGTTTTTCCCTTCTTTTGTCCAGGCGCAGATGTCGCAATTGCGACCTGGTGCGAACCCTGCAAATGCGAAGAATTCACACCTATGCTTTCATCGCTATTGCGATGGTTTTGTTCGCAAATGCGAACTTGGACTTTGCACAATTGCGACTATTTTTATCGCAAATGCGAACCAGTTCCCTCCTAGCACTTCATTGCAAATGTGAACTATATGTTCGCAAATGTGAACCCGATACTATCGCAATTGCGACACAATATTCGCAAATGCAATAACTGTACATGTGGGAAAAAAATAGCAATCTCCTAACTCTATCAGCCTCTCCGCCACGCGTCTGAAACTCACACGAGCCCCCGGGGCTCCAAACCAAATATGCACACAAGTCCAAAAATATCATACGAACTCGCTTTCCCGATCAAAACACCAAAATAATACTTGGAACTACAAATCGGACACCAAAACGAATAAAATTTTCAATGAAGCTTAAGAACATGAAATTTCTCACCCGGACGTCCGAATCACGTCAAATCAACTCTGTTTTGCACAAAATTTTGCAGACAAGTCATAAATACTGAAACGAACCTATACCAAGTTCCGAAACCTAAATTCAAACCCGGAAGCAATAGAGTCAAACTACGGTCAAACTTGTGAATTCTTTAAACCTTTACACTTATAGTTTTTTACAAATTATGATAAATCAAGTTAGGGACTTCCGAATTCAATTTCGGGTATATGCCCAAGTGTCAAATCACAATACAGACCCACCAGGACCTTCAAAATATTGATCCGGTTCTGTTTGCTAAAAATGTTGACCGAAGTCAACACAAATGAGTTTTAAGGCACAATTTTACATTTTCATCAATTTTCTCATAAAAATCTTACGGAATAATGACACGGACTGCGCACACAAATCAAGAAAAGGCTAAACAGAGCTATTCAAGGTCTCGAAACACATAAATGAAGGGTAAAACTATAAATGACCTAACGGGTCATTACAGTCTGAGACAAAAAATTTACCTTGCCGAAAGCGAAGACCATTTGTCTGAAGCAAATATCATTACACCGTTTTAGCGGAAGACCTTATTTTGTTTGAAAAATTGACTTTACTTTATCTGAGGCGAAGATCTTACTTCGTCTGAGCCAAAGTTTTTCTATTTTATCTAAAGCGAAGACCATTACACTGTCTAAGCCAAAGATTTTGCTTTTTTCGTGCTTGGTAGGATTAGTCTTGAGATAGGACATATTATATTAAGGATTTAAGACCACAAATATTATCTTTCTAAGTTAAGTGCTAATAAATATTTTTCTCTCTTTTCGCAGTCTAAACATGGTTTACTTCAAAGACTCAATACTTTCTTCCTCCAATTCACAATACCTTGTTATTTCATACCATAAGGGGAGCAAGATGGAGACGAGATTATTAGTTGATAGGCCACTAGTCGGACAATATGCTGCAGCTTCGTGGGTACCTTTGAGGGATCCACCTTATTTGGCAGACTAGACACTTGAATACAATAGATGTCCTCCCAAGACATGGATGCTTTGCAACCCTAATCATCATGCTTGGAATGTCGCGAGTACCCTACCATTTTTGGGGTGACGAATTATTAACAAGGAAATTTATTGGGGTAATGATTTTTCGTTCGGCGGTGAATTTGATTACGTTCCTAGGCTACTGGAAAATGGAAGAAGATGTCTTAAGTAGGTGTCATCTAACCCTGGGGGGCGCAAGCATTTATGACATGGTATATGTTTCACTCTTCACATATGACCGCAATACAAATATTATGCAGGCTTTCTATGAGGCATGGTGTCTTGTTACAAATATATTGCTTACCTCTGCTGGATAACTATCCATATCAGTTTGGAATTTATACAAGATCGTTGGTCTACCTATAACAGGATCTCCTTACGAGGAAGTTGTGAAAAATGTTGAAGAACTTACAAGTACGTATGATAAGGGGAGAAGGTTTCTTCCCCAAACTTGTGAGCATTTGTTTGATGCCTTCTATCAGTTCGAGAGGGAAGTGGCAATGACCCAAAGGTTTCTGTGAAAAAATGGATAGAGTTTTGGTTCAAAAAGACAATGAAGTACACTCAACCTCCACCAAGGAAAGAAAAGAAGTCTGCTCGTTTGAAATCGACGCACGATCCTAGTGGAGTTATAGAGGAAGCAGTTAATTGATCGACTGTTAAAGAAGCCCTATTCCATTAGCTAGGAGTTATTGGTGACAAGAAAGATGAGACATACTTGGCTACTTTTCTATCTTGTTGGTTATGTATTTTTGTGCTCCCTCAAAAGAAGGCGACTTCATTCGTCGTGGGACCTTTAAGATCGCGTGTCATCTGGCTTGTAAACAAAGAGTTAGCCTCATAGTCCCAGTCTTAACTAGCATATATAAGGGTTTAAACACGATTTCAAAATGCTCGTTGCAACCAAGCTTACTTTCTAGTCCATTATGTGTATGGTGTGTTATCCCATTACTTTAGGACTCATTTCCGGTACGCAAAGGGGCTAGCTATTCCTCTTATAGACGCATGTTCTGGTGAAGGTGCTGCTAAATATTATGGGTAAGAGGAAGCAAGGAAGCGTATCCATAATGGAGAAAATATCATTTGGACTTCGACGATTCCCCACATATCTGATCTATACCACTACTATGACGATGGTAAGGCAGATATGTTTAAATTTCTTTATGAGTATTCGCTCGAATTATCTTCCATTGAAGGATGGAGTCAACTTTATTATTGAATCTTACAGCCCTCATAGATTTAGCCACCAATTTAGGTTTTATCAAGATACCCCTGGTTGCTTGGAGCGAGATTTTTGTGAGGCCTTATTAGAAGAAGGGTTAAGACTTGCACGAATTTGTGTGCTGAGTAGATCTAAGTCAAGGACAGTATTTCCTCCTTTTGGATCTAACATGAAGAAATTTACATTGTCTAACTATAGATCTTGGTAGGCAAGGGCGTATGAGAGCTTTCTTGAAGACCACTTACAATTTCTGATGAATACTGTTGAGACAATCACAAATACTCTTCAAGAGCGCAACAAGGATGTCCTAGTGATTGATAAGCTTCATGCTTTAAAGTCTAAGATAGTTGATACACACACATGTAATGGACCGCTTCTACCCAAAGAAGTTCAAAGAGAAGAGATCCATGCTCCAGTTGACAAAAGTCTCATTCTATTCGATGTAGTCGTTGATGCCTCTAACAAGCAACTATCCCAAGAGGAAAGTGATAGCAACAAAGGAAATTAATGTTGGAAAAAAGAAAAGGCCTAATCTATAAGAAGTTGTAGAGGTCCAAAGCGTCGATAGCCCTTCAAGAACACTAACAACTTGTAACGAGAAGGTAAAAGAAAACGTAAACATTTTATTTTTTAATCACAGCCAAATGACTTTGCTAAAGTGTTCTTACATTTTTTTTTGCAGCCAAATAACATTGGAACATTGAAACGAGGAAGGCCACAAGAGAGGGGTGAGTCTATAGCAGGACCAGACCCGCAAAAATCATCTTTCACAACTAAGGCAGATGAAGAGACAACTTCTATTTCTCGTGATGGAATTAGGACAAAGTTAGGCTCTGAATTGCGTGAACAACCAACAATTGCAGTGTCCGTTTTTTTTATGGAAAGAAGGTTGTCTTGGATATTCAAAAGGAGTTTATCTTGAAGCTTTTGACTTCGATCCAGCGTAAGCTGAAAGGTAGTGATGCAGACAAGGTCTCTGAGCTTGAAGAGAATAGTAAAGTGATCCTTAAGGCAATGGATGGGGATGATGCGGATATTTCCCCTTTGAGAAACTTACTGGAGTCCCTTTTTGAGCTTGCTACTTCATATAACAAGATAGGATCTGATTTATCTGAGAAGGTTGAAGAGACTGCAATATCAGAAGTTGAGGTACACCATACAAATGCTATGATTAAAGAATAAGAGAAGTCTAGAGAAATATAATTTATCCGTCAGTCTCTAGTTATACTGAAAGAGCAGATAGAGAAGCTCTGTGAAAAAGAGAAGAACTTAGAAGCCCTTCTAGAAGTTGAAGAAGCCAAGTTAGGAGCCTCAACTGCTAGAAAGGAGTATGACGCATGTTGCAATGTTTCCTTGTTGAATGCTGATGACTTGGGCGATTTGGAGAAGAAGAAATACTTGGAAGCTATGCTCAAGGATTTGGCCAACTACAAGTTGTGTTTAGACTAGGCTATAAACAATGTTTTATCTGTTTTTCCCTTTCTTCTTGAAAAGATAAACATTACCCATAACACTACGAACTCAAGTATATAATTTAAGCTTAGTTTCATGTCCAATTTCGTGGTCAAAATCCAAATTTAACAATTCTAGATTTGTTTTCAAAAATTCCACAACTGCTACCAATTTTCATGTTAAAATCCATATATATTTAACTCGATACAAGTAGGAATAACTTACCTTATGATATATGGCAAAAATGGTCTCAAGAATCACCCCAAAATCGCCCCATATGTGCTCCAAGAACTTTAAAGTGAAGAAATAAACTCAAAATCACGAAATTAGATATTTAATACACTTGCCATGCCTCCTTCTTCATAATCGCGATCCTTAGCCATGTGATCGCGGTTAACAAATGTTCCACCATCATTTCTTTATCGCGATCGCGGCCAAAATCCCGTGATCGCAATGTACAAATTATGTTTTCTTCTTCACAGACACCCTTCGATATAATGGCCATAACATTTCGTACAAAATTCCAAATGACAAACGGTTCAATTCTGAAAACTAGATTCAAAGCGCTACAACTTTAATTTTTTGATCATCCCTAAATTCCTTATAGATTACAAGATATAAGCTCTCGAAGTCACACCACTAACAACCGAAATTCCTTATACGCGATCGCGACCCTACATTCCACGATCCGATTCACAAGGCCTGAAATGCACTTTGCTCTTTGCGATCGTAGCCCAGACCTCCGCGATCACGATTCACACCCCTAGCATTAGTTATCAACAATTCAAAAGGGCCTAAAAGTGGTCCGAAACCACCCCCAAAACACACCCGAGGTCCGAGAAACCCCGTTCAATCATTCTGACAAGTTTATATACCATATGTAAACTTGTCCAAAAGCTCGAAATACAAATTACAACATCGAAACCAAGAATTAAAGATCAAACTCAAATTCTCAAACTTTTTTAACTTTCAAACCTTCATCCTTTTTTCGAACGCGTCTGAATCACACTTAGATATTCTGGATCACGAAAAAACTTCACGCACAAGTTCCAATCAATAAAATAAACATATCCAACATCCCGGAATACCGCCCGGAGTCTGATTAATGTTCCCTTTTGTGCTATCTTTCTTTTTTTAAATTTATGTGCTTCAACGATCACGAGATGGTAGTTTATCCATGTATTCTTAAGAAAAAACCTCACTTTTCTTTTTATTAAGGGGATTAAACTTAGAATAAAACTCTAAGCTGCCTACGTACCTCGGTGAAGATGATCAAGTCATTACGTAGTTCATAACAAGTGAGTTGTTTTTTAAATACTTTATGGATTTGAAGATTTGGCAGACTTGAAGACTGTAACTTTAAGACCTAGCGGGTTTGAACACTTCAAATTGATGATGTAACAGACTTGACAAAATCAACTTGACTTATAATTGGAGACTTTAACTTGAATACTTAGCCTTTTATTAAAAAAACTACAATCATTCCATCAGAGATCTCAATTTGACATGGATGGCTTACCCTCATTGAGCCATCAAGATAAGACAGAGAGTTCAATGAAGGAATACATGTACACCTAGTTTTCAAGTGTCAATCAAGTGAATTATATTCCATCATACCTCATTGGAATAATGCCTTGGTTAATATTTATTTTTGAACTCATATGACTGAACTTAGAATGAAACTCTAAGCTACCTACGTACATCGGTGAAGAGGATCAAGTCATACCATAGTTCGAAATGGGTGAGTTTTTTTAATGTCCTAACTTTTTCCTAGGCCGCTTCTTTTGAGGTTTTCAACCTAGCAGACTCTTATTTTTAGGGTCGTGCACAGTTTATACTCTTGCGGTCCAAGAGTATCATGCATTTTATGCTCATGCGTCGATGAGCGTATTTGTTTTCTTTAAGGATAGTATCTCTTCATGAATTTCCCATTGAAGGGGCCAATCCACAAACCTTATGAGTCAACTATCTTGTAAGCGCCACTTGAGTATACCTCTCGTATAACATATGGTCCATACCACTTAGCAGAGAATTTGCCTCCAGATCGACGAGAGGTAATAATAGGCTTTGACCATAAGAACTTTGTCACCCACTTAGAAAGATCTAAGGCGCACCCTTTTGTTAAAAGATCGAGATAAGCGAGCTTGATAACATTCAAGGTTTTGTTATGTTTCTAGCCTCTTTTCATCAAGAGCTTCCAATTCTTCAAGGCGTAAACGAGCATTTTCTTCATTAGTGAGTTCTTCTTGAATATCAAACCACAACAATAGGATTTGACGCTCAAGTGGAAGGACTACTTCAACTCCATAAACAAGAGAATAAGGAGTCGCTTGCATTGATATACGATATGTGGTCCTATATGCCCAAAGAGCCTCTTCCATTCCCTAGTGCCAATCTCTCTTAGACTTAGAGACAAACTTTTTCAATAAGTTGCAGAGCGTCTTGTTATATGTTTCAACCAGTCCATTGGCAGCAACATAATACATGGAAGAATTGCGTTGCTTGAAGACAAAAAGATCACATATTTTATTCATCAACTTGTTATCAAATGGCTTACCCTTGTCTGTCAATATATATGGAGGAATGCCAAAATGATAGATAATATTGACTTAGATAAAGTTAGCCACATTTTCCTTCTTTACTTCCTTAAGAGAAACAACTTCAGCCCACTTCGAAAAGTAATCAGTTGGGCCAAAATGTATAAATGTCTACCATAAGACTTTGGCAATGGACCAACAACATCCAAACCCCAAACATCAAATAGCCAAGAGGCAACAGTTGGGTGCAATACTTCATATGGTATATGTTTGAAATTAGAATGGAATTGGCAAGATTTACACCTTCGAGTGTAATCTAAACAACCTTTCACCATGGTTGGCCAATAATACCCCCTTTGTTTAATGTGAAAATAAAGTTTTGGCCCAGATTGATGCGCTCCACATAATCCAGAATGTGCTTCTTGCAGGGCTTGAAGGGATTCATCGGCCCCCAAACAATGTAAGAGCACTCCATCAAATGATCTTCTATAGAGTGTATCTTTGTAATAAAGAAAACAAGGGGCTCTCCTTCAGATTTCTGTCTTCCTTCGGGGATTTTTTAGGTAAAAACGATAATCGATTATTGGTTGTCACCAATATTCAATTTCAACCTCAAGAATAGCAGCAAGATTAACTTTGCTTTCTCTTCTTCTTCGTAGTTATTTGGTGGAGGAACTACCCATCTTTGGCAAATATCGACTTGCGTTTCATCAGGAAAATGTAATGTGGAAGCTAAGGTTGCTAATGCATCAATTCTCTTATTTTCCTTTCTCGACACGTGTTGAACAGTTACCTCTCCAAGGCAACTTACCAATCTCTGAGCATATTTGTGATATGAGACAAACTCTCGATTCTTGACCTCATAGCTACTTAAAGCTGATTGATCACTAATTTGGAGTCTCCATAAACTTGTAGTTGTAATTATTTCATGTCCACAAGCCATTTCAAGCCCAAGTATGAGCGTTTGATATTCAACAACATTATTGGAGCAACGTTGTGTAAGAGTGAAAGAATATAGCAAAACTTCTCCTTGAGAAGTGATAAACACTAATCAGCATCAGCTCCTTCACGATGTGTAGCGCTATCAAAATACATCTTCAAGGAGGTTGAATTTCGATGACCATTGCATCTTCATTAGGCAATTCATCAGACAACTCTCAATCATCAGGAATCAGATGGTCAACTAGGAAGTCTGCTAATGCTTATATTTTTACCGCCTTTTGAGGAACATACACAATTTCAAATTATTGAAATTGGAGATACCACCTCACTAGTCGATCACTTAGGAAAGGTTTAGACATGACAAACTTGATAGGATTCACTCTTGAGATGAGACGCATAATGTGATCTTGGAAGTAATGTTTCAGCTTCTGAATAGAGAAGACAAGTGCCAAACATAACTTCTTGATAAGTGAATACTTGAGCTCATTTGCCGTCATCATCCTACTCAAGTAATAAAGTGCAGTTTCTTTTCCTTCATTGTTTCCTTGAGCCAGAAGCGCTCCTACTGACCTTTCTTGTGCTGAAATGTATAACATTAATGGCTTTCCAAGTATGGGGGCTGCCAGTACTGGAGGCTTCATCATATACGACTTAAAAGCATTTCTACAAGCTTGGCCCCATTCAAAAGGAACCCCTTTCTTCATGAGGCGACTAAACGTTTGGACATGAATCTTCGTCAATTCAAGCGTTATATCGCTAGTAAGAAAATAAAATCTACGAAACAAGCTACAATTATAAAGTTCTTCCATAAATCTTGAAAGAATTTATTTTTCAAGGTAGCTTTAAAATGTCTGCCTTAGCGTTTAAATCTTTATATGTTTAGTTGTGAATTTATTAATAATGTATTAGCTTTCTTTAGTATTTAACTAGTGAAATATACATATCTTTTGAGATTTGAAATTTGAATAATTTTGTTTTATCTTTTATATGTAACAAATATATGATTAATTCAAATACATTAACCCGACAAGAGTTCATCATGCAGGGGAAGTGACTAATGAGCGGGGTATTTTATTCCTAATATTTTTCATCTCTTTCTGTTTCTATTTTCTCCGGATCTACTTACTTTCTCGCTTAGATGTTCTTTTGGCTGATCTTTCATTGAAAAAGGAAAAATAATTGATTTTTGGAAAATTTTAATATTTTACAGCCAAAAAATATTTGAACATCAAATGTTGTTATATGTGTTTAATATTCATTCACTATAAAATCTAAAAAATATCGGAACAAACAAGATTGTTATAGAGAGGGTTGTTTGTACACATATTAATATTCAAGTGTGTATTTAGATTTAGACATCTTAATCATAATAAAAACAAATGAGGCCTTAACTGTGTTCACCCGTAAAAAAGTATAGTTGAATCTATATCGTGGTTTATAGACAAGCGAATCGATTTGATCACAAAATAAAAAAATATTAAAGGAAAAGTATAAGATTTAGTGTTAAAATCAAAATAAAAAGTAGGCAGCCTTGTTATAGAAGCAAGGCTTCTGAAGACAGCGATAAGAACAATATTAAACAAAAGTTGTTGAAGTCACTATTTATAACTATACCTAAGGAACAAGGTCCTAGGATCAAGCCCCTCTTAAATGACACAATAATGGAGGTCATTGATGAATATGTAACGGCAGGCCATGAATGCCAAAATTTTCTAAAATGGTTGTGTATTTAATACTGAGGAATTTTTTTTCATTAAATGTCGTCTGGTGACAAGTATTCATTTGCTCCTGTTGACTATGTTCCCTTCGGGATCTACCAGTGCCAACTGAAGCTGTTATCCTTAGTCTTGGTTTTTACTCGCTTTATCTTTCGTCTGCCTTCAGTTCCACGTGTCACACTATCATTCGAGAATTTAATATTAAATTGATTTTACCCTATACATATAGTCCCCCTGCTTTTTGGTGGCATATCTTTATCACCGGGAAGTTGGAGAAGATTCCTTTCTTGGCAGGAAATTTTTCTGAACCATTCTGAAAAGTTTTCGACGCTTGATTAGACGCATGCCTCCTCACATTTAATACCCCGAACACGTGTTACTCCACGATTTAGCAAAAATAATTTCAGTTCTCGAGGTAATCATAGCCACAATTTTAGTCGCCTATACCTTTACTTATACGTCTCATTCTTCTTCTTTTATTTCGATTAGTTTCATAAACTCTCTCAACTTCTTTGCATTTAACTCTCTTCTACTTTCATCTCTCCTTGTTCATTTTTCAAAAAACTCTATTATCTCATTCTCATTATGGCTTCTTATACTAATTCTTCCAAGAACTTTGGTCTTCTCTTTGGTGGGGGGCCGAAGAGGAGTAAAGATAAAGAAGTCGATGTTGATGTTGATCCTCCCACGGTGAGAACCATCATCCCCAAACATCTCAACACTGCCAAGGACTTCGAAGAGAAGCTCCCCACTTCAAACCCTCGAACTTGGGCTGTTGGTAAATATCCTTCTACCACTCGCCTTTCCAGTACTCCTGTTGTGAATAAGGATTGTGACTGTCATACCCTAAACATCATTGCTCCCAAAGTGGCGGAGCGAGTGACCTTCACTAAGAAGGGTTTTACGTACGTGTACACATACCCCTTCACTTTGAGTTCATTTTCTTTGAGCGGGGGACTCGACCCCATGATTTTGGAACTGGGCCACCCGTAAAAGATCTGTTTGGCTCAGGTGGGACTTTCGGTATGGTGAACGGTGGCATGTCTGCAGTGGTTGTTCCTGGAACAAATAAGCCCCTCACCTTGGCTCATATGATGAACCTCTACTCCCTCAAAATCTTCTGTGGGGGAGTAATAAATTTCAGCAAATGCGACCACCATGCTCTGCTCACCAACATAAATGATGACAATGACCGTGGATGGATGGAGCGGTTTCTTGTCATTGCTACCAGGGACATCATCCCGACCACAACATAGTCTTTCCCTGAATCCTGGAACCATTCATGTAAGTTCATAATTTATCTCTTTCTTTGAAAATAAGCCATTTCATGTCATTGCTAACCCTTCTTCTTTTGTTGTTTCACCAACTTGGTGGACACCACCAAGGGTCGAAAGCCTGGATCGATGGGTTTAGAAGATTTTGGACATCACTACGCCAGAGACCCGTATGTGGAAGGAGTTAGCCTCCAAGTATGGGTGGAGGGCCAAGAACCACGATAAGCTGGCTCTTCCTTCATTCTTACCTTTGTACATAAGAAAACCTGCTAAACCTCTCCATTTTGTTTGATTCAGGTCTCCTGCAGGATTTCGTTTCTATCCATGATGAGGATGTTTTGGTCGATCCCGCAGAGGCTGCGAGGTTGTTGCTGGAGGCTCTCACCCGAACTGGTGCCCTCGGGTCCGCTTCCGATGGAAATGCTTCTCGGAGTCCCCGACTGGAGAACAAGTAACCAAACAAATGTCGTTCTTCCTCGACTTGGAATAAAAATAAAAATAAGAAAATCAATAAGGTCGCGCCCGAACAAGCCGCAACCATAGTGGTCATCGATGATGATGTGGAAGATAGTGATAAAAAGGCTTCCCTTTAAAGGAGACAACGATCTTCATCAGCTCAACAGAATGCTCAATCTCGAGATCTTAGAACCCCAATCGAGGGCGAGGTCCAAGCACTCTAAGGAATTGGATCTAGTGGAGAATGTTGATTCTCCCTTTCCGACCCTGGTGATTGTTTCGGGTACTATGAGGTCGAATACCGAACCGTTTTTGCCTTCGATTGGTGAGCAACCAATAAACATCATTGCCTCTATCGCAGCTGCTTCTCATGCTACAATTCCATCTACTTCATCTCCTCCACACCGGCCATTCCTTCATTACCAGTAGCTATTACATCTACTCCACCATCCAAAAACGCTCGAGAAGAGGATGTCCCTCCTCCCTAATCCCCTGACCACGGGAATTTGAGGCATAGTTATTCGCCCCTTTTGCAAATCTCCAAGGGAGGAGGAGCGTCTCTCTCTCTCAGTTTCAAACGAGTGCCACATGTTATCCAGGCTGGTGGTACTTGCCAACTATCTGAAGTCGGTGGCTTTAGAAAAAGATAACAAGAAAATATACTCTCTTTCGGGAGAGTGTTTGTTGAATAATGCCATGTACAGTGCACAGCGGTACCGAACTTGTTCTTTTATTGCTTGTTTCTACTTGACTTATTATCATAGGGTTACTAACTTTAGTATTTGCTTCGCAAGCCAGCTTCCTTTCTTCTAAGGGCCTTCTGAGATTGATCCTCGAAAAAGAGGGACTTATTTTCGAGGGGGATCAACTTGTCGTGTGCCTTCCAGTACTAGAAGCAAAGGCTGATGAGGCTAGTGATCTTGGGGCCCCACTTCAGCTCAGCAAGAAATAGGTAGTGGCCCTTAGTTAAGAAGCTTCTTAATTAAATGATCAATTCCAAGAAGCTAAGGCTAATTGGACTGAAGTTCAAGATGTAGTGTTTGCCGCCGCCGAGCGCGAATCTGCCTCCATTGAGCGAGTGAATAACTTGGAGGCGACTTTGAATTCCAAAGCTGAAGAGGTTGTTGCTGCCGAGGAGAAGCGGGCCCAGATGGAAAATACGTATAAGAAGATCATGGATCAAAATAAGGTTTACATAACCACAATCCGTGATCTCGATCTTAGCTTTGGTGCCATGAGATCAGAGAGGGATGGCCTTTTGATCGAGGTTGATAGGTTTAAAGCAAAACTTCAACAGTAAGGCGATTCCCTCATCATTGAGAAAACATACTCTATGTTCCATATGAGGAGGAAAACTTTGGAAGAGGCCAAAGATGATGAGATTGCCAAGGCTCGGACACTGGAGTTAACTGCTCGAGAGCATCTCCCCGCTCAACTTGATGCAACTGAATCTTTTATTCAGGGTTTTGAGTCTTCGGGAACCGAGGAGGAACTTGAAAAAGATAATGGTGAAGGCCAAGACCCTACACCAATGGCAGATCCGCCTATTTCTCTCGGGGGCGTAGATGCCTCTTTTCTCCCGAGTTCCGGTGGCGACGTAGTTTAGACTTTTTGCTTTCTTTTTTGTTGTCTTCTTTTTTGTATCCTTGTACTTATGACACTTGACATGTCTGATAAATAAAAGTAATTTTTGTTTAAGTATTGTGCAAAGTTTATTCTTTTTGCGTCAATTTTGGCAAGGCTTCGGGTGTATTTTTTCCCAGATAGCATTTGGGTTCTGGGCATGAACTCTTCCAGAACCAACCCTTTACTGTGAGGGTTTCATAAGAGAGGGCCCTCTTATGTTTACGGTGCTCTTGAAGAGGACGCCTCATGTTCATTTCGGCACTAGCATTTGAAGTACTTAGTTAACTTTCAAATGATAAAATCAATTCATCGTTTGGTCAAGAAACAAGATAAAAATAAAAGCAATTTATTTTATTCCTTCTATTTTCAAAAGTACATAAGCATTTGTTTGCTGAAAGAAAAGAAATTACCATTACATGTGGCTAATTTGTACAACTTATTTCTATGGGTCTGGCTGTGTAGTCCCCGCTCCCCATGAAGCATTTTTGTGCCCGAGTCTCGTAGTCCCGGCTTTCATTGCAATCAGGTTGTCGTATTCTCTTATTATTCCCCCCAGTGTTCGAATGTGAATAATGCGAATTGGAACACTAGAAGTCTTGCTCCTTTGAGGAAAAACACTAGTGAATGGTTGAATAGCCTTTGGTCCAATGACAAGTTTTACTTCCCATTAGGAATTTTCCATCGAGCCAAAGACTACTTAACCATCCCGTAATGGTTTGTTTCTTAGATGCCTTGTCATTTAAAGGTCTTAACTCTGATGACGTTTCCTTCGTAGTATGCTTTCCGTTGCTGCCTCGTTAAAAACCTTGCTAGAAAAACCTAATTGGAAAAAAAACTAGACGAAGAAAAAAGAGTGCAACACATACTTTCAGTATAAACGGGACCCATCAGTAGTAATACCTTTTGAGGTGAGTCACGTTCCAACTGCTTGGTAATTTGACTATGTCTTGGTTCTCTAGTTCGTATGATCCTTTTTCGGTGACAGCTGAAACCCGATAGGGGCCTTCCGATGTTGGACCCATCTTTCCCACGTTGAGCTCCCAGGTGTTTTGAGTTACTTTCCTCAAAACCATATCTACCACTTAACGGATATTGGCCCTCCGGTTATAGTATCTTTCCATCCTTTGTTTCCGAGCCACCATTCTTATATGTTCCAAGTTCATGTGTTCGTCAAGTAGCTATATTTTGACCAGCAATGCCTCATTATTTATTTCTTCGTCTGCCCAGAAGTACCGCAAGATTGGTTCTCCTACTTCCACCGGGATCAGGGCCTTTGCACCGTATACAAGAGAGAAAGGTGTTTCTCTCGTGCTCGACTTTGTCGTTGTCCAGTACGCCCATGTATCCCCAGTAACTTGTCGGGCCACTTGCCTTTGGCTGCTTCCAACCTCTTTTGAGGTTTTGAATAATCACCTTATTGGTTGATTCTGCCTGCCTATTTGTGCTCGGATGATATGGTGAGGATGTGATTCTTTTAATTTTTAGGTCTTCAAGAAATTTTGTAACCTTGGAGCCTATGAACTATGGCCAGTTTTTGCAGGCAATCTCATTCGGTATTCCGAACAGACAAATTATGTTTTCCCATAGGAAATAGACCGCTTTGCACTCACCGATCTTTTGGTAAGGACCTGCTTCAACCCATTTAGTAAATAATCGGTTAAAATTAAAAGAAATCTTACCTTCCTAGAACCCGGTGGCATCGACCCATCTATATCCATCCCCCATTTCATAAATAACCATGGGGACAGTACCGAATGCAACAATTATGCCGAATAATGCACCAATGGTGCATGGCGTTGACACTTGTCGCATTTCTGAACAAATGCCTTCACCTCCTGCTCTATTCGGGGCCAGTAGTATCCGACCCTAACTAACTTTAAAACAAATGAATCTGCACTGAAATGGTTCCCGTAGATTCCTTCACGAACCGCTCTCATGATGTAGTCAACCTCAGAGGCTCCTAAACATCATGCCAATGGTCCTTGGAACGACCTTCTATTATAACTGCCCTCCCCAGAAGCTGTAACGAACTACTTTTGTCACGACCCAATTTCACCTATAAGTCGTGATGGCGCCCAACACTACAGCTAGGCAAGCCAACTAATAAATTAAGCATACATTGATAAAATTTAAAACCAAGAAAATATAATAAAACCCAAACCCTACCAATGTGTGTGCCAAGACCTGGTGTCACAAGTGTATGAGCAGCTAGTAGATTATACAAAACCTCAAATGTTGTCCGAAATAAAAATAGACATAATTAAAATACAACGAGAGACACTAGTAGCTGCAAAACGGATCAGAAAAATAGCTCACCACTATGTCCCTGAATAACGTGGGTGTAAGACGATAGGTCCCCCACTAGTACTTGCCTCAGTTCCTGCACAAAAAGTGCAGCAAGTGTAGTATGAGTACGTAAATAACATGTACCCAGTAAGTATCAAGCCTAATCTCGAAGTGGTAGAGACGAGATGACCGACTTTGACACTCACTATGGGGCAATAATAATAATTAAAAGACAACTAGGATATTTAAATCAACATGATTTACATAATTTACAATAATTTATTTAATCAACGGAAATAATCAAAATCCTTCAAATGCAACCATTCCTAATATATTAATTAAATTTCTTGTAATGACCCAGCCGGTCGTTTTGAGAATTTAAGTCTCGTTCGGCGGCATAAGAACCTGAGCAGCTTCATATTATGTGTATTGACTTGCGTGCGAGGTTGAATTCGGTTACCGGTTATTTCGGAGTGATTTGGGACACTTAATCCCTAAAACGGAAGCTTAAGTCTTAGGATTTTGACCATAGTCGGAACTATGTGAAGACGACTCCGGAATGGAGTTCCATCAATTTTATTAGCTCCGCTGGGTGATTTTGGACTTAGGAGCGTGTCCGGACTATAAATCCGAGGTCTGTAGCTGATTTAAGCTTGAAATGGCAAAAGTCAAATTTTTGGAGATTTGGACCGGAAGTGGACTTTTTGATATCGGGGTCGGAATACAATTCCGAGAGTTGGAACAACTCCGTTATGTTATTTGGGACTTGCCTGCAAAATTTGAAATCATTCCGGGTTGAATTGATAGGTTTCGGCATGGGTTTTAGAAGTTGAAAGATTTAAAATTTATAAGTTCGATTCATGGTGCGATGCATAGTTTCATCATTAGTTGATATGATTTGAGGGCTCGACTAAGTTCGTATGGTGTTTTAGGATTGGTTGGTATATTTGGTTGAGGTCCCAGACGCCTCGGGTGAGTTTCGGGTGCTTAACGGACTGAAAGTTTGATTTGTGTTACTGATAAGTTTTTAGGCTTCTAGTATTTTCGCACCTGCGGGGAAGAGACCGCATGTGCGAGAGCGCACGAGGGAGAGGCAAGCGCAGAAGTGGAAAAATGGAGTGCCAGTGGTCACAGGTGCGAGGGAAATTCCGCATCTGCGATCCCCGCAGATGCGATAGAGCAATCGCAGGAGTGGTGAAGGACCGCAGAAGCGGACATGGGTCCGTAGGTGCGCACACGCAGGTCCAACCCTTGGATCGTAGAAGCGGACGCTGAGTTTTGAATGGAATCCGCACCTGCGATGGGAATTCCGTAGGTGCGGTGACGCATGTGCAAAGGCAGGTCCGCAGATGCGGTTTAACTGGCAGAAAATGGGGCAAATCGAGGGTTTGGTTTCATTCTTCGTTTTTGGACGTGAGAGCTCGGAATTTGGCAATTTTTCAAGGGATTTTCAGAGGAAGCTTTGGGGTAATGATTCCTAACTCGTTTTTGGTTGTATTGCATTAATCTATAGTTGTTTTCTCCATTTAGTTTCGGATTTTTGGGGTTGAAATTGGAAAAAATTGGAAGAACTTCTTCAATAAAGATTTTGAGTTTTGAAAGGGAATTTGTGGTCGGATTTGAGTATTTCTTATATGGTTGGACTCGTGAGTGAATGGGTGTTCATATTTTGTAATTTTTACCCGATTTCGAGACGTGGGCCCGGGTCGACTTTTTAGGGCGAATTTCAGAATTTTTATTAAATATTGATTTCATTGATTAGATAAGTCTATTATTGTTGTATTCATGTTATGCAATTGTGTTTGGCTAGATTTGGGCCATTCGGAGTTAGATAATTGAGGAAAGGGCATTCTTACGGACTGTTTGAGCTTGGTTTGAGGTAAGTATCTTGCCTAACCTTGTGGGGGGATTTTCCCCTTAGGATTAGAGTCTTCTATGTTGATTGTAGTCCATGCACGCGAGGTGACGAGTGCGTGCTCAGACTTATTTGTGAAAAGTTGGCCTTTTAGGATTCTTAGGTCCTTATATTCACTGAGTATGAAGTTGTTCTTGATATGATTAAGTTCCTATTTACTAGTTTCGCCTCTACATGCTTTAATTAAAATTAATTGCTTTCAGGATTCACTCTTATTGCCTATTTGACTCTTATTTGACTTAACTGAAGATTTTACCTCCTCTATTGTCATGCTATCTTTTCATAACTACTTATCTTTATTTGAAATTATTATTGTATCATCTTATAATTTGTTCAGTCTTAATTGAGGCTATGATTATATTTTCGCTGCTTATCCTTAATTTAATTGTTGAAAATCCTTAGAAATTTCTCAACCTTAAAAGAAGTTTTAGATATTCTATGTCTTAGTCGACTTATTTTATTTGGAATTATTTGACTCGTGTTAGTTTCTCTATTGTTGAAATGTATATTGTGGGATCGTTGATACACATTAGTTTCCCCTTTGTTGAGTTATTCTCTTTACGCCTATCATTCTTTACTGTGGTTGTTCCTTGTGATTTGGTCCCACATTTTCCAGTGATTTAAAAGTTCTTGAGTTGATTTACTTGTCGTACTTTGTATTATTTCTATTGTTGTTGTGGTAATGCACGAGGTTTCTGCCGTGCGGTTGTTGTTATGGGGTTGCACGAGGTTTCTGCCATGCTATTGTTACTATTTATATTTGCACATGCGGCGTGACAAGGTGGGATATATATGTGTGGGTTGCGCATGTGGCGAGACAAGGTGAGAACATTATTATGCACGTGTGGCGAGACAAGGCGGGCATTTATATTACTATTGCACACGTGGCGAGATAAGGTGGGCTGTGTCAGGGATTGATTTGTGATGATTTGTGGCCTGGGGGCATTCTTGTTGTTGATATTTGTGAAGTGGTATACATACCTGTGTGAGCTTTATCTTGTGAAAGCTGTGAAAAAATATTCTACGTGTTGTCCATTCTTTTTCCTTATACTTATTTGCTGATATGGACTATGGTAGGACACTTGCACAAGCATACACATAGTTAAGCACTCTTATCGGATAAGAGGTGTTCTTGATATTGTTGAGCATAGATACTCACCCTTGTTTACTTGTCTTCTATGTGAGAATGGCTCTATTGGCACGTGAGTCGTCAGTGTGGTTATGAGGTGTTATGAGGGCATAGGATGCCAAGTGTTAGGGTTCAGGTATTGAGACCCGTGAGTTGTGAATTGTCCGAGGTTCGGTACCTCGTGGAGTTGTTGATTAAACCTGATGTAAAAGTGGTTGTATTTACTGAGTTATTACTTGTCCTTGCTGTATTCGTGATTCCGGATTTAGGTTGTGTTCCATTTACTTTGTCTGCATCATTTTCATGATATTTCGCTGATACTTGTTGTTTTTTTGCTTTAATGCCATTACTGTATTGTGTGCCATATTGCATAGTCTTTATGTATACATCATACTTCTGTTATTCATGTGCTTATATCTGTTCAGTTTATTAGACCAGTGGGTGTCTTGACTGTTCCTCGTCACTACTCCATCGAGGTTAGTCTTGATACTTACTGGGCACCGCTGTGGTGTGCTCATGCTACTCTTCTGCACATTTTTGTGCAGATCCAGGTACTTGTTCGTTAGCTAGCTATGTGGATTGTTGCTGTGGAGACTCAAGGTAAACATGTTGCTACATTCGTAGGCTTCAGAGTCACCTTCCAGTTTTTGTTTTGCACTGTTTTATCCTTATTTCTGGACAGTTGTATTTAGAAGTTTTCTAGCAAACACTCTATAGAGCTTATGACTTGTACCACCGGTTTTGGGATTTAAGAGATTCTATTTAAATAATGTTGTTGTTTTAATTATTGTTAGGCTTACCTAGTCCCTAAGACTAGGTACCATCACGATACCCAACGGAGGAAAAATTAGGTCGTGACATTCCTTCAATTCAAATAATTTCCAATTTATTAATTAAATATCATTTTCAGGAATAACGATTAATTATTTAACAAGCAAGAATAATAATTCATTAAATTCCAAGGATTTTTCCAATTTATCAATTAGCTTCGCAAGCTGAAATAAGCTATTAAAGTATCGTGTAATTATTATTATTATTAAGCACGATTTTTGCCGAGGACGTACGGCCCGATCCAGAGTGTCGTGTACACTGCCGAGGGACGTGCGGCGCGATCCATAGATGCATCTATCCTGCCGAGGCGTTCGGCCCGCTCCACAAGAAAGGAGGACATTTTCTTATGTACCTCCGGAAGGAAAGTATATTTATTATGAGATAAATTCGGGAGGAAGAACAATTTCTTTTAACAATTAACTGATTTAAACAGAAAATCATGCATATGAGATTTCCATCCTTTAATATCTTTAACTAACAATTCACAACATATATATAAATATATCAAATAATATTAATTAAACAAGGAATACAATTTACACAAGTAATTCATGCTTTGAGTCCTAAACTACCCGGACTTTAGCATTAATAGTAGCTACGCACGGACTCTCGTCATCTCGTGCGTACGTAGCCCCCGTAATTATCAATAATTATTCAATTTAATCCTTATAAGGTAATTTACCCCACGCAAGATTAGACAAGAGACTTACTTCGTCTCAAAGTAGACTTTTCGATTACCGCATAGCGTAAAATTCTCGATTCAATACCGAAAAATCCGAAACTATCCAAAAGTTATTTAAAATAATTAATATATGTTCAATAATTCAAAATTCATCTATTAATTAAATTACTCTATCCAAAATGGTAAAATTCCTAAAATTTACCTCGGGCCCACGTGCCCGGATTTCAAAAGTTTTCGGATAAAAACGTTACCCATAATCTCAAGAACTCAAATATATAATTTCTATCCAATTCCATAACCATTTTCGTGGTTAAAATCTCATTTTTATAAAAATCTAGGTTTTTCACCTAAACCTTTGATTTCTAAGATTTACTACTTATAATCTATGTATTTAACTCAAGGGGTGTAGAATTAACTTACCTCCAAATTGCTAGTTGCAATCTTCTCTCAAAAAGCTCTAAAATCGCCCAAATATAGAAGAAGAATGGGCAAAAAATGGTGAAATCCCGTTGTTTTAAGCTTTCTGCCAAATAGGTCTTTCGCACATGCGGAAACTGGAACGCACCTGCGGAAATATCCTCGCAGGTGCGAGTTTCACTTGCCCGGCCAATTCTCGCATTTGCGCATAAAGCTTCGCACTTGCGCGTTCGCAGGTGCGCAAATCGTCCGCATCTGCGGTGGATTGTCCCTTCCCATTTTTGCTTATGCGCTCAAAATCTCGCATATGCGAGTGCCGCGCCTGCGAGCTTCTGTCGCATCTGCGAATGTAGCACCTGTGACTGGCCAAGCGCAGGTACGATTCTGACAGTAGCTGGGAGCTTCAGTTTTGGCTCCCAACTTCCAACTTGGTCCGAGCCTCATCCAATTGACACTCGGGGTCCCCAGGACCCCACCCAAACATACCAAGAGGTTTGAAATCATAAAACAGACTTGTTCGAACTCACGGAACGTGTAAAACAACATCAAATCTAAGAATCATACCCCAAACCAAATTGAATCAAACTTAAGAACTTCAAGTTCTTCAATTTACTTTCAATACACCGAAACGTACTTAAACTACCCGGAATGACACGAAATTTTGCGTGCAAGTCTTAAATCACTATACGGAACTATTACCAAACTCGAAATTCCAAACGGACTTCAATTTCTCAAAAACCTACTCCAAACCAAATTTAAATAACTTTAAACCTTCAATTAGTTGATTTTTACTATTAAACGTCAAAACGCTCCGGGTTATCCAAAACCCGATTCGGACATACGCCCAAGTCCAAAATCATCATACGAATCTATTAAAATCGTCAAATCCTGATTCCGGGGTCATTTTCTCAAAATGTTGGCCGAAGTCATACTTGTCCATTTAAAGCTAACTTAAGGAACCAAGTGTTCCGATTTCAACCCAAACGCTTCCAAATCCCGAACCAACAATCCCCGCAAGTCATAAATTAATAAAAGCATGTTCGGGGAGTTTTATTTTAGGGAAAGGGGTTCTAAAAGTTAAAATGATCGGTTGGGTCATTTCAGCTTTGGTGCGAAGTGTCCGGAATGCCTGGTCTTCGGGGAGCTTGCCGTGCTAAAGGTAATCGATGATCTCATTCCTCCAGTCCCAGACCAGGTTATATTTACTTCATAATAACCGTCCACATTAGTATCGAGTGCATGAGTTGTATGACAATACCGGAGTTTGATCCCTTCATTTCAGTAGATGATCCCAAATTGGACAATGCATCCGTTTCAGCGTTTTCTTCTCACGGGATGTGGGCGATCGACCATTCCCTATACCGTGCGAGCAAAGTTTGAACTTTAATCACTTATTGTTGCATGCTATCCTCCTTAGTGTCGAAGATTCCATATACTTAATTTACTACTAGTTGAGAATCGCATTTGATTTCAATGACCTTGAAGTCTAGCCCACGAGCCAGTTCAAGTCCTGCAATCAAAGCCTCATACTCGACTTCATTGTTAGTCAAGACAACAACTTTTATGGCCTACCTCAGGATCTCTCCCGAAGACGTGATTAAGTCCACCCCATGCCCAGACCTTTTCATATTGGAAGCTCAGTCTGTGAACAAGGTCCAAACTCCTGATGTCATTTTCGACACCATCACAGCTTCTTTTGTGGCCAAAGACAGTAGCCCGGGAGTGAAATCGGCCAAAACTTGTGATTTGATCGCAGTCTTGGGCTTATATTCAATATCAAATTCACTAATTTGAACTGCCCATTTGGTTAGCCGACCTGACAACTCCGGCTTGTGAAGGACATTCTATAGGGGAAAAGTTGTCACCACGGCTATCGGGTGGCACTGAAAATAAGGCCTAAGCTTTCGAGAGGTGACTACAAGAGCTAAGGACAACTTTTCGAGATGCGGATAATGAGTCTCCTCTCCCAACAAAATTTTGCTAACAAAATAAATAGGAGATTATGTACCTTTATCCTTCCAGACTAGAACAACACTTACCGCTTTTGATAGTAATGGAGAGCTCGATAGATATCGTTTCAGGTCTTCTAAGGCCTGTTGGCATTCTGGAGTCCATTCAAAGTTGTTCTTCTTCTTCAGAAGTGAGAAGAAGTGATGTCATTTTTCCGAAGACCGAGAAATGAACCTGTTTAGAGTGGCCAGTCTTTCGGTTAGCCTTTGGACTTCTTTCACACTTGTCAGTTGGTCTGGAATATCCTTTATGGATTTGATCTTATCAGTATTGAATCCGATCCCCCATATTGACACCGGGAAACCAAAACATTTACTGGAGCTAACTCCGAATGCATATTTTTTGGGGTTGAGCTTCATGTTGTGCTTCTTTAGGATGTCGAATGTTTCCTGGAGGTATTTTAAATGGTGACATGCATTCAAAGACTTGACCAGCATATCATTTATATATACTTCCATCATTTTCCCTATTTATTTTTTGAATATCTTGTTCACGAGCCTCTAGTAAGTGGCTCCGGCGTTTTTAAGGCCGAAGGGAATCACATTGTAGCAATATGTGCCAAAGTTCATTATGAACAAAGTTTTTTCCTGATCCTTTGGGCTCATCTTAATTTTATTGTACCCGGAATAAGCATCGAAAAAACTCATCAACTCGTGCCTGGCCGTTACATCAATCATTTGATCAATGTTTGGCAGTGGAAACAAGTCTTTTGGGCACGCCTCATTCAAGTCCTTATAATCTACGCACATTCGAAATTTATTATTCTTTTTCTGAACTATAACTACGTTAGCTAGCCAGTCGGGATACTTTACCTCTCGGATTGAACCTATGTCAAGTAATCGAATTACCTCTTCTTTAACAAACCTATTTTTGACCTCGGCTCTTGGACGCTTCTCTTGCCTTACCGGTGGGATGCTTGGGTCCATGCTTAGCTTGTGAATGGACACCTCTAGCGGGATACCTATTATATTTGGGTGCGACCATGCGAAATAATCAATGTTAGTTTTAAGAAAATCAATAAATCCTGACCTGAGCTCGAGGTTAAGTCTTGTCCCCAAGTGGAGTTTTCTCTCCAGGAATTTCTCGAACAAAGCCACTTATTCGAGTTATTATGTCATGGACTTAGTCGAGTTTGTTTCTTCCGGTACCTAAAATTATCTTGGTATCTGGTAAGATTCCGACGATGACTCCCCTTTGTCATCTTCGTTTAGTTTGGGAGTAGGTATCGGTTCCTGTAATTTCTACGCATCGAGTTCCTTTCCTTTACTGTTGGAAACCGATACTGCATTCATTTCCCTTGCTTCCGATTGATCTCCTCTTATTTCTTTGATTCCCTCTAGAGTTGGGAATTTCAGCAGTTGGTGATATGTCGATGGTACGACCTTCATATCATGTAGCCATGGCTTGCCAAGAATTATGTTATAGCCCATGTCGTCATCTACTACTTCAAATAAATTAGTCTTCATGACCCCTTCGACGTTCGTGGGTAGCAAGATCTCCCCTCAGATGGTGACACTTGCTAATTTGAAACTAGCGAAGAGCTTAGCTGCCGGAATGATGCTTCCGGTTAGCTTGGCTTATTCCATCACTCTCCATTGGATGACGTTGGTTGAACTTCCTGGGTCAACCAAAACACGTTTAATTTTGAAATGTAGAACGTTAAGAGAAATTGCCAGGGTGTCCTTGTGCGGCAAAAGAAGTCCATCGACGTTTTCTTCTATGAAGGTGATGTCGTCCTCGACGACTTTCCGGAGTCTCTTGTTATGAGTCACCGATACCTTTGTCTTTTTTGTTATCGAGAAGGTTACATCATTGATCTCGTTCCCCCAAAAAATCATGTTGATAGTTAGTCGGTGAGGGTCTTCCCCTATCTTTGAGGGATCTGTGTTGTCTCGACTGCGACCGTAATTGTTCTTAGCCCGGTCGCTTAGGAATTCCCTGAGATGGCTGTTCTTCAACAACATTTCCACTTCTTCACGCACATGTTGGCAGTCCCTAGTTCGGTGGCCATTAGTCCTATGATATTCGCACCATAAATTAGGATCCCTCTGACTGATCTCATCAACTTCGGGAACCGTGCTTCCTTGATGTTTCTCATTGCTGATACCAACTCCACTACGCTAACATTAAAATTATTTTCTGATAGCCTGGGATAAGTGGAGTCTAGGGAACCCGATACTTCTTTGTCTTGCAACAACATGTTGTTCCGGCCGCGGTCAATTCTTCTATCGAGGGCGAACCTATCTGCTGACCGGAACCCTTTGATGCCGCGCCCTTTGGTCCTCTCGTATGGAAAGAATCGACTCTTAGAAGATCGTCGATATGCGTCAAAATCATTTTTCGATTTATCCTTGTTCCTTTGTCGATCTCGACCCTTGGTCGATGCTGGAAATCTGAGCTGATCATCTTCTATCCTTATCTTTGATTCATAAGGGTTATGGACATTTGCCTAAGTGGTTGCTTGGAACTCGAGCAGGATTTCTTTCAACTTACGGGAAGCGTCAGAGCTACTCATGTTCAACCCCTTAGTAAATGTCTCAACTGCACATTCATCTGGCACGGTCGGTAACAATATCCTTTCTTTCTGGAACGTGATCACAAACTCACGCAACAATTCGGACTCTCCTTGCGAAATTCTGAATATGTTCGCCCTCTAGGCCTGGACCTTCCTGGCTCCGGCATGGGCCTTGAAGAAAGAATCTGCGAGCATCTCAAAGGAATCTATTTAGTGTAAGAGTGAGTACCATGTCAAAGCCCCCTTCGTGAGGGTTTCTCCAAACTTCTTCAGCAGGACCGACTCAATCTCATGTTGAGCTAAGTCGTTTCCTTTTACCATCATTGTATAGGTTGTGATGTATTCCCGAGGTTCTAAAATCCCATCATACTTTGGTATATCAAGCATTTTTGAACCGTTTCGAAATCAATTCCGGTGATGCGCTCGATTTGAGCGGTAATTGGGTGTACTTCTTCGAGTCCGGGCCCTTCAGCATTGTTGGTGCGCCCAGAATTTGATCCATCCGAGTGTGGAACTCTTTCCTGTTCTGATCCATCCGCTCGTTCAGTTTCCGCATGAACCGCATGAGCTCGGTCTTGAAGGGATCATTGTTGTTGTCGTTACCGGATCTATTGTCGATCCCCCCGAATTCGTTAAAGTCGACCTCGCCCCTCAAGGTGTTGTTATCAACTCTTTGCACTGTTTGATTTGCGGGGGAGCCGGAAGGAACATGGCCTCTTCCATTCGTGTTGTTGGAAGTACCTGACAACGCCTACTTCAGTTCTGTCATGGCCTGGTCTTTCCTTGAGAGATGGCCCATGATGGCCTTTTGCTGCTCCCTCAAGATCCTTACTATTTCCGCAACATGCTCGTCCTCGGTATCATCAGGATTTGTCTCTCGTACATGTCGGGGGTATCGCCCGCGATGGATCGGAGTTGTTATGTCCTCCTCGTTGCGGGTGTCACTGATCGAATCCGCATGTTGAGGCAGATTTTCTTATACCTCACGTTATGTGCGACGTTGACATCGTTAGCTTCAATTTTTTTTAATGATTTTTGCTATGAAACAAAGAATCAAACAAGTTAGTAATAGATTCAAGGATCAACTCAATTACGCAGTTGTCTAAGCCCCATGATGGGCTCCAAACTGTTCACCCGTAAAACGGTATAGTTGAATTTATATCGTAGTTTATAGGCAAGCGAATCGATTTGATCCTAAAATGATAAAATAAATTAAAGGAAACGTATAAGACTTAGCGTTGAAATCGAAATAAACATCAAGGCTTCCGAAGACAGCGATAAGAACAATATTAGATAAAAAGTAAAGTATTATTTAGCTTGAGAGTAAAATATGGCATAAATTTTGCTAGAGATTTCGTGTCTTACAATGGTTGTTGAAGTCACTATTTAGTTATACCTAGGGAACAAGGTACTAGGATCAAGCCCCTCTTAAATGAGACAATAATTGGGGTCATTGATGAATATATAACAGCATGTCATGAATGCCAAAATTCTCTGCAACATCTGTATATTTAATATAGAGGAATATTCTTCATTAAATGTCGTCTGGTGACAAGTATTCGTTTGCTCCCGTTGACTATGTTCCCTTTGGGATCTATCCGGTGCCAACTGAAGTTATTATCCTCGGTCTTGATTTTCACTCGCTTCATCTTCCGTCTACCTCCGGTTCCACGTGTCACGCTATCATTCGAGCATTTAGTATAAACTGATTTTACCCTATACAGATTTGTTTGTTTTGGTTTCAATATTTGAATAACAACTTAATTAATATAGTTTCTTTCTAAGAAAAGATTGAACCGTAAATACTCCTAATTTAGACATGTCATCCGTTAATAGTTGAGATCATATGCGTCATGGCGGTCAGAAAAGTGGCACATACTATATATGCCTTTATTTATCAACTCGCAGAGTAATAACTGGATAAAATTAATATTTAAACACTTTGATTAGCATGTGGAATTGTCACGTAGCGAACTATTAACATATAACAACAACAACAACACAGTATAATCCTACTAATGGGTTTGGGGAGGGTACGTATAACAACAACAACAACAACAACCCAGTATAATCCCACTAGTGGGGGCTGGGGAGGGTAGTGTGTACGCAAACCTTACCCCTACTCTAGGGTAGAGAGGTTGTTTCCGATAGACCATCGACTTCTTCCCTCCAAGAACTCTCCACCTTACTCTTTGGGTGACTCGAACTCACAGCCTCTTGGTTGGAAGTGGATGGTGCTAACCACTAGAGCAACCCACTCTTGTCCGAACTATTAACATATGACATATCTAAATCATTTCACAAAGATTAGGGGCAAATTTGATCATTTTACTTTATCGTTTATTTTGCTCGTTGCCTTTGATTAGGACCAAGAAAATATAAAAAAAAAGAGAGATCATTTTGCCTTTGAATTTTGTGGAATTAGATGTATATGCCCTCCATTAATAGTTGGCCACATAGGGGACTTATGGCAGTTCCATAGGACGATCAAAGTGTTTAGATGCTAATTACAATTAAATAATTCTTCGTATGTTAATAAAGACATATGTGTGCGTTTTTGTAATATCAGGGGTGCATCTGATTCCATATTAAAAAAGGCATATCTAAACTATTTCGCAAAGTTCAAAGGCGAATTTAAATATATCCCAATGTCAATTTTCTTTCCTGACATTGAAAAACTTGCGGCTAACATTCATTTTACGTTGAATATACTGTTGTTCAGAAACATGAATGACCATATCACCGTTAATAAATACGAAAAGCAAGTTTATGTGAACTAGAAGGACCTAATAATTGATATCCCAAAACATGAATATCAATCTTGATCTGACTTAACTCAAATATTTCCTTTTCACGATAGACATCAAAATCACAAAACTCATCCAAACATAGAAATGGTATTTTGCATCCATCAATACATATATAGTACTTACATACCTTGATATTTCTTATATGCTTTTATTTTCAAACACACGCTGAAGCGTGAAATAAGTACTTATTTTATCAAGTAATTCAAAAACTTTGCTGGTAGAAAGGATCAAAATGGGAGAGCTTCCAAAAAAAGGTATTTTAGAATACCTCCGCGACATTTCCTCCGGATACGAGTCTCGAACCTTTGATCTAGTGGAAGACTTCGAAATATTTAATCTACTACCACCAAAGTCAAGGAAAACTAGTGCTCACTTTTTTTATCATTTATTTTTCACATATTTATTTTCAATATTCTAATGATAAAAAAATTTCAACTAACACAGGAAGAGAAAATCAAATACGTGGTTCACAAAGTAATTCAATAACTTTTGTGATGCTACATATTAAAATCTGTAATTAGAGTGGGAAAAAGTAGTTTAGAATACCTCAACTTGGTGTTTCTCATCAATATGAGTCTCAAACACTTGATATAGTGGAAGATTTCAAAGCATTTAGGGGTCGTTTGGTAAGTGGTATTAGAATAAATAATGCAAGCATTAGCTCTGTGCATTACTAATACCTTGTTTGATACATTTTTTCAACATGTGTATAACTAATACTTGCATTAGTTATACATCATACTTGGTATTAGCCGTATAAGTAATGCATAGAAAACCATGACATTAGTAATACCAAGACTATTAATGCATGCATTAGTATAGTTAAAGATAAAATTATCCTTAAAGTGTCTTAAAGCTAGAGAATATGGAGGGCATATTTGTAAATAACTATTTTTCTTAAAAATTATGCAATGCATTATAATTTTTAATACACCACATCAAATAGTTTATAAGAAATAATATCTGCATAATTAATGCTTGCATTACTAACTCATGCATTACTAATCCCTGTATTACTAATACACCGTATTCCGCATTATTCTCATACACCCTACCAAATGACCCCTTAATCTACGAGCAAGCTCAAGAAAGAGTAGTGCTCAATCTCTTGGCACTCAATTATTTTAAACTTTTATTTTCAACTAGCATTAGAGTACGCGCGCAAATTTATGTATTCCTTCGAGCTCGTATTTTAATTATTTTAACTCTAATATCATAACATAAGTGATTTTGCAAAATTTAATGATTTCTTTCGCCGCAATGCTATTCTTGTAGAACTAAATCTATATACTATAAGTTGTGTTAACTCAAAAATAGTTTTACTTATATGATGAATTTAGAAAAATAATAAATAATTTTTTTTTCTAAATAGTTAATTCAAATACTTAATTATTTATTCTTAATATTAAATAAAATTATTTATTTTTGTTTATTCAAATTCTTAATATTAGCCCATCCCAAATTTTAAATATTTACATATAATTTTATCTAGTAAGAATTCTATTTTTAAAGGATAAGATATTAATGAATATTTCAGTTCGAATCTTTGTGTCCGGGGAGACTATTAGTATTATCGATCATCTTTCTCTCTTTTTCTCTTTTATATTGTTAGATATAGATATTTTCTCTGTAATTTATTCTAAGTGCTGATTGTAATTTTTAGATATTATACAAAAAAAAAAATTAGTAGAAGATATTTAAAATATAATATGAAAATGTATTATAGTTTCATATAATACAAACTTAATTATGGACTCAAAATTCAATCATCTTAGCAAATGCACAACTAACAAAAATTATATTAAAAAATACTTGACTTCATATAATAAAATTATTGAATTACTCACCGTAACATAACTATCCAATTATTTGGAATCATGATGACAAATGTTTAAGTCTCAAATTTATATGAGAGAGACGAAATCGACTCTTAAAACTAAGATGAATTGATTGTTAGTTTTTTTCTTTTTTCTTTTTTCTTTTACAAATTTGTGATATTATATAGTTTAAATAAGGAAGAATATAAGATGTTTAATTTAGTTGACTTTAAAGTTCTAAATATTTGAAAAATAATTAAATGTCTATTCATAAATATTAGAAAAGTAATTAAATGAGTATTTTGTCTAGTGTGAAATCAAGTTTTAAAGGGTAAAAAAGGCAAACTGTAACGATCCGACCGGTCATTTTGAGTATTACAACCTCGTTTCCCCATTTACTATTCAAATTGGGCTTTACAGTTGTTGTGTGACTTACTGGGGCAATTGGTTCGGGTCCGGTGTGTTTTTGGAATGAATTGGAACACTTAGTTCTAAGGTTTAAAGCTTAAGTTAAAATAGTGACCGGATGTCGACTTATGTGTAAACGACCTCAGAATTTAATTCTGATAATTCCAATAGCTCCGTATGATGATTTTGGACTTAGGAGCGTGTCCAGAAAATTATTTGAAGGTCCGTAATGGAATTAGGCTTGAAATACCGAAAGTTGAATTTTTGGAAAGTTTGACCGGGGGGTTGACTTTTTGATATCGAGGTCGGAATCCTATTCTGGAAATTGAAATAGTTTCGTTATATCATTTATGACTTGTGTGCAAAATTTAAAGTCATTCCGGATTGATTTGATGTATTTCGGAATAAGATATAAAATTTAAAAATTTCAAAGTTCATTAGGCTTGAATTGGGGTGTAATTCATGGTTTTAGCATTGTTTGAGGTGAGTTGAGGGTTCGACTAAGTCCGTATGATATTTTAGGACTTGTTGGTATATTTGGTTGAGGTGCCGAGGGGCTCGGGTAAGTTTTGGATGGTTAATGGATCATTTTTGGCCTTGGTGAGATTGCTGATATCTGTTGCTGCATTTTTCGGATTTTCTCTTTCGCGTTCGCGAGTGGGCCCTCGCATTCGCGAAGAGGAATTTCAGGCAGGCAGGATTTACTCTTCGCGTTCGCGATGGGGTCTCGCGTTCGCGAAGAGAAGCTGGGTTGTGCATCGCGTTCGCGTATGGGGTATCGCGTTCGCGAAGGGAAACATAGTGGGCATGGGTTTGCCTTCGCATTCGCGAAGGGGAGCTCGCGTTCGCAAAGAAGGGCTCCGTAAAGCATCGCGTTCGCGAACAGTGTCTCGCGTTCGCGAAGAGCAAATGTTGGGAAGCACATTTTGTGCTTCGCGAATACGAGGGACCTGTCGCGTTCGCGAAGAAGAGAGGTCGGGACAGAAAGTTTAAGTTCAGAAAATGGGATTTTCTATTTTTTAACGATTTGGAGCTCGGATTGAGGCGATTTTTGGGAAAGTTTCAGAGAAAATAATGGGGTAAGTGTTCTTAACTCAATATTGGTTAAATTACCCGAATCCATGGTTGTTTTTAACATTTAATTGGTGAATTAAGTTGGAAAAAAAATTGTGAAAACCCTCTTGGTTTAATTTGGAAATTTGAGGGTCGAGTTGATGTCGGATTTGAGTAAAATTTATATGGCTGGACTCGTGGTTGAATGGGCGTTAATATTTTATAACTTTCGTCAGATTTCGAGACGTGGGTCCCACGAGTGATTTTTGGGGCGTAATTTCGGATTTTGTGAAAATATTAGTATATTTATATGAAATTAATTCCTATAAATTTTGTGGGCTGAATCAAATTAATTGTGACTAGATTCGAGCCGTTTGAAAGTTATACGCGCAGAATGAAATTTCTGGAGCATTGCTTAGCTTGCTCGACATTGGATTTGGCTTGTTCGAGGTAAGTAACTCTTCTAATCTTGGAGTTGAGGGTATGAACCATGAATATATGTATTTTGTGAATTGTTGGTAGGTGACGCACATGCTAGGTGACGGGCGTGTGGGCGTGCACTATAGAAATTGTGACATAATTGTTATATGGAATTTTATAGTTAAATAACCTTGGCATCTTCCATGTGATTTTATGTGTTAAAGAAATTGAGTTGAAAAATATATTAAAAATCATGATTGAGGTTATGTGCCAGTATTATTGGGACCCACAGAGGTCATATTGCTGTGAATTATTTATTTTAAATTAAAAATTCATACTCAGTCATATTCATTTCATTGCATATCATAACTCAGTTTTATGACTCTATTTTGATGCATATAAATGTTTTGAGCTGAATGCTCTATTTTACTGAAATGCCTGAGTGGCTTGAGAGGTTTATGACTGAGTGAGGCCGAGGGCCTGATTTGTGAGGATATTTATGGGATCGGGCTGCACGCCGCAGCATGTTGCATATTTATGGGATCGGGCTGCACGCCGCAGCATGTTTGATATCGGCCGAGGGTCTGATTGTGAGGATGAGTGGGGATCGGGGCTGCCCGCCTGCAGCATACTTTATTATTATAGCACGTGAGTTGTCCGTACAGTACGTGAGTTGTCCGTACAGATTATAGCGCTTGGGCTGAAGGAGCCCCTATGGAGTCTGTACACACACCCCCAGTGAGCGCAGGTACCTACTGAGTGCGAGTGCCGAGTGCTGAGTGACTGGGAGGCATGAGTGATTGTGAGGTATGCCCGAGTGGCACGAGTGGCTGTGAGATTTGCCCGAGGGGCTGTATATGAGTAATATTCTACCCGAGGGGCTGTATGTGAGTGATGTTCTGCCCGAGGGGCTGTTTATGATTTTATCACTGAGTTGCATCGCATTGGCATGCACACATGACATACATGCATAGAGATGTATTTTCTCATGATGTACTACATCACATCATTCATGATTTATCACACATTTTTTGACAGATGGGCATAGTGATGCATTTATTTTTACACGAGTTATCCGGGAGGAAAATGAAACATCTTATTTATTATTGATAAGATTTTGAGAGAAATTTATTATTTTCAAACTATTTATATTTTTGGCAACTCCGGCAAAAGATTTGAGTTTTCACTCATGGATTTGAAAGGAAGAACTATTATTTTGAAATCATGATTTGGCTGAGCATTTTATCTCTAAGTTACTTCTGGTATTATTTGCTTATTGTTGTTGTGGACTATTGATTTTGGACCCGACCTTGGTGGAAGCTCGTCACTACTTTCAACCTACGGTTAGGTTTGTTAGTACATGGGTCGGTTGTACTGATACTACACTTCTGTACATTGCGTGCAGATGTTGGTTGTTGTTATTGTTGTGCTGGATGGTTGCGGGACTTGAAGATGTACCTGCGTTCCTGTTGCAGCTGTTTTTTTTTAGGGTAGCCTTAGATTTATAAAAGCTCTGTTTATGTATTATTCAAACAGACTATATATTTATTTCATTTCCGCTTTGTATACTCTATTCTTAGAAACTCATGATTTGTACTACCAGTTTTTGGGGGATGTATAAGATTAAGATGTTTATTCACTTAAATTACTTTAATAATTGTTATTGGAATTGGATAATTGAAAGTTGGCTTACCTAGCGGGTTGGGTTAGGTGCCATCACGACTAGTTGGATTTTGGGTCGTGACACAAACGATATTTCGCTAAGGGTTTTCGTACTTTTAATATAGTATAGATAGTCTAATTTAGGGTACGCACTTTGCGCGTGTTTATATATTAGTGAGTGTTCAATTTTAAAAAATATATATAAATATTATTTTCTCTATTTTAATTTACATGAGTATTTTTCTTATTAAAAAAAGATAGATAGATAGATAGTAAGATAAACTCATGTACATTTTTTTGCTGTGGACGAAGACAATATATACATAGTAATTAATATTAAACAAAAATCTAATATTATTTGTTATTAGTTCTTTTATATTTAGAAAAATATAGCTTTCAACTTGCAACTTTGAATAATTTTCATACAGAATTTTGATTTTGTGAGTTAGAAATTTTCTTTTCTGTTTTTTTTAATCTCAATTACTAATAACGTTTACTGCCTTCAATTTTTACAAAATACTATTCTACTAACCAAAACTTAATTAAGTTTGCTAGTAAACTTCATGAGTTTTTTTTATTAGTGCAACTTCTGTACTAATAATCTGTAATTGTAACCTTCACCATATGATGAAATTTCTGACCTTGACCAATTATTTGTTTGGTTAAAGTTACGCTTTTGTTGTTAAACTAAATATTTCATAACACAAATAATTCATCATCTTTCTATCTATTTAAAGGCTCTTGATTACTAATAAATATTCCATCTATTTTAAATTAATTAGAATAAATTTTTGACTATTAACCTTTATTTATATCTTTAATATAATATCTCTTTATTACATTTACTTTATTTTTGTGCCATCTCCATCTTCAAGAATAATTACTGCTTGGGATAAAAAAAATTGATAAATAATTTGAGACAGAAGGAGTAAAAATTAATTCCTTCATATTAGTCGTATATTGGCTTATTTTAACTCTAATTCCTCATCTAACTTTACTTTTAGAATAACAATAGTACCAAAAAAATAAATGGAAGAACCAATAATAGTAGTTCTTTTCTTCAAATTAAAAAGTAGTAGCAGTTCTTCATTTTTTACTTTAATGCCTTGAATGCAAATATAACGTTTAGTTGTGAAACCTTGAAACAATGTCAAAATTAGTTCTTATATTTGGTCCTAAATATTAGGATTTTGAATTATAAAAGAAAAATTTTAGTTGATTTAAATGTCCTGAATATTAAGATTTCCTACTATAATAAATAAAGTTTTAGTTGACTTCAAAATTCTAAATATTTTATTAATAAAATGACTATTTTATTCACTATGAACTCTATTTTTAAAGGGTAAAAAAGGCGAACGACATTTCTCTAAGGGCCTCTGTACTTTTAATATAGTATAGATAGATAGATATAGATATAGATATAAATTTTGCGTTGCGTGTGTACCCTATCTCAACGAATACAAAATTTTAAAAAATTACATAAATATTATATTAAAATTTGTGTTTGAGTTATAAAATAAAAATTAAAAAAATATTAAGTTTCTAAAATTTATTGATCCTAATTAGCTAACTTCAACGAAAAAAGAAACTCTCAAGACCAAAATACAATTGTTCTATTTCTATGATCAATAAGAAATATCATATCAATTGTTTTCAACATATTAGAAAATACTAAATTATTATTGCAAAAGGTATTATTTAACTGCTACATTTTGATTAATGTACTATTTCTTCATTTTGGAGTGAGTTTTCTTTCGTTGTCCAAGTACATAACTATTCATCCAATATTTTCTTTTATGGAAGTAAGAGTTTAAGATTGTAATAGATTAATTACCATTTATGGATTCTAGAAGGACCATGTTAATCTATGAGCCAAAAATATGGAGGTTATATTAAAAAAAATTCTCTAAACTTTGCACGAAATCAGTTACACCCCTAAACAAATTGTAGTCTTAAGTACCCCGAAGTTGGATATTTGATTGTTGTTACTCCTAGACGTTAACGTGGTAAAGAGCATACATACATACACTCTCTTTTAGGCGCGTGAAAGTGAAAAACATTTAAAAATTAACTTTAATAAGATGTAATATTTATCAATCATTAATATAATTCTTTATTTATTACATTATAATTATGTATTTTTCTTGCTTCACGTTAATATACAAACGTATACTTTATCCAATTTTGTATTTTTAATTTCTTCTTTAGATATAATGTCGGTTTGATCCAATTGTATATTTTATCTTTTCAGATCAAATTTATAAAAACATTAGCTAGATAAAAATAGTTTTAGCTAAAATAATAAAGTGCCAAATTGTGTATTATTTGTTATTTTTTAGATGCAAATAACTATGTATTTTAATTATGTATTTTTATTTTTGGGTCAAATTAATAAAAAAAATTGCTAGAACTTTATTATTTTCTTGCTTAATTAAAAAGGTACAACCAACATAGGAGTTGTAATTATTTTCAGAAATTCACAATATTTTTTGAAATACCACCTGCTATGTTATTTAAGTAAATAAAATAACTATTATAGTATATTTTTTTTATTTCTTTTACAAGACTACACGTTTTGTTTCCCATTCAAAAAAACAATTCTCAAAACTTGGATAACGACTTCTAAAGTCATTTAATAACTATTGATTTAGAAGATATCGAAAAACTCAACTAATAATTCTTTTAAAAAAAATAATTTAATTAAGGAAAGAATCTTATATATAATTTCTATTAAGTATTATAAATTTTTACCTAACTCAAATAAGGAAAGATTTCATAGTCAAACTTTAAATTAATGTGAAAAGTCCAAGTATTAGGAAAATAATTAATGACTATTTTGTCCAGTGTGAACTTTATGTTAAAAGTGTAAAAAAAGGCGAACGACATTTCGCTAAGGACTTTCGTGCTTTTAATATAATATAGATAGATAGTCTAATTACTCAATAATTTTTATTAACGCGCGATTGTGCGAATCTAAAAATAAACACCCTAGTTTACGCAGTAATTAATTTAAGATTATTTGTGATGCTAAGGTCTAAAACGGAGCTGAGAAAAGGGTATTTTAAAATACCTCAACTTAGTGCGTTTGATTGGTACGAGTCTCAAATCCTTGATCTAGTGGAAGATTTCAAAGCATTTAATCTAACATCAAACTGAAGGAAGACTAGTGTTTAATTTCATGGTATTTAACTGTTACATGCTTTTAGAGAAATTGTAGCTCTTCTCTCCTCTTTGTGTTCTTGAGAAATATTTTGAAAATCTAGTTCCAATAAGGATTTGGTGGTAATGATAATGTTTAAGACCTAAAATCAACTCATAATCGCCCAACAAAACTCACCTTTAGTGGCTGCGCTATGGGAGGTAATTCATTTGTTCCCTTTTCATTTTGCCTTTCTTATTCAGGTGCTTAGGTGATGCGACGCACCACCTTGATTTCTTATAGGATTTTTGTTTTCTTTTTTTCTTTCCTAGTTGAATATTAAATCAATCTTTCATAACTCAGCATTTTCTAATGATTACTCTAATCATTGATAATTTGATTTATTCCCTAACTCATTTCATTGCATGAAAATAAAAACTGAAGTGTTTTCATTATTCCAACACTAAATGGTTGATAAAATAACTAGCCTCAAGCATTCCAATAACTTTGTTCCACTCAAATAATCTCATATAACTCGAGTTAAATTAAATTGTATCATCTAGCTCGAAACTAGCCCAAGTTAATTGTAAAATTTTACAGAGGTTTATAAGTTTTCCTATATAAATTTTTTTTTGCTGAAAATATAATTCAGTTAGGTGATTTAGTTTTATCTGAATGAAGGACAATGAGCGAAAGAAAAATAAACAAAAATGGGGTGAAGTTTGCCAATAAACTTTGTGAAATGATCTAGCTAGATATATCATCCGCTTAAAAGCTAGCTACACATGGGACATGTAGTAGTTCTAGATGTTATTCAAAGTGTTTAGATACTAATTAGACCTAACTGATCAACAAAGACATGTGTACCATTTTGGTAATGGCAAGGACGCAGATAGCTCCATAATTTTAAAAGGAATATCTAAATTGTTTTGTACTCCAATTTATTTGCAAATTTAAATGTTTTCACTTTTAAAATGTCAAAATGAAATAAACATATAAATAAACATATTAATGAATATCCAAATTATTTTGCACAGTTCATGGGCAAATATAAATGTTTTCGATTTTTAAAATGTCAAAATGAAATAAAAGAAAGATCTGTTTCTATTTGGTTGAGAATTTCAAAAAAATAAAATTGTTGGTTGGAACTCATTTTAGTTAACCAAATTTTTCACCCTTTTATTTTTGAAAATGCTTAGCAACCACACTTTGTAACAGAAAAACTTTAAAGTACTAAAAAAATAAAGTGCCATTTAAGCTTAAATACAATAAATCAAGAAATCACTATTCTTACCGTGATATTACGAGTTTAATTCAGTGTTCTCTTACATTACTCAGTTCGATCATCCTTTTCAATTTTATAATTGAAAATGAATTAAGTATAATCTTTCTTCAAACGTTAATGAAATTTGGTTCAAGTTATAAATAGAATCATACTATATTTGTTCTTTAAAAAAAAATACAAACATATTAGACTTTCTATAAGTAAATATTAGAAAGAGCAAATTGCTATTAACAGAATTTATAAAACTAAGGAGTGTACCTCACATATTTTGAAGCACAAGACAAGTGATGAATCACCCATAACAAAACAAAAAAAATTAAATGTTATAAAACAATAAAAGAAGAAGAAGTGCATAACAGAGAAAAGTAGAGAGAGAATTCTTATTGATTTGGGATGAATTACAATGAAATAGAACCCCTCTATTTATAGAAAAAGTGACTTAGACACCAAGTAACAACTCTAAAATCTCTCTAAAATATAGACATTCACCATAAATAAATGGATAATGTACCTCGTTAAAACCTTAACTAAAATAAAACCCAGTGAGAAAAAAATCTAGTGAAGGAAAAAGAGTACACATATCTAATAATACATCTTTTGGTTGCCTCGTTAAAAACCTTGCGAGGAAAACCCATAGGGATAAAACCTTATAAGGAAAAAAGATTACAACGCGTATTAACTCCCCCTGATGAGATTATCAATTCACATCCTTGAGCCTTCGCATTTCAATCTTGTGCACCATCTTCAAAATATCGTTGGTAGAGATTTGATAAACAAATCAACCATATTAACTTGAATGAATATGTTGCACCTTGAAATCATCATTCTTGAGAGATATGTAATGTCTTCATAAAATACCGCAGAATGGCCTTTTCAATATCTCCATAGAGATTCTCGCTATCATATTATCATGCTTATAGTTATAGCAAGATGCATATGTGCACAAATTGTACTTAGGATGTGGTACTTCAGGACCAAGAATTGTATATGCTTTAAGCGATTTAAATCCTTCAGGGATTGTCATATAAGTATAGTCATATAAGCCATATGAATGGACTTTAGATGCATATCAAGTTTTTATGTCATGCTAGACATATAAGATAGATAAAGTGATTGCACACACCATTGACTTTATACTTTTGAGTATTTGAACTATATATCCAAAACTACATGTCTTTCATATGAAACCAAATTCTACTTGAATTGTTTCTCCCGACTTAAGATCCTCATATATATTTAGCGCTATTATAGATGTCGTCGACAAATATTTTATATTAGTTCCAACCTCCTTATTTTTCATAAAGACATAACATAGAGATCTCTTCATTCATATATTCAGGTACCTGAATCTCTCATGAGATTTTATGAAGTGTTATGTCATGTGATCTTCTAGATCACTTGCCTCCTTTATGATCATTTGCTCATCTTCTTTATCAAAAAGTTTATCTGAAATCGATTTGTCTATATACTTTAAGCATACCATAGACTTTGTCCTTCTAGGACTTAATAAGAGCATTTGCAATGAGAATATAGTTACTTTCTTTGGGTCATCAAATGTGTCTGGCATGCTTTGCAAGATATTGCAAATGAATTATCTTTTTATGAACTTAAAGTTCATATTATCTTATTCGAGGATCTAGATGTACAAATGATAATTCATTCCACATAACTTTTTCTCAATTGTTTATCATGTCTCTCCCTCATGTTAGAAAAACTAACTTGTTTCCTCAACTTTGAGAACTCATCTTTGTGCGTTATGGTATTAATCAAAATATACAGCGCACATCAATAATAATAAGATGAAATTATTTGGTTCCTGACCTCGAACCACTTGTGAGGGGAGAATGTAATATACTTTCGTATATAACGTATATCAAACTGATATACATAACTTTGTTCTCATGAGCAATAGTTTAGCTATTAAGTGGAGGGACTCAATAAATCATTTTGCTAAACCAGTTGTGATGTAAACCAACTTATCAAGATGAACTGTCTTGAATAGAAAATATGAAAATTATGCTCGAAATTAAATTATTGAGCAAGTTACCTCGCAAACATCAAGTTGCGGGTTGATAATAATCGCACATGTAACCATTTTATAGATGCATCTTATGTGGTATACATAGCAGATGAATGAGCCCATATTCACCTTTGATATTTCTAGCATTCAGGGGATTCAATCCTAATTTTAGTTGGTCTATTAATTAATGAGAACAAGCAACATAAGAGAATTCGTAAAGAACTTTCTAGTTCTTTAATATCTACCCATGTGACTTCTCTTTTATTTTTTATTTTTTTTGCACATTATACTTAAATTAACTGTAACGACCCAACCGGTCGTTTTGAGTATTTGCACTTTGTTAGGTAGTTTACGGGCGTGAGTAGATCCATATGATGTATTGCGAATTGTGTGAATCGTCGGTTTTGGTTTTCAGGTTATTCGGGACTGATTTGGAAGAATGATTCTCAACTAGAAAGCTTTAAATTTGAAAGAGTTGACCAAGTTTGACTTTTTAGCATTTGACCTCGGATTAGAATTTTGATGGTTCCGCTAGCTCCGTTGGGTGATTTTGGACCTGGGAGCGCGTCCGGATTATAATTTGGAGGTCCGTGGTTGAATTTGGCTCGAAATGGCGAAAGTTGAAATTTTGGAAAGTTAGACCGGGAGTAGACTTTTTGATATCGGGATCGGATTCCAATTTTGGAAGTTGGAGCAGGTTCGTAATGTCGAATGTGACTGGTGTTCAAAATTTGAGGTCAATCGGACGTGATTTGATAGGTTTAGGTATCGGTTGTGGAAGTTTGAAGTTTCAGAGTTTATTGAATTCAAATTGAGGTGTGATTCGTCGTTCCGATGTTGTTGTGTGTGTTTTGAGGCCTCGAGTAGGTCCGTGTTATGTTATAGTACTTGGTGGTATGTTTGGACGGTGTCCCGAGAGGCCCGGGTGAGTTTCGAATGGGTTTCGGGCTATTTGTTTTTCCTTCATTCTTCACTGCTGGTTCTGCTGATGTCTGGTGCACCCAGTGTTCTTCGCAATCACGGACTGAGGGATGCGATCGCGTAAGGGAAAAATTGAGGCTGAGTGTTTCTTCATCACGTTCACGAATATGGGTCTTTGTTCACATAGGTTACTGCAGATCGAGCATCGCATTCGCGTAGGTGTGCACGCGTTCGCATTGTAGAGCTGAGCTGGGCAAGTCTTCATGGCTTCTTCATCGCGTTCGCGTAGGTTCTTTTCGAGACTGAGCAGTTGGTGATTCGCGATCACATAGTTTATTACGCGATCGCGTAGTGTATTTTCAGGGGCAGTGCATTTTCTTCTTCGCGCTCGCGAGGGTATTTCTGCGATCGCGATTCATTGATTCACTCAGTGATTATAAAGTACTCTATTTCGAGGGTTTCGACCATTTTTGCATTTTGGGAGCTATAGAGCTCGAATTGAGGCGATTCTTGAAGTTATTTTCACCTAATGGATTGGGGTAAGTGTTCTTTACTCGATTTTGGTTATATTTCATGGATCTATCTTCGATTTTAGGGTTTGGTTGATGAATTTTAAAGAGGAAATTGGGGGGGTTTGCCTAAATTTCATGATGTGAATTTTTGAGTTTTGAATATCGAATTGGAGTCGGGTGTGATTGAAACTAGTATGGTTAGACTCGTAATTGAATGAGTTGCTGGATTTTGTAAATTTTGTTAGGTTCCGATGTGCGGGCCCGGGTTGGGCTTTTTGCCCGTTTTGGGTTTTTTTATTCACGATTTGATCTTTTTCGATCGGGATTGGTTCCTTTAGCATTGTTTGATGTACTTGAGTTGTTTTTGGTTAGTTTCGGACCGTTCGGAGGTCAGAACGCGCGGGATGGCATCTTTAGAGCATCGTTTGGCTTGCTCAGCATTGGTATTGGCTTGTTCGAGGTAAGTAACTCTTCTAAACTTAGTGCTGAGGTTATAAAACCCCGAAATATGTGTTGTGTGATTGGTATTGAGGTGATGCACATGCTAGGTGACATGCGTGTGGGCGTGCACTAAGTGATTTGGGGCTCTGTTATTTTCATGGCACTGTATAGTAGTCCTATTTTGTTAATATCCATGTTCTCACCATGCGATAAAGTAAATGAGCTGTCAATCATGCTAAATATCATGTTTAGGCTTTATGCCGATACTGTTGGAACCCATAATGGTCGTTTCTTGCTGTCATTTTACTGATTTTATTGATATTTTGTACTTAGTCATATTCATGCATTCATATCATATCTCAATCTCAGTTGTTATTTATTGATACATCATATCGGTGTTGTCGGGCTGGTTTCATGATATTATGAGCCCGTGAGTGAGACTGGAGAGATTGATGACTGAGAGAGGCCGGGGGCCTATTTGTGAGGATGTTGATACTATAGCACATGAGTTGTCCGTGCAGATCCAGATATTGATATTATAGCATGTGAGTTATCCGTGACGATTATAACGCTTGGGATGTAGAAGCCCCTCTGGAGTCTGTACACCCCCAATGAGCATTGTTGATTATATTGAGGGATGGATCTTCCCTGGACATGGATCTTGTCCAAAGTATTTATATACCTGGAGATGGATCTTCTCCATGGGGCCGGATTAGCCTTCCTTGGTACTGAGTGACTAATGATCAGTGATGTATATACGGGATGGATCTTCCCTAGGTCGTATGGACCATATACAGTACCGAGTGGTTGAGCATGATGAGTGAAAAGTGTCAGACAATGAGATTGATTACTCTGAGAGTGTGAGTACATGATTCATCTTTGAGATACATGGCATTGGCATGCACACATGACATACAGGCAAAGAGATGTATTTTTCCTCATGTTGTACGGTATCACGTCATTCGTGACTTTTTACACACATTGATATGTGGGCATAGAGAGGTATTTTACACTTGCTATCTGGAAAGAAAAAAAATAAAACAATCTTATTTATTGTGGAAAGGATATTTGGAAAAAAATTACAGTTTTCAAACTTACTTGTATTTTGGCTTTTTTGGTAAAGGATTTGGGTTTTCACTGAGATACTTGAAAAGAAATGCCTATTTTTCTGGAACTGTGAACGAACTGATCCTTTATTTCTGAGATACTCGTTTGTTACTTGTACTATGCTATTATGAACTGTTGTGGAATATTGGTATTGGACCCAACCCCTTTTTGTTAGCTCATCACTACTTTCAACCTAAGGTTAGGTTTGTTACTTATTGAGTACATGTGGTTGGTTGTACTCATACTACACTTCTGCACCTTGCGTGCAGGTGTTGGTTGTTGATGTTGCTGTATCCGATGGGAGCTGGATTGAAGATGTACGTATGTCCCGGTTGTAGCTGCCTCTTGTTCGTGGTAGCCTTAGATCTATAAAACTCTATTTATGTACTTTTCAAACAGACTATGTATTTATTTCATTTCGGCTTTGTAAACTCTATTCTTAGAAGCTCATGATTTGTACTACCAATTCTTGGGAAATGTATAAGATTCAGATAATTTCTTTTGATTAATTGTCCTGTTAAATATTATTAGTTGGCTTACCTAGCGGGTTGGGTTAGGTGCCATCACGACTAGTGAATTTTGGTTCGTTACAAGGTGGCATTAGAGCTCTAGGTTCATAGGTTCTACAAGTCATGAGCAAGTGTCTAGTAGAGTCTTGCGGATCGGTATGATGACGTCCATACATATCTTCCATAGGCTACAAGACATTTAGGATATACTTTCCATCTTTCTTTCCTTATCGTGCGACATTGATTCAGCTTGAAGTGTAACTCTTTGAATTCCTTCCACGCATTCGTATGCGTATGTGAGCGCTCGATATCGGTTGTGCGTCGGCGGCTTGTGATTCCATGGTTGAGGTGCGAGATGTGATTTTATCGTGCTAATGATGGACCAGCCTGGAGGACTTGAGGCCGGGTTTTGACTGTAGCTTGAGCACGGAGATTTCAATTGTGTGAGTACGTGATTTTGGGACTTATAGGTCCGTTGGTGTCCCTATTAGTGGAATTTGTGATTGGATGACTATGTGGTGAGTATGATGAGACTGCAAGATGTGTTCAAATTGTTTGAATGTGATGAGAAAAGTTACTTGAGATGTAGCAAGGACTATGGGGTGTCTAATTTCTGTCTTGATTTGGCGTATAGTCTCGAGTTATGGGTGTGTTGAGGGATCTCTCATGTTATTTAGTTATGGAGTAAAGTAGATTCTCATGTCTTGTTGATGAGTTCAGAATCGAGAAGATTAAGTGATTGCGTAGTAGTCGTGATTGTGGAAGGGTATAGGGAGATGTCAGTTTGAGGCAAAGCAGATGGGTTGTCTCCTGCGAGGTGTCCTGAGGTTGTGTGATCCCTATGATGATTTGTAGATAGTTCTCCTTTACCAGTGAATGATATTTGTGCGATTTGAGTTTGGATTGGTTGTAACAGTTGACCTGAATATCACGAGAATGAATGCGAGATTTGTAGATGATTAGAGGTATTATATGGTTTGTGTTGCATGAGCTTACAAAGGATTTAGTTGAATTTCAGTGCGGGATTCTGGCAGTAATAGAGTATGGGTATCGTGATGTTATCGAGTGTTTTGTTCTGTGGCTTTGAGTCAAGTGAGGGAGTCTGCTATCGACGAGTTGATTGCACGGTTATGTGTTGTATTGGTTTCGGTTCGGGGTATACTGGTGAATCAGTTATGACTTGCAGAGGTCGAGATCGAGGATGACTCAGGTAAAGGAAATTCGGGATACATGTTGTATTACACTCTACGGGTATATGGGAATCATAAAAATAATTGAGTAGTTATCCGTGAAGGGTGTAATGTACATGGAGTAGGAATCTGCTCAGTTGCTTAGGAGTGTGGGTTACTCCCTTAGGTGTTGGTGTGCTAATGGGGCACAGGTCGTTCGATCCGTTTGGTCGGTTTAATTGAGATTTGAGTACAGTGAATGACTCTCGAGAATGGTTTTGATGGATTTAAGATTTATATGTAGCGATTTGGAATTTTCAAGATTTGTATATGGCTAGAAACTGAGAGTTATATTGGATGGTGTCGAGACTTGTGGCATTTTTATACCATTGTGGATTATGCATTTCAGCATCAATAAGGTGAAGGAAATAGTTTTAGGTTCACATAAGGTCTCCTTAGAGTGAGTGTCGCGGTTGTGGTGCTTTGGGGTGCTTAAGAGAAAAGTCAGCGGCTTATGGGCCTTAGGGCGTTGTGGTTTTATACTAGGGTCTCTTGTGTGGTGAATTTTGGTTAAGGATCGTGGTGTTCCAGCAAGGAGAAGTATCAATTTGAAGGCAATTTGGAAGGGACTTGGAGAAATAGGATAGCGTGGTAGTAGGTTGGATCAGTACAGTAATGGATATAATCGGTTCTTTAGGTACCTACGATGTGGTTAGTCTCCACAAGTGTTTTGTGGCGATGCTCTTGGGTTTTGGCAACCTGCGTGACGGGGTTGAGTTAGAGAGATTCGGTTTTGATAGCTTGGTTATGTGAAAATGGATTTCAAGGAGTTCTCAATGGTTTTTACCACGGTTCGGGGTGTATATTTCCTACCGACGTGAGGAATATATTACGTATTGGAATTTTCTCCGGGATGAGATCAAATGGAAGGTTTCTGACTGATCGGGTATGTATTCTGCTTGGGACTCAGAGTTGATTATGAGATTCTTATACTCTTCACCGGATGGCATGGTAGATGCGTTGTTGTGTGGGATTGAGATTTGCATGTGCAAGGTCATAGGTCAGTTTGGAAGAGAAGGGCATAGATTTGTAGGCAGCATGGACGGGTTTAGATGATTAGGTAACTGATATTACTAATCGGTATGGCTTAATGAGAGTATACATTTCAGAAGGGGCAATGTGTTTTGATTTATGGATACTTCACAGGTACTGCGGCACTCTCCTGGTTGATCGACTGCTGATATTCAAATTTTGCTATATGGCACAGAAGAACTTTAGAAGTATTCCTTGTGGGATGATCGTGTATGAGAGATGTGTTAGACATTCTGGCGGTAGAGTTGGGATCAAATATGGTGATTCGTGTGTTCTATGGATTTGGAGATTGGGAGTTCTCAGGAGCAGATTGTTTCATGGTTGTGGACTATGAAGTTGTGGCCAAAGCTAGCCAGATGATAGAATGTGTTATGATTCAGTCATTGTGGACTTTCGGAGGTTATTTATCTATCTGTGGGTAACTAGAGCAGATTTGGGAGTCCATTGGTAGGCCCAATTAGGATGTGTATTCTACACCGAGCCGGATTGGTTGGCTCCATACTGCTATTGTTGAGGGATGTGCCATTCGGTTATTGTTGAGCTTATTCGTGTTCTAAAATGATCTGTGAGTTACTCTTCTATGCTACGAGGAGTTGTGATTCGTTGGTTATATGCACATATGGTGCAGTTCTATTGGAGGCCTTATAGCGGAATTTGAGCAAGATGAGTATTTAGGTATTGCATGATTGATTGCGTATTGGTTATGTCCTTTCGAGTTTTGGGTGGCATTGTGTCATTGGCTTCTCCATGGTTATGGTAATGCACTTTGGGTACTTGATGTCGAATTGTGCATGGTTATTGATTTTGAGCATGGTGGCTCGAGGTGTCTCATATGGGCCAGTGTTTGGGTGGGGTCGCGCATTGCGGCAGAGTTATGTTGAGATATGATCCTTTGTGTTAGATTCGTGTGTTATGATTATACGGTGTGTGATGGAATCTTAGCATCACATTGTGGTGTTACAAGTTGAGCTTGCGGGACGGTTCTCTTCTTTGAGTCATTTTCATGATTGAGTATATTTGGATTGTTGCTTATTGGTGCACAGATTGCACCGGTTGTGGCTTCAGATTGTATTGATGTGTCATGTCACTAGAGTGGTCGTGTTGGATATGATGAGGTCATTGGACCTAGGATAGATATTTCAGAATAGATTATAACATGGTTGGAAGGATAATATCGAAAGTCGGCTTAGAAATTTGCTATAGTTCTTGTCGAAGGAGAGGGAGTTCCATGACTGGTTGATCTGATGAATGGTTATGAGTTTCCACGTGTTTCTTTCATCATCGGCAGTGTACTAAGGTTTTAGGATGAGGTTTGGTTTGACATGAGGTTATCACCGGAATTGGGTTGTTTTGGACAGCTGCTGTGATTAGAAATCATTACTATGAGTATTTGAGTTATGCGGTATATCATGTGATTACATCTTGGGTTATGGATATGGCTTGATACAGCTTGTTCAGAATTATACAGAGTGTTGATGCGAGATTCTGATCTTATAGAAAGTTTTGAATGTTGGGAATTAGATTCTAAGGCTTATGGGCGGTTGAATTAAGGAAATCTCAGTTCTGTTATGTTATCAGACCTATATGGGATAGGCTGACGTGAGATCACCCCCGGGTATGTGCATGGCAAGGTTATACGATGGTTTGATGGCTTTGAGAACAACCCTGGACATGTTCAAGGACGAATGTATGTTTAAGTGGGGGAGAATGTAACGACCCAACCGGTCGTTTTGAGCATTTGCACTTTTCTCGGTAGTTTACGGGCGTGAGTAGATCCGTATGATGTATTGCGAATTGTGTGAATCGTCGATTTTGGTTTTTAGGTTATTCGGGACTGATTTGGAAGAATGATTCTCAACTAGGCAGCTTTAAATTTGAAAGAGTTGACCAAATTTGACTTTTTAGCATTTGACCTCGGATTAGAATTTTGATGGTTCCGTTAGCTCCGTTGGGTGATTTTGGACTTAGGAGCATGTCCGGATTGTGATTTGGAGGTTCGTGGTTGAATTTGGCTCGAAATGGCGAAAGTTGAAATTTTGGAAAGTTTGACCGGGAGTGGACTTTTTGATATCGGGATCGGATTCCAATTCCGAAAGTTGGAGCAGGTCCGTAATGTCGAATGTGACTGGTGTGCAAAATTTGAGGTCAATCGGACGTGATTTGATGGGTTTCGGCATCAGTTGTGAAAGTTTGAAGTTTCAAAGTTCATTGAATTCGAATTGAGGTGTGATTCGTCGTTCCGATGTTGTTATGTGTGTTTTGAGGCTTCGAGTAGGTCCGTGTTATGTTATGAGATTTGGTGGTATGTTTGGACGTGGTCTCGAGAGGCCCGGGTGAGTTTCAGATAGTTTTCGGTCTATTTTTGTTTCCTTCATTCTTCACTGCTGGTTCTGCTGATGTCTGGTGCACCCAGTGTTCTTAGCGATCGCGGACTAAGGGATGCGATCGCGTAAGGGAAATATTGAGGCTGAGTGTTTCTTCATCGCGTTTGCGAATATGGGTCCGCGTTCGCATAGATTAATGCAGATCGAGCATCGCGTTCGCGTAGGTGTGCATGCGTTCGCATTGTAGAGCTGAGTTGGGCAGGTCTTCATGGATTCTTCATCGCGTTCGCAAGCCTACGGCCGCGTTCGCGTAGGTTCTTTTCGAGACTTAGCAGTTGGTTCTTCACGATCGCATAGCTTATTACGCGATCGCGTAGTGTATTTTCAGGGGCAATGCATTTTCTTCTTCGCGATCGCGAGGGTATTTCCGCGATCGCGATTCATTGATTCGCTCAATGATTATAAAGTACTATATTTCGAGGGTTTCGACCATTTTTGCATTTTGGGAGCTATGGAGCTCGGATTGAGGCGATTCTTGAAGTTATTTTCACCTTATGGATTAGGGTAAGTGTTCTCTACTCGGTTTTGGTTATATTTCATGAATCTATCTTCGATTTTAGCATTTGGTTGATGAATTTTAAAGAGGAAATTGGGGGTTTTGGCCTAAATTTCATAATGTGAATTTTTGAGTTTTGAATATTGAATCGGAGTCGGATTTGAGTGAAACTAGTATGGTTGGACTCGTAATTGAATGAGTTGCTGGATTTTATAAATTTTGTTGGGTTCCGAGATGCGAGTCCAGGTTGGACTTTTGGCCAGTGTTTGGCTTTGTTTATTCAAGATTTGATCTTTTTCGATCGGTATTGGTTCCTTTAGCATTGTTTGATGTACTTGAGTTGTTTTTGATTAGTTTCGGGTTGTTCGGAGGTCGGAACGCGCGAGATGGCATCTTTGGAGCATCGTTTGTCTTGCTCGGCATTGGTATTGGCTTGTTCGAGGTAAGTAACTCTTCTAAACTTAGTGCTGAGGATATGAAACCCCGAAATACATGTTGTGTGATTGGTATTGATGTGACGTACATGCTAGGTGACGGGCGTGTGGGCGTGCACCAAGTGATTTGGGACTCTATTATTTTCATGGCACTGTATAGTAGTCCTATTTTGTTAATATCCGTATTTTCACCATGCGATAAAGTAAATGAGCTGTCAATCATGCTAGATATCATGTTTAGGCTTTATGCCAATACTGTTGGGACCCATAGTGGTCGTTTCTTGCTGTCATTTCACTGATTTCATTGATATTTTGTACTCAGTCATATTCATGCATTCATATCATATCTCAGTCTCAGTTGTTATTTATTGATACATCATATTAGTGTTGTTGGGCTGGTTTCATGACATTGTGAGCCCGTGAGTGAGACTGGAGAGATTGATAACTGAGTGAGGTCGGGGGCCTGTTTGTTAGAATATTGATACTATAGCACGTGAGTTGTCCGTGCCTCACGTGAGTTGTCCGTGCGGATCCAAATATTCATATTATAGCACGTGAGTTATCTGTGCGGATTATAGCGCTTGGGTTGTAGGAGCCCCTACGAAATCTGTACACTCCCAATGAGCGTGGTTGATTATATTGAGGGATGGATCTTCCCTGGACATGGATCTTGTCCGAAGCATTTATATACCTGGAGATGGATCTTCTCCATGGGCTGGATTGGCCTTCTTCGGTACTGAGTGACTGATGGTCAGTGATATATATATATATATTACGGGATGGATATTCCTTGGGTCGTATGGACCATATACTGTACCGAGTGGTTGAGCATGATGAGTGAAAAGTACGAGATAATGAGATTGAGTATTCTGAGAGTGTGAGTACGTGATTCATCTCTGAGATACATGGCATTCGCATGAACACATGACATACAGGCATAAAGATATATTTTTTCTCATGTTGTATGGCATCACGTCATTCATGACTTTTTACACACATTCATATGTGGGCATAGAGAGGTATTTCACACTTGCTATTTGGAAAGAAAAAAAATGAAACATCTTATTTATTGTGGAAAGGATATTTGGAAAAAAATTAGAGTTTTCAAACTTACTCGTATTTTGACTTTTTCGGTAAAGGATTTGGGTTTTCACTGAGATACTTGAAAAGAAATGCCTATTTTTCTGGAACTGTGAGCAAACTGAGCCTTTATTTCTGAGATACTCGTTTGTTACTTGTACTATGCTATTATGAACTGTTGTGGAATATTGATGTTGGACCCAACCCCTTTTTGTTAGCTCGTCACTACTTTCAACCTAAGGTTAGGTTTGTTACTTATTGAGTATATGTGGTTGGTTGTACTCATACTACACTTCTACACCTTGAGTGCAGATGTTGGTTGTTGATGTTGCTGTATTCGATGAAAGCTAGATTGAAGATGTATCTGCGTCCCGGTTGTAGCTGCATCTTGTTCGTGGTAGCCTTAGATCTATAAAACTCTGTTTATGTACTTTTCAAACAGACTATGTATTTATTTCATTTCGGTTTTGTAAACTCTATTCTTAGAAGCTCATGATTTGTATTACCAGTCCTTGGGAAATATATAAGATTCAGATAATTTCTTTTGATTAATTGTCCTGTTAAATATTATTAGTTGGCTTACCTAGCAGGTTGGGTTAGGTGCCATCACGACTAGTGAATTTTGGGTCGTGACATTAACATGGCTAAACCAATTATGCCAACTGAATAAATTATCAATATTGATAAACTTCAGGTTTACACCATGACGTGTGCAATTATGAATAAACTCCAAGTTTATTATGATATGGGTTTTTATATCAATAAACTTATACTTTATTGTGACATTCTTTTGTTTGTGTAGTATAAATTGGAGAATAAAATGGGTAACTTTTCACATACATATTACCCCGCTACAAGTTGTAGTAATAGAAGATATTAAATCTTTCCTTTCTTTATAGTCTCAATATAATCAATCGCTTTCACGAATACTTTAGAAACTAAATAAGTTTCTTTGAGACTTACTACAACATAATGCCTTATTGATAATCAATTTTGTTCCTCCAAAATAGTAATAATTGGCTCTTCCAGAGCTCTCAATTAATTTTGTACTACCACATATTCATCAACATCCATATGGTGAATATCTCTTTTAAAGAGAAAGTTATACCATTATGGTTATGGTCAAAATTATATGCAAGATCTGTTTCTTGCATTACCGTTGTCTTTTAATAATTACATTGCCAAAATATTTTGGCGTACAATAAGTACGTGATTAACGACCATTTATGCCATAATAATGATATTATTTTCTTATTTCCTCTCAAACCCCCTTCTAGAGGTGAGTGTGGTATATACCACTAGCATGCTCATATTCTTTCAAAAATGAATATGTATTTATAAATCACACGTTGTCACATTCACATCATGAATGGACCATAATTATCTATATCTGCTTTACAAAATCTCATGTCAAATCGATACAAATATTACTTTCACAGAGTGAAGGATTATTTTGAGAATCCTTATTATTCTCATTATACAATGATGACGATTATAATTTCGTCAATTTTCACGTCCACATCCTGATAACTTCACGGTAATAATTTTGTCTTCTTTCAGATTTATCACATACTGCTATCATATTCTCTTAAGGCAATGAGAATGAAGCAAATTCAATGGGACGGGTTTTCACTTTTTGTGCTCACAATCATACATGAATTTGATCATGACAAGACATAAAAATTTTACCACTTTTGGTGGTTATAATTTCTTACAAACTCTATTAGAGTTATAAACAAAATTTATTGTCTTTGCTTGAATTTAAAATCAAATTATAGAATGCTAAGAATTTAAAAGAGAAAAATAAAGTAAAATACGTACCTTAAATCTAAAATTTAATCATGAAGGAAGTTCATGGAATAATTGACAATCATTATGCTCAATCCCAAAACTTCTACTCAATTGGTTAAAGTCTCGTACTGATAACGTGTTATAAAACAATAAAAGAAGAAGAAAAGAACATTATAGAGAAAAGTAGAGAGAGAGAATTCTTATTGATTTTGGATGAATTACAATGAAATAGAACCCCTCTATTTATAGGGAAAAAATGACTTAGCCACCAAGTAACAATTCTAAAATCTCTCTAAAATATAAACATTCACCATAAATAAAATACTATTTATAACATTAAATGATTTGGAATTTGTTAGTGCACGGATAAAAAACATTTTAAAGGACATATATCATATATTTACGTAAATATAATTTGATCTTATTATCTATCATTATTGTGGAAAATCTAAAAAGTTAAGTAGGTTTTTGGACATAAAAATTATAATTTTTGAAAAAAGTAGTATTTGGAGTTAACTAAAAAATAGTATTCGGAATTTGAAATTATGTTTGGACATGTATTTCACTTGAAAAATGTTAACCACTTTTTGGTTTTTGAAAAATTCATTTTCAAAATTTTTTCAAAAAACTTGCAAAATATTATGGACAAATATATTTTTTTAAAATAGAAAATTCGGGAAAAAAGAAAAAAAAAAAAAGCTATAGACAAACGGGTACTAAAAATATTTGGAACGAGAAGAGAGAGAAATAAGATACTCAAATTAAAACCAGATCTGCAAAATGTAAAATCAAAATAAACAAAAATTTATAAAGAGGGAAACTTTTCTGAAAATTGTTTTCCCATTTAGGGAAATATTACTTTCCATCACACATAATGATAAAAATTGAATTTGGAAATGCCATCATTCCCTTTAGTTAGGTATAAAATGAGAGAGGGAGAGAGACAAACTGAAAGAACAAAGAGAGAGGTTTTGGTTGTGGTTTTGATCAAATCCAAAGTGGCTGTCGTTGTTTTTTGATCAATTGAATTGACAATGTCTTTCTCATTCTTCAAAGTTTCAAGGCCTAAAACCCCATCAGAACTCGCCAAAGCTGTCAAAGACAGTTTTAATGCCCTTGATTCCATTACTGTTGCTGAAGTTAAAGCCCTTGAGAAGGTAAAGCTTCTTTCTTTATTTATTGTTCTTCCCTTTTTCTTGGAGCATTTGATTGTTTTACCTGTATTTTTGCGATTTGGCATATTGTTTAGGGAACTAGTATTTGTGGGTTAGTTTTGTTTTTTCATTTCTTTGCTTTTTTCCTAGAAAAGTTACCAACTTTATTTTTATTGGCTCATTTGCTTGTTTGCCTGTATTTTTTGTGATTTGGCATATCGTTTAGGGAACCAGGTTTTCTGGGTTTGTTTTTATTTTATCATTTCTTTGCAGTTTATCAGGAAAACATACAAACTTTATTCTTCTTCATTTTCTTGGCTCATTTGCTTGTTTATCTGTATTTTTGTGATTTAGTGTATTATTTAGGGGACTAACTTTTGTGGGTTTGCTTTTATTTCTTCATTTCTTTGCTTTTTTCCTAGAAAAATTACCAACTTCATTTTTCTTGGCTCATTTGCTTCTTTACATGTATTTTGTGTTTTGGCATATTGTTTAGGGAACTGGGTTTTGTGGGTTAGTTTTTGAGTTTTCGTCTCTTTGCAGTTTTTCAGGAAAAGATACAAACTTTATCATACTCAACAGCATGTTTGTGCATATTAATTAAATTATCTGATTTGTCCAAAAAACAAAAAAAATCAAAGGGTATTGGCTTGATTATTACATTGATCAGCTGTATATAAGCACCACCAACATGCTTAAGAATCAAGATAAAGAAAAAGAAAATGGAAATGAGCCTATGCTTTGGTGGTTTAATCTTAAATTCATTGCTCAAAATATCAGTAAAGTTGTCTCCGTGTGACCTATAGGTGACGGGTTCGAGCCGTGGAAGTAGCCACTAGTGCTTGCATTAGGGTAGGCTGTCTACATCACACCCCTTAAGGTACGACCCTTCCCCAGACCCTGCGCGAATACGGCATGCCATGTGCACCGGGCTGCCCTTTGTTGCTCAATATCAGGGTGCACGTGGTGATGTAAGGTTAGTGATCATAGTTGTCAAATAAGTGAGCCTATGGTTTGGTGGTTTAATCTTAAATTCATTGCTCAATATCAGGGTGCGCTTGGTGATGTATGGTTAGTGATCATAGGCGTCAAATGAGTGAATTTAGTGGTTGAGTGGGGAACTAATTACTACTATTCAAATTTCTAATCGTCTAGGAGGGAATGAGCATTACAACTATGATTTTAGGGCATGAACTGATATTTCTATTTCGTTGTGTATTTGTATTCTCCAGGCTGCATATCGGGGTGCTAAGTAGGAAATTTTTTGGGAGGGGTAAAGTGGTTACATTTGTTGGATTAAAAGATTTCCTATTACAGAAATTTATTTCAAGATAGTTAATGGAATGATTCTAGAACTGTATTTCGATATTTAAAATTTGTAAGATGGACTAATGGACAATGGCGGAACTGAAAATGACAAGCTTGTGGTGTTGCAGTGCACAAGGTTTTAGACAGAGCTAATACAAGAAAATAGATTTAATGTAGATTATGAGATAAGTGTTAGGTAAAGTTAACGTAAAATGTCATTGCAATTTCCTTTTAGACTGCGCTGCTAAACATTATTTTTCATAAGAAAATTTAATGATAACAAATTTGAAAAAATGAAGTAATATTATATTTTTTTTGACTAATTTGGCAAAGAGAGCAAGTTTTGTAACTGCTCTTTCTAGGTTGAAAAATAATTATTGTCCCACAATAATGGAAACGAAATGAAAGGCTTAACAGGGTAGTTATCTCTTCTTGCTTGGTTGTCTTTTGTTTAGAATCTGTTCCAAAGAATGATAATTCTTTTTCAAATATTCCTTTCTTTGATACAGGCTATGGAAGAAGTCGAGAAAAATATTGTGGCAATGAGAGTTATGCTCGCTGGAGATGGAGAAGTTGAGCCAAACCCAGATCAAGTTTTACAACTAACACTTGAAGTTTGTAATGAAGATGTTATTGCGCTCTTCATTCACAAATTACCTATTTTGGGATGGGAAGTATGTTTTTTTATCTTATCTGAAAGGAAATTTAATCTAGAATCATATTTTTTGCAGTGTATTTAGTTTAAGACTCTGACTAGTTATTATGTCTTTTGCTTAGGCTAGAAAAAATTTGGTCCATTGTTGGTCTATTATGTTGAAGCAAAAAGTTGACTCCGCATTTTGTTGCGTGCAATACATGGAAAACCATTTGGAATTGCTGGACTTCCTAGTTGTTTGGTAAGCAAGTCTAATTTGAAGAGAGTAGAACCACCATAATTTGAAGATAATTGCCATTATTTTTAGAACAATTCCTTCAGTTGTAAAGGTTGACCTTTTTTAATATGTCCCCATTTTGGTCAAAGTGGTGGTGAAAGTGCCGGTGACCTTAAAAACTTAGCACCGCTACTTCCTTCTTCTATTGTTAGTCCATCCTGACTGATTGACTTATATGATTATATATTGAGGATTAGGGGAAGTTATCATCTTTTCATATGCTGATGGGAGAAGTCGTTTCAAACATATAATGCTTCATAGAAAATAGTGTGGAAGCTACAACAACAACTACAACCCAGTAAAAATCCCACAAGTGGGGTCTGGGGAGGGTAGAGTGTACACAGACTCGGCTCAAGAGGAAGAAAATAAACAATAGACAATATATCAGTGACAACAACAGAAGCCATAAAAATAAAATTAATATCAGCATCGTAAGAAACAAAAAATAATTGTAAAAGCAATAACAATAACTAGTACTAATGCCACAGAAAATAGTGTGGAAGCTACATAAACCACTAACAACCCAAGGCGAAACATTATCAGCCTAGTCCCACCCCCGGAAACAACGTAAAAAAACGCTCGACTCCCTCCTAACCTACAACCCTAATGCTCGACCTCCATACCTTCATGTCCAGAGCCATGTCTGAATTTAGCATACAAGAAACTCTTTTATTTTCTTTGCGTGGGATAAGAGGTTATTCCATTTAAACATCTCTTGGTTCAATTTTTCTGATTTCTTCATTACATCTCATTTTTATGGCCGTTTAGTATTTGAAATACAAAAGTTGTAACTGTCATATATCAATGCTGACCACCAATACTTGTACTATCAACGTGCTATTTATCCTTACAACAAGGCCCTACCATATCTATTATTCTATCCTGTTTTGGCAATAACTATGACAACTGACAAAAACGGCGCTACTTTTGTTAAGCATGTAGTAGACGATGCTTGTAGGATGTTGGCCAAACTTGGCAACTGTAATGCCCTTAAGGGTATTAGTATTTTGTGTAACAGTTTGGAAGCACTTTAGTATGTTCTAATAAAAATTCCAGATTCTCAAAAAAAAAAAAAAAAAGACATTAGAGGTTATGACATCTGCATTAGAGGGTCTCTTCCTCTAGCAATAACATTTCCACTCCTTTCTTTTGTTTCCGTTATCCTAGTTGGTTAATGAAATCTCTACATGACCATGTTTGCTTTGGTGGTATAGGGATAGTGTGTGAAGAAAAAGAAAATGGATTCAGATGAAACATTTGTTGGTGAGTAAAAAGGATAAAATACCATGGTACTAGAAGGTCTTGAAAGAAGCTGAAAGTTGAAAGCAAATATGATTCATTAAAAAAAATATCAACCCTTATCCTTTAATAGTTGGGTTATGGGTATTTTCCCCCAAGATTCTATTGAAAGGTAAAAAAGGTCATCTTAATTCTTAAGACCACTTCATAAAAAAAAAATTAAAAAAAGTTATCTTAAGACCTAAAACTATTACGACCAAACATAATGATGAAACATTTCCTGAACAACTGGTAATTTTAGAATCCTGGCATTAGATATGGATAGCATTCTTCCAAAGTCAGAAGTGGCTTATTGGCTTACACTATGATCTGTTCCACTCTCGATAACCTTCTAATTCTTTTTTTTTAGATAAGGACACTGTCAATAACAGATAATTCTCAATTTAGACACAGTTACAGTTTATTGTGAACTATTGTCATTGAATTATATCAATCTTCATGGTACTAAAACATTCTGCTTTTGCGAGCAGCTATGACAACAAGGAAATTGCGTTGCATTGCGGAGGTATGCTTAGGGAATGCATAAAATTGCCAAGCCTTGCAAAGTAAGATATTTGCACTTTCCTAATCCTGATTGTTGTGAAGAGCTTCTTCGTCACTGTCATTATGTAACAACTCCTGGGATGTCTTATTGAAAATAGGAAGTCCTCCATGCAGATTCTTGGTCCATTTTAGTGTCTCCTGTTTTATTAAATTTATAACTTGGGTTTTCCTGGCGGTAACTTGTAACATGAATTGTAAATGTTAAATTGTTACAAATGACCCTTGCTGCTTTACCATTTGTTAGGAAGATTTGGCAACTTCGGTTTTAGAAAAATGCTTCACTTATATCTGGTATTGTTTATCTGTTTTGCCTCTCCCACATGCCAACACTGCAGCCATCTTTTCAGTTTCTTTTATATATCAGCCAACTTGTGATGAGTCTCTGCTTTCTGACAAATGGAACATCGACTAATTCTATAAGAATCACACGCAATGTCACTGTTAACTGCTCTATGAATTGGTTAGGTACTGTTGTAAGTCAAAATATGAGCTTTGATGTACTGTCACTACTCTAACAGCGAATTAACCTCTTGTCTTAGCATTTCTTTTGTAGTCACTCCAACATTTCTGTTTCTCTAGTGCCCTTGAAACTAAGTTTTCGTGATGGTTGAACCCTTATCCGACTTAACCTTACAGTCTCCTATTTTGATTCTGAACTTCCAATTTCATTTATAAAATCATATTTTGTTTTGATCCTGTTCCACCAAAATTGATTTTAGGCTTTTCGTTAACAGCAGCAACTGCATAGGAGTTTGGACATCATTAATTTTCACTTAGTATATCTGAATCAGTCAACCATATGAGTCCTTCAAAATATTCAGCTTTTTTAAACTTCTTATTTCCAGTGTATTTGCCATTATTTAGCCAATATCTTTCACTGCTACTTTATTTCCTGGAATGGATTCACTTTTTAGGTCTTTATTCTTAAAATTTATTCAGCCTCTCGAAGAATTTGGTATTTACATCCCCCCTTTCCAAGTTCCTTTTTTTCTTATGATTTTTATGTACCTTCTTTTAGATACATCTTGGAGTCTCCCAGCTTTGAATTGTTCTTCAAGTTCGTGGAGTTGCCGAACTTCGATGTGGCTTCTGATGCATTTTCTACCTTTAAGGTCATATTTTTTTCAAGTTCAAGATTGTGCTTGCTATGCACAATTCTCTGTGAATACTTCTTTTAACATATCTTGGAATTTTGCAGGATTTACTCACCAAACATGAATCTGCTGTGTCTCAATACCTGACGGATAACTACAGTGAGGTCTGCTACATCTCATATATCACCATAATCCACTGATCATTCTTACGTTTACTTTTTCTTAATACCTATAATTGTTACTTACAGTTCTTCGAGCAATATGAAAAACTCTTGACTTCTCCTAACTATGTGACCAGAAGGCAATCTCTGAAGGCTAGTTCCCTTGTCAATATTCTCTCTCTATTGATTGTTTCTACGGTTCTTCCACTGCTGATAAAATGTTTCATGAAGTTTAGCTTCTCTCAGAATTTCTACTGGAGCCCCCAAATTCCCATATTATGAAGCGTTATATAGCAGAAGTCAGCCATTTGAAAGTCATGATGAATCTTCTCAAGGTATTCTATGTTGTCTCCGCTTGCTCTCTCATAGTAATTTTGTATTGGTGAGGATAACTGGCATATGAGTGTAGGAACTGTTGCGTATACAGTGTGCCGCGTCGGGTATAAAATTCTGTTTGTCTCCCCCTTCCCCAGGATGCTTCTCTCAATTACGTTCTTTTAGTCTGCCCTATTCTTTCAACTGTTCTCTTACTTTATTTTTCTGAACATGCAGGACTCCAGCAAAAACATCCAAATCTCTGCTTTCCACATTTTCAAGGTGATATTTTCTTGCCTTTAGATATCCTGCTTTCTGATAAGAGGGGAAAGGGGACGAAGGTATCATTTTGCTAACTTGGTGGGACCGTGAGAATTCTCCACTTGAAAATCTGAAACTTTTGTGTGCATAAAAAGCAACATCTGATTTTCATAGTAATATCTCAACAACAACAACAGCAACCCAATATAATCCCACTAGTGGGGTATGGGGAGGGTAGTGTGTACGCAGACCTTACCCCTACCCTGGGGTAGAGAGGCTGTTTCCGATAGACCCTCGGCTCCCTCCCTCCAAGAACTCCCCACATTGCTCTTGGGGTGACTCAAACTCACAACCTCTTGGTTGGAAGTGGAGGGTGCTCACCACTAGAGCAACCCACTCTTGCCTTGTATCCAAGGAGCTAAGCACATTACTTGGCTTATAATTGTGTAGATCTCAAAATACTTAGAAATGGAATCGGATGATTAATAGTTGCATTACACAATCTAGAACATTAAATTTCCTGAAGTCCTTTCTTCCTCGGATGTTATCGTAGTATTTCTTTAGCCATGATGATGTTACACCTGCTATGCAGAAATCCTATCTTACATGTTGTGTAAGCATAATCATCAATAATTCCATCATGGTACGTTAGATGTGTACTGCAAATATGAACCTTTTTACTTGGCTCAATCAAATGTCAATAGCAATAAAAGACACGGTCAAATTCAAGAATTTCTATTGGGACGCAAGTTTCAGAAATGACCCATAGGGAGGTTGCAAATTCTTGAGGATTTTGTGGCAGTCCAGATCCTCCTTGAATTTGATTCCATCAATGCATCATGCTAAAATAAGATAGAATTATTTATGCGCTCTCTCTCTCTCTCTCTCTCTCTCTCTCAGTAATTAAACATCTATATGTCTGTGGTCCGGCCCTTTTACTCACCCCGCGCATAGCAGGAGCTTAATGCACCCGGCTGCCCTTTATGTCCTGTTCACGTACAGATTAAGGTATACGTACTCCTCATGCCTATACAAAATTGTTGTTTCTCCTCATGCAGGTGTTTGTCGCAAATCCAAACAAGCCTCGAGAAATAAAACTTATATTGGCAAAGAACCATGAAAGGTTATTGGCATTGCTAAGCAATCTTGGAAAAGGTACGCATATATATATATATATATATATATATATTAAGACAATCTTCATCAAGGTACAATTAATCTTGAGGTTTAGCACCAGTATATTCTGAATTATTGTGTGATACAGGTGGTGAAGATGATCAATTTGAAGAAGAAAAAGAGCTGATTATGAAAGAAATAGAAAAGGTGTCTCGGTTGACTAACTTGGAATCTTAAGTACATTCCTTTTCTTTTCATTTTGCCATTCAATCTCATTCTTTGAAGTTATAAGAAATGCCACTGTGAGGTTGCTGCTTGTTCCAACATCATTTCCCATGTCTAGAAAGAAATACCATGTACTAATCTTCTGAACAAACTTATTTCTCAAATAGAAGCTATTGAGTGGAAATTTATGTGTAGTCTGTTGGCTTAGAGAAAAACCATCCTTTATAGATAACATGGACTGAAACTTGTCTTGTGTTTGTGTTTGTGTTTGTGTTTGTGTTTGTGTTGTATATCAATCTGTCACCTATAGTGAAGTTGTTGCTTCACCATGTTTACGTTTTCCTTTTTCTTCCCCTTTTTACCTATTTATCCAATTGCAACTTATGAGAATATAAACTCATCTATTGCCTTTTTCAAATAAAATCTTCTTAACCATAAGGTATCTCTGCTGGTTTCGAACGGCTGTACATAATTGTTGTTGTTCTTGTACGTACATTAGGCACTTACTACTTGGTCGGACTATATGTCTTTCTCTCATCTTTTTCTTTCTTTCTTTGATTTATTCTTTTTGGTTGACAATATATATTGAACAAATTAGCAATAAAGGAAATAAGCACTTAGTTAGCCATTCACAGCCTAGTGTTTAAGACGTTAATTTTATGGTTAAGGGATTAAATTCAAACTACAAGTGAAAAATATTTTACAGAAACTCCTCTAGCAAAAGTGAGGCGATATACGAAGCTATTGAGCAAACTTTTTTCCGAAGAGCATAGAAATTCCGATCGTGAGTCTTAATTAATACCGCTTGCAAGTTTGCTCAGGATATTGCAGATGTACAACTGTCCCCTACACATCCTATACAATTGGCCTATCTCGCAATTTCTCACTATTTAACAATGAAATCTTGAATTATCCCAATTGGGCTTGTAATCGCCAAAATGGTCAGTGAAAAATTCATTATACTTTGTTTTAGTTTGAACTTTACAAGCAATTTACAAATTTCCTTCTTCATAGATCTCTAATTATGGTTGTATAAATTGTGTAAACGTCCATTGACAAAGCAAATAGCACGTGGACAATATAACTTCTTTGCGATAATCTCATTTAATTCTTAACTAGGACATGCAGTAGGAGGGAACATAAGAGATAAAGAAGCAATAAAACGAGATAATGAGTAGCCGTAAAATTGGTTTAGTGAGCAGTTTGTAAAATTGGTGAAAATTTTTAACTTCAGAATTTGATCGCCATGTTAATTTTTTTTCATTGCTTTAATTAAGCTCTTTACTAATTCTAAATCCCCTAAGCATTGTAAGCTTTCATTCATTATAAAGGTCCACTGCTGTGCAAAATCACTTCAGTTGGTGCTAAACAAAAAATCATTGGTGATGACCTATTGATTGGTGTATGAAAATTTTCAGATGAAATTATCAAGTCTTTCTGAGGAATTTAATTTAATCGGTGAGAATGAGTTTTTCGATTAACAATACCCATAAAGCATAAGGAGCATTGCATAATCTTACTTCACATTTGTTGTTTGAGCAGTTTCTTGGTATTAGTTGTTCATAATAAGTCTTCACATATTTGTTGGTTCAGGATCTTAATAGAATGCTTTTATTACCTCATTGCAGTACTACATACTCAGAATTTGGGATATTTTCTTTCATGTAAGAAAGTATTAGTATGTTTTATCATTTATGTAAGTGATTTTTTTCAAGAATACAATAAGTTTTATAGTGCGGAAAAACGATATTACTGATATCATGAAATACTTCTCTCAGTTCATATTTCAAGTTAAATTTATGGTTATGAAATTGCAGATAATTTATGTTATTTCATCTATATTATCAAATAAATTCACGTATTTTTATATGTTGCTTTAATGTAAGATCCTTTAATTATAATTTTACAACTATTTGCTCCCTTCAATGACACATGATTTGGTTATTTAAGATAACAATTTAGAATGACAGTCTATGTACCACAGCTAAATTCAACAATTGATGATATAAATACTATTATTCACGAGCCAACACTAGTTGACTCACAAGCAAGCCTATGTACCTTAACTGTTCTTTTCTTTCACGGCATCACTGAGACATTGTTGTAATGATTTCAACAATTAATGATATAAATACTATTATTCACGAGCCAAATAAGAAATAAGAGTCTTATATATATATCATGTTGAATACGTCTTACAACTGCCAATATTCTGTTATGAATCAACCATGAACATCAACACAAGAGGAGGTAGAGAATGATGATGAACCTATGGCGTTCTTGATAGGATTGTGTATTTGCCTTCTCGAGTAATCCTTTAATACTAGCATTTTAACAATTGCGATCCTTTCAGATTAATGAAAATAGATTTTTCAAGAAATTAATTATCATACAGGGTAATGGGAGACACTGAAATTTTGTATTCATAATATCTTTGCATGTGTATGGATTTAATCTAAACGGAAAGCAGAAAGTGAATAGTTTCATGATGAAACAGTGTTGGAGATGCTATGCCGAAGTATAGTCAAGTAAAGACAATAACTTATGTTCTTTAATGTGAATATACAATTTGGAATGATCCTAATACAATATATACTACTGTAAGCTCTTTTTATTTATTTCCTTTTATATTAAAATTAAAGGAGGGGAGATGAAAAGGAAAAAGAAAAACCAAAAAAAAAAAGGAAAAGTCAAAAAAAAAAAAAATTTAAAAAAAGGCAATACAATTTTTGACATCAACATGACAAGTTATTGTACAATTTCTACAACTTCTTTTCTTGCCTTTTATTATATATTTAGGAGTTTATAACAGAAATAATATTAAGTGTAATAATTGTAATATATTTAATAGTAAAAAGTGCGTTGAAAGGGGAAAAAAGTTTTGGACAAATAAATCAAAAAAATGAGAAATATAATCGCGCGAATCGCGGATATACTCACTAGTGTAAACAATTAAAAGAAAAATGCCAAGGTATTACACCACGTATTTCACTTTCATCACCTCTATTTAAGTTAAATTTAAAATTTTAAAACTATTTAAAATTTAGCCAATATCGGCAAACTTCATACCTGCACTCCTACTCCTCTTCTGGTGAAAAATAACAAAATCAGACACTAATAATACTTAAGAGATTCATTCTGGTGCTTCTTTCAAAGTGTATGTCGTTTACTAGGAGTGCAACTCTATTCCATAGGCTTTGGCAAGCTCAATTCAGACCCATATGTCGAAAGTTTGAAACTCCAGACAAACGATATTTCAGTCTCCCGAGTCTGAATTAATTCTGATTCGGTTAAATTTTAACTTTTTCTAATAAATTTTGGCTATTCTATTAAACAGCAGTCCTCCAAGCTAGGGCCGGGCATCGGTCGGTTCGATTCGGTTGTGAATGTTATTGGTTTGGCATATCGATTATCGGTGTCGCGCCCCTTTTTCTCTCGAAAGTGGGTTTCGATGTGCGACAACTTTTTTAAACGGGTATTAAAAGAGGAGAGTTGCCACCTAACGATTTTAAGGTGCGTTAGGACACCTATTTGCAAATAACTCTGTTTAACTAGTCTACGTTACCAAAGATCGGGTAAGGGCTTAAATTACCTCAAAGAGAAGGTGTTAGATACTTTTCGAGGTCCACAACTGTGGGTCCCGACCGAAATTAACGCTATGCGGATTATTGAGTTATAGTTAAGCTAAGTGATCATATAAGGAAAACATGGAGTTTGAAGGTTCTATTATGAACAACAGTAAAGGAATCGGGCAATAATTAAACTATATAGATAATCAATACAAGTCCTTGAGGTTACAAGGTACAACTTAATGATTCTATATTCAATGACTAAGAATGAACAAGGAACATATAAAGGAGGGGGAGGGTCCTAAGTTTTTGAGCCTAAAGGATTACCCCGTGCAACATAAATAATACTTCGTAACTCCTTTAAGGTAGGGATTGCTCATATTATTCAGTGAGCACAGACTATCATTTTTCGCTACCCGATTACTATGTTAAAGTTATTTACTTAAGGGCGCTCTAATTCAATTCTAGGTCGCATCCTACGTGTGCACTATCCGTCATATGCCTATGGTCCAGGAGGTTTTGGACCTACTATTAGGTGGTTCTTGACCCTGCTTAGGATGCTCAAAATGACAAATTAACGCACATTCAAAACATATAGGACTTCACATAAATGCACGAAAAAGCTCAAGTTAACCCCTACACATAAACAACGAATGCACGCGACAGATTAGACATTAGATAGTTTCAGTAGTTAAGCAACATTATAGTCGTTAAGTCCTATATGCATGGTTTCTAGGTGATTCTGATTTCCAGCGTTGTGCAAGCAACATTGCAGCTTTAGGCTAACGGATTTGCAGGTTAAAGGCATTACAAACATATAGGCATGATATCTAAATTGCGCAATGAGGCAGTAAAACAACTTCGAGAGCCCAGAATTAACAGTTTCTTATGCGAGTGACAATATCTTATAAGCGTGATTTCTAACAGTTGATAGTCGCAATTGATTTTATAAGATTTTATCCCTTTTGGCATGATTTCTAAGTATAGTAATACAATTAAGTAACAAAGTAGTTGATTAATTAATTAAGACCCTGTAGTCGTGATATTCAAGTGAACAGCGTACCAAAATAATAGAAGTGACTGATTGATTAATTAGTTGAAATCCTATAGACATGGTAACTAAATGAGCGTTAGCAAAACATACGTTATTGCATCCTATAGCCATGTTGTCTAAGTGTGTACAGTAATAGACATAGAAAACAGGTATGGCAAGTACTAATATGCTTTAAATAGTGTACGAGTGAAGTGTGTGTGATCCCTATAGGCATGATATCTAACACACATAGAAATAAAACACGTTGAGCAAAATGAAGCTCTTAGATCCTATAGGTATGTTTTCTACCCTTTCATGCGAGAGTTAAAGTATCCAACCCCCACTTTTCACTAATTCCCAGCTGTTGTTATTACAAATTATTACAGGCCCAAATGAAAGAAAACGTTACAAACTAAAATGAATAAAGGCCCAATTAACAGTTGTAGGCCCCAAAAAAAATAACCCAGAAATGTTTCTAGGCCTTCGGCAGGCTTATAAGCAGCAGACCCAGTTCTCAGGCTCATCCAAGGCGTTAGAGGGTGTGAATTACAAGGTTCAACTCATATATGGACGAACACCGGGCCCAAATTGGAGACTTACTCACCCAGCAGTTGCAGATGAACCAAACTTAATCCCACGAGTCAACAAACCACACATGAAAAACTAAAACAACTTTAAGGCCTACTAACAGCAGTTTTCATTAAGACATAGAGAATATGATCATAGAACATGTTGACAGTGCACACATAGATAAGTTCATGCCTGCATTTCTAGAAGCTAAGGGGGACAAGATTGACCAACATAGGATAGCAAACTATTTCAAAAGAGGTTTCAAACGAAGCACAGCGAGAACTAGCCTAGAGCATTCCCAAACAAGGGATCTGATCATGAAAGCTAAGGGAACAGTAGAGAACAACCTCAATGTAGTAAGTTTAACATGAAAACTAATAATATAGGTTCATAGTCGAGCAATTACTTAGCAGAAAAAATTATCATGTTGAACATTAATCACAATACAAGAGACATATCAAACTTCAATAGTAAGAGGAGCAAGGATCAAATTTAGTGATATTTGGCCACATGTGGTGAAAGAAGGCTAGCTATAAGGTTTATTCCTAAGGTCTTAACTGGTACTGAGGAATACAGGATTTGAGCAAGTCATCAAACACACAATAGAATCACAAATGCATGATAACAGGTCCTAATGAACAACAGGACCAGAAGAGTAACAAGTTAAGCATGAACGCCTTAGCATGAATTAAATTACTTCCTAAGCATGAGTTTGGTTGACATAACAGTCCAGAATAGGACAAAGAGGCATACTCAGGATTGACAACAGACATCAACATAACATGATAGATTAAACAGGTTTAGTAGAGCCAGAATTCATAGTATGCAAAGACACATTAAGAACTAGATTGTCACATAAAGGCTAGATATTGCATCTCACCTTATAGACTATAAGTAGTATTAAACAACGCAAGATTGAATTAGCCATGGAACACACGTTAAAGCTCACGATTGGCTGACACCATAGTTAGGAATTGGTCATAGTAAAGTATTAGATACATTAGAACACATAAGTTGATCTATCACAAGGATGCAGAACAAAGTAGGGGGATAAACTCAGTAAGAGTGGAAGGTAATAAGCATTCAAATACACACATTGGGATAAACATGCTTAAGAGAGCCAAAATCAAGGTTAAAAATTAGGCAAGTTCATATACTAGAGAAGTATAGAGCCTCAAGAATAATAGCATATTGATTCACAAAATTTTCAGGGACATAGATATACAAAGTAGGAACTCAAACGAAAAGAGAATGAAATTGCAAGGGCCAAAGGTACTTACTAGTTACAGATAGCAGCACTCCAATAATCAATAGTAGAAGAGAACAGCAGAACCCAATCCCAGTGCGTCAAAGTTCACAAGGGCTTTAGATGAGCCCCGAGCAATGCTCGCACTGGAAAGGCCGATAGAACGAACTCCGGTGTCCTTGGCTTTCAGCCGGCCAAGAACCAAAATTTTCAGAATAAAGTGAGTGATTGAGGGAAAGAGTGATAGTGATAATACAATAGTTAAGTGGTAATTATTCTTTCAGTAGTCGTTCAGACTTAAAGGGAAAGCGGGGAAGGGGGTTTATATAATAGTTAAATCAACGAGTAAACAAGGAAGGAAAATTAAGCAAACACAAACAAGGAAAGGAGAAAGATACATATGCAATCAGTAAAGAAACCGAAAGGAAAGAAATCAAACTCCAAACCCTAGTTAGGGTTTGACGCTTAAAATTGGCCAACTAGTATGAAGAATCAGGCCTTTCTTCGTATATATGGATGAAATATTGTCCAAATCTCCAAAATTAAGGTCGATTCCAGTCCGGTTTGGAGATGGTACTTGCCAAAATTGGGCAAGTACCTAAGTAATACCATAAACGTGTGATCAGTAACGGGGAAACACATATATGACAAGCAAATAATGGAAGAATCTCATTATCAGCGGGATTAAGAGAGGGATTTACGGGGAGGGCAACTAGGGTTCTTCAGAGAAAGAGTGAGAGTATAGAGGATTTAGGGACGGCGGCTTAGGAGAATGGGTCTTTAGGATTGGGTTATGGAGATATAAGGAAAGAAGGGGAGGTATTGTGAGTCTGATCAACGGCTGTGATTTTTAAGAGAGAGATGGGATGGGCCAGTGGGGCCCCGACCGGGTCGGAATAAAGGGGTCGTTTATTTTTGGGCCAAGGGAGATTGGGCTAAGGTTTGGGCCATCTCTTGGTCCAAAAATTGGCTTGGGATTGGACTATGAATTAAAATATGCAAAATTTATTTAAATTAATTTATAACAAGTAATTTATAAACAATAAAATATTACTTATGCAGTAAAATAATTTAGAATAATAGCTTAGCATTATAAAAAATATAAAAATGTTATTTTAGTATAAATAATGTAAATAATGTAGTTATGTATAGATTATAGGCTATTATTGTAAAATTGTATAAATAGCTCGAAAATACAAATGTAATTATATAAAATCAAATAAAAATATTATAAAGCCTATATGTGGGTGTAAATAAAAAATTTGAATGATTAAGTCATCACAAAATAATTTAAAGAAGTAATTAATAAATATTTGAATAATTTAAATGCAAAAAAATTAATTTTATACAGTAAAATATGTACTTTATTTATTATTTTTTAAGTAGAGTAGGGGTAAGAATCGGTCGGTTTGGTTCGGTTGTGAATGTTATCAATTTGGTATATCGGTTATCGATTTATAAATATGCTAAACCAATAACCGAACCGATAAGATATCGGTTATCGGGTATCGATTTGTCGGTTATCGATCCTTATCGGTTTACCCAATAAAAATAAAAAATATCCAAAAATTTCATAGTGTGCACTGTATAAAGAATATGATAAGCCTTCTCAAATGCTCTCTTTCTTTTTGTGTCGACATTCGACCACTTTTCCACGATATGCTAGTTGGATATACTTTCAGCATTGTCCCACAAAATAAAATCCCAAGTTAATCTACAAGCATAATTAAATGGTATCAATCAAGAAGCATTTCTCTCTTTCGGTCTCGATCTTTGGCTGAATAATTGAACAAGAATTTCCCAATATCTAGCCCAGTGTAAAACGGAATGTAAAAGCCTTTTGCTTTTTCTGGATCTAAAGTCCTACACTTGTGACTCATGTTTTTATTTTTGAAATCTACTGTTAATACTTAAGAGAATAGGCTAAATTTTGCTCTTAAGAAAAGAATAATTAGATTTCAATTTTTTGAAAATAAACTTACGCTAGGAGAATTGGGTTATCAGTCTCTGAAGAAGAAGACTTGAACTTGAGTCTTGAAGAGCGCATCTGAGACCTGGGAGAATTGGGAGAACTGGAAAAATGAAATCCTAGATGTACCGATAACCCAATAGTAAAATAACACTAAACTGTTACCGACACATTAACCCAATTACCAAAAAAAAAAAAAACTCAATAACCCGATACCGATAATCCAATAAGTTTTTTTCGATATGGACTACCGATTTTACCCGATATATGCCCAGTCCTGCTCCAAGCGGCTATTTGCACACTTGCCTTTTACCTGATACTGTTTCTCGTTTGGACATCTTATCTTTGTTCGATATGTTGATTGCCAGATATATGTTTATTAAATCCTTAATATGGAGTTTTGCATAAAGAAATTTTTTTTGCCCGTCTCCAATGAGTCTTCGCTAATCATTTTTCTACCTCCTCTTTAAAATCAATTTTTTGGCCTTTTTAAGGTCCATAAATTCAAACTCATTCTTCCTCAGTCTTTACACCACCACATTCCTTCTTTTTCTATATTCAAATTCATTTTTAAGCCATTTATGAAATCCACATCCATTCTTCCTCTTCCCATCCTTATAAAGAATTAAGGTTCTCTTACATACTCACTGATAAAATTTTATTTTATTTCGTTTAATTTTTTAAAATAACAAGAGGGAGATTGAGTAAAATATCCTTGTCCATAATTTCACCGGATCCTCTTTTGTCTTGCAATCAGCTTATTTTATACTCTTCTTTCACACCCATCAATTCCTCTTCCTCCTCCTTTTCTTTTTTTCTTCTTTTCGCCGCTACCCGCTTTCTTCTTTTTCAGATTCAAACATCTTTTGATTTATTTGTTTGTCATGCTGCCTGAGTGTAAACTCCACGCCTTCATTTCTAACATGATCAAGTTGTCCAAAGTTCCTAGTTAATTGGCATGACACCTTTCGTACGGTCTAAATTAGTCTGTTCATAATTTTTTTATAGGTAGTTAAATTTCTACTACAACTTTAGATCAATCAACGTTCAATATCAATTCCCATTGTTTCACATGTCTCACCTTATCTCTTACTTTTACTTTTTTAAATTTTAAAAAGTTAAAAAGTATATCGTATAATTATTAGAGTCGACAGCGTTTATACGTAGCAAATATGATTTCCTCCTCCTAGATTCTACTTTGGTAGTGTAATCTTCCATCAAGCTAAGTTCCTCATTGAATTGAGCTGTTTGCGGAACATCCTCCAAACTATTGTTGCTCAGTGGTAGAATGATCTGCTACAAGTAAATGAGGTTTAGTTGCCGCTAATTTCGTTAAATAAAAATATTTAATAGTATGGTGATACATTATAAAAAACCTTTCACAAAGTCCTGCGTTTTTTATTTACAATCGTTATCCCTTATATGTGCTGCCTTTCTAATCAAACGATAAAAGAATAACCCTTTTTCGAAGTTATGATGTCATTTTATCGAGTTTTTTCGACATGATACTATCAAGCGCTTTAGTATACTTTTGAGTACCTGAATCACTCATTTTCTTAGAAGTATGAAGTGTCGCTTGTTCAATTACAGTTGAGCTGAGGATTTATATGTGAAGGATAAGGAGGAGGAAGAATAATATGGAGAACGATTGTGTGTCAAGGACGTCTCAATAAAATTTGTGACCTAAAACTAAATTTTAATAAGGGGCATTTATTTTCCTATCTTTTTGTCCATAGTGCAGTTATTTTACAAAAACATAATAGTAATATTAATATTGGTTTCTTTTTTTTCTTTCTTTTTATCTGTAATATTAACATTGGTTTCTGTATTATCTTACAAAATATAATACGAAGTATTAATATTTACATTGGTAAGAAAATTCAAGTTAATAAGATTTTAACAATGTATAAATAATGTGTTGCCTTGGATCTTATTGTAAAAAATATTATTTACCAATGTGAAGATTTGAGTAGCTTAATTCAAAGTTCTAAAAAAACAATATTGTTAAAAAATAGACAATTTTTCTTTCTAATTTTATAATGAGTGTGTATTTTTTTCTATAAACTTCATTATTATCTTATCAAAAATAAAATTAAAAATTCACAATTAAAAATATTTTTGGGGTCCTAAAATTTATGGAGCCTAAAGCAAAGGTTTTACTAGCCTCCCCTTGAGCCACTATGTTGTGTGTGGGTAGATACGTGAAAACTATTTTTAAAAAGTACAAAATTGAAAAAAACGGTTTAAAAGAGGACATACCGTTAAACTTCTTGAATTTTGGACGTCTACGTATTTGGTACAGAAACTAAATAAACAATCAACTAAATACTTTGAGATTTCGGGACAAAAATAGAAAGATCTCGCATCCAACCACAATAAAAAAAGAAGTTAAAAATAAAAAACTTGTCGGTGTAGCATTTTCTTCTCCTTCTTTTTTTTTTATTGGCCAAATACATATGTAGGTCCTCAAACTTGTCCCTTTTTGTCACTTGGACACCTAAACATAGGGTTGTTCTTATCAGACACTCCAACTAAATCCATCTGTGCCAATTGAACACTTAAACATAAGGTTGTTCCTATCGGACACTCCAATTAAATCACATATGTGTCAATTAAACACTGTCAAGGGAAAGAGCGCGTGAACATGAGAAAAATTTATTGATTTATTATTATTATTATTATTATTATTATTATTATTATTATTATTATAATAATACTCCATATTATGATTATTTTATATATCCTAATATATTATTCCTATTAAAGCCAGATCGTCATTTTTTTTCTTGGCAAAATCGAAGGCAAAGTTGCTTGCAATTTTTTCAGGTGGTATGACGATGAAATTCTTAAGAAACCTTAGAGGGCAATTTCTGGTTTATTTTGCCAAGAAAAAAAATGACAGATCTAACTTTAATAGGAATAATATATTAGGATATATAAAATAATCATAATATGGAGTATAATAATAATAATAATAATAAATCAATAAGTTTTTCTCAAGTTCACGCGCCCTTTTCCTTGACAGTGTTTAATTGGCACATATGTGATTTAATTGGAGTGCCTGATAGGAATAACCCTATGTTTAGGTGTTTAATTGGTACAAATAAATTTAGTTTTAGTGTCTGATAGGAACACCCGTATGTTTAGGTGTCCAATTGACAAAAAAGGACAAGTTTGAGGGCCTACATTGTATTTGGCCTTTTTTATTTGTATTAGTTACCAAAAATAGCATTTCTTTATTATTTTCGTTACGGAATTCAATAAGATAAGTTGTACCAGCAATGTTGTACCTTCATATCTTCTGTACGTCTCCGCCGCCGTTGAGAATTTCCGGCGAAAGTATAGGCCTATAGCGTTTGCCCAACACGCGCCTCTGCTATAGCAATATAAATATCAAATCACACACAAATTTTAAAATTTCTCCTTTTTCTCATGGATTTCTTTAAATCTGTATTCGTCGATGATCCAGAAGAACTTTCTGATTCCGAAAACGCCCCTACTTCTCCATCAAATTCTCAATCTCAACCCGAATCCCCAAACACTAACCCTAACCCTAATACTCCAGCCATATCAAACGCATGGACTTTCGGTTCGAGCTTGTTCAAAACCATAGCATCGAAATCTGAATCCGTGATGCAAAATTACCGCCGCGATCTCGAGGAGTTCAGCTCCGGTTTGAAAAAGGAAACCGCTACTATCCGTGAAGTTGCTAGCCGTGCCGTTAAGGACTTGCCGGCTCGGCTTGAATCAGGCGCCGCTGTTGCACAGGAATCGCTCGAGTCGGTTGGCCAAGCGATCGACAATATCGGCTCCACTGTAACAGAGATCATTGCTCACGGTAAGGACTCGATCCTTGTTAATGATTCTGATAGCGAATTATCTGAAAATAGCACTAGTAGGAGTTTAGGGAGAACTAGTAGTTTAGAGCAAAATTTGAACTTGGATGCAAAACCTTATAGTAGAATTGATGCGACGATTCGAGCGGTTCAGTGTGATGCGAAAACGTATTGTGAAGAGCCAGAGGATTCGAGTGATTATAACGAGTGGAAATTGGGATTTGTATTGGAGGAGAAGAGTGGGGAAATTGAGGATTTGATTAAGGAAAATGGTGTAATTGATGAGATTTATAGTGAGGTGGTTCCGGATAGGATTGATCGGGAGATGTTCTGGAGCCGATACTTTTACAAGGTTTATAGAATAAGGAAAGCAGAAGAAGCAAGGGCGAGGCTTGTGAAGAGAGCGATCTCCGGTGAGGAAGAAGAGGAATTGAGTTGGGATATTGAGGATGAAGATAATGAGGACACAGAAGGGAGCAGCCGTGTTACAAGTGAAGATGTTTTGAAACAAGAGATTCAGAAGAAAATGGATAGTTTAGAGGTTGAGGACGAGGCAAGTAGATCTGTAAGCGGAGAAGATGAGAAAGAAAAAGGTCTAGAGACGAAAAGTGATGATGGGGATGAGAAAGGAAGTTTGGTAGGAAGAGTAGATGATGCTGAGTCGAGGGGTGATCGGGGGAGTTCAGAAGGTAAGAATGATAACAGTGATTTTTCAGTTATTTCTAGCCAATTATCTTCGCACGAGGGAGATGATCTTGGGTGGGATGAGATCGAAGATATTGGAAGTGGTGATGAGATAAAGGTGCCCGATAGAATGAGCCCAAGTAAATCTGATTTGAGGAAGCGATTGACTGCTGCTGAGGAGGAGGAAGAGCTGTCATGGGATATTGAGGATGATGATGACGCTGCTAAATCATGATAATGCTCCTTGTCCTCTGAAGTTGTTTATTTGCTCTCAGCTAGTATTATGGTTTACTTTCCAAGTGTGCATTGTAGAATATAGCAGTGGTGGTTTTTTATGGCTTTATAAGAATAATGTATATATCATTTTTCATTTTTTTGAATTTAAGAAACTGAATCCGCCAACTGCTACTTTGGTCTATTCTCTCTGTTAACAGAAAATTCATATTGTGCTTGGATCTGCATCTGGAACCTCAATCTTTGGAAAGACACTTTTCCCTTCTTTGTTTTTCTCGATCACCTTCTTGAAATGGCATTTGCTGAATGTGATATCAGATGTGAACTTACAAGTGCCTTTTTATTTTATTTTAATGGGTGTGAACTTGCAAGTGCCTTGATGCTTTTGAATCTCAAATTCTACCTATCATTGGTGCAGCTAGAGAAATATATAGTTAAGACGTTTGGGATTTAATAAGCTTAGTGCTCATAACAGCATTCGCCTACAGTTATGATATTTTATTTTGGATCTGTACCTTTCCCCTGAATTTGCATTAGTATCGGAATCCTTGTTTAACTGCCCTAGAGCAATTCCTTTATTGTGGCTGTTGAGGCCAATTTATGTGAATGGTTTGTTTGATATTTAGTTGCTAACATCGTTACTAAGTCCCTACATATACACAACTTTCTTGAGTTGTGCTTCTGCCTTTTCCTTTTTTACTTTTATGTGAAATGATGCCTTGTCATTACGGTGTCCTGTGATGCAAAAAATTGGTGGAATACCCCATGGTTGAGCTTTTCCTTGATTAGAGGCTTAGTTCCTTAGTTATCGTAAAGCTAAACTATATCAGTAAGCTAAAACAGATCGGTTAGCAACTTAGCATAGACCTTCTCACAGTAGTTATCTTCCCCTTTGGCTTAAAAGAAAATTGAGCTCTAATGTTATAGTAACCTTTTTGCCTCTAATTAGATGCCATAATTGATGTGGAAATACCGTGTTCTAGATGCAATGGCAATTGTATTTATTTTGCCTGTGATGTTTTATCATATTCCCTTCTAGGCTGAATTGCTAGCGAGTTCCTGCAATCTAGCCACATACGAGTTGTATCATATAACGTTGCACACTTTGGGGGTAAGAAATATCATTAACGGTTCATGACAACTGACAAGTGGTATCTACCTCTAAATAGCATTGTACTATTTTTTTGGTTTTTTTCCAGCCCGTATGGTTACCCCGCAACCCCCTAAAGATGAAGCACTAACTAGATTACCTGAGCATCGAGCTTCAGTAATTGTGTAAGAAGACAGTGATCCTCAAGTAAGCTGACACTGCTATGCTCACACGTTTAAAGGGAGTACAATGCGAGGAGGATTTATAAGGATAACTACATCCTACAAGCTGAAAATTTGGGCATTCAGCACCTCTATATCTACTTTATAGTAGGCGTAGAAACCTTCCGCATACTCAGTTAAAAAATATACTGATATGTTTGAGCTCTGCAAGGTCGACCAGAAATTGTGCAACATCAATGATACTTTATTTTGAACTTCCGGAAATTGTACTTGACACCATCAAAACATTGGAAACTTTAACACTACTTACAAGTAATATACGAGCAGAGAGACGCACAATCTATCTGCATAATTCTTAAACAAAGCAAAGCAAAATTCTTAAAATTGTTAAATAAACAAATGCGCATCAGGTGACACTCCCTGCACCTAGTTGTCTCCCTGCCTCAGAATCCGCAGAATGGTTAAGAACAGGTTCAGAATATCCAGGTACAAAGTGACGGATGCCCAGATGTACTCATCATATGTGAACCTCTTAATCAGGTTGTCTGTGTCATATACAATGTATCCACAGAATATTATAGCACTGACTGCACCGATAAGAGCATTAGTTGCGGATCCTAGAGGGAAGAACATCTGCACATGGGCAAACTATCATAAGTCACAGCTGCAAATAGGTCATATAAAAAGTACTACTATTTTCTCATATTGGTTTCCAGGCTAAGGAGCAGAAGGAAAGGTTAAACCAACCTGCATGAAACCAGTCAGGATAAGTACAAAGAGGCTAGTAAACAGTATTGGACCCAGATAGCTGAAGTCCTTGCCCTTCCTAGAAGCCCAGAATGTGTATCCAGTCAAAGCTGAAACTACAGCTGATGTCAAGATCAAAGCTTCAAGGACAATTTTTCCTGTAATTTCAACGCACAGAGTATGAGCAAATCATCCAAGATGTGTATGAAGAAGGCCAAACAAATGCCAAAAATAGAAGCTTCATAAAGTAGAGAACCTACTCACCATCAGTATTAGCGCAGCTTACACCAACCGTGAGACTCAAAGAAGCAGTGAAGAGGCCAAGGAAAACAAAATTCAACGGATGCTTTTGCTGATATACATGCAAGGGCCACAGCACTGCACAGATACAAACTATCACTGGTCTAGCCTCTAGAAAGGGGAAGCGAAGTGCAGACAGGTTGAAAAACTTTTGGAAAATTTGTTAATTGTGAGATCCAGCATCAGATCGCACATCAAGTACAAAATGCGAAGAAACCAAACAGGATTGTCTACACTATTAACACCAAACTAACCACTGTAACCTCAAGTTTCCTCCCTTTCCTCAGCTAATTAAATTCTATTCAGCAATAACATGTAGTCGAAGACAGTTCTGAAAGGAGGAAACAAATGGATGCACTATCTGTGCAAGCAGATAAAAACAGCAATGGAATTACTTGCAAAATTGAAATTCACACTGGCCAGCAGTCACAAAACAAAGTATGGGAAGAAATCTCAAACTTTCAGGTTGCATCATTGACTGGACACCATAAGGAAGAAGAGTAATCTAAGTGACTAAGGGTACCAATTCGGAAATCAGATATCAACAGTTATATGCTAATTATACCCATACGAATAAAGCCTGGTAGATCGAAACTCTTTATATAAGCATAAAGAAATGAGATGAGTTTTTTATCAAAATACAATGTACACAAACAATCACCGATATGTTGCATTTGACAGGACAACCCATACCCGTGAAGAGAATTCTTTAAAGTCGCAATTCAGAAATTGGAGGGATTTAAAATATCAAAAGTGACATATATATCGACATTGTAAAAATTTATGCTATTGGCGTAATTTAATTGGTTATAACTAACAAGTTACTACTTTATTTTTTAGGTTACTATATTGATCTTGCTACAAAGAGAGTACATGCTATTTTAGGCCAGTTTAACCTGGTGAGCTAAAATACCTACACTACTATACAACATGGACGCATAGAACATGAACTTGAACAAAATAACCTAATAGATGGCACAATTTTCCCAATCAAAGCATAAATCAAAGACATAATTTATGGTGAAACGATGGATCCCAAAATTCGCTCTAGTAATAGCATAAAAAAAGGAGACAGAATTTACCTGACTTATAGATCGTAAAATACGCTTTAATCAAAGTACTAAAGCGATGAATTATCCACAATACAAAGTACACAAGCAATCACCAAATTTTAGGTCATTATAGCGTCGAAAGTATTTTAAAAGGTCAACGATTCGGAAGAAGAATCGGCGATCGCACCTAATAGACACAAATCATGAATAAAGAGATAAATTTAACCGAAAAATGAACAGATCTAGGGTTACTTACGGACGAAAGGAAGGAAAATGAGGAAGAGAAGAAGGCCAGAATTGCCACGGAGGAGATCGTTAATAGGCACGTAAAGGACAGTAATGGCGGAGACGACGATGGTGAGGAGAATCTGAGCAGCGAGAATACCGTAGACTTTACGAATAAAACCCCAACGCAACTGATTTTCGCCATATCCAAGACCTGGATATAGGGTTCCTTCCTCTATATCACCTTTGATTCCCCCTTCATTTTCCGTGCTCAAGCTCGTGAATCCGTACATCTTCGCTTTCTCTCTCACACGCGCAGTTTCTCTCTCTCTATTCCTCTACCTGTATTGAATAAAGGTAGTTTTGGAACAGAGAAATAGTGTATTATTCGTCAATTTTTAGATATTTGCAATTGAGAAAATAATATAATTGTAAAATATGTAGAAGTTTTGTGATGTTACTTGAAGCTCTCTCTCCACTAAAAATATCCGAATATTTTGCCTTCTACTTACAGATCACGTGGAATTTGGACAAAATGATCTCTCATACCAATTTATGATTTGAATATAAGAAATTGTCTTTATAAATATTTTATATCTTATTTTTCAGATGTTTTATGTTATTTTCCACTAATTTTTTTATAGTTAAAATAATATCTATAATGAACCGAGGTAGGTTCGGTAGAGATGTTTGGAGGCTAGAGAGGTACATGTGGCCTATATTAGGGTAATTAAATACATGTATGAGGGAGCGAAGACCTGTGTGAGGACAGTGGGAGGGGTCTCGGGCCATTTTTCGGTCATGATGGGGTTGCATTAGGGGTCGGTACTCAGGCCTTTTTGGTTTGCCCTAGCGAAGGACGTATTGACTCGCCACATCCAAGGGGAGGTGTCGTGGTGCATGTTATTTGCAGACGACATTGTTTTGATTGACAAGACGCTAGAAGGTCTTAACGCGAGGTTAGAGGTGTGGAGACAGACCCTGTAGTCTAAAGGTTTCAAGCTGAGCAGAACCAAGACAGAATACTTGGAGTGTAAAAGTTTAGTGGTGCTACTCAGGGAGTGGAAGGGGAGGTGAGGCTGGATTCACAATTTATGCCTAGGAGGTGGAGTTTTAAGTACCTTGGATCTATTATACATGGGATGGGGAGATTGGTAAAGATATCACACATCGTATTGGGGCGGGATGGATGAAATGGAGACTTGCTTATGGTGTTTTGGATGACAAGAAGGTACTACCAAAACTTAAAGGTATGTTTGATAGAGCGATGGTCAGACCAGCTATGTTGTATGGGATTGAGTGTTGGCCAGTCAAGAGCTCTCACGTCCAAATGATGAAGGTAGCAGAGATGAGGATGTTGAGATGGTTGTGCGGGCAAACCAGATTAGATAGGATTCGGAATGAAGTTATTCGGAACAAGGTGGGCGTGGCCTGTAACGACTCGACCGGTCGCTTCGAGTATTACAACTCTGTTTCTCCAATTACTGCTCAATTCATGCTTTACAACTGTTATATGACTTACCGGAGTATTGGTTCGGGTCCGGTGAGGTCTTGGAATGAATTGGAACACTTAGTTCCAAAGTTTAAAACTTAAGTTAAAAAGGTTGGGTGGATGTCGACCTATGTGTAAACGACCCCGAAATAGAATTTTGATGATTCCAATAGCTCTGCATGGTGATTTTGGACTTAGGAGCGTGTTCGAAAAATACTTGGAGGTCCGTAGTTAAATTAGGCTTGAAATGGCTAAAAATAGAAATTTGAGTTTGGAAGTTTGACCGGGGAGTTGAATTTTTGATATCGGGGTCGGAATCCGATTCTGAAAATTTGAATAGGTCAGTTATGTCATTTATTACTTGTGTGCAAAATTTGAGGTCAATCGGACTTGATTTGATAGATTTCGGCATCGAATGTAGAAGTTGAAATTCTTAAGTTCATTAAGCTTGAAATGTGGTATGATTCGTAGTTTTAGCGTTGTTTGATGTGATTTGAGGCTTCGACTAAGTTCGTATGATGTTTTAGGACTTGTTGGTATATTTGGTTGAGGTCCCGGGGGCCTCGGGTGAGTTTTGGATGGTTAACAAATCAAATTTGGACTTAGAACTATTGAAACTTGCTATTGCCTACTGATGCAATCGCACCTGCAAAATTTGGCTCGCAGGTGCGAGCTCACAGAAGCGATCCTGGCATTGCAGAAGAGGATGGTCCACCGAAGCGCGACTGCAAGAGCGATGCAATGGTCGCATATGCGGCCTGGGCTAAGGGGGCCTTGGACCGCAGAAGCGGACGCTTTATCGCAGAAGCGGACTCCTTCTCCGCAGAAGCGAAGGCTGTCGCAGAAGCGGGAGATTTATAGCAAAAGCTGAACCGCAGATGAGGTTAAAAATTTCGCAGAAGCGGAACCTTTGGCAGTGTACAAAAAGAGAGGGTTCCGAGTTTTTTCATCTTTGGACATTTCCAATACGGTTTTGAGGCGATTTTCAGAGAGAATTCATGGGAAACTTGAGGTAAGTCACTTGTGATCATTGTTAGTCAATAATATTGGATTATCATTGAGTATGTCGACTGGATTACATGTTTTTGAGGTGAAATTAGAGGATTTGGGCCTACGGTTTTCAAAATAAGAATTTGAGATTTGGAGGTCTAGTTGCTGTCGGAATTTGATAAAATTCATATGGTTGGACTCGTGGTTGAATGGGAGTTCATATTTTATAACTTTTGTCGGGTTTCGAGACGTGGTCCCCACGGGCGATTTTTGAGTTAAATTTCGGATTTTTTGTATAGTTGGACTGCATATTTACTTTTGGGACTACGAGGCGGTACCTCAGGAGATTCCCTTGCATTTTTACTTTTGGGACTACGAGACGGTATCTTGGGAGATTCCTTGTTGAGCATTTACTTTTGGAACTACGAGATGGTATCTCAGGAACGCCCCTGTTGTTTACCTCTTTTTGCTGTGTTGTTCTCTCTTAAGCCATTTCATTATACTATTATATCCTCTGTCATATTTTTCTATTATTTCCAATAGGGCATGACTTGACCTCGTAACTACTCTATCGAGGTAAGGCTTGGCACTTACTAGGTATCGTTGTTGTGTACTCATGCTACTTTTCTGCACATCTTTTTGTGCAGACTACTTACCAGCCCAGATATCAGGGGACTACTTGTGTGCGGAGACTTCAAGGTATATCTACCAGCGCCCGCAGACCTCAGAGTCCCCCTCTATCCTTATCATGTTGTTTTCCTTACTTTAGTAGACTTTGATGTATAGAGACAATTAGTATTTCTCTTAGAAGCTTGTGACTTGTTTCTACCGAGTTTTGGGAAATTTTAATTCTTTGACTTGCAATTTCCATTTATTACCGTTATTGAGGTTTGAGTTTTAGACTCTTATTATGATATTCTGCAATTTGTTAGGCTTACCTAGTTTTAGAAATTAGGTTCCATCACGACATCCTATGGAGGGTGAATTGGGGTCGTGACAAGTTGGCATTAGAGCCTTAGGTTCATAGGTGTTATGAGTCACAAGCAGGTTTAGTAGAGTCTTGCGGATCGGTACAGAGACGTCTGTATTTATCTTCGGGAGGCTATGGAATTATTAGGAAAATGTTCACTTTTTTTATTCCTTATCGTGCACATTGTTGACTTCGAAGTTCTAAACTCTTGTATTTCTATTCTCTCACAGATGGTAAGGACACGCATAACTGGATCCGATTATCAAACACCCACGCTCCCTGTTAGAGCCGTAAGAGGTCGGGGCAGAGGCCGAGGAAGACTACGTGGTGCAGCCAGAGCACCTACACGAGCTACTACAACAGAGCCACTAGTAGCTCCAATTGGAGAGCAAGCACGTGAGAAGCCTGTTACTACCCCTGCACTTCAGGAGACTCTTGCCCAATTTCTGAGCATGTTTGGCACTCTAGCTCAGGTAGGGTTGATTCCACTTGCTCTTGTCACATCTCAGGTCGGGGGAGGAGCACAAACTCCCGCATCTCGTACCCTAGAGCCACGGGTCCAGGTTGACTATACCCCAGAGGTTATACCAGTGCAACCAGTTGTCCTAGTTCGGCTCGAGGTTAGGGCAGTAGTTTCAGAGGGGGAGCAACTCAGGCTCGAGAGGTGCAAGAAGTACTACCATCCCACTTTCAGCGGTTTAGCTTCAGAGGATGCTCAAGGTTTTCTTGAGGAATGTCACTGTATCCTCCGTACTATGGGTATTGTGGATTCCAATGGGTTTTCTTTCACAGCATTCCAGCTTATAGGAGCAGCCTACCATTGGTGGCAGGTATACGAGTTGGATAGTCCGGTTGATGCAACTTCATTCACTTGGACTCAATTTTCAGATATGTTCTTGAGGGAGTATGTTCCTCAGAGTCTTAGAATGCATGGCGCGCAGAGTTTGAGCAGTTGCGCCAGGGTTCTATGACCGTGTCAGAGTATGCGGTCCAATTCTGTGATCTAGCTAGGCATGTACCAACCTTGGTTTCTATTGTTCGATAGCGGGTTCGCCGATTTATTGAGGGGCTCTACCCTAGTATCAGATTCAGTATGGCCTGAGAGTTGGAGATGGACATCGCATACCAGTAGGTGGTGTCTATTGCTGGGAGATTGGAGGGTATACTGATCCGGGAGAGAGAAGAGAGGAAAGCTAAGAGACCCCGAGATTCTGGCATGTATAACAGTTCTTGTACCCCATCTATAGCTCGTCAGGGTAGGGATTATGGGACTCGTCCTGTTCATTCAGCATTTTTAGCCGCCAGCGGTACTTCGGCCATTCCTAGTCCACAAGATCCCTATTATGCACCGCCAATGTCTAGTGTACCTCTTGTACGGAGTACTTCTAGCGGTCAATCCAGTCGATCAGGCCCGAGCCATTCACAGTACCCACGTCCTCCGAGAGCTTGTTTTGAGTGTGGTGACACTCGTCATATGTTTAGGGATTGCCCCAGATTCAGGAGGGGTTCACCTCCACAGATTTTGCAGGCCCTACCTATTCCACACGGCCCTCATGCTTCTCAGGCCATGATTACTGCTCCAGTTGCCACTCTACTTGCACAACCAGCTAGAGGTGGAGGTCGGACAGGTAGAGGTCGCCCTAGAGGGAGAGGCCGGGCCAAATATTATGCCTTTCCTGTTAGGATAGAGGCAGATGCATCCGATTCTATTATCACAGGTATTGTTCTTATCTGTCATAGAGATGCATTGGTCTTATTTGATCCAGGATCCATTTATTCTTATGTGTCATCTTATTTTGCCCCGTATTTGGGCGTATCCCATGATTCTTTGAGTTCTTCTGTTTATGTATCTACACTCGCGGGTGATTCTATTATTGTTAACTGTGTGTATCGGTCGTGTTTGATTGTTATCAGTGGTTTTGAGACCACAACTAATTTATTATTACTCAGTATGGTGGATTTCGATATTATTTTGGGCATGGACTGGTTGTCGCCCTATCAAGCTATCCTTGATTGTTACGCCAAGACAGTGACGTTGGATATGCCAGGTCTACCGCGGCTAGAGTGGAGAGGTAACTTGGATCATGTTCCTAACAAGGTTGTTTCATTTTTTAAGGCTCAACGAGTGGTTGAGAAGGGGTGTGATGTGTATCTGGCCTATGTGAGAGATATTACTGTTGATACTCCTACCATAGAGTCAGTTCCTCCAGTAAGGGATTTTCCTGATGTATTTCCACTAGATCTTTCGGGTATGCCACTCGACAGGGATATTGACTTTGGCATTAATTTGTTACCGGGCACTCAACCCATTTCTATTCCACCATATTGTATGTCCGCAACAGAGTTGAAAGAATTAAAATAGCAGTTACAGGAGTTGCATGATAAGGGCTTCATTCGGCCCAGTGTATCGCCTTGGGGTGCTCCTGTCTTATTTGTGAAGAAGAAGTATGGTTTTATACGGATGTGTATTGATTACTGCCAGTTGAACAAGGTCACAGTGAAGAACAGGTATCCATTGCCACGTATTGATGACATATTTGATCAGCTTCAGGGTGCTAGGGTGTTCTCTAAGATTGACTTGCGTTCAGGCTATCATCAGTTGAAGATTCGGGAGCCAGATATCCTAAAGACTGGTTTCAGGACTCAGTATGGTCATTATGAATTTCTTGTAATGTCATTTGGGTTGACAAACGCCCCAGTAGCATTTATGCATTTGATGAACAATGTATTTCAGCCTTATCTTGACTCATTTGTTATTGTGTTTATTGACGATATTCTGGTGTATTCTCGGAGTCAGGAGGATCATGAGCATCACCTGAGGACTGTGCTTCAGACTTTGAGAGAAAAGAAGTTATATGAAAAAATTTCAAAGTGTGAATTCTCGCTTGATTTAGTGGTATTTTTGGGTCATATAGTTTTGTGCGAAGGGATCAAGGTAGATCCGAAGAAGATTGAAGCAGTGCAGAGTTGGTCCAGACTATCCTCAGCTACGGAGATCCGGAGTTTCCTTGGTTTGGTAGGGTATTATCACCGATTTGTAGAGGGTTTCTCTTTTATTGCTGCACCTATGACCAAATTGACCCATAAGGGTGCTCCATTCAGGTGGACCGAGGAATGTGAGGAGAGCTTTCAAAAGCTCAAGACAGCTTTGACTACACCCCCAGTATTGGTGTTGCCTATAGGTTTAGGATCTTATATTGTGTATTGTGGTGCGTCACGTATTGGTCTTGGCATAGTGTTGATGAAAGGCGATAGGGTGATTGCCTATGCGTCTAGACATTTAAAGGTACATGAGAAGAATTATTCGGTCCACGACCTTGATTTAGCAGTTATTGTTCATGCTGGTATTATTTGTACGGTGTCCATTGTGAGGTTTATACCGATCACATGAGTCTACAACATCTATTTAAATTAAAGGATTTTAATTTACGGCAATGGAGATGGTTGGAGTTGCTTAAGGATTATGATATCACCGTTCTCTATCATCCCGGGAAGGCCAATGTGGTGGCTGATACCTTGAGTCGTAAGGCAGAGAGTTTGGGCAGGTTAGCATACTTATCGGTAGCAGAAAGGCCTTTAGCCTTGGATGTTCAGGCCTTGGCCAACCAGTTTTTTAGGTTGGATGTTTCCGAGCCGGGCCGAGTTTTGTCTTGTGTGGTTTCTCAGTCTTCTCTTTATGATCGTATCAGAGAGCATCAGTATGATGACCCACATCTGCTTGTTCTTAAGGACACAATTCAACACAGTGATGCCAAGGAAGCCACTATTGGAGATGACGGTGTATTATAGATGTAGGGCAGGCTATGTGTGCCCAATGTTGATGATTTGCGTGAGTTAATTCTCTAGGAGGTTCACAGTTTGCGGTACTCCATTCATTCGGGTGCTATAAAGATGTATCAGGACTTGAGGCAACACTATTGGTGGAGGCGGATGAAGAAAGACATAGTGAAATATGTAGCTCGGTGCCTAAATTTCCAGCAGGTGAAGTATGAGCATCAACGACCGGGTGGATTGCTTCAGAAGCTAAAGATTCTAGAATGGAAATGGGAGCGGATCACTATGGATTTCGTTGTCGTCTCCCACGGACTCAGAGGAAGTTCGATACAATTTGGGTAATTATGGATAGATTGACCAAGTCAACTAATTTCATTCATATGGTTACTACTTACTCTTCGGAATAGCTAGCTCAGGTTTATATTCGTGAGATCGTTAGGCTTCATGGCATACCGGTATCTATCATCTCTGATCGGGGTACACAGTTTACATCACGGTTCTGGAGGGCCGTACAATGTGAGTTGGTTACTCAGGTAGAGTTGAGTACAATATTTCACCCTCAGACGGACGGATAGTCCGAGCGCACTATTCAGATATTAGAGGATATGCTTCGTGCGTGCGTGATGGAGTTTGGGGGTTTGTGGGAACAGTTCTTGCCACTAGCGGAGTTTGCCTACAACAACAATTATCAATCGAGCATTCAGATGGCACCATATGAGGCCTTATATGGTAGGCGGTGCCGGTCTCCAGTGGGTTGGTTTGAGCCGAGTGAAGCTAGGCTATTAGGTACAGACTTGGTTCAAGATGCTTTGGAAAAGGTTACATTGATTCAGGATTGACTTCGTACAGCCCAATCTATACAAAAGAGTTATGCGGACAGGAAGGTTCATGATGTTGCATTCATGGTTGGTGAGTGGGTCTTGCTTTGGGTTTCGCCCATGAAAGGTGTTATGAGATTTGGGAAGAAGGGCAAGTTCAACCCTAGGTATATCGGGCCTTTTGAGATCTTTGAGAGAGTGGGGAAGGTAGCTTATAGACTTGCATTGCCACCTAGTCTCACTACAGTTCATCCAGTGTTCCATGTTTCCATGCTACGGAAGTATCACGGCGATCTGTCTCATTTTGTTAGACTTCAGCTCAGTCCAGTTGGACAAGGATCTATCTTATATTGAGGAACCGGTGGCTATTTTGTACAGACAGGTTAGAAAGTTGAGATTGAAGAGCATTGCTTCAGTAAAAGTACAGTGGATGGGTCATCCGGTCGAGGAGACGACTTGGGAGACCAAGCATGATATGCACAGTCGTTATCCTAATCTTTTCATCACTCAAGGTATAATTCTAAATCCGTTCGATGATGAACTTTTGTTTAAGAGGGGGAAAATCTAACGACCCGATCGGTCGTTTCGAGTATTACAACTTTATTTCTTCAATTACTGCTCAATTTGTGCTTTACAACTGTTATATGACTTACCGGGGTATTGGTTCGGATCCGGTGAGGTCTTGGAATAAATTGGAACACTTAGTTCCAAAGTTTAAACTTAAGTTAAAAAGGTTGGTTGGATGTCGACCTATGTGTAAACGACCCCGGAATAGAATTTTGATCATTCTAATAGCTCCGCATGGTGATTTTGGACTTAGGAGCATGTTTGGAAAATTATTTGGAGGTCAGTAGTTAAATTAGGCTTGAAATGGCTAAAATAGAAATTTGAGTTTGGAAGTTTGACTGGGGAGTTGACACCAAATTTTATATGCAAGTCTTAAATGATATTACGGAGCTATTCTCGGTTTCAAAATTCCGTTTGGACCTCGATATCGCCAAAACCCGTTCCAAATCAAATTTAAAGAACTTCAAGAACCAACTTCCATTATTATGCGCCAAAACGCTTCCGGGTCATCCAAAACCCCATCCGAACATACTCCCAAGTCCGAAATCACCATACGAACCCATTGGAACCGTCAAATCCCGATTCCGAGGTTGTTTACTCAAAATATTGACCGAAGTCAAACTTGGCCTTTTAAGCCAACCTTAAGGAATCAAGTGTTCCGATTTCAACCCAAACTCTTCCAAATCCCTAACCAATCATCCCCGCAAGTCATAAATCAGTAAAAAAAAGTACTGGAAGTCTTATTTAAGGGAACTGGGTTCCATAAAGTAAAACGATTGGTCGTGTCGTTACACTCTCCACCTCTTCAACAAACGTTCATTCTCAAACGGGTTTAGATTCATACCTGAAGTGCTGAATAAGTGTGGATATCTGCTCCGCATGTCCTCCTCGGACTCCCACATCGCCTCCTCGACTGGTTGGTCCCTCCACTGAACCTTGACCGCGGAAATCCTCTTGGATCTCAACTGGCGATCCTGTCTAGCAACAATAGCAACTGTATCCCCTTTATAACCCAAGCTCTCATCTAACTGAATAGTGCTGAAATCTAACACATGTGATAAGTCAGTATGATATCTCTGGAGCATAGACATGTGAAAAACCGGATGAACCCCTGATAGGTTGGGAGGTAAAGCAAGCTCATAAGCAACCTCCCCAACACGCCTCAACACCTCAAATGGGCTTATAAACATTGGGCTCAACTTTCCCATTCTTTCCGAATCTCATAATACCCTTCATTGGCGAGACTTTCAAGAGGACCTTCTCGCCGACCATAAATGATACATCGCGCGCCATATGATCAGCGTAACTCTTCTGTCTGGAATATGCTGTGCGAAGTCGCTCCTGAATCAACTTTACCTTTTCCAAGGCATCCTTTACCAAATCAGTACCATATAACCTAGCCTCGCCGGGCTTAAACCACCCTATGGGAGAACGACATCGCCGACCATATAAAGCCTCAAATGGAACCATCTCGATGCTGGACTGATAACTGTTATTGTAAGCAAACTCAACCAAAGGCAAAAACTGATCCCATTATCCCCCAAAGTCAATCACACATGCTCTTAGCATGTCCTCAAATATCTGAACTGTCCGCTCTGACTGCCCGTCGGTCTGTGGATGAAATGCTGTGCTGAGCTCTACACGAGTCCCCAACTCACTCTGTACGGCTCTCCAAAAATGTGAAGTGAACTGAGGGCCTCTATCTAATATGATAGAAACAGGCACATCGTGCAACCGAACTATATCCCTAATATAAATCTGGGCCAATTTCTCTGAAGTATATGTAGTCACAGCCGGAATGAAGTGTGCCGACTTGGTCAACCTGTCGATAATGACCCAAACAACATCAAACTTCCGCAAGGTCTGCGGCAACCCAAATACGAAGTTCATGGTAATGCGCTCCCATTTCCACTCAGGTATAGTCATTTGCTGAAGTAGGCCACCTGGCCTCTGGTGTTCATACTTGACCTGCTGGCAATTTAGACACCTAGCCACATACTCAACTATGTGTTTCTTCATCCACCGCCACCAATAGTGATGTCTCAGGTCACAATACATCTTCGTAGCACCTGGATGAATAGAATACCAAGAACTGTGTGCCTACTCTAGAATCCTCTCCCTTAATCCATCGACATTAGGAACACATAGACGACCCTGGAGTTACAGAACACCATCCTCGCCAATAGAAACCTCTTTGGAACCACCTTGTAGTACCGTCTCTCTAAGAACTTCCAAGTGCGGATCATCAAACTGTCTGGCCTTGATCTGCCCCAATAATGAAGACTGAGCAATAACACATGCAAGAACTCAGCTGGGCTCTGAAATATCCAACCTCACAAGTCTGTTAGCCAAGGACTGAATGTCCAAAGCTACCGGTCTCTCCTCAGCTGAAATGAATGCCAAACTACCCATACTCTCTACCTTCCTGCTTAAAGCATCCACGACCACATTTGCCTTGCCCGGATGATAAAGAATGGTGATGTCATAATCCTTTAGTAACTCGAGGCATCTACGCTGCCTCAAATTGAGATCCCTTTGCTTGAACAAATGTTGTTTGCTACGATGATCAGTATAAACCTCACATGACAGCCCATACAGATAATGCCTTTATATCTTAAGAGTATGAACAATCGTAGCTAACTCTAGGTCGTGCACAATGCAATTCTTCTCATGAATCTCCAACTGACGCGAAACATATGCAATAACTCGCCCCTCCTGCATCAATACACAACCCATGCCAATGCATGAAGTGTCACAATATACCGTATACATCCCCGAGCCAGAAGGCAACACAAGAACCAGTGTTGTAGTCAAAGCTGACTTGAGCTTCTCAAAGCTCGCCTCACAATCATCGGACCAACAGAACAGAGCACCCTTTTGGGTTAATCTAGTCATAGGTGCTGCAATGGATGAGATACCCTGCACAAACCGGCGATAATAACCTGCTAATCCTAGAAAACTCCTGATCTCAGTCACCGAAGTGGGACGAGGCCAACTCTGAACTACCTCAATCTTCTTGGGATCCACCTTAATACCCTCCCCTGATACAATATGCCCCAAGAATGTCACAGACTCTTGCCAAAACTCACACTTGGAGAACTTAGCATATAGCTTATGTTCTCGTAATGTTTGAAGTACTACTCTCAAAATGTTGCTCGTGCTCCCCTGGGCTACGTGAGTAAATCAAGATGTCATCAATGAAAATAATAACAAAGGAATCAATATAAGGCCTGAACACCCGGTTCATCATATCCATAAACGTCGATGGGACATTAGTCAAGTCGAAGGACATCATTAGAAACTCATAATGGCCATATCTAGTACGGAAGGCCGTCTTCGGAACATCTGAGTCCCGAATCTTCAACTGATGGTACCCTGACCTCAAGTCTTAGAGAATACCCTAGCACCCTGCAACTGGTCAAACAAATCATTGATACGTGGCAACAGGTACTTGTTATTAATGGTAACCTTCTTCAACTGGCGGTAATCAATGCACATCTGCATAGTCCCATCTTTCGTCTTCACAAATAATACCGGTAGACCCCAAGGTGATACACTTGGTCTCACAAAACCCTTTTCTAACAACTCCTCAAGCTGCTCCTTCAACTTCTTCAACTCTTTCGAAGCCATACGATATGGTGGGATAGATATAGGTTGGTTGCCTGGAGCCAAATCAATACAGAAATTAATATCACGATTTGGCGGCATGCCTGGAAGGTAAAAAAGAAATACATCGGTGAACTCCCGGACTACTGGCACTGAATCAATCGTCGGAGACTCTGCGGTGGTGTACCGAACATAAGCTAGATAAGCCAAACAACCATTCTCGACCATATGTCGAGCCTTTAGAAAAGAGATGACCCGACTATTTGTACTAACCGAGGAACCCTTCCACTCCAATCTCGGCAATTCTGGCATCGCTAAGGTAATAGTCTTGGCATGACAATCAAGGATGGCGTGATATGGGGATAACCAATCCATGCCCAGGATGACCTCAAGGTCAACCATATCAAGCAACAGAAGGTCCGCTCTAGTCTCGTAACCACATAATGTGACCACACATGACCGGTAGATCCAATCCACAACCACAGAATTGCCCACAAGAGTGGACACATAAACATGAGTACCCAAGGACTCACGAGGAATATCTAAACAATGAGCAAACAGAGATGATATATATAAATAGGTAGACCTTGGATCAAATAATACTGAAGCATCCCTACCGCATACAAAAATAATACATGTGATCACGGCATCTGAGGCCAATGCATCTGGTTTGGCCGGAAAAGCATAGAATCTGGCTGGAGCGTCGGTGGGCTGGTCTCCGCCTGACTGAACAGTAGCTGCCTGGCCTCCCCGTGCCTGGACTCCACCTCTAGGATGGCCCCTGCCAGCCAGCCCTCCACCTCTGGGCGACCGGACAACCGGTGCTGTAATCATGGGCAACTGACCCTACTGCACTGCACTGCCCCGAAGCCTGGGGCAGAATCTCCTCATGTGACAGAGATCTCCGCACTCAAAATAGCCCATCGGTGCGGCGATATACTTCTCTGATGTCTGACCCTGATGGCATGTAGACCCACTAGAAGAAGCCTGAATAGCCGGTGGGCGGTATGAACTCTCCGAAGAAGGAAATTTAGTATACCATCAACTGCACGATAGGAGGTGACTAATGAATGGTTTCCTAACACCCTATAGCCTCTCGAAGATAAGTACAGACGTCTCTGCACCGATCCGCAAGACTCTACTAGGCCTGCCCATAACTTATGAGACCTACGTGAACCTAGTACTCTCATATCATGTTGTCACGACCCAACTCCATGTCAGGCCGTGATGACATCCAACACCGTTGCTAGACAAGCCAACAGTGAACAACTTAGTGATTTCCCAATTTTATTAAGCAATTCCAACATCTAACCTTACTTAAATTTAAAACATTTGGTAAATAACGGATTTTTAAGACAAACAACTGGAAACATCGAAAAACAGTTATAACAATTGAACTACAACCCAAAAATCAAAGTCTACTAATATGTGCCAAGATCTAGTGTCAAAAGTGTGTGGGTAACTAGTAGAATATACAAAAGATAACTATCCTACTGCCTGAAACAGAATAGACATATAAAGGCAAAAGAGAAACTTTGGTATGCTGCTGAACGGCTCAGAAGGGGGCAGCTCACCGTGAAGTCTCAGTCCAAGATCAGGTATGCGCGTCGGGCGGTAACTAGATGTACCAGCCTCAGATCTTGTACAATTAAGTACAAAAGCGTAGTATGAGTACATAAATAATATGTATCCAGTAAGTATCCGGTCTAACCTCGAAGAAGTAGTGACGAGGGGTCGACTTGACACTTACTAGGGCCAACAATAATGTAATTAAAGTGTTATGCTAAATATGGATATCATGAATAATACTGACAGTTCAATAACGGGAAGAGATAAGTTCTTCTTTCATAATTAAAAATTCAATTTTAGTCATATCATTTAACAACTTACATTTCAAGGCATTTAAGTAGTATAAATCACGGAGAGTTCCAAATAATTAACATGCGCAATTATGCCGAAGTCGTACGGGCCGGTCCAACATAATATTAAATTGTGCACTGCCAGAGGGTAGAACGGCGCGAACCATAGATGCATCTATTTACTACCGAGGTGCTCGACCCGATCCACAAATAGCAATTATTTTTAAGGAAACACGAATTCTCATTAACAATCAAGTATTCTAATAAATTCTTTAAATACGTGAACTTAGCCCTTTTTCGAATTCTTTTGTCAAAATTTAACATGATTCGAGTAATTGAATTAGCAAGTAAGGGCACAAACATTTCGAATAAGGCATGATACAGTTCCTAAACTACCCGGAAAATAGCATAATAGTAGTTACGTACGGACTCTCGGCATCTTGTACGTACGTAACCCCCACAAATAGGTACACATATTTATTTAATTCATCTATGGGGTTAATTCCCTCTTACAAGGTTAAAAAAGAGAATAACCTCACTATTAAAGCAATTACCCAACACTAAATGCAAGATTCCTAAAATTAACCTCAGGGCCCACGTTCCCGGATTTCGAAAATTTTCGAAGGAAGTTGTTACCCATAACCTTAGAAACATTTTCACTAAGTTCCATGGTCAATTTCGTGGTAAAATCTCATTTTTGTCAAACCCAAGGTTTTTCATCTAAACCCATAATTTCTACAAATTTTCATGTTGGAATCTACCCATAATCTATGTATTAAACTCATAATAGGTAGAAATTACTTACCCCCAAAAGTTAGGTGGGAATCCCTCTCAAGAAGCTCCAATAATCGCCCAAAGAGTGAGAGAAAATGAGTGAAAATGGCTTAACTCCCGTATTAAGTGAACCTCACTGCCTCAACGATTTTTGCACCTGCGGATTCGCTTCTGCAGACCAGATGTCCGCTTCTGCGGAATTAGCTGGGCCGGTTGGGGCCGCATCTGCGGAAGGGCTCCCGCTTCTGCGTAGAAGGAGTCGCATCTGCGGAACCTGGCTGGCCATCCTTGGATCGCATCTGCAGGGGCTTGGCTCGCACCTGCGGCTGGCCAACTGCAAGTGCAGTTATGATAGAACTGGGGAGCTTCAATTGTTGCTTCAGCTCCCGAAATAGTCTGAGCCTCGTTCGATCGACACTTGGGGCCCCCGGGCCCCGCCCGAACATACCAACAAGTTTGGAATCATAAAACGGACTCGCTCGAAATCTCGGAACGCCTGAAACAACATTAAAACTAAGAATCGCACCCCAAAACTAGTTGAATCCAACTTAAGAACTTCAAGTTCTTCAATTTACTTCCAATGCGCCGAAACATACTTAAATTACTCAGAATGACACCAATTTTTACGTGAAAGTCTTAAATGACATTAAGGAACTATTCCCGGTCTCGGAATTCCGTTTGGACCCGATATCGCCAAAACCCGTTCCAAACCAAATTTAAAAAACTTCAAGAACCAACTTCCACTATTAGGCGCCAAAATGCTCCCGGGTCATCCAAAATCCGATCCGAACATACGCCCAAGTCCGAAATCATCATACAAACTTATTGGAACCATCAAATCCCGATTCCGATATCGTTTACTCAAAGTCTTGACCGAAGTCAAACTTGGCCTTTTAAGCCAACCTTAAGGAACCAAGTGTTTCGATTTCAACCCAAACTCTTCCAAAATCCCGAACCAACTATCCCCGCAAGTCATAAATCAGTAAAAGCAAGTACGAAAAGTCTTATTTAGGGGAACGAGGTTCTAGATAATAAAACGACCGATCGGATCATTACAACTGTATGAGTCCCACCTAAAACATTTCATAGTTTCATTTCACTTTCATTGACAACTAGGTTGTAGCCTTGGGTGCTAGACATTTGGGTGGTTTTCTCAAATTTAGTTAAGTTAATTCTAAGAGCTCGTGTTATACAAATAAAATAAATTAATTATGTGATTGATACTAAACAGTAAAAAAAGGGTCCTTTTTTACTTCTGGGATATTTTAAAATATTTGAGTTAAAAAAATCTTGATAATGAATGTTTGTGATGATTATGATTTTTTAAAATTTTAATTTTTAAAATTTAATTTAATTTAACCATCTCTAAGAAATAAAGTAAGAGTATATAAAAAAAAACATATTCATTTATTGTTTTTGTGTAGACATGAAGTGCGAATAGTCTTTTTTTTCTTTTAAAATATTTTTTCTACGATAAAGGGAATTGTAAAGATGAATTATACGATACCCAATAAAGTATTTACAGCCGGTTGAATTATTTCTATACCAACCCGTCATGTCACTGCCACAACAACAATCCTGCATTTAGAATTATATCATATTTGGCAAAGTTTCTCCAAGACCAAAAATTTTTTTTTTTTAAAGTTTGAGAAGTTTGGCCAAGATCTTTTAAGAAAAAAATTAATTTTAAATAGAAGCAAAAATAGTTTTTGAGAAGTAGAAAAAAATAATTTCTCCCTAAAAATATTTTTTTTTAAAATATTTTTTTTTAAAAATACACTTAAAAATATTTTTTAAAAGTTTGATTAAATATTAATTATTGTTGAAAATTACCTTTTAAATTAATTAGTCAAAATACAAATTGCTTCTAAAGTACTTTTTTTGAAAAACGTTTTTAAAAAATATATTTTTCAAAATAACATGATTTTAGAAACTTACCAAATAAGCTATTAATAGTGTGTAGTGACAGAAAGTTAATAGGGTTGCCATTTGAGGTGGCCCAACCAGCATTCATTCATAAATCCTGTAGTAAAATTGAGACCGCTCAAACCTTTGAAGCTAACTCGCACTAAACTAAGTATCTATTGAGCATTTAACTCCAATATAAGTGTACCAATCGAATATAAAGGACAACAGAAAGTGATTCACAATTATATTGGGAGCGTGAATGCTTTTGCCTTTCTTTCTATTTTTCTCTGGTTGTCCTTTAGATTTTTGACACGTGTTAAATTTGTAATCTAATAATTTAAATTATTTGATTGAGATTTGCTTTTACCAACAAATCACTCCACCTTGTTAGAAAGTTACTGCAAAAAAATACTTTTATTTTTTTACTCAATTTATTTTAATTATCTCTCAATTAGTCAGAAAGTTAGTGAAAGTTGTGGTTCCATGTTATAAGGAGTTATTGTTTCAAATAGTTGCTAATATCTCGTTGGTAGTGGGTCAGTTTGTAACGGTAATCTCTTCTATTAAGGCAGCATGTTCAATGAAGAAAATTAGAGCTTTTTAGTTCAATTTCTCATAGCCCACAAACTATTTATGAAAAGTCTTTATAATGTTCTTTTTCTGTTTAATTTTGAGGACAGTATCCTCTGTTTGTAGTTCATATATGATATCAGAGCCATGGCTAATAACGCCGTTGGAGTCAACCTCTCTCAACCCTCAATTTCAAATTTTCAAGGCAGCAACTATGACGTATGGAGCACAAAGATGAAGACTTTGTTCATATTCCAAGAATTGTGGGATTTGGTGGAGAATGGCTATTTGAAGAAGGAGTAACAACTGATGCTCTCAGAGATTGTCAAAAGAAAGTTGCTAAAGCTTTGTTTTCATTCGACAGTCTGTGGATGAAGCAATCTTCCCTCGTATTGCTGCAACAACCAATTTGAAGGAGGGCTGGGACATACTGTTCAAAGGGTACCAAGGTACAAAAAAATGATAATTGCTAAGCTTCAAACTCTTCGAAGAAAATTTGAAGGTTCTTTTATGAAAGATGGTGATCTTTTAGCTGATTATGTTTCTAGTTTAGTTGATGTTGTCAATCAAATTAGAAAACTTGGTAAAAATTTGAATGAAAAGAAAGTGATTGAGAAAATTCTTAGGAGTTTGCTTAAGAAATATGGACATATTGTGGTTGCAATAGAAGAGTCAAAAGACTTGAATAAGGGCGGTTTGGATTGGCTTAAAAAAGTGGCTTTTAAGTTAAGTGCTTAAAAGTACTTTATAAGTGTTGGAACTTGTTTTATAAATAATCAGTTACGTGTTTGGATAAAAGTGCTGAAACTTAAAACAAGCTGATGAAGTGTTTGGTAAACAAGTGCTTGTAAGCACTTTTTTTTTTGGTTAAAATGACTGAAATATCTTTAAAGTTATTAACATTATAAAGAAGATGATGACGATAATATTATATTTTCCTTTCATAACTTCAAATTCAGAGGTAACACGTAAATTCATTAAATGATTTGATTTTAGAATATAGTTACACCAATTAAAAAAAAAAAAAAGGAAGGAAGGATTCAACGATCGAAAAAATTAAATGTTATGGAACCAAAAAAAAAAGCCAAAAGAATAATATTTACAAAATATTGGAATGCATCAAACATTATTTAAAAACTATTGTTTGCTTCACGTTAAAAACTTCAAGAAATTGACAAATAGGATTTTTACTTAGGGGTAATTTCGGGATTAAGAAAAATTATAAGGGATAAGAATGTAATATCCTTGGTCAGAGCAATATGGCTTTTAAGCCAATTTAGAAAAAAGTTGGGTTTTCCAACTTATTGATTTTTGCTTTTTTAAAGCAGATTCTTAACTTTTTTTAAGTCCATTTTTTGATTGCCAAACACTTTCACAAGTTAAAAACTGACCAACTTTTAAACCCATCCAAACATCTCTAAGTTAATGTTGATGAGTTATTGGGTTCTCTTTATTCTTACGAAGATAAAATAAAAAAGATATGATGATACTCCTGTTGAGAATGCTTTTTACATCAACATGCGGACTTCTCATGAAGGAAAAAGTGCTGGTGAATCAAACAATCATGGCAGTTTAAACAAAAGGTGTGGTGGACAGTCATCCTGCGAGAGAAGAGGAGGTCCAAGTGTGTAACGATCCGATCGATCGTTTTGAGTTTTAACATTTTGTTTAGTGGTTTGAGACCTTGGGTAGCTTCATATGATGTATTTATGACTTGCATGTATGATCGGTTGTAATTTTCGAGTAGTTCGAGATTGATTTGAAATAATGACTCTCGATTTGGAAACTTTAAGTTGGACAAAGTTCGATTTCTGGGTAAACGGACTCGGATTCAAGTTTTTATGGTTCTTATAGGTTCGTATGATGATTTTGGACTTGTACATATTCGGATTCGATTTTGGAGGTTCCAAGACGAATTTGACACTATTGGTCGAAATTTGGCAATTTGAAAAACTTAAGATTTTATAAGTTTGACCAATAGTTAACTTTGATGTTATTGTACTCCAACTAGGTAAATTGCCCGCGCTTCGCGCGTTCATAGTGGTGTCATTCAATCGCACTCCTTTAACTATATTGGCATACAATCTCCCCTGGCAGGCACTGGATATGTACAAAATAATTTCAAAATGAATACTTTAGAAGCATGATCGCGCATGAGAAACAAAATAATAAATTTGAATCAGTGTTACTACATAGTGAACATATTAGATAATTATACACCAATAGTATTTTTTGTAAAATCTTCTGATTCATTACCCGTGCTCCTGTTCCTTGAATTGTACAAATGAGTTTAACCTTCAAACACCAATTATTCAAATTAAATAAGTATGAAATAATAGAATAATTAGAATCACCTATATATAATTGATTTTTTTTAGTATTATAAGTATATTTTCCCCCTAACTTATGCATTTATCATGAGAAAACAAAGTGCAACGAAGAATCGGTTTTAAAATCGATGAAGAAAGGTTGCATAGACTTGAGGAAGGACTACTTGCCCATTATACAGTCACATTCACTCTATTCAATTCTTCATCAACCTGCACATTAAAAAGATTTTAAAGAGGTCAAAAAGTCCAAAAATACACTCACGAAAAGTACTAAAATAAATAACCAGCATATGAGATATATTGTTGATGCATCCAACATGAAGCAGTACCAAGAAGATGAGATGCACAAATTGTAGATATAGTTGGGAAAATAGTGGTGGTGACTGTTTTAATAATAGAAAACCGTTTCAAATTCCATAATTAAGTGTTAGAGCGTTTAGATTTCAAAACTTATCTGGACAAAGTTGTAACTGAAAAACTGTCCGGTCACGCCTTTTCTGAAAAGGTGAGAAAAGACACTTAACAAATAAATAAGGAAAATGGCATAAAAAGGAGAAAAGAGAAAAATAAGAATACTGCCCAATGAGAGGTGCCATAAGCACAACTGAAGCAGGACGTTTAAAATTGTCATCGGCATTGAGAGCTCATTCCAGCATGAATCATCAATGGTATAGTTAGTTATCCTGAAGCACAAACATTTTGAAATAATTGTAATGAAGTAACTATTTGTAAGATTGTATAAAGCTCATGTCACAGTTTGGAAAAGAGTAAGAAATACCTCGTGTGTCTCAGCAGCCATAGGACGTATATTTTGGAATACCTCTTTGTAAACAATATTTTTAATTAATGTAGGATCTTCTGCGTCCTCGTCAGCATTTAGTATGTTTAATCCTTCTCTTGTTGTTACTCGGGAAACAGCCACATATAATTGACCATGGGTGAATACTTGCTTCGGAAGATACAAGCCGACATGGTTAAGAGATTGTCCTTGACTTTTATTGATTGTCATGGCGAAACATGGCGCCAAAGGGAGCTACCTTCTGTTAAGCTTGAATGGCCACTTTGAATCGTTAGGAGACATAATGATTCTTGGAATTGTGACTCTCGAACCGATGTTCTTTCCGGACATGATGTTTGCGCTGACAGACCAATTTCCAAGATGCCTGACAATTAATCTTGTTCCATTGCATAGGCCTTCTGTTTGGTTTAGATTTCTGAGAAGCATAACTGGGGTACCTACTTTTAAGTGTAAGTCATGATTAGGGATGCCAGGGAATGTTAAGCTATTTAGAAATTCGGTTGGGTACAACAGTTCTTCATCGTTAGTGTTCATGCTCGCTTTGCATACATTGTCAGAGCTGAAATATGTTCTTCCTTCACCTGGTATCATTTTCATAATTCTATCGTTCAACTCATGTACCATATCATTTTTTGGCGTTAGTATTGCTCTTTCTTTCAGATATGTTGGGTCACTGTAATTTTGTAGGAGAGATGGATAAACTGCCTCAACAATCGATCCGATTGGGTCGTTAGATGATTTCATGCATACATCGTAAGGCAATTTGATGAGCTCCTTGTTAATATCATCGTAAAATGATCCATTTCCAACCTGTAGCAACCATTTGTCAAAAGTAGCAATTTGATCAGCCTCGTAATCACTTACTTTTCCATTGCATAGTCTCATATTTTGCTTCAATTCGTATATTGTGAAAAATGGCCACAAATAAGAGGAGTTTAGTGATGCATCAACAATATCATCTCGGGTACCCTTTGGAATAACAGGTAATATTTGGCGAAAATCACCACTACATACAACTGTAAGGCCTCCAAAAGGTTTGTCAGAGCTATTTTCATACCTGACTCGCAGGATATCTCTTAACGTTTTATCTAATGCTTCAAAACATAACTTATTTGCCATGGGGGCTTCATCCCAAATGATTAAAGAAGTTCTGTTGAGAAGTTCAGCTAACTGGGTGCCTTGTTTTATTTCACAAGTGGATTCTACAGTAACGTCCAAATGAATATGGAAGCGCGAATGAGCGGTCCTACCATTTGGCAATAACAAAGCTGCTATTCCAGAAGTAGCAATGGGAAGAACTATTTTTGATTGTGATCTGAGCTTGGAAATTATTGTATTCCACAGAAATGTCTTGCCAGTACCACCATGTCCATTTATAAAAAATAATCGTCCTTGTTCATTCTCAACTGATGTTATTATTGCATCATAAGCTGACTTTTGGCAATCATTTAAGAGAGCGAATGATTTGTCGTGCAGTATTTTTAGCTCCTCTTTGTCATAGTCTAGCTCCTCATTGACCATACGGTTTCCCACATTTCGCAGTAACGCAGAATCTGGTAGCGGCATTCCATCTATGTCTTTCAAACTTTTTCCCATCTTTAATAGGATGGTTTCAATCTCAAATAACGTATATGCTTCTACTTGTTTTTCAATTAACTGTAAATTTTTCAATTGAAATCTCTTCCTCTGTAATGATGTTATATCTTCTAATAAAATTTCACAGTTCTTCTTCCAAAATTTGCTTGAATCAGATACCTGACAGTAAATAAGTATCGTTACAAATAGATGTCTCAACTCATTTCCTGTCGCCCAAAGTGCAGTCTTGGCTAAGCAGTCATTCCACTCTTTATCATCATCTAATAATCCTAAAGCGTAGCATGCATCTCTATAATTTTTATACTCCACTCCATTTATTGTTCTGATGCTTTCATAGGAAGTGCTTCCTTTCACAAAGTTAAGCAGCATTCTCATATAAAAACGTTCTCCACTTGCAGGATGTGCGAAGTAAATTCTACCAACTGCCTTCCCACTTTGCCTTCTATTCCATGTTTTGTCCTTTGCATTCCAGACCCAACGCGTAGGAAAGTCTGAATATGTCAGCTCTCGTGCATCATCATATCTTTTGTTCGCCTCAAACCATTTTGTGAATTTTGTTTTTTCTATGTCCGGTTTGCTAATCACGCTTTCTGCTCGCTTTTCTTCTTCGAATATTATTGTGTTTTGTCCCTCTAAATGAAAAGGCAGACGCTCAACTGCCGACTTTCTATAATGTATGTCAAATTTAAAGATCCTCCAGCAAGCTTCTGTAGCTGATATGTATCTGCAGTCTAAATATTTTTTTATCTCATCATTTTCTGCACCAGTATTGGTAGATTCTATAGTTGCAGTTGCTCTATCAGACCCTTTATGGACATACTTGAACAGGTACTTCACAGACCTTGAGTAATTGCATAATTCGACATTTATATGTGCATCATATTTGACAAGCAAATCCCTATTGTAAGGTACAACATATCTATTGTCTAAGTTAGCACCATTTTTCTTGACTTGAGTACCTGTGTTCCTTCTCCTATAAATAGGAAATCCATCTGAATCAAAAGTTGTTCGATCATTGAATTTCTTTGGAAAATGCTTCGTGCACTTTCCTTGCCTCATACATGGGCAATGTGGATTCAGTTCTCTGCAAGGTCCATGCATCATAAAGTTCTTAACAGCATTATAACCGTAAGGATCAACTTCCAAATCAGGTATTTCTGCTGCTATTATTCTGTCAATATGATCTGTGGAGGGGCTTTTTAATGTGGGATGCAGGAAGAGCAATATATGCGCATGAGGTAAACCTCTTTTCTGAAATTCAATTGTATATAAACCTGTAAATGAATAGTATAAGGTTATGGTTAGGATGCAGGTACAGAAGACATGCAGTACATATTCTTTTACCAACATATGCAGAAGCTATACTATGTAATTATTCTCTGTTTTTCGGTGGTAAAAGTTTTCCTGGATTAAGATTGAGATTTAATCTGACATGACAAAAAAGATTTGGTGATATCAATAACAACTGGTGTCTATGCACATTTGTGCTAAAAAAAAGTAATCTCAACAAACTTATGATACGTCAATGATTCTTATCTGGACATTGGCAGGACGTTTAGTGGCTCATGATAATTACTCCATAGCCAATCCTGGTGAATGGTGGGCTTATGGGTAAAGATTGTATATGAATCTACAATTTAATATCTGTTCTCTTTTGGTATTAAGTCTTATAGTTATGTATTATGGGTGAAATTATTTTTGAAGTTTGGATCTGTAGCTAGGGTTGCTATTCAGACTGTGATAATTGGTATAGTTGTGTGCACGCCAATTCGATTATGTACCTGCGAAAATCATCGCTCCTTAAGAGCTATGTAACTTCCTTCTAACTAAGTAGTTATTCTTTTGTTTTTTTGGCTTGGACTTACCATCTATGTCTTTCTTTTGAAGTTTTCAAATATAAGTCTAAGAGAACTTCTATACATGAATATAAATACATTTCATAATAGAATTATGTAAAATCGTCTAATTAAATTTAGTGAAAATAGCATCAAATAGCATCGTTAACAGTTCAATATATTTTTGTTGCTTAGTTTTTCAAGATCCTTTACTATCCCACATATATGCATGATGCATTATGTTGTTACCAAAAGTCAGATAAGCACATTGATGTGAATGGCATGTATATTGAAATTATGTATGACTAAGTTGGATTATGACGAACTTCTTAAAGCATAAAGCCTTTAGGATAAACTAAGAAATTATAGTTTTCATAACAATGAGAATTACTAACATTCAAAATACCTGTTACTAACACTTCTTTCATGCATATTTATGTTATTAGTAATGTGTGCATTATGTACAGAATGAGTTAACTTACATGCAATTATTTTTCCAAAAGGCTGATTCTTTTTCAGATCTTGCATTAGCTGGAACAATTTTATTTGGAAAACTCTGCATATGATATCAACCCGGTTGTCATCACTCTCTTGTCCAATTAAACGGAGCATTTCATTTATTTCTGGCCACTTTGGGTTGCAAGTGAAAGTAAGGAACAAATCCGGATATCCCGCCCACCTACAAATTGCCATTGCATCTTGATAATTTTGTACCCTATATCGAGGTCCCCCAGTGTGTGAAGAAGGCAAGATAATGGTTTTTCCTATCATTGAACAATCAGAATCACCTCGGACAATAGCATCCATCAATCCAGAGAATAGATCAGCCCTGAGTTTTTTTTGATTGTTCCGAATATAACGAAATCTTTCTTCTTCAATTGCCATGTAACCATCCACAATGTATTGCTGCAATAGTCTACCAGCTTGTAGAAGAGTGTGTGCTTCGTTAAGTCTTTGTTGTATCCTGAAGCAGTAGAACTGTCTCATTGTCAATTTTTCTCTCACGAAAGTTTTTTTGATTACATCTGTCAAAAGAATTCCAAGCTTATATCCATCTTCACCATATGGGTGTATTAATGGGTAAGTCATAGACATGAAACTTGGGTGTAAATCTGTGATTCTTTGAAGTCCGTTTTTCCGATGTTCTACTATAACATCTCGCTGGAAATTTTCATCAGTAAGATCACCAATTATTAGTCCTGCAACTTCAGAAGCTGTGGGTATATTGTATTGTCGGCCATCTCTTGTCCTATCGGATAGTAGTCGTAGACGAAAAACAGATTCAGGATGTTGTTTATATCTATCCCTTGCCATTCGAAATGTTTTTGCCAAAATATTATGCTCGTCCAGCATTTCAGATAAGCCCTGAACAATTTTAGGATCAACTTCTTCATGGAGCAGACTATTCATTCTGTTATGTATCTCATTTTCAGTATCATATATATAGAGCTGGGCAAACTGTGGTTTTTTCCCACTTTCCGGCAACAGAGAGCCAATGTGATGATAATTTTGACCACTCATCCTGAAAACATATGGGCCCTTTGAACGATTGATGCTTCTGTCAACTCGGCCTCCCATAGATGTAAATGCGAACATAGAGTTATAAACTCTGATATTTTTTCGAAAACTGATACCAAGTTGTCCAGAATCTGTGCTTAAAAGATATTTGAGATAGGGCGGGGGTTGGCTCATTAACGGTAGTCTTACACGGCCTTCCATACAACAAAATGAGAATTTTGGCCGTGTTGTCTGTTTAGTTTTTTTTGTCCGTTCTTCATACCATAAAATGGCACCACAATATTGGCAGGTGTTTGTAGGAGGTCCAAAATTCCAACTTGTTGTATTATGACCTGCAAAATAGAAATTTCAATATCAATATGAACTGTCTTTCAAGTCTAATGTTATTGACATGTCTTGCAGATATATTAGGAGTTTGCGAGCTGTCTTTGAAGTCATTTAAGATCTGTATGTCAGTAGAAAGTGCAGAGAACCTCTAATGTTAAAGACCTCCATGTTATTGAGTATTGGATTGAAACAGGTCCGAAATGAGTGAAATAGATAATGAGGATTTATATAGCCACACCAGCAAGTCTTTTCATGTTCCAAGGACAATTTATATTGCAAAGAACACTGGACATTCAAACTGAAGCCCGTTGATTGCATTTTCTGCTAAGTTGAGCAACATGCAACATTTGTTCCAATTTGGTACTTTTGAAGTAGGATTTAGTTTATTCAAGCAGAAATTGTATAGAATTGTTTTCCCCTTTGTGTTTCCATATCAGGAGACTTACTGTTTTCTATAGTATTTTAGTATGCTATCTTTGAACATGTTATGCACAGATAATAATGTGCCTTTTACCCTTTAACTCCTGCTTTTGTTATGTTTGAAAATTTCGTAACAAACAAAAAATATGTACCTGTATTGTACCCAATAATGTGTACCTGTATGTTGAAGATTGTTTTGTATAGTTCTACTGCTTTGAGAACACATATAAACCGATACTTCATTTGCTTCGTCTTTTGGTGTATGATGTCGCAGGATACATAGGTCTCCTGCAATGTATTTACAAATATTCTTTAGTATATAAAGTAAGATGCGAACTGCAAGAGATGTCGCTTCGCGAAAGCAAATATGCGTAGAATATTTACATGTACAACAATACCACAATTTGGCATTCATGGTGAAAGGATCCAGATGGGATTAGATTATGTAAAAGCCAAAGAAGAGACATAATTTGTTCAATGGTGCTACTGGAATTGAAGCATCATAAGGTCCTAATCTTATGAACACCACTATTCTAGTTTTCTATATTCACACATCAATTTAAGAGTATAAATAACCACTTAGACATTATCGTTAAGAGAGATATCTTGATGAGTAACAATATACCATTTTGTTGAGTGAACACGTGTCTCCTTATGCAGTGTCGTAACTTCATCAATTTTGTGAATCGTTTCACAAATCGTAGTAGCAGGAGTATTTTCTTTTGTGGCTGATTGGCGTATTTCTTTTGAATTAATACGACCTTCCGCTTCAATCTGGCATAATGATATCTGCGTTTTTTGATATCAACCAATTCATCATTCTTCTGTTACATCGAACTGTTGTTGCATATCTCTTCAGTTTTATTTTAAGCATCCTCTCTTGCCGAGCTAAAACTGGTAGAAGCTGCCGCAGTAGTATAATTTCCGGCTGAACATTCGTTGAAACATTAATTTTTTTAACAATAGCAGATACCAATTCCATTAAACCTGTTATAAAGTATTGAAAAAATTGAATATATTAAAATTTGAAATGTTTGGTGAAGTCAGATATTAAAACAAATAAGTCACAAAGATGGTTATGGGATGTGCAAATCAAATTATTCAGTGCAAAAAAACACAATGGAATATTGACAATAAGGACTATGTAGCATGTAATCTTGAACAATTTGTAATTGCTATCAGAATTTTACACCCAAAATTGCGGATTTTGGTTTGTCTAGGCTATTTCTAGCAATAAAACTCTGAACCTACAAATATCTGATTTCCGAGTTAAATGTCCACCATTGGCGTATTATGGAGAAAGATAGCCTATTTAGTCATAAGGTAATTAAGTCAAGTAATTAACAACATGATGAGCAATAAACACTCAAATGTAGATCCAAAATGAGCAAAATGTGGTTTGAACTTACAATGTTCCAGCAACTCGGGTAGTTACGTGGGAAGCTTTAAAAGTGTAAAGTAGAAATTACTAACAGAGGAGGAAGTTGAACAACTATCCAATAGTATCTAATATAGTCTAAACATCATATCACCAAACTTTTTTATAAACAAATTTTATAGATATTGTTTTCGAATGAGTGAGTTTTGAAGGAAGAGAAGTAACAGGAAGTTGAACTAATATGCAATACCAAAATCCAAGGCTATAATAAAAATCTAATAGAGTCTAAAATCCATAACACTAAATTATATATAAACAACATTTGTAGATATAAATTTTGTCCATAGATATAAGAATTCTTCTGGTTGATGAGCAAAAAATAATTGCAGGTTCCATACTATTTTATGCATAAATTTAAGCAGACCCTAAATATATATGTGTCCTAAAGGCACATGAATGCATTAAAAATAAAAGTTAGGGATTTTGAAAAGGAAAAACCTGGATTGATGAGTCAATACAGTCCCGATGAAGCTGACATATATTACCAAGTGGAAAAGCAACATTATCATATGCCTCTGAATCATGTGATGAGATTTAGTAGTAAGAACAAAAATGATATATTATAATTTTTCGTCCAGTTCAGAATGATGAGAAGGATTCCAATATGACATTCAGTGGTATCATACGACGAACAAAAGGTATTAAAACAGAACAATTGAATAAAGATCTTCTGAGCAACCACTAAGATATCAAAAGTTGTGTTAAGTGTTGGGTGTTCATTATTGCTTGCATCCAAAAAGGAAGGTAGAAATACATCAGAACATTTAGGAGTAAAAGATGGGATTTGATGTGGCGTGAATGAAATAGGAAGAAGAGTAAACAGCGATTGGTTATATTCTTTACATCCTTAATTGTTGATTAGGGGGAAAATTATAGTATCAAAGAATAGTGACGTTATAATTTCTTAGGGAAAACATAAATGCGAAGAAGGTTCGGACTGTTCCTCAATCTTATTTGTGTGTGTTTTCACATCCTTGTTTGCCCAGACCTATACAATTAGATTAGGTTCCATAGAAGTTAGTAAGAGGCAAATATGTAAGAATAATGCATAAATGATAAATAACTGTAAAAGGATTACAGACCGGAAATTATGGAGCGAATGTCACTTTTCTCTAAAACAGTATGGGGGCGGTGTTCTTCAGATGTCTTCATTGGCGTCGAAGGAAATAAACTTTTTTGTCGGAATAGATAGAACACTTGCAAATCAGAAATAAGGCAAAGAAGGGAGATGTAGTTGAGTTGATAGAAATTAATTCACTAATTAAGAGGGCGGGGGGAATTTGAATAGGGGAAAGGGAATTGTAAATTTAAAGAAGGGTTTGTTAGGTCTTGGTAAATTGGAGCAGGGGAAACGGAATTGAAAATTTAAAGAAGGTTTGTTTGGTAGGAAGAAGCGGCGCGGGAAGAAGGGAAAGTGGAAGCGCAGTTGAAAGTTTAGATGAGGTTTGTTTGATGTGAAGAAGCAGTGCCCGAAGAATATGCGAAGCGTTTTTATTTTATTTTTTGTAATTTCAGTTTGAAATTGCCGGGAAAAACATGGAGCCTAGAAAATTCAATTGCTGATTATTGAGAGTGCCACATCACCGAGCTTAGGGCCCTCTAATATATATATATATAGATTGGTGTTCCGAGACTTTGAATAGGTCTATCTAGCTGAATTGAACTTGGATGTAAAGCCTGGAAGTAATTCGAAGTGTGTAACTGTGATTCAAACACTCTTTTGAACGAATGAAGATTTAACAACTTAAGAGAAATTCTATTTGGTTTGAGCCTCGATTCTTTGTTTTGATGTTTCCGTGGATGTTTTGAGACTTTGGATAAGTTATTTATACTTGTTGGTATGATTGGATGGAGTATCGAGGGGCTCACATGTGTTTTGAATTATTGATTGAGAGACTAGTTAAGTTAAGAATTTGGAGTTTGACCACGGTAAATATCGAATTAAGACGACCTCTTTTTGGTGTTTTGAGTGCACGAACAGCTTCGTAGCGTGTTTTATGGTATACAACAACGTATATTATAATTAATGTGGGATCATTTTATACCTTATTTGAGTATGTATATGATATTCCCAATATTCTTGGAGTATTGTATAGTATATCATGATGTATACTATATAGTATACAACGATTCAAAATGTATACGTTATTTGAATATATTAAATGGTATACACAATACTCTTGGTATACTGTATATTGGTATACCATGATTACTGTTGATCATGGTATTCTCGATATTCTTGATATACTATAAGTTGATATACCATGATTAGTGTTGAATTATGTATATTTTGTTTGAGTATGTTAAATTATATATCCAATATTCTTGGTATACCACGAATACTGTTGAATCATGGTATACTTTGTTTGAGTATTTTAAATGGTATTCATAATATTCTTGGTATACTACACATTGGTATGCTATGATTATTGTTGAATGATGTTATTTTCAATATTTTTGGCATACTACACATTAATATCATGATTAGCATAGTATATCAAATTTTAGGATTGAATTACCGATTTAAATATAAAAGAATAATAAATGTTATAAGAGTGACAAAATTTTATTTTAAAAAACTTAAAATTCTTATAAAATTGCAAAAAATTATTTACAATTATTAAATAAAAATTTCAAGATAATAAAAAAAAAGAGTCACATGATAACTCTAGATAATAAAAGAAAATAACTACAATATAGTACAAAATTTTATTAGAAAGAAAAAAATAAAGTAAAAAAACAACAATAAAAAAATAAAAGAAAGGTAAAAAAGTGACAAATATTTTGGACGAAGAGATTCTTACTGAAAAGAAAACAATTAAGAAAAATAAAAAAATATATCATGATTATCGTTGAATTATAATATATATTATTTGAGTATGTCAAATGCTATTCCCGATATTATTGGTGTAATGTGTACATTGATTATGGTATACTACACAATGGTATACCACAATTAGTGTTGAATCATGTATACTTCGTTTGGGTATGTTAAATGATATATCCAATATTCTTGGTATATTACACATTGGTATATTATGATTAATGTTTAATTATGGTATTCTCAATATTTTTGGTATTCTACACATTGTTATATCGTGATTAGTGTTGAATCATGGCATACTTTGTTTGAGTATGTCAAATGATATATCTAATATTCTTGGTATACTATAATTACTATTAAATTATGATATACTTTATTTGAGTATGTTAAATGGTATTTCTAGTGTTCTTGGTATACTATACATTGGTATACTATGATTACTATTGAGTCATAATATTCCTAATATTTTTGATATACTACACATATTTGTACCATGATTAGTATTGAATCATGGTAAATGTTATTTGAGAATGTTAAATAATATACCCAATATTATTGGTATAATATATATCGGTATATCATGATTGGTGTTGAATCATAGTATACTCTGTTTGAGTATGTTTAATGGTATACCTAATATTATTGGTATACTATACATTAGTATACCATAATTACTGTTGAATCATGGTATCTTTTATTTTTGATATACAACATATCGGTATAACATGATTAGTCTAGTATAACAAATTCTATGACGATTTAACTGTAAAAAATAAAAAGGTGACAAATTTTTATTATAAATAAATCCATTTTTTCTTACAAAATTGAGAAAAATATCTACAAAAATAAAAATAAAAATAAAAATGAGTGACACGGTAACTCTCGGTAATTATAATCGATTAATAATTGTATAGAAAGATTCCCAATGCTAATTTTAGGACTCCATTATTTATTCAGAAAGAATAAAAATAAAATAAAACTGGAATAAAGTAATAAAAATATTGGCAGAGGAGTTTTATTTAAAAAACAAGTTAAAAACTAAGATAAAAAATAATAATAATAACAATTATAAGGGGTTGATAAAAAACGAAGAAATAACTGATTCTACTTGAAAGAATAGAATTAAGAAAAATAAAAAATATGGCAAAAAATATCAAAAACTAAGAAATAAATTATTGTAATTGAAAGAATAAAATTAGAAAAAATAAAGAAAAATAGCAAAAAAATAAAATAAAAAATAAAACGAAAATATATAGTGAAAAAAAGTGAGGGGTTATTAACTTATTATTAGAAATAACCAAAAAAAAAAAAAATCTACAAAAAGAGAAGAAAATGAAATAAGAAACTAGACAGGGTGCATATTTTTATTACAAAGAAGTAAAAAGATAATAAAATAGAAAAAATAAAAATTGAAAAAAGTGATAAGTATTTTGGAAGAAGATATTTTTTTAATAAAAAGAATAAAATTTTAAAAGAATGAAATACATCTAGAAATCATAACAAATTAACACAAGTAAAAATAAAGTGAAAAAGAGTGAGTGATTATTAATAGAAAGAACAAAAAATAACTACAATAAAAAAGTGAAAAAGAGTGCAATATTATAATTATAATAGAAAAAAAAAACAAAGTGAAAAAATAACAATAAAATAGGAAAAAAAATAAGAGAAAGTAAAAAAGACAAAAAAAGAGAGTGAATAAACAAAAAGAGGAGGAAAAGAAAGAAAAACGGGGAGGGCTTTAGTGGCGCTTTGACATAAGAAGGTAGGGGCATTCCGCGTAATATAATCTTCAAAAAGTACATATTTTGTCATTTAAAAAGAAATATTTTGGTTATAAATATTTTTAAAAGGGACTCGTTGTGTCTTTCTTCCGATCTTTATTCACGCGCCTTAGTTCAATAAATCAAACAGAAGTTTGACTTTCCGGACACTCTCTCTAAAACCCAGGGCCACTGAATTGCAGTATAACTGAATTGCAGTATCTTGGCTGAATTGAAACGGTATTCCAATCACAAATCATAATCACTGAATTGCAGTATCTTGGCTATCAGTGATAACACTTACGCAGCTCTCTCAGTTTTTCATCATGAAGTTTGAAGTATTCATTTTCGCTCCATTTCTACTCGTGACCGACACCGGACGTTATCTTTACAATAAATCTTTAGGTATTTCTTCCTCTCCCTCTCTTGTTAATTTTATCAATTTTGTGAAGAAATGCGCTTGTATATTGTGTATTTTAAGTTCAATTGCTTCTATCGACGAGTTTCACTTCTTTTCTCTGTTTTTTCTTGAATGCAAATCTTGTTGAATATGTAGACTCTTGGAACATTTGAATGTATTTCTCTTCTACTTCGTCACAATTTCACGTTTTTATTTTTAATTTTATTTTCTTGAAATGGAAAAAAGGAGTAAATATACAGATTTCTTTGTCGCAAGTACTTTCCTAATGCCATTTCAGATTTTATCGCTTTTTCTCAGTGTTAAATCGCATAAGGGTTGGTCGATACTTTGAGACAAAGTCATCTAAAAATGTAGGCATATATTTTTTGATTTCTTGCAGATGTCGGACAGATACTGCAGGAAGCCCAGCACCGCTGGTTTCGGCCGGATGAAATCTGTGAAATCTTGCGCAATCATCAAAAGTTCGGCTTGACTCCACAGCCTCCCCTCAGACCTCCAGGTTGATGATTATACGTCCCTCTATCTTCATGCGTTAACTTTTTTTTTAGATGTCAGGAAATCAATAATTTGACATGCTTATCGTCCTGAAACAAACTGCAGTTTATACTGAAAGTAGTATTTCGGAAATTGGGAGATGCTCAGTGATAGTGTGGGTGTTCTTTTGTATTCATTCAAACTAATGTAGCTTCTGGTTTTCAGGCGGTTCCTTGTATCTATTTGATCGGAAAGTACTACCATATTTCTGTGAAGATGGTCACCAGTGGAGAAAGGAGGAGGACGGTAAAGCTGTGAAAGAAATACATGAAAAATTGAAGGTGTTCTGTTCATTCTGTTGTCCTTAAGCTCACTTGGTCAATATCACTGTCCAATGTTATCATTGCTTAGCCTTGATGTTTTCCCTTTTATCTTGTTCTTGTTGTTAGCAAAGACAACATGTATCGCATTGTTGAATTTAGTATCTATTGGGTACACTTGCACCTAACAAATGGATATGATTGCCCTTTTCAATCTGTAGTGAAAGCAGGAGATTGGTAATAAGGAGGTCATAAGCTTATGATTTTATCACTTGGAAAGAATTATTTGCCCACAGAATTAGAAACTTTACTTTTTTCACTCTGACAAGGTGATTTCTATGATTAAAAATTTCTGATATCTCTATTGCTTAACTGAAATATTAGCTACTTGATCAAAATTAGTGTGGCTTGGTGACTTCATTCATCTGAGAGCAATCCTTAGTAAATTAGGCAATCCTTTGATTATTTTTTTGGGGATGAAGTAATAGTTTATTGATATTGTGGAGAAATCCCGTATGTAGAAGAAGTATGCTAAAACGTATAAAACCTATACAAAAATATAGTTCTCTACAAAAGACAACCAGACATGTATACTAGAAGGGACCTCGTGGGTGCACCAAAAGTTAATAAAGAACAAAAGACACGGCCTATGCTGTGTGAAGTTGTATTCCACCTCTGGAACATAAAATTATCAAGCTGAATTTAAAAGGAAGACAAGAACCACCGGTGAAAGACCATGGTAAACTTCTGCTCCAAGTTGTAGTAATATTTAAATACTAAGGTTATCTTACGCTGGTTTTAATCGCCGATCAATAAATGTTTTACATTTTGGATGTACTGTTGACTAGATTTTGACCAAGCTATTGTGCATCTAGTAACTTTCTCTTCATTCAAAACATTAACTTTTTTTCTGATTGCAGGCAGGAAGCAATGATGTTCTTCACTGTTACTATGCCCATGGGGAGGACAACGAGAACTTTCAGAGGCGAAGTTATTGGATGCTTGAAGAGTGAGTCTCTCTGTTATTCGGTATTCTGTTAACTTGTTCTGTGCTGTTGCATTGAGGTCGAAGACGTGTGTGTGCTAGGGGAAAATAGTTATTGCAGAAGTAGAGTATGTAGTTTGTCAAGTACTGATCAGTTTAATTTGTTAGTATCATTTTATTTTCCTGGTGGCTCTTCTGCATCTTTTTTCACGTTTATCAGTTATCTGAATATTCCTTACTGTTCATTTTATTGTCAAGCTTCGAAACTTTTGATTAGACTTCGTGCTGTACATTAAAGCTAAAAGAATGAGAATGTATAGTCAATGTTGTTCAAGGGATTTTTAGAGGTTGGATATGTGGAGTCTCTTTTTGCTAGTTGTGGGACCATGTAACCCTTATTCAGGCATGCATTCCTATACATCTTTCTATTGGCTTTCCTTGCAAGAGACGTTGAAATTAAAAGCTGATAGGACTGATTGCACAAGGTGTGATTTCTTCTGAAGGGATATTGAAACGGTATGGAGGCTTTTGTTAGTTTGGGCTTGGGAAGTCTGGTGTTCCAAAACATTTCTTTGGTCGGAACACGGTCATTGGGGGCCTCTCTCACCCCATAGTTCTTTAAAAAACACGGCCATTGGTGGTTGCCTTGAGAGCCAGAATATTTTTTGATGCAAGTAATAGAAAATGGATTTGTTAGAATACTTTGGAGGAAGAATACATGATAACTTCACATATTGAAGTCATTGGAGGTTTACATCCCGGTAGGCTCCTTTTCCTTCCCCTAGTAAAAGAATAAGGGGATCTGGTTTTGGTTAAGTGAGCATAGTCTTTGATTTTGAGAGAGTTTCCTGCAAGGAATCATTACCATTTGTGGAATGTATATGGATAGATGTCCTTTTTACTCTTTTAAGTTCAATTGACACTACTTATTGTGATGTTTCAAGTAGTTAAGTGACCAGGTATAATCCACTCCACTGTCAGTATTTCGTTTCATTGTTGTATTTTTTTGCTTTAAGATCAATCTTGTTCGGCTTAGCTTGTGTGCACCTCGACTAATCCACCAGACAATCTATCCAGCCCACTAGTGCAGGGTGTCAAGATAGCCTTGTTCACCCCTGTTGGAGCAGATAGCTCACACCAAGTGTTGTAGCTGGAATTCAAAATTGCGATCTCCAAGTTGTTACTCCCATGCCTCAACCACTAGACTATCACCTTGTGGATGCTCTTTTTGTCTAGAGCTTTTAAGTGATTTTCCTCTGGCTTTCCTAGGTTGGACCGTTGGAGCGTAAGTACCTCCAAAATAAAACCATTTATGGTTGTCTTTGGGCCATTGAAGAAAAAAAAGCTCTTATTTCCTGCTGTAAATACACCAAATACAGTTCCAAAAGTAACTCCAAGACTCCTACTTCTTGCATTGCACATTCGATAATAAGAGGTGCCACTGTGTAGTTAAGAATTGTGCTCACTCTTTCAGATCTCTTTTGGGGTTGCTTATGCCTTGGAAGTTTTGGCTCTAGCAAAGAGAGAAATGTTCTATAGGGACTTATGAAAACAAATAAATAAATAAATTTCCTCTAGGGAAATGCTCCGTTACCAAGTTGTGCTACTATTGGCTTATTAGGAGGCGTGAGTTTTCCTCAGATAATTGTATCCTCCTTCATTTGAGGGACTTAGTACTCCTCTGTTCCGTTTTACTTTTTCCTCTGCCTTTCATAGGTTGAGGCGGAAGCACCTCCAAGATAAAACCAGTTATGGTGGTCTTTGGGTCATTGAAGAAAAAAAAATATATTTTTTTTTTTTTTTTGACCCATCGGCAAAATTAATTCGGGGCACTAGCCCAAATATGCAAAATATATACACTAATTATGTATACAATATGTATAATATATTTAATATATATAAAACATATACATTTGCCAGGTACTATATTTTAGAGCGGCTAAAAATGTAGTTATCCCAAAAAAAGGCGCTTATCACCTGCTGTAAATATACCAAATAAAGTTACAAAAGTAACTCCAAGAGTCCTACTTCTTGCGTTGCACATTCAACAGTAAGGGGTGCTACTGTATATTTAGTAATTTCCTCACTCTTTCAGATCTCTTTTGGGGTTGATTATGCCTTGGAAGTTTTGGCTCTAGCAAAGAGAGAATTGTTCTGTAGGGACTTACCAAAACAAATAAAATTTAAAATTCCTCTAGGTAAATACTCCATGACCAAGTTGTGGTACTATTGGCTTATTAGAAGGCTAGAGTTTTCCTCAGATAATTACATCCTCCTTCATTTGTGGGGCTTAGTACTCATCCATTCCGTTTTACTTGTCCCGTTTAGTAAAAATATTTGTTTCAAAATGTTTGCTGTTTCAGAAAAACAGGAGAGAATTGATTCTTTTTTTTTTGTCCAGTTTTATCCTTACTCTAATAAATTAGGAGAGAGATTAATGTGCTGAAAGGAAGTAGTAACAAATTGATATCGAAGAATACAAAAGAGGAAGTTAATGTTTTTCTTTAGGGCTGCGCAAAAGGCAAAAAGCAAGTAAAAGAGAATGGAGGGAGTATATTCTCTAGCTCACATTTTAGTGCAAGGGCTTTTAAAAACAATTCATGTGCTTCATAGATATAGACAATGATCATTCTTTATGGTTGAAATCCTATAGTTTCTAGAGAAAAAGACTGAAGGTGGAGATATAAAAAAGATATCCAATATTCTTAGTATTGATTTGGTCCTTTGTAGAATTTAACATCGCTATTGCTCTTGATTTGCTTTTACAGACCAATGGAGCACATCATCCTTGTGCATTATAGAGAAGTAAAAGAGGTATTTCCTCTTTTACTCATTAGTTTAATCATTTGGTGCTTTCTGTATGCTATTCTGGGATGAGTTGTTGTTTGTTAATTCTCTGATTCTGCACTTAATATCTATCTTCTGTTTTACATAGTCCCGCATCATATATCTCTACATGCATCTATCGGTGTTCTCTACTTTATAACTTTTAGAAGTGGTTTCTATGTGTTTTCTGGCAAAAGTGATGGATTCATTGTATTTACATGGTCCCACATCATATATCTCTACATGCATCTATCGGTGTTCTCTACTTTATAACTTTTAGAAGTGGTTTCTATGTGTTTTCTGGCAAAAGTGATGGATTCATTGTATTCTTGTTCTTAGACCCTGATTTGAGAAGCAAATTTCTAGGGTAGAGGAAAGGGAAATATGAGTTAAATGTCCACAATAACTCCAAGGAATATTAGAAGTACTCCTCAATTTCATATTATATGACTGTGTTTGACTAGAATGGGAGTTTCAGATGATAATTGACATGTGTATGATGCTAGGGGTAGTGGAAGAAATTATTAAAGTATGGTTGAAAAGTAAGTTTGATAGAGAAAATATCACATCAAAGTTCAAAAATTTGAGTATTTAAACAAATTGAATTTTTTAAAGTTGTGAAAATTGTGTAGAGTAATATTATTAATGGATCGTCTAACATTTTGAGGCTTCCTGGATAGAAAAAAAATGTCATATAACTAGAAACAAGATTTGTATGATCAGGAAAGGAGGATTTCATTCTCAGTAGACATCGTATTACTATTTTAAGGCGTGCACCCAATTTACTTGTATTGATCTGTATAGTTATTAGTCAGTCAATCTTAAAAACATCACAACGTGCTATTGAAGATCAGGAACAGTGGTCAATAACAGGAAATGTATTAGATTCATTACGCTATACAAGGGTCTTTTCTGGTCCTGCTCATATGTTGTAAAAGATCCTTTTGTTTGCACATGAAATAGGTTGATTGTGCTTAGCTAATCTAATAATTACCAGAATATTTTGTTCACTTAGTTGTTCCAAGGAAATATCTGCCGTTACTCCTGGAAACACAATGATATATGCCAAAGTTATTGCATAGAGTACAAAACTGATTTTTCTGCACGATTATAGTAACTGGGGAAAACTTATTCTGCAAGTCAATTCACCTGATTCTTATTGTTTCTGGGGATGAATACAGAAGGTATTGGGGGCATGTGTTGCAAACTGGCTTATTAGGAGATGGCTTGTGATCTTAGTCTCTGTCATGATAGGTTAACATATACTATTGAAATGTGCCGTGCAGGGCTACATAGTAGGCGCCTCCTGTCTGCAACCTGTACATCCAGGGCTACTGCTTGAAAATCCTCAAAGTAGTTCCGCGCCTTGCTTTGAGTCTGACCTAATAGTTCAGGAATCTCATACATCAACTCCAAGCTCAGTTGACTGGAAAGAATATGTGCTCTCCTCTGAACTTCATAGTGGTCATGCCAAAAGAAATGAAGCGGACCCCTTGCTAGTACCTGCAGGTGGTCATTTCCTGCCCAATACCTCTTCTTTCAGCACAGAAAAATAAACAGATAATTTTCTCTTTGATGCTTACCTTAATTCATAATGTTTGTATGAGGAAACTTGTCCAGTATTATAGCACTTCACAAAGTTGTTCTTATATAATACAAACTAAAATACCTTGCTTTGTCTTGTCAGGACTTGTGGAGTCCTCGAGGGACAGCTTTCAGCTCAATTCACGATTTAGCTCATTACTGTCTGGGGAGGTACTTGAGGTACTACATCCGTGCTATAGATATATGTCTGGCTATTACTTCTGGGGAAGTACTTGAGGTACTATATCTGTGCTATAGATGTATTCATGTAGTCACTGCTGTCCCTCTTTATTGTTTTCTTTCAAGGAGAGGGGCAGGGTGATGTTCAAGGTATTAAGGACAAGTGAAATGTTGGAATTGGTAAATTCTTGGTATATATCTTCAATGCAAACATGTTTAGTTGCGCTGAGCTTCTCTAATATGTATACAAGTTAGTAGAGAAATTTTCAGTATTTGGTCACTGGTTCATCTGTAAGACTAACATGACCAAACCTATTTTTAGTTTTTTTATCGCTTGCCATAGGCTGGTTCTGATAGCATACCCATAAAAGGTACTAGATTTTATATTTATAAAGTAGATATTATACAAAAGTATTTCTCAAAAAGATATTATACAAAAGTATTTGACATAGAGGTATCCTATCTTCGGTTGGCATATATTGATTTAGAATTATTCCTCTGATATAGGACACATTAATAATTGCTAATAACCTATTATGGGCCACATTAAGACTGAAATTATCTTCTATCTTTTGCTCATACGTTTGAACTGGAATGTTTAAAATAGTGGTTGCGCTTTTGGTTTTAGAATGTTGATATGCTATGTTAGTTATTATAAGCATGCCGTTTAATGCTACTACTGCTTTTGTTTATTGTAGGAGAATACCCATATAGCTCCACCTCAGATTCAGAACATTTCCATCTCTCAGACTGTTGTTAGTCCTGATACTGCAGTTCAAATCAGTTCCTTAGAAGGTGGAGTCAACAGTGATGAAGCTGGTAGCCTAAAGAAATTTGATAGCTATGTAAGATGGATGGATAGAGAGAAGAGTAGAGACTGTGACGAGTCATTGATGGCCACCAAGTCTGGCAACTATTGGAATACCCTTGATACTGATAATGAGGGAAAGAGCTGTAATTTGTCAATCCAAATGGAATATGAAAGAAAACGCACAGATACTCAACTTCCATTAGCTCCATTCGGACATTCAAGCTTTCAATACCCTTTCCTGTCAAAGGACATAATCACTGAGATCCTCATAAGGCTGCCCGTGAAACTAATTGTAAAATTCAGATGTGTTTCAAAATCATGGCGTGCATTAATTACTAGCCCTAAATTTGTCAAGGACCACCTCAGATTAGCCCTTAAAAACAAGGCCTACCACAAAGTAATGTGGTGTCATAGACCTCAGATAAAAATAGAGGAATGTTATCTCAGTTCTTTGTTTGACAATTCTACCACCTTCAGCGATGTCTCTGCATTGCATCCGCGCTTGGTATCAGATGGGTTGTACACGAGGGTCCCTGATTCTATAGTGGTGTTAGGTTCAGTTCATGGCTTGATCTGTCTTATAGGCTCAGTTGATGGCTGTATTTTTCAAGGTTATGACGACATAGATACAGAACGTTTAGTTGATATTGAGGATTTTAAAGAAGATCTATTTCTATGGAATCCATCAACTAGAAGGTACAAGAAATTGCCAGATCATAAACCTGATTATTGGTTTGACACTCGAGTTTATGGTTTAGGATATGATATGCTTCATGACGATTATAAGTTCTTGGGAACATTCCGTGGTTATCAAAGATTGCATTGCTGCAAGGTCCAATTGTATAGTCTCAAGAGTGATTCTTGGAAATCTCTTGATGATTTACCAAGTGCATTGAGTGGTGGGAATCTACAAGGGGTTTCAGGTACGTTTGTTGAGGGGAGTCTACATTGGCTGAGTTACACTACTGATGGTCCTGATAAGCGGTGGAACATCATTTCTTTTAATTTGGCTGATGAGAAATGGGGGACACTGGAGAAGCCCTGCTATGAAGAAGGAGAACTTGTGTTGTGGCTGGGGGTTATAGGAAGTGATCTATCTCTTTTTGTTGATTGTGAGGGAACTCACATTGATGTGTGGGTTATGCAGAAATATGCAGTACAAGGATCTTGGAATAAAAAGTTTATCATCAAGTATCCTGATGGTGTTGGTCTAACTGGTTTTGGTCCTCTATTCATGCTGCCATACTTTTTTTCGATAACAGATGAAATTTTGATGCTGTTTAATTCAACTGCCAACATATATAATACACGTGATGAAGTGTGGAGACCTAACCCATATGTTATCAACTGGCTTGATCACCCTACTGCATTCATATATGTTGAGAGCCTAGTATCTCCCTTTTCTGCCAAAGGGACTGAGGCTACAAGGAAAAACCTGCTGGATGTAGCTGCTGATCCAACTTTACCTCACACGATATCTGTTAAATGTCCTCAAAGTGACCATAAGAAGTAGTTCTCTTTCAGGTAGTTTTCACTTGTCTCCGGTTTTTATTTCCTAAAGTTGTCTGATTTTTTCCTTTTTTATCTTGTGAATTTTATCTGATCAATGGTCAATATGAATAGCTAAGGATTTTCCACTGTGACTTATGTTGCGTTTTAAGTAAAGATGGTCCTCCTACTGCTGTTAGAATATCATGTTATTAGGACATAATGGTTTTATTTTTAGCTGTTAGGTTGAGTTCCTATTGGCAGCCGTATTTTTTGTCTCTTTTAAAGTCATGAATAGTCCGCATTCTGCTAATACTTTCCGATCCCTTTATCCCTTGTAAGCATAGAAATGATGTGCATCTAATTAAAGATGGCCATTGTAATGCTATTGAGTAACATGTTATTTACAGCAGAATGGTTTTGTTTTTAGTGCTTTAAGTTGGCTTACAGCCTGCTTTAAATGAAATTTAACATGTCCAAAAGATATAAATACTTTGTGCTATCCTGTTCTTTGCATATCCCATTCTTTCAAATGCATATAAGTTTTTTGCTTCTCTATGGAGCTAAAGGCCTGTATTTTACACCTTCACATAGAAGTGTATCATGTCTTGTATGGTGTAAATATGGATAGGAGGTTCTATGCTATAGCACTAGTGGTTCTTCTTGCATAATTAGTTTCAATGGATTTAATGCAATTTAGGGTGTGCATTTTGAATAGAATGTTCTTTATTTGCTTATTATTGTTTCATATGGATCAGATACACCATTTATTCTGTGCCCAATTATGGTATTAACAGTACCGTAGTTATTGAAGTAGAACATAATGTTTTCCATAGCCCTACAAGTTCCAGACAGTTCTCAGTCAACATTTTACAGACCTTAACCAAGATGTTCTTTAGAATTAGTGGTTTTCTTGCTGCTTGTACAAGTTCATGTTAATTGCCCTGTTCTGCGTTGAGCAAAATTCCTATTTGAATCTTGTTATGCTAATTGGATTGCTTTTTCTTGTGCTCAATTTTGCAACAAATCAGAAAGATATTTCGCTGTATGTGAATTTAAGTTTTAGGGTCAAACCTAGACATCTCTAATTTAACATTTGATGGACCTCCTTTTTGCAGTTTGAGAAATAACTAAGACATTCCTCCTTGATGATAAAAGCTGATGGTGTCAAATTGTTAGTTATTTGTTTGATATCCTCCATATAAGGTTATATAATGACCCAAAAAAAATAGGAGAAAAACCGGCCTATGGGGCTGTGGGCTGTTGCTTTACAGAAACCATATCTCCTACTGCAAGTGTTCTTTCTGATGTGTGTCTATCAGCAAAGCTAGGGTAGGGAGAGGTAGATGGCATTATGCTCGTAGGGGAGTGAGGTGGGTGATGAATCTTCCTCCCTTTCTAGAAATATCTATAAATTTATTTAGCTCTGTGTTTTCTGTTGAATACACTAAAGTTGGAGGGCAAATGTATGGGAACTTTTTGTGCTTTTAATGTGCTAATAACAGAGGCTAACTGCAGGAGAAGGTAGAAGGTGATCTGATGAAATATCAAACTAGGGAGGGGGGATTCAATTTTTGTTAAAACTAGTGGGAAGGTCTAATTACTTGACCCTAAATTTTGCTACCATGGTTTGCCTAAAATATTTATTTAGGTGGTTCGGGTTGCAAGAAATATGAATCAACTTTGGATCTCTATTGGTACTTAATGTTCTACTGACTTCTGTGGCTTAAGTTTATTGCCTGGTCATACTGATAAAACTACCAGTATGAACAAATTTTACTGCGGTATGTTCATGATCAAATATGTTGACTTCTACAGCAGAGATATAGGACTCCGTTTTAATCAGGTAAATCGATGTGCTGCAATATTATCTGCTACCTTTCTGCATTTTTGACCATCCTCTGCTATCTGTGTTAGAACGCAATATCTTTTCAGCTTGTTTACATGTTTTGGAAGTTCACAGACTTTTTGAACGACATGCATGTTGCAGAATAAACAATCTTGTCCTTTCCTTGTAGGAACACATGCCATATTTTAGGTTACGGACAGCCAAGGAGATTTTAAGGTTGATAGCAGAGTAAAAGTCCCGAACATGCTCTGTACAGTGTTACATATCCTGTTTCAGCAAAGGAGTGAACTAAGTAGTTTGTTGGAAAGAAAATTGATGCATTTTGCTAACAATTTCTTTCAGGCCTGGTCTGATTTGTCTATTTGGTGGTTCCAAATCCTAGCAAGCTAGTTACTGTCAGATGACGACGTGATTTTGTAGTTGAGATTAAAAGTGCTTTAGTTTTTGTACTTTTATCATTAAAGAAAAGGCTGAGCATGCAACTCGTTTTAGGAGCACTAAAATGGATTTTTTTAATCGTGTCTTCCCATAGCATGCCATTCCAAAGGCCATAAATCTTGTTCCATGGATTGAAATATTGCACCCTAAAACTGAACCGCTCCACCAATAAAAATGTGAAAACCGTCTTTGAACTAAAGCAAATCAGCAATATTTTCATATTTCTTAAGAAAAGTTCCCATGTTATTGGTGGATCAGTTCTCTTTATTGAGCTTAATTCGTATATGCTTGATATGTTTAATACAGATACTTTTGAGAAACTTATGTCATGATGTGTAAGTGGATGATAAATACGAAAGTGTTTCACTCATTTTATTTTGTCAAATGTGTAATTCGCGAAATGATACAGGATCGATAAGATATAGATTCATCTCATATTTATCATTCTAATTCATTGATGTTACGTGTCTTATTCTTTCTGAGGGTTCACTCTCTCGGCCAAAATCTAACAAACCCGAATTAATCGACATACTTGCTAGTTATTTGAACTAAAATGATACCATCTTCTTCTCTTTTAGTAAAATCTTGAAAACTCATCATTTTCTAGTGAACAATTACTTATCTAGAACTGAAGGGAACTACATTAAGAATTTGCTAGCGAACAACTTATTCTAGGAGGAAACACTGTTGAATAATAATTAATGAAAGCGTCTCAACGGAGAACCAATTCAATGAGAGGTTAATAATTAAGTTCACAAAGAAAAGCAAAACATTTTCTAGCAATAAGCATATTTTCTAGCAATATGTGCTCCTCCACTAATCAAGGATTTCTAATTAGAGACGGAGATTTGTTAGGATTTGTCATGATTTTCTATCATGATTAGAATTACTTTTTTTGGGCGGAAAAAGTATACTTGGTGAAAAAAGTTCTTGGCGGAAAAGGTCTCCTACGTATTTAACCAATCCTTTTTTTAAGGAGAAGTTTACACTTTTATAAATTGAGTATTCTTCCTTTTCATAAAATCACACAATAACATCTATAATGTAGTCTTTAAGAGAGTCTTCGTTGCGAAAAATATTCTCTCGATAAGTTTCTCTCTCATTTTATATTAGTAGATTGATGTAGGTCACTTGACCAAACGATATTAAAATATTAGGATTCTTTTAGTATATTTTTTTTATTGTCTAGTTTATCGCGGTTCAAGGTTTGTATTGATAACTGTTAAAACAAGGACTACAACAATTTTAAAAAACAAAAACAAGCTTGCTTGGCTTAGAGGCACGTTGAGAAAACGTTTCTTGAAGATAGTTGGGGCCTCTTCCACGAGCAAACGGAAGAATAAATGACAACTATATCTCCCGGATTAAACTAAGCCACACAACAAGTAGCATTCAAGAATGTTGTTATTCTATTCTTGAATCTATGATTTCACAATTTGATCAATGTTTCTTATAATATTTTAAGGGAAAAGTAGTTTATGAATTGCTTGTATTTTTTCAAAGAAAATCAGCCATATTTATAGGCTAAAGACTCTTTAAAGACAAGTTTTTTCATTTAATAAAGATGTTAATATGTTCATGAATTTGGGAGATCAAGATGTATTTACTAAAATAAAAGGAACGTATGTCGTAAATCAAGAATGAATTTACATTCATTCACTTTAAAAAATAAAGAATCTTTTGATCAAATACATTAATTTATCAAATACGTTTTAAATTTATTAAAATATTTATTCCAACAATCCCCCACTTGTTTCAAGAAATTTTGAAAATTTTGAGACATTATTCTAGTAGCATGCATCAATAATGATGTCTTTTGGACTTGAACCATTAGCTAGTGAAGGCATACTAAATCATTGACTACTTGGTGAACGAATCTTGAACTAAGTAGTTCATCGTATGAAGTAGAAAATACCTTACGCACATTACTACTTTTCAGTGAAAATTAAAATTCTTTGATACCTTACGACCATGTGTCCTGAATCCTTTTATCTAAGTATTTTAAGATTTTCCTGTCATATTGAAGCGGCCTCCACTTCGCACTTAGAGCGGTGGATTCATCAAGAGTTACTTTGCATACTCAGACCAAATAGTTTATGAATTTTTTAAGAGAAATTAATTTCACGCTCCTTCACAACAAAGTATCGATAAATCTATCAAGAGTGTTCCTACACACCCCAGCCGAAATCGATCTTATAGATTTATTAAGAGAATAAAATCTCATCCTCCTCTACAGTAGGAATATGCACAACTATCATAAATTTTATGCGAATGAGAATTTTATTAATGACTATTGTAACATTACTTGTTTGTCCCTTTGAACCTAAGATGATATGATTAGGTAGGATTTCTATAAAGTACAATCAATTTACAATAGGTTTTATTCCCATCCCTTTACAAGTCTCTACCACCAACTCTTTGCCTAATCCTCTAGACAAAGGATCTGCTAAATTAAACCTGGACTTTACGTATTGAAGGGATATTATGCCATCCTCCAATAATCTTCTCACATGATTGTGTTTGAGTCGAACTTGTCTTGATTTGTCATTATAACAATCACTTGAATCCCGAAATAGAAGCTTTATTATCATAATAATAGTCAAAGGTGGCACTGGCTTACTCCATAGAGGAATATCTACTAGAATACTTCTAAGCCAGTCAGCTTCTTCTCCAGCAGAAGACATAGCTATAAATTCTGATTCCATTGTAAATGAGTAATACATGTCTGTTTTTTTTGATTTCCAAGAGATTACTGCTCCAACCAAAGTGAAAATCCAAGCAGTAATAGACTTAAAGTCATTCAAATCAAAATTCCAAGTAGCATCACTTAGCCTTCAAAAACTGCGGGAAAAGTAGAATAATGAAGGCCAATATTAATCGTAGTAGAATAATGAAGGCCAATATTAATCATACCCTTTAAGTACCTTAAAACACGAATTAAGGCATCCTAATGCTCAACTCCGGGGTTACTGGTGAACTTTCTCAAGGTTCCTACTGCATAACCAATATCTGGCCTAGTACAATACATTTCATATATTAGACTCCCAACAATCTGAGAATAAGTCAACTGATCAACACCATCGCTAGAGTTCCGCACTAGTTTGATGCTGGGATCAAATGGAGTAGGAGCAGGCTTATCGTCAAAATGACCAAATCTTTTTAGAACTTTCTCAATATAACTTGATTGAGTAAGAGTCAAGCCATTAGCTGATCTTATAATTTTAATGCCCAAAATCACATCATCTTCTCCGAGATCTTTTATTTCAAATTGAGAAGCAAAAAATGATTTAGTTTCCTTGAATCTTTCAATATCAGTTCCAAATATCAACATGTCGTCTACATATAGACAAATTAGAACACCAGAGTTTCCTTGAAATTTACTGAATATGTAAATATCACCATCATTAATTAAGTAACCATTAGAAATTATGTTTTTTTTCAAAATTTCTCATACCATTGCTTTGGAGCTTATTTTAATCCATAAAGAGATTTAAGAAGCTTACAAACTTTATGTTCCCGACGAGGATGCCAAATCCTTCTGGCTGTTTTATGTAAATTTCTTCATCTAAATCTCCATTCAGAAATGAAGTCTTCACATCTATTTGATAAATTATCAATTCATGAATTTCTGCTAAAGCAACTAAAAGTCGAATGGATGTGATCCGAGCTACTGGTGTAAAAGTATCGAAATAATCAATATCATTCATTTGAGTAAAACCTTTTGCCTCCAAACGCGCTTTGTACTTGTCTAAAGTACAATCAGGCTTCAATTTTTTCCTCAAAACCCATTTGCAACCAATATGTTTACACCCAGGAGGAAGATCTAATAAAATTCATGTGTTATTTGACATGATAGAATGCATTTCATCATCAATAGCTTCACGTATATAGCAACATCATGTAAAGATATTACTTCAGCATAATTTTCAGGATCTTTTTCTATCAAATAGACTTGAAAATTAGGTCCAATGTCTCTTGTTTTGATTGATCTTGAACTACATTTTAGTTGACTTTTTTTCAATGATTCAACTACTTTTCTTTTAAGAGAAAATATAAAAGAACCTGTATCTTGTTTTAGAGATCCTTCTTTCTTAGAAAAAATATGCTAAAAAAGTTAGCATGTACAGATTCAATAATTGTGTGAGGGTTTGGAGTTTCAATATTTAAGAATCTATAAGTATTACTGGTTAGAGAATAACCAATAAATACACAATCAATTCCTCTATATCCAACCATAGTCATATGTTGATATGGTAATTTAACATGAGCCAAATGACCCCATACTTTTAAATAATTAATATTTGGCTTTCGATTCTTCCAAAGTTCATAAGGAGATGTATCAAATTTCTTGGAAGGAATCCATTTTAAAATATGACAAGCTGAAAATAAAGCTTTAGTCCACAAATTTTTAGGTACACCAAATCTATAAAGCTTAGAATTAACCATTTCTATGAAAGTCTTATTTTTTCTTTCAGCTACACCATTTTGTTGTGGTGTATAGGACGTAATCAATTATTTCTTAATACCTTCTCTTTCACAAAAATCAATAAAATCTGAACCCAAGTACTCTCCACCCCTATTAGATCTAATTGATTTAATCTTCAAACTCAATTTATTCTCAACTTCTGCTTTATATGTTTTGAGAGTATCAAAGGCCTCATCTTTTATTCTTAACGGAAAGATATATGTATATCTTGAATAATTACCAATAAAAGTAATAAAATATCTCTCTATTGCGTGACAAACAACCCATCTCACAAATATCAGTGTGGATTAATTCTAAAAGTGTGGATTTTCTTTCAAATGTCTTATAAGGCTTTTTTGTTATCTTGCACTTACTACAAGTAAGACACTTAGCAATATGATCCTTTCCATAATTTTTAATTAATTCATGATTCACCATAAGTTGAATGGATCTAAAATTCACGTGACCTAGATGTTCATGTCATAAATCCAGAGACTCTACAATATAAATAATTTTTTTTTCATATCAATATTGAGTTTGAACATGCCATTTGTAGCATAGCCTTTTCCAACAAACATGCCATTCTTATATAACATAAATTTATCTGACTCAAAAATTATTTTAAAATCATGCTTCGAAAGAAGTGTACCTGACACTAAGTTTTTTCAAATATCATGAACATGCAATACGTCTTTCAATGTGACCATCTTTCCGGAAGTAAACTTCAACTCAACAGTTCCTTTTCCTACCACCTTAGCAGAGGACGAGTTTTTCATATAAATGACTTATCGTCTCCTACTAATTCATAAATCTTAAAGGTATTTCGATCACCTGATATATGACAAGTTGCAACGGTGTCTATCCATCATTCGACTTGATTTTCTGCTACAAATACTTCTGTGACCATTGCCACAAGTTCATCATTTCTATTATTGCTGACTTTTCCTTTTTTCTTTTTAGTTTTAAGAATTTTACAATCATGAGCGTAGTGACCAACTTTATGACAGTGATAACACTCACTTGACTTAGAATTAGTACTAGTATGTTTGAAATTTATATTTTCCTTTACATTTGCAAATTTCTTGTTATCTGGTTCCGTTTTGGTTGATTTCTCTTCAACCACATGAGCTTTCATGACAGGTTCCTTAAAAATGTTATTGTCACAATTTTTAATCTCTTTTTAAATTTGCAAATATTGCAACAATTGTTTAAGAGTCAAATCTTCCTTCTTATGTAAGAGTTTGCTTCTGTACTCTTTCCATGACAGAATAAGTTTTGAAATAATAGCACCAACATGAAAGTTTTCATCAAGATTAATCCAAGAAATAACAATTTTATTAGCTATATACTGGAATTCTTGCACCTGATCAGTGATTGACTTGTCATCAATCATATTGAATTTCGTATAATTTGAAACAAGAAACTTCTTTGAGCTCGCCTCTTCTTCCAAATAAATAGTTTGAAGATTATTCCGAAATTCTTTGACAGATTTGCACTTAGCAGAATATTGGTCATAATTTGTTGATCATTGCTCCAATAATATAATTATTGCATAACTAATCGTCATCTTGCCAACAATTTATTCTGTAATCAAAGTGCCTCATTAGTTGCTATATCAGAATTAGTAGCATTGGGACAAGGTTCTTCAAAAACATATATTAACTTCAAATGCCGTAGGAAGAATTCCATCTTTCCACGCCATCTAGGAAAGTGTTTGCCATCAAATATTTCAAAATTTGAATTTGACAAAGATGAAATACCACTCGAAATTGTTGTAGAAGCCATAGACAACTATCTTCAAATTGTTAAAATAAGAATTACAACAATATTAGAAAATAAAAATAAACTTGCTTGGCTTAGAGGCACGCAGAGAAAACGTTTCTTGAAGATAGTTGGAGTCTCTTCCACGAGCAAACGGAAGAATAAATGACAACTCTTATATTCGGGATTCAATTAAACCACATAACAAGTAGCATTCAAGAATGTTGCTCTTCTATTTTTGAATCTATGATTTCACCGTTTGATCAATGTCTCTTATAATATTTTAAGGAAAAATTAGTTTGTGAATTGCTTGTATTTTTTCAAAGAAAATCAACTATATTTATAGGTTAAAGACTCTTGAAGGACACATTTTTTAATTTAATAAAGATTATAAATATGCTCATGAATTTGGGAGATAGGTGTATTTGCTAAAATAAAAGAAACGTATGTAATAAATCAAGAATGAATTCACATTCATTCACTTTGGAAAATGAAGAGTCTTTTGATCAAATACATTAATTAATCAAATACATTGCTTCAAATTTATTGAAACACGTATTCCAAGAATAGCTTGATTTATTAATATTTAACCTACTGCATTTTAAAAAAGTTCCTCAACTGTACTAGATCTCTTACCAATTAGCTAATACCTAGCATGTTACCATGATTATCCCATATTTCATGCATATATGCAGAATAGCGAATCAAGTTCCGTCATCCGTCATGTGGGAAACTTGGTTGATAATAAAAAATTGCAAACCTCGGAAGTGTTGATGTATATGGTAAAATATGCTATGCCAAGTGGTGGTATAAGAGAGTGACACGTGGAGCCAAATGCAGAGGATAGATAGCACCGAAGGTAACATTTTCGCTTGCCACTGGAAAGAATGACACTCGTGAAGATGCAATAAACACCCTCCGCCCGGTAGCATTCAATGGAGAATATTCCACAGCATTTAGTGCACTGCCCGTTACAGAGAATTTGTTATTTATGCTCACCGTTACACCTTCTTCAATAGCCCTCCTAATTGATATTAAAGAAGAGCATGATCCTAGGACTTTGTTCCCCGGGTGCAACTATAAATAGTGAGCGCTGTTATCATTGTAAGGACACGAACTTTTTGGCAAACTTATGCTATAATCAATCCAAAGCTCTCTTTATTTTTACCTTCTTATTCCTTGATTTCATCGCTGTTGTATCCGGAAGCCTTGCTCCCGGAATCATTGTTTGTGCTATTTTATCTTTATTTCAAGGCTAAGTATTGCATATTTCTTTAATTATTTTTATTATTTCAGGATCAAATAAATTTACTTGTCTAGAAATAACATATAAATTCAACTATACCGTTTTATGGGTAAACAGTTTGGCGCCCGCCATGGGGCCTAGATAACCGTGTAATTAAGTTGATCCTTGCCTCTTTTACTAACATGTTTTTGATTATCTGTCTTTGCAAAAAATCACAAAAAATGACAAATAATGGTGCTAACAACACACATAATCCTGAGGCTCAAAGAGACCAGCCTCATCATGAGGATTCAGTTAGTGACACCCATAATGAGTGAATGATGCTTCGTCGATCCACGACATGCGGTACCCAAGACATGTTCGGGAGGCTACTCCCGATGATGCCGAAGATGAGCATGTTGTTGATGCGTTAAGGGTCCTACAAGAACAACAATCGATCATTCTAGTCCACCTCACATGGCATGATAAGGTTATAACGGAGTTAAAACAGGCATTATCGGGGGACTTCCTATAACGTGAATAGACGAGGTCCAGTTCCTCCCAGTGCTCCCGCAAATCAAGCAATGCAGAGGGTCGACAACAAAACCCTGAGGGGCGAGGTTGGCTCCGATGGGGCTGGGGGAGCAGGTCCGATCCCAACAACGAGAACGATCCCTTCAAGATCGAACTCTTACTGTTTATGAGGGAAGTGAACGCCCACATGGATCAAATCCCGGGCGCACCGCCAGTGCTGAAAGGACCGGAGTCCAATAAGTATACTCAATTGCCGTACAAACCGAGCGCAACACCATAATTAATCCCGAAGCGGTTTAATATGCCCGACGTGCCGAAGTATGATGGGATTTCAGACCCTTAAGAACATATCACCACCTATACAATGGCAGTGAAAGGGAATGATCTAGCTCTCCACGAGATTGAGTCTGTTTTGCTGAAGAAATTTGGGGAAACTCTCACAAGGGGAGCCTTGACATGGTATTCATTGTTACTTGAGAATTTTCAATTACAAGAAGAGGCACTAGTTACTGCAGAATGACTCAGAAAAAAAAGCAGCCCACCACTAAGCCTCTAGATAACGCAGGTGCGCGCCGATAGGTCCTCCGATAGCACCTGTCTCAGGTACTGCACAAAAAATACAGCAAGCATAGCATGAGTACGTAAACAATGTGTACCAGTAAGTATCAAGACTAATCTCGAAGAAGTAGTGACGAGAGATCGACTTTGACACTCACTATGGGCCAATAAATTTTAAAAGTAGAATATTTAAATAAGCATGATTCACGTGAACAAAAATAATTCCCTTAACAATAGAAATAATTAATTCATTAAATTTCAATAATTTTTAATTTATCAATTAGCTTCACAAGCTGCAATTAAAATATCAAGGTATCGTGTAATTATTATTATTAGGCACGATTTCTGCCGAGGTCGTTCGGCCCGATCCAGAGTGTCGTGTACACTGCCGAGGGACGTGCGGCATGATCCATAGATGCATCTATCCTGCCGAGGCATTCGGCCCGTTCCACAAGAAAGGAGGACATTTTCTTATGTACCTCCGGAATGAGATATATATATATATATATATATATATATATATATATATATATATATATATATATATATATATATATATTATAAGATTAATACAAGAGGATGTACATATTTCAATTAACAGTTAAAGATTTTTCACAAAAATTCAAGTACGTGAAATTTCAGTCTTTTACTATTTTCTCTAACAATTTACAATGTAGTTCCAATACTTTAATTAAATAAATGGTACAATTATCACACGTAATTCATGATTTGAGTCCTAAACTACCCGGACTTAGCATAAATAATAGCTACGCACGGACTCTCATCACCTCATGTGTACGTAGCCCCCACAATTAGCAACGATTATTTATTTAAATCACCTATGGGGTAAATTCCCTCTTACAAGGTTAGACAAAAGACTTACTTTGTCTCAAAGTCAACTTCCCGATCACAATGTCGCGTTAAAATCTCAATTCGATGCCAAAAAATCTGAAACTATCCAAAGGTTATATAAAATAATTAATGCAAGCTCAATAATTCGAAATTAGACTATTAAATAAATTACCCGAACGAAAATGGTAAAATTCTTAAACTTCACCCCGGGCCCACCTGCCCGTATTCCGAAAATTTTTGGAGGAAATCGTTACCCATAATCGCAAGAACTCAAATATACAATTTTCATCCAATTCCATAACCATTTTCGTGGTTAAAATCTCATTTTTATACAAATCTAGGTTTTTTCCCTAAACCCATGATTTTCACAATTTACATGTTATAATTTATATAATCTATGTATTTAACTCAAAGTGTGTAGAATTAACTTATCTTCAAGGGTTCTACCAAACAACCCTTTCGCATCTGCGGCTCCGCATCTGCGGAAAAGTCATCGCAGATGCGGCTTCCCCCTAAGCCGGCACGTCCACTTCTGTGACTTGTACGTCGCATCTGTGATGTGCTTTTTCGGCTTGTACCTGCACATCTGCGCCCCTTCCGCTGCTGCGGTGTCATCCACGCACCTGCGGACTCGCACCTGCGGCTTCCCTTGTGCATGTGCGATCGTACCAGAAGCAGAAAGCTTCAGCTTTTCTTCCAAGTTCAATATTAGTCTGATCCTCGTCCGGTTAACCTCTGAGGCCCCTGGGGCCCCCGGGCCCCTCCCCGAACATACCAACAAGTTTGAAAATAATAAAACAGACTCGCTCGACCCCTCGGAATGTGTAAAACAACATCAAAACTAAGAATCATACCTCAAACAAAATTGATTTAACTTAGAAATTTTAAATTCTTCAAACTTACTCCGAACGCGCCAAAACATACTTAAACGACTCGTAATGACACCAAATTTTGCGTGCAAGTCTTAAATCACCATACGGAGTTATTCCTAGGCTCTGAATTCCAAACGGACCTCAATTACTCCAAAACCTACTCCAAACCAAATTTAAAGAACCTTAAACCTTTAAGTAGTTGATTTTTTTCACTATTAAGCGCTGAAACGCTCTCGGGGTGTCCAAAACCCGATTTGAACATACGTCCAAGTCCAAAATCATCATACGAACCTATTGGAACCATCAAATCCTGATTTCGGGGTCATTTTCTAAAAATATTGACCGAAGTCAAACTTGGCCTTTTAAAGCCAAACTAAGGAATCAAGTGTTCCGATTTCAACCCGAACACTTCCAAATTACGAACCAACCGTCCCTGCAAGTCATAAATTAGTAAAAGTACATACGAGGAGTTTTATTTAGGGGAACGGGGTTCTAAAAGTTCAAATGACCGGTTGTGGCATACATTCTCCACCTCTTAAACAAACATTCGTCCTCAAACAGGTTTAGAATTGTACCCGGAGTGCTGAATAAGTGTGGATATCTGCTCCGCATGTCTTCCTCGGCCTCCCAAGTTGCTTCCTCGACTGGTTGGCCCTTCTACTGGACTTTTACTGTAGAAATCTTCTTGGACCTCAACTGGCGAACCTGTCTATCAATAATGGCAATTGGCTCCTCTTCATAACCCAAGCTTTTGTCTAGTTGAATTGTACTGAAGTCTAACACATGTGACAGGTCGACATGATACTTATGGAGCATGGATACATGGAAAGCCGGATGAACTCCTGATAGACTGGGAGGCAAAGCAAGCTCGTAATCAACCTCTCTAACTCGTCTCAACACCTCAAATGGGCCTATAAACCTTGGGATCAAATTGCCCTTTTTCCCAAATCTCATGATTCCCTTCATCGGCGAAACCTTCAAGGGAACTTTTTCAACCATCATAAACGATAAACCACGCGATTTTTGATCTATGTAACTCTTATGTCTGGACTGTGCTATACGAAGTCGCTCCTGAATCAACTTTACCTTTTCCAAGGCATCCTTCACCAAATCAGTACCATATAACTTAGCCTCACCGGGCGCAAACCATCTGATGGGCGAACGACATCGCCGACCATATAAAGCCTCAAATGGAGCCATCTCGATGCTAGATTGGTAACTTTTGTTATAAGCTAACTCAGACAAAGGCAAGAAACAATCCCACTGACCTCCAAAGTCAATAACACATGCCCTGAGCATATCCTCCAGAATCTGAACTATCCGCTCCGACTACCCGTCGATCTGTGGATGAAAGGTTGTGCTGAGCTCTACAAGGGTCTCCAATTCACTCTGTACGGCTCTCCAGAAATGTGAAGTAAACTGAGGGCCTCTATTTGATATGATGGAAATTGGTACATCGTGCAACCGAACTATCTCATGAATATAAATCTGGGCCAACCTCTCTGAGGTATACATAGTCACAACCAGAATGAAATGTGCCGACTTAGTCAACCTGTCGACAATGACCCAAACTGCATCAAACTTCCGCAAGGTCCGCGGTGACCCAACTACAAAGTCCATAGTAATGTGTTCCCATTTTCACTCCGATATAGTCATTTGCTAAAGTGGGCCACCTGACCTCTGGTGCTCATATTTAACTTGCTGGCAATTTAGACACCTAGATACATACTCAACTATGTCCTTTTTCATTCGTCGCCACCAATAATGCTGCATCAAGTCACGATACATCTTCATACCACCCGGATAAATAGAATACCTAGAATTGTGTGCCTCCCCTAGGATCTCTTCCCTTAATCCATCCACATTAGGAATACATAGACGATCCTGGAGTTACAGAACACCATCTCCGTCTATAGTAACCTCTTTGGCACCACCTCATAATACCGTTTCTTGAAGAACCAATAAGCGGAGATCATCAAAATGGCAAGCCTTGATCTAATCAAATAGTGAAGACTGGGCTACAACACACGTAAGAACTCGACTGGACTCTAAAATATCCAATCTCACAAGTCGGTTAGCCAAGGATTGAATATTCAAAGCTAATGGCCTCTCCTCTGCTGCAATAAAGGCCAAACTACTCATACTCTCTGCCTTTCTATTTAAGGCGTCTGCAACTACATTTGCTTTGCCCAGATGATATAGGATAGTGATATCATAATCTTTCAGTAACTCCAGCTATCTGCACTGCCTCAAATTCAGGTCCCTCTGCTTGAACAAATGCTGCAAATTGCGATGATCATTGTAAACCTCACAAGACATCCCATAAAGATAATGCCTCCAAATCTTAAGAGCGTGAACAATCACAGCTAACTCCAAATCATGTACTGGGTAATTCTCTTGTGGGGTTTCAGCTGACGTGAAGCATATGCAATAACTCGCCCCTCCTGCATTAATACACAGCCCAAACCAATGCGGGAAGCGTCACAATACACTGTATATATCCCCGAACTAGAAGGCAACACTAACACCGGTGTTGTAGTCAATGCTGTATTGAGCTTCTTAAAGCTCACCTCACAATCATTGGACCATCGGGACGGAGCACCCTTCTGGGTTAATTTGGTCAAAGGTGATGCAATAGATGAAAAGTCCTCCACGAACCGACGATAATAACCTGTTAAACCTAGAAAACTCCTGATCTCAATTGCCAAAGTGGGACGATGCCAATTCTGAACTGCCTCAATCTTTTTGGGATCAACTTTAATACCCTCGCACGATACAATATGCCCCAAAAATGCTATAAAATTTAGCCAAAACTCATATTCGGATAACTTAGCATATAGCTTTTGTTCCCGCAAGGTCTGAAGCACCAGTCTCATATGATGGTCGTGCTCCTTCTTACTGTGCAAGTAGATCAAAATGTCATCAATGAAGACAATGACAAACGAATCAATATATGGCCTGAATACCTTGTAAATCCATGAACACCGCCGGGGCATTAGTCAAATCGAAGGACATCACCATAAACTCATAATGACCATATCTAGTCTGGAAAGTAGTCTTCGAAACATCCGTATCCCGAATCTTCAACTGATGGTATTCCAACCTCAAGTCGATCTTAGAGAACACCCTAGCACCCTGCAGCTGGTCAAATAGATCATCGATACGTGGTAATGGGTATTTGTTCTTAATAGTGACTTTGTTCAATTGGAAATAATCAATACACATTCGCATCGTTCCATCCTTCTTCTTCACAAATAATACCTGTGCACCCCAAGGCGATAAACTCGGTCTAACGAACCCTTTGGCTAGTAACTCTTCAAGCTATTCTTTCAACTCCTTCAATTCTTTCGGAGCCATGTGATATGGTGGGATAGATATAGGTTGGGTATATAGAGCCAAGTCAATACAGAAATAAATATCACGATATGGTGGCATGCCTGGAAGATCTGAAGAAAATACATCGGAGAACTCCCGAACTATAGGCACTGAATCAATAGTTGGAGTCTTTGTAGTAGTATCCCGAATATAGGGTAGATAAGCCAAACAACCCTTCTCGACTATGTGTCGAGCCTTCAGAAAAGAAATAACTTGATTAGTTGCACTAACAGATGAACCCTTCGACTCCAACCTAGGCAATGCTGGAGTAGCCAAGGTAACAGTCTTGGCATGGCAATCTAGGATGACATGATATAGAGATAACAAGTCCATGCCCTGGATGATTTCAAAGTCAGTCATCTCAAGCAGCAGAAGATATGCTCTAGTTTCATAACCACAAAATGTAATAATGTAGGGCCAGTAGATCCGATCCACAACAATAGAATCGCCCACATGAGTGGACACATAAATAGGAGTACCCAAGGACTCACGAGAGATACCTAGGAAATGAGCAAATATAGATGACACATAGGAGTATGTAGACCCTCGATCAAATAATACGGAGGCATATTTGCCGCAAACAGAAATAATACTTGTGATCACGGAATCTGAGGCCTCGGAAAAGCATAGAACCGAGATGGAGCGCCACCTGGCTGGCCTCTACGTCTAGGACGGACCCTACCCACTTGCCCTCCATCTCTGGGTGGTCAGACTGCTGGTGGAGCAACTGGTGCGGTAATCATAGGCTACTGACCCTGCTGCACTGGCCTACCCCGAAGTCTGGGGCAGAATTTTTGCACGTGACTGAAATCTCCGCACTCAAAACAACCTCTCGGTGCAATGGGTTGTTGGCCTGAAGTCTGGCCCTGGTGACTTGAATACCCTCTGGAAGAACCCTAAATAGCCGGTGGGCAATAAGAACTCTCTGGCATAGCCCTAAAATAAGGTCGCACCTGCTGGACTGCCCTCTCACAAACTGACCTCTACCCCCTAGACGGAGCACCTATGAACACTCCAGAATATCTAAACCGCTTATCTCTCATAACCCACTCTCGGCTACGCTGACGCGCACCCTCAATCCTCCGGGCTATCTCCACGACCAGCTCATAAGAAGTACCCATCTAAACCTCTCAGGCCATAGTGGCCTGAATGCCAGTGTTCAAACCCGCAACAAACCTACGTAATCTCTCTGCATAAGTAGGGAGTATCATAAGTGTGTGGCGAGATAACTCAGAGAACCTCGCCTCATAATTGGTCACTGACATTTGGCCCTGCTGGAGCTGCTTGGACTGAAACCGCAACTCTTCCCTCTTGGAGGGTGGAATATACCTATCCAGGAAAATACAGGTGAACCAGTCCCAAGTCATGGGAGGAGAATTTGCTGGTCTGCCAAGAAGATAACACTTCCACCACCTACGGGCCCTGCCCTCCAGCTGAAAAGTAGCAAAGTCTACCCCATGAGACTCCAATATCCTCATGTTGTGAAGTCTGTCCCTGTACCGATCAATGAAGTCTTGGGGATCCTCAAGTCGCTCACCCCCAAAGACAGGAGGATGTAGTCTAGTCCATCTGTCCAATAGCTTCTGCGGCTTGGTGGCCACAGTTGGTCTGAACTTAGGTATAGCTGCTGCCACTGGCTGGGCTCCACCCATGGGTAATGCACCCTGGGTCTGATATATAGCAGCTACCTGCCCATGAGCCTGTGCGGTAGGGGTATGTTCTCCCCCGCACACCTGAGATGTAGCCGGGTCTGCTGGAAATAAATCGGCCTGAGTCATAGTGTCTATGAACCGCAGCATACGGCCCATGACCTCCTGGAATCCCGGTGCAGACGTGAAATCCACCAGAGTTGGCCCTTCCACGGGCACCTCGCCATGTTCCTCAATAATGAGATCCTCTACTGGACCCACTGGTGGCATAACTGGAACAATTCTGGGATGTCCTCGTCCCCTACCATGGGCTGGAGCCCTCCCTCGGCCTCTAATAACTAGGGGTACAGCTCTCCCCTGGTCTGGAACATCATTAGAGGGCGTTCTCACCATCTGTGAGAGAATAAGAGAAATATATTTAGTACTACATCAACTACACAATGGAAGATGAAGAAAGGGAGTTTCCTAACACCCTATAGCCTCTCGAAGATAAGTACAAACGTCTCCGAACCGATCTGTAAGACTCTATTAGGCCTGCCATTAACTTGTGAGACCTACGTAAACCTAGTGCTCTGATACCATTTTGTCACGACCCAATTTTCTATAGGTCGTGATGGCGCCCAACATCACAGCTAGGCAAGCCAACTAGTGATTTAAACATATAATGATTTCTTTAAAAATTATCTGAGTAATTAAACTCTTCTTACTTGCAAAAATTAAGAAAATAAGAAAGGTCTGCTAAATTGAAAATCAAGAAAAATAATTAAATCCAAAATTCTACTAGTGTGTGTGCCAAGACCTGGTATCACAAGTGTATGAGCATCTAGTAGATTATACAAAATTTTAAATATTGTCTAAAATATAATAGACAGAATACAATTACAAGAAGAGGCACTAGTTGCTGATAGATCCTCCGATAGCACATGTCTAACGTTTTTGACCATACATGATTTGTTTTTATAACCTTTAGCATTCAAATAGCTTTTAGGTTTAATTGATATTTTAGATTTTATTTTACTTTTTAGTAGACTCTACTATATACCAAGGACTCACGAGAGATACCTAGGAAATGAGCAAATATAGATGACACATAGGAGTATGTAGACCCTCGATCAAATAATACGGAGGCATATTTGCCGCAAATAGAAATAATACTTGTGATCACGGAATCTAAGGCCTCGAAAAAGCATAGAACCGAGATGGAGCGCCACCTGGCTGGCCTCTACCTCTAGGACGGACCCTACCCACTTTCCCTCCACCTCTGGGTGGTCAGACTGCTGGTGGAGCAACTGGTGCGGTAATCATAGGCTACTGACCCTGCTTCACTGGCCTACCCCGAAGTCTGGGGCAGAATTTTTGCACATGACTGAAATCTCCACACTCAAAACAACCTCTCGGTGCAATGGGTTGTTGGCCTGAAGTCTGGCCCTGGTGACTTGAATACCCTCTGGAAGAACCCTAAATAGCCGGTGGGCGATAAGAACTCTCTAGCATAACACTAAAATAAGGTCGTACCTATTGGACCTCCCTCTCACAAACTGACCTCTACCCCCTAGACGGAGCATCTATGAACGCTCCAGAATATCTAAACCGCTTATCTCTCATAACCCACTCTCGGCTACGCTGACGCGCACCCTCAATCCTCCGGGCTATCTCCACGACCAGCTCATAAGAAGTACCCATCTAAACCTCTCAGGCCATAGTGGCCTGAATTCCAGTGTTCAAACCCGCAACAAACCTACGTAATCTCTCTGCATAAGTAGGGAGTATCATAAGTGCGTGGCGAGATAACTCAGAGAACCTCGCCTCATAATTGGTCACTGACATCTGGCCCTGCTGGAGCTGCTCGGACTGAAACCGCAACTCTTCCCTCTTGGAGGGTGGAATATACCTATCCAGGAAAATATGGGTGAACCAGTCCCAAGTCATGGGAGGAGAATTTGCTGGTCTGCCAAGAAGATAACACTTCCACCACCTACGGGCCCTGCCCTCCAGCTGAAAAGTAGCAAAGTCTACCCCATGAGACTCCAATATCCTCATGTTGTGAAGTCTGTCCCTGTACCGATCAATGAAGTCTTGGGGATCCTCAAGTCGCTCACCCCCAAAGACAGGAGGATGTAGTCTAGTCCATCTGTCCAATAGCTTCTGCGGCTTGGTGGCCACAGTTGGTCTGAACTTAGGTATAGCTGCTGCCACTGGCTGGGCTCCACCCATGGGTAGTGCACCCTAGGTTTGATATATAGCTGCTGCCTGCCCATGAGCCTGTGCGGTAGGGGTATGTTCTCCCCCGCACACCTGAGATATAGCCGGGTCTGCTGGAAATAAATCGGCCTGAGTCATAGTGTCTATGAACCGCAGCATACGGCCCATGACCTCCTGGAATCCCGGTGCAGGCATGAAATCCACCAGAGTTGGCCCTTCCACGGGCACCTCGCCATGTTCCTCAATAATGGGATCCTCTACTGGACCCACTGGTGGCATAACTGGAACAATTCTGGGATGTCCTCGTCCCCTACCATGGGCTGGAGCCCTCCCTCGGCCTCTAATAACTAGGGGTACAACTCTCCCCTGGCCTGGAACATCATTAGCGGGCGTTCTCACCATATGTGAGAGAATAAGAGAAATACATTTAGTACTACATCAACTACACAATGGAAGATGAAGAAAGGTAGTTTCCTAACACCCTATAGCCTCTCGAAGATAAGTACAAACGTCTCCGAACTGATCTGTAAGACTCTATTAGGCCTGCCATTAACTTGTGAGACCTACGTAAACTAGTGCTCTGATACCATGTTGTCATGACCCAATTTTCTATAGGTAGTGATGGCGCCCAACATCACAGCTAGGCAAGCCAACTAGTGATTTAAATATATAATGATTTCTTTAAAAATTATCTGAGTAATTAAACTCTTCTTACTTGCAAAAATTAAGAAAATAAGAAAGGTCTGCTAAATTGAAAATCAATAAAAATAATTAAATCCAAAATTCTACTAATGTGTGTGTCAAGACGTGGTATCACAAGTGTATGAGCATCTAGTAGATTATACAAAATTTTAAATATTGTCTAAAATATAATAGACAGAATATAATTACAAGAAGAGGCACTAGTTGTTGATAGGTTCTCCGATAGCACATGTCTAACGTTTTTGACAATACATGATTTGTTTATATAACCTTTAGTATTCAAATAGCTTTTAGGTTTAATTGATATTTTAGATTTTATTTTACTTTTTAGTAGACTCTACTATATAAATAGAAAACAACAAAAAATAGCCGCAATTTTACATTTTAACTATGTTCCCATTTTCAAAAGAAAAGAAAGGTTCCAAAAAATATATTTTAACGAGTCTACTCTATTTTTAAGTTAGGGATTTTAATAATTGAATTTTGAGTAGTTAGTATTTTTGTATTTATATATTAATCAAGTAGGAGTAATACTTTTATTTTTATTAACTAAAAAGAAAGAAAGAAAAGATAATCAACAAAAAGAAAGAACCAATTAAAAAATGTAACTTGGCAAAGATTTCTTTCTAACAAACTCATATGCTCTCACTCAAAACACACATGCACATACACACTAATGGATTTTTTGACCACCAATTCTCCATATATATCTTACTCACACACACAAGGGGAGGGGGGGGGGGATAGAGTCAGTAAAAAAAGGGGGCTGGGGATGGAATTCAGGGAGAAAACAATAGGGAAAAAAACCTAATAATTTTTTCTAAGTTTGGGTACTGCAGCTTCTTCCAAAAGTGGGAGAGCAGCTTGTGTCTTCTTCTTCCTTCAAAATGCCACCATAACAACCCCAAGATTCCATCAAAAACCAGTCCAAAAACCCCACAAACACCACTCAAAACAGTCACCATTCCATCCCAAAATTCAGCCCCAAAAATTGAGATCAAATCCCTCACTTTAACCAGTGAAAACCAGCACAATTAGCCCCAAAAATAGCTCCAAAACGAGCTGAAAACACCCCTAAAACAGCCATATATTCGCTGCCAAGTTGTTGAACCCCCAAATAGTCCCAAAACTCTATCGTGAAATAATCCTAAAGAACAGCAAAATAAGCAGCGAAACCCGGATGGAATCAATCCAGAAATCAGCTCCAAAATGCACCTAAACTCCAACTTAACCACCCCTTTACCACTAGTCCAAAACCCAGTTCCACAACACCTCAAAACAGCCCTTTTTTGACATAAAACTGCCCCTTTAATATATGAAATCGTTGTCCAACTCAGTCGATTTGAATCCGTTTGAGGTTGTTGATTCCGGCTCGAGTTTCCAGGTCTATAGCTCGTATGAGGATCACTGTCTGTGGAGTGTCCCTTCCTCTGTAATGGTTTGAAATTTTAAGCAATAAAGGCCCATATGAAATTTTAAGCAATAAAGATCCATCTGTATCCCTTTTACTTTATCTGAACTTTTGGATTTTAACTCTACTGCTTTAGAATTTTAAAAAATATTTGATATTGGTATATTTGGTATTGGTTTTTTTTTTGGATGCCATGCTTTTTTCTATCATGTCTATTTTTTTAATTATTTTATTTTTATGTCTTTTCCTATTTAATGATTGATCATGTTTTGATTCATATTTTTGAATATTATGAAATTTTGCTTTATTGGCTTATTGAAGTTGATTATTCCTAATTCTTATGGACTTTATGTTGGGTTGAAACAACATAATGCTGGTGTGAATAGTTATTTTAATATGTAATTGGCTAGCCAAAGATACTTTGCAGTTAATCATTCTATAACTAACCGAATCAATGAACTTTCAAAAATATTTTAATTCTTTAGTGCTCTGTTGTACTTTTATTCTCTGGCACATGTCCTCACTTAATCTATAATTTGGTGTCAATCAGAATAAATCAAGATATATTGTTGGTAATTTATTACGTTGTAAATAGTTTTAGGTTAGAATAATTTGTTACTCTTAATAGCTAAAATCGTTCATCTCTTCCACAATAGTATCTTATTCATAATTTTTTACTTTCACACTTAACCTCAAACATAGGAAATTCATTAATGAACATTCGTAACTTGCTTTAGGCGCGATTAATAATAAATCATCGTGACTATGGGTATGGTTTCCGTGGCATGGTCACGATACGTAAATCCAAACTCAAGTGCGCGTTTCACGCGACTTGACCATAATTTCAAATAATAATAATAAATATGTTATAAATCGCAGGTGTATTTTATGTGACACGGCTTGCAATGTGTACCAGAACGACAAGTGTACGACATCGTAACGTGTTTGAAATAAATTTTATAATTGCTAAAATATGAAATTAAAAGTGGTAAAAGGTAAAATCGCAGTCTAAAATATGTAATAATCAGATAATGAAACCGAGTTTAATTGTAAAGAGACCGTGCTAAAATCACAGAATTCGAGAATGCCTCATACCTTCTCCCGGGTTAACAGAATTCCTTACCCGGTCTTTTATGTTCACGGACCATAAATAGAGTTAATTTTCTCGATGTTCAATATTAAAATTAATTGGTGACTTGAGACACCATAATAATTATTCCAAGTGTCGACTCTAATTAAATAAATAATCTCATTTCGAATAATGTCACCTTAATTGAAAAAACTCCCTATTCTTCGGAAAAAGGAGGTGTGACACTAATATAACTCAATCGCGGCATGTAGCCCGGTTCAAACATACCAAACCACACAAAAATGCGAGGATCCCATCCTCAGCTCGAAACCACAAGTTGAATACACACCACCCAACTGAAACCTTTCACTAATTCAATTCCGCAAAACAAATTCACAACATGTAACAGACTCCCCATACCGATAGAGCAGCTAAATCACAAATCGTAACCAAACCATCCAGAAATCACATCAAAACCTACCATAATGAGTAACAGAAAATTTATTCTAGTCTTATAGCTCTCAATAGTGAACAAACCAAGGCAATAGACATGGGCTACCGTTTTAGAATCTCTCAATAGAGGCAAATACATAAATAGAATACAAGAATCACGTAACTCACTCATATATGAAGCAAAATAGGAGGACTAACTCCGATAAATAGGACTAAATCAATATAAAATAAATTCTCCTCTATGACAATGGCCTCAGCCCTACCATGGATAGCATATCAACGGTGCAGGCCTCCACTTCTAGGGCACCCTCTACCCTCCTATCCTTCACACCTAGTTAGATGTGCAGGTGGGGTAGCAACTAGAATAGGGCCCATAGCTTGAGTTCTCTGATAGAATCTACCTCTTTCGAGTCTTGTACAATCTCTCATGATATGCCTAGTATAGCCACACTGATAACGACCTACGGGCGTGGCTATTTGGATTGAGTTTGTGTTGGGTAACTAGAATAACCACTGTAGGAACCCCGTACAGGTGGTGCACTAAAAGATGAATGCCCCATATGAGTACCTTGAGGTCCCTGACTAAGTGGAGCACCACGATTAGTCTAAAGTGTGGACTGGACAGGCTGGCTACCCAGCCTCCGCCATGATGAGTCATAATTGACGAGTAGAAGCCATTGAATCCTCAAGAACCTCGAGACCTCTTGGCCTCCTTATCCTTCCTCTCCTCACCCCGAATACGATCTAACCTTCTGGAAATCTCCACAGCCTGCTGAAATGGAGTATCAGTCTCCAACTCCCAAACTGAGCCCCTCGATAAATCTACGTACTCGCTCTCTGACTATAGGAACCAAAGTAGGTGCATCACAGGATAACTCACAGAACCTGATGGCATAATCTGACACCGTCATGGTGCCCTGATGCAGTTGCTCAAACTTTGTGCGCCACGCATCCCGGACGGTCTGGGGAACAAACTCCCTCAAAACCATCTCTGAAAATTGAGCCCAAGTGGGTGGTGTTGCATCAGTTGGCTACCCTCCTTATAAACCTGACATCACTTATACGCTGCTCCAAAAGCTGAAATGTAGTAAAAACAACTCTTCTCACCTCCACAATACCCATTGGTGCGGAGAATATGGTGACACTTCTTTAGAAAACTTTATGCATCCTCGGTAGTTGTTCCACTGAAAGTAGGTAGACTATACCTCTTGAACCTCTCAAGCCTCTTCTGCTCCTCCTCCGATGCCCTTGGCTTGACCTAAGGCTGAACCGGAATAACAGGCCGTACCGGCACCACACCCGTAACCTGACCAATGTGAGCCCGCTGCTCTGGAGTACGAATGGTGGGAATTTGAGCTCCTCCCCCAATATGTGAAGTAGCGGGTGCAACTGATAACAATCTTGCCTGAGCCAATGTACTAAACATGCTTAGGAACTGCGCTAAAGTCTTCTGAAGTCTGAGGGTAATAACATGCGCCTCCGGTGCCTATACCTCAATCGGAGCTACTGGCGGCTCCTCAACTACTGCTCTGGCAGGTGCTCTAGCTACGACACATGCCTCTCCTCGTCCTCTACCTCGGCCCCAGCCTCTAGTGGCTCTAGTAGGGGGTGCCGGTGTCCGCTCAGCTGATCTAGCAGTGCATGCCCTCACCATCTGTGAGAGAATAGAGATACAAAGGCTCAAACTTCGAAATCAACAAATATGCATGACAGGAATGAAAGAAGTAGAATTTTTCGAATAGTTCTGTAGCCACTCGAAGATAAGCACATACGTCTCTGTACCGATCCGCAAGACTCTACTAAACTTGCTCGTGACTCGTAGACCTATGAACCTAGATCTCTGATACCAACTTGTCACGACCTAAAAATTGGCCTTAGGCATTGTGATGGAACCTAGTCTCTAAGACTAGGTAAGCTAATTACTTGCAACAATTAAGGCAATTTAACCAAGATATTTTAAATTAGAGATTTATATAAATACCGAAATAAATGTGAAATAATCCTATATGGCAATAATTACTACAACCTCCTAGAACTAGGTAATACAGAGTCATGAACTCTAGCTGAATACATGGAAAGAACTCGAAAATTAAAATACAATACTGTTCGGATATCAAGTTGACAGTATAATAAAAGGAAAGGACTCCAAGGGACTGCGATGATGAAGCAGCTCTACCTTAAATCCCCGTGACCGATAAGCTAACTTTGCCTAAGTCCGATATCACCAATACCTGGATCTGCACAAAAACATGTGCAGAAATATACTATGAGTACACCACAGTCGGTACCCAGTAAGTATCAAGACTAACATCGGTGGAGTAGTGACGAGGTACAAGTCAAGACAGCTACTAGTCAAAATAACCTGTGCAATATAAAAGTATAGAGTTAATAATGAAAGAAGAAATCAGTAACTGGCAACAAGAATCAACATATGATATAAATAGTAAAGTAATAAGAACACAGTTAAAGCACCAACGAGAACATATAAGGAAACAAATGACAAATCAACTAATCAAGTCGTTCTAACACAAGTCTCACAACGAATTACACCGAGATACCTCATCTCATAATCACGAGTCTCAAACCATAATCATATGCTCACGACACCTTGTGGCCACACTTTTAATCACCACCGCACGGACAACTCACTTGCCAATATCTCAATCCGCCCGACATGTTCACAGGCTCACAATCACAATCTGCCCAGCATGGTCACATACCCAATATCACAATGAAAGCAGATAATACAAGAATACATGGACATGATCTGATGTGATCAACAAATGTCAAGTATCATACTCTTGAACTAGTATAAGTGGATGCTTGTGCGAGTGTACTATTACAGCCCAAGTCAACAAGTAATCTCAAAGACATCAAGTAGCTCATTGAAGCAACACAACAAGTCGTGTAAGGTGTATAACATACACAAGTAAAATCACACCATCACACGAATATCATCAATATAATGCCCCCAGGCCATCACACATCATCCCTGACATTGCCACCCTTATCTCTCCGATAGCCACCCGTATCACTCCGTCCTGATAATATCATTAGCTACCCGTATCACTCTGCATAATAGCCACCCTTATCACTTCGCCCGAACAATAACACAATAGCCACCCGTATCACTCCACACAATCAACAATAGTGAGAAGTCACCCTTATGCTCCGCATAACAACAACCAATTCACATGTGCTAACATCACAAAAATATGACATATCAACTCGTACCACAAGTTCCCATAGGCCACAACCTTTCCAATACAACGATACAAACATCACCATATCACATAGCCAACAGCTCAAACACAATGTGTATAGAATATCAATAACAACAAAATGAATGGGAAAGTAACTCAACAATGATCACCACTCCCATTAAATACAACTTCAATTAAAATAGATTAATGACTTTCAATAACTTCAACTCCAATTAATTGCTTGAGAGGAAACTCAATAATGAATATATTTCCATAAAATGGAAAACTTCCAAATTCTAGTGTGTGAAATAAGCTAACAACGAAAGAGATGGCATGAACTAGCAACTACATCTAAATGCATAGCACTAACCCGACAACGAAAGTATATCATGTAGCAATAATTTCAATTAAGAGTAACTCCATAATAAAGGAGCTCATATTATAATAAAAAAGGTAACAACTCCAAATAAAGCATATAAGAGTAAACTTGATAAGTAAAAGATATGACATGTACTAACAATTTCAAATAAATACATGAAAGAAGCCTAAGAGTCTAAACTGGTCAATTTCCTCATATAAGCTCGAGTATGCACTTGTCAGATCGCATACATGGCTTTCACATAATACAAATAGCACAAACAACTCAAATCTTAAGGGGTAGTGCCCCCACACAAAGTTAGTCAAGATACTTACCTCAAAGACGCCAAATCAATACTCTAAAATGACCTTCTTGTGTAAAACAATCTCCGTATGGCTCGAATCTAGCAAAAATAACTCAAAAACATCAAATAATTCCTAAGGAAACAATTCCAAATGATAAAGGTCGAGTCTTGACACATTTTCTCAAAAATGTCAAAATTGGGCCTGCACTTCAGAACCCGATAAAACTCACAAAATCCGACAACTCATTCAATTACGAGTCCAACCATACTAATTTCATTCAAATCCGACTACGGATCGATGTTCAAAACTAAATTATTCACTTTAGAAAAGTTTAGACAAAAAACCCCAATTTCTTCTCTTTAAATCCTTAATTTAGGTGTAATAATCCATGGAAAAACAAAATAGATAATCACAACAAAGATAAAATTACTTACCCTCAAGATTTGTGTGTTTATCTCCACCAAAATCGCCTTACTTATGCTCCAAAAACTCAAAAAGTGAAGAAAATGAACTCAAAATCCCGAAATTTGATGCTTTAATGCACTGTCAGGGGTTCTTCTTTGTGATCGCAGTTCAAACGAAATTCCAGCTCAATTTTTACCTATCGCGATCGCGTCCATGTTCCCGCGATCGAGATGAACAAATTCCAACAAGCTTGCCCAACTCTTCTAGTCAGCCTCTAGTATAATGGCTATAACCTTTTGTATAAAACTCTAAATGACAAATGATTTGATTTTCTGAAAACTATACACAAAGGGCTACAACTTTCCTTTTTGGATCATCTCAAAACTCCTTATAGATTGCAAGATATAAGCTTTCAAAGTCAGTCTTGTGACAGCAGAAATTTCTTCTACGCGATTGCGATTCACAGTGCCCAAACAACATTTTGCTCTTCGCGAACGCGACCCAAAGTCCGCGATCGTGATGCACACCCTTGTGGCAAAAAACCAGGGACTAAAAATGGCCTAGAAATGGTCTGAAATTCACCTAAGCCCCTTTGGACGCCGTCCGAACATACCAGCAAGTCCCACAACATATTACGGGCCTACTCAAAATTTCAAATCACACATAATCAATCTCTTAAGTTTATAAACTTCAAACTTCGAACAAAGCGTCTGATTCAAGAATAACCAATACGGAATGAATCAAAATTTACATACAAGTTTCAAATGACATATAGAACCTATTCCAACTCCCGAAACAACAATCCGAACCCGATAACATCGAAGTCAACTCCCGGTCAAACTTATGAACATTCCAACCTTCAAATTTCTAACTTTCGCCAAAATGCATTGAATCAACCTACAAACCTCCAAATCCAAATCAGACATACACCTAAGTCCAAAATCACCAAACGAAGCTATTTGAATCATCAAAACACCATTCTGGAGTCATCTACACAAAATTCAAACTCCGATCAACTCTTACCGCTTAAGCTTCTGAAATAAGTATCAGTCTTCCAAATCAATCCCGAATCATAAAATCGAACTCGACTACACTCGCAAGTCACAATACATAATATGAAGCTACTCGAGACCTTAAGCCATCGAACGGGATGTTAAATCTTAAAATAACCGATCAGGTCATTACACTACGTGACGTATATAAAAACTATTAAAATAGTAAGCATGGTATTAATCATAATTATAACATGAATTATCAATTTCAAATTTGCTAATGCTATATTAATCTTGTGAAAATAAGTGTTATTGATTGAAAACATTTTCAAAATATTCATTGCAAATTATTAAGTATAAATAAATTAATTTTAAAAGGGAGGGTCAAAATTGACTCTCAACCGTGAGCTAGCTACTCTCGTGTACGGGTGGCTGGTGCAACGGGTATCATAACTGACTGAGCCAAACTCGTGTACAAACATAAGATATGAGCAAAGCCTCCTGAAGACCAGGTATAACATGTCACGCCCCCAACCTCGAGGAGCGCGACTGGCGCTCAACCGAGTGAACCTGGTCGAGCAAGCCTGTTAGATACTTTCTACCCAACTCACCCATGATCAAGAGAAGACATGATTTTATTAATTTAGACAGTAGGAATATCATATATACAATACTAAATCATCTCATTGATTACATCATTTTTAAGTTTCAAGATACACACACATTCTTATAAATAGAGTGGAACAAGAGATCAAAACACAATATAATCTGTGTGACTTTTCTAGCACCCATGTACAACCCACAGAGTGTCTACAGAGCCTCTAAAAGATACAAAAGAGTGTTATGATGGTGCCGGCAATAAGGCCCCGGCTATACCTCAAAACATGATAATAATATGAACAAAAGATACAATAAATGACCCCGGGATGAAGTGGGGCTCACCAAGTATGTTGGGAAGAGGATGTACCACTATTACTGATCAACACTGCGTGTTATGGAACCACCTGTATCTATTTAAAGATGCAGTGCCCCCGGCAAAAGGGACGTTAGTACTGTCGAATAGTACTAGTATGTAAAACTAAACACCATCTCAATAGAATGAATAATAATACAAGGGGGAAACTGTCATGAGTTCAATAAGAGCTCCACACAATACTAAAACATCAAGTAAGTATCACATAAGTTCTCAAGTCAATTTCTAAGTTATTAGGTTGGGTGATCTTTATAGCCGATACACCATAATTCACAATACCTCTGTATTCTTACACGGAGTCTGATCTCGACCCAATCGGCTAGGTTGTCTCATTTGAGACATCAACCATAACCACAATTTCATTATAATTTCCAGCACAGTTACCACCATATGTGAGGCATGGCGTCCGATCACGGCCCGATCGGCTAGGCCATCTCACCCGAGACATTACCTTTTTCAGTCAATCATCTCACATCATACGTTTTCCATATCCTTTGAATTCATTGGCACTAGTGGCCACAATTATGAAGTCATTCTTGGCACTTGGCCGTATTCCATAATTCCAGTTCCCCTATCCACATTCAAACATCATTATCATTATCAACAACAATAAGGTTTCCCATTCAAGACATTAAATTCACATATAAACAATTTGAGAATCTTAGGCACATAGAGGTTTTTCATACAATTTGGCATAACAACCTTTATTCGATCTTGAAATGAAGTCTTAACATTTCTAACAAATATTTCACATTTTGAACACATCCTCAAATGACAAGATGACATGATGAAGCATTTAGAATAAATATTGAACGTACATCCTTCAACACATCAATTTCGGATTTACACCAATTACATAAACACCGTGGAATTCGATTCTAAGAAGAAGAGGGTTTAGCCAACATACATCAATTGAGCTTCCTTTAAACTAAAACATTCCGAAATTCTTAGCATTTCGATCGTTTTTAGAAATATAACATGTTGGACCAAAATTAGAAAGATGATCATAGTTCTAGCTCATTTGAGCATTTTATCAAACACTAGGTGCGCATTATGTTTTTAAGGCCCTTTTGTGAAATATTTCAATATTTCCCAACCCATTATCTACCATTTTTTAGCTCACAACCTTCCCACATTCTTTGATAACATATGCGCGCAAGATAACAACTCTTATGGCCAAAACCTATCTTACTAATTACCCAATTCTAGACAAAATTCAAAATTGAGGGTTAGGGTGTAGAATCTTACCTTTAGGATGAAGACTTTCCTTGATAATCTTCAAGGATTGAGCAAGAATTATTGAATATTAGGTTGAAGGTTACTTCCCCACTCTAAGAAGTCTTTCTCACTCTACATATATCAGAAATATGCTCAAAAATGGACTATGGCATATGTTTTAATGAAATAAGGTCGGTTTTAAAAACCCAAAAATAAAGTCTGGAATAGGGTATGCATTCCGCATATCGGCCACACAATTTGGTGCCAAAAAACTATAAAATATTTGCCTAGGTCTGCGGTAGTTATGCGTCCCGCAGACCTGTTCTACGGTCGCATAATGCACCGTAGAACCTCCCTCCGCAAAAATTCATTGGCTGATTGCGCGACGAAAGTGCGGTCCGCAAAATGGTTATGCGGTATCAAAATTGGCCGTGAAATTGACGTCAAAAATGACCCAAGCAACTGCTTCACTCTGCGTCCATTCTGCGGCCGCATAATGGGCCTTAAAAATGCCCATTTATGCCAAATACTTTCCTTCAACTCCATAGCGCATTGTTCAATCCAAAAAGTCCAAACTTTGGCGAGCTTGCGAGCCACAAAAAATTTCTACTATTATTAATCTCTACGCCTACCCCAGCATCACAGAACCCCTGTTTTTATGAAAATATTCACAGGGCCTTACATCCTCCCCCACTTAAGATCATTCGTCCTAGAATGAGGGTCAAGGTTTACTATAGCATCTTATGCAACTCAGTTTTCATACCACACACCAGCAGCCCCAAATTTGACTAACTCCCTAAATTTTCAAACTTTTGCCAGAGTTTCCCCTGTAACTAGGCCTATCCACTTATCAGAGAGCCCCATAAACACATCCTCAAAACATATATATAATCCAATGATACAATATAACAAAATAACAACACCTACTATGGCCTCATGAGAAATATATTACCAGAAACAGAACACCCTTAACATCAACTGTACAAAAGATACATAATTCGTACAAGGTAACCCTTAGAATTTTCATAGAACACAACTTTATAAATACATGGCTATTCAAAAAAATAAGGATACTTTTTCTTCATTTCTTCCTCGGCTTCCCAAGTAGCCTCTTCAACCTGTTGGTTTTGTCATAGTACTTTCACAGATGCAATTTCTTTATTTCTCAACTTTTAGACTTGCCGATCAATAATAGAAACTGGAATTTCTTCATATGACAGTTCCTCATTAACTTCAATGGTCTCAACCGGCACAATAGCTGACGGATCTCCAACTACATTCATCAACATAGATACATGGAACACCAGGTGCACTAATGACATCTTAGGTGGTAGCTCAAGCTTGTACGCCACCTGACCAATCCGCTGAATGATTTTTTATGGTTCGAGATACCTCACACTCAATTTTCCCTTCCTTCCAAACCGCATTATACCCGTCATGGGGGAACCTTCAAGAATACCCAATCATCTCCTTTGAACTCTAAGTCTCTGCGATGAACATCCGAATAGGATTTTTGATGACTCTGAGCAGTCTTCAACTGCTCCTTGATGATTTTAACTTTTTCCATAGCCTGATGTACGAGGTCTGGCCCTATCAACTCAGCTTCCCAAATTTTGAACCACCCAATGGGATATCTATATCTCCTACCATATAATGCCTCAAATGGTGCCATTTGAATACTAGCATAAAAGTTATTCTTATAAGAAAACTCTATGAGTGGCAAATGATCATCCCAGCTACCCTTGAAGTCAAGAACACAAGCACACAACATGTCCTCAAGTGCCTGAATAGTCCGCTCTGCTTGCCCGTTAGTTTGTGGATGGAAGGTTGTACTAAGATTCACCTGAGTACCCAAACCTTACTGAAATTTCTTCCAAAAATTTGCCGTGAACTGAGCCCCTTGATCAGAAATGATAGAAACTGGAGTGCCATGCAGCCTGGCTATTTCCTTGATATACAACTGAGCATACTGTTCCGTTGTGTCGGTAGATTTAACTGATAATAAGTGTGTTGATTTCGTGAGTTGATCCACAATCACCCAAATTGACTCAAACTTGCGTGGAGTGCGTGGTATTCCTACCACAAAATCCATATTAATTATTTCCCACTTCCACATTAGAATTTCTGTATTCTGTGCCAACCCACCAGGCCGTTGGTGTTCGACCTTCACTTGCTGAAAATTCGGACATCTTGCCACAAAGTCCGCCACATTTATCTTCATATCATACCACCAATAGACTTTCTTATGATCATGATACATTTTTTGTAGAACCTAGGTGCACGAAATACCTAGAAGTGTGTGGCTCGGTCATGATTCTTTCTCGGAGACCATCCACATTCGGAACACATAAACGCCCTTGGTACCTTAACGTACTATCATCCAAGCCTAGAAAAAAATCCATAGTTTTATGTTTTTGAATCCCCTCCTTCAGTTGTACCAACAATGAATCATTGTATTGTTTCTCTTTAACTTCCACAACAAGCGATGATTCAGCCCTATCATGTATAATTACCCCCTCCTTCACTAGAGTCCGCAAGACAAACTCCCAACTAGCCAATCGGTGAACTTCTTGGCCAATGGCCTTTGATATGCTAAGCCAAGCTACCCATAGATTTCCGTCTAAGAGCATCTGCCACCACATTCGCTTTTCCCGGGTGATATATAATATCGATGTCGTAATCTTTGAGTAACTCAAGCCATCTTCTCTGCCTCAAATTCAGCTCCTTTTGTTTGAAAATATATCGAAGGCTCTTGTGGTCCGTGAATACATCCACGTGGACCCCATACAAATAATGATGCGAAATCTTCAATGCAAAAACCACCGCCGCAAGTTCTACGTAATGTGTTGGATAGTTCTTTTCATGATTCTTGAGTTGCCTATAAGCATAAGCTATAACCTTGCCGTGTTGCATTAATACATACCCAATACCGATTCTCGAAGCGTCACAATATACTTTGAACCCATCTGTATTGTCTGGTAGAGTCAACACTGGTGCCGTAGTCAATCTCAATTTCAACTCCTGGAAGATCTTTTCACAAGTATCTGACCATTGGAACTTAATTTCCTTCTGCGTCAATTTAGTCAACGGAGAGGCAAGAGTATAAAATCCCTCCACAAACTTTTTATAATACCCTGCTAAGCTCAAAACATTGCAATCTCGGTTGGCGTTGTAGGTCTAGGCCAATTCTTCATCGCTGCAACCTTTTGAGGGTCAACCTTAATTTAATTCTCTGGATACAACATGACCCAAGAATGTGAGAGATTCGAGCCAAAATTCACATTTTGAAAATTTCGCGTACAATTGGTGCTGATGAGGAGTCTCCAAAACTGCCCTGAGATGATCGGCATGGTCCTCTCGACCTCGTGAATACACAAGCATATTGTCAATGAATACTATGACAAAGGAATAGAGAAAAGACTTAAAAACCCAATTCATAAGATCTATGAAAGTCGTCGGGGTATTTGTTAGCCCAAAAGACATTACTAGAAATTCAAAGTGCCCATACCAGGTCCTGAAAGCTATTTTCGAAATATCCTACTCCATGATCTTCAATTAGTGGTACCCGGATGGTAAATCAATTTTGGAGAAGTACCTAGCACCCTGTAACTGATCAAACAAATCATCTATTCTTAGTAATGGGTACTTATTTTTGATTGTGACTTTGTTGAGCTGCCGGTAGTCAATACACACCCTCAGTGATCCATCTTTATTCCTCACAAAGAGAATCGGTGCACCCCATGGTGACACACTCGGTCGGATGAAACCCTTCTCTAACAAATCCTTCAATTGTTCCTTTAGCTCCTTTAATTCTGCTGGTGCCATCATGTAGCGCGGAATAGATATAGGCTACGTGCCTGGCATCACATCAATCCCAAAATCAATCTCCCTGTCTCGCGGAATCCCAGGGAGCTCATCAGGAAAGACCTCCAGAAATCCATTCACCACCGGCATAGACTCGAGTGTAGGTGCCTCAGCATCGGTGTCCATAACCCAAACCAAATGATAGATACACCTCTTATTAATCATCTTCGTGGCCTTAAAGTAAGAAATAAACCTACATTTTGGCATCACATTATCCCCCTTCCATTCAACAACTGGCTCATTTGGAAATTCAAACCTCTCAATTCTAGTTCGGTAATCGAGCTTTGCAAAACATTTATAAAGCCAATCCATTCCCATAATTACATCAAAATCGACCATCCTCAATTTAATGAGATCGGCCGTGGTGTCCCGACCATGCATCATGACAACACAACCCCTATAAACCCGTGCAGCCACAATAGACTCACCAACCAGAGAAGATATAGAGAATGGCTCAGGAAGCTGTTCCGGTTCTATTCCAAATTCCATAGCAACATAAGGGGTAACATAGGACAAGGTGGAACCGGGATCAATAAGAGCATATACATCATGATATTGGACAGTCAATATACCTGTGACAATATCTGGAGAAGCCTCTGCACTCTGGCGACCACTCATAGCATAGAAACGGTTGGGTCCTCCAGAACTCTGCGCACCACCCCTAGCTGCCCCACGCCTTGCTGGTGCTGGAGTACCTCGAGCTGGAGGGGGTGCTGAAGATGTAGCAGCTGCAGAACTAGATGGCTGTGTTGTGCCCCTGCTATCACCCTGGCGAGATAAACGACACTCCCTCTGAATATGACCCCTCAATCCACATCCGTAACATATGGGTAGGTCCATATAGCAGATCCCCCAGTGCATCTTCCCACACCTGGGGCATGAGGTCCTCCGTTGCTGCTGGAATCTCCCTCCTGATCGCCCCTGCTGGTGGGGTCCCCTGCTTCCCTGATTGGGTCTGAAATGACTCCCCTGCTGCTGACTGGGCCCTGCTGGCGGTGCACTAGCTAAAGGCTGAGCAAAAGACTGGGATGGCCCTGATAACCCTCCCCTAAAAGATGATCTTCCCACCAAAGGACTCCCCAAAGTTGTCCGCGGGCCGGGCCTTGCTGATACCCTCTCGCTCTATTCTGTTATTCAACTTATGGTTCTCTGTAGCTTGAGAAAATGCTACCATCTTCCCATAGTTCATATCCGAATTCAAGGCAGCTGTAGCGACCTCATTGATAACCAAGGGGTTAAGGCCCTGCACAAACCGGCTCACTCTAGCCTCCATAGTAGGTAACACGAGAATGGCATATTTAGACAAACGCGCGAACTCCATGTGATACTCCCACACACTCTTACTACCTTGTTTAAGGTTCTCAAACTCTGTGGCACGGGCTGCCCTAGTCTCGGTCGGCAATAAATGGTCCATGAAAGTGTCAGCACACTCATTACACCTCGTTGGAGGGCTCCCCTCCTCCCGAGAGTCCTCCCATAACTCAAACCAAGAATAGGCCACCCCTTTCAGGCGGTAGGCGGCCAAATCCACTCCCTCCGTCTCAGTAGAGCGCATAACCCGGAGAGTCTTATGCATCTCATCAATGAAGTCCTGTGGGTACTCCTAGGTATTAGCACCCGTGAACACCAGAGGGTCCAACTGAAGAAATCTGTTCACCCTGGAACCACTAGAATCCCCTTGTTGGCTAGAAGAAGTGGGTGCAACATTTGATCTCTAGGCTTGAGAAGCCAATATCTGTGTCAACATCTGGATATCTCCCCTAAGATCCCCGTCGGACATACCATAATCGGAAGCTGGGGTTGGAGGTGGAACCAGAATATTAGTTGGAGGAACCGCTGCACCCTCAGTAGGTGCAAGAACTAGTGTGGACTGGTCAGATGTAGTAGAATCAGGCAGCGTAGCAATCGAGGGATTATCCTCACCCCTCGGGTATTCACCCGCATCACCAAATAAAGGGTCAATTGCCACTCCTGAGGCGGCATTGGCTCCTTGGCCAGTTTTTGCTCTCTTCTTAGGTGCCATGTACTGAACGTTAAAGGAATGCTCGAATTAGAGGAGGAACAGTTTCACAATCAGTTTCATCGCACGATCCAGAATACCAAAGAATGGTATTATTCCTAAATGTCCAAGTAGCCTCTAACTTATAGATGTGGTCAGCAACACACCGATAAGGAGGACTCTACTAGACATGGCTCCGAGACATCCTTGGATATTTTAAAACCTTAGACTCTGATACCAAGTTTGTCACGCCCCTAACCTCGAGGAGCGCGACCGGTGCTCAACCAAGTGAACCCGGTCGAGCAATCCTGTAAAAATATTTCTACCCAACTCACCCATGATCAGGAGAAGACATGATTTCATTAATTTAGACAGTAGGAAGATCATATATACAATACTAAATTGTCTCATTGGTTACATAATTTTTAAGTTTCAAGATACACACACATCCTTATGAATCGAGTGGAACAATAGATCAAAACACAACATAATTTGTTTGAATTTTCTAGCACCCATGTACAACCCACATAGTGTCTACGGAGCCTCTAAAATATACAAAAGAGTGTTATGATAGTGTCGGTAACAAGGCTTCGGCTATACCTCAAAACGTGATAATAATATGAACAAAAGATACAATACATGACCCCAGGATGAAGTGGGGCTCACCAAGTCTTTTGGGAAGAGGATGCACCACTATCGTTGATCAACACTACCTGCTATGGAACCACCTGTATCTAATCAAAGATGCAGCGCCCTCGGCAAAAGGGACGTTAGTAATGTCGAATAGTACTAGTATGGAAAACTAAACACCATCGCAATAGAATGAATAATAATACAAGGGGGGAAACAATCATAACTTTAATAAGAGCTCTACACAATACTAAAACATCAAGTAAGGATCACATAAGTTCTCAAGTTAAATTCCATGGTATAAGGTTGGGTGATCTTTAAAGGCGATACACCATAATTCACAATACCTCTGTATTCTTACATGGAGTCCTATCTCGACCCGATCGGCTAGGTTATCTCATTTGAGACATCAACCGTAGCCATAATTTGATTATAATTTCCAGCATAGTTACCACCATGTGTGCGTCATGGCGTCCGATGACGGTCCGATCGGCTAGGCCGTCTCACCCGAGACATTACCTTTTTAGTCAATCATCTCATATCATACTTTTTCCACATCCTTTCAATTCATTGGCACCAGTGGCCATAATTATGAAGTCATTCTTGGCACTTGGCCGTATTCCATAATTCCAGTTCCCCTTTCCACATTCAAACATCATAATCATTATCAACAACAATAAGGTTTTCCATTCAAGACATTAAATTCACATATGAGCAATTTTGGAATCTTAGGCTCATATAGGCTTTTCATACAATTTGGCATAACAACCTTTATTCGGTCTTGACATGAAGTCCTAACATTTTTAACACATGTTCCACATTTTGGACGAATCCTCAAATGGCAAGATGACATGATGAAGCATTTAGAATAAATATTGAAAATACATCCTTCAACACAAACACATTAGGAATAGCCAATTCTATAGTGATCAATTTGGGACTTACACCAGTTACGTGAACACCGTGGGATTGGATTCTAAAATGTTTCGGAATTCTTAGCAACTTTAATCTATTTTAGAAATATAACAATTTGAACCAAATTTAGGAAGATGATCATGATTCTAACTCATTTGAGCATATTATCAAGCACTGATCATGGTTCTAGCTCATTTGAACATTTTATCGAACACTATGTGCGAATTAATGTTTTTAAGGCCCTTTTGTGAAAGATTTCAACATTTCCCAACCCATTCTCTACCATTTTTAGCTCACAACCTCCTCACATTATTTGATAACACATGTATGCAAGATAACAACTCCCATACCCAAAACCTATCTTACTAATTACCTAATTCTAGACACAATTCGAAATTGAGGGTTAGGGTGTAGAATCTTACCTTTACGATGAAGACTTTCCTTCAAGGATTGAGCAAGAATATTTGGATATTAGGTTCAAGGTTACTTCCCCACTCTAAGAACTCTTTCTCACTCTGAATCAGAATCATGCTTAAAACATGGACTATGGCATATGTTTTAACGAAATAGGGTCGGGTTTAAAAACCCAAAAAATGAAGCTCTGGAACATGGTATGCTGTCACATATGTGACCGCAGAATGGATATGCGGTCCGCATATCGGCCGCACAATTTGGTGCCAAAAACTGGAAACAATCTACCTGGGTCGGTTGTAGTCATGCGGCTCGCAGACCTATTCTGCAGTCACATAATGCGCCACAGACCTATTCTACGGGCGCATAATGCGCCACAAAACATCCCTCCGCAAAAATTCTACGGCTGATTGCGCGACAATAGTGTGGCCCGTGAAATGGTTATGAGGTCGCATAATTGGCCGCGAAATTGACATAAAAAATTGGCTCAAGTAGCTGCTTCACTCTGCGGCCATTCTGCGGCCCGTAGAGTGATTATGTAGCCGCATAATAGGCCGCAGAAATGCCTATTTCTGCCAAATATTTTTCTTCAACTCCACAGCACACTGTTCAATTTAAAATGTCAGAACCGCGGTGAGCTTGCAAGCCGTGAATAATTTCTTGTATTATTAACCTCTATGCCTACCCCGGCATCACGGAACCCCGATTTTTAGGAAAACTTTCACGGGGTCTTACATAACAATAGGTACCGCCGGTGTCTAAGATGGTCACACCGGTTCCTCAGTATCCGAAACCTGCTCCTCCACTGGAGCGACTGGTGGCTGCAAAGGTAATTTCCTCATTGTAGTGCAAGCCCCACCTCATCCTCGGCCTCTCACGGCCCTGCCTAGTAGTACCGGTGCCTGCCTATCTGATCCGGTTGCACGTGTCCTCACCATTTGTGAGATAATAGAAGAGTAAGGATTCAAACTTTGGAGTAAATAAATCTGCACGGCAAGACTCAACTAAACTTGTTCATGACCTATAGAAACCTACGAACCTAGGACTCTGATACAAACTTGTCATGACACAAAACTACCAATTGGGCGTGATGGCGCCTAACGCACTTGCTAGGCAAGCCGAACATAACCGTAACGAAATAAAAATACTAAAATGATAAAAATGATGCAAGTCTAAAGTCCTATCATAATATAAAAATGACAATACATGATAAAATCCCCTAGAACCTATAAATACAGAGTCATGAGCTCTAAACCGAAAATACAAGTCTAAAAGGCTAAGTAACTAAACTGTCCGAAATAAAGACAATAACACAATATGGAAAGAGATGCCAAGATTGCAGCGAAGAATGTAGCTCTACCTCGTCTCTCGATATCAACTCAGCTATAAGCCTCAACTGCTGGTGATTGGGTCCGCACCTGAATCTGCACAATTTAGTGCAGAGTATAGTATGAGTTCAACTGACCCCATGTACTCAAAAAGTATCATAACTAACCACGGCGAGAAACAAGAAGCAAGAATTATAAAGGATACTCGCCATAACTTGTATAGTTTATAAATCAAACAAGTACAGAATAAAGATATATTCAAGTCATAAATTATAGAAAGAACCACCTTGGTGCACACAATTTCTCATGTACTCTACTCAGTCAATGATCCAGTATATAAAGTAAATATGCAAATAAATCTGATAAAAACCATAAAAATTGCAAGTAAAGATAAAATGCAATAACCAAATCAAACACTGGCCAGCTTCCCTCAGAATTTCGATAACTGTTCCAAACCACTGATCAACTTTCTCAAATCCGCGTGTACACCATCCAGAAGGCATATGAGAGGGTGACTTAGGGGATGGATCCATATCCATACACTACACGGTGTAGTCATGTGCAATAATCATATTCCGTCTGGCGTGGTCACATGCTCAATATCACAATCTGCCTGGCATGATCACATGTTCAATATCACGGATCTGCACGGTATGGTCACATGCATAATATCACAATCCATCCGAGGTGGTCATAGGCATAATATCACCATCCATCCGGCGTGGTCATAGGCACAATATTCAATCCACCTGGTGTGGTTACACGCACAATATCATTGTCCGCCCGGCATGGTCACAGGCACAATATCACAACCCCCTCCCCCGCATGGTCACATGCTACTAGTACAAACCATGTCACTCAGGAAGCAAATATACACATGTATATGATCAGTAAATATCTAGTTTCATACTACTGGACTGGTGTAAGTGACATGCTAAGGTGTATCCATGTACAAGTGTGATATCACAGCTCAAAACAAGTAAATATATCACAAAAGCAACTGCTAGCTTCAATCAAGAGATTAACCTTTATGTAACCTCAAACATGGCTCAAATAGCTCACAACATAGGTACAAATATGATAAACATCTCAGCATAAATCTTAGAAATCAATTCAAGGCATATCATAGCCTAAGTACTACTCCGAGCATGGATAATACCCCGGTGCACTCACATGGGCTCAACCCCACTCATGAGCAACACCCATAGCACGTATCTATTCCAAATATCTCAGGCAACTAGTGCCTCAACCAAGTTTAGGTAAGATACTTACCTCAAGCTAGCCAAATCAATCCTCTAATAGGCCCTTCCCCCATTGATCAACCTCAGGACGACTCAAATCTAGCCAAAATAATATAATATCATCGATAAAAGACATAGGAAACGATTCTAAATAATAAAGCTAAGATCTTTAACCAAAATCAAAAGGTCAATCTCGGGCTCGTACCTTGGAACCCGACCAAACTCACTAATTATGAACACCCGATCTGATATAAGTCCAAATATATGTGTTTCATCCAAATCCGACCTCAAATCGATCCTCTAATCATCAATTTATGCTTTAGGAATGTTTTTACAAATATCCCTAATTTTCTCACTTTAATTCACCAATTAAATGCTAAAATTAATGTTGTAATCATGAATAATTAACAAATTCGAGTCAAAAATACTTACCCCAATCCAAATCATGACAATTCCCTCTAAAATCACTCAAATCTGAGCTCCACAACTCAAAATATGTTAAAATGACCAAAACCCTCGAAAAATAGAGTACTTATGGTCTGCCAAAGCATACCTTCGCACCAACTTCGCAATCGCGAAGCGCAATCTCACACTGCCTCCAAGTTACCCTACGTGAACGCGAGGCCAAGAACGCGAACGTGAGGCCAAGGACGCAAACACGAGGCCAAGGATGCGAACGCGAAGCACACAAACTCCGGACCTTATGCGAATGTGAGCAACCCATCGCGTTCGCGAAGGCTTATAGCTAGATACCCCCCAGTCGGCCTCCCTTCTACGTGAACACATCGTCCTACATGCGATCGTGAAGGCCACTGCCTTCCAAAGCATAGCGAACGTGCTCACGACTTAGCGAACGCAAAAAAAATTATCCTTACATCCAAAATACCCTACTTGATCGCGACAACCTTCTCACGATTGCGAAGAGGAAAATCAGACATCAGAAATCGGCAATGCCAAAACATGGAAAAATGGTCTGAAATACATCAGAAATACACCCGAGGCCCCTGAGACCCAATCCGATCACTCCAACCAATCCCAAAATATAACACGGACTCACTCGAGGCTTCAAATCATTCAAAACAACATCAAAATCACGAGTCGCACCTCAATTCAAGCCTAAGGAACTAATCCAACTTTTCAAATTCAAAACCTATGCCGAACAAGCCTAAACACCTCAGAATGACCTCAAATTTTGCATGCAAGTCAAAATAGACATAGTTGACCTATTACAACTATCGGAACAACAATTCAAACCCGATATCATCAAAGTCAACTCTCGGTCAAACCTATCAACCTTCCAAACCTTCAACTTTCCAACTTTCGCCAAAAGCTCCAAATTAACCTACAGACCTCCAAATCCACATCCAGACATACGCCCTTAGTCCAAAATAACCATACGAAGCTATTGGAACCATCAAAACTCCATTTTGGAGTTGTCTACACAAAATCAAATTTCGATCAACTCATATAACTTAAGCTTCCATCCTTGGGACTAAATGTCCCAATTCACTCTAAAACCTCCCCAAAACCAAACCATCTACCCTGTCAAGTCACGTAACCTCAAGTGCACATAAGTAAAGCATAAAATATGAAAAATAGGACTAAAATATTCAAAATGACCGGTCGGATCGTTACAATTTGTCTATGCCCATCAATTACTCTATCTGATTTTATTTGATAGAACCCACCATTGTTATTCTATCTAATTGTAGATTCATCTTTAGTTTTTCTTCAATCATTGTCGCAAGACCGTTAAAAAGTTTTTTTTACTTGTATAATGTTTATAGTCTAGGAACAAAAGATGCACATTCAGAGAGATCTAGAAAAAAAATTACATTCAATTGAAAGGAACAAGAAGAATTGGAAGAATTTAGATGAAATTCACGAAAGATTTAGATTAAGTTTACAAAATTGATGTTTAAGGTACAAGATGAAGATCAATTTTTTCTTCCATTTCATCCATGTGATTTGTTCTTCAATCGCGGGTACAATTAGGGGTGTTCAAAATCGAACCGAAACCGAAAACCGAACCGAAATCGAAGCTTAATGGCTTATTGGTATCGGTTTAACGGACAGGGAACGGATTGAAATTTTTTTATTAACGGCTTATCGGTTTGGGGGCGGATTATTCAATTTTCTTAACGGATAATCCGTTAACCCGTTAAGATATATATATATATATATATATATATATATATATATATATATATATATATATATATATATATATATATATATATATATATATATATATATATAATAATTAACCCGTTAAGAATATATATATATATATATATTAAATAATCAAAAACCATTCTTCCACTTCCAGTACTCTATCTCTATTCTCTATTACTAATTTACTATTAGACATTTAGTTATAATTTACTATTCCATTTAGTAATTATTAGATAATTTTGATTATCATGTATTATACCCAGTGTTCTCTTCTATTTCTTATGATAGTTATAAGTTGTTAATAGGTTCATCCCTAGAGATGATTCTACTGGAAAATACGTTGGAATACACATCTCTCTATTTCTTCTATTTAGCTCTCTTCTTAGGAATTTTATTTTGAGTCATAGCGGTCAACAAAAAATCCGATAAACTGCCCGATAAGAGCTAAACCGATACCAATCCGTCCGATATCTTATCGGGTGGCTAGCGGATTAATACATTTAAAAGCCGATAACCGATAAGCCAAACCGTTAAGAGTATATAACCGCCAAATCCTCCCGATAAGCAGCCCTAGGTACAATAAGAAGAGGAGAGAGGTGAAGAGATTACGTCGAGAAAGAATTCTTATAAGTTGAGTCTACTTTTGGGAAATGCAGAGGTGAAATTTGGAATTTTGTAAAACGACGAAATAGTCCTTCAATTTAATATGATGGTAGCCAATAATAAGAGCATTTTGGAGATATCAAATGTGTATGCTATGCTAACCTACCACGACCATGTAGTAGGTTAGCAAAACCCTTAATTTAAATTACAAATTATATAATTTAAAAAAAGTAAATAATTTCTACATTACAATCTATAAATTACTAATTCATGCATTACTAATCCTTACATAATTAATTCCTTCATAATTAAATCATGCATAACTAATTCTTGCATAACTAAACTCTGCATACTAAACTTTGCATATCCCTACTGCATTACTAATACCTTGTATAACTCTAACCAGCAATTAAATGACCCCTTAATTGTGGAAAGGGTTTTCAAAATATTTTTCTATGTCAACAATAAGTAGTGATATTTTACCTATATTGTAACGACCCGGCCAGTCGCTTTGAGTTTTAGCGTTACATTCGGTGGTGTGAGACTTTGTATAGCTTCATATTATATATTATGACTTATGTGTATGGTTGGTTTCGGTTTTCGAGCGGTTCGGTATTAATTTGGAAGAATGATTCTCGTTTTAGAAGCTTTAAGTTGGAAGAGTTGACCAAGGTTTGACTTTTGTGTAAACGAACTCGGAATCGGGTTTTGATTCTTCCGATAGATTTGTATGATAATTTTGGACTTGTACGTATGTTCGGATTTGGTTTCAGAGATTCCTATAAGAATGCGACACTATTTGTTGAAAGTAGGCAATTCGAAAAACTTAAGAGTTCATAAGTTTGTCCAAGAGTTGACTTTGATGTTATTGGTCTCCAATTGGTGTTTCGAGACTTTGGATAGGCCTATATAGTTGAATTAAACTTGTGTGTAAAGTTTGAAAGTAATCCGAAGTGTTTAAGTGTGATTCATGCACTCTTTTTAAAGAATGAAGATTTAACAACTTAAGAGAAATTATATTCGGTTTGAGCCTCGATTTTTTGTTGTGATGTTCCCGTGGGTGTTTTGAGACTTTGGATAAGTTTGCATGATGTATTTGTACTTGTTGGTATGATTGGATGGGGTTCCGAGGGTCTCGGGTATATTTTGGAACATTGGTTGAAAAACTAGTTAAGTTAAGATTTGAAGTTTGACCATGGTCAATATCGGATCAAGATGACTTCTTTTCAGTATTTTGAGTGCGCAAGCAGGTTCGTAGCATATGTTATGATTGAAATGCATATATGGTTTGTGTCCGTGAGCTTCCGAATGAGTTTTGGGTGCCAAAACGAAGATTTTCTTATTGTAGGTTCTTTTTTCTGGTGTAAATAATTACGAAGATGCCATTAAAATTTTCAGATTTCTTTTAAAACTTCAAAACAACACTCCCTCATTTTAAGGCCAAATTGAGTGATTCAAGAGACTATCTTGGGTGTAATCTCGCAATAATCGAGTTGGGCTTATCAAACGTAAGCTTTTGGGATCATCTAGGACCTAAATCCAGTTGGGACAACTGCTGTATTTTTTTTTCCCGGAATTTGGTTAATTTTTCTCACAAGATTTTGGAACTCGGTTTTGGGTGATTTTAGAGGGGATGTTTACTACTTGGATTGGGGTAAGTATTTTTTACTCGAATTTGTTATTATTTCATTATTCCAACCTCGATTTTAGTATTTGATTAATAATTTGAATTGAAAAAATTGAGGATTTTAGTAAAACTTTTCTAAAACATAAATTGATGGTTTGAAGGTCGATTTGAGATCGGAATTGAATGATTTTGGTATGATTGGACTCGTATCGGAATGAGTGTTCAGAATTTATGATTTGTCAGGTTTCGAGCACGGGCTCAGGGTTAACGTTTTGGGTTGACTTTTTGGTTTTTATTAAAGATCGAAACTTTGTTATCTGAAATTATTCTTTATGGCTTTTATTTATGATTTTAAGTTATTTTGGTTAGATTTGAGCCGTTCAGAGGTTATTTCACATGGGAAGGGCTTCTTAGAGTGATGAACTGGCCTAATTTAGGTAAGTATCTTGCCTAACTTTGTGTGGGGGAAAACTACCCCTTAGGATTTGGATTGATTGTACTATTTGAATTATGTGAAAGACGTGTACACGAGGTGACGAGTATGTATACGAGCTTATATGTGGTATTTGACCGGTGTAGACTTCTTCCATGCATTTAATTGTATTTGCCACAACATATTATATCTTTCATTGTTGAATTTGCTCTTACGTGCTTTACTTGAAGTTGTTAGTATATGTTCTATCTTTTATTGTCAAGTTCACTCTTGTATGTTTTATCTGATAATTATAATTACTTGTTGAATTCATGCCTTATCTGTAACATGTCTTAATTATTAATTGATTCTTGGTAATCGTATTTTTATTTATGAATTGTCATTACTTTTTATTTGATTTTGAGAGTTATTGTGTAACTTTAGCATCCGTTTGTGACTTCTTGTGTAGCTTTGTTATTGCGTTTGATTTTGTGATACGTCGTAGTTAGTTGTAGTTGTTTGTGTATGCTTATTGTTTGGGGATCGGGTTGCACGTTACAACGATATTGAAATAATATGAAAAAATATGATATGGAACGATAAGGACGGATGATATGATATAGGTGGGATCGGGTTGCACACCGCAACAGATATTATTATTATTGTATGGGATCGGGTTGTACACCACAATATAATGATATGTTGTAATTATTGTGACAATAAAATTATCCTAAATTGTTATTTTCATGGTGCGTTCTATGTTGGAACGGTTTATCGGTTAAACGGTTTTTTTTTCTTAAATCATTTCACTGGTATTTGATCATATTTGGTTGACCGTTGTTAATCCAGTATTGGAACGATAGTGACTTCTTGTGCAAGTCATGCATTCTACGTAATTTATTGTGTTACTCTAATGTTTCAATATGTGCCTCCGTTATTACTTGATAAATTTAATGTCAAGGTGAATTTACTTGTGTTGGGTCATTATCTCATATTATGTTGAGTTATTGGTAACATAACAGTTTTAAATAAAAAAATTATTAACATGTCTTATCTCTTAAGATAGAACTCGTTATCTCACTCGGTAATTTACTATTTTTAAATGGTTATCATATTTTTTACTTTAATTGTGTTCTCAAATTTTAATCACCACCCTATTGATATTTACTTTACTTAAAATTGTTATCACGTTTTATTTTAACTAATTCTATATTTAACTCGTTAATTTAACTGAAATTTTACTTTGTTTAAATACGATATTTTTACTTTATCTTATGAATTTCTAAATTAAACCCATCTGATACTCTATTTGCACAACCTGACCTTTATTTTACTTTATTTGAATTCTAAAATAAATTTATTATCTCATTTGACGTATCACTTTATTCAAGATTGTTATTATGATTTATTGTGTTTAAATATATCTCTCGATCATCTTAATTGATATTGATATGGATGCGATGTACATGGTAGCACGAGGACTTTGTCATGCACCGATGATTGTTATTGTGGGCATGAGGTGCCATACGTGCTAGATTTGGAAATTGTGGATCATGATTTGTGATTTCGAGGAGTGGTACCTCGGGGTAAATCTTGTTGCAAGTCCATGTGTTGAGAACGATTTGATTAATTGAGTTGTTATCTATTTTCCTTATTGTGTTCATTTATATCCCATCGGTGTTCTCATTATGTTGCTTTTCTATTACCCGTCTACTTCTTGCTGGCATTTGAGTTTCCATTGTCTCCGTCGTTGGTTGTAAATTATAATCCTTTCGTTGTTAGTCCTACATTGATGTTCTTTCCATTGTTAGTTTTATGTTATATCTTGCACAAGTGTCTATGTCTAGTAGGTGTCTGAACCTGGTATCATCACTACTCTACCGAGGTTAGGCTTGATACTTGTGGTGTACTAATGCTACGCTTCTGCACATTTTTATGCAGATCCAGGTACTTTTGATCGTGTTGTTGAAAGTTGTGTCAGCGCGGCTGGAAACTTCAATGTATACCTGCTTTACGTTCGCAGGCCTCGGAGTCACCTTCAGATATCTTCACATTACTGTTTATTCTTTTATCAGACAATGTTGTATTAGAGGTTTTAATACGTTTTTGTAAAGCTTATAACTCAGTTTTACCGAATTTTTGGAATGTTGTATTATGATTTTACATTGGAGTTATTATAAGACTTATCAGCTTAATTTTATATTTTTTGTCGTTATTTCAATAACATTTCTTTGTTGATTAGGCTTATCTAGTCTTAGACTAGGTGTCATCACGATATCCGAAGGTAAAAAATAAGGTCGTGACATGTATACACAATATAATTTCTCAACGAGATGTGTTCACCGGACTGCTTGTACTCATATATAGCCACTGCACTCAGTTATCTTCACAAAGTGTAGCTAAGATAAATCACTTTTTTCTTGACTAATTTTTCAAAACATATGTAATACCACACACAAATAAAGCCGTGACACGAGTAACTACTTTTGTTTAAAAAGTAATGACTTAAAATTACAACTATACACCTTAACCATCTTCTCCCTTCCACCTGTTTCTCTTCTCCGGCAAATTATCCCCGCCGACGACCACCAGTGCTATTTTTGTGTAGTGATGATCCAGTTTCTATCCCCAAAATTCTTCTCCGTTTCTAGATTTTATATCAACAGAAACAATAGGTAGAAAACCCACAAAACATTCAGTGTAGTCACCACCTTAGAAAACGATCAACAGTTTCTTCTTCCATTATCACCACCTTATTATTGTTATCACCACTACCGCCATAGCTGCTACCACCACCCTTAACTTTCAAAACAAAACCTACAAACACCATAACCCTCTTTTCCACACCCATTCGGAAAAAAACAAATCTTTGAATGTTTGGAAAAAAAGAAAAAATCAGCAGCAATTGAAGAGAAAAATATTTCATATTTTTGTTACAATTTTGTTTATGTAGGGTGAAAAAAACTGGATATTACACCCAAACCAACTGATTATATTAACTCACTAGACAGAATTACAATAACCAAATATCAATAGAATAGTAGAAAATAATACCGAAGGAAATAGAGAGTAGACGAGAAGAGAAATTGCAGCCTAAAACAAAGAAGGAAGGGGATGAGAGACAGATTCAGCAGGGGATGGGAAGAACGGACTAAGCTGAGGTTTCAACATAATTTGCATGCCTTGTATTCCCCGGGTCCCAAATATAATGTCCTAGCATTCTATTTGGTTGTTTAGTCATTGAGTCTCTTCTCAATTTAGCTTCAGGTCCAATACTCCAAAAGGATCAACTTTGTTGCACACTTCTGACCCATAATCCCATATTGAGTCACGCGGGTTCACAACAAGCTCAAAAAGAACCTTATCCTCAAGGTTCGATTAAAGCAGAAAATGCAGCAATATCCGCTTGACTTTGTCAACAAAAAACAGTAAATGCAAAGCAACAGTAGGATAGTTGGTTTTCTCTTCCCATAGTTTCGCTTGACATCTAGGTAGTAGAAGCATAACAGTACAACAATTAGGATCACCATGGCCGCAATGAGATCAATCTAGCTAAGTGTGAAGTTGCACCATGTATTTTGTCTTGGAGTAAAAACAATGTTATCCAATCAAAGGAGCCCTCAAACTTCAAAACACTAGCCTACATAAGCTGCTGGACTTTAGCTTCTGAAAGTTTTGAAGCAAGCCGAGCCAATCCAGAATTTCTTTCATAAGTGATTGTTCCACTGTTGTTTGTATCCATGCTCGCGAACACATATTTTAGATACTTGATTTCTTCTTCTGAAAAATCTGTTGCAATGACCTTTATTGCTGGTTTCATGAGATTGCCTATTACTCTGAACTGCTTCAGTTTGGACAGCAATACATGGTCTATTGGCTTGTCTGATGCTTCCTCCCATTGAAGCCATGGTTGTTCAATAACTTTTGCCGAAGTACTTCTTTGTTTCATATCCTCTGATAGCATTGTTGGAACTGGTCTGTTGCATTATTTGTTATGGATGGCCATGGACTAAGGATAAAGTCATTTATTCCATCGATGAAGATATGAAATTCAAAATTAGTCGCTTGCATTGCATATTCATCCTTGCTAACCAGCAAGGAACTCTCTAGCTTAAGCTCCTTATGAATAACAACCATGAAACGGCCATTGTGGACTACATTTGGAAGCTTTCTAAAACTACCAGCATGATCTTTCTCAAACGAACATCCTCGGGTGATGGTTCCATCAAACAACTTTCCTCCAACACACAGTACCATCAAAAGGTGCATATAACACTTGTCCTTATAAAATGATGTAGGTAAAGTAGTCAGGCGATTCAGTACTATGCAGCTCAGAATTAAACACTGAAAATTCTGTAGCAAAGACTGCTTAATGATTAACACAAACTCTTCCAACCAAACTGGGTTTGCAGACTCAACCAACAAGATATCATCAGGAACATATGTCTCATTATCAGGGATCTCACTAGTCAATGAGCTTTTTATCACGTGGCAGAGTGTCTAAGAAAAAGAATCACCCATGACTCCTTATGTGAAATTGGACTTAGCAGAAGACTATTTGGAACCCTTTGAGGAATATTGTCAAATACTAAGACTACACTGGTTCGTGATTTTTCCTCCTCCGCAATAGTAGTTCCACTTTGGGTTTCCACATTCCAATTGAAACAAAAGGAAATCACTAAGGATTAAAATTACTGAGTGAACTTTCTAACAACTCAGTAGCTATCTCTAAATTGTCCACAAAGCTAAATATAACAGAATGTAGTGTAATGGGCAAGTACCGTGATTTATCCAAATGTACATTCAGGTGCTCAAATAAAATGTGTGGAGGAACAGACTCACCGGGATCAAATGGAAGGTATATAGATATATGCTCATGAATCAATCTGATGCCATCCAAAGTCAAGAGGCCATTCCTGTCCCCGAGTGATTCGACCACTTCATTGTCAACCAAAGGTTGACCGGCATGGTACGAAAAATTATCAAACGCCTAACTCACATCAGTTCTAGAGTGCTTGTTATCTTCATATGTAACTAATGTCATGGGCGGCTTTCCAACCATGCCCCATGACCCCTTGGACGTGCCCCGTGACGTCCTGGCCAGCCTCCCAACGCCCGTCGCCACGGTTGGCCCCGTGGTCTCGGCAACTCCAAGTGACAAGCGCGCATGTGCCTCTGTCGCCCCACCGATAGCCATCGCCAGCGCCCATCCACAGGCAGATGCCAACAGCGCCGCGCGCGCAGACAATGCCGCGCGCGCAGACCCTGATGCTAAAGACAAAGTTGCTGCCAACGGACTTGTTGCTGCTTTGTAGAAGACTAAGTCCTTTTCATTGTAAATATAGAGTAGTTTTGCTGCATTTTCTTTAAGTGTGATTTTCCAGCTTTCATAGATCTAGTCATGTAACTTTGGTTTATTTTTTTTAAGCATTATTAAGGGGGACCAAGCAATCAAAACTTTCAAGCAAGCAAACAATTCTCTGTACTGGTGTCTCTCCCCCCGACACCGTCTTGTTTTCTGTAATAGCTTTCATTCAATGCAATCAAGCTTTCTTTCATTCTCAATTCTCTTTTCTGCTCTCTTTCAATTGCTCATGACATTGGTTTTCCCGTACGGCACTGACAATCTAGTCTAGCGTACGGAGGGGACCTCAGTTGGCGGACAGCAACCGTACTGACATCGGTTGCTTAGCCTTACGTCGCCCTTCCAAGGAACTTCAGGAAGGCGCCGCGTAACAGTTGGTATCGGAGCCTAGGATCGACATCGGACGAGGGATTACGTTGCAATTACCACCATTTCTGACCATGGTGAATTGTGGGGATCGCATCGCGACCCTTGAGGGAACGGTTGACTCATTACGGCCCATCGTGGAAATGGTGCCCGATCTAAAGACCAACCTAGTGCAAAGGTTGGACGACTTGGACCGCAGACTCATCCAGGCCGAAATTGACATAGAAAACATTAGTCGCGACTCTGAAGGAGACCGACAAACAGCAGCCACAGAGGCAGCTGAAATTTTTGGTAAATTTAAGGTCCTCCAGCAGGAGCGTGCCGAGGATTTAGCCAACAGGGAACAAGAGGCAGACAGGGTGACTGCCATGCAACAAACCATAAACAACTTGACAGGCCAGCTCAATGTTGTCAATGCTGCTTTAAAAGGCCTACTTCGAGGAGGTGGAAACCAGTTTGGGGGTGGTGTGAACCTCGCCCCTATGGCACAAAAGCTGAAGATTCCTGAGCCAAAGCCATACAGTGGAGCTCGGAATGCCAAAGAAGTGGAAAATTTCATTTTCGACATCGAGCAATACTTCGATGCCGTGGGAGGCCTAGAAGAAGCTAAGAAGGTAGCAACTACTGCCATGTATCTTTAGGGTGATGCCAAACTCTGGTGGCGGGTGAAGTACGAAGCCATCAAGGCTGGTGAAGATGCTCTCGAGACATGGGCGGAACTGAAGGCAGCCATACGCCTACAGTTCTTCCCCGAAAATGTTGAGTACAATGCCAGGAGAAAGTTGCGGGAGCTCCGCCAGACCAAATCAGTGCGAGATTACGTGCGGGAATTCTCCGCGCTCATGCTGAACATTCGTGACATGGGGGACAAAGACAAACTTTTCACCTTCCTGGAAGGGTTGAAACCTTATGCCCGGATGGAGTTGCAGAGACAAAGGGTAGACACGTTGCCTAAGGTAATCCAAGTAGCAGAGTGCCTTGGGGATTACCAAGTGGAAGCCCAGAAGGATAGGCCTCAACAGCCTGTCCGAGGAGGATACAAAGGGGGCCAACCAAACACTGGTGGCCCTAGCAGAAGTAGAGGAGACCGGAGTGCACCCAAATCCAAGGCTCCCTCTTCCGGCAGTACTAGTGCTGCATCTAACAACAATGATCGGGGAAGGAAGCCCCCCTCGGGATGTCGTCATTGCGGCGGACCACATTGGAATAATGAATGCCCACATGCACAGATGAACACCCATCAAGCTTTTGAGGATGGGACGGATGACGACGCCGATGATGCGGACCAGACCGAGCCAGTAGGTGCATTCAATGCAATTGTTGGCTCTATTTCTGTGCCCCTAGCGGGAACCAGTACCGGTATCCGCAAGAAGAAGGACCCCTGTCCAATTGCCAGGAAAGGAAATAAGAAGGCGAATTTGAGGACTCCTCTTCATCAAGAGAGGACCTTAATGTTCGTTGACATGAAGGTAAATGGCAAGCCCATTCAGGCAATGATAGACACGGGTGCCACCCACAACTACTTAGCCTCGACTCAGGTGGAGCATCTTGGACTAGTTGTAGGAAGGGAAAAGGTCGTGTGAAGGCTATCAACTCACCACCTCAACCAGTGGGTGGAATAGCCAAAGAAGTACCAGTGAAGCTTGGCCCTTATGAAGGAAAGTTCAACCTGCGCGTAGTGATCATAGATGACTTTGAGTTAATAGTGGGGTTGGAATTCCTGAGACAGACCAACACCATGCCCGCACCGTATGCAGACATGCTACTGATGATGGGAGTAAATGGGGCCAAGCCCTGCATTATTCCGTGCATTCCCATGAAGATGGAATCCGAGAACATCTCGGCCTTACAGTTGAAGAAGGGGGTAAAGAGACATGAACCCACGTTCCTGGCTACCCTCTGCATGGAAGATATAGAATGCTCCTCGGGTCCCATTCCTGCACCCGTGAAGGAGTTGCTTCTGGAATTTGAAGACATCATGCCATAAGACATGCCAAAGCACCTTCCGCCTAGGCGAACTGTGGACCATGAGATTGAGTTGGTGCCGGGTGCGAAGCCACCTGCCCGGGCGTCGTACTAAATGTCACAAGCCGAACTCTCCGAGCTTCGGAGACAATTGACGGAAATGCTAGACACAGGGATCATCGTGCCCTCCAAGTCCCCTGTGCTATTCCAAAATAAACATAATGGTAGTTTACGACTCTGTGTGGATTACCGGGCTCTAAACAAAATCACCGTGAAAAACAAGTATCCTGTTCCGCTAATGGCAGACTTGTTTGATAGACTGGGTGGTGCGACGGTATTCACCAAAATAGACCTGAGGATAGGTTATTGGCAAGTTCGGATTGCAGATGGTGATGAGCACAAGACGACCTGTGTGACAAGATATGGGTCGTACGACTTCCTGGTTATGCCCTTTGGCTTGACTAACGCGCCAGCCACATTTTGCACCTTGATGAACCAAGTCTTCCGAGAATACATTGATGAATTCGTCGTGATTTATTTGGATGACATTGTGGTATATAGCCAGACACTGGAAGAACACCTGGAGCATTTGCGGAAGGTCCTAGCCCGATTGCGGGAGCACAAATTATATGCGAAGCTATCTAAGTGCTCCTTTGCTCAGAAACAAATTGACTTCCTCGGACATGTCATCGAGGAAGGGAGGATCAAGATGGACCAGCAGAAGATTCAGGACATTACAGAATGGCCGCCTCCTAAGGATATACATGCCTTGAGGTCGTTCCTTGGTCTATGCAACTTCTATCGGCGTTTTGTGAAAATTTACTCCCTCATTGCAGTGCCGCTGACAGAACTTCTCAAGAAGGCCACCCCGTGGGATTGGGGGCCCAAGCGGGCAGAGGCCTTCGATGCATTGAAGATGGCTATGTCTAGTAGCCCAGTCTTGGCCCTCCCTGACCTGGCCAAGCCATTCGAAGTGCAAACGGATGCCTACGACTATGTACTTGGTGGAGTATTGCTACAAGAAGGGCATCCTGTAGCGTACGAGAGCCGGAAACTGAAGGATGCAGAGCGGCGCTATGCTGCCCATGAGAAAGAATTATTGGCTGTCGTTCATTGCTTACGCCTTTGGAGGCATTATCTACTGGGAGCCCCATTCATGGTCAAGACAGACAACACAGCCGTTAGCCATTTCATGACCAAGCCAAAGCTGAACGGTCGACATGCTAGGTGGCAGGAACTTCTAGCGGAATTTCACTTCAACCTGGAGTACCGAAGTGGAAAGACCAATCATGTTGCTGATGCAATCAGTCGGAGAGCTGATCTAGCATCGATGTGTGTACTCTCCGCCCTAAAGGGAAGCGAAGTAATCACCACCATAAAAGACTAGATACAGGATCTACTCATCAAGGATCCTGCTGCACAGTATTTGGTTGATTTGGTAGGACAGGGCAAGACTCGCCAGTTCTACACAGAAGATGGTTTCCTGAAGGTGAAAGGGAACCGACTTTATGTTCCTAAAGGAGGAGATCTGCGACGGGCTCTTCTTGCAGAATGCCACGATACTTTGTGGGCCGGTCATCCCGGCGAGGAATGCACCATGGCATTACTTCGCCGTGTATATTATTGGCCTCAAATGGTCGATGATGTCGCTCAGTATGTGAAGACTTGTCTAGTATGCCAGAAAGACAAGTCAGACCGCTTGACGCAGGCAGGGCTCTTGGAACCACTAGCTGTCCCAAAAAGACCTTGGGAAAGCGTTTCCCTGGACTTCATCACCGGATTGCCCAAGGTCGGAGATCTCACAACTATCTTGGTTGTGGTGGATCAGTTTTCCAAGTATGCTACCTTTATAGCAGCCCCACAATATATATCAGCAGAAGATACAGCTCGACTATTCTTCTCTCATGTCGTCAAATATTGGGGCTTACCTAAAGACATTGTTAGTGATCGCGACTCATGCTTCACTAGCAATTTTTGGACCCAACTCTTTAAGTGCCTCGGGTCAAAATTGAGTCATAGCTCAAGTTTTCATCCGCAATCTGATGGCCAGACGGAGCGATTCAATGGCATGCTAGAGGAATATCTCCGGCACTTTGTGACCGGGTCGCAGAAGAATTGGGTGAAGCTTCTGGATGCTGCTCAACTGTGTTTCAATTCATAAAAGAGCTCAAGTACCAACAAAAGCGCTTTTGAAATTGTTACCGGACAGCAACCGCTACTCCCACACACAGTGAATGAACCAAACATGTCAAAATCTCCTCGGGCTGCTAGCTTCTCAATAGAATGGAAGCAAAATTTGGAGATAGTGCGGAGCTATCTTGTCAAAGCCCAAAAGCGGATGAAGAGGCATGCTGATCAGAATCGCCGCTTTGTGGAATACCAGGTGGGAGACAAAGTGATGGTCAAAATACCAAAGCGGTACTTATTTGCAGGGGTCCATGACCCTCGCCTATTGCAAAAATATATTGGACCCTTGTCCATTGAAAGGCGCATTGGAAAAGTTGCATACTGGGTGGATACCCTAGCTTGGTGGAAAATCCATCATGTTTTCCATGTCAGTCTCCTGAAACCTTTTCGGGAAGATATGGAGGATCCTTCACGAAGCCAACTTACAATACCAAGTATTCGAGGCCCCAATTCAACCGGAAAAAGGCGTGCTGAAGCTATTCTTGATGATAGAGTGATTCACGCCTCAAGAAAAGATCACCAAGAGTTCTTGGTGAAATGGCAGGGATGTGATGCAGAGGAGAATAATTGGGAGAGGGGAACAAACCTCAAAGCCTACAAGAGCCTGATTGATGATTACCTTGCAAGGAAGGCGCCGAGGACGTCGCCAACTCAGGTGGGGGAGAATGTCATGGGCGGCTTTCCAACCATGCCCCATGACCCCTTGGACGTGCCCCGTGGCGTCCTGGCCAGCCTCCCAACGCCCGTCGCCACGGTTGGCCCCGTGGTCTCGGCAACTCCAAGTGACAAGCGCGCATGTGCCTCTGTCGCCCCACCGATAGCCATCGCCAACGCCCATCCACAGGCAGATGCCAACAGCGCCGCGCGCGCAGACAATGCCGCGCGCGCAGACCCTGATGCTAAAGACAAAGTTGCTGCCAACGGACTTGTTGCTGCTTTGTAGAAGACTAAGTCCTTTTCATTGTAAATATAGAGTAGTTTTGCTGCATTTTCTTTAAGTGTGATTTTCCAGCTTTCATAGATCTAGTCATGTAACTTTGGTTTATTTTTTTTAAGCATTATTAAGGGGGACCAAGCAATCAAAACTTTCAAGCAAGCAAACAATTCTCTGTACTGGTGTCTCTCCCCCCGACACCGTCTTGTTTTCTGTAATAGCTTTCATTCAATGCAATCAAGCTTTCTTTCATTCTCAATTCTCTTTTCTGCTCTCTTTCAATTGCTTATGACATTGGTTTTCCCGTACGGCACTGACAATCTAGTCTAGCGTACGGAGGGGACCTCAGTTGGCGGACAGCAACCGTACTGACATCGGTTGCTTAGCCTTACGTCGCCCTTCCAAGGAATTTCAGGAAGGCGCCGCGTAATAGTAACTATGCTACCTTCTCCATTGCTAGTGATAAAAGGAAGTTTATAGGCAAGGATAATGAGATGGGTATTTCCACAATCTTCACTCTCTGATTCCAGCTCTTTGCTGAGAACATGACAAATAATCTCAAAGTCATCTACCATAGGTGAGAACTGTTGAAAAGTTTGCCCAGCTCCTTGAGAAAAATTATCAAACATCTCGCCTTCTTGTGTTGCTGAGGATCCCTTAATTGGATCGATACTTGCCGACACTAGATCTTCAGAAACATATGTAGATTGTATAAGAGAAGCACTAACCTCTTCTCTGTGAGAGCTTTCATCAAACACCTGGACATCCTCTGAGTTTCCATTGTTTGAATCAGATTCCATTGCATCAGTAAGGACGTTAACATCTTATCTCTCCGTAGCAAACACCTTGGAACAACAACAACCATGTGACATATTGTCAAATACCTGGGTTTCAATTTTTGTAGAATATTCCTTGATTGTAGCCATGTGACCTTCCGGCAATGCGAGATATTGTTTACGAAAATGAATTCGCATCTTTGCAGGAAAGTGTTCCCAATCCGTCAATTGTTTGTTCCGGAGAAGCCATCGGAACCACTCCAATGCCTCACCGACTAGGTAAATAGATACGTGTAATAATTTATTGTTTTTCGATGTGCCATATAATTCAAAGTAGCATTCAGCGTGAGAAATCCATAACTCTGGATCCTCGCCACTGAATCGTGGGAATTCCACCGGAGTAGACTTACTCATTGTAAGGTTTTCAACTAACTCATGTAACAATAAACGAATTTCAGCGATATCCTTCGACCACGAATCCTTCACGCCTTTAATTTAATCATCGATAGTTCGGAATATTTGGTCCTCCATTGAAGAACTCTCAATGAAAGCACCAATAAAACAAACTGAATATTACACCAAAACCAACTGATTATATTAACTCACTAGACAGAATTATAATAATCAAATATCAATAGAACAATAGAAAACAACACCAAAGGAAATAGAGAGTAGATGAGAAGAGAAATTGCAACCTAAAACTAAGAAGGAAGGGGATGAGAGACAGATTCAGTAGGGGATGAGAAGAACGGACTAAGCTGAGGCTTCAACATAATTTACATGCCGTGTATTCCTTGGGTCCCAAATATAACATCCTAGCATTTTATTCGGTTGTTTAGTCATTGTGCCTCTTCTCAATTTAGCTCTAGGTCTAATATTCCCAACTGGATCAACTTTGTTGTACACTTCTGATCCATAATTCCATACTAAGTCACGCGAGTTCACAACATAATGAGACAAAAGAGAAGCAACATAATATCAAACTAGATTATAACTTCAAACGCAAAACCCACTTCAGTTAGCTTTAATTTTCTGTAGATATTTGAGTTTTGCCAAAAGGTAATTTGGGGAAGAAATGAAAATAGTGGGGGAGGGGTCTAGGCGGGGGACGACATGTCCGATTTTGTGGAACAAAGAGGAATTTGGAGAAAAATAAGAGAGAAAGAGAGAACAGAGGGCATGCCGCAATGAATTGAACAGTGGAACCCATTAGTGTGATGTGTTAGAAAACTAATATGACACATGGCATTTAAATAAGGATATGGACAAAAGTTTGGAGGTTTTACGTGCTCACTTTTTTGGTTAAACATGCGCGCGTAGTCGTTAAAAGTGGTATGTATTAGGCAAACTTTAAAAAAGTTGAGCGTGTAAAGTAAATTTCATCGACAAAAAATGTGTTATAGTGATTTGATCCATAATTCAAGAGATAACTTATGTATTTTTCTTCTTTTAAAAATACTTATATATATATTTATGTTCGGTGTACCTCTTTAAGTGAGATTTCGAGTTTAAATCTTATATTTATCTTATTGTTTTTTCGTTCTTTTTTTTTCTAGAACTGGGCCCACCCGATAGACAGGCATGTCTAGTGTCTCGTTTAACTTAAGTATTTTCTGATTTTTTCCTTTCTTTATTTGGTTTATTCTTTCAAAAAATTTAAGTCCTACACGTTAAAATCCATATTCTCCTTTTATCACAATAAAATTCTATATAATAAACAAATCTGTTACTAAAATCAGTAATAGTAAATGACGTAGCATATAGTCAATGGGTTCACTAAATTCCAACATTTTTAATATGAAGTATAAATATATAGGTACAGTAAATTATCATATAAAAATTATTTAAACCAGTAATTTCAAAAGCATAATGTTTGCTACTTGCAACAATAAGAAAGGTTAAACCTAGGGCTGCTTATCGGGCGGATTGGGCGGTTAATTACTCTTAACGGTTTGGCTTAACGGTTATCGGTTTTAAATGTATTAATCCGCTAGCCACCCGATAAGATATCAGGCGGATTGGTATCGGTGTAGCTCTTATCGGACGGTTATTGGGCGGTTTATCGGCCTAATTCAATATATATTACGTGTATTAATTGTTTGCTGACCGCCTAACATACAAATTCAGAATAGGAAATTATACATTGAGTCCAGACATACATGTCTTTTAACGCCTACATAAGAATGATGTAGTGTCATGTGTTGTAGAGTGAAAAAAGATGTGGCACACTGTTGTTCTTCTATTAAACATAGACAACATGCATTAGTTTTAAAAAATAAAAGAATAAGTTAAGCTAAGCCAAGCCTGGGATCTTCTGATGCATAATACGTAAGGATTCTGATTATTTAGGAATTAGGCGTTAGAACTTAGAGATAGAGTACTGGAAGAAGTGGAAGGGTTTTTGATCTTTAATATATATATAATATATATATATGGATAAAATTAAATTGTATATACATACATACATATATATATTCTTAACGGGTTAACGGATTATCCGTTAAGAAAATTGAATAATCCGCCCCCAAACCGATAAGCCGTTAATAAAAAAATTTCAATCCGTTCCCCGTCCGTTAAACCGTTAAACCGATACCAATAAGCCATTAAGCTTTGGTTTCGGTTCGGTTTTCGGTTTCGGTTTGGTTTTGAACACCCCTAGTTAAACCCGTCAAATTGATATCATGGATTCACCTCTACGAAATAGTCCACCCATCCTTTTGAAATTTTGGATCAGCCGCCTCTATAGTATATGCATTCTCACTGGATATGTCACCAGAACTGAATATAGAATTTAAACTTGATTGGTTCACCCTTAAAAGATTCTAGCATTGAACTCATCATATTTTAAAATTATGTTTTCATAATTTAATATTTATTGAAATCGTAACAATATTTTACATTTAAAACTATGCACATTTCATGTCAAAAATAGTGCAGTTAAGTTGAACCTATAGACAATACACCCCTTTTCTAATACTTTAAGTCTATATTTTCTACTGATGAATTCATTTTCTCCCCTAAAATAGTCAGCGCACTCTAACTTGCAGACAATAATTTAAAAATAAGAATAAAGTTCCATTTAGTTTCAAATTTGTAAAGTTAAGTACTAGAATGTGTTATTTGTGGCTTGAATTATTTTCTTGCATTTTTAAAAAACTAACCCATAATCCTTATAAATTTGGAAAAACCTAGTGTTCTAATAGACTTGGGAAAGGAAAACTTATTATTCTTGTCAAATTGGGACACCTTTCTCTTATAGGTTTGAGACTATATATATATATATATATATATATATATATATATATATATATATATATATATATATATATATATATATATATATATATATATATAAGCCTTTCTCATATATATTTGGGACTTATAGTTGGGGATTCTATAGATTGTATTGTGTTTTTCTTCTCATTCATAGTGGAAAACTCTCTCTGCTTTTGCCCCGAGGATTAGGCTTAGCCGAACCTCGTTAAATCCTTGTGTTGATTTTTCTTTTCTATTTGCTTTGTGTGTGATTGTGTGCTAGTTAACTCACGATATTCCGCAATAATTAGTACCAGAGCAAGGTTCGGGTTTCTACATATAATTTAGGGTTAAGATGTCTTCATCATCTTCAACAAAGTATAAAGTAGAAAAATTTAACGGGAGTTTTTGTTTCAGTATGTGGAAGATTAGGATGAAATCGTCCATGGTGTTACAAGGGTTATGAAAGACAATTGATGAACATTTTCCTGAAGAGATAAAAGAGACAGAGAAGGCGGACTTGAAAGAGAGGCCTGTGAGTGCAATCTTTATGAGCATTACAGATATCGTACTTCGGGAAAATGCTAAAGAAACTTTTGCAGCAACAGCATGGAAGAAGCTGGAAGATCTGTATTCTAAAAAAATTGGTGACAAACTCACTCTACTTGAAAAAGAGGTTATACAATCTCCATATGAACGAAGGTACACCTATTAAAACTCACCTTGATAAGTTTAGTTCAATTATAATGGACCTGAAGAACGTGGATATCAAAATTGAGAGTGAGGATCAGGTCTTGATTGTGTTATGTTCTTTACCACCGTCTTATGATACTTTTACCGATACGCTGGTATATGAAAAAGATAATATTTCACTGAAAGTTGTTAGTAGTGAACTAAAATCTAAAGTATTGAAAAGGAACTCTCCAGACAACAGAATTGATGGCGGAGGTCTTGTGAGTAGAGGAAGAACACAACAAAATGACTTCAAAAGCAAAAGTCAATAAGATAAAGTCTAGAGCAAGGAAGCAGAACTGTTATGAGTGCGTGGAGTACGGTCGCTACAAGAGAGATTGTCCTAATCTGAAGGAGAAAAGAAGGGAGCGAAAAATAGATAATTCGGCAAATATTGTTGACACTGACAATAATTCTGATGATAGTGACTATGTAAGGGAAGTATGTGCCATGAGTTCTATTCATGGGCAGAATTCCTGGGTTCTTGATTCTAGTGCTACTTTCCACGTATGTTCGCATACGAATTGGTTTGCAACTTCCAAACAGATGAGTGGGGACGTCTGCATGGGAGATAATAATCCATTACCAGTAGAGAGGATTGATAACATCATATTGAGAATGTTCGATAGAATTATCAGAAATATTGAGCGTTGGCATGTTCCTCGGATGATGAGAAATTTGATTTCCCTTTCGACTATTAAGGGTATAAGTCTCACTTCGAGAATGGAATACTTAAAGTGTGTAAAGGCTCCATGGTACTCATGAAAGGTAAACTACATTCTAAATTATATCATCTTCAGGACAGTGTAGTTGAAAGGGAAGTTGTTGTAGCTTCTGGAAAAAGCTATCTTAGTCAGTTTCAGTTGTGGCACTTGTGACTTGGTCATATGAGTGATACGAGATTGTCTTTGTTGAATAAGCCAAATTTGCTGGATGGGTACAAAGACCAAGTTTTATATTTTGTGATCATTGTTTGTTTGGTAAACAGACAAGGGTAAAATTCAGCAGGAAGAAAGAGTATAAGACTAGAGACAAGTTAGATTATATACATTCATACTTGTGCGGTCCAAACAGAGTTCCCTCCAAGAGTAGTGCCATGTATTTTATAACTTTGATTTATGATTACTTAATGATGGTGTGGGTGTATTTTCTGAAAAATAAAAGATGAGGCATTTCCAACATTTATTAAATGGAAGACGATGGATGAGAGGCAAGCAAAAATAAAAGTTAAGCATCTTCGGTCTGAGAATGGGTTGGAATTTTGCAATTTTGAGTTTAATAATTTCCGCAGCAGAGAGGGCATAATGAGACACCGCACTTGTGTCGGAACACCACAATATAATGGTGTTGCAGAATGTATAAAAATAATGCTTTGTGATGGGGCTCGAAGAATGTTTTTCACACTCATATGTTAGCAAGAATTTTTGGGCTGAAGTATTCAATACAGCTTGTTATTTGGTCAACAGATCTCCATCCACATCCTTTAAGTTCAAAACTCCTTTTGAGTTATGATTCGGGTTGCCTGCTAATTATTGAAATTTAAGGATATTTTATTGTCTTGCTTATGCTCATGTAAGGGATAGAAAACTTGAGCCGAGGGAAAAAAGGTATACATTTCTAAGGTATGCAATTGGAGTGAAAGGTTATAGGTTGTGGTGCACAGATCAAAAGACTCTAACCTAATTATCAGTAGGGATGTAACATTAAATGAATCAGCCCCATTGGACAGTCAGAGGGAGAAGGCAATAGCATACACAAATCGTGGTGTCAGTAACCACATAGAGCTAGAAATTATATCTCCACTAGCTCAGCCTAGTATTTCTAAAGATGCGTAAGTGGAGGGGGTGCAAAATATTGATCAAGATGATAATAATAATGCACTTGTGCAACATCAACCATATAGAATTGCAATAGGTAGAGAGAAGAGAGTAATCAACCGACCGTAAAGGTTCGCAAACGTAGTTGATGGGAATTTTCTTGGATATACGAATCTTGTGGGATTTGCTTTTGCCAGTTGCAGAGACCGTTGATGTGTTTGAGTGTAATGGCTATCCAAAAGCTATTTTGAGTATAAAACCAGTCGACGGATTTGTGTTATAGTTAAAGAGATTGGGTCTCTAAACAAGTTTAGGTGTTGCCTAGACTTAGTTGATGTGTGTATCAATGGGTAGAGCCCTCGTGAAGGCTGAGGGAAAGGTAGAAAGACATTGTACCTGTTGATGAAGAGAATTCAAGCCAATGGGAAGATTTGTTATTTGTGGCTTGAATTATTTTCTTGTATTTTTAGGAAATCCATAATCCCTGTAGGTTTGGAAAAAATCCAGTATTCTAATAGATTTGGGAAAGGAAAACTTATTGTCCTTGTCAAATTGGGAAACCTTTCTCTTACAGGTTTGAAAATATTTGGGATCTATATTTAGGATTGTAGTTGGGCATTCTAGACATTGTATTGTGCTTTTCATATCATTCATAATGGAAAACTCTCCATGCTTCGGACCCGAGGATTAGTCTTAGCCGAATCTCGTTAAATTATTGTGTTGTTTTTCATCTCTATTTACTTTGTGTGTAATTGTGTACTAGTTAACCTACGATTTTCTACAACAAAGTGGATGTTCATCAAAAGGCTAGTTTCGATGGCAGTGTTTACCCATAAAATGATACAGTTAAATTTATTACGTGGTTTATAGACAAGTGAACTGATTTGACCCAAAATAGTAAATAAATTAGACTAAAAATAAAACTTAGCATTAAAATCAAAGGAAATGGCACGTCTGGCTCCGGGAGCGATGCTTCCGAGGACAAAAGTAAGAACCATATGAAACAGAAAGTAAAGTTGTATTATTTTGCTTGGACTACTTTGTATTCTTTACTTATACGCCTCATTTTACTTCTTTCGCTTCTAAGAATTTTCATAAGCTCTTTAATCCTCTTTGCACTCAACTTCCTTCTTCTTTCATGTCTCTATGATTTTCTTCAAACAACTCTACCATCTTCTTACTATTATGGCTTCTTTCACTGAATCTTTTAAGAACTCTGGTCTCCTCTTCTGTGGAGGTCCGAAGAGAAGCAAAGATAAAGAGGTTGATGTTGATTTTGATCCCCCTACGGTAAGCACCATCATACCCAAGCACTTGAGCACTGGTAACGACTTCCAAGAGACGTTCCCTTCTGTGAACCCTCGAACTTGGGTCATTAGTGGGTATCCTTCTTCCATTCCCCCTTTCAGTATTCCTACTGTGAAGGAAGATTAGAACTACCATGACCTAAATAGGCCCGGTGGAGCGGGTGACCTTCACCAAGAAGGGTTTTATGTATGTTTATACGTACCCCTTCACTTTAGACCCTTTTTTTAGCAGGGGACATGATCCCAAGATTTTGGAGTTATGCCATCGGTACTAGGTCTCTTTGTCACAAATAGGCCCTTATGTGTGGCGAACGGTGGCTTGCCTGTGCTGACTGCATACGAAAACGGGCGAAACCCTAACCCTGACACATATGATGAACTTCTACTCCCCTAAAATCTTCCGTGGGGGAGTAATAAATTTCAGCAAACATGGTCATCATGCTTTGCTTACCAGCATGGATGATGACAATGACCGCAGATGTATAAAGCGATTTATCATCATTGCTACTAGGGATATCATCACGGCCACAACTCTGTCTTTTTCCGAATCATGGAGTCGTTCACGTAAGTTTATAATCTACCTATTTCTCAGTAAAAGGTTGTTCCATGTCATTGATAACCCTTTTGCTTCCTTTATTTCAGTTACTCAGTGACACCACCAAGGGTTGAAGGCCTGGACCAATGGGAGCGATGCTTCCGAGGACAAAAGTAAGAACATTATGAAACAGAAAGTAAAGTTGTATTCTTTTGCTTGGACTATTTTGTATTCTTTACTTATATGCCTCATTTTACTTCTTTCTCTTCTAAGAATTTTCATAAGCTCTTTTATCCTCTTTGCACTCAACTTCCTTCTGCTTTCATCTCTCTCTGATTTTGTTCAAACAACTCTACCATCTCCTTACTATTATGGCTTCTTTCACTGAATCTTTTAAGAACTCTGGTCTTCTCTTCGGTGGTGGTCGGAAGAAAAGCAAATATAAAGAGGTTGATGTTGATTTTGATCCCCCTATGGTAAGCACCATCATACCCAAGCACTTGCGCACTGGTAACAACTTCCAAGAGAAGATCCTTTCTATGAACCCTTGAACTTGGTCCATTAGAAGGTATCATTCTTCCATTCGCCCTTTCAGTATTCCTACAATAAAGGAAGATTATAACTGCCATGACCTAAACAGTATTGCCTCTGACCTGGTGGAGCGGGTGACCTTCACCACAAAGGGTTTTATGTATGTTTATACGTACCCCTTCACTTTAGACCCTTTTTCTTTGATCAGGGGACATGATCCCATGATTTTGGAGTTATGCCATCGGTACTAGTTTTGTTTGGCACAAGTAGGCCCTTATGTGTGGCGAACAGTGGCTTTCTTACGCTGACTGTGCACGAAAATGGGTGAAACCCTAACCCTGACACATGTGATGAACCTCTACTCCTCTAAAATCTTCCATGGGGGAGTAATAAATTTCAGAAAACGTGGTCATCATGCTTTGCTTACCAGCATGGGTGATGACAATGACCGCGAATGTATAGAGCGATTTGTCATCATTGCTACTAGGGATTTCATTACGGCCACAACTCCGTCTTTTTTCGAATCATGGAGTCGTTCACGTAAGTTTATAATCTACCTCTTTCTCCGTAAAAGGTTGTTCCATGTCATTGATAACCCTTTTGCTTCCTTTATTTCAGCCACTCGGTGGACACCACCAAGGGTTGAAGGCCTGGACCAATGGGTTCACAAGATTCTGGACATTACTATGCCAGGTACCTGTCGGTGGAAAGAGTTGGCCCCCAAATACAGGTGGAAGGCCAAGAACCACGGTAAACCGATTCTTTCTACTTTTCGCCGTTCTATATACATAAGCAAATATGCTAACCATACCTTTTTGTTTGATTTAGGACTTCCGTAAGGTTCTGTTATCTGCCCCAAAGTCGAGGTTTTGACTGATCCTGCGGAGGCTGCGAGGTTGTTGCATGAGGCTCTTACTCGAAGCGGTTCCCTCGAATATGTCACCGGTGCAGGTGCTTCCTCCCGGAGTCCCCAGCAAGATAACATCAACCAAAAAGGCGGCGTTCTTCTCGGATGGGAATAAGAATAAGAAAATAAAGAAGGCCATGCCCAAGTTGTCCGCATCCATTGTTGTCATTAATGATGACGGGGAAGACAATGATGAAGAGGCTCCCCTTCAATGGAGACAACAATATTTATCAGCTCAATAGAATGCTCAATCTGGAGAGCTTAGAACCCAATCGAGGGCGAGGTCCGAGCGCTCTGGGGAGAAATGGATTTAGTGAAGAATGTAGATTCTCCCTTTCTGGTCCCATTTGTTGCTTCCAATCCTATGAGGTTGGGAACTGGGCCTCTTCTTTATGCCTTTGGTTGATGAGCAACCAATAATCAGCACTGCCTCTATCGTAACTGCTTCTCAACCTACACCACCATCAACGTTATCTCCCTCCACACCAGTTGTGCCTTCATTACCAATAACTGTTGCATATCCTCCACTAGTTGTAGGCACCCGAGAAGAGGATGTCTTCCCTCCCAGTCCCTTGACCATAGGAATTGGAAGCATAATTACTCACCTCCTTCTCCATATCCCTAGGGGGAGGAGGAGCATCACTTTCTCGATTTCAAAGGAGTGCCATCTGCTGTCCAAGCCGGTGGAGCTTGCCAACTATCTGAAGCCATTGGCTTCAGAAAAAGATAAGAAAATACACTATATTTTAGGGGAGTATATATTAAATAATGCTAAGCACAATGCGGCAGTGGTACCTTAATTGTTCTCTCGCTATTTGTCTTTATTCATATGTTATAAACGGGTTTCTGATTTTGATATACGTTTTGTAGGACAACTTCCTCACTTCCGAAGGCCTTCAAATATTGATCCTTGATAAGAAGTACTCATGTCCAAGCGGGATCATCTATTGGCCGAGAGGAATCAACTCGATGTACGCCTCCCAGTGCTAGAGGTAAAGGCTGCTGAAGCGGATGAGCTAAAGGCTTGTTGTAGCAAAGTGAGCAGGAGGCGATGACTCACAGTCAAGAAGCCACTCAGCTACATGCACTAGTTGAAGATGCTAAGGCTAGGTGGGCTGAGTCTCAATACGCTGCTCTTGCTGCTACCGAGCTCGAGTCTGCCTCCATTGAACGAACAACTAATTTGGAGGCACCCTTGAACTCCAAAGCCAAAGAGTCTATTGTTGCCGAGGAGAAGCGGGCTCGGATGTAAGATAGGTATAAGAAGATTATCGATCAAAATAGGGTTCGCATATCTACAATCCGTGATCTCGATCTTAGCCTTGGTGCCACGAGATCCAAGCTGGATGGCCTTTTGGCCGAGGTTGACAGGCTGAAGGAAAAGCTCCAGCACCAAGGGTATTTCCTCATCTTTGAAAAGACATACTCTATGTACCATATGAGGAGGAAAACCTTGGAGGAGGCCAAAGAGGGCGTTATTGATTTTGATGATGAGTTTACCAAGGCCCGAGCATTGAAATAAACTGCTCGAGAACGTCTCTCGGCTTACCCCGACGCAACTAACCCTTCTAGTACCAGCTACGAGTATTCAGGGATCGAGGAGGAACTTGAAGAGGATGCTAATGAGGGACAATATCCTGCACTAGCAGCAGACCCGCCGACTTCTCCCTAGGGTCGTAGATGCCTCTCTCCCCCCGAGTTCCGGTGGGGATGAAGTTTAGGTTTTTTCTTTTTTCTTTAGTTATTTTCCCTTTGAAACTTTGTACTTGTGTCGTTTGGCATATTGATAACTATAGAAGGCTTTTTGCTTAAGTATTGCGCAAATTTCATTCCTTTTGCATTAAATTAAATAAGGCTTTGGGTGTATATTCTTCCTATAACTTTTGGGTTTCGGGCATAAATTCTTCCGGAACCAACCCCTTACGATGAGGGTTTCATAAGAGAGGGACCTCTTATTTTTACGGTTCTCTTAAAGAGGACGTCTCCTGTTCATTCTGCACAAGCATTTGAAGTTTTTTGTTAACTTTCAAATGATAAAATTAACTCATCATTTGGACAAAAACAAGGTAAAAACAAAAGGACTTTATTTTATTCCTTCAATATTTAAAATTATATAAGCCTCCGATTGCTAAAACAAAAACATTACCAATACACGTGGCTAATTAGTACAGCTTGTTTCTACGGGGTTGGCTATGCAGTCCCCGATCCTGATGAGACATTATTGTTCCCAGGTCTCGATTTTCGTGGCAATCATGTTGCCGCATTCTCATATTATTCCCCCCTCCCCCAGTGCTCGAATGTGAAGTATGCTAATTAGAATACTGGAAGTCTTGCTCCTTTGAGGAAAAATACTTGTGAACGGTTGGATAATCTTTGGTCCGATGGCAACCTTTATTTCCCTCTAGGAACTTTGCCATCGATCCATAGACTATATAACCATCCCATAGTGGCTTGTTGTTTCAGTGCCTTGACATTTAAAGGTCTTAATGTTAATGATGATAATATCTTCGTAGTACACTTTCCGTTTCTGCCTCGTTAAACATCTTGCTAGAAAAATCTGATTGGGACAAAAACTAGTCGAAGGAAAAAAGAGTGCAGCACATACTTTTAGTACAAGTAGGATCCATCAGCAGTAATACCTTTTGAGGTGAGTCACGTTCCAGTTGCTTGGAAATTTGACTCAATCTTGATTCTCCAGCTCGTATGATCCCTTTCTGGTGACAGCTGAAACTTGGTAGGACCTTCCCACGTCAGACCTAGCTTTCCAGTGTTGATTTCCCGAGTGTTCTGAGTCACTTTACTCAAAACCAAATCTCCTACTTTAAAGTAGCAAAGATTGGCCCTCCGGTTATAGTATCTTTCCATCATTTGTTTCTGAGCCACCATCCTCATGTGTGCCAAGTCCCTACGTTCATCGAGCAATTCAACCTTTACCAGCAACTCATTGTTTGCTTCTTGGTATGCTCGAAAGAACCGTAAGGTTGGTTCTTTTACTTTCACAGGAATCCAAACTTTTGAACTGTATACGATAGAGGAGGGTGTCTTTCCCGTGTGTGATTTTTCCGTCGTCCGGTATGCCCATAGTACGCCCGGCAACTCTTCCGGTCATTTTCCCTAGCTACTTCTAATCTCTATTTGAGGTTTTGAATAATCACATTATTGGTTGATTCCGCTTGTCTATTAGCGCTTGAATGATATGGTGAGGAAGTAATCCATTTGATTTTCAGGTCTTCAAGAAATTTTGTGACTTTGGAGCCAATGAGCTGTGGTCCGTTATAACATGCGATCTCCTTCGATATTCCTAAACAGAAAATTATATTTTTCCATAGGAAGTCGACCACTTCACGCTCACCGATAATTTTTTAAGGACTTGCTTCAACCCATTTAGTGAATTAATCAGTTAAAATTAGAAGGAATCTTACCCTTTCGGGACCTGGTGGAAATGGCCCAACTATATCCGTTCCCCATTTCATGAATGGTCATGGGGACAAAATCGAATGCACGAGATCCGCTGGTTGGTGTACTAATTGTGCATGGCGCTGGCACTTGTCGCATTTCTGGACGAACGTCTTTGCGTCTTGCTCTATCCCGGGCCAGTAGTATCCTGCCCTAATCAGTTTTAGCACCAACGAATCTGCACCAGAATGGTTCCTGCAAATTCCTTCATGGACCTCTCTCTTATGACGTAGTTTGCCTCCGAGGCTCCTAAACATTGGGCCAATGGGACTTGGAACAATCTTCTATATAACTGTCCACCCCAGAGGCTGTAGCAAGCCACCTTGGTGTGTAATGCCCGGGATGCCTTCGGGTCTTCTGGCAGCTTTCTATGCTAAAGGTAATCGATGAACTCATTCCTCCAGTACCATACTAGTTTGGTTGTATTTACTTCATAATAGCCATCCACATCCATTACCGGATGTATAAGTTGAACGACGGTACCGAAGTCTAATCCTTTCATCTCCATGGACGACCCCAAATTTGGCCAATTTATCTACTTCCACGTTCTCTTCTCTCGGGATGTGTGTGATCGATCACTTTCTCAATCGTGTAAGAAAAGTTTGAACTTTAATCGCATATTGTTGCATGCGTTCATTCTTTGTGTCAAAAATTCCATATACTTGATTTACTACAAGTTGGGAATCACATTTGATTTTAATGACCTTGAAGCCAAGTCCCTGGTCCAATTCAAGTCCTGCAATCAAAGCCTCATACTCGGCTTCATTGTTAGTCAACAGAACATTTTTTATGGTCTGGCTCAGGGTTTCCCCCGAAGGCATGATAAGGACCACCCCGAGCCCGATCCCTTTCACATTGGAAGCACCATCCATGAACAAGGTCCAAACACCTAATGTCATTTCCGATGTCATCATCGCTTTCTTTGCGGCCAAAGGCATCAACCCGGGATAGAAATCGACCATGAAGTCGGCCAAAACTTGTTAGTCCTAGGCTTATATGCAATATCAAATTTACTAATTTTAGCTGCCCATTTAGCCAATCGACCTGACAACTCAGATTTGTGAAGGACATTCTGCATGGGAAAGGTTGTCACCACGACTATCGGGTGGCATTGAAAATTAGGCCTAAGCTTTCGAGAGGTGACTAGGAGAGCTAAGGCCAATGTTTTGGGGGTGCGAATAACGATTTTACTCTCCTGACAAAATTTTGCTAACATAATAGACATGAGATTGCGTACCTTTGTCCTCCAGGACTAGAATGGCACTTACCGCTACCTCCGAGACCGCTAAGTATATTAGCAGTTGTTCACCTTCCCCCAATTTTGATAGTAGCTGAGGGCTTGATAGATAACGTTTTAGGTCTTTTAAGGCATGTTGTCATTCTGGAGTCCATTCAAAATTGTTCTTCTTCTTCAGGAGTGAGAAGAAGTGATGGAATTTTTTCAAAGATCGAGAGATGATCCTACTTAGAGTGGCCAATCTTTCGGTTAGCCTTTGGACTACTTTCACGCTTGTTAGATGATCTGAAATGTCCTCGATGGCTTTGATCTTTTAGGGATTTACCTTGATCCCCATTTGTGAAGCCTTGAAACCCAAGAACTTACCGGAGCTAACCCTGAACGCACATTTTTCGGGGTTGCGTTTCATGTTGTGCTTCCTCAAGATATCGAAGGTTTCCTGGAGGTGTTTTAAATGGTCACCTACACTCAAAGACTTGACCAACATGTCATCTATGTATACCTCCATTATTTTACCTATTTGTTTCCCGAACATCTTGTTCACGAGCCTCTGATAAGTGGATTCGGCGTTTTTAAGCCCGAAAGGCATCACATTATAACAATATGTGCTAAAGTTTGTTATGAACGAAGTTTTTTTCTAATCCTCCGGGTTTATCTTAATTTGATTGTACCCAAAATAGGCATCGAGGAAACTCATTAACTCGTGACCGGTCATTGTATCAATCATTTGATCGATGTTCGGCAGTGGTAACGAGTCTTTTGGGCATGCCTTATTCAAGTATTTATAATCTACCACATTCAAAATTTGTTATTCTTTTTTGGAACTACAACTACATTAACTAGACAGTCGGGATATTGTACCTCCCGGATTGAACCGATGTCAGGTAGCTGAGTTACCTCTTCTTTAACAAACTTGTTTCTGACCTTAGCTATTGGGCGCTTCTTCTGCCTTACCGGTGGGATGCTTGGGTCCAGGCTTAGCTTGTGCACGGCCACCTCTAGTGGGATACCTGTCATATCCATGTGCAACCATGCGAAACAATCAACGTTAGGTTTAAGGAAATTAATAAATCTTGACCTGAGCTCGGGGTTGAGTCCTATTCCCAACTGAAATTTTCTCTCCATGAATTCCTAGAAAAATTCCACTTGTTCGAGTTCTTCTGCCATGGACTTGGTCACATCTGTGTCTTCCGGTACCTAAAAGTATCTCGGTACCTGGTGGGATTCCGACGGCTCCTCTCCTTTATCATCTTATTTTGGCTCGGGAGTAGGCGTCGGTTCCTGTAATTGCTATTTGTTGAGTTCCTTCCCTTTACTGCCGGAGACTGATATTAGGTTCATTTCTCTCACTGCTGGTTGGTCCCCTCTAATTTGCTTGATTACCTACGGGGTTGGGAATATCAGTAGTTGGTGATATGTTGATGGTTCGGTGTTCGTGGGCAACGGGATCTCCCCTCGGGTTGTCACACTCTCCAAATTGAACCCGGTGAGGATTTTTGTTGCCGGAATGATACTTTCGGTTAATTTGGCTTGCTCCAACACTCTCCATTGATTGATGTTGGCTGAACTTCCTAGCTCAACCAAAATACGTTTAATCTTAAAATCTAGAACATTAAGAGACCGTTTGGACATAAAATTTGGTTGAAGATTTTTCCAAAAAATTTCACTTTTTCCGAAATCAGCGTTTGTTCATAAATTTTTTAATTTTCACTTGAAGATGCATTTTGGAAATTTTTAAAAATTTGAAAAACTACAAAAAGCTATTTTTCAAAATTTTCACTCAAATCACTCACAAAATTTCAAAAACAACCAAAACTGAAATTTATATCCAAACACAACTCTAAATTTCATATACCATTTTCACTTGAAAACCTTTTTCACCATTATTTTGAATTTTACAATTCTTATGTCCAAACGCCTACTAAGAGAAATTACAAGGGCGTCGTTGTGCGGCAGAAGAAATCCATCGGCGACTTCCCGGAGTCTTTTTCTATGAGTCACTGATACCTTTGTTTTCTTGGTTGCCGAGAAAGTTACTCCATTTATTTCATTCAATCCGAAAATCATGTTAATAATTAGCCGAGGAGTGTCTTCACCTATCTTCGAGGGTTATGCATTGTCTCAGTTGGGGCCGTAATTGTTCTTGGCCCGGTCACTCAAGAACTCCCTGAGATGGCTGTTCTTCAACAATGTTGCAACCTCCTCATGTAGATGTCGGCAGTACCCGATTCTGTGACAATGAGTTCCATGAAATTCACACCATAATTTGGGATCCCTCTAGCTGGGATCAGATCTGATTAGCCTCGGGAAGTGTGCCTCCTTAATGTTTCTCATTGCCGATACCATCTCCACTATGCTGATGTTGAAACTATAATTTGAAGGCTTGGGATATGCAGAATCCCGGGTCCCCAGTACCTATTTTCTTGTAGCAACCTGTTGTTCCAACCGCGGTCAGTTCTTCGATCGGGAGCAGACCTATCCGAGGACCGAAACCCTTTGCTGTCGCGTCCTTCGGCTCTCTTGTAAGGCAAGAATCAGCCTTTGGAAGATCGTCGGTCTGCATTAAAATCATCCTTGAACTTATCCCGATTCTTGTCTCGGTCCCATCCTTTGGTTGATGTCGGGAAGTCGAGTTGATCATCATCTATCCTTATCTTCGATTCATAGCGGTTATGGACATTTGCCCATGTGGTCGTTTGGAACTCAAGTAGTCTTTTCTTTAATTTTCGGGAGGCGTAAGAGCTCTTCAGGTTCAAACCCTTAGTGAATGCCTATGTTGCCCACTCGTCTGGTACGGCCGGTAGAAGCATTTTCTCTTTATGGAATCTGATCACGAACTCCTGTAGTAATTCGAACTCTCCTTGTGCGATTCTGAATATGACCGCCTTCCGGGCTTGGACCTTCCTAGCCCTGGCATGGGCCTTAAAAAAAATCTGCGAGTATTTCAAAAGAATATATCGAGTGGTAGGTTAGGAGTAAATACCATATCAGTGCCCCTTTCGTGAGGGTTTCCCCAAATTTCTTCAGCAGAACCGACTCAATCTCATGCTGGGCTAAGTCATTTCCTTTCATTGCCATTGTATGGGTTGTGATATGCTCATGAGGATCTGAAGTCCTATCGTACTTTGGTATGTACGGCATTTTGAACCATTTCGGAATCAATTCTGGTGTTGCGCTCGGCTTAAACGATAATTGGGTGTACTTCTTCGAATCCGAGTGCTTCAAAACTGGTGGTGCACCCGGAATTTGATCTATTCGGATGTGAAACTCCTTCGCATTCTGATCCATCCGCTCGTTCATTTCCCTCATGAATCTCATGAGTTCGGTTTTGAAAGGATCATTACCGTTGTCGTTACCGGATCTGCTACCGATCCCCCCGGCTCGGTCGAAGCCGACCTCACCCCTCAGGGTGTTATTATCAACTCTTTAAGCCGTTTGATTTGCAGGATCACCGGGAGGAACGGGGCCTCTTCCGTTTGCGTTGTTGGAAGCGACTGATAATGCTTGCTTTAGTTTTGTCATGACCTGTTCGTGCCTTGAAAGATGGCCCATGATAGCCTTTTGTTGCTCTCTCATGATCCTTACTATTTCCGGAACATGCTCGTCCTCAGCGTCATCAGGAGACGTCTTCCGCACCTGTCGGGGATATTGTCCGCCATGGACCGGAGTTGCTATGTCCCCTTCGTTGCGAGTGTCACAGATTGAATCCTCATGTTGAAGCAGATTTTCATGTGCCTCAAAGTTGTGTACGATATTGACATCGTTAGCTGCCATTTTTCGATTTTTGCTATGAAACAAAGAATTAAACGAGTTAGTAATAGATGCAAGGATCAACTCAATTACAGTTGTCTAAGCCCCACGGTGGGCACCAAACTGTTTACCTGTAAAACGGTATAGTTTAATTTATTACGTGATTTATAGACAAGCGAACTGATTTGACCCAAAATGATAAATATATTAGACTAAAAATAAGACTTGGCATTAAAATCAAAGGAAATGGCAGGTCTGGCTCCGGGAGAGATGCTTCCGAGGACAAAAGTAAGAACAATATGAAATAGAAAGTAATGATGTATTCTATTGCTTGGAAATAGAGTAGAGCATAAGTTTTGTTAGAGATTTTCGTCCCTTACAATGGTTGTTAAAGCCACTATTTATAGCTATACCTAGGAAACAAGATCATAGGATCAATCCCCTCTTAAATGACAATAAAAGGGGCCATTGATGAAGGTGTAACGACAGTTCATGAATGCCGAAATTCTCTGTAACGACTGCGGGAATATTCTTCATTAAATGATATCCGGTGACAAACATTAGTTTTTGCTCTCGTTGATTATGCTCCCCTCGGGATCTGTCCGACACCATCTGAAGTTATTATCCCCGATCTCGATTCTTATTCGATTCATCTTTCGTCTGCCTCCGATTCCACGTGTCACGCAATCATTCGATCATTTTGTATAAACCAATTTTGCCTTGTACAGGCAGCACTCCAGCACTGTACAACCATTATTGATATTGAATAAAACATTTGCATCTGACGGGCTAAGGATGGCGCTGGCTTAGGTGGTTTAGGGGGGGGGGGGGGAGGTCTAGCATGCGCATTTAGATGCACCAACTGTGCATTCTTTTACCATTGAAGGTTGAATTATTTCTTATTAATTAGTAGAAGTATATTTAAAATACACGTACTTGTATATGTGGTCTGGTTCGTTCTTTTTTGAATTACAAAAAAAAAAAAAGTATTATGATATTAGATCGATACTGTTCCACTTTTAACAACACTAATCAATAACATCAACCTTACATCAAATCTTGCTTACTTAATTTGACATATTTTTTATCGTTCAAAGATGCATCGATAAGTAATGAACTTTTAAGATTTAAATCTAATTTATTTGATGAGACAGATTTGGATAAATCAATTGCAACGATTCAAATCAAAGGAGAGGGAAACTTGGCATGTTTATTATTTAGAGACGCTAGAAGAAGCTTAAATTTTATCATCAGCTACTGATAATGGGGAAGATTAATTGTACTAAAACAATATAGTAATATAGAGGTCAATGTTTTATAAGCTGAAAATATGTGGCAATTTTGTGATACTCGTAACCTCACATCAGAGAGAATCTACTACATTATTTTAAAGCATGCCATGTTTTTATATGATGTATTCCTACATGCAGAAAACATAGAGATGCCTAACTTGGGGAAAATGATGTTTTTAACTTGCTTGTAAATTAATGATGTCGTTGAAGTCTGAATTATTTAAGTAGCCAGCAATATGAAACTCTGTTTTATAATCATCACGAACATGTTAGATCTATATTGTTTACCAGCAAAACGATACCGTTGAATTTATACGTGTTTTCTAGATAAGTGAATTAATTCGATCCTGAAATAATAAAATAATTAAAAAATATGCAATACTTAGCCTTGAAATGAAGATAAAATAGAAGAAACAATGATTCCGGGAGCAAGTCTTCCGGACACAACAGCGATGAAATCAAGGAATAAGAAGGTAAAAATATATAGAGCTTTGGATTGATTATAGCATAAGTTTGCCAAAAATTTCCTGTCTTTACAATGATAATAGCGCTCACTATTTATAGTTGCACCTAGGGAATAATGTACTAGGATCATGCCCTTCTTTAATGTCAATTATGAGGGCCATTAAAGAAGGTGTAACGGTGAACATAAATAACAAATTCTCTATAACGGGCAGTACACTAAATATTGTGGAATATTCTCCATTGAATGCTACCGGGCGGGAGGTGTTTATTGCATCTTCACGAGTGTCATTCTTTCCGGTGGCAAGCAAAACTGTTGCCTTTGGTGCTACCTATCCTCTGCTTTTGGCTCCACGTGTCACTCTCTTATGCGACCACTTGGCATAGCATATTTTACAGGAAGTATATTGTCACGACCCAAACCGATGGGCCGTGACGGGCACCCAGTTCCTTACTCAACCGAGTACCAACATAACATATCTTTTCGTATCATACTATCATAGATAACTAAGCCGGAGAGGCTGCCGTGAGATAAGTAGAATACAACATGAAATACCAACTTATACATAAGACATACGGGACTATGAGACCAAAATAACCACTCGTACACTGCACATAGGCCGACAAGGCCATACAATCTTTTACGTACATGACATCTGTTTACAAGCCTCTAAGAATACATAATTGTCATAAAGGTCGGGACAGAGTCATGCCATACCAAACAATACACATCTAAATCATACTGACCAAATAAGAAACTTCGGAGCAAATGGAGTGCACCGACATCTTCCGCTAAGCTGATCGCCTACTTTGAGGACTCTCGACCTGTCTATCGAGACCTGCGGGCATGAAACGCAGCATCCCGAGGCAAAAGGGACGTCAGTACAAATAATGTACCGAGTATATAAGGAATAAAAATTGGTAAACAATAGACATGAGAGAAACATGGAGTAAAAGACTCAACATATATATCTGAATAGCTCTTTGAATTATTTAATATTATAATATCATGCATATGCGTATAAATGTCATACCATGCATGGGTATATGCGTTCATAACATCATCAAGCCTTTGAGGGCATCCCACCATATCATCTCGGCCATTATGGGCAAATCATCAACGTATACCAGCTGATCAGGTGGTGGTGCGTATATAACGCCGTAACCTTTTCCCATATACATATATATACATACATATACGCGTATATAACGCCATCTGGTCATGGGTCAATGTGCATGTATAAATGAATAAAGTGCATATGAAATACGTCAATAAAATCTCTCGAAACGTCATAGGACCATTATGCCTTTGATTAATGTCATAAAATAAACTTATCAATTTAAGTATTTTCTGAGACCCATGAACAGATGATAGAATAATAAGACATATGAAAAATCAATAATATAAGCATCTCTAGTATTTTTATGAATAGAGTCATTTATGGAAATTGTGCATTTGCTCGTTTCGTTTGTGTCGTATAGATCATGCCAAAAGAAAGAAGGGATAGCCTTAACATACCTGAGTCGATTCTCTTGACAATCCCTCTAACACACGTCAATTGCGACAACACGTAACGACAGATCGAAGTAGAGGAAAATCCGTATGATATTCTTGAGAAAGATTACACTGTACTTTCTTAAAATTGTAAAATCTCATGTTACTAAGGTGCTAAGAAATCTCGTCGCTAACGTTGGATTCCTTGAATGAATTGGTTGAAGATGTTATAAAAATTTCTCACGTTACTTGAGTTGGAGAAGTCTTATAAAACTTTTCAAGGTTATGAGCTTCTCCAGCCGTGACCTTGAGTTATTGATTCAAAGTTCAAATATCATTTTCTTAATTCTTTGAAATGTCTTTTACTAAGTGGGTGTGGGCCCCACATCTTTGATGACTAAGCCCCATATTTTACATAAATAAGCCACCTAAGCATGTGATTAATGAGTCATTATTCAAGACCTCTATGGCTGCCACCCTTTAGCTTATCCATTCTCAACCAATTAAACACCAACATCTTAATTAATTATTAATTCCCCATTAACTAATAATTATTCAATTATTCACATAATTAATAATTAACTCAAATTACTTAAAATACTACTCACGTTTACACACCTTATACACCTTACTATCATGGTCATGTGATACCTTGTATGGTACTAGTCCATAAATACCGGATATTTTAGCTCGCGTCGTATTATATCCCAAAATGTCAAACTTTGATGAAATTTATTTCCTTCTATTTGCTTACCCTCTCACCTTCACGAATTTACTCGTCACTTGTTTGAAATAGCATAATGCTTATAATCTCATTCCCGATCTTATGTCGATTAACTTACGACGAAACTTTAACGTACGAAAATGCGGGACGTAATATCACATTTCCGAACTTTCATCAATTTACTTATGGCGTATTTTTACGTACGAAAACATGGGGTGTAACATCATTCCCTCCTTTAGAATATTTATCCTCGAATGTTGACTGATGCACTTATCATTCTCATAACTCATAGCTCTTGCGAATACTTTAATACTCTTTTTGCCATTTAGGCAACTGTTCTTTGAATAAATCCAAAGGCCAGGGCATTCCCCCTTTAGGCCTCTTTCTCATACCATGGTCTTTGGTCAGAATTCTTCCAATCTCGTAACTCCTTCTACCTTCTGTCATGCAACCTGTACGGCTTTTTCCTTGTATGTGCGCCTATGCTACTCTTCTCTCCTTTTTCCTCTAGTTTTTAGCCAATCTCTAGGCCTCACTTTGTAAGCATATTCATAGCTTGATAAGATGTCTCTCTGGAAATCTATAGGTATACTGGATTTCTTTGCTCGATACTTTGTTGAACTTACAAATATTGCTATATCTTATTTCATAGACCCAGTTATCCATTCGTATGACTTTACTGCATCTAGGTAGGTCATACTATACCATAACTCTTACTTCGATTTATCATGACTGAGGTCTGCTACTGAACTCCAGGTTACTTTCGTTGCTTATCCCATATGTAAAAATCTAAGTCATTTAATGCTTCCTCATTACTGTTCATATTAAGAATGACGGCCTAATCTCATCTCATACTTTGTGACTTTTGTCCATCCATTATTGATTTACCTCAATATTGATCTATATTACACAACTTATGACTTGAAACTTCTTACATAATACCTTGCCACTAGGGCTTACGTTGCATCGAGGAATATTTGAAGTGATTTTTCTAATTCACTTAGCGGCGATATTGTAATTCAATAACTATATTTTATAGCATCCCAATGTGATTCACTTACGTGGGTATTTTAATCCCGTATAATTCATGAAATCCTCTTCAATTCATTACTCAATCGAAGGCCTAATCGTAATCCTTTATCTATCATAATTACACCCCCATTGTACTATCAGGGCAACATCTCATCTCTTCTAAATGTCATTAGTCTTAGACTTCTTTGATTTCATTCAGGCTAAACTGAGCTTTCTATAAGTTAGAGAAATCATCAGCTCTCTTGTTTTCATAGGTATAATTCTGAGGACTTATCCATTCTCGTCACCTTCTCACTCGCCCTTTGTCATCCTTATTCTTGTCTTTCTAAAACCTTGTCGATTTACCATACTTTAGCTTGCGACCTACACATATCTATTTATACTACTCGCAACCTTCCTTCAACTTGCCTGCATCATAGATTTCCTTGTGTTATTCTGGAACATTAAGCGAGACATCGGAACATCATAGCTCTTGTGAATACTTTAATACTCTTCTTGCCATTTAGGCAACTGTTCTTTGAATAAATCCAAAGGCCAGGGCATTCCCTCTTTAGACCTCTTTCTCATACCATGGTCTGTGGTCAGAATTCTTCCAATCTAGTAACTCCTGCTACCTTCTGTCATGCAACCTGTACGGCTTTTTTCTTGTATGTGCGCCTATGATACTCTTCTCTCCTTTTTCCTCTAGTTTTTAGCCAATCTCTAGGCCTCACTTTGTAAGCATATACAGAGCTTGATAAGATGTCTCTATGGGAATCTATAGGCATACTGAAGTTCTTTGCTCGATACTTTGTTGAACTTACAAAATATTGCTATATCTTATTTCATAGACCCAGTTATCCATTCGTATGACTTTAATGCATCTAGGTAGGTCATACTATACCATAACTCTTACTTCAATTTATCATGACTGAGGTCTGCTACAGAACTCCAGGTTACTTTCGTTGCTTATCCCATATATATAAATCTAAGTCATTTAATGTTTCCTCATTACTGTTCATCTTAAGAGTGACGTCCTAATCTCATCTCATACTTTGTGACTTTTGTCCATCCATTGTTGATTCACCTCAATATTGATCTACAATACACCACTGATGACTTGAAACTTCTTACGTAATACCTTGCCGCTAGGGCTTACGTTACATCGAGGAATATTTGAAGTGATTTTCCTGATTCACTTAGCGGCGATATTGTAATTCAATAACTATATTTTATAGCATCCCAATGTGATTCACCTACGTGGGTATTTTAATCCTGTACAATTCATGAAATCCTCTTCAATTCATTACTCAATCGAAGGCCTAATCGTAATCCTTTATCTATCACAATTACACCCTCATTGTACTATTAGGGTGGCATCTCATCTCATCTAAATGTCATTAGTCTTAGACTTCTTTGAGTTCATTCAGGCTATACTGAGCTTTCTATAACTTAGAGAAATCATTAGCTCTCTTGTTTTCATAGGTATAATTCTGAGTACTTATCCATTCTCGTCACCTTCTCACTCGCCCATTGTCATCCTTATTCTTGTCTTCCTAAAACCTTGTCGATTTACCATACTTTAGCTTGCGACCTACACATATCTATTTATACTACTCGCAACCTTCCTTCAACTTGCCTGCATCATAGATTTCCTTGTGTTATTCTGGAACATCAAGCGAGACATCACATCATCTCTAACTCTTCTTTACTCTCTTAATTAGACTTCTCGATACCTAGAAATCATAATCTCATTCCCGAACTTACGTCGATTAACTTACGACGAAACTTTAACATACAAAAATGCGGGATGTAATATCTCATTTCTGAGCTTTCATCAATTTACTTATGGAGTACTTTTACATACGAAAACATGGGGTGTAACACATATTGTCCCCTTGCTTTCCAGTGAGATTACTTTGTGTCACCGGGAAGTTGGTAGAAACATTCTTTTTGGCAGGAATTACTTTGATGCCCTATGAAAAGCTTCTGACGGTTGATTAGACGCACGTCTCTCCGTATTTAATGCTCCGAACATGCGTCATCCCACGATTTAGCATAGCTTTTGCTGGTTATCGAGGTAATCATGGTCACGAACTTAGCCGCCTAAACAATTACTTATACATATCAACCTCCTTCATTCATACTCCATAATTCTAAAAACTCTCTTAAACTCCCTTCATTCAACTGGTATTCTATTCTTCAACTTTTCTTTAACTCTCTCCAAACGAAAAAAAACTTTTCCTTCTTCCATAACATACAATGGCTTCTTCTTCAAAAAATACCAGTTCTTCCAAGAACAAAAACAAAACCGAGGACGCCGCACCTCCAACTGTGAGCACCATCATCCCTAGAAGTCTTGTCACGACCAAAGACTTTGAAGAGAATTTTTCTTTTTTCAGCTCTCGTACATGGGCCATTAGCAGATATACTTTTTCTATCCGTCCTTCTAGCATTCCTACTGTGAAGGAAGATTGTCGTTGCCAGGATTTAGATACCACCGCTCCTGATCTGGCGGAGCGAGTAACCTTACCCAAGAAGGGTTTTACGTATTTCTATATGTATCTCTTCACTTTGGGGACTTTTTCTCTGAGTGGAGAGCTTGACTTAGTCATTGAGGGGTTTTGCCTCCGCTATCAAGTGTGTTTGGCACAAGTGAGTCCCTCAGTGTAGAGGACGATTGCTTGTCTTATGCGCTTGTGCCAGGGGGAGGAGCTAACTTTAGCTCATGTGATGAACCTTTATGCCCCTAAGATCTTCCGTGGGGGGATGATCAACTTTAGCAAGCAGGGACACCATGCATTTCTATCTAGCATGGATGATGATAATGACCGTGGGTGGATGAAACGGTTTGTTTAAATTACCACCAGGGACATTACCCTGACCTCGGTTCCTTCCTTCCCAGAACTGTGGAACCGTACTCATAAGCATACAATCTGTTTCTTTCCTTGTCAAAGATCCTTTGCTCGTTATTATTAACTTTTCTTTCATTACCTGCCTCAGCAACTCGGTGGCTTCATCCTAGGGTTGAGGGCTTGGGCTGATGGGTTCAGAAAATTTTGGACGTTACTATGCATGAAACCCACTCATGGAAAGAGTTGTCCCTGAAGTATGGGTAGAAGGCCAAAAATCATGGTAAGTTTAACTCATCATGTCCTTACCTTTTCTTATGAGAAAATTATCTAATTCTTCTCTCCTGTTGAATATAGGTCTACCCCAAGGCTCAATTGTCGTCCTTGAGGAGGACATTTTAGCTCATCTCGCTGCTGCTGCGAGGCTGCTACAAAAAGTTTTTTCACAGGCAGGCGTCTCCGGGCCTGATTCTGGTGAAAGTGCTTCTTCTCGGAGTCCCCGTCTGGAGAGCAAGCAACCAAAAAGAAGGCGTCCCTCCGCAGTCGGGGAAAAGAATAAGAGGGCAAAGAATGCTGCCCCCGAGTCATATCCGGAAGTCGTGGTGACGAGCCCTCCGCTCGGGCCGGCCATTGATACTGTGATGATTGACAATGATGAGGAAGTTAGCGATAATGGAGCTTCTCTTCATTGAAGACGACTATCTTCTTCAACTCAACAGACCGCTCAATCTGTTGAGTTAGTTACACCAACCGAGGACGGTGTCTCAGCGCTCTAGGGGGGTGAGGTATTGTTGATACCCAATTTTGCCCTCATATTTTTATAAATTTTATATATGCTTTTAAAATATCATTCATATATCATCACGAATTTACAAGAGTCATATATGTACTTTCTATAACTTTTCATAATTTTTAAATCTTTAAAAATGATTTTCTAGCATTTAAAATACTTGAATATGTATTAATTACCCCTTTAAATTATTTTATGATGACTTAATCATCCAAATTTATTATTTGAATCCACATATATGTTTCATAATATTTTTACTTCATTTTCTATGAATATATTTGTATTCTTTAAGCTATTTATATAATTTTGCAATAATAGCCTATATGCTATGCATAATTGCATTTATTACATTATTCATTCTAAAACAATACCTTTATATTTTTATAACACTAAGATATTATTTTGAATCATGTTATTGCATAATTAATATTTTTACTATTTATTAATTAATTTTTATAAATTATTTTGGATAAATTTCGTATATTTAATTTATAGGGCTAATTTCGGACCAAATTTGGCCCAAATAATTAGCCCAATACCCCCACAGCCGAAACCAAGCATCCCTTAAAGCCAATCCAGTCAGACCCCTTCAAATAACCCGCTCCGCTTCCCCTTTGATCCTGGCCGTTGATCTCAAATGATCAACGACCCATAATAAACCTACCCATCTCTTTATATTCCCTCACCCAAAAACCCTAGCCCATTTCTACCCGTCCGTCGCCCCTAAATCTCTAGAACCTTCCTTTTTCTCTCTGAGGAACCCTAGCTGCCTCCCTCCTCAATCCCTCTCTTAATCCCGTTAACAATGGGATTCATCCATTATTTTCTTACCATAATTGTGTTCCTTCGCTACTGGTTTCTCCTTTATGGTATCGCCTAGGTACTTGCTTGGTTTTGGAAAGTATTCTCAACAAAACAGACCAGGCAAACTCGATTCTAGGAATTTGGATGATGATTTCGTCTATATACACTCAGTGAGGAACGATTTTGCATTTCTAGTTTGATTTATAGTTGGTTGGACTAAATTAGGGTTTAAATTTTGATTTCTCCTTTACCGGTCCTATTATTGATTGCATGTGATATTTTCTTTCCTTATTTGTGTTTGATTGATTGTTTTTCATGTTTGTTTGTTCAATTTCTACCACTATATAACCCCTCCCCAATTTCCCCTTTGGACAGACCTTATTACTGCTATTACTCTCATTGTTCTCCTCTTCCACTCATTCACTTACTCTGTTACACTCGAATATTTTCTGAAATTGTTGAATTCTTGGCCGGCTAAAAGCCAAGGCCATAATACTATTAAACGACCTCCTCCGGTGCAAGCACTGCTCGGAGCCCTTCTTGAGGCTCTTGTGACTCTGAAGCACTGGGGATTTGAGGTTTCACTATCTTCCTTCAATTGCTGCTACTGAATCACTACTGATATTCTAAGTTCCTCACTCTTTTGCTTGTTTATCTTTGCAACTGGTTAGTGTTCTTTACCTTTACAATTCAAATTACTCCCCTCCTATATGATGGTGCCTATGTGAATTGTGTGTGCCACTATTGTTTGATTCAGTTTCCCTGTTGTTTATGAATTTCTAATGTTGTGTGATTATCACATGTTCTACGGACTATGAGTCTCGATGATGTTTCTTCTATTATTCTGTATGTTCTGATATTACCTAAGTCCAAAGCTTCTAGATGGGTAGCTTGCTCTTTTCTAGGTGCAGAAACATTCTGGCCCTTTTAAATGTTACTTGAACTTCTGTGATCCTTCTACTGTGCTACCTTTGTTTTCAATCATGTTCACCTTAATGTCTTTCTGTAGTTTTAATGCCCCAATTCTATTTAGGTTCTAATCTTAGAATCATGAGTAGTTAACTAAGATTATTCCTGCTCTTTGTATGTTTGCCTGGTTCGAATGTTAAACCTGATCAATGCCTGGTGTGAGTGTATCTTCATACTCTGCTTTGGATTCTTGTGTTAAAACTTACTGGTAATTCATATTTTTCAGAAATTGTTCCGAATGTATTCATCCCTCTTAAAGCTAAGTCACTCATATATACAATTTTCAACTTGCTCACTTTCTTAAAATGATCATGCTTATGTGAATCTTGAACCTTTCAGACTGTATACTTCTATGCTACTTGCAAGCCTCAACATTGTACCATTGTACTATAGTTGCATGTCTTACTACCATTTTGGTTGCCACAACATTGTTCTATAGGTCATGCTTGCTAGTGCTAGTTTGCTCGGTTTCATGCCTATTGTTATCCTTGGTATGTATAATGGAACTTGCTATAGACTTGCATTCTATGAATTAGATACCTGCCTGCTACTTAGCTGTTGTGCAGAGTTTTCAATATTGTTGATCTTTTATTTCTTAATAGGTTTTCTTATAAATACTTTATGCTTGTCACAAACTGACTTACAAATCTAAGTAATGGTTTGCCCTACATGCTTATGTTAAGATTTTCTTGTGAAGTTCACCGTTGGTCCTTGACTCTTGAGTATTTCATTGCTACTTGTTAACCTTCCCGAAATTATATCATGACCCTGATTGCTTTGAACTCTCATGCTTAACTCCTTTGTTTTGTAGATTCTTGTATGCTAGATTCCTACAATCAAATCATGTGTATCCTAAGAAACCGGTTACCTTGAACTTTTTTGCTAATCTGAAAACATATGTATATGTCCAATCTATGTATTCTCCATACTCTCTACATCTTATGTGTGCTTATGTGATATTCAATTGTGTGTCTTATCCCTGGGACGTTTAGAATTTTTGCTTTTGTTAGTTTTGGTATTAGGTCAAAATGAACATATGCTCCACCTTAGAATTTGAGTTATCTTAAATGATTTGGGGTTTGCATGATTTGCCATTCGTTCTTTAATTATCTACAACTGATAATGGATGGGCAAGAGAATTGTTTTATTATTGGGCCTGGACTGTTGAATCTGGTTCTTGGTGCTGTGGTTTTGAGCACACTATCTATGCCTGGGATATGGGCCTGTCCAAATTTTAAAGCCATTTGAAGGCCCAGATGCATCGCTGGATTGTTTTACACTTATGATTAGGCATGTATTTATTCCATTTGGGATGTAATAATTTGTATAATGAATGATGGGAGTTAATGAAAAAGGGGGCTGGGATATTCTAATACTTGCATGAAAGGGTAGAAAGAATGGCTATAGGGTCTATGTATTCTATTTGCTATTACGTCTAGTATGCCATATTTGTTGCACACTAATAGGAACTATGCCTATAGGAATCACGCACACACTTCACTTAACTTGACAAATATACTACACTCATTTCCATGTCTACTATTCAACGCTTTAGATAATATGCCTATAAAATACAATAATACAATACTTTCGCTAATATAGATACCATGACTATAAGGTTCAATAGTTGATCGACTGCTTCATGTTACTTTTGTACTGTCCCACTTAGGTGATACGCCTATAGCGATGAAGTGTTATAAAATCAAGTCTAATTGTCAAATATTAGAAATCTTGCCTGTAGGATACTCTCACTCGCCTAGAAAAGTTGTTTATGAAATTAACGTTGTTAATGCAGGACTCTCAAAACCGTTTCACTGCCTAATTATGAAACTATTAGAAATCATGCCTATAGGACAGTGTCGCCTGCTTAAGACGCATATCTATAAAATCAACGCTATTAATTCTGAGCTTTCTAACAGTTTTACTGCCTCATTGCATAAACAATTTAGACATCATGCCTATAAGGTTTGTAATACCTATAATCTGCGAGTTCATTAGTCAGAAATAACAACGATGTTTGTACGATGCTGGAATTCAGAATCACCTTGAGACCATGCCTATAGGACTTAATGACTCTAAGTCTTAATTCTAAAATTGTCTACTACCTAATATAAGAATCTGATCGTGTGCTTTTGTGCTTACGTGTGGAGGTCAACTTGAACCTTTCATTGCAACTGTGTGCAGTCCTATCTATTTTGAATGTCACCTAATTTTATCATTTTGAGCAACCTAAGTGAAGTCTAGAACCACCTAATAGTAGGTCCAAAGCCTCCTGGACCATAGGCATGGGACGGGTAGTGCACGCATAAGATACAGTTTAGAATTGAATTAGAGCGCCTCTAAGTAATAACTTCAACATAGTAATTGGATAGCAGCAGATGATAGTCTGTGCCCGCTGAATAATATGGGAAACCCCTACCCCAAGGGAATTGCGAAGTATTATTTATGTTTCACGGGGTGATATTTTAGGCTAAAAAACTTAAGAACCCCCCCCCCCAAATCCTTTATATACTTGTTGTTCACACTTAATCGTAGATCGACGCAATTGTACTCTTTGTGCTTTTTTAAGACTTGTGTCAATTAGTCAAATAGTTAATTCTTATGTTATAATAGAGTTTTCAACTTCTACATCTTTCTTTGCTTATTGATCACCTAGCTTAATTATCTAATCCACATAGTATAAATTTCGGTCGGGACCCACAATTGTGGACCTCGAACAGTGCCTAACACCCTCTCTTTGAGGTAATTTGAGCCCTTACCCGATCTTTGGTGGTGTTGACTAGTCAAACCGAGTTATTTACAAATAAGTGCCCTAACGCACCTTAAAATAGTTAGGAGGCGACTCTTCTCTTTTAATACCCATTTAAAAGAGACGTCACACGTGGAAACCTGCTTTCGAGAGAAAAAGGGGCGCGACAACATGCCGACTCTGCTGGGGATTCTTAGGCTCTTACCATAGCGAATTTGACTTATGTGGATTACTTATCTTATTTGCTTAAATTTCTATGACATGCACATTCTTTCCCTTAATTTCCTTTATTTGTCTAAATTGCTATGACATGCACATTTTTCCCTTATTTTCCTTTATTTGTCTAAATTGCTATGACATGCACATCACTTCCCCTAATTTTCCTTTATTGCTATGACATGTGCACTCTCTCCTCGCTTCTTTCATCTCGTCTAAGACTGCTACATCATAACTCTCCCTACCCTATTTCTCTATTTGCTTCATTACATTCTCGCACATTTTCATGAGTTAAATTGACTTCTCTCTTTTGTCTTTCTTTTCTTTTCTCTTCTTTTTCATCTTTACCATGTTATTCACTATTTTTATGCACTTTTATCATGCAAACACTTGGCAACGCGTTACTATTTTTGCATAAATCATGCTCCATATCATACTCCACTCATGCTCATTATCAACATAGCAACGCTTAATGAGTGTTTGCACTTTCCTGAAAGCACCCTTTTAAATCAGAAAGGCTTATTTGCGGTAAACTAATCGATCAATGGTGCAGTCGACAGTCCCGTGCCTTTCCCTCTCAAGTTGTGCACTTGAGAGTACCGGTCTAGACCCTTCTAGAAACCCCATTCTAATTTGAAATGTACATGCATCATGCTAAACCTAGTACAGATTGATGCGTCATTAACGTAACAACCCGCTTAGATAAATCTTGTCCAAAGTCACACGGGATTCCCATAATCCCAAAGTATAATATCATGTTAAGTGCATTGCTTGGAGAAAATGTGCCAACATGTTGATCATTGTTGCGTAAGTAGTCGAATCTGGAGGGGGTAAAAGGCTAACTTTTGTTTGTTTGCAGAAAATGAAGCATAAAATCCCCAGATTCGGTATAGTCCAAAATATCCCGCCTTTGCTAATTGGCTGGTGGAAAGACCTTGCACCTTGTGATAAAAATCATGTGAGGAGAGTACTTGGTGACCTGCCATCTTTGCTGAACATTCGGCCATATAGGGAACTAATTGAGGCCGCTACCATGTTCTGGGATGAGAAAAGAGCTATTTTTTTATTTGGCAATATAGAAATGACTTCTCTCCTAGAAGAAATAGGCGATTTCACCAAGTTACCATGGGATAGTCCGGGACTACTGGTGCAGAAAATCGCACTCTTCGCGATTTTCTAAAAACGTTGTGTTTTAAGAAGAATGATGAACTGCTCTGTCTAAAGAAAGCAGACATCCCTTTTGAGTTTCTCTATGAGCATTACGGGCATTGCAAATCATATCACCTTCATCATGATGAACTAGCCATTATATCTTTGGGATGGGTGCACCACTGGGTTTATGTTTTCATTGTCTGCTTCTTGGGATTGTTGATCTTTCCAATGCAATGAGGAAGGATTCATACTCGCTTAGCCATGGTCGCCAGGACCTTAATAGATGGCATCAAAGGACAGACTTACACTATCATCCCCATGATCTTAGCTGAGATGTATCGTGCTCTGGATCGGTGCAAGCACGGGTTCAGACACTTCGAGGGTTGTAATCTATTGCTACAAGTTTGGGTGCTAGAACACTTTCAGAAGGGAGAGTATCATCAAGAGCTTATGCGAAGGCCACTGAATGACTACATATCCAACCATCACCCAAAGAAAATGACGTTCATTCCAGACATGTTTGCAAAGCTTGGAAATGTTGTAGGCTGGGTGCATTTCTTCAGCAATCTGACATACGAGAAGTGCATTGGATGTTTGAATAGTTTCCTAGTACTGAGTTCATCATCAAATCAAAAGGAACTACTCATTTGGTACTAATTGGGCTGCGAGGCATCTACCCTTACGCTCCTATAAGGGTAATGAGGCAAGCTGGAAGAAAATAATTCATGCCTTGACTTTCCATCATGGTTCAGTACAAGACAGATTTCAAGGGAGATGTCATCCAATTCAAGTTCGAAGCGTAACACATGTGGAACCAAAAGATCATCGTGGAAGGAGAAACTATTGAACCAGATAGGTATCACATCGGCCATATAGTTAAGGATGTCAAACTCGGAATCAATCTGAAGGATAGGATCATAGACGAAGTGGCTGAGGCACAGATGAAGTACAAGAGGCTACACAAAAGGGTATTCTAATCTGAATCTAAGCATCTGGAGCAACATAAAGTAAACATGGAAGCGATAAGGGAATGGAAAGAGATTGCCACTAAGCCGACATAGAGATTAGAATACTTGGAGCGAGGACTGATGGAGCTGGAAGGGAAGATGAGAAAGAGACTTTGGGATTGTCAAGGTATGGACGACGATGAAGGAGGAAAGCTGGCAAAGGCTTACTTATTGTTGGACATGCGCTATCTGGGAAATATGATATTTGGGGTCAAGAGAACCAAGCATGGAGAAGGTCCTTTGGGGACCAAATGGATTAGGAGATGATGTTCTTTACTGCTTTTTAGTTTAGATTAGATTTTGATGTAATAAGGCTTAATGTCATCAGTAACTTTATTATTATTGTCGATTTAGTGAAAAATTGTTTCGGCTTATCTTTCGCACAAATGAGAAGAAGCAAACATTGGCACCAATTTTCTCTAAGTCTATGTGTCGCTTAGGCCTACCTTAGGCACAATGCTGTCCCCAAAATTAGGACGCGAATTATTGCATGACTTTTGTGAAACCTGTTTAAATATTGCAAACACTCTTTTATTTCACCTTACTGACTTGGTTACCTTTTGCTCTATTTATTTATTTATTCCCATTCCCAAAGGTTGGTTCGTGCATACTGGCATCATCAACATACCATACTAGATCCAGAGGTCCTCCACCTCCTCCTCCACCTAGCGACCCGAAAAGCAAAGGCAAGGGCAAAGGGTAAGATGGATGATTTAAGTGGTATCCGGAAAGATAGTGTTATTGTTGTAGAAAATGTTGAAACTTTAGATGGTAGAAGCACCCCAGGGCAGAATGAGTTGGTCTTACGCTTGGAGCAAAAAATCCTGGAGCTACAAGGTGAGATTGAACAAGTCCAAAATCTAGCAAAACCTTTCCCTTACTCTCAATGTTTCTAACATCAACCAGCAAGACCATAACCAAAACAAAACACCGCGACAAAACACACAAAACTAGAATCCACCACACACAGCTCTGAATCATCCCGCACCACACTAGTATCATAATCTTGCACCACCCCAAAACCTCAACCCACCACCAGTGCAAACCCCTCAACAATACCTTCATCACCCTGCTCAATACCCGCAAACCATTACTTATCACACTCTCCAGAATGTACCACAACCTACTCCCAATCCCCAAAACTCAATCGATAATCATCTATATACCCAAGTTTCAGGAACTCATCAAAACAACCCGATATATGTGGAAACCTTAACCCATACCCCGCAGCAAACCCTATACATACCTGAGCCGATTGAGAAGGATCTTCTCATTCGAAACATGGCAGAGAAACTCAAGAAACTTACAGAGAGAGTCCAGAGTGTTGAAGGTGGAAAAGGCGTTGAAGCTTTAAACTATGAAGATTTGTGTACTCAGCCAGATGTAGAACTGTCGGAGGGTTACAAACCTCCCAAGTTTGAAATGTTCGATGGCACAGGTGATCCGAAGGTACATCTAAGAACCTACTGTGATAAGCTTGTAGGAGTGGGTAAAAATGAACAAATTTGCATGAAACTATTCATGCAAAGTCTTACATGAGATGCCTTGTCTTGGTAAATCAGTCAAAACCCAAAGAAGTAGGCAAATTGGGTAAGTATGGCATCCGATTTCATAGACAGATTCAGGTTCAACACAGAGAATGCACCAGATATTTTCTATATCCAAAACCTCAAGAAGAAGTCGACAGAAACCTTTCCATGAATATGCTACTCATTGGAGATCAGAGGTCGCAAAGGAAGGACATGTGGAAGGTGCCTTTGCGGTGGTTAGGTTCCGAAAAGGCCAAGTGTAAGAAAATAGAAGCATAGTAGTTGCTTAAAAGAGATGGTTGACCAAAGTGGGAGAGTGGAAAGGTAGCACATGGTTTACGTGGTAGGATGATTACATGTCTTGAGGAACGTTTGGAGTGATTTGGGATATAAATGGACAGTGACTAGGTCTATGGACTTAAAGTTGTAATATTAGCTGCTATATTGAGGAAGATTGGATACAACAGGAGGGAGTTGCTTGATATGAAGAATGATAAACATGACTTTGGATTGTAATGTATTGTCGCACCTCTAGTTGACGTCCATGAGGAGTGAACAGACTTGTGCAGCTGGTGAATAAGCTTGGACTCAGGGTGATCTACTTATTTCGTAGTAATTGCACCCAATGCAGCGGCGTTGGAATATGTCGTCATGTAATTTCCACACGTGGGTTATCTCATGTGAGTAGGTTAGCAGTCGCGTGGTGTTGACGAAGCTTCTGCGAAGAATTTTACTGGCTACCCGATAATAGATTTAATATGTAAATATGGCTAGTTGTTCGGAGTGTTTATTAAAGGTTAATAGAAGAATTTCGAGAAATTTGGCAAGTTGCGTGTGTAGTATCATGCCTACGATGAAGAAAGAATCTCGGTGGATTCTAGAATTTTGTAATTTGTAGCTTCAAGCTAAGTGAGAGAGCCCCACTGTCTATGATTAGATTGTGTAGTGTCAACTTGTCCGGTTTCTGGTTATCGGTGTATTTGTGGGTTATTACGACTAAGGAAAGAAACCATCAGTGGTAATTTGAGCAAAGGATTTGGGGAATATGTGCCATATTTGGCCTTATCAATTCATATTCAGCTTTGTGGGAAGACTCAGAGTTTATGCTTCGTGTATATGTAATGCACAGGGAGAGTGAGACAGTCGGGTGTTTCCTTGAGAAAATGTCCATGTGCTAGTAGGGCCTTGGAGTTGATCATGTATGGGAACAAGTCAGAGCAAGTGACTCTCAATGATGGTCCTAGTGGATTCAAAAATTTAAAGTGTTGTGTCTAAGGATCTCAAGTCTATAGTGTGGTTGAGTATCGAGATTTTGCAGCAGATTATGAAATGGGGCTTGGAGTACTCTACATTATCTTCAGGTTGTGGTGTAGCATTGGAAAAACGGAATAAAATAACTTCGGATTCATAAAAGAAGTATCAGAATGGGTGTACCAGTTGAAGATATAAAAAGTGCGCATAAGAAGGGATATGAGATAATTAGTGGGTTTTGAAATAGCATGGTCTCGTGAAATAAGGTCACTCGGGATGAGTGCGAATTCGAGTTCGTGATGTAATGAATGGAGCTATTATTATTTCTAAGGTAATTTGGGAGTAAATTGAGAAAAAAACGTATCGGCTAACAATGGTTGAATCGGCACGATGGTGGCAATGATCAGTTCCTTCATCGCATTGAACTATGCATGTGATTTGTGGCGGTACGTGCGAGGCTTGACGGCCTCCGTAATTGATTTTATTTGGCGAAATTCAAGTATTATGACATGTTATGTGTAGAGGGATCCTAGAAGAGTTATGGTGGTTTAGACCACTACCTGAGACAGGTATTTTCTACAGATATGGGAATTCAGTCACGTGTTGCAATGGTTCTCTTGAAATGAGTTAAGAGGAAGGTTTCTATATTATGAAGTGTTTACCCTATTAGTGGTTCGGGAGTTATGATGGAATTCTTGTACTCCTGTGCACTGGCGTGGTTAAGTGCACTAAGTAGCATGGGATTCTAAAGTTGAGGATTTAAGATTTCGGTTCGATGTTGACAAGAATGTTATGAGCTCGGATGAGCAAGAAAGGGATTTAGATGTTTAAAGTAAGATGGTATTGTTTTTGGCATCATCTAAGGTCGATATCAGGTGTAATAGACCTTGTGTATTGATTTGTGGATTCTTGATCTGCTTTACAACATTAGTGTAACCGGTAGCATGGATGTGCAGACTTGTTACCTTGTGCGGAAGGTCGTGGGAGCGTGTCTCATGGAAAGATTGTGTAAGAGTGACATGTAGTCACTTGATTGAGTGAATTTTGAAACCAAGTATGAAGATTGTGGTAATATCGCTGATTCGAGAATTTATGCCTGGATGGCGTTTGGTTTATTTGGTTGTCGACGATGGAAGTATTGTTCCGGTTATGATGGCTATTCTTTTATATTATGGGAAAAAGGGTTATCATGGATACTTGAAAGGTTATTAGCCTAGTACGATACGATCAAAATCGGCTTCAGGTCTGTGGATGGATTTGAATATGAATATGGGCTCTATATCAGGCCGGATGTGGTCATTTCAGCATATCCGCTCCCTATGGAGGAGTATTCAGACGTTGGATGTTGTTTCGTCGTCAGTTATTTCATGTAATCATACTTTGCTGCCCAGTTGTTTCCTTAACTCAAAATCTATCTCTGTAGCACTTGAACCAATAGCTCGTTACTAGCTTTAAACCTTTCTGACGATCATCCTTCTCGAGACATCAATACTAGAAATGCTGCTTCGATCCTGAATTACTGCATACCGCGATCTCTAATGACTGCTTCCCCTATACCAATTCCTAACACCCCGTCGTGAAGGCGAGTTGAAGAAAACCATAACACTTGCGAACCTTAACGCATTTTACAAGGCGATGACACCACATCAAAATTGAGAACTCTACCACACTCAAAAATATCAAGCTTCATTACTCCATCAACCCCAAACCTGAACATTCATAGTCCGATTGCCTTTTCTCCGCTAGAATTAAAATATGGAACCTCTGAATCATGTACTGAGAAAACCTTCTTTCAAGTCGTTTACTGCTCTGACACATAGACGGGCATTTTTTTCCATTTCATAAACACTGTGCAATAACAACACACAAATCGTCATAACAATCAATGCCAAATCTCAAAACCTTAGGTAGTACTGATACTTAATTTGAAATGACAGAGCGACCTTTCGTGAGGCGATGACAATAACCCAATTAATTACACAAGGAGAAGTATCATGTACTACATTTGTAGTACTATTAAATTTTTCCTCCATCCTCAATGTATAACAAGCGCTTCACGTAGCATAAGATTGAATATGAAGGAAATGTAGGCATAAGCCTCAAAGGAATCGAATCGGACGATGAGGAATCAAAAAGGGAAGTATTCCTAACAGCCCTGTAGCCTCTCGAAGATAAGCATAGACGTCTACGTACCGATCTGCAAGACTCTACTAGACTTGCTCATGACTCGTGAGACCTAAGTGAACGTAGTGCTCTGATACCATGTTGTCAAGACCCAAAATACAAAAAAAGCCATGATGGCGCCGGACACCACTATCAGGCAAGCCAACCATAATCAATTAACTTAATTACCCATTTTAGTATTTTTGAAATAAAAATTTCTTTAATAAAATTGTAGAGATAAAACTCATAGAGTAAATGATAAATATTTTTGTAGCTAAATTTCTAAACAATTCGCAATCATTCCCAAAATCCGGTGTCACAAGTGCATGAGCATTTACTAGGGAATTTAAAATAAAATACAGCATCTGTCCAGAATACAAATTAGACAGGAAAATATAGTAACTCTGAAGGAGACTCTGTTAGCTGCTGATCGTAATATAAAATGCAGCTCACCTATGTCCCTACCATTATTAACCACACCTCTGCGCCCACAAGGCCGCTATACATATATACACCTGCACAATAAAATGTGCAGCAAGTGCAGTATGAGTACGAAAACAACGTGTACCTAGTACGTATCAAGCCTAATCTCGAAGATGTAGAGACGAGATGGCCGACTATGACACTCACTATGGGTCAATAATATTAAATAATCATGAAAATAGAAATATTTACATCAACGTGATTCAGAGAGTTAACAATAATTTTATTGAACCAGTAGAAGTAATTAAATTCCTTCAATTCCAATAATTCTCAATATATTAATTAAATTCCTTCAATTTCAATAAAAACTTCAATTTATCAAATAGCTTTACAAGCTGCGATTCAATTTAAATAAATTTTTAATTTATCAAATAGCTTTACAAGCTGCAATTCAATTTAAATAAATTTTCAATTTATCAAATAGCTTTACAAGCTGTAATAAACTGTCCAAGTATCGTGTAATTATTATTATTATTAAGCACGATTTCTGCCAAGGTCGTACGACCCGATCCAGAGTTTCGTGTACACTGCCGAGGGACGTACGACATGATCCATAGATGCATCTATCCTGCCGAGGCGTTCGGCCCGATCCACAAGAAAAGAGGACATTTTCTTATGTACCTCTGGAATAAGAGTATTTATTGTCAAATTTATTCGAGAGGACAACAATTTATTTCAACAATTAATTAATCTAAACAAAAATTAAGCATATGAAAAATATTTCATATTCTTCTACTTTTCATAACAATCCACAATATATACATCAAATATTTTAATTAATAAAGAATACAATTTGCACAAGTAATTCATGCTTTGAGTCCTAAACTACCCAGACTTTAGAATTAATAGTAGCTACGCACGGACTCTCGTCACCTCGTGCGTACGTAGCCGCCGCAATTGGCAACAATTATTCAATTTAATCCCTATGGGGTAATTTCCCCCTCACAAGATTAGACAAGAGACTTACCTCGTCTTGCTCCAATTTAATCCACTATAAGACCTTTTTCACGATTATCCAACTCTGTATGGCTCGAATCTAGCCAAAATAATTCGATACAATCACTAAAAATAATAGGAATCAATTCTATAAAAAAATACTGTATTTTTAATAAAAATCCCGAAATTAATTAAACCTTTGTCCATGGGGCCCACATCTCAAAATCTGGCGAAAGTTATGAAATCCGATAACCCATTCAATTACGAGTCTAACCATACCAGTTTCACTCAAATCCGACTCCGAATCGATACCTAAATCTCAAAAATTCGTTTCTATGAGATTTCTAAAATTTTCCAAATCTCAATCTCAAAACACTAATTAAATGGTGAAAACATTGATATATTTATGTTTATAGACCAAATCCAAGTTAGAATCACTTACACCAATGTCTTTTCCTTCAAAATCTATCAAAAATCGCTCTGCTCAAGCTCCAATTTGTTAAAAATGGCGAATGAGACGAATGCCCTCTTTTATAATTCTACCCTGGCAGCCCTCGATCCTCAGCCTCAAACCTCGGCCTCGATCCTCGGCCTCGATCCCCAGCCTCAATCCTCGGCCTCGATCTTGGGAGCTCGATTTTAGGCCTCAATTTTGGGCCAGAATTTCCAGCAGAAACGAAAAATTGCAGCAACAATTTTAAGTCCAATTTTTGATTCGTTAACCATCCAAAACTCACCCGAGGTCCTCGGGACCTTAACCAAATTTACCAACAAGTCCTGAAACATCATACGAACTTATTTGAAACCTCAAATCACATAAAACGACGCTAAAACCACAAATTATGCTTCCATTCAAGCTTCATGAAACTTAAAATTTCCAACTTCTACATTCGATGTCTAAACCTATCAAATCAACTCCGATTGACCTCAAATTTTGCATACAAGTCATAAATGACATAACAGAGCTATGAAAATTTTCAGAACTGGATTCCGACTCCGGTATCAAAAAGTCAATTCCTCGGTCAAACTTCCAAACTTAAATTCTTGTTTTTAGCCATTTCATGCATAATTTAACTACGGACTTCGAAATAAAATTTCGAACACGCTCCTAAGTCCAAATCACCATACTAAGCTGTTGGAATCATCAAAATTCTATTCCTGGGTCCTTTTTACATAATTAGACATCCGGTCACTATTTGAACTTAAACATTTTAATTTTTCATCAAAATTCCATATCTCGGGCTAGGGACCTCGAAATTTGATTCCGGGCATACGCCCAAATCCCAAATCACAATACGGACATACTAAAACTATCAAAACACTGATCCGAGTTTGTTTGCTCAAAATATTGACCAAAGTCAAACTTGGCCTTTTAAAGCCAACTTAAGGAACCAAGTGTTCCGATTTCAACCCAAACACTTCCAAATCCCGAACCAACAATCCCACAAGTCATAAATCATTTAAAGAACATATGGGAAGTTTTATTTAGGGGAACAGGGTTCTAAAAGTAAAAAAGACCGGTTGGATCGTTACAGATTCAGATTTAAATGGAATAAATCAAGATTTTTGAAAAATCTTCCAAAAACGAAAATTTAAGATTTGGAGGTCGAGTTGTTATCGGAATTGGATAAAATTGGTATGGTTGAACTCGTATCGGAGTGGGTGTTCGGATTCCATGAAACTGTTGTTGGGTTTCGAGAGGCGAGCCTTGCGTGCACTTTTGTTGACTTTTTAAATAAATTTTCAAATCGACGTTTTATTATCCGGAATTATTTTCGATGAATTAAATGAAGTTATACAATTAAATTGGATAGATTTGAGCTGTCCGTAGGTCAATTCAAGCAAGAATACTATTTTGGAATATCAGCGTAAGTTCAAAAAGGTAAGTGTCTTGCTTAACCTCGAGTGGTAGAATTACCCCTTAGGCATCGAGTCTTATGTGCAATTTGTGAAATGTGAAAAGCCGTGTACGCGAGGTGACGAGTACGTACTCGGGCTTATATGTGCCAAATTTATAGAGTTAAAGTCTTGGGAATATTGTTTAGTAAATTGGATAATTGTTGGCATATATTTAATCATCTAATTGCCATGCCTCAAATCACAATTATTGAACTTGTTTTTATATGGCAATTCGATGTAATTATTACTTGATGGTTTGATATTTCGAGGAATTTAATTTTATTATGAATTTTTCCCATGCAAATAATTAATTAAGCAATCTTAAGAAGAAGTGTTAATATAATTATCTAAATTTGGATTAATGAAGGTGTACCCTATGTCGATTATTTTCGATCTTTGTTGATTATTTTTGAGGTTTTATATATATTGTGTGGATCATTGGGCTAATTGTTTTGAAATTAATTGATTTTGTTATATCCTTGGAATTTGTTATGGCCATTGGGCAAATTGTGATAAGAATTGATTTTGTTACGTTTCCATGATAATATTCCGTTTAAATTGTTGTGTTAATCGAGTTATAATTTTGAGGATATAAGGGTGGCATTTCACTGTTGATATTATGTGGGCATAAGGGAGGCATTTCACTTTTGGTATGTGCGCTGGGATATTGTCTGGGTGGAGCGATAAGGGTGGCTATAGGAGCGATAAAGATGGCTATAGGAGCGATAAGGGTGGCTATTGATATTGTCAGGGCGGAGGGATAAGGGAGGCTATGATAGGAGTGATAAGGGTGGCTATAGGAGAGATAAGGGTGGCTATTGTCAAGGATGATATGTGATGATGTGGGGTTATTGCTATGATAATTTTCATCTAATGTTGTAATTTTTCCTTGTGTTTATTTTTATATCTTGTGTAATTTGCCTTGTTGTTTCGGTAAACTTGATAATAGTCTAATCTATGTTGAAATTGGGAGCCTGCGGCTATTGCTAGGCGGATTATGAAATGAAATGTGGGCACCAGGTGCCATAAGTAAATAATGATGATATTGGCACATGAATTGTTCGTGCAGTTATGATATAAAATGTGGGCCCGAGATGCCGTGAGTAAATGATGATGATATTTGGCACGTGAGTAGTCCGTGCGGTTGTGATAGAGAAATTAGCACGAGGTGCCGTGAAAATATGAAAGTAGGCTGAGACCCGTATTTTTATGATTTTTAAATGAGGTGTCATGGGGTGGCTTATATTTGAAAGATATTTAATTGAGAAAATTATATTTGAAAGAGATTTATTGAAATAATTGTATTTGAAAGATATTTATTTGAAGATATTATATTTGAAAGAGATTTATTGAAAGAATTATATTTGAAAGATATCTATTTGAGGGAATTATATTTGAAAGGCATTTATTTGGAAGAATTATATGTGAAAGATATTTATTTGAAGGACTTGACTTAATTGGATAAAATTGTATTTATTATTTGTTGAGCAATATTAATGGTGTTCTTGTTGCCCTGCTGTACAGATTACTGGTTGATTATTGTTGCCATTATTGTTATTTGTTTTCTATTATTTTTATATATCTTATTGCACAGGTTATTACACTAGTGAGTGTCTTGACTGTACCTCATCTCTACTCCATTGAGGTTAGTCTTGATACTTACTGGGTGCCGACCGTGGTGTACTCATACTACACTTCTGCACATATTTGTGCAGAGCCAGGTATTGGAGATATCAGACTCGGACAGAGTTAGAGTAGGATTGCAAGAATTCAAGGTAGAGCTGCTTGGTCATCGCAGTTTCTTGGAGTCTTTCCATTTTATTGTACTGGTATTTATTATTCAACCAGTATTGAGTATTCGATCCTTGAGATCATTTCATGTATTCAGTTAGAGTTCGTAAATCAGTACTACCAGTCTTAGGAGGTTGTTTGTAATTATTTCCGTTGTTGGTTTTAAAAAAGAAATAGCTTCAAAATGTAATGGAAATCGGCTTACCTAGTCTTAGAGACTAGGTGCCATCATGACGCCTGTGGTGGGATTTTGGTTCGTGACAAGTTGTTATCAGAGCTCTAAGTTCATAGGTTCTACGAGTCATGAACGTGTCTAGTAGAGTCTTGAGGATCGGTACAGACATTCCTGTCGTGCGGATTTGTTGATTGTGGAATTTGAGCCTTTGTATCTCTATTCTCTCACAGATGGTGAGGACACGTGCTACCGGGTTAGCTGAGCAGTTGTTAGAGCACCTGTTAGAGCAGTAGTTGAGGAGCAGCCAGTAGCTCCAGTTGGAGGATAGGTACCAAAAGCACCTGTTGTTACCCCCTGACTTCAGGAGACTTTAGCACAGTTCCTGAGTATGTTTTGTACATTAACTCAGGCGGGATTGATCTATGTTGTACCAAATATTTCGCAGATTGGGGGAGTAGCTCAGACTCCTACCATAACTCCAGAGCAGTAGGTTCACGTTGGTCAGGTTTCGGGTGTAATACTGGTATAACCTGTTATTCTGGTTCGCCCTGAGGTCAGGCCAGAGGCATCAGAAGAAGAACAAAAGAGACTTGAGAGGTTTAAGAGGTATAGTCCACCTACTTTCAGTGGCACGACTATAGAGGATGCCCAAGGATTTCTAGAAAATTGTCACCATATTCTCCACACAATGGGTATTGTGGAAGTGAGTGGATTTGCCTTTACTACATTTCAACTGTCAGGAGAAGCATATCAGTGGTGGAAAATCTATGAGGAAGGGAGAATAGCCGATGCCACACCACCAACTTGGGCTCAATTTTCGGAAATGTTCTTGAAAGAGTTTGTTACCCAGACTCTCCGAGATGCATGGCGCACAGAGTTTGAATGGTTGCGTCAAGGCACTATGACAGTGTCAGAATATGCTTATCAGGTTCAGTGAGTTAGCCCGTCATGCACCTATCTTGGTTCCTACAGTCAGAGAACGGGTTCGCAGATTTATTGAGGGGCTCAATTATGATATTAAAATATGCATGGCTCGAGAGTTGCAAACTAATACTCCATTTCAACAAGTAGTGGAGATTGCGAGGAAGGTTGAGGGTGTTCTAGGCGAGGAAAGGGAGTCTAAGGAGGCCAAAAGGTCTTGAAGCTCTAGAGGGTTCAGTGGATTTTACTCTTCAGCTAGGACCCATTATAGTGGAGGCTCGAGCAGTCGGCCAGCTCAGTTCGCACATCAGATTACTCGGAGTGCTCCAACAAGTTCTTACAATGCACCACTGGCATGGGATTCCTATAATGGTTATTCCAGTTATCCGGCACAGACTCAGTACGAGCAACCGCGACCTAAGATGAGTTGTTATGAGTATGGCGATATTAGGCACATCATGAGAGATTGTCCTAGACTTGGGAGGGGTGGATTTCATCAGGGCATTCATGCTACAAGCTTTATTCCAATTAATACTCTACATGAACAACTAGTTAGGGGTGGAGAAGAGACGGGTAGAGGGCGCCTAAGAGGTGGAGGACCGACCCGTTGATATAATTGCTATGATTTGGTTGAGGTCGATACACCAAATGGTGTCGTTATAGGTACGATCCCAATTTGTTATAAGAGGATATTTTCCTTTAATATGATTCGGTTCTGAATATTGAGGTGAGTACTCCTATTATGCTCCGCTTATGGATGAGTTTTGTAATTTTGTGACCCACTTAATTTAGGCACATCATGAGAGACTGTTTACAAAATTTATTAAAAACAAGAAAGAAAGGAAATTGAAAATTTCAGTTGGCACAATGTGCAAAATACTTGTGATTCGGAGTTGAGGACGAGATCCTCGCATTTTTATATGATGTAAAATATTTAAACCGGGCTACAAGCCACAGTGGAAGTTATATAAGGACAAGTTCCTTGTGGTGAAATATTTATGAGTTTAAATTCTCTCTTTGTGAAGTTTAATTTGTACTATAGGGAGTTATGCCTGATAGGCTTATGTGATAATTCTTTTATATTTTCCTATGCCATAATTGTGCTTTAATTATTGAGTTTTAGCCTACGAAGTGAGTGCCCAGGTGTCACGACCTAATTTTCCCTCCGTTGGGTATCGTGATGGCACCTAGTCTTAGGGACTAGGTAAGCCTAACATTAATTGAAACAACAACATTATTTAAATAACATCTAACAATTTGAAATAGAAATCTTTTAGAATTTACAATTCCTAAAACCAGTAGCACAAGTCATAAGCTCTACAGAGTATTTGCTAGAAAACTTCTAAATACAACTGTCCAGAAATAAGAATAAACAGTGCAAAACGAAAATTTGAAGGTGACTTCAAAGCCTGCGAACGCAACAACAAGTTTACCTTGAATCTTCACAGCAACAACCCGCACAGATACTAACGAACAAATACCTGGATTTGCTAAAAAATGTGCAGAAGTGTAGAATAAGCACACCACAGCAGTGCCCAATATGTATCAAGATTAACTTCGGTGGAGTAGTGACGAGGTACAGTCAAGACACACACTGATCTAATAAACTGAACAAATATGAGTATAGGAATAATAGAAATATGATATCTACATAAAGACTATGCAATATTGTTCACAATTTAGTAATTGCAATAAGAAAGGAAACAACAAGTATCAGCGGAATACCATAAAAATGACAGAAAAAAGTGAATGGAACACAACCTAAATCCAGAATCACAAATACAGCAAGGACAAGTAGTAACTCAGCACTACAACCGCTTTTACATCAGGTTTTAGTCAACCAACTCCACGAGGTACCGAACCTCGGACAAATCATAACTCACGGGTCTCAATACCTGAACCCTAACACTTGGCATTTTGTGCCCTCATAACACCTCATAATCGCACTAATGACTCATGTATCAATAGAGCCATTCTCACATAGAAGGCAAGTAAACAAGGGTAAGCATCTATGCTCAACAATATCAAGAACACCTCTTATCTGATAAGAGTACTTAACTACGTGTATGCTTGTGCAAGTGTCCTAACATAGTCCATACCGGCAAATAAGCATAAGGAAAAAGAACGGACAACACATATAATATTTTCTCACAACTTTCACAAGATAAAACTCACACAGGCAAGTGTACCACTACACAAATGTCAACAACAAGAATGCCCCCAGGCCATCACAAACCATCACAAATCAATCCCTGACATAGCCCACCTTGTCTCGCCACATGTGCAATAATAAAGTAAGTGCTCGCCTTGTATCGCCACACATGCATAACAATGTTCCCGCCTTGTCTTGCCACACAACAACAACAAATGACAATAATACAAAGTACGACAAGTAAATCAACTCAAGAACTTTAAATCAAAAAGAAAAGGTAGAACCAATTCACAAGAAATAACCACAGTAAAGAACGCTAGGCGTAAAGAGAACAACTCAACAAGGGAAAACTAATATGTAGCAACGATCCCACAATATACATTTCAACAACAGGGAAGCTAACATGAGTTAAAGAATTCCAAATAAAACAAGTCGACTAAGATATAGGATATCTAACTTCTTTTAAGGTTGAGAAATTACGAAAGATATTCAACAATTCAATTAAGGATAAGCAGCGAAAAGATAATCTTAACCTCAATTAAGACTTAACAATTATAGGATGAGATAATAATAATTTCAAATAAAGATAAGCAGTTATGAAAAGATAGCGTGACAATAGAAAAGGTAAAATCTTCAGTTACGTCAAATAAGAGTCAAATAGGAAATAAGAGTGAATCCTGAAGCAATTAATTCTAATTGAAGCATGTAGAGGTTAAACTAGTAAAGAAGAGCTTAATCATATCAAGAAAAACTTCATACTTAGTGAATATAAGGACCTAAGAACCCTAAAAGGCCAACTTTACACAAATAAGTCCGAGCACGCACCCGTCACCCCACGTACATGGACTACAATAAACATAGAAGACTCAAATCCTAAGGGGAAATCCCCCACACAAGGTTAGGCAAGATACTTACCTCAAACTAAGCTCAATCAATTGGTCACAATTCCTTTCCCATGAATATTTGGCTCTGAATGGCCCAAATCTAGCCAAAAGCAATTACATATCATAACTACAACCATAATAGACTCATCTTATTAATGAAATCAGTACTTTAACAAAAATTCCAAAATTCGCCCTATAATGTCGACCTGGGCCCACATCTCGGAATCGGGTAAAAGTCACAAAATACGCACACCTATTCACTCATGAGTTCACCCATACCAAAATTATCCAAATCCAATGTCTAAATCCAATCAAAACTCAAAAATTTGGTTGAAGAAATTTTCCCCCCATTTTCAACCCCAAATCCGAAATTAAATGGAGAAAACAACTATAGATTAATGGAATAAAACCTAAAACGAGTTAGGAATCATTACCCCAAAGCTTCCTCTGAAAATACTTTGAAAAATAGCCAAATCCGAGCTCTCAATGTCCCAAAATCGAAACGGGAATCAAATCCTCGTATTTCTCTTTTCTGCACAGTTATTCCGCATCTGCGGACCTGCCTTCGCACCTGCGTCACTGCACCTGCGGAATTTCAATCGCAGGTGTGGATTCCACTTAAAACGTAGCCTCCGCTTCTGCAACTATGCGACCGTATCTGAGACTCTCGTAGGTGAGGAAATCCATCGCACCTGCGGCTCCCTCTCGCACTTGCGCCCAGCTGCCCGCATCTACTACTCTCGCAGGTGCGGGAAAATCTTCGTACCTGCGGTTCCTACCCAGATCCTTCTTGGCCGCATCTGCAGATCCTCCTTCGCTTATGCGGGCTCGCACCTAAAGTTCCCACTCCGCAGGTGCGATTACACCAGTAACAGCAACACTTCAGCTACAAATTATAAACTCCAATCAAGCTGCTAACCGCCCGAAATCGCCCCGAGGCCCTCGGGACCTCAACCAAACATACCAACAAGTCCTATAACCCGATACTGACTTAGTCAAATCCTCAAAGCACCTCAAATACCATTAAAAACACCGATTACACCCGGATTCAAGCCTAAATAACTTTAAAATTTCAGAATTCTACAAATGACGCCGAAACCTATCATTTTACGTTCGATTGACCACAAATTTTGCAGGCAAGTCCCAAATAACATAACGGAGTTGTTCCATCTCACGGAATTGCATTCCGACCCCGATATCAAAAGGTCCACTTTCGGTCCAAATCTCCAAAAATTCGACTTTTTCTATTTCAAGCCTAAGTCAGCTACAAACCTCAAATTCACAGTCTGGGCACACTCCTAAGTCCAAAATCACCCAACGGAGCTAACGAAACCGACGAAACTCCATTCCATAGTCGTCTTCACACAGTTCTGACTACGGTCAAAATCCTAAGACTTAAGCTTTCATTTTAGGGACTAAGTGTCCCAAGTCACTCTGAATCATCCGGTAACTGAATTCAACCACGCACGCAAGTCAATACACATAATACGAAGATGCTCAGGGCCTTATACCGCCGAACGGGACTTAAATTCTCAAAATGACCGGCTGGGTCATTACACTAGGTGGCGTTAAATGTGACTCGTTAAGTTGGGTAAATAGTTATAAGGTCTTCATGCCTCACATTCTGTTGTCGGTGTTGTGAAAATTCAAAATGAGGTGTTGGTTAATATGAGATCATGAACAACTCTTAAGACCAGAGATGTGGTGATGGGCATACGTATGATGTGTTTCATATTCTGATATCATTATAATAATGGAGTGCTTGTACTACCGAGATTAGTGTTATTGATATATACATTATGATGCTTTGTTGGGTTGTGGATGTGTTGTTAGGAGTTATTTTGGTGTTACTCTGGCAGGTGGATAGGCCCAATTACATGGGAGATTCTGCCAAAAATTCTAAAAATAAAAATTTGTGAGTTAGTAAAATTTGGGGGATTGAGACGTGCAAAGGAAGAGATAAGTTATGTTATGTGTTTGAGGGCGAATGATCCTAAGCGGGGGAGAATGTAGTACCCCAGAATTTTTTTTTTAAGTACTTCAACACTATCAAGAAAGTTGATGTGTACGTAGGCACGAGTTGCTATAGCCAGTTGAGACTAATACCGTGCGTTGTTGTGAAAATCAGGCCTTTTGAAAATGTTTGGAGTGTAAGAAATTAGTCTTAAAGTTTACAAATAAAGATAAAAGAAATAATCTCAATTGAGATGGTGTTGTCGTATTTATCTCAAAAGCGGTAACATGGGATCAACCATGAGTATATGTGTAAAAGAAAAATCATCAATTTGGTAACCTCAGAATAATTCTTAACACGTTCGAGGACGAACGTTTGTTTAAGTGGTGGAGAATGTTACGACCGAACTTGTCGTTTTAAGAATTAACACCCCGTTCAGTGACTTAAGGTCTCGAGCAGCTTCACAATATGTATTATGACCCGCGGGTGTGGTCGAGTTTGATTTATTGAAGATTCGAAATTAAATTAAAAGAACAATCCTTTTGTAGAAGCTTAAATGGAAAGAGTTGACTTTTGAGCAAATGACTCCGCAATAGAATTTTGATAATGTCAATAGCTCCGTATGGTGATTATGGACTTAGAAGCGTGTCCGGAAAATTATTTGGAGGTCTGTAGAGTAATTTGGTTTGAAATGGCGAAAGATGAATTTTTGGAAAGTTTGACCGGGGGTGACTTTTTGATATCGGGGTCGGAATCCGATTCTAGAAATTTGAATAGCTTTGTTATGTAATTTATGACTTGTGTGCAAGATTTGAAGTCATTCCGGATTGATTTGATAGGTCGTGACATCGTTTGTGGAAACTTAAAATTTCAAAGTTCATTAGGCTTGAATTGGGGTATGATTCATGGTTTTACCATTGTTTAAGGTAATTTGAGGGTTCAACTAAGTTCATATGATGTTATGGCACTTGACGGTATGTTTGGTTGAGGTCCTGGGGGCCTCAGATGAGTTTCAGAATGTTAACGGATCATTTTGGACTTGGCATGTTGGCTGAAGACTGCTGGTGTGCTTATTTTGGTTTCCTTCTTTGAGTTCGCGAGTGGGCCCTCGCGTTCGTGAAAGGGGAATTTGAGACAGGAAATATTTCCCTTCGCATTCGCGAGGGAGGTCTCATATTCGTGAAGATGATCTGGTGTTAAAGCTACGCGTTCACGAAGAAGAGAAGGCATCTGGGGATCCCGTGCGTTTGGCCTTTGCGTTTGCGTGAGGTGTGCCGCATTCGCGAAATAAGAGGACAACAAAGCTTCATGTTCGCGAGGCTTGTGTCTCATTCGTGAAGGGTTAATTCTGGGCAGTCGAGTTTATGCTTCGCGACGCGAGGCTCCTTTCGCATTCGCGATGAAGGCATATTTGGGCTGAATTAAAAGTCCCAAAACGGGGGCTTTGAGTTCATAACACAAAAATAGAGTAGGGGAGCTCGGTTTTGGGCGATTTTCAGAGACAAATTTCACCACACAATTTGGGGTAAGTGTTCTTGACTCCCTTGTGATTATATTTCATAAATCTATGGTTATATTCATCATTTGATTCGGATTTAAATGGAAGAAATCAAAATTTTTGAAAATCTTCCAAAAATGAAAATTTAAGATTTGGAGGTCGAGTTTTCGGAATTGGATAAAATTTGTATGGTTGAACTCATATCGGAATGGGCATTCGGATTCCATAAAAACTTTGTCGGGTTTCGAGAGGCGAGCCCCGTGTTGACTGTTATTGACTTTTTAGAATAAATTTTGAAGACGACGTTTTATTGTCCAAAATTGTTTCCGATGAATTATAATGAAGTTATACAATTAATTTGGATATATTTGAGTTGTCCGGAGGTCAATTCAAGCAAGAAAACTATTTTGGAATATCAGCCTAACTTCAAAAAGGTAAGTGTCTTGCTTAAACTCAAGTGGGAGAATTATATCGAGTCTTATGTGCCATTTGTATGTAAAAAGCCGTGTACGCGAGGTGACGAGTACGTACTTGGGCTTATATGTGCAAAATTTATTGAGATAACGTCTTGGGCATATTGTGTAGTAAATTGGATAATTGTTGGCATATATTTAATCATCTAATTTCCATGCCTCAAATCACAATTATTGAACTTGTTTTTATATGACAATTCAATGTAATTATTACTTGTATATTTATGTGAATTCCGTGAGTTTGATGGTTTGATATTTCTTGGAATTTAATTTCATTATGATTTTTTCCTATGCAAATAATTAATTAAGCAAGCTTAAGAAGAAGTGTTAATATAATTACCTAAATTTGGATTAATGAAGGTGTGCCCTATGTCGATAATTTTCTATCCCTGTTAATTGTTTTTGAGGTTTTATATACATTGTGTGGAGCCTTGGGCTAATGGTTGTGAAATTAGTTGATTTTGTTATATCCTTGGAATTTGTTGTGGCCATTGGGCAAATTGTGATATGAATAGATTTTGTTACGTTGCCGTGATAATATTCCGTGTAAATTATTGTGTTAATCAAGTTATAATTTTAAGGATATAAGAGTGACATTTCACTGTTGATATTATGTGGGCATAAGGGAGGCATTTCACTATTGTTATGTGCGTTGGGATATTGTCTGGGCGGAGCGATAAGGGTGGCTATAGGAGATAAGGGTGGCTATTGATATTGTCAGGGCAGAGGGATAAGTGAGGCTATTATAGGAGTGATAAGGGTGGCTATAGGAGAGATAAGGGTGGCTATTTTTAGGGATTATATGTGCTGATGTGGGATTATTGCGTTGATAATTTTCATCCGATGTTGTGATTTTTCCTTATGTTGATTTTTATATTTTGTACAATTTGCCTTGTTGTTTCGGTAAACTTGATAATAGTTGATCTATGTTTAAATTAGGAGCATGATGCTATTGCCAGGCGGATATTTGGAAGAGATTTATTGAAAGAATTATATTTAAAAGATATTTATTTGAGAAAATAATATTTGAAAGAGATTTATTGAAAGAATTATATTTGAAAGATATCTATTTGAGGGAATTATATTTGAAAGGCATTTATTTGGAAGAATTATATGTGAGATATTTATTTGAAGGACTTGACTTAATTGGGTAAACTTGTATTTATTATTTGTTGAGAAATATTAATGGTGTTCTTGTTGTCCTGCTGTGTAGATTACTGGTTTATTAGTGTTGCCATTATTTTTATTTATTTCCTATTATTTTTATATATCTTATTACACAGGTTATTAAACTAGTGAGTGTCTTGACTGTACCACGTGTCTACTCCACTGAGGTTAGTCTTGATACTTACTTGTTACCGACCGTGGTGTACTCATACTACACTTCTGTACATTTTTGTGCAGAGCCATGTATTGGAGATATCGGACTTGAACATAGTTAGAGTGGGATCGCAAAGATTCAAGGTAGAGCTGCTTGGTCGTCGCAGTTCCTTGGAGTCTTTCCATTTTATTGTACTATTATTTATTATTCAAATAGTATTGAGTATTCGATCCTTGAGATCATTTCATGTATTCAGTTATAGTTCGTGACTCAGTACTACCAGTCTTGGGAGGTTGTTTGTAATTATTTCTGCTGTTGGTTTTAAAAATAAAAATAATGTCTTTGAAATGTAATGGAAATAGGCTTAACTAGTCTTAGAGACTAGGTGCCATCACGGCGCCTGTGGTGGGATTTTGGGTTGTGACAGTAGCCCCCACTATAACGGCTCGACCGGTCGTTTTGAGCTTTAGAGCCCCGATCCCCTAATATCTGCTTTCCCCATATTTGTTTCTGCTTTTGGTATTTGCCTGAGTGTTTGGTTATGGAATCCGGGGAGTTTTGGGACACTTAGTCACTAGTTGTGATTTTAAGCCTTAGAGTTTGGACGGCAGTCGGAACTGTGTGAAGACAGATCCGGAATAGAATTCCATCGACTCCGTTAGCTCCATTGAGTGATTTTGGGGTTAGGAGCGCGTCCGAAATGTGTTTTGGAGGTCTGTAGTAGATTTAGGCTTGAATTAGCGAAAGTTAGTTTTTCGACGATTTCGGCCTATAATGGAAATTTTGATATCGAGCTCGGAATAGAATTCCAAAAGTGGCTGTCGGTTCGTATCGTCATTTGTGACCTATGTGTAAATTTTGAGGTCATTCAGACTAGATTTGATGTGGTTCGGCGTCGGTTGTAGAATTTGGAAGATTTTTAACTCTGAGACTTGAATCCGTGCTTAATTCATGATTTTCATGTTTTTTGATGTGGTTTGAAGGCTCGACTAAGTTCGTATGGTATTTTAGGATTGGTTGGCATGTTTGGTTGAGGTTCCGGGGGCCTCGAGTGTGTTTCAGATGCTTATTGGGTGAAAGCTTGGAGTTAGAGGAATTTCTGATTTTTGCTGGTTCTGGTGTTTTTGCACCTGCGGTTGGAAGTTCGCAGGTGCGGCCTCGCATAAGCGAGACTTGTAGGAGCATATGCGAGAAAGTCGAGAGTTCGCCTGGGGTCACAGGTGCGAGGAAGTTCCGCATTTGCGATGCCCGCAAATACGCAAGGTTGTTCGCAAATACGCAAGATGCGCAGAAGCGAAAGGGATGTCCGCAGGCGCGAGCGCGCAAGTGTGGCCCTTTCGTCGCAGGCGCGAAGGCAGAGGGGCAAGTGAGTTGTGCAGATGTGCACGTTTTCTGCACTAGCGCACCCGCAGGTGCGAGCCCAGGTTCTGCAGGTGCGGAAATACCTGACAGTGATTAAAACCGAAGCGCTTCCCGATTTTTATCATTTTTGGCTTTGCAAACTCGGGTTAGGGCAATTTTTGAGTGCATTTTAGAGGCATTTCTTGAGGTAAGTTCCTTGTGCTTATTTTTGGTCAATAATCTTGCCTTGCCATGTATTTTCCCACCTAGTTAATGTGTATTTAAGGTGGAAATTGGAAGTTAGAGGCTAGGGATTTTTGAAGTTTGAATCGTGGATTGGAGGACTATTTTGTGTCGGATTTTAGTAAATTTGATATGGTTAGAATTGTGAGTGAATGAGCTTTCTAGTTTCGTGAATTTTGTCGGGTTACGAGACGTGGGCCCTGGGGCTGGGTTTGAGCCAATTTCGGTTTTTGGCCTATTTTTATAGTTTTTCTTATGGGATTCATTCCATTAGCGCGTATTGATGATATTGTACTATTCGAATAGATTCGAGCCATTTGGAGTCGGATACTCATAGCAAGAATGTGATATCAAGTTGATTTGAGCGGTTCGAGATAAATGGCTTGCCTAACCTTGTGTTAGGGACTTCCCCCTTAGGATATCTTGATATTATTTGGTGTGTGGTTGCCGTGTACGTGAGGTGACGAGTACGTACACGGGCTATTATTGCAAAAATCCTGTTTAAGCTTTTTTTAAATAATAAATTGCTTCTTTTATTAAGTTGTACTAATATGTTTAATTGTGTAGTTTAGACTTGAAAAGCATGCTTACGTATTTTAACTACCTAATTGACATTCTGTGCGTCATGTTTAGCTAATTCCTTATTTGCCTTATCTGCGTCCAGTATAAACTGTATAACTCCATGTCATACCTGTCATTTCATCTTGCGTTGCATATTTGAATTGGGACTACGGACATATTCCGGGAGATCCCCATGTACTGCATATTTAATTTTGACTACGGATGTATTCCGGGAGATCCCCATGTACTGCATATTTACTTTGGGACTACAGATGTATTCCGGGAGATCCCCCTGTACTGCATATTTACTTTGGGACTACAGACGTATTCCGAGAGATCCCCATGTACTGCATATTTACTTTGGGACTACAGATGTATTCCGGGAAATCCCCCTGTACTGTATATTTACTTTGGGACTACAGACATATTCCGGGAGATCCCCATGTACTGCATATTTACTTTGGGACTACAAACGTATTCCGAAAGATCCCCCAGTACTGCATATTTACTTTGGGACTACGGACGTATTCCGGGAGATCCCCCTGTAGTGCATATTCATTTGAAACTATGGGACGGTATCCCGAGAGAATTCCCAATGTGTTTACCTTGTTTTGAGCCGAGGTCTCCCTTAACTGTTAAATTTTTGAGAATTTCTTTAACTGTGTTACCGTAAGTTCTACTTATATCTTTTACTATTTAATTTATTATATTTACTCCGGTAGGGCCTTGACCTGACCTCGTCACTACTCGACCGGGGTTAGGCTTGGCATTTACTGGGTACCATTGTGGTGTACTCATGCCCTTTCCTGCACATGTTTTCGTGTGCGGATCCAGGTACGAGCTATCAGCCTTGGGGTTAGTGCGTGATGGTGTTTCTAGGTGACTTCAAGGTACTTCTGCTTACGTCCGCAGATCTTCGGACTCCCCTTCTACTCCCTCATCTAGAGACTTTCCTTATTATCTTCAGACTTTTGTATAGAGCTACATAGATTATAGCAGCTTGTGACTTAGTGATATTCCGTGTCTTAGAAAACTATTTTGTATATGCCGAGTGATGCTACTCTTGGCTATTTATAATATGTTGTTTATCTTTAAAATGTTGTGTTTTCTTTATAATTTTTTGAAATATTAGGCTTACCTAGTCGTAAAGACTAGGTGCCATCACGACCCATTACGGAGGGATAATTTGGGTCGTGACAAGTTGGTATCAGAGAACTAAGTTTGTAGGAGTCGCGAGTCACAAGCCTTGAGTAGTGGCCGACGCCTTGAGTCGCTGGGCAAAGAGTTTGGGGAGCTTGGCATATCTTCCAGCAGCTGAGAAGCCCTTAGCCTTGGATGTTCAGGCCTTAGCCAGTGAGTTCGTGAGATTGGATATTTCAGAGCCTAGCTGGGTATTAGCTTGTGTGGTTTATCAGTATTCGCTTTATGACAGTATCAGGGAGCGCCAGTATGATGATCCTCATCTTCTAGTTCTTCAGGATAGGGTTCAGCGAGGTGATGCCAGAGATGTGACTATTGGTGATGACGGTGTGATGAGGATGCAGGGCCGGATCTGTGTTCCCAATGTAGATGGGCTTCGAGAGTTGATTCTTGAGGAGGCCCATAGCTCGCGGTACTCCATTCATCCGGGTGCCGCGAAGATGTACCAGGACTTGAGGCAACACTATTAGTGGAGAAGAATGAAAAAGGATATAGTTGGGTTTGTGGCCAAGTGTCTCAACTGTCAGCAGGTTAAATATGAGCATCAGAGACCTGGTGGATTACTTCAGAGGTTAGATATCCCAGAGTAGAAGTGGGAGCGGATCACCATGGACTTTGTGGTTGGACTTCCTAGGACTTTGAGAAAGTTCGATGCTATTTGGGTGATCGTGGATCAGCTGACCAAGTCAGCCCATTTCATTCCAGTGTTGACTACATACTCTTTGGAGAGATTGACCGAGATTTACATCAGAGAGATTGTACGCCTTCATGGTATTCCGGTATCCATCATTTCAGACAGAGGTACACAATTCACATCACGATTTTGTAGAGTCGTACTGCAGGAGTTAGGTACTAGGGTAGAGCTGAGCATAGCCTTTCACCCTCAGACAGACGGGTAGTCCGATTACATAATTCAGATTCTTGAGGATATGCTCCGTACATGTGTGATGGAGTTTGGAGGGTCATGGGACCAATACTTGCCACTTGCAGAGTTCACTTACAACAACAGTTATCAGTCCAGCATTCAGATGGCACCGTATGAGGTTTTGTATGGTAGGCGATGCCGGTCCCCCGTGGGATGGTTTGAGCTGGGCGAGGACCGATTGTTGGGTACAGATTTGGTCCAAGATGCCCTGGATAAGGTGAAGGTGATTCAGGAGAGACTTCGTACAGCCCAGTCCAGGTAGAAGAGTTATGCGGACCGGAAGGTTAGTGACCTGGCATTTATGGTTGGTGAGCGAGTCTTGCTTCGGGTATTGCCTATGAAAGGCGTCATGAGGTTCGGGAAGAAGGGCAATCTGAGCCCGAGGTTCATTGGTCCTTTTGAGATATTGCGTCAAGTTGGGGAGGTTTCTTACGAGCTTGCCTTGCCTCCCATCCTAGCAGGAGTTCACCCGGTATTCCACGTGTCTATGCTCCGGAAGTGTCTCGGTGATTCGGCTTATGTATTGGATTTCAGCTCAGTCCAATTGGACAAAGATCTATATTATATTGAGGAGCCAGTAGCCATTTTGGACATACATGTCAGAAAGCTCAGGTCAAAGAATATTGCTTCAATAAAGGTCCAGTGGAGGGGTTAGCTGGTCGAGGAGGCAACTTGGGAGACCGAGTAGGATATGCGCAGCCAGTACCCTCATCTTTTCACAGTTTCAGGTATGTCTTTATACTCATTCGAGGACGAATGATTGTTTTAAGAGGGGGAGGATGTAACAACCCGACTGATCGTTTTGAGATTTAGAGCCCCGGTCCCCTAATATCTGGTTTCCCCATATTTGTGTCTGCTTTTGGGATTTGCCGGAGTGTTTGGTTATGGAATTCGGGGAGTTTTGGGACACTTAGTCCCTAGTTGTGAGTTTAAGCCTTAGAGTTTGGACGGTAGTCGGAAATGTGTGAAGACAAATCCGGAATGGAATTTTGATGACTCTGTTAGCTCCGTTGAGTAATTTTGGGGTTAGGAGCACGTCCGGAATATTTTTTGTAGGTTTGTAGTAGATTTAGGCTTGAATTGGCAAAAGTTAGTTTTTCGGCGATTTCGGCCGATAATGGAAATTTTGATATCGAGATGGAAATGGAATTCCAAAAGTGGTTGTAGGTTCTTAGTGTCATTTTTGACATGTGTGTAAATTTTGAGGTCATTCGGACTAGATTTGATGTGGTTTGGCGTCGGTTGTAGAATTTGGAAGATTTTAAATTCTTAGGCTTGAATCCATGCTTTCTGATCTGTGTAACTCTTCTGTCTGGACTGTGCTATACGTAGTCTCTCCTGAATCAACTTTTCCTTTTCCAAGGCATCTTTCACCAAATCAGTACCATATAACTTAGCCTCACCAGGCTCAAACCATTCGATGGGTGAACGACATCGCCGACCATATAAAGCCTCAAATGGAGCCATCTCGATGCTGGATTAGTAACTGTTATTATAAGTAAACTCGGCCTCCAAAATCAATCACACATTCTCTGAGCATATCCTCAAAAATGTGAATTGTCCGCTCTGTCTGCCCGTCGATCTGCGGATGAAAGGTTGTGCTGAGATCTACACGGGTCTCCAATTCACTCTGTACTACTCTCCAGAAATGCGAAGTAAACTGAGGGCCTCTATCTGATATGATGGAAATTGGCACACCGTGCAACCGAACTATCTCCTGAATATATATCTAGACCAACCTGTCTGAAGTATATGAAGTCACAACCGGAATAAAGTGTGCCGACTTGGTCAACCTGTAGATAATGACCCAAACTGCATCAAACTTCCGCAAGGTCCGCGGCAACCCAACTACAAAGTCCATAGTAATGCGTTCCCATTTCCACTCCGGTATAGTCATCTGCTGAAGTAGGCCATCTAGCCTCTGGTGCTCATATTTAACTTGCTTACAATTTAGACACTTAGCTACATACTCAGCTATGTCCTTTTTCATTTGCCGTCACCAATAATGCTGTCGCAAATCACGATATATCTTCGTAGCACCTGGATGAATAGAACACCGAAAACTGTGTGCTTCCTCTAGGATCTTTTTCCTCAGTCCATCCACATTAATAACACATAGATGATCCTGGAGTCAGAGAACACCATCCGTTCCAATAGTAACTTCCTTGGCATCACCTCGTAGTACCGTTTCTCGAAGAACTAATAAGTGTGGGTCATCAAACTGGCGAGCCTTGATAAGCTCAAATAGTAAAGACTGGGCCACAACACATGCAAGAATTTAGTTGGACTCTGAGATATCCAGCCTCACAAGTCTGTTAGCCAAGGACCGAATATCCAAAGCTAATGGCCTCTCCTCTGCTGAAATGAAAGCCAAACTACCCATACTCTCCGTCTTTCTACTCAAGGCATCTACAACCACATTTGCTTTGCCCGGATGATATAGGATAGTAATATCATTATCTTTTAGTAACCCAAGCCATTTGCGCCGCCTCAAATTTAGATCCCCCTGCTTGAACAAATGATGCAAATTGTGATGATCAGTGTAAACCTCATAGGACACCCCATAAAGATAACGCCTCCAAATCTTAAGAGCGTGAACAATCGCAGCTAACTCCAAATCATGCACCGGATAATTCTTCTCGTGGGGCTTCAGCTGACGTGAAGAATATGTAATAACTCGCCCTTCCTGCATAAATACACAACCCAAACCAACACGGGAAGCGTCATAGTACATTGTATGCATCCCCGAACCGGAAGGCAACACTAACACTGGTGCTGTAGTCAATGTTGTCTTGAGATTCTGAAAGCTCACATCACAATCATCGGACCATCGAAACGGAGCACCCTTCTGGGTTAATTTGATCAAAGGTGCTGCAATAGATGAAAAGCCCTTCATGAATCGATGATGCCAATTCTGGACTGCCTCGATCTTTTTAGGATCAACTTTAATTCCCTTGCCCAATACAATATACCCCAAAAATGCTACAGACTCTAGCCATAACTTACATTTGGAGAACTTAGCATATAGCTTTTGTCGACGCAACGTCTGAAGCAACACTCTCATATGTTGCTCGTGCTCTTCCTTACTGCGCGAGTAAATCAAAATATCATCAATGAAGACAATGACAAACGAATCAATATATGGCCTGAATACCCTGTTCATCAAATCCATAAATGTTGTTGGGGCGTTAGTCAAACCGAAGGACATCACCAGAAACTCATAATGACCATATCTAGTCCGGAAAGCAGTTTTTGGAACATCCGAATCCTGAATCTTCAACTAATGGTACCCCGATCTCAAATCAATCTTAAAGAACACCCTAGCACCATGCAACTAGTCAAATAGATCATCAATATGCGGCAACGGGTACTTCTTCTTAATAGTGACTTTGTTCAATTGACGATAATCAATACACATTCGCATAGTACCATCCTTCTTCTTCAAAAATAATACCGGTGCACCCCAAGGCGATACACTCGGTCTGGCAAACTCTTTGGCTAGTAACTCCTCAAGATGTTCTTTTAATTCTTTCAATTCTTTCGGAGGCATGCGATACGGTGGGATGGATATAGGCTGGGTATCTAGAGCCAAGTCAATACAGAAATTAATATCAAGATCAGGTGGCATGCTTGGAAGATATGAAGGAAATACATCGGAGAACTCCCTAACTACAGGCACTAAATCAATAGACGGAGTCTCTGCAATAGTATCCCGAACATAGGCTAGATAAGCTAAAACCCCCTTCTCAACCATGTGTTGAGCCTTCATAAAATAAATAACCCGATTAAATGCACTAACAGACGAACCCTTCCACTCCAGCCTAGGCAATGTTGGAATAGCCAAGGTTATAGTCTTGGCATGACAATCTAGGATGGCATGATATGGAGATAACCAGTCCATGCCTAGGATGATTTCAAAGTCGGTCATCCCAAGCAATAGGAGATCTGCTCTAGTTTCATAACCACATAATGTAATAATACAGGACCGGTAGATCCGATTCACAACAACAGAATTGCCCATTAGAGTGGACACATAAACAGGAGTACTCAAGGACTCACGAAAACACCTAGGAAATGAGCAGATAGAGACGACACATAGGAATATGTAGACCTTGGATCAAATAATACGGAGGCATCTTTGCCGCAAATATAAATAATACTTGTAATCACAGTATCCGAGGCCTCTGCATCTGGTTTGGCCAGAAAAGCATAGAACTGAGCTAGAGCGCCAACTGGCTGGCCTCCACCTGGATGACCTCCAGCTCTATGACGGCCCCTACCCACCTGTCCTCCACCTCTTGGTGGTCGGACAACTGGTGGAGCAACTGGTGGGATAATCATAGGCTGCTAACCATGTTGCACTAGTCTACCCTGAAGCCTGGGGCAGAATCTTCGTATGTAATTGGGATCCCCGCACTCGTAACAACTCTTCGGTGCGATGGGTTGCTGACTAAGAGTCTGGCCCTGGTGGCCTGAACATCCACTGGAGGAACCCTGAATAGCCGGTGGGCGATAATAACTCTCTGGCAAAGCACTGAAATAAGGTCGCACTGGAGCACCCTGAGGAGGCGGTGGTGCTGGATATGGGGGCCTGCTGGACTGCCCTCTCACGAACTGACCTCTGCCCCCAGACGAAGCACCTTTGAACTCTTTAGAATATCTATAATGTTTATCGCTGATAACCTACTCTATGCTATGCTGACGCACACCCTCAATCCTCCGGGCTATCTCCACGACCAACTCATAAGAAGTACCCATCTCAACCTCTCGAGCCATAGTGGCCTAAATGCCAGTATGTAAACCCACAACAAACCTCTACACTCTCTCCGACTCAGTAGGGAGTATCATAAGTGCATGGCGAGATAACTGAAAGAACCTCACCTCATAATCAGTCACTGACATCTGACCCTGCTGGAGATGCTCAATTTGAAACCCAAACTCTTCCCTATGGGGGTTGGAATATACCTGTCCAGGAAAATATGGGTGAACCTATCCCAAGTCATGGGAGGAGAATCTGCTGGTATGCTAAGAAGATAAGACTTCCACCATTTATGGGCTCTGCCCTCTAGCTGAAAACTATCAAAGTCAACCCCATGAGACTCCAATATCCTCATGTTGTACAGTATATCCCTTAACCGATCAATGAAATCCTGGGGATCCTCATGTCGCTCACCCCCAAAGACAGGAGGATATAGTCTAGTCCATCTGTCCAATAGTTTCTGCAGATCGGCAGCTGTAGATGGTCTGGGCTCCACCCACGGGTAGTGCACCCTGGGTCTGATATATAGCAGCTGCCTGCCCATGAGCCTGTGCGGTCGGAGTCTGTGCTCCCTCGCCCGCTTAAGATGTGGCTGGGTCATCGGAAAATAAACCAGCCTGAGTCATAGTGTCCATGAATTGCAGCATACGACCCATGACATCCTGGAATCCCAGTACAGACATGAAATCCACCGGAGCTGGCTCTGTCATGGGCACCTCGCCCTGTTCCTCAATAATGAGATCCTCTACTGGACCCACTGGTGGCATAACTCGAAATATCCTAGGACGTCCTCGTCACCTACCACGGGCTGGAGTCCTCCCTCAGCCTCTGCCTCGGCCTCTAACAATAGGGGGAGTAGCTCTTCCCTGGTCTGGAACCTTATTATAGTGCGTTCTCACCATCTGTGAAAGAATAAGAGAAAGATATTTCGTACTACATCAATTTCATAATGGAAGATGAAAAAGGTAGTTTCCTAACACCCTATTGCCTCTCGAAGATAAGTACAGACGTCTCTGCACCGATCTGCAAGACTCTATTAGGCTTGCTCATAACTTGTGAGACCTATGTGAGCCTAGTGCTTTGATACCATGTTGTCACGACCCAATTTTACCTATAGGTCGTGATGGCGCCCAACACTACAGCTAGGCAAGCCAACTAGTAATTTAAACACATATTCAATTATTTAGAATTAACCGAGAAATTAAACTCTTTTTACTTGCTAGAATTAAAAACAATATGAAAAATCTAGTAAATCAAAATAACCAAGAAAATTAATTAAATCCAAAAATTCTACTAGTGAGTGCCAAGACCTGGTGTCACAAGTGTATGAGTATCTAGTAGATTATACAAAAATGATAAATACTGTCTGAAATAAAATAGACAGAATAAAATTTCCATAAGAGGCACTGGTTGCTGCAGAACGGCTCAGAAGGGAAGCTCACCACTAAGCCTCTAGATAACGCGGGTGCACACCGATAGGTCCAACGATAGCACCTGTCTCAGGTCCTGCACAAAAAGTACAGCAAGTGTTGCATGAGTACGTAAACAACGTGTACCCAGTAAGCATCAAGCCTAATCTCGAAGAGGTAGAGACGAGAGGTCTAGTTTGACACTCACTAAGGGTCAATAATAATAAATAAAATAAAAATAGAAATATTTTAATCAACATGATTCATAGAGTTAATAATAATTTTATTTAACTAACAGAAATAATTAAATTCCTCCAAATGCAATAATTTCCAATCTATTAATTAAATTCACAAGCTGCAATTAAAATATCAAGGTATCGTGTAATTATTATTATTATTAGGCACGATTTCTGCCGAGGTCGTACGGCCCGATCCAGAGTGTCGTGTATACTGCCGAGGGACGTGCGGCGCAATCCATTGATGCATCTATACTGTCGAGACGTTCAGCCCGCTCCACAAGAAAGGAGGACATTTTCTTATGTACCTCACCTAGTCTTAGGGACTAGGCAAGCCTAACAATAATTAAAACAACAACGTTATTTAAATAGAATCTCTTAAAATTCCCAAAATTGGTAGTACAAGTCATAAGCTCTACAAAGTGTTTGCTAGAAAACTTCTAAATACAACTGTCCAGAAATAAGAATAAACAGTGCAAAACAAAAACTAGAAGGTGACTCCGAAGCCTGCGAACGCAGTAGCAGGTTTACCTTGAGTCTCCACAGCAACAGTCCACACAGCTAGCTAACGAACAAGTACCTGGATCTGCACAAAAATGTGCAGAAGAGTAGCATGAGCACACCACAGCGGTGCCCAATAAGTATCAAGACTAACCTCGGTGGAGTAGTGACGAGGAACAATCAAGACACCCACTGGTCTAATAAACTGAACAGATATAAGCACATGAATAGCAGAAGTATGATGTATACATAAAGACTATGCAATATGGCTCACAATACAGTAATGACATTAAAGTAAGAAAACAACAAGTATCAGCGGAATATCATGAAAATGACGTAGACAAAGTATATGGAACACAACCTAAATTTGGAATCACGAATACAACAAGGACAAGTAATAACTCAGTAATTACAACCGTTTTACATCAATTTTTAGTCAACAACTCCACGAGGTACCGAACCTTGGACAATTCACAACTCATGGGTCTCAATACTTGAACCCTAACACTTGGCAACCTATTCCCTCATAACACCTCATAAGTACACTGACGACTCACGTGCCAATAGAGCCATTCTTGCATAGAAGACAAGTAAACGAGGGTGAGCATATATGATTAACAATATCAAGAACACCTCTTATCCGATAAGAGTGCTTTACTACGTGTATGCTTGTGCAAGTGTCCTACCATAGTCCATATCAACAAATAAGCATAAGGAAAAAGAACGGACAACACGTAGAATATTTTCTCACAGCTTTCACAAGATAAAGCTCACATAGGTATGTATACCACTTCACAAATATCAACAACAAGAATGCCCCCAGGTCACAAATCATCACAAATCAATCCCTGACACAGCCCACCTTGTCTCGCCACGTGTACAATAGTATCATAAATGTCCGCCTTATCTCGCCACACGCACATAATAATGTTCCCACCTTGTCTATCCACATGCGCAACCCACACATATATATATCCCACCTTGTCACGCCGCATGTGCAAATATCAATAGTAACAATAGCACGGCAGAAACCTCGTGCAACCCCATAACAACAACCGCACGGCAGAAACCTCGTGCATCACAATAATAACAACCGCAAGGCCTAAACCTCATGCATCACCACAACAAATACAACAAAAACAATGGCAATAATACAAAGTATGACAAGTAAATCAACTCAAGGTTTTATCTCCAATTAGAACTTGAAAGGGAGAGAAAATCAATTATGGTTTGTGGAAAGGTTTTGGGAGGATTTTTGCAGAGCTTATGTCTGGTTATTATGCTCTATTTTAAGTCTAATATATGAAGAAAATAGGCCTTTAAAATTCCTCTTTGAACGATCCGAAATGGCCCATTTTTGGGCTTTCATTTAAGCAAGTAGGTGACACACCTACTTGTCACCTAGCAGCTTGCGCAGTATCGCAAAAATGCCCATATCTCTCTACTCCAATGTTGTATTGACAAACGGTTTAATGAGTTAGAAAATAGACTCATAGATATTTAATTTGATGGGTGGAACATCCCATAAATCTAAATATATTGGGAGAAAATTGCAGTTATATTTGACCCAAAGTTTGAGTTAAACTTATGAATGTAACTTGTGATGACTTTCATCGACTTTTGTTCCACAACTCGCTTGACTTCAAAACATAACACACGGATGTCATACGACTAATATAAATCATAACATAATCCTCTTATCATGTTAAGCACCCTAGTCTCACCCCAAAGGTACATGTTATTACATTCCCAACTTGTCGACTTTTGACGAAACATTGTTTTCTTCAATTGCTTTAGCTTCTGAACCGTCCAACCCTCTTTGTACTTGTTGTTCATGATCTTCAATATTTGTAACCTCAGAGGTAACATGATTAACTTACTTTATATACTTTTAAATATTATCTCATTTTTTGTCCTACATTAGTTTGCTTATGACGCATTTTTACATACGAAAATATAGGGTGTAACACATCTGACTCTAACTCACGAGCCATGCTGAACCAAATGTCATGTATGAGTCCCTCAATGAATCTACGGACACGCTCTCTAACTGTTGCAACCAAAGCAGGTGCATGCCTGGCCAAATAACCGAATCTCACGGCATATTCTGATACTGACATAGTGCCCTGGCGCAGCTGCTCAAACTCCGCGCGCCATGCATCTCGAAGGGACTGAGGTACAAACTCTCTCAAGAACATCTCTTAAAACTGAACCCATGTAAGTGAAGCTAACTCGGCCGGGCTACCCATCTCATATGCCAGCCACCACTAATAAGCGGCTCCCCTGAGCTGGAACATAATAAAATCAACCCCGCTCGTCTCCACAATACCTATAGTATGGAGAATGCGGTGACACTCCTCCAGAAAACCCTGTGCACTCTCTGAAGCCAAACCACTAAATGTAGGAGGGTCATATTTCTTGAACCTGGCAATTTTAAGCTGCTCTTCCTTAGATGCTGCTGCTCTGACCACAGGCTGAACTGGGACCACAGGTTATGTTGCCACGACACCTGAAACCCGCCCAACATGAACTCGCTGCTCTGGGGTATAGGCTATGGGAGTCTGGATTCCTCCCCTAGTATGTGAAGTAGTTGGTGCAACCGGAATCAACCCCGCCTGAGCCAATGCACTAAACATACTCAGGAATTATGCTAAGGTCTCCTGAAGTTTGTGGGTAACAACAGGCGCCTCTGGTACCTGCTCCCCAAATGGAACTACTGGCGGCTCCTCAACTGCTGCTCTGGTAGGTGCTCTAGCTGCGGCACGTACTGCTCATCGACCTCTGCCTCTGCCCCTAGCGATACCTTCTCCGGGAAAAGCGTCGTCGATAACTGTAGCTCGTGTCCTCACCATATGTGAGAGAATGGAATGATAAATGTTCAAACTCCGAGATCAATAAGCTCGCATGATAGGAATGAAAGAAGTGAAATTGTCCTAATAGTTCCGTAGCCTCTCGAAGATAAGAATAGACGTCTCCGTACCTATCCGCAAGACTCTACTGAACTTGCTTATGACTCGTAGCACCTATCAACCTAGAGCTCTGATACCAACTTGTCACGACCCAATTTTCCCTCTGTTGGGTATCGTGATGGCACCTAGTTTTAGGGACTAGGTAATCCTAACAATAATTAAAACAACAACGTTATTTAAATAGAACCTCTTAAAATTCTCAAAACCGGTAGTACAAGTCATAAGCTCTACAGAGTGTTTGCTAGAAAACTTCTAAATACATATGTCCAGAAATAAGAATAAATAGTGCAAAACGAAAACTGGAAGGTGACTCCAAAGCTTGCGAACGCAGTAGCAGGTTTACCTTGAGTCTCCACAACAACAGTCCACACAGCTAGCTAACGAACAAGTACCTGGATCTGCACAAAAATGTCAGAAGAGTAGCATGACCACACCACAGCAGTGCCTAGTAGGTATCAAGACTAACCTCGGTGGAGTAGTGACGAGGAACAGTCAAGACACCCACTGGTCTAATAAACTGAACAAATATAAGCACATGAATAACAGAAGTATGATGTATACATAAAGACTATGCAATATGGCTCACAATACAGTAATGGCAGTAAAGTAAGAAAGCAACAAGTATCAGCGGAATATCATGAAAATGACGCAGACAAAGTAAATGGAACACAATCTAAATCCGTAATCTTGAATACAGTAAGGACAAGTAATAACTCAGTAATTACAACCGTTTTTACATCAATTTTTAGTCAACAACTCCATGAGGTACCGAACCTTGGACAATTCACAACTCATGGGTCTCAATACTTGAGCCCTAACACTTGGCAACCTATGCCCTCATAACACCTCATAAGCACACTGACGACTCACGTGCCAATAGAGCCATTCTCGCATAGAAGACAAGTAAACGAGGGTGAGCATCTATGCTCAACAATATCAAGAACACCTCTTATCCGATAAGAGTGCTTTACTACGTGTATGCTTGTGCAAGTGTCCTACCATAGTCCATATCAACAAATAAGCATAAGGAAAAAGAACGGACAACACGTAGAATATTTTCTCACAGCTTTCACAAGATAAAGCTCACATAGGTATGTATACCACTTCACTAATATCAACAACAAGAATTCCCCCAGGTCACAAATCATCACAAATCAATCCCTGACACAGCCCACCTTGTCTCGCCACGTGTGCAATAGTATCATAAATGTTCGCCTTGTCTCGCCACACACACATAATAATGTTCCCACCTTGTCTCGCCACATGCGCAACCCACACATATATATATCCCACCTTGTCACGCCGCATGTGCAAATATCAATAGTAACAATAGCACGACAGAAACCTCGTGCAACGCCATAACAACAACCGCACGGCAGAAACCTCGTGCATCACAATAATAACAACCGCACGGCAGAAACCTCGTGCATCACCACAACAAATACAACAACAACAATGGCAATAATACAAAGAACAACAAGTAAATCAACTCAAGAACTTTTAAATCGCAGGAAAAATATGGGACCAAATCACAAGGAACAACCACAGTAAAGAATGATAGGTGTAAAGAGAACAACTGAACAAAGGGGAAACTAATATGTATCAACGATCCCACAATATACATTTCAACAACAGAGAAACTAATATGAGTCAAATAATTCCAAATAAAACAAGTCGACTAAGAAATATGATATCTAAAACTTCTTTTAAGGTTGAGAAATTACTAAGGATTTTCAACAATTAAATTAAGGATAAGCAGCTGAAAGATAATCATAACCTCAATTAAGACTGAACAAATTATAATATGATAAAATAATAATTTCAAATAAAGATAAGTAGTTATGAAAAGATAGCATGACAATAGAGGAGGTAAAATCTTCAGTTAAGTCAAATAAGAGTCAAATAGGCAATAAGAGTGAATCCTGAAAGCAATTAATTTTAATTAAAGTATGTAGAGGCGAAACTAGTAAACACGAACTTAATCATATTAAGAACAACTTCATACTCAGTGAATATAAGGACCTAAGAATCCTAAAAGGACAATTTTTCACAAATAAGTCCGAGCACGTACTCATAACCTCGCGTGCATGGACTACAAACATAGAAGACTCAAATCCTAAGGGGAAAGTCCCCCACACAAGGTTAGGCAATATACTTACCTCGAACCAAGCTCAATCAGTCCGTAAAAATCCCCTTTCCTCGATTATCAGACTCTGAATGGCTCAAATCTAACCAAACGCAAATTGCATATCATGAATACAACCACAATAGACTCAGCTAATTACTGAAATTAATATTTTAACAAAAATTCCGAAATTTGCCCTAAAAAGTCGACCCGGGCCCACGTCTTGGACGGATAAAAGTCACAAAATACGAACAACCATTCACTTACGAGTCTAACCATACTAAAATCATCAAATTCCGATACTATTTCGTCCCTCAAATCGTGATTTTTCATTTTGAAAGTTTTCTTCAAGATACACCCTTTTCCTCAACTCAAAATACAAATTAAATGATAAAAATAAAGATAGAGCCATGGAAATAAATAAATTCTAGTTGAAGAACACTTACCCAAATGATTTTCATGAAAACCCCACAAGAAAGCTCCCAAAACCGAATTCTAAAACTCAAAATATGAAGAAAATGGCCAAACCCTCGACTTAATGTTTCTGCCAAGACTTCAGCATCTACGGACTAGGAGACGCATCTGCGCACTCGCATTTGCGAGAAAGAGTCCGCATCTGCGAACTCAACTGGCCAGGCCTAGAACCGCATCTTCGGATTTACAACCGCACCAGCGGCAACGCAAAAGCGAAAGGGGGGAACGCAGAAGCAAGCTTCTTCGCAGATACGATCGAGGGACCGCAGAAGCAAGCAAGCTCCCAGGCCTCAAGGATCGCAAAAGAGACCAGGCTCATGCAGAAGCGGTGCCACACCTGCGCTCTAAGTGTCGCAGGTGCGAAAACACCAGAACCAGACCTGTTCAAAACTATGAAAAACATCTGAAACTTGTCCGAAACACACCCGAGGACCTCGGGACCTCGTCCAAGCATACCAACAAGTTCCATACCCTAATACGGACTAGCTCGAGGTCTCAAATCACACCAAACAACGCTGAACTTACGAATCGCACCATGAATCAAACTTATAAATTTTCAAATCTTTCAACTTCTAAAACCCGTGCCGAAACCTATAAAATCAACCCGGAATGACATCAAATTTTGCAGGCAAGTTCCAAATAACATAACAGATCTATTCCAACTCACGGAATCGCATTCCGACCCCGATATCAAAAAGTCCTCTTCCAGTCCAAATCTCCAAAAATTCGACTTTCGCCATTTCAAGCCTAAATCAGCTATAGACCTCGGATTTACAGTCCGGACACGCTCCTAAGTCCAAAATCACCCAACAGAGCTAATGGAACCGACAAAACTCCATTCCAGAGTCATCTTCACATAGTTCTGACTATGGTCAAAATCCTAAGACTTAAGATTCTGTTTTAGGGACTAAGTGTCCCAAATCACTCTGAATCATCCGATAACTGAATTCAACCACGTATGCAAGTCAATACACATAATATGAAGCTTCTCAGGGTCTTATGCCGCCGAACGAGACGTAAGTTTTCAAAATGAGCGGCCGGGTCATTACAAGCCCGCTCCAAAAGAAAGGAGGACATTTTCATATGTACCTCCGGATTGAGAGTATATTTATTATAAGATTAATTCGAGAGGATGAATAATTTTTTTTAACAATTAATTAATTTAAATAGAAAATTAAGTTTATGAGATTTCCATCTTTTACTATCTTTCCTTCAAAAAATTCACAATATAGTTCAAATAATTTAATTAAATAAAGAATACAATTTACACACGTAATTCATGATTTGAGTCCTAAACTACCCGGACTTAAGCATAGATAGTAGCTACGTACGGACTCTCGTCATCTCATGCGTACGTAGCCTCCACAATTAGCAACAATTATTAATTTAATTACCTATGGGATAAATTCCCCCTCACAAGATTAGACAAGAGACTTACCTTATCTCAAAGTCCACTTTCCGATAAAAATGTCGCGTAAAACCTCAATTCGATGCCGAAAAATCCGAAACTATCCAAAGGTTATATAAAATAGTTAATACATGTTCAATAATTAGAAATTAGACTATCAAATAAATTACCCTATCCAAATTGGTAACATTCCTAAAATTCACATCGGGATCACGTGCCCGGATTTCAGAAATTTTCGGAGGAAAACATTACCCATAATCTCAAGAACTCAAATATATAATTTTTATCCAATTCCATAACCATTTCCGTGGTTAAAATCTCATTTTTATAAAAATCTAGAATTTTCATCTAAACCCTTGATTTCTAAGATTTACTAGTTATAATCTACTCATAATCTATGTATTTAACTCAAGGTATGTAGAACTAACTTACCTTAAAGTTGCTAGCTGAAATCCCCTCTCAAAAGCCCTGAAATCGTCTGAAAATGGAGAAAAATGGGCTCAAAAATGTCTGAGCCCCGATTTTTAACTATTCTGCCAAGCAGTGGTTTCGCACCTGCGAAAAGGTACCGCACCTGCGGAAAAGCCTCGCAGGTGCGAGTTTCACTCGATTGCCCAGCCTCGCATCTGCGCACATTTTCTCGCACCAGCGCATTCGCAGGTGCGCCCAAAATTCCGCACTTGCGGTCACATGCCTGCTCCTCTCCTTCGCACCTGCGACTGGTGGCTCGCCCCTGCGGCTGCCCATGCGCAGGTGCGATCATTCCAGAAGTTAGAAGCTTCAGCTCTTCTTCCAAATTCCAAAATTTGTCTAAGCCTCGCCCGGTTAATACTCGGGCCCCCCGGAACCCTGCCCGAACATACCAACAGGTTTGAAATCATAAAATGGACTCGCTCGAACTCTCGGAACGTGTAAAACAACATCAAAACTAAGAATCATACCTCAAACCAAATTGATTCAACTTAGAAATTTCAAATTCTTCAAACTTACTCCGAACGCGCCGAAATATACTTATACTACTCGGAATGACACCAAATTTTGCGTGCAAGTCTTAAATCACCATACGAAACTATTCCCAAACTTAAAATTTCAAACGGACCTCGATTACTCCAAAACCTACTCCAAACAAAATTTAAAGAACTTTAAACCTTCAAATAGTTGATTTTTCACTATTAAGCGTCAAAACGCTCCTGGGTTATCAAAAATCATATTCGAACATACGCCAAAGTCCGAAATCATCATACGAACCTATAGGAACCGTCAAATCCCGATTTTGGAGTCGTTTTCTCAAAATGTTGACCAAATTCAAACTTCGCCTTTTAAAGCCAAACAAAGGAACCAATTGTTCCGATTTCAACCCGATCACCTCCAAATTCTGAACCAATCATCCTCGCAAGTCATAAATTAATAAAAGCACATATGAGGAGTTTTATTTAGGGTAACGGGGTTCTAAAAGTTAAAATAACCTATTGGGTCATTACACAAATACAAATGAAAAGGAAAAGTAATTAGTGAAAATTTATTTATAAATATTGTCTTATATTGTTTTATCCTTATTATTTCTAAGTATTGCTCTTTTTCTGATTTCTTTCACCACCAATACTATTCGTATGGAAACAAATTTAGGTATCCTAAGAGTTTTGTCAACGTGAAAAATAAAATTTGCTAATATGATGAACATGGAAAATAATTGAATTGGTTATTTTACTAATTAATTAATTAATTAATTAATTTAAAAACTTAATTATTTATTCGCAATAGTAAAGGAACTAATTTTTTTATTCAAATTCTTAATGTTATCTCATCCCCAATTTTAAATGTTTACTATAACATGGTAGAAATTACAATTATATTACATAGTTCAAATAATAGACTGTTATTTATATAATGAATTTTAAAAATAATTAAATTAAAGTGTAACTAATTAGTTGATTCAAAGACTTGTTTTTGGATTGAATTAGTTTTATTACTTGTTTATTTTGTTCTCAACGTTGAATTGAGGAAATAACACATAATGCCTATCAAGGCCAAAATAATTACCCAGTGTTGCCCACTTGAAAATTAATTACAATTTCTACCTACACAACACAAACTTATTACCAGACTATTCAATTTCCTATTTTTCCTTTAATTTGATTTACCCCACGTGAGGGGCATGTGGAAAATGCAAATTTATTCCCCTTTTTATTTTATTTTATGAACTGAATCACATTACTTTTGACTATCTTTTCGTCTATGATATGTACTTTGACCGTAAAAACATATATTAATAATTATTTTAAAACATAAAAATAAAAATAAAATAGGATATGCGCAGTGAGAAAAATGGACAAGAGGAATAAGTTGATCGGAGAAACTCCTGGTTGCTGTGCATACCACAATTTCAAAAGAATTGTCCTGAATTTTTGTCCAATTGTTGTCCACATTTTCAATAAATAAATAATAATATTTATTAACATTAATAATATTTATTAACATTAATGCAATTCCATGGAGGTATTATTCATTGCATAAGCTCTCATTGAGTTAATTAGATTATGTGACAACTGATATTATTTCAATTTAATAATTGAATTTTTAAAACAAAAATTAAACTCTTTGCTTACAATTGTATACCATGTTGGTATAGCTATATACTATACTGGTATCATAAGTTAGTTGAAACATTTTTTGGTTGTATTAGCTATATTTAATTGGTATACTATTTGATTTTTCTTTAGTAATAGTAGACTAGTACAGTATCTTGAATTTTTTTAATTTTTCTTTATGCATGTGTATTATGCAATCATTTTTATTTTTTCTTTATGGTTTTGTTTTATATAATAGTATTGTAATACAATATCTTGAAATACATTCTTATATTAATAAATGGTACACTATTTTTTTATTTTTCTCTTTATGCATGTGTATTATGTAATAATAGTATAGTCATATATAGTTTCCTGTAATTAATTAGTAGAACTGTATACCCTATTGGTATACTTATATGTCATATTGGTATCATATGGTAGTTGGAATATTTTTTGGTTGTTTTAATTATAATTTTAAGTGAATTCTATTTTGAAATGATTTATATGATCATGTTTTGCTGTGTTGGATTTTCTTGTACCTATGGACATAGATTTTTTGTATTATGTAATAGTTTTTATAGTTATATGCAGTTGTTGGAACGACCTTGTATAACTATATACCCTATTAGTATAGTTATATACTATATTGGTATCATATGCTAGTTGAATCATTTTTTGGTTATATTAGCTGCATTTAATTGGTACACTATTTGATTTTTTTAAATAATAATAATATAGTACAATATCTTGAAATACTTTATTATATTAATATGGGATACACTATTTTTTTATTTTTCTGTTTATGCATGTGTGTTATGTAATAGTAGGTAGTATAGTCATACAGTTTTTGGAAATTAACCAGTAAAGTTGTATACCATGTTGGTATAGTTATATGCCATATTGGTATCATATGGTAGTTTGAACATTTTTTTGGTTATTTTAGCTGCATTTTTAAGTGATTACTATTCTGAAATTATTTATATGAACATGATTTGCAATGCTGGAATTTTTTTGTGCCGATGGACATAGATTATGTGTATTATGTAATAGTTTTTATAGTTATAGGTAATTGTTGGTACGACCCCATACAACTATATACCATGTTAGTATACGAAATGAGCAAGTTGCTTTGCGAATATTTAGCTTGTAATGCGAGCATGTAATTTTCTCATACTTTTATTGCATCCTTTAATGTTTTGGTACGGTAATATAGTCGCAGACAGTTGTAGCAATATTCTAGAGCAATCATACACTCTGTTGGTATACATGTATACCATATTGGTATCATATGGTACTAAAAGTCTTTTTTGCTACTTATAATTCTATTGTATTTTCCAATATTTTATTATCATTTCTATTTTAACTAGTATATATGGAGATTTGGTGGCCGTAGATTATTTTTTCTTGCTCTATAACTGGTTGTGTTACTGCTAATGGTAGAGTGTGTACTGATATTTATTGTAACAACCAGGCCGGTCGTTTTGAGAGTAATAGCCCCGATCCTCTATTAACTAATTTCCCCATAACTATTTTCTACTATTGTGACTTGCCGGGAGGTTTCGTTTTGGTTTTGGGACACTTAGTCCCTAAATGGAGGTTTAAGCCTTAGGATTTGGACCGTAGTAAGAACTGTATGAAGACGACTCTGGAATGGAGTTCTGTCAGTTCCGTTAGCTCCGTTAGGTGATTTTGGGCTTAGGGGCGTGTCCGGATTCTATTTTGGAGGTCTGTATCTCATTTAGGCTTGAAATGGCGAAAGTCAAATTTTTGGAGATTTGGACCGGTAGTGCAAATTTTGACATCCGGGTCGGATTCCGATTTCGGAAGTCGGAGTGGATCCCTAATGTTAAATATGACTTGTGTGCAAAGTTTTAGGTCATTCGGACGTGGCTTGACAGTTTCGGCATCGTTTGTAGAATTTGGAAATTTAAGTACTTTAGGCTTGAATACGGGTGTAATCGGTGTTTTTGATGGTATTTGAGGTGGTTTGAGGATTCGACTAAATTTGTATCGGGTTATAGGACCTATTGGTATGTTTGGTTGAGGTCCCGAGGGCCTCGGGGTGATTTCGGGTGGTTAACGACTTGATTGGAGTTGAGGACTTGCAGCTGAAGTGTTGCTGCTACTGGTATAACCGTAGCTGCGGAGTGGGGACCGCAAGTGCGAGCCTGCAGTCGCGAAATAGGATCCGTAGAAGCGGCCAAGGATGAACTGGACAGAAGTCGCAGGTGTAAAGGCATTCCCGCACCTGCGAGGGTCGCATAAGCGGGCATGTAACGACCTGGTCGGTCGTTTCGAGAGTTATAGCCCTGTTTTCCCCATTTCTACTTCTTTTTGTGTTATTCATCTATATTATGTTATATCGGGTTAGTTGGTTCGGGACTGGAGTGGTTTTAGAGTGAATTGAGACACTCAGTCTATTAAGTATAAACTTAAGTTGGAAAAGTCAATCGGATGTTGACCTATGTGTAAACGATCTTGGATTTGAATTCTGATGGTTTCGTTAGCTCCGTTAGGTGATTTTGGACTTAGGAGTGCGTCCGGAACGTGATTTGGAGGTCCGTGGTAGAATTAGGCTTGAATTGGCAAAATTGGAAATTTGGCGTTTTCGATCGACAGTGGAAAATTTGATATCGGGGTCGGAATGAAATTTCGGAAGTTAGAGTTGGTTCGTAGTGTCATTTTTGACGTGTGTGAAAAATTTGAGGTCATTCAGACGTGGTTTGGTTGGTTTTGGCATCGGTTACCGAATTTTGAAATTTAGAAGTTCTTAGGCTTGCATGCGAGGGTAATTTGATAATTTGATGTTGTTTTGAGTGATTCAAAGGTTCGACTAAGTTGGTATGTTGATGTATGACTTGTTGATATTTTTGGTTGAGGTCCCGAAGGCCTCGGGGTGATTCTGGGTGGTTAACGGATGTCTCGAAGTTGGAATGTAGTTGGAGCTACTGCTTCTGCTATTTCCGCACCTGCAGAAGAAAGAGTCGTAGGTGCGAGGCCACTGGTGCACATGAGGAGTTCGCAGGTGCGGGAAATGCTAGGCTAGGAAGGATGCGCAGGTGCGACAAGGGTATTGCATCTGCGAGCCCGCAGGTGCGAGACCTAGGGCGCAGATGCGGAAGGAAGGAAGAAGGCTGGCTTCGCAGATGCGGCGCACCACACGCAGGTGCGACAGGTTTGTCGCAGATGCGGAGTCTGGGCGGATAAGTGAGTTGCACAGGTGCGGCTCCTTGCGGTCGCGCGGGTGCGAGTAAAAGGCCGCAGGTGCGAGAAGCATGGGCAAATGGTACATATTGCATACTTTGCAAATTTTGGTGCATTCTTCACCGTTTCTATTCGGTTTTGGAGCTTTTGGGAGAGATTTGAAGAGGGAATCAAGGGGGTTTTCATTAAGGTAAGTTAATTGAGCCCTAATACTTGGATATATGGTGATTTTTCGTTGTTTAATCATTGTAATTAGTGAAAATGAGGGGTTAGGGCTTGGAAATTTTGGAGAAGTAATTTAAGGATTTGAAGGATCAAACGATGTCGGATTTTGATGAATTTTGTATGGTTAGACTCGTGAGTGAATGGGCTTTCTAGTTTTGTAAATTTTGTCGGATTTCGAGACGTGGGCCCTAGGGTTGGGATTGAGCCAATTTTGGGTTTTGGTCTAATTTTGTAGCTTTTCTTGTGGAATTCATTCCATTAGCATATATTGATGGTATTGTACTGATTGTAAATAGATTTGGAGCATTTGGAGGATGAGTCCAAAGGCAAGAGCATTGCAGGGTAGAGATTTGACCAGTTTGAGGTAAGTAATGATTGTAAATCTAGTCCTGAGTGTATGAAACCCCAGATTTCGTATCATTCTACTATTTTGAAGTGACGCACATGCTAGGTGACAGGCGTGTGGGCGTGCACTGCTAGGGATTGTGACTTGGTCTGTCCCATAGCAACTGTGAAGTTGCATATTTTGTGGAAATTATATGATACTTATGTGTTTTTAGAAAGAGTTTATGTTAATTGGGCTGAATGCCATGTTTGGGCCTTGTGCCAGTACTGTTTGGACCCTTAGGGGCCTTTTCTTACTATCCTCTCACTGTTTTTGATTGAAAATATACACCCGGTCATGGTTATACCTGTTTACTGCATAACTCAGTTTTATTACTCGATTTTGATGCATATAAATGTTGTTTTAGGCTGAGCACCCTGTTTTTACTGAAATGCCTGAGTGGCTTGAGAGGTTTATGACTGAGTGAGGCCGAGGGCCTGATTTGTGAGAATATTTATGGGATCGGGCTGCACGCCGCAGCATGTTGCATATTTATGGGATCGGGCTGCACGTCGCAACATGTTTGATATAGGCCGATGGCCTGAGTGATTATGCCATGATTTGGCTTGATATAGCGCTTGGGCTGAAGGAGCCCCTCCGGAGTCTGTACACACCCCCAGTGAGCGCAGGTACCTTCTGAGTGCGAGTGCTGAGTGACTGGGAGGCATGAGTGATTGTGAGGTATGCTCGAGTGGCAAGAGTGATTGTGAGGTATGCCCGAGTGGCAAGAGTGATTGTGAGGTATGCCCGAGTGGCATGAGTGACTGTGAGGTTTGCCCAAGAGGCTGTTTTTGATTTCTTCATTTTTGCTCACCTTTGCATTTTTCCTCTGTTTGAAAGCTATTGAAAAATATCCTTAAATGATTTTTACTGGAACTGAGATTTCATTATATGAATGTTATATGCTTTATTGCTCATCACTACTGCTCAGTCTTTATTTATTATTGTTACTTACTGAGTTGGCGTACTCACGTTACTCCCTGCACCTTGTGTATAGATCCAGGTGTAGCTGGACACGGTAGCGGTTGTTGATTGTTCTGGTTGCAGATTTTCTCGGAGATAGCAAGGTAGTTGTTTGGCGATCGCAGCCTCTGCTCTTCTCCCTTTTATCTTCCTCTAGTTGTATTTAGCTATTTTCCAGGCTGAGTTAGCCTTGACATTGTTAGACAGATTGTAGTAGATCCTTGTGACTAGTGACACTCCGATGTCGGGCTTTTCCTTTTGCACTTTTATTTTGATTTGAACTACTTTACGAAGGTTTTTATGTTAAATTACATTGAAATTATCTTTGAAATGAAAATATCGGTTTATTTTGGAAATGAGTCGGCTTGCCTAGTTCCACGATAGGCACCATGTGATACCCTTCTCGCACCTACGCATCCTGCCTAGCCCGGCATTGCTCGTACTTGCGAACTTCCCACGCGCACCAGCGGCCTCGCATCTGCGACTCTTTCTTCTGCAGGTGTGGAAATAGCAGAAGCAGCAGTTCTAGTTGCATTCCAACTTTGACACATCTGTTAACCACCCGGAATCATCCCGAGGCCCTCAGGACCTCAATCAAAAATACCAACAAGTAATACATCAACATACCAACTTAGTTGAACCTTCGAATCATTCAAGCACAACATCAAATTATCAAATTACCCTCGGATTCAAGCCTAAGAACTTCTAAATTTCCAAATTCGGTAACCGATGTCGAAACCAACCAAACCACGTCCGAATGACCTCAAATTTTGAACACACGTCACAAATGACACTACGAACCTATCCAACTTCCAGAATTTTGTTCCGACCCTGATATCAAATTTTCCACTGCAGACCGAAAATGCCAAATTTCCAATTTTGCCAATTAAAGCCTAATTCTACCACAGACCTCCAAATCACATTCCGGATGCACTCCTAAGTCTAAAATCACCTAACGAAGCTAACGAAACCATCAGAATTCAAATCTGAGACCGTTTACACATAGGTCAACATCTGGTTGACTTTTCCAACTTAAGTTTCTACTTAAGAGACTAAGTGTCTCAATTCACTCTGAAACCACTATAGTCCCGAACCAACTAACTCGATATAACATAATATAGCTGAAGAACACAAAATGAAGTAGAAATGGGGAAGACGAGGCTATAACTATCGAAACGACCGGCCGGGTCGTTACAGTGCAGTTGGGCGCAGGTGTGAGTGGGAGCCGCAGATGCGATGGATTTCCGCACCTGCGATAGTCTCAGATGCGATCGAATAGCCGCAGGAGCGGAGCCTGGGATTTTAAGTGGAATCTGCACCTGCGATGGTATTTCCGCAGGTGCGGCAACGTTGATGCAACAGAGAGTCTGCAGGTGCAAAATTTCTGGACATAATACTTAAATGCAAGGGTTCGCGATTTTTGCTCATTTTCAACATTTGGAGCTCGGGTTTGGCGATTTCTTGAGAGCATTTTTGAGGGGTTTCTTGAGGTAAGTCCCTTGTGCTTATTTTTTATCAATAATCTTCCTCACGAGTCTAGGGATTTGGAAACATTAATTTGAGTATTTGAAGGATTTTAGTAAATTTGATATAGTTAGACTCGTGAGTGAATGAGTGTTCATATTTTGTGACTATTACCCAATTCCGAGACGTGGGCCCGAGTCGACTTGTTAGGGTGAATTTTAGAATTTTTGTTAAAGTATTGATTTCATTAATTAGATGAGTCTATTATGGTTGTATTTATGATATGTAATTGCTTTTGGCTAGATTTGGTCCATTCGAAGCCGGATATACATGTGAAAGGCATTGTGACCGATTGATTGAGCTTGGTTTGAGGTAAGTGGCTTGCCTAACCTTGTGTGAGGGAAACTTCCCTTAGGATTTGGCATTGTTTTGATATGTGAGCGTCGTGTACGTGAGGGGACGAGTACGTACACAGGCTATTTGTTGTAAAACTCCGTTCTTCACTAAGTAATAACTTGTTTCTCCTTATTTTAGTTGCACTAGCATATATAACTATCCTGTTTAGTTTAGAATAACATGCCTACGTGTATTAACTGCCTATCTGAACTCTGTGCAGCATGTTTAGTGAAATTTCTTGTTTTTCCTTGACTTGAACTTAGTCTCAATTGTAGGTTTTCTTGTTGTAACTGTTATTACTGAGGGTTGAGCTGCATATTTACTTTGGGACTACGGAACAGTATTCCGGGAAATCCCCCTGCTCTGCATATTTACTTTGGGACTACGGAACGGTATTCCGGTAGATCCCCCCTGCTCTGCATATTTACTTTGGGACTACAAATAGTATTTTGGTAGATCCCCTCCCCCCTATTCTTCATATTTACTTTGAGACTACGGAACGGTATTCCGGTAGATTCCGCTGCACATTTACGTTTGGGACTACGAGACGCTATCTCGGGAGATCCTGTGTTGTATTTCTGTGTATAGAGCTGTTACCTTCTATGAATTCTTTCTTATTAAATTTCAGTCCTTATTTTACTGCGATATTTCATTCTTGCCTTGCTTTATTATTATATATACCAGTAGATTAGTATGGCCCTGACCTAACCTCGTCACTACTCGATCGAGATTAGGCTTGGCACTTACTAGGTACCGATTGTGGTGTACTCATGCTACTCTCTGCACATGTTTTTCGTGTGCAGATCCAGGTGCTCCTTATCAGCCGCGCTATCAGTGAGCCGTGATGGCTTTGGAGACTTCAAGGTATATCTGCCACCTCCGCAGACCTCGAAGTCCTCTTCTACTCTTCTCTATGTCCATTATCTTATGTATTTTTCTTTTGTTAGACTCTGATGTATAGAGACACTGGATTTTTCCTTTAGTAGTTTGTGATTCACAATGTTCTATGTTTCGGGATTGTTGTGTATTTTTGAATAGTTGGTTAAATTTATGTTTTCATTTCATTATTCCGCAAATGTTAGGCTTACTTAGTTGTAGAGACTAGGTGTCATCACGACGACACACGGAGGGGAAATTGGGTCGTTATAAGTTGGTATCAAAACTCTAGGTTCATAGGTGTCGTTAGTCACAAACCGGTTTAGTAGAGTCTCACGGATCGATACGGGGACGTTTGTACTTATCTTTGGGAAGCTATGGAACTGTTAGAAACATTTCACTACTTTGATTCCTTGTCGTGCGAAAATTGTTGACTTCAAAAAAAATTCTAATCTTCTGTATTCTATTCTCTCCCAGATTGTGAGGACATGTACAGGCAGATATGATGACCAGGCATCCGCGCCCCCTGCTAGAGCCGCGAGAGTCCGGGGCCGTGGTAGAGGCTGAGGACGTCCACATGGTGCAGCCAGAGCACCCGCACGAGCTGCTACTGAGGAGCCCCCAGTAGCTGCAGCTGGAGGGCAGACACCTGAGGTACCTGTTTCTGCACCAGCCCTCCAGGAGACTCTAGACCAATTTCTGAGCATGTTCAGCACCTTAGCTCAGGCTGGATTGATTCCACTTGCTCCTGCCACATCTGAGGCCGGGGAAGGAGCACACACTCCCGTCGTTGGTACTCCAGAGAAGCGGGTTCATGTCGACCAAGTTCTAGAGATTGTACCAATGCAACCGGTAGCTCCAGCTCAGCGTGAGGTTAGGGCAGCAACTTCTGAGGTGGAGCAGCTCAGACTTGAGAGGTACAAGAAGTACCACCCACCTACCTTTAGTGGATTGGCTATAGATGATGCTCAAGGTTTTCTGGAGGAGTGTCATCGTATTCTCCGTACTATGGGCGTAGCGGAGACGAGTGAAGTTTCTTTTACTACATTCGAGCTTAGAGGAGCAGTCTATCAGTGGTGACGTGCTTATGAGTTGAGTAGTCCAGCTGAGGCAGCTGCACTTACATGGACTCAATTCTCATACATGTTTTTGAGAGATTATATCCCTCAGAGCCTCAGGGACTCATGGCGTGCGGAGTTTGAGCAGGTGCGCCAGTGATCTATGATTATGTCAGAGTATGCAGTTCGCTTCAGTGATTTGGCCCGACATGTACCGGCCTTGGTTGCCACAGTTCAAGAGAGGGTTCGACGATTTATTGAGGGACTCCACCCCAGTATCCTAATTTGTATAGCCAGGGAGTTAGAGATGGATATTTCTTATCAGCAGATGAAGGATCACCTCTTTGTTATATGTTAATAACATATTCATTCATCTCATGGCTTTGTACTTGTTCCATGAGCGAAGGAAATCTGTCTGTTGGGTTCTCTCGAATTGGTTCCTCGGAAATTACATCCATTTAACCCAAAGAACCTAAAAGAGAATATAGCTTTTGGTTAAGCTGCCACCGTTGTGCTCAGACGCCACATTTTCCTAATGATTTCTTATAAAGAATATGATTTATAACCTTCTCCAAGATAGAAAAGATTACCTAGCCATAAAGATAGAAGAATTTTTAGTTCCCGCATCCAGACATCTGAAGGTGCATGAAAAGAATTATCCTGTCCACGACCTTGAGTTAGCAGCTATTGTTCATGCCTTGAAGATTTGGCGGCATTATTTGTACAGTTTTCCTTGTGAGATTTACACCAATCACCGGCGTTTACAGCATCTGTTCAAGTAGAAGGATCTTAACATGCATCAGCGGAGGTGGTTGGAGCTACTTAAGGACTATGATATCACTATTTTGTACCACCGGGGAAGGCCAGTGTGGTGGCTGATGCTTTGAGTCATCGGGCCGAGAGTTTGGGGAGTTTAGCATATCTACCAACAACAGAGAGGTTGTTGGCGTTGGATTTTCAGGCCTTAGCCAGCCAGTTTGTGAGATTGGATATTTTTGAGCCGAGTCGAGTATTGGGTGTGGTCTCTCGGTCTTCTCTTTATGATCGTATCAGGGAGCGTCAGTATAATGACCCCAATCTACTTTTCCTTACGGACACGGTTCAGTACGGTGATGCTAAGGAGGTCACTATTGGGGATGATGGCGCATTGATGATGCAAGGAAGGCTACTTGTGCCCAATGTTGATGGTTTGCGTGAGTTGATTCTTCAGGAGGCACATAGCTCGCGGTACTCTATTCATCCAGGGTGCCGCGAAGATGTATCAGGACTTGAGGTAGCATTACTGGTGGAGGAGGATGAAGAAGGACATAGTGGAGTATGTGGCTCGATGCCTAAATTTCCAGTAGGTGAAGTATGAGCATCAGCGAGGTGGGTGGGTTGCTTCAGAAGTTAGAGATTCCAGAGTGGAAATGGGAGCGGATCACTATGGATTTTGTTGTTGGACTCCCACGGACTCAGCGGAGGTTTGATGCACTTTGGGTTATTGTGGATAGGTTAACCAAGTCAGCTCATTTCATTCCTGTGATGACTACATATTCTTTCGAGCAACGAGCTCGAATTTACATCCGTGAGATCATCAGACTTCATGGCGTACCGGTATCTATCATCTATGACCGAGGTACGCAGTTTACATTACGATTTTGGAGAGCTGTACAACATGAGTTGGGTACTCGGGTTGAGTTGAGCACAACATTTCACCCTCAGATGAACGGGCAGTCTGAGCGCACTATTCAGATATTAGAGGAAATGCTCTGTGCGTATGTGATAGATTGTAACGACCCGACCAGTCATTTTGAATATTATAACCCCGTTCCCCCATTTACTACTCAATTTATGTCTTGCAATTGATTTATGAATTATCAGGTTAGTTGGTTCGGGTCCAGAAGGAACTCGGAGTTAAATGAGACACTTAGTCTTATAATTGAAAATTTTAATTTACAAAAGTGGACCGGATATGGACATATGTGTAAACGATCTCGGATTTTAATTCTGATGGTTTTGTTAGCTTTGTTAGGTGATTTAGGACTTAGGAGTGCATCCAGAATGTGATTTGGAGGTCCGTGGTAGAATTAGGCTTGAATTGGCGAAATTAGAAATTTAGCGATTTCGGTCGGCAATGGAAAATTTGATATCAAGGTCGGAATGGAATTCCGGAAGTTGGAATATGTTCGTAGTGTCATTTGTGATGTGTGCGCAATATTTGAGGTCATTCGGACGTGGTTTGGTTGGTTTCGGCATCGGTTGCCGAATTTGGAAATTTAGAAGTTCTTAGGCTTGAATCCGAGGGTAATTTGATGAGTTGATGTTGTTTTGAGTGATTTGAAGGTTCGACTAAGTTGGTATGTTGATATATGACTTGTTGGTATTTTTAGTTGAGGTACCGAGGGGCTCGAAATGATTTCGAATAGGTATCGGGGAGTATGGACGTTGGAAATGCAACTGGACCTGCTGTTCTGGTGTGTCAGCACCTGCGGATTGGGAACCGCAGGTGCAATGATCGCAGGTGCGTGGGAGGCTCGTAGATGCGGAGATGGTCACATATGTGAAGATTGGATCGCACCTGCGGGCTCGCATGTGCGAGGAGGCTGCCGTAGGTGCGAAGTCTGGTCGGTGAAGTGGAATGCGCAGGTGCGCACCTGTGTCCGCAGATGCGATGAAGGGCTCGCAGGTGCGAAAAATATGGGCAATAACCATAAATAGAACCCTTCACGATTTTTGGTGCATTCTTCTTCATTTCTATCTGATTTTGGAGCTTTTGGGAAAGATTTGAAGAGGGAATCAAAAGGGTTTCGTTGAGGTAAGTTACTTGAGCCCTAATACTTGTATATATGGTGATTCTTTGTTCTTTAATCATGGTAATTAGTGAAAATTAGGGGTTAGAGCTTGGAATTTTTGGGGAGTAATTTAAGGATTTGAAGGACCAAACGATGTCGTACTTTGATGAATTTTATATGGTTAGACTCGGGAGAGGACAAGGTTTATTATTCTTCCATTTTTGACTGATTTTGAGACGTGGGCCCGGGGGTCGGGTTTTGGTTGGTTTCGAATTTTTGGCATATTTTGTAGTTTTTCTTGTGGAATTCATTCCATTAGTGTATATTGAAGGTATTGTACTGATTGTGATTAGATTCAGAGCATTTGGAGACCGGGTCCAGAGACGAGGGCATCCCGGGGTAGGATTTTTACGCTGTTAAGGTAAGTAACAATTTTAACTCTGGCTTTGAGGGTATAAACCCAGAGATTTGACATCACGTAATTGTTTGGAAGTGATACCGATGTTAGATGACGAGCGTGTGGATTTGCACCGCAAGGGATTGAGACTTGGTCCGTCCTGTGAGGCTGTGAGGCCTAATTGGCTATTATCTGTGGTTATGTGTTTATTCGTTGTTGAACTTGTTTGCATTCATGTTAGAGATCTCCCTGCACTTTATGTGTTGATTCAGGTGAGTTAGAGCGCGGTGATCGTTGATTTCTAGGCTGGCTATCTCTGGAGATTGCAAGGTAGCTGCTAGCATCCGCAGGACCTTGTCACTCCTTTTATCATTTCTCCTTTTGGATTGTATTGTCAGTTAGAGAGTTTCATTTCTTAGTTCATAGATTTAGACGCTCATGACTTAGTGACACCCCGATGTTTGGGGCTCGTTTCCGTATTTCAAAAAAATTATATTTGGAGTTGATTTAGTTTATGAGGAATTCCAATATTGAAATGTTTTATTAAATTCTTATAATGGGTTTAGTAGTGATATTTCGGGAAAATAGGCTTGCCTTTTAACACGATAGGCGCCATCACGACCATGGTTAGATTTTTGGGTCGTGACAAGTTGGTATCAAAGTCTAGGTTACATAGGTCTGACGAGTCATGAGCGGGTTTAGTAGATTCTTGTGGATCGGTACGGAGACGCCTGTACTTATCTTTAGGAGGCTGTAGAACCTTTAGGAAACTCCACATTCTTGAAATCTTGTCGTGCGAATATGTTGATTCTAGTAACTAAACATCTGTATTTCATTCTCTCACAGATGGTGAGGACTCGTGCTACCGGTGAAGAGGGTCAGCCACCAGTTTGGGCCACGAGGGTGAGGCCGCGGTAGAGGCCGTGGTAGGGGCAGAGGTGCAGCCCGCACAACAGTTGGGGTAGTACCTGCAGATCTACCGGTTGTCCCAAATCAGTACCAGGTTCCAGTTGTTGATGCACCAGCTCAGGCACCACCTGTGCCTATTGTGATTCCTGGCCTTCGACGGCCGCAACCATTTCTCAGGCCAGGGGAGGCACTCAGACTCCCGTCGCTCGCATACCTGAGCAGGTTATTCAAAGACTTCAGACACCGGAGGCACCACCAGCCCAGCCGGTTGTAGCTTCACAGGATTATGTGGTTCCTGCTATGCCTGAGGATGATCAGCGTAGGTTGGAGAGGTTTGGGAGACTCCAGCCACCACCTTTCAGTGGTACATAGAGAGAGAGGACGCTCAGGACTTCTTGGACAGGTGTTAGAGGATACTCCGTACTGCTGGTATTTTGGAGACTTGTGGGGTCTCATTCACTACCTTTCAGTTTTCTGGGGATGCACTCAGATGGTGGGAGACTTGCAAGAGGCGTAGGCTTGTTGGTGCAGCACCCCTTACTTGGCAGGAGTTCTTCGTTCTTTTTTTGGAGAAATTTATACCTGAGTGCTGCAGAGAAGAGTTGCGCAGGCAGTTTGAGAAGCTTCGCGAGGGTGAGATGTCTGTTACACAATATGAGATGCGGTTCTTTGAGTTAGCTCGTCATGCGGTCTGGTTGGTTCCCACAGACCGAGAGAGGATCAGGAGGTTTATATATGGCCTCGGTTTTCAACTTCGATTGCTTATAACCAGGGAGGTTGTCGACATTGCTCGACAGATTGAGATGGTTCGAGGTCAGGAGAGGACTAAGAGGGAGGCTAAGACGCCTCGTGGTCAGGGTGGTTCCAGTGGTGCTCCTCAGGGAGGTTAGTTTCAGCAGGACAAGTTTCAGCAAGGTCAGTCATCATTCAGTGCATTGCCAGCACATGGTTCTCATTATGCCCCGCCCGCTCAGGTATCATCGGGTAATTCTTTTGGGCATCAGGAGTAACAGTTTCATCAGAGGAGGGGTTGTTTTGAGTGCGGGGATTTTGTTCACATTGCGAGATATTGACCTAGGATGTTGGGTGGGACTCTGCAGTGGATTACTCAGCCTCCAACTACATCACCAGTTACCTCACCACCCGCCCAACCAGCTAGGGGTGGAGTTTAGTCAGCTAGAGGCGGAGCCCAGTCAGTTATGGGTCGCCCGAGAGGGGGAGGCAGATCAGGGGGTGGTTAGGCCCGTTTCTATGCCCTCCCAGCCAAGCCAGATGTTATTTCTTCAGATGATGTGATTTCAGGCATGTTCTTCTGTTAGAACGTTTGAGAACGAACGTTTGTTTAAGAGGGGGAATGTAACGACCCGACCAGTCGTTTAGAATATTATAACCCCATTCCCCCATTTACTACTCAATTGATGTCTTGTAATTTATTTATGAATTATTGGGTTAGTTGGTTCGGGTTCGGAAGGAACTCGAAGTGAAATGAGATACTTAGTCTCATAATTGAAAATTTTAAGTTAGAAAAGTGGACCGGATATGGACCTATGTATAAACGATCTTGAATTTGAATTTTGATGGTTCTGTTAGCTACGTTAGGTGATTTTGGACTTAGGAGTGCATCCGGAATGTGATTTGGAGGTCCGTGGTAGAATTAGGCTTGAATTGGCAAAATTGGAAATTTGGCGATTTTGGTCGGCAGTGGAAAATTTGATATCAGGGTCGGAATGGAATTCCGAAAGTCTGAGTAGGTTCGTAGTGTCATTTTTTATGTGTGCGCTAAATTTGAGGTCATTCGGACGTGGTTTGGTTGGTTTCGGCATCGGTTGTCGAGTTTGGACATTTAGAAGTTCTTAGGCTTGAATCCAAGGGTAATTTGATGATTTGATGTTGTTTTGAGTGATTCGAAGGTTCGACTAAGTTGGTATGTTGATATATGACTTGTTGGTGTTTTTGGTTGAGGTCCCGAGGGGCTCGAGATGATTTCGGATCGATATCGGGGAGTTTGGACGTTGGAAATGCAGCTGGAGCTGCTGTTCTGGTGTGTCTGCACCTGCGGATTGGGAACCGCAGGTGCGATGATCGCAGGTGTGTGGGAGGCTCGCAGATGCGGAGATGGTCGCAGTTGCGAAGATTGGATCGCACATGCGGTCTCGCATGTGCGAGGAGGCTGCCGAAGGTGCGAAGTCTGGTCGGTGAAGTTGAATGTGCAGGTGCGCACCTGTGTCCGCAGATGCGGAAGCGCAGGTGCGATGAAGGGCTCGCAGGTGCGAAATATCTGGGCAGAAACCATAAATAGAACCCTTTGCGATTTTTTGGTGCATTCTTCTTTATTTCTATACGATTTTGGAGATTTTGGGATAGAATTAAAAAGGGAATCAAGGGGATTTCGTTGAGTTGAGTTACTCGAGCCCTAATACTTGTATATATGGTGATTCTACGTTGTTTAATCATGGTAATTAGTGAAAATGAGGGGTTAGGGCTTGGAATTTTTGGGGAGTAATTTAAAGATTTGAAGGACCAAACAATGTCGGACTTTGATGAATTTTATATGGTTAGACTCGGGAGAGGACAAGGTATATTATTCTGCTATTTTTGACTGATTTCGAGGCATGGGCCCGGGGGTCGAGATTTGGTCGGTTTCGAATTTTTGGCATATTTTGTAGTTTTTCTTGTGGAATTCATTCCATTAGTGTATATTGATGGTATTGTACTGATTGTGATTAGATTTGGAGCATTTCGAGATCGAGTCCAGAGACGAGGGCATCCTAGGGTAGGATTTTTACGTTGTTAAGGTAAGTAACAGTTTTAACACTGCTTTGAGGGTATAAACCTGGAGATTTTACATCACATGATTGTTTGGAAGTGATACCCACACTAGGTGACGAGCGTGTGGGTGTGAGGGATTTAGACTTGGTCTGTCCGTGAGGCCTAATTGGCTATTATCTATGGTTATGTGTTTATTTGTTGTTGAGCTTACTTGCCTTCATGTTAGAGATAATGCTTAGGCTTTATTCATGCTCACATTATTTGCACTGAGTCATAGAAATTATTGTACATGTTACCTCAGTCTCTATTATTTGCTATTATGCGGTGGTACTTGATGTGGGTTGTGTTCCCTTATTTGTTGGTGATGATGAGGCTAGTGAGGTACATGATTGAGTGAGGCCGAGGGCCTGGTTGTGAGGATATTAATACCATAGCGCGTGATTTTTCCGCGTAGCACGTGAGTTGACCGTGCGGGTCCAGGTATTGATACCATAGTGCGTGAGTTGTCCGCGTAGCACATGAGTTAACCGTGCATATCCATGTATTGATATGATGGCACGTGAGTTGTCCGTGCTTAGAGCTTGGGCTTTGGGAGCCCCTCTGGAGTCTGTACACACCCCCAGTGAGCGCAGAGTGTTGAGTGTTTTGAGTATTGAGTGTTGAGTGCTAGTGATGAGTGATGGAGTGACACTGCTGTGAGGTTGTATTTATTTGTGTTGTTGCCACATTTATCTGTTAAACTTCTTTGTGGCATTTACTGAGTTATGGAATTTACCTGTTTATTTCTAAATTGTGAAGATAAATAATTGGACTGTTTTACTTAGCTCGTCACTATTGCTCAATTCCTTAGTTATTTCTGTTACTTGTTGAGGTGGTTGTACTCATGCTACACCCTGCACTTTATGTGTAGATTCAGGTGAGTTAGAGCGCGACGATCGTTGATTTTAGGCCGGCTATCTGTGGAGATTGCAAGGTAGCTGCTAGCGTCCGCAGGACCTTGTCACTCCTTTTATCATTTCTCCTTTTGGATTGTATTGATAGTTAGACAGTTTCATTTCTTAGTTCATAGATTTAGACGTTCATGACTTAGTGACACCCCGATGTTTGGGGCTGGTTTCCGTATTTCAAAAAAATTATATTTGGAGTTGATTTAGTTTATGAGAAATTCCAATGTTGAAATGTTTTATTAAATACTTATAATCGGTTTAGTAGTGATATTTCGGGAAATAGGCTTGCCTTGTAACACGATAGGCGCCATCACGACCATGGTTAGATTTTTGGGCCGTGACATAGATTTTGGGGGTGGGGACTAGTTCTTGCCACTTGCAGAGTTTGCTTACAATAATAGTTATTAGTCCAGCATTCAGATGGCACCGTATGAGGTTCTGTATGGTAGGAGGTGTTGGTATCCAGTGGGATGGTTTGAGCCGGGCGAGGCTAGATTATTGGGTACAGACTTAGTCCAGGATGCCCTGGATAAGGTGAAGGTGATTCAGGAGCGACTTCGCACATCCTAGTCCAGGTAGAAGAGTTATGCGGACCGGAAGGTTCGCGATGTAGCATTCATGGTTGGAGAGCGGGTCTTGCTCCGGGTTTCAACTATGAAGGGCATTATGAGGTTCAGAAAGAGGGGAAAGATGAGCCCAAGCTTACGAGCTTGCCTTACTTCCCAGCCGAGCAGGAGTTCACCCGGTATTTCATGTTTCGATGCTCTGGAAGTATCACGGCGATCCGGCTCATTTATTGAATTTCAGCTCAGTCTAGTGGGACAAGGATCTATCTTATGTTGAGGAGCCAGAGGCTCTCTTGGACAAGCAGGTTCGAAGCTGAGGTCAAATAATATTGCTTCCGTGAATGTTCAGTGGAAGGGTCAGCCAGTCGAGGAGGCGACTTGGAAGACCGAGCAGGATATGGGCAGTTGTTATCCTCATCTTTTCACCACTTCAGGTATGTCTCTATACTCGTTCGAGGACGAATAATTATTTTAAGAGGGGAAGGATGTAACGACCCAGCCAGTCGTTTTGAGAGTAATAGACTCGGTCCTCTATAAACTACTTTTCCCAAATCTATTTTCTGCTATTGTGACTTGCCGGGAGGTTTCGTTTTGGTTTTGGAGTATTTGGGGACACTTAGTCCCTAAATGGAGGTTTAAGCCTTAGGATTTGGATCGTAATCCGGAATGGAGTTCCGTCAGTTCCATTAGCTCCGTTAGGTGATTTTGGGCTTAGGGGCATGTCCGGATTTTGTTTTGGAGATCCGTAGCTCATTTAGGCTTGAAATGACGAAACTTAAATTTTTGGAGATTTGGACCGGTAGTGGAAATTTTGACATCGGGGTCGGATTCTGATTCCGGAAGTTGGAGTGGGTCCATAATGTTAAATATGACTTGTGTGCAAAGTTTTAGGTCATTCGGATGTGGTTTGACAGTTTCGGCATCGTTTGTAGAATTCGGAAATTTTAAAGATCTTTAGGCTTGAATCCGGGTGTAATCGATATTTGTGATGGTATTTGAGGTCGTTTGAGGATTCGACTAAGTTCATATAGGGTTTTAGGACTTGTTGGTATGTTTGGTTGAGGTCCCGAGGGCCTCAGGGTGATTTCGGGTGGTTAATGGCTTGATTGGAGTTGAGGACTTGCAGCTGAAGTGTTGCTGCTACTGGTGTAATCGCACCTGCAGAGTGGGGACTGCAGGTGCGAGCCTGTAGACGCGAAAGAGGAGATGCAGAAGCGGCCAAGGATGAGTTGGACAGAAGTCGCAGGTGCAAAGACGTTCCCGCACCTGCAAGGGTCGCAGAAGCGGGCAACTAGGCGTAAGTGCGAGTGGCAGCCGCAGATGCGATGGATTTTCGCACCTGCGATAGTCGCAAATGCTATCGAATAGTCGCAAGAGTGGAGTCTGGGATTTTAAGTGGAATCTGCACCTGCGATGGTATTTCCGTAGGTGCGGCAGCGCAGATGCGACAGAGAGTTTGTAGGTGCGAGATTGCTAGACAGAACACTTAAATGCAAGGGTTTGTGATTTTTGCTCATTTTCAACATTTGGAGCTCGGGTTTGGCGATTTCTTCAAAGCATTTTTGAGGGGTTTCTTGAGGTAAGTCCCTTGTGATTATTTTTGATCACTAATCTTGCTTCCTCATTTATTTTTCCACCTAGTTAGTGTGTATTTAAGGTGGAATTTGGGAGTTTGAGACTAGGGATTTGGAAAGTTTGATTTGAGGATTTGAAGGACCATTTGGTGTCGGATTTTAGTAAATTTGATATGGTTAGACTCGTGAGTGAATGAGTGTTCATATTTTGTGACTTTTATCCAATTCCGAGACGTGGGCCCGAGTCGACTTTTTAGGGCGAATTTTGTAATTTTTGTTAAAGTATTGATTTCCTTAATTAGATGAGTCTATTATGGTTGTATTTATGATATGTAATTGCTTTTATCAAGATTTGGGCCATTCGGAGCCGGATATTCGTGGGAAAGGCATTGTAACCAATTGATTGAGCTTGGTTCGAGGTAAGTGGCTTGCCTAACCTTATATGGGGGAAACTCCCCTTAGGATTTGGCACTGTTTTCATATGCGAGCGCCGTGTACGTGAGGTGACAAGTACATACACGGGCGTACACGGGCTATTTGTTGTAAAACTCTGTTCTTCACTAAGTAATAACCTGTTTCTCCTTATTTGAGCTGCACTAGCATATGTAACTATCTTATTTAGTTTAGAATAGCATGCCTACGTGTGGTAACTGCCTATCTGAACTTTGTACAGCATGTTTAGTGAAATTTTCTATTTTTTCTTGACTTGAACTTAGTCTCAATTGTAGGTTTTCTTGTTGTAACTGTTATTTCTGTTGGTTGAGCTGCATATTTACTTTGGGACTACGGAACTGTATTCCGGGAGATCCCCCTGCTCTGTATATTTACTTTGGGACTACGGAACGGTATTCCGGTAGATCCCCCCTACTCTGCATATTTACTTTGGGACTACAGAACGGGGTATTCCGGTAGATCCCCCCTGCTTTGCATATTTACTTTGGGACTACGGAACGGTATTCCGGTAGATCCCCCCCATTTGTTCTGCATATTTACTTTGGAACTACGGAACGGTATTCCGATAGATCCCCCTACACATTTAAGTTCGGGACTACGAGACGGTATCTCCGGAGATCCTCTGTTGTATTTCTGTGTACTAAGTTGTTACCTTCTATGAATTCTTTCTTGTTAAATTTCATTCCTTATTTTACTGCGATATTTCATTCTTGTCTTGCTTTATTATTATTATATATATATATATATATATATATATATATATATATATATATATATCAGTAGGGTCCTGACCTGACCTCGTCACTACTCGACTGAGGTTAGGCTTAATACTTACTAGGTACCAATTGTGGTGTACTCATGCTACTCTCTGCATATGTTTTTTGTGTGCAGATCTAAGTGCTCCTTATCAGCCGCGTTATCAGTGAGCCGGGACGGTTTTAGAGACTTTAAGGTATATCAGCCATGTCCACAGACATCGGAGTCCCCTTATAATCTTCCCTATGTCCATTATCTTCTGTATTTTTCTTTTATTACACTCTGATGTATATAGACACTACATGTTTTCTTCAGTAGTTTGTGATTCACGATGTTTCGGGTTTTGGGATTGTTGTATATTTTTGAATAGTTGGTTAAATTTATATTTTTATTTCATTATTTCGCAAATGTTAGGCCTACCTTGTTGTAGAGACTAGGTGTCTTCACAGCGTCACAAGAAGGGGAAATTGGGTCGTGACATTTATAGAGAAGGAGATCAAGATTTGCATGGCACTGATTGTGTAATTTATGGTGCACTCATGCTGCTCTCTGCATATGTTTTGTGTGTGCAGATCTCCTTATCAGCCGCGTTATCTGTGAGCCGGGACGGCTTTGGAGACTTTAAGGTATATCAGCCACGTCCGCAGACCTCGGAAACCCCTTCTACTCTTCCTTATGTCCATTATCTTCTGTATTTTTCTTTTATTAGACTCTGATGTATAGAGACACTACATGTTTTCTTCTGTAGTTTGTGATTCACGATGTTCCGGGTTTTGGGATTGTTGTATATTTTTGAATAGTTGGTTAAATTTATATTTTCATTTCATTATTTCGCAAATGTTAGGCTTACCTTGTTGTAGAGACTAGGTGTCGTCACGGCGTCACAAGAAGGGGAAATTGTGTCGTGACATTTATAGGGAAGGAGATCAAGATTTGCATGGCAATCACCTATTGCTTCTTAGAATCTGATTATGTAATTTATGGTGCTCATGAGCAGTCAATGTGATATTCAGTGCATTAGATCAAGTGACAACTTATATTATTTCAGTTTAATAACTGAATTTTAAAATGAGAAAAAGATAAAAGATATATTATACTAGTTATATTTTTTTTAAAAGGTGAACAAATATTTATTATATCAGTTATTTTTTCTTATTGTATAAAAAAGAATAATAAAAAATAGTGAAAACACTAAATGAAATTAGATCATGAAGAGAAAAATAATATAAAAAATAAGTTAAATGAAATTAGAAAAGGAAAAAAGAAAAAAATAAGAAGAAAACGAGAAAAAGAAAAGGTGAAATGAAAGAAAAAAAAAAGAGCATAAAAAAAAAATAGAATTGGAGAAAAAAGAGAAATTTTTCACAAAAACTATTATGGGTAGGAAATGTAATTAGTTTGATAGGTAGAAAAATAAATGGGTATGCAAGGGTAAATAATTTTATTTTTGTGGGTAACTGTGTCATTCTCCCAATTTATGTAAAATATCAAAATCAAAAGGAGACTACTTGAGCCACAATGTTAACATTTATGTAAGCCATTTACTTATTTATTTTATTCTCAAATGTTAAAGACGTTCAGAAAACTTTAATTGGGTGGGAATTGATAGTCCTAAATATTAGGACTTCTTACCTAGTTTAGTAAGAAAAGATTTAATAAAAAAAAAATTAGTTGATCTAAAAGTACTAATTATTAGGAAAATCATTTAAATTACAACTTTATCCACTATGAAATCTATTGTTAAAGGGTAAAAAAAGTAAATGACATTTCATTAAGGGGTTTCGTGTTTTATATATATATATATATATATATATATATATATATATATATATATATATATATATATATATATATATAAATATATAATACTTACTAACTTAACTAAATTGATTATATATGCAAGTTTAGACGATGTTTGATCTTTTTCATTCAAGTCTTATGGTAATATAATGACATTGATTTTCTGCTTTTAAAAGTTTTTTATTTATTTTTATTTTTTCCACATTAATTGCTTTACAACATGCTTTTCCCCCTATATATATATATATAATTTATTTATCATTTATATAAAATAATAATTATTTTATGATATGTTGTCTACATCACATCTCTTGGGGTGCGGCCCTTTCCCGCGTAAATGCGGGATGCTTTGTACACATGGTTCCCCTTTAATTGATTAAAAATTTTAGTACATAAAAACTTATATATATATATATGGCCATCCTGATACCATTTTAACAGGATCGAGTAGGTTGGCGGTAATCCGCACGGTCATCCAGATCTAGCTAAATTTAGTATCCTTATATTTAAAGGCTGGCGATAGTCTGCTCGGCCAGTAAGGATATAAGAAGCGAAATATACAAGAATTTTTATAGAGCTTTTATGACTGTATAGAAGGATATATCCCTTTACCCATGTAAGGGGCCTATCTGGATCTAATACATACTCTTATTGAGACCATGTATCTAGCGGTTCTAACCGCAAAAGATGATGCCCTTTAACAACATCTTTAGCGGGCTTTGGGTTCACGGCTTGCTAGACGGAGCCACTAAGGCAAAGCCAATAAGAGTAGTACTAGATTCGACGGTCCCACTATCTTGGAACCAAGTCAATAAGCCATATTAAAATTCCATTATATTTTGATAGAGACTAGATCTTTCATGGTTAATATGTAAGAGAAGTTAGATATTCAACATAGATATGAATCTTTTAGCCGGACATAGTCATGGCTGGGGAGAGAAACGAAGTATTCAAAGTATCAATTAACTAAAGAAATAAATACCTCTTAAGGCCGAGATGCAAGGCCTGAATGCGATGAACTGGAGATTTTATTTACTTCAACGCTGATTACACAAGATAGTACTTACAATAGAGAGAGAAAGAGATTTACAATAGAGAGAGAGTTTTGGATGATGCTTCTCTCAAAATGAAAAATGACCCTATATATAGAAAAAGAAAAAAAACATAAAGAATCTATGCACAGTAAAGTGATCCAATATGTGGGTCCCTTACATAGTATATTTACTGTGTATACAATATTTTTACTGTGTAAAGAGTGTATCTACTATTGAGTGGGGTCCTCGGTGGCTTTACTGTTAATCACAGTCTACGTCTCTCTAATTCTTTCATCTGTTGGATGAAATCTTTCACATTTTCTACGGCTTCATCAGATAATATCTTCTCTGATTGAATAGGCTGGGAATGTTCTGCAATATCATCGTTGCTTGTTTCACTCCGCATTGAAGTGTCAGATTTTTTATATTGGTTAATAGATTGAAGTAAGTTTCTTTTTACTTCTTCCAAATAATTATTAATCATTTCATTTTATCTTCTTCTTGAACAGAGATACTTCTAGCAATATGCTTGACTGAGCTATCATCAATTATTCCCTTCTGGGGAGTTGTTGAGTATTCTTGAATTTTTGCTTCAATAGAATCCAAGAGTTCTTGACCGTATAACATTTTTGTTTTGGGATCTTTTTTTATCAATTTATCCTAGAAATTATTATAAAATGTCCTATATAAGCAAGGAATTTGTTCTTTAGTGTATCCTAGCTCTGGAGTCTATTTATGTATCCATGGAATAGAGAACTCTATAAAAAGATATATTTGGTCAATTTTTTCTAAATAGCAGATATGATCTGCGTGGTATAACTCATTCAAATCTGGCGAAACTTTAGTCTATTCTTTGTATAACATGAGAAATGGGTCAGGTAATATTCTGACTGTTGGACCATGGTATGACCACCAATTTAAGAACCAATTAGGAATGGGTCCAGTAAAATATCTTTGCACATACTTTTATGAACCAAGTATGTTTATCTCTCTCATTATTATAATAAAACACTTTATCAAAGGCTTGGATATAATCCCAATATGTAAAATTCATACGAGTTTTGTTAAGGCTTATCTGCATTTCTTCCATTGTGGAGAATGTAATGACCCGACTTATTGTTTTTAAGAATTTATGCCCCGTTCAGTGGTCGAGTTTGATTTACTGAAGATTCAGAATTTAATTAAAAGAGCAATTCTTATTTAGAAGCTTAAATAGAAAGAGTTGACCGGAGAGTTGACTTTTGAGCAAACGACCCCGGAATAGAATTTCGAGGATGAAAATATCTTCGTATGACGATTTTGGACTTAGGCGTATATTCGGATTTTGATTTGGAAGTCCGTAGGATAATTCGACACATTTTGGCGAAAGTTGAAAAATATAAGATTTTAGAAAAGTCCGACCGAAGGGTGATTTTTTGATAATGAGGCCGGATTTCTATTTCGAAAATGGGAATAGCTCCATTAAGTCAATTATGACTTGTGTGCAAAGTTTGAAGTCATTCCGGGTTGATTTGATACGTTTCGGCGTAAAATATAGAAGTTGGAAGATTTAAAAACTTATAATTCGATTCGATGCGCGATTCGTAATTTCGGCATTATTTGACATGGTTTGAAGCCTCGACTAAGTTCGTATTATATTTGGGATGTGTTGCTCTATTTGGTTGAGGTTCCGAGGGCCTCGGGTTGATTTCGGAAGGTTAACAGATCAATTCAGACATGAAGATAAGCTGCTGGAATTTTCTGGGCAGCAACATGAACAGTGATTCGTAGGTGCGTGAACAGTGATTCGCAGGTGCGTGAACAGAAACCGCAGGTGCGCTGTCACGACCCCAAATTATCCCTCTGTAAGGTGTCGTGATGGCACCTAGTCTTTACGACTAGGTAAGCTTAATATTGCGAAAAATATAAAGAAACACAACATTTTAAAGATAAACAACATATTATAAATAGCCAAGAGTAGTACCACTCGGCATATACAAAATAATTTTCCAAGACCTGGAATATCGCTAAGTCACAAGCTGCTATAATCTATGTAGCTCTATACAAAAATCTGAAAATAATAAAGAAAATCTCTAGACGAGGGAGTAGAAGGGGACTCCGAAGATATGCGGACGCAAGTAGAAATACCTTGAAGTCTCCTAGAATCAGCTGCACACGAAAAACATGTGCATGAAAGGGAATGAGTATACCACAATGGTACCCAATAAGTGCCAAGCCTAACCTCGGTCGAGTAGTGACGAGGTCAAGTCAAGGCCCTACCGGAGTAAATATAATAAATTAAACAGTAAAAGATATAAGTAGAATTTACGGTAACACAGTTAAAGAAATCTTTGAAAATTTAACAGTTAAGGGATCCCTCGGCTCAAAACAAGGTAAACACAATGGGAAATCTCTCGGGATACCGTCCCGTAGTTTCAAATGAATATGCAGTACATGGGGATCTCCCGGAATACGTCTGTAGTCCCAAAGTAAATATACAATGCTGGGGGATCTCCCGGAATACGTCCGTAATCCCAAAGTAAATATGCAGTGTAGGGGGATCTCCCGGAATACATCCGTAGTCTCAATTTAAATATGCAGTACATGGGGATCTCCCGGTATACGTCCGTAGTCCCAATTTAAATATGCAGTACAGGGGGATCTCCCGAAATACGTCTGTAGTCCCAATTTAAATATGTAACGCAAGATGAAATGACAGGTATGACATCGAGTTATATAGTTTATACTGGACACAGATAAGGCAAATAAGGACTTAACTGAACATGACGCACAGAATGTCAATTAGGCAGTTAAAATACGTAAGCATACTTTTCTAGTCTAAACTACATAATTAAATATATTAGTACAATTAATAAGAGAAGCAATTTATGATTTAAAAAGGTTAAGCATGATATTTTGCAATAATAGCCCGTGTACGTACTCGTCACCTCACGTACACAACGCCCTCACACCAAATAATATCAATATATCCTAATGGGAAAGTCCCCAACACAAGGTTAGGCAAGTCACTTACCTCGAACCACTCAAATCAACCTGATATCATATTCTTTCCACGAGTATCCGACTCCAAATGGCCAGAATATATTCAAAACAGTACAATACCATCCATACGCGCTAATGGAATGAATCCTACAAGAAAAACTACAAAATTAGGCCAAAACCAGAAATTGGCTCAAACCCGCCCCCCGGGGCTCACGTCTCGAAACCCGTCAAAATTCACGAAACTAGAAAGCTCATTCACTCACGAGTCTAACCATATCAAATTTACTAAAATCCGACACCAAATGGTAATCCAAACCACAATTCAAACTCCCAAATCCCTAGTCTCCAACTTCAAATTTCCACCTTAAATACACATTAACTAGGTGGGAAAATACATGGCAAGGCAAGATTATTGACCAAAAATAAGCATAAGGAACTTACCTCAAGAAATGCCACGAAAATGCTCTCAAAAATCGCCCTAACCCGAGTTTGCAAAGCCAAAAATGATAAAAATTGCGAAGCCCTTCGGTTTTAATCACTGCCCAGGTATTTCCGCACCTGCTGGTGCGCTTGTGCGGAAAACGTGCACATCTGCACAACTCACTTACTACCTCTGCCTTCGCACTTGCGACGAAAAGGGCCGCACCTGCGCGCTCGCGCCTGCGGACAACCCTTCTGCTTCTGCACATCTTGCGCATTTGCGAACAACCTTGCGCATTTACGGGCATCACAGATGCGGAACTTCCTCGCACCTACGACCCCAGGCCAACTCTCGATATATTGCATCTGCGCTTCTATCTCCGTATGTGCGGCTCGCGCACCTGCGGTCCCTTTTACGCGGGTGCGAAAATACCAGAACCAGCAAGGTTCAGAAATTCCTCTAAGTCCAAGTTTTCACCCGTTAAGCATCCGAAACACACCCGAGGCCCCCGGGACCTCGACCAAACATACCAACCGATCCTAAAACACCGTACGAACTTAGTCGAGCTCTCAAATCCCATCAAACAACGCTAAAATCATGAATCACCCTGCAATTCAAACTTAAAGAACTTGAAACTTCAAAATTCTACAACTGATGTCGAAACCTATCAAATCACGTCCGATTAATCTCAAATTTTGCGCACAAGTTATAATCAACATTACATACCTACTCCAACTTCTGGAATCGCGGAAAACGACCCCGATATCAAAAATTCCACTACTGGCCCAAAACTCCAAAAATTCCACTACTGGCCCAAAACTCCAAAAATTCTACTTTCGCCATTTCAAGCCAAAATGAGCTACGAACCACTAAAACACAATCTGGACACTCCTAAACCCAAAATCACCTAACGGAACTAACGAAACTAACGGAATTCCATTCCGGAGTCATCTTCACATAGTTCTGACTACGGTCCAAATCCTAGGGCTTAAGCTCTCATTTAGGGACTAAGTGTCCCAAAACACTCCAAAACTCAAAACCAATCATCCCGGCAAGTCAAAATAGTAGAAAACGATTTTGGGAAAGCAGTTAATAGGGGATCGGGGCTATTACTCTCAAAATGACGGGCCGAGTTGTTACATCCTTCCCCTCTTAAAAAAATCATCTGTCCTCGAACGAGTATAAAGACATACCCGAAACTGTGAAAAGATGAGTGTACTGGTTGCGCATATCATGCTCGGTCTCCCAAGTCGCCTCCTAGACCGGCTGACCCCTCCACTGGACCTTTACTGAAGCAATATTCTATGACCTGAGCATTCTGACCTGCCTGTCCAAAATGGCTACTGGCTCCTAAACAAAAGATAGATCTTTGTCCAACTGGATTAAGCTGAAATCCAATACATGATTCGGATCATCATGATACTTCCGGAGCATAGACACGTGGAATACTGGGTGAACTCCTGCTAGGCTGGGAGGCAAGGAAAGCTCATAAGCAACCTCCCCAACTCGCCGTAATATCTCAAAAGGACCAATGAACCTCGAGCTCAGCTTGCCCTTCTTCCCGAACCTCATGACACCCTTCATAGGCGATACCCGAAGCAAGACCCGCTCACCAAACATAAATGCCAAATCACGAACCTTTCGGTCTGCATAACTCTTCTGCCTGGACTGGGCCGTGCAAATTCTCTCCTGAATCACCTTCCCCTTATCCAGGGCATCCTGGACAAAATATGTACCCAACAATCGGGCCTCACCCAGCTCAAACCATCCCATTGGGGACCGGCATTGCCTACCATACAAAGCCTCAAACGGTGCCATCTGAATGCTGTACTAATAACTGTTATTGTAAGCGAACTCTGCAAGTGGCAAGTATCAGTCCTATGACCCTCCAAACTCCATCACACAGGCACAGAGCATATCCTCAAGAATCTGAATCGTGCGCTCGGACTGCCTGTCCGTCTGAGGGTGAAAGGATGTGCTCTACTCCACCCTAGTACCCAACTCCTGCTGTACGGCTCTCCAAAACCGTGATGTGAACTGCGTACCTCTGTCTGAAATGATGGATACTGGAATACCATGAAGGCGGACAATCTCTCTGATATAAATCTCAGCCAACCTCTCCAAAGAGTATGTAGTCAGCACCGGAATGAAATGGGCTGACTTAGTCAGCCGATCCACGATCATCCAAATAGCATCAAACTTCATCAAAGTCCGAGGAAGTCCAACCACAAAGTCCATGGTGATCCGCTCCCACTTCCAGTCTAGGATCTCCAACCTCTGATGTAATCCACCTGGTCTCTGATGCTCATATTTAACCTGCTGACAGTTGAGACACTTGGCCACGAACCCAACTATGTCCTTTTTCATTCTTCTCCACCTTTAGTGCTGCCTCAAGTCCTGGTACATCTTCACAGCACCCGGATGAATGGAGTACCGCGTGCTATAGGCCTCCTCAAGAATAAATTCCCGAAGCCCATCTACATTGGGCACATAGATCTAGTCCTGCATCCTCATCACCAATAGTCACATCTCTGGCATCACCTCGCCGAACCCTGTCCTAAAGAACTAGAAGATGAGGATCATCATACTGGCACTCCCTGATACGGTGATAAAGAGAAGACCGAGCAAGCACACAAGCTAATACCCGGCTAGGCTCCGAAATATCCAATCTCACGAACTGGTTGGCTAAGGCCTGAACATCCAAGCATCTATCGGAAGATATGCCGAACTCCCCAAACTCTCTTCCCGACGACTCAGGGCGTCGGCCACTACATTGGCCTTCCCCGGGTGGTATAATATAGTGATGTCATAGTCTTTAAGTAGCTCCAACAACCTCCGCTAACGCAAATTAAGGTCCTTCTTCTTGGACAAGTACTGCAAACTCCGGTGATCAGTCTAAATCTCACAAGGAACACCGTACAAATAATGATGCCAGATCTTCAGGGCGTGAACAATAGCAGCTAACTCGAGATCATGAACTGGATAATTCCTCTCATGTACCTTCAACTGTCTAGACATGTAGGTAATCACCCTACCATCCTGCATCAATACCGCTCCAAGGCCAATCCTCGAGGCATCACAATAGACAGTGTATGACCCTGAACCTGTAGGCAATACTAATATTGGGGCTGTAGTCAAAGTGGTCTTGAGCTTTTGAAAGCTCTGCTCACACTCCTCGGTCCACCTAAACGGAGCACCCTTCTGGGTCAGCCTGGTCATAGGTGCTGCAATGGATACAAATACCTCCACAAAGCGACGGTAATACCCCGCCAAACTAAGGAAACTGCGGATATCCGAAGCTGATGATAGTCTAGGCCAACTTTGCACTGCCTCCACTTTCTTCGGATCTACCTTGATCCCATCAGAAGACACTATGTTGCCCAAGAATGCCACTGAATCAAGCCAGAATTCACACATAGAAAATTTTGCATACAACCTTTTTTCCCTCAGAGTCTGAAGCACGGTCCTCATGTGTTGCTCATGATCTTCCCGAGACCGGGAATATATCTGGATGTCGTCAATAAACACAATGATGAAGGAATTAAGATAAGTCCGAAATACATTGTGCATCAAATGCATAAAGGCTGCTGGGGCATTGGTCAGCCCAAATGACATCACAAGAAACTCATAGTGACCATATCTGGTCCTGAAAGCAGTCTTCGGGATATCCGGCTCCCGAATCTTCAACTGATGATAGCCAGAACGCAAGTGAATCTTGAAAAACAACCTGGCACCCTGTAACTGATCAAATAAATCATCAATGCGAGGCAAAGGACACTTGTTCTTCATTGTAACCTTATTCAACTGCCGATAATCAATACACATACGCATAGAACCATCCTTCTTATTCACAAATAAGACCGGAGCACCTCAAGGTGATGCATTGGGCCTGATGAAACCCTTATCAAGAAACTCCTGCAACTACTCCTTCAACTCCTTTAATTCAGGAGGAGCCATACGATATGGAGGAATAGAGATGGGTTGAGTGCCCGACAACAAATCAATGCCAAAATCAATATCTCTATCGGGCGGAATACCCGAAAAATTAGCTGGAAACAGATCTAGAAAGCCCCTCACTACTGGAACTAACTCGACTGTAGGGGTATCAATACTGACATCTCTCACATAGGCCAAATACGCATCATACCCCTCCTCAACCATTCGCTGAGCCTTAAGAAATGAAATGACCCTACGGGGAGTATACTCTAAGGTACCTCTCCACTCTAATCTCGGCAAACCTGGCATAACCAGCGTCACGGTCTTAGCGTGAAAATCAAGAATAAAATAATGGGGCAACAACCAGTCCATGTCCAAGATAACATCAAAATCTACCATACTGAGAAATAACAAATCGGCTCTGGTCTCAAAACCATTAAGAGCAATCAAACATGACCTATATATGCGGTCCACAATGAGAGAATCTCCCATAGGAGTAGATACATAAATAAGGGAACTCAAATAATCCCGAGATATCCCCAAATGTGGAGCAAAATAAGAAGACACATATGAATACATAGAGCATGGGTCAAATAATACTGATGCATCCCTATGAAAGATGGGGACGATACCTGTGATACCTGAATCTGAAGCAACGACCTCTGAACGGGCTGGAAGGGCATAGTACCTAGCCTGGCCTCCCCTCTAGGGCGACCTCGACCTCCCCGACCTCCACCTCGAGCTGGCTGAGGAGGTGGGGTAGTAGCTGGTGCTGGAAGAATGGACGGAGGACCCGGTGGAGCACGTGGAGGCTGATAAGTCTGTGGAGGTGCACCCCTCCTGGCTCTGGGGCAATCTCTAACCAGATGACGAGTGTCACCACACTCAAAACAACCTCTCGGAGGATGCGGCGGCTGTGACTGATTCGGATCTGGCCTACTGGACTGGCCGGTAATAGCACCTCGAGTAGGAGGCATACTGGACACTGGCGGTGCATAATAGGGCTCCTGAGGTCTAGGAGGAGCTGGGACACCGCTGGCTGCTGGAAGAGATGAATGAACAGGGCAACTCATAAAACCCCTACCATAGCGTGCTGCTGGTGCACAAGCTCCTGAATAATGACCAGTCTCTTGAGACTTCTTGGCCTCTCTCTCCTCTTGGTTACGGGCGAACATGCCCTCCACTCTCCTAGGAATGCTCACTGCCTGCTGATAAGGGATGTCCATCTCCAACTCCCTGGCCATACTGGTCCGAATACTGGGGTGGAGTCCCTCAGTGAAGCGACGAACCCTCTCTCTGACTATAGCAGCCAGAGCCGGTGCATGGCGAGCTAACCCACTGAAACGGACTGCATACTCCGACACAGTCATAGAACCCTGATGCAACTGCTCGAACTTTGCACGCCAAGCATCCCTGAGGCTCTGAGGAACATACTCACGCAAGAACATCTCTGAAAAGTGAGTCCAAGTGAGTGAGGCTGCCTCGTCCGGACTACTCAGCTCATAGGCACAACACCACTGATATGATGCTCCATTTAGCTAGAAAGTGGTGAAAGAAACCCCACTCGTCTCCACAATGCCCATAGTACGGAGAATACGATAACACTCCTCAAGAAAACCTAGAGCATCATCTGAAGCTAGTCCGCTGAAAGTAAGTGGGTGGTACTTCTTCTACCTCTCAAATCTGAGTTGCTCTGCCTCAGAAGCAGCTACCCTGATCTCATGCTGAACCGGAGCCACTAGGGGCATAGGAATATACTATAGGGCATGATCAACCTGGACCCTATGCTCAGGGGTGTGGGCTGCGGGAGTCTGTGCCCCTCCCCCGGCCTGAGATATAACGGGAGCTATCGGAAATACTCCAGCCTGAGCCAGAGTGCTGAACATGCTCAAGAATTGAGCTAAAGTCTCCTGAAGGGCTGGAGTAGCAATAGGGATCTCCGGCGCTAGCCCTCCAGCTAGAGCTGCTGGGGGCTCCTCTAGCGCAACTCTCAGAGGTGCTCGGGGTGCACCGCGTGGTCGTTCTCTACCCCGACCCCGGTCTCTGGTGGCTCTGGCAGGGGACTTGGGTGCCTAATTGTCGGTCCTCTCATTGCGGGTCCTCACCATCTGTGAGAAAGAATAAAATAGAATCTTAGAATTTTGTTTGGTGTCAATAACTCGCACGACAAGGAAATCAAAGAATGTGATTGTTCTTAACAGTTACATAGCCTCCCAAAGATAAGTACGGACGTCTTCGCACTGATCTGCGAGACTCTAATAAACCGGCTTGTGACTCGCGACTCCTACGAACCTAGTGCTCTGATACCAACTTGTCACGACCGCAAATTATCCCTTCGTAAGGTGTCGTGATGGCACCTAGTCTTTACGACTAGGTAAGCCTAATATTGCAAAAAATATAAAGAAACACAACATTTTAAAGATAAACAACATATTATAAATAGCCAAGAGTAGTACCACTCGGCATATACAAAATAATTTCCCAAGGCCCAGAATATCGCTAAGTCACAGGCTGCTCTAATCTATGTAGCTCTGTACAAAAGTCTGAAGATAATAAAGAAAATCTCTAGACGAGGCAGTAGAAGGGGACTCCGAAGATCTGCGGACGCAAGAAGAAATACCTTGAAGTCTCCTAGAATCAGCAGCACGTGCTAACCGCAAGGCTGATAGCTCGTACCTGGATCTGCACACGAAAAATATGTGCAGGAAAGGGCATGAGTACACCACAATGGTACCCAATAACTGCCAAGCCTAACCTCTGTCGAGTAGTGACGAGGTCAGGTCAAGGCCCTACCGGAGTAAATATAATAAAATAAATAGTAAAAGATATAAGTAGAATTTACGGTAACACAATTAAAGAAATCTTTGAAAATTTAACAGTTAAGGGAGCCCTCGGCTCAAAACAAGGTAAACACAATAGGAAATCTCTCGGGATACCGTCCCGTAATTTCAAATGAATATGCAGTACATGGGGATCTCCCGGAATACGTCCGTAGTCCCAAAGTAAATATACAGTGCTGGGGGATCTCCCGGAATATGTCCGTAATCCAAAAGTAAATATGCAGTACAGGGGGATCTCCCGGAATACGTCTGTAGTCTCAATTTAAATATGCAGTACATGGGGATCTCCCGGTATACGTCCGTAGTCCCAATTTAAATATGCAGTATAGGGGGATCTCCCGGAATATGTCTGTAGTCCCAATTTAAATATGCAACGCAAGATGAAATGACAGGTATCACATCGAGTTATACAGTTTATACTCGACACAGATAAGGCAAATAAGGACTTAACTGAACATGACACACAGAATGTCAATTAGGAAGTTAAAACACGTAGGCATGCTTTACTAGTCTAAACTACACAATTAAACATATTAGTACAATTAATAAGAGAAGCAATTTATGATTTAAAAAGGTTAAACATGATTTTTGGAATAATAGCCCGTGTACGTACTCGTCACCTCACGTACACGGCGCCCACACACCAAATAATATCACGATATCCTAAGGGGAAAGTCCCCAACACAAGGTTAAGCAAGCCACTTACCTCGAACCGCTCAAATCAACTTGATATCACGTTCTTTCCATAAGTATCCAACTCCAAATGGCTCGAATCTATTCAAAACAGTGCAATACCATCAATACGCGCTAATGGAATGAGTCCCACAAGAAAAACTACAAAATTAGGCCAAAACCAGAAATTGGTTCAAACCCGGCCCCCGGGCCCACGTCTCGAACCCCGACAAAATTTACGAAACTAGAAATCTCATTCACTCACGAGTCTAACCATATCAAATTTACTAAAATACGACACCAAATGGTAATCCAAACCACAATTCAAACTCCCAAATCCCTAGTCTCCAACTTCAAATTTCCACCTTAAATGCACATTAACTAGGTGGGAAAATACATGGCAAGGAAAACTTATTGACCAAAAATAAGCACAAGGAACTTACCTCAATAAATGCCTCGAAAATGCTCTCAAATATCGCCCTAACTCGAGTTTGCAAAGCCAAAAATGATAAAATCGCGAAGCCCTTCGGTTTTAATCACTGCCCAGGTATTTCCGCACCTGCGGAACCTAAGCTCGCACCTGCGGGTGCGCTTGTGCGGAAAATGTGTGCATCTATGCAACTCACTTACCACCTCTACCTTCGCATCTATGATGAAAAGGGCCGCACCTGCGCGCTCGCGCCTGCGGACAACCCTTCCGCTTCTGCGCATCTTGCGTATTTGCGAACAACCTTGCGTATTTGCGGGCATCGCAGATGCGGAACTTCCTCGCACCTGCGACCCCAGGCCAACTCTCAATATATCGCATCTGCACTTCCATCTCCGCATATGCGGCTCACGCACCTGCGATCTCTTTTACACGGGTGCAAAAATACCAGAACCAGCAAGGTTCAGAAATTCCTCTAACTCCAAGTTTTCACCCGTTAAGCATCCGAAACACACCCGAGGCCCCCGGGACCTCGACCAAACATACCAACCGATCCTAAAACACCATACGAACTTAGTCGAGCTCTCAAATACCATCAAACAATGCTAAAATCACGAATTACCCTCCAATTCAAACTTAAAGAACTTGAAACTTCAAAATTCTACAACCGATGTCGAAACCTATCAAATCACGTCCGATTGACCTCAAATTTTCCGCACAAGTTATAATCAACATTACAGACCTACTCCTACTTATGGAATCAGAAAACATCCCCGATATAAAAAATTCCACTACCGGCCCAAAACTCCAAAAATTCGACTTTCGCCATTTCAAGCCTAAATGAGCTACGAACCTCCAAAACACAATCCGGACACGCTCCTAAATCCAAAATCACCTAACGGAGCTAGAGGAACCGATGGAATTCTATTCCGGAGTCGTCTTCACATAGTTCCGACTATGATCCAAATCCTAGGGCTTAAGCTCTCATTTAGGGACTAAGTGTCCCAAAACACTCAGAAACTCAAAACCAATCATCCCGGCAAGTTACAATAGTAGAAAAATATTTGGGAAAAGCAGTAAATATGGGATCGGGGCTATTACTCTCAAAACGACCGGCCGAGTTGTTACATGCATGAACAGCAACCGCAGGTGCGTGAATAGTAACCGCATGTGCGAATCTGGGCAGAATGTTAAGGACCAAAATTGGTCATTTTGCCATTTTTGTTTTTGGATTTTTGGAGCTCGGATTTGGGCGATTCTGGAGTGATTTTTCACAATCTTAGTTGGTGTAAGTGTTATATATCCCAAAGTATTTATATTTCATGAATCCATGATTATATTCATCATTTAATTCGCATTTAAATGGAAGAAATCAAGATTTTTGTAAAATCTTCCAGAAACAAAAATTTTAGATTTGGAGGTTGAGTTGTTATTGGAATTCAATAAAATTATTATGGTTGAACTCGTATCGGAATGGGTATTCTGATTCATAAAAATTATGTTGAGTTCCGAATGGCGGGCCCCGCGTTGACTTTTGTTGATTTTTTAGAATAAATTTTTAAGTCGACATATTATTATCCAGAATTGTTTCCAATGTATTTTAATGAAGTTATACAATTAATTTGGTTAGATTTGAGCGGCCCGGAGGTCAATTCAAGCAAGAAGACGATTTTGGAATATTGGCATAACTTAAAAAAGGTAAGTGTCTTACTTAACATCGAGTGGGGGAATTACCCCTTAGGCATTGAGTCTTATGTGCCATTTGTAAAATGTGAAAAGCCGTGTACGCGAGGTGACGAGTACGTACTTGGGATTATACGTGAAAAAATTCATTGAATTAAAGTCTTAGGCATTTTTGTGTAGTAAATTGGGAAATTGTGGAAAATTATTAAATCATCTGTTTGCCATGCCTAAATCCTTATTATTGAATTTGTTTTTATATGATAATTTGATGTGATTGTTACTTGAAATATTTATGAAATTTTGTGAGTATTGTTGATTTAATATTTCTTGAAAATTAATTCCAATATGAATTTTCCTCTACAAATAATTAATTAAATGAGCTTAAGAAGAGGCGTTTATATAATTATTGAAATTTTGAATTTTATTGAAGTCTTTGTTTTATGTTGAGTAATTTCTATCTCTATTGATTATTTTTTGGTGTTATATATATATTGTGTGGAGCCTTGGGCTATTTGTTGAGAAATTAATTAATTTTGTTATATCTTTGGAATTTGGTTGTGGCCATTGGGAAAATTGTGATATGAATTGATTTTATTATGTTGTTGTGATAATTTTCCGGTATAAATTGTTGTGTTGTGTGTGTTGTTATTTTGGGGAGATAAGGGTGGCATTTCACCGTTGATATTAGTATCATTATAGTACACTCTAATTCACCCATGTTTGATGCTCATAAATACATAGATACATAACCTATGGTAATAGGTTATTACTATTGTCACGACCCCAAATTCCCTCCGTAGGATGTCGTGATGGCACCTAGTCTCTAAGACTAGGTAAGCCTATCAATGCGGAATAATAATAAATATCTGAAATAAATAAACTACAATTCAAACAATTTCAACTCCCAAAACCCGGTAGAAATAAGTCACAAGCTTCTAAAAATTTATTCTCAATGTCTCTATACATCACAGTCTAAAGCAAATAAGGAAGACAACATAGTAAGATAGAAGGGGACTCCGGAGTCTGCGGACGCTGGCAGATATACCTCGAAGTCTCCTCGTACAGCTAGTTTACTGATGCGTGGTCTGATAAGATGTACCTGGATCTGTACAAAAAGATGTGCAGAAGCGTAGTATGAGTACACCACAGTGGTACCCAGTAAGTGCCAAGCCTAACCTCGGTAGAGTAGTGACGAGGTCAGGTCAGGCCCTACTAGAGAATAAATAATGGTATGGTAAAATATTTAAATAATATTATAAGATAAAATGACAATGGAAATGAATCAAGCAGTATGTCACATTTAATTACATCAAATAATGCAAATAAATACCTCGTGGAAATAAAACAGAATTCTTTTCAACTTTAAGAAAATCACAACAATAATCAAAGGCAACTGCGGTCATAAATCAATATCAACAAGGGCACTCCCGAGGTACCACCTCGTAGTCCCAAATCATAAATAAATTCACAATATCTCATTTTCTTATCTCACCGCGGGAGCCTTCACAATTTATTTGAAAGAAAATATTTTTACCGAAATAGCATCCCGCGTTTTAGCCATCCTTATCACACCACATGACTTCTAGTAGTTTCCCCTACTAGCCACGCGTATCAAGCCACCCTTATCTCACCGCATGCGGTTCAATACCCAGACTTTATACCACCGCATGCGTATCAATATCATAATTTGCACCTCAAGTGCTCAAATAATTTAACTTGCCAAAATAATTCAACAACAATATTTTTTCACAATAAAGAGCTCACGGCTCATGCCAAAATAAATTATCAATAATATTTTTTCACAATAAAGAGCTCACGGCTCATGTCAAAATAATTCAACAATAATATTTTTCACAATAAAGAGCTCATGGCTCATGTCAAAATCATTCAACAACAATATTTTTCCACAATAAAGAGCTCACTGCTCCATCACAATGAGTACGAAAATCTTACAAAATAATTCAGGAGTAAATAATTCAGGAAAATAATATTTCAAAATCTTAAATACGTTGCTTCAATATCAAGTTTAAAAATGTCAAATACTTCAAATTAATAATATTTAATTTAAAGAAAATCAACCTTCAAATAATGCACAGAATAAAAGAAACCAAGTTCCAACTAAACAGATAAAATAATTAGCAGGAAAAGGTCAAGCAAATTTAAAAATATAAACATTAAATCAATAATGAAGAATATAACAAAATAAAATAATTTAATTAATGCGCAACAGTGATCTACACAATTTAAAACATAATCTTTCACATTTAGCCCATGTACACACTCGTCACCTCGTGTACACGACTGTCCACACATTACAATTATCAATCCTAGGGGAATTTCCCCCACACAAGGTTAGACAAGTCACTTACCTCGACTTGCTCCAATTTAACCAAGTATTATGCCTTTTCCTCGATTTTTCCGATTCTGATCGACTCGTATCTAGTCATAATTAATTCGATACAGTCAACAAAAATTATAGTAATTAATTTCATAAGAAAATATTATATTTTTCAATAAAATTTAAAATTAGCTCAAAATTTGCCCGTGGGGCTCACATATCAGAATCTGACGAAACTTATAAAATCCGACAACCTATTCAATTACGAGCCCACCCATACCAATTTTATCAAATTCTGATAACAACTCGACCTCCAAATCTTAAATTTTCGTTTTTGGAAAATTTTACAAAAATCTTGATTTTTCTTCTATAAATTCACGAATTCATGATTCTCACCCTCTTAAACATACGTTCGTCCTCGAACGTGCCAAGAATTATTCTGACGACATTAAATTACTGAGTGTATTCTTACACACATACTCACGGGTGATTCTATGTCACCGTAAATTTAACACGGGTCCGACAACACTATCTCAGTGGAGGTTATTTCTTTTATCCACACTTATAAGCTTTAAAGCCAATTCCTTAAACTCCAATCAATTTCAAATGCCTGATTTTTCACATCAACACACGGTATTAGTCTCAATCGGTTGTAGCAACTTGTGCCTATGCACACATCATACGAATGTCCATAACCACATCTCTGGTCATAATAGTTGTTTATAATTAATTTCAGCATTCTCAATTAATCTCATATTAACCAAAATCTCACATCAAATTTTCTTTCGCAAGACTGACAGCAACACACGAGGCATGAAGACCTCATAATTTTTTATCCGAATTAACAAGTCGCATTTAACGCCACCTGGGCACTCACCTTATAGGCTAAAACTCAATGTTTACAACACGAATATGGCTAAATATGCACAGAAAACATATAAAAGAATTATCAAATAAGCCTAACAGGCATGACTCCCTATTAATACTATAGTTCAAATTTAATTTCACAAAGGTAGAATTTAAACTCATAAATTTTTCACCACAAGGACCTCGTCCTTATATAACTTCCACCGCGGCTTGTAGTCCAGTTTAAATATTTCACATCATATAAAAATGTGAGGATCTCGTCCTCAACTGTGAATCACAAGTATTTTGCACATTGTGCCAACTGAAATTTTAAATTTCCTTTCTTTCTTCTTTTCAATAAATTTCGTAAATAATTTTCACAACACATAATGAACCCCCATACCAATAGGGCATATAATTCGTAAAATTGAAATTAATTATTCCGAAATCACATCAAAACCCACTGTAGAGAGCAATAGAAAGTCACTTTTGAACTTATAGTCCTCAATAGTGTACAAAATAAAAATGATAGACACGGGTTAACATCATCGAATCTCCCAACAGGGATAAACATATAAGTGGGTCACAAAATTACGAAGCTCACCTATAAGCGATGCATAATAGGAGGACTCGCCTCAATATTCAGGACCGAATCAAATTAAGGAAAAATATCCTTTTATAACAAATCGGGATCGTACCTGTAATGACACCATCTGGTGTAGTGGCCTCAGCCACACCTTAGCAAATATATCAATGGGCTGGGGCTGGGCCTCCCCTCTAGGGCGCCATCTACCCGCCTATCTTCCACTCCTAACTAGTTATGCATGTGGGGTAGTTGCTGCAATGGGGCCCACAGCCTGAGTGTTCTGATAAAATCCACCCCTCCCAAGTCTGGGACAATCTCTCATGATGTGCCTAGTATCACCACACTCATAACAACACCTCTGAGGTCGTGGTTGGTCGTACTGAGTTTGTGCCAGATAACTGGAATAACCATTGTGAGAATTTAGTATTGGTGGTGTAGTATAAGAACTTACGGGAGCACCCCGATTAATCTGATGTGCGGACTAAGCTGGCCGACTGCTCGAGCCTCCGCCATAATGAGTCATAGCTGAAGAGTAAAATCCACTGAACCCTCTAGAGCTTCGAGACCTTTTGGCCTCCTTAGACTCCCTTTCCTCACCTAGAACACCCTCAATCCTACTTGCAATATCCACTACTTGCTGAAATGGAATATCAGTTTGCAACTCTCAAGCCATGCATATTTTAAGATCATAATCGAGCCCCTCACTGAATTTGCGGACCCGCTCTCTGACTTTAGGAACCAATATAGGTGCATGACAGGCTAACTCACTGAACCTGATAGCATATTCTGACATTGTCATAGTGCCCTAACGCAACAATGAAATATAAATAATATAGGATAAGGAACACTTACCCCAATATTTTTCCGTAAAAATCGCCCAAGAATCGTGCTCCAAAAATCCTAAACGAAATGAAGGAAATGACCATTTTTGGTCCTTAAGTTTCTGTCCATCCGTCACTAAAAGTCCATTTTCTGTTACTAAAAGTCCACCAGAAAAAACTCTACCAGTCTTCCTTCAATTGATCATAACTTTATGTATAAATGTCCAAATGATGAATGGTTTAACTTTCTGGAAACTAACATCAAACGACTACAACTTTCATGTTTTGAAAATTTTCTCAATCCTTATGAATTGCGAGATATAAGCTTCCAAGGTCGGCTCCACGCATTAGAAATTTCTGGCAAAACTGCTCTACCAGCCTTCATTCAATCCATCATAACTTTCTGTACACATGTCCAAATGAGGAATGGTTTAATTTTCTGGAAACTAGAAACAAACAAATACAACTTTCATGTTTTGCAAACTTTCTGATTCCTTATGAAATGAGAGATATAAGCTTCCAAAGATAGCTCCACGCGGCAAAATTTCTGCAACAGAAATTTCCTGCACTCTTTGTCCGAAATCCATTCCGTTTACCTTCCGAAATCCACCCGAGATGTGATGACCCAAAATGTCATCTTTAAATTTAATAATTAATTATGTGTTCTAAGACCTCGAAAAGTACTATTTATCATTCCTCGACTTGCGTGCGCAATCCATATAATTTTATGGAAAGTTTTTATGCGAAAAATGGATTAAAATATGGATTAGAGATTTAAAACTCAATTGAGTTGACTTTGGTCAACATTTTGAGAAAACGGACTCGAAACAGTATTTTGACAGTTTCAGTAAGTTTGTATCGTGACTTGGGACTTGGGCGTATGCCCAGAATCAAATTTCGAGGTCCCTAGTCCGAGATATGGAATTTCGATGAAACAATTAAAAAGTTTAAGTTCAAATAGTGACCGGATGTCAAATTATATGCAAATGACTTCGGAATAGAATTTTGATTATTCCAACAGCTCCGTTTGGTGATTTTGGACTTAGGAGCGTGATTGGAAGTCCGTAGTGAAATTGGGCTTGAAATGGCTAAAACAAGAATTTAAGTTTGAAAGTTTGACCGGGGAGTTGACTTTTTGATACCGGAGTCAGAATATAGTTCCGAAAATTTGCATAGCTCCGTTATGTCATTTATGAGTGGTGTGCAAAATTTGAGGTCAATCGGAGTTGATTTGATAGGTTTCGACATCGAATGTAGAAGTTGGAAATTTTAAGTTTCATTAAGCTTGAATTGGAGCATAATTCGTGGTTTTAGCGTCGTTTTATGTGATTTGAGGTTTTAAATAAGTTCGTATGATATTGTAGGACTTGTTGGTATATTTGGTTGAGGTCCCGAGGGCCTCGGGTGGATTCCGGGTGGTTAACGGATCGAATTTCGAATTTGAAGAAGAGTTGAGGCAGCTAATATCTGGTGTGATCGCGGGTGCGAAAAATCCATTGCAGGTGCGAAAAATCCATCGCGGGTGCGAATCCGTAGGTGTGAAAAACCCATCGCGGGTGCGAATCCGCATGTGCGAAAAATCCATCGCGGGTGCAAAGCCGGGGATGCGAAAAATTTTGCCGTGGGGGCGATGATCGCTGGGCAGTGAGTGTTTAAAGCGTGGATTTGAGCATTTTTGCTCATTTCTTCATTCTTGGACGATCTTGGGAGCTTCTTGAGAGGAGAATTCACCTAGCAACTTAGAGGTAAGTTAATTCACACCTATTGCAAGTTAAATACATGGTTTATATATGGAATAGGGTAGAAATTATATATTCAAGTTCTTGAGATTATGCGTAACGTTTTCATCTGAAAATTTCCAAAATCCGAGCACGTAGGCCCGGGGTGAATTTTAAGAATTTTCCCATTTTGGATAGGGTAATTTATTTAATAGACGAATTTCAAATTTATTGAACATATATTAATAATTTTATATAACTTTTGGATAGTTTCTTATTTTTCGGCATCGAATCGAGAATTTTACGCGACGCGATAATTTGAAAGTGGACTTTGAGACGAGGTAAGTCTCGTGTCTAATCTTGTGAGGGGAAAATTACCCCATAGGGATTAAATTGAATAATTATTGATAATTGTGGGGGCTATGTACGCACGAGGTGATGAGAGTCCGTGCGTAGCTACTATTAATGTTAAAGTCCGGGTAGTTTAGGACTCAAAGCATGAATGACTTATGTAAATTGTATTCCTTGTTTAATTAATATTATTTGATATATATATATATTGTGAATTGTTATATCACAATATTAAAGGATGGAGATATTTATATGTTTGATTTTCTATTTAAAATTAATTAATTGTTAAAAGAAATTATTCTTCCTCCCGAATTTATCTCATAATAAATATATGCTCCTTCCGGAGGTACATAAGAAAATGTCCTCCTTTCTTGTGGAGCGGGCTGAATACCTCGGCAGGATAGATGCATCTATGGATCGCGTCGCACGTCCCTCGGCAGTGTACACGACACTCTAGATCGGGCCGTACGTGTTCGGCAGAAATCGTGCTTAATAATATTAATAATTACACGATACTTTAAAATTTTATTTCGGCTTGCGAAGCTAATTGATAAATTGATAAAAGAAAATTCTTGGAATTTTATTAATTATTATCCTTGCTTGTTAAAGAATTAATTGTTATTCCTGTAAATGATATTTAATTGATAAATTGGAAATTATTTGAATTGAAAGAATTTAATTAATATATTGAGAATTGTTGCATTTGAAGAAATTTGATTATTTTTGCTGATTAAATAAATTATTTTAAACTCTGTAAATCATATTGATTTAAATATCCTAGTTGTATTTCAATTATTATTATTATTGACCCATAGTGAGTGTCAAAGTCGGTCATCTCGTCTCTACCACTTCGAGATTAGGCTTGATACTTACTGGGTACACGTTGTTCACGTACTCATACTACATTTGTTGTACTTTTTGTGCAGGAACTGAGGCAAGTACTAGTGGGGGACCTATCATCTTGCACCCACGTTATCCAGGGTCATAGTGGTGAGCTGTTTTCTGATCCGTTCTGCAGCTACTAGTGTCTCTCTTTGTATTTGTTTTTTCATTCTGCCTATTTTTATTTCAGACAGTATTTGAGGTTTTGTATAGTCTACTAGATGCTCATACACTTGTGACACCAGGTCTTGGCAGACACATTGGTAGAGTTTGGATTTTATTATATTTTCTTGGTTTTAAATTTTATCAATGTATGCTTAATTTTTCAGTTGGCTTGCCTAACTGTAGTGTTGGGCGCCATCACGACTTATAGGTGAAATTGGGTCGTGACAACATGGAATCAGAGCACTAGGTTCACTTAGCTCTCACAAGTTATGAGCAGGCCTAATAGAGTCTTGCGGATCGGTACAGAGACATTTGTACTTATCTTCAAGATGCTATAGGGTGTTAGAAAATTACCTTTCTTCATATTCCATCGTGAAATTAATGTAGTACTAAATATCCTTCTTTTATTCTCTCACAGATGGTGAGAACGCGCTCGAATTAAGTTCCAGACCAGGGAGGAGCTACTCCCCTAGTTGCTAGAGGCTGAGGTAGAGGCCGAGGCCGAGGTAGGGCTCCAGCCCGTGGTAGAGGGCGAGACGTCCCAGGACTATTCCAGTTATGCCGCCAGTGGGTCCAGCAGAGAATCCCATCATTGAGGAGCAGGGTAAGGTGCTTGTGGCAGAGCCAGCTCCGATGGATTTCACATCTGTATCGGGATTTCAGGATGTCATGGGTCGCATGTTGCGGTTCATGGACAATATGACTGAGGCCGGTTTATTTCCGGTAGACCCAGCCATATCTCAGGCGGGCGGGGGAGTACAGACCCCTACTGCACAGGCTCATGGACAAGCAGCTGTTGTATATCAGATCCAGGGTTCACTACCCGTGGGTGGAGCCCACCCAGTGGCAGCAGCTACACCTGAGCCCAGGCCAGCTGTAGCCGCTGATCCTCAGAAACAATTGGATAGATAGACTAGACTACATCCTCCTATCTTTGGGGGTGAGCGACATAAGGATCCACGGGACTTCATTGATTGTTGCAGGGATAGACTGCACAACATGAGGATATTGGAATCTTATGGGGTTGACTTTGCTACTTTTCAGCTAGAGGGCAGAGCCCGAAGAGTGTGGCAGTCTTATGCTCTTGGCAGACCAGCAGATTCTCCTCCCATGACTTGGGACAGGTTCACCTGTATCTTCCTGGACAGGTATATTCCACCCTCCCAGAGGGAAGAGTTGCGGTTTCATTTTGAGCAGCTCCAGTAGGGTCAGATGTCAGTGACTGATTATAAGGCGAGGTTTTCTGAATTATCTCGCCATGCACTTATGATACTCCCTAATGAGGCGGAGAGAGTGTGGAGGTTTGTAACCGGTTTAAATACTGGTATTCAGGCCACTATGGCTCAAGAGGTTGAGATGGGTACTTCTTATGAGCAAGTTGTGGAGATAGCCCGGAGGATTGAGGGTGTACGTCAGCGGAGCCGAGAGCAGATTATGAGAGATAAGCGGTTCAGGTACTCTAGAGAGTTCAAGGGTGCTCCGTCTCGGGGCAGAGGTCAGTTTGTGAGGGGCAGTCTAGCAGACCCCCATATCCAGCACCACCACCTCCTCGAGGTGCTCCAGTGCGACCTTATCTCAGTGCTATACCAGAGAGTTCTTACCGCCCACCGGCTATTCAGGGTCCTCCCAGTGGGTATTCAGTTCCCCAGGGCCAGAAACTTAGTCAGCAGCCCATCACACCAAAGATTTGTTACGAGTGCGGGGATCCCAGTCACATGCGGAGGTTTTACCCTAAGCTTCGGGGTAGACCAGTATAGTAGGGTCAACAGCCTATGCTTACCGGACCAGTTGCTCCACCAGTAGTCCGACCACCAAGAGGTGGAGGATAGGTGGGTAGGGGCCATCATAAGGGTGGAGGTCAGCCAGGCGGAGGTCAACCAGTTGGCGCTCCAGTTCGGTTCTATGCTTTTCTAGCTATACCAGATGCAGAAGCCTCAGATGTTGTGATTATAGGTATTATTTCTGTTTGCGTCAAAGATGCCTCGGTATTATTTGATCCAGGATCCACGTATTCATATGTGTCATCTCTATTTGCTCCATCACTGGTGTTTCTCGTGAGTCCTTGAGTACTCATGTTTATGTGTCCACTCCTGTAGGCGATTCTAATATTGTGAATCGGGTCTACCGGTCTTGTATTATTACATTCTGTGGTTATGAAACTAGAGCAAATCTCTTATTGCTCGAGATGATCGATTTTGAAATTATTCTGGGTACGGACTGGTTATCTCCATATCATGCTATTCTAGATTGTCATGCCAAAACCGTTACCTTGGCTATTCCATCTTTGCCTAGGCTGGAGTGGAAGGGTTCATCTGTTAGTTCATTTAATCGAGTTATTTCTTTTATAAAGGCTCAACACATAGTTGAGAAGGGTTATTTGGCTTATCTAGCCTATGTCCGGGATACTACTGCAGAGACTCCGGCTATTGATTCAGTGCCTGTAGCTCGGGAGTTCTCCGATGTATTTCCTTCAGATCTTCCAGGTATGCCACCTGATCGTGATATTGATTTCTGTATTGACTTGGCTCCAGATACTCAGCCTATATCTATCCCACCGTATCGCATGGCTCCGAAAGAATTGAAAGAGTTGAAACAACAGCTTGATGAATTACTAGACAAAGGGTTTGTTAGACCGAGTATATCGCCTTGGGGTGCACCGGTATTATTTGTGAAGAAGAAAGATGGCACAATGAGAATATGTATTGATTATCGCCAATTGAACAAAGTCACTATTAAAAACAAGTACCCGTTGTCGCGTATTGATGACTTATTTGACCAGTTGCAGGGTGCTAGGGTGTTCTCTAAGATTGGTTTGAGGTCGGGGTATCATCAGTTAAAGATTCGAGATTCGGAAGTTTCGAAAACTGCTTTCCGTACTAAATATGGTCATTATGAGTTTTTGGTAATGTCTTTCGGTTTAACTAATGCCCCAACAACGTTTATGGATCTGATGAACAGGGTATTCAGGCTATATATTGATTCATTTGTCATTGTCTTCATTGATGACAATTTGATTTACTCACACAGTAAGGAGGAGCATGAGCAGCATATGAGAGTAGCGCTTCAAACATTGCAAGAACAAAATCTATATGCTAAGTTCTCTAAATATGAGTTCTGGCTTGAGTCTGTAGCATTTTTGGGACATATTGTATCGGGCAAAGGTATTAAAGCTGATCCCAAAAAGATTGAGTCACTTCAGAATTGGCATCGTCCCACTTTGGCGACTGAGATTAGGAGTTTTCTAGGTTTGGCAAGTTATTATCGTCGGTTCGTGGAAGGTTTTTCATCTATTGCAGCACCTTTGACCAAATTAACTAGAAGGGTGCTCCGTTCAGATCGTCCGATGATTGTGAGGTGAGCTTTCAGAAGCTCAAGACAACATTGACTACAACACTAGTATTAGTGTTGCCTTCCGGTTAGGGGATGTGTACAGTGTATTGCGATGCTTCGCGCGTTGGCTTGGGTTGTGTATTGATGCAGGAAGGGAAAGTTATTGCATATGCTTCACGTCAGTTGAAGCCCCACGAAAAGAATTATCCGGTACATGATTTAGAGTTAGCTGCGATTGTTCAAGCTCTTAAGATTTGGAGGCATTATCTTTATAGGGTGTCTTGTGAAGTTTACACTGATCATCATAGTTTGCAGCATTTTTTCAAGCATAGGGACCTAAATTTGAGGCAGCGCAGATGGCTGGAGTTACTAAAAGATTATGATATTACTATCCTATATCATCCGGGCAAAGAAAATGTGGTTGCAGATGCCTTGAGTAGAAAAGCAGAGAGTATGGGTAGTTTGGCTTTCATTTCAGCAGAAGAAAGGCCATTAGTCTCAGATATTCAGTCCTTGGCTAACAGACTTGTGAGGCTGGATATTTCAAAGCCCAGTCGAGTTCTTGCATGTGTTGTGGCCCAATCTTCATTATTTGAGTAGAACAAAGCTCGCTAGTATGATGACCCACACTTGATGGTTCTTCGTGAAACGGTACTACGAGGTAGTGCTAAGGAAGTCACTGTTGGTGCAAATGGTATTCTACGACTCCAAGATCGTCTGTGTGTTCCTAAGGTGGATGAAATGAGGAAAAGGATCTTGGAGGAGGCACACGATTATCGGTATTCTATTCATCCAGGTGCTACGAAGATGTATCGTGACTTGAGGCAGCATTATTAGTGGCGACGAATGAAAAAGGACATAGTTGAGTATGTAGCTAGGTGTCTAAATTGCCAGCAAGTTAAATATGAGCACCAGAGGCCAGGTGGCCTACTTCAGCAGATAACTATACCAGAGTGGAAATGGGAACAAATTACTATGGATTTTGTAGTTGGGTTGCTGCGGACCTTGCAGAAGTTTGATGCAGTTTAGGTCATTGTTGATAGGTTGACCAAGTCGGCACATTTTGTTCCTATTATGACTACGTATACTTTAGAGAGGTTGGCCCAGATTTATATTCAGAAGATAGTTCGGTTGCACGGTGTGCCAATTTCCATCATATCAGATAGAGGACCTCAGTTTACCTCACATTTCTGGAGAGTAGTACAGAGTGAATTAGGGACCCGTGTAGAGCTCAGCACAACATTTCATCCGCAGACCGATGGGCAGTCAGAGCGGACAGTTTAGATTTTGGAGGATATGCTGAGAGCATGTGTGATTGACTTTGGAGGTCAGTGTGATCATTTCCTGCCTTTGGTCGAGTTTGCTTATAATAACAGTTACCAATCCAGCATCGAGATGGCTCCATTTGAGGCTTTATATGGCCGTCGATGTCGTTCACCTATCGGATGGTTTGAGCCCGGTGAGGTTAAGTTATATGGTACTGATTTGGTAAAGGATGCCTTGGAAAAGATAAAGTTGATTTAGGAGCGACTTCGTATAGCAAAGTCCAGGCAGAAAAGTTACGCGGATCAGAAAGCGCGTGATTTATCATTTATGGTAGGTGAAAAAGTTCTCTTGAAGGTTTCATCGATGAAGGGAATCATGAGATTCGGGAAAAAGGGAAATTGAGCCCAAGTTTTATAGGCCCATTTGAGGTGTTGATACAAGTTGGGGAGGTTGCTTATGAGCTTGCATTACCACCCAGTCTATCGGAAGTTCATCTGGTTTTTCATGTATCTATGCTTCGGAAGTATCATGCCGACCTATCACATGTGTTAGATTTCAGCACAGTACAGCTAGATAATAGCTTGGGTTATGAAGAGGAGCCAATTTCCATTGTTGATAAACAGGTCCGCCAGTTGAGGTCCAAGAGGGTTTCTGCAGTAAAGGTCCAGTGGAGGGGCCAACCAGTCAAGGAAGCGACTTAGGAGGCCGAGGAAAACATGCAGAGCAGATATCCACACTTATTCAGCACTTCAGGTATAATTCTAAACCCGTTCGAGGACGAACGTTTGTTTAAGAGGTGGAGAATGTGATGACCCAAAATGTCATCTTTAAATTTAATAATTAATTATGTGTTCTAAGACCTCGAAAAGTACTATTTATAATTCTTCGACTTGCGTGCGCAATCCATAAAATTTTATGGAAAGTTTTTATGTGAAAAATGGATTAAAATATGGATTAGAGATTTAAAACTTAATTGAGTTGACTTTGGTTAACATTTTGAGAAAATGGACTCGGATCAGTGTTTTGACAGTTCTGGTAGGTCCGTATCGTGATTTGGGACTTGGGCGTATGCCCGGAATCAAATTTCGAGGTCCCTAGCCCGAGCTATGGAAGTTTGACGAAACAATTAAAAAGTTTAAGTTCAAATAGTGACCGGATGTCGAATTATGTGCAAACGACCCCGGAATAGAATTGTGATGATTCCAACAGCTCTGTATGGTGATTTTGGACTTAGGAGCGTGATTGGAAGTCCGTAGTGAAATTGGGCTTGAAATGGCTAAAACATAAATTTAAGTTTGAAAGTTTGACGGGGAGTTGACTTTTTGATACCGGATATTCCAAAAATTTTCATAGCTCCGTTATGTCATTTATGACTTGTGTGAAAAAATTGAGGTCAATCAGAGTTGATTTGATTGGTTTCGACATCGAATGTAGAAGTTGAAAATTTTAAGTTGCATTAAGCTTGAATTGGAGCATAATTCATGGTTTTAGCGTCGTTTTATGTGATTTGAGGTTTCAAATAAGTTCGTATGATGTTGTAGGACTTGTTGGTATATTTGGTTGAGATCCCGTGGACCTCGGGTGGTTAACGGATCGATTTTGGAATTTGAAGAAGAGTTGAGGCAGCTGATATCTGGTGTGATCACGGGTGCGAACCCGCGGGTGCGAAAAATCCATCGCGAATGCGAAAATGTTTTCCGCAGGCGCGATGATCGCTGGACAGTGAGTGTTTAAAGCGGGGATTTCAGCATTTTTGCTCATTTCTTCATTCTTAGACGATCTTGGGAGCTTCTTGAGAGGAGAATTTACCTAGCAACTTAGAGGTAAGTTAATTCACACCTATTGCAAATTAAATACATGGTTTACATATGGATTTAGACATGTAAATTTATAGAAATTTGGAGTTTTGAAGAAAAACCTAGAAATTGGTATTTTTGATTTTCACCATGGAAATGGTTATGGAATTGGGTAGAAATTATATATTCAAGTTCTTGAGATTATGGGTAACGGTTTCATCTGAATATTTCAAAAATCCGAGCACGTGGGCCCGATGTGAATTTTAAGAATTTTACCACTTTGGATAGGGTAACATATATTAATTATTTTATATAACTTTTGGATAGTTTAAGATTTTTCGGCATCGAATCAAGAATTTTACGCGACGCGATAATTGGAAAGTGGACTTTGAGATGAGGTATGTCTCTTGTCTAATCTTGTGAGGGGAAAATTACCCCATAGGGATTAAATTGAATAATTATTGATAATTGCGGGGGCTACATACGCACGAGGTGACGAGAGTCCGTGCGTAGCTACTATTAATGCTAAAGTCCTGGTAGTTTAGGACTCAAAGCATGAATTAATTGTGTAAATTATATTCCTTGTTTAATTAATATTATATATATATATATTGTGAATTGTTAGATCACAATATTAAAGGATGGAAAAATTTATATGTTTGATTTTCTGTTTAAAATTAATTAATTGTTAAATGAAATTATTCTTCCTCCCGAATTTATCTCATAATAAATGTATTCTCCTTCCGGAGGTATATAAGAAAATGTCCTCCTTTCTTGTGGAGCGGGCCGAACCCCTCGGCAGGATAGATGCATCTATGGATCGCGCCGCACACCCCTCGGCAGTGTACACGACACTCTGGATCGGGCCGTACGTCTTCGACAGAAATCGTGCTTAATAATATTAATAATTACACGATACTTTAATAATTTATTTCAGGTTGCAAAGCTAATTGATAAATTCAAAAAAACAAATTCTTGGAATTTAAAGAATTATTATCCTTACTTGTTAAAGAAATAATTGTTATTCCTGTAAATGATATTTAACAGATAAATTGGAAATTATTTGAATTGAAGGAATTTAATTAATATATTGAGAATTGTTGCATTTGAAGAAATTTGATTATTTTCGCTGATTAAATAAATTATTTTAAACTCTGTAAATCATACTGATTTAAATATCCTAGTTATATTTCAATTATTATTATTATTGATCCATAGTGAGTGTCAAAGTCGGTCATCTCATCTCTACCACTTCGAGATTAGGCTTGATACTTACTTGGTACACGTTGTTCACGTACTCATACTACACTTGCTGCACTTTTTGTGCAGGAACTGAGGCAAGTACTAGTGGGGGAGCTATCGTTTTGCACCCACGTTATCCAAGGGCATAGTGGTGAGCTGTTTCTCTGATCCGTTTTGCAGCTACTAGTGTCTCTCTTTGTATTTTTTTTTCATTCTATCTATTTTTATTTCAGATAGTATTTGAGGTTTTGTATAATCTACTAGATGCTCATACACTTGTGACACCAGGTCTTCGCAGACACATTGGTAGAGTTTGGGTTTTATTATATTTTCTTGGTTTTAAATTTTATCAATGTATGCTTAATTTATCAGTTGGCTTGCCTAGCTGTATTGTGGGGCGCCATCACGACTTATAGGTAAAATTGGGTCGTGACACGAGACCCTCGGGACCTTAATAAATTATTCAACATGTCCCAAAATACCATACAAACTTAGTCGAGGCTTCAAACCACATCTAACAACATCAAAACGACGAATCGCACCTCAAATCAAAATCTATGAACTTTGAACTTTCAAATTCTATATCTTGTGCCAAAATACATCAAATCAATTCAGAATGCCTTCAAATTTTGCACACAAGTCATAAATGACATAACAAACCTATTCCAATTTCCTGAATCAGATTTCGACCTCGATATCAAAAAGTCAACCCCCCCGATGAAACTTTCCAAAAAATCAACTTTTGGCATTTATAGCCTAATTCCACTACATACTTCCAAATAAAAATCCGATCATGCTCCTAAGTCCAAAATCACCATACGGAGCTGTTGGAATTATCAAAACTCTATTCCGGGATCGTTTGCACATAATTCGACATCCGATCACTATTTGAACTTAAACTTTTAAGTTTTTCATCAAAATTATGTATCTCGGACTAGGGACCTCGGAATTAAATTCCGGGAATATGCCCAAGTCACAAATCACGATACGGACCTACCAGAACTGTCAAAACACTGATCTGAGTCCGTTTGCTCAAAATGTTGTCCAAAGTCAACTCAATTGAGTTTTAAAGCTCTAATTGACATATTAATCCATTTTTCACATAAAAACTTTTCGGAAAATTTTACGAACTGCGTACGCAAGTCGAGGAATGATAAATAGTACTTTTTGAGGTCTTAAAACACAAAATTAATTATTAAATTTAAAGATGACATTTTGGATCATCACAATTATACAATTAATTTGGTTAGATTTGAGCGGCCCGGAGGTCAATTCAAGCAAGAAGACGATTTTGGAATATCGGCATAACTTCAAAAAGGTAAGTATCTTACTTAACCTTGAGTGGGGGAATTACCCTTTAGTCATTGAGTCTTATGTGCCATTTGTGAAATGTGAAAAGCCGTGTACGCGAGATGACGAGTTCGTACTCGGGATTATACGCGCAAAAATTCATTGAATTAAAGTCTTAGGCATTTTTGTGTAGTAAATTGGGAAATTATGGAAAATTATTAAATCATCTGTTTGCCATGCCTAAATCTTTATTGTTGAATTTTTTTTTTATATGATAATTTAATGTGATTGTTACTTGAAATATTTATGAAATTTCGTGAGTATTGTTGGTTTAATATTTCTTGGAAATTAATTCCAATATGAATTTTCCTCTACAAATAATTAATTAAATGAGCTTAAGAAGAGGCGTTTATATAATTATTGAAATTTTAAATTTATTGAAGACTTTGTTTTATGTTGAGTAATTTCTATCTCTATTGATTGTTTTTGAGTGTTATATATATTGTGTGGAGCCTTGAACTATTTGTTGAGAAATTAATTAATTTTGTTATATCTTTGGAATTTGGTTGTAGCCATTGGGAAAATTGTTATATGAATTAATTTTATAATGTTGCTGTGATAATTTTCTGTGTAAATTGTTGTGTTGTGTGAGTTGTTATTTTGGGGAGATAAGGGTGGTATTTCACCGTTGATATTATGTGGTTATAAGGGTGGCATTTCACCGTTGATATTATGTGGTTATAAGGGTGTCATTTCACTGTTGTGTTTGTTGGAATATTGTCTGGGCGGAGCGATAAGGGTGGTTGTTGATATTGTCTGGGCGGAGGGATAAGGGTGGCTATATGAGTGATAAGGGTGGCAATAGGAGCGATAAGGGTGGCTATTGTCAGGGACGATATGTGATGATGTGGGGTTGTGGTGTTGATAGTTTTCATGTGATGTTGTGATTTTCTTGTGTTTACTTTTATACCTTGTGCAATTTGTCTTGTTGTTGGTAAATTGATAACAATCTTATTTATGTTGAAATTGAGAGCATGTGGCTATTGCCAGGTGGATTATAAAATGAAATGTGGGCACGAGGCCGTGAGTAAATAATAATGATATTTGGCACGTGAATTATCCGTACAGTTATGATATGAAATGTGAGCACGAGGTGCTGTGATGAAATGATAATGATAATTGGCATGTGAATTATTCGTGCAGTTGTGATATGAAATGAGGGCGCGAGGTTCCAGAGAAATATGATGATTTAATTATGGGCACGAGGTGCCGTAGAAATATGAAAATGGGTTGTGATCCGTATTTACGAAAAATATGAAAATTAGCTGAGACCCGTATTTTTATGATTATGAAATGAGGTGTCGCATGGTGACTTTTTAATTGAAAGAATTATATTCAAAATATTTATTTGGAAGTATTTTTATTCAAAAAGAATTATATGAAATAATTGTATTTGAAAGATATTTATTTGAGAAATTATATTTGAAAAGATTTATTGAAAGAATTATATTTGAAAAATAATTATTTGAGAAAACTACATTTAAAAGATAGTTATTTGGAAGAATTATATGTGAAGAATATTTATTTGAAAAACTTGAATTAATTAGGCGTACATGTATTTATTAATTGTTAAGTGATATTTATGGTATTCTTGTTGTCTTGCTGCGCATACCACATGTTATTTTATCCTGCCCTTATTGCTATATATTTCCTAGTATTTTGTATATTATATTGCACATGTTATTAGACTAGTGAGTGTCTTGACTGTACCTCGTTTCTACTCCATTGAGGTTAGTCTTGATACTTATTGGGTACCGACCGTGGTGTACTCATACTACACTTCTGCACATTTTTGTGCAGAGACAGGTATTAGAGATATCAGACTTGAGCAGAGTTTAAGAGGGACCGTAAGGATTCAAGGTAGAGCTGCTTTGTCGTCGCAGTCCCTTGGAGTCTTTTCATTTCATTATACTATTAAATTTTAATCAAATAATATTGTATATTCGGTACTTGTAATCATTCCATATATTCAGTTAGAGTTCGTAACTCAATACTACCAGTCTTGGGAGGTGTTATATTCATATATATTCTGCTGTTAGTTTTGGTTACTTATTTAATTAAAAAAAAATGGCCTCAAAATATAATAGAAATCAGCTTACCTAGTCTTAGAGACTAGGTGCCATCACGACGTCTGTGGTGGGATTTTGGGTCGTGACAAAATCCCCCAATCTTCAACAGATATAATCTGTTTAATAATAATTTTTGAGAAGTTATAAACATTCTCGTCCGTGCTATAACCGGTAAAGTGCTGAAATTCTGCACTGCATGTACTGGTGAGAATAGTCTCATAATAAGAACGGATTTTGTATGACTCATCCGGATAATATAATCCATTAATCAAATACTTTTGGAATATCTTCCATCGCTTATCTTTTCTCTATATCTCAGAATTTTCTAAAAGAAATATCATTTCTTTTTAAAGCAATTTTACATAGGACTTTATATCATCAGTGTCCTCTTTGGCAATTGAAGTAAATGTATCACTTTGCTTTTGGGCAGCTAAATATGCCTGCAGATAACCATATAATAGGCTGCCCTCTGGAATATATTCCAGATGAATAGAAGGAGTTGACGAAGATTCGCCTTTGAGAGTTATCTTCTCATTAATTAAACTCCTTTTTCCCATTTGTATCACTGGGGAGTTAGATGAGGATCCATATGACGATCCTTGAGAATATAATTTTCCTGGGGATGATTTTCCCCCTATGCCTCTACCTCTGGCCCACGGAGAGTCCATGCTGCAAATATAATAATTCAATTTATTCAGATAAATAATAGCCTTGCATATCATCTCTAATTTCTTCAGAATAATCATGAATAGAAAATTCTTCTTCGACAATATTATCAATAATTTTATCAATTATAAGACTTTGTAAGTCTCTATATAACTTAACCACTTTCAAAATAGTGATTAACATTTTTTTTATCTAGAAACGTTTTATAGAAATTCATGATTAATTTAAGTATTCACGGGATAAGAAATCAGGAAGAGAGTTATCAATTCCCTTTTTATAGTGAATTTCAAAATCAAAAGGAGCTAATTGAGCCTGCCATCTTGCAAATATTAATTTTGAATCATCATGTTTAAAATCTTTGTTAAACATATATTTAACAGATTGAGCATCAGTTTTTATTAAAAACTTTTGATTGTATAAATCATCTTGAAATTTTAAAACACATTTAACAATAGTCAACATTTCATGAGCTACAGTAGCATATTTTTTCTGGGACTCAGTCCATTTTCCCGAGTGAAATCTTATCAAATAGTCACAATTATTGTTGGGATTAACTTATTTTAAAATCACATCATAGCCAATATTAGACGCATATGTCTCAATAATCTTTTGCCATGCTGGATTAGTAAGAGTTAAACAAGGTAAAGACTTAACACGTTGTTTAATATTTTTAACCAAAGTAGTATGACTATCAGTCCAAGGTTTTTTATAATCCTTTTTTAGCCTGTCGTATAAAGGGGCCAAATCATGAGATAAATTTTTATAGAATGGGGATATATAATTTAAACTTCCCAAAAATCTTTGTAATTGAGTTCTGTCAGTAATAACATCAGGAAATTTTGATGCAAAATCAATCGATCTTTGAATAGTAGTAATTTTCCTTGACAAATATTATATCCTAAAAATCGAACATCTGTTTGAAATAAACTCATTTTTGGTTTGGAAGTAACTAAACAATTTTGTATAACAATTTTTTTTTTAAAATATCAAGATGCTTAATATGCATTTCAAATATTTTAGAAAATACTAATATGTTATCAATATAAATGATGATAAAATCTCAATATGGATTAAAAATATCATTCATTATTTTCTGACTCAAAGCATGAATTACTTATGTAAATTGTATTCCTTGTTTAATTAATATTATTTGATATATATATATATATATATATATATATATATATATATATATATATATTGTGAATTGTTAGATCAAAATATTATAGGATGGAAAATTTATATGTTTGATTTTCTATTTAAATTAATTAATTGTTAAAAGAAATTATTCTTCCTCCCGAATTGATCTCATAATAAATATACTCTCCTTCCGGAGGTACATAAGAAAATGACCTCCATTCCATTCTTGTGGAGCGGGCCGAACGCCTCGGCAGGATAGATGCATCTATGCATCGCGCCGCACGTCCCTCGACAGTGTACACGACACTCTGGATCGGGCCGTATGTCCTCGGCAGAAATCGTGCTTAATAGTAATAATAATTACACGATACTTTAATAGCTTATTTCAGTTTGCAAAGCAAATTGATAAATTGGAAAATCTTTAGAATTTAATGAATTATTATTCTTGCTTGTTAAATAATTAATTGTTATTCCTCAAGATGATATTTAATTGTTAAATTGGGAAATTATTTGAATTGAAGGAATCTAATTAATATATTGAGAATTGTTGCATTTGAAATTTTTTGATTATTTTCGTTGATTTAATAAATGATTGTAAATTCTGTAAATCATGTTGATTTAAATATCCTAGATGTATTTCAATTATTATTATTGCCCCATAGTGAGTGTCAAAGTCGGCCATCTCGTCTCTACCACTTCGAGATTAGGATTGATACTTACTGGGTACACGTTGTTTACGTACTCATACTACACTTGCTGCACTTTTTGTGCAGGAACTGAGGCAAGTACTAGTGGGGGACCTAGCGTCTTACACCCACGTTATCCAGGGACATAGTGGTGAGCTGTTTCTCTGATCCGTTTTGCAGCTACTAGCCTCTCTCTTTGTATTTTAATTCTGTCTATTTTTATTTCGAACATCATTTGAGGTTGGTATAATCTAGTAGATGCTCATACACTTGTGACACCAGGTCTTGGCACACACATTGGTAGAATTTGGGTTTTATTTTATTTTCTTGGTTTTAAATTTTATCAATGCATGCTTAATTTATTAGTTGGCTTGCCTAGCTGTAGTGTTGGGCGCCATCACGACTTTTAGGTGAAATTGGGTCGTGACATAAACCAAGGAACAAAATAAATAATTTGATTATGTAAACCACAAGTTTCATGAAACTCTTGAGAAATATTATTTAAATCTTCTTTATTATAAGTATAAAAAAACCAAGTTTTAAACCGGTTCCATTTGTTACTAAAGAAATCTTTTTGAATATAATTTCTTGCTAGTGACCCGAGCTACAATTGATTTGGTGTGGAATCATTAAACATCATTGGGGTTGAAATCCATTTCGGATGCAAAAAGAATATCCGTATCAGAAATATTGTCATTATCCTGAACAATATTTGTTTGAGGGTTAATTTTAACCCTTTCAACAGGCTTATCACTAATTTTAGTAGAAATAGTGTGTAAAGAAGCTGCACGATTTCGGGCTGGTCCATAGACTGGTTCAATAGGAGAAATATATTGAATAGCAGGTAAAAGTCTATGATTAGAAAATAAATGTCTGTTACAAATAGTAGACTTATCATCAAATTGAATACAAATCCTACCATCCGGATTTTGAGTAACATGCAAAAATTCACTATTTGACACAGCATTAGCGATCTTACTTGGGGATATAACCGAATCTAAAGTCCAAGTAGTCGGAAAATTAATTTCTTCCCACTTAATAGGTATCCTTGTGATGACCTTAGACTTAGCAAAACTGGTTTCCACCAGTATATTCTGATCTGATGTATCGTATAATTTACATCTTGGATTTAATGGGGACAATAATTTGAAATAAATTCTGTAAGATAAACATATAAGTTCAGAACCAGGTGCATAATTATAACCATGCGTTTTCACATTTAATGTCAATGCATCAAGTATATTAATATCAGAAAGAGATAATTGAAGATTGGGTTAAGTATTAAAATATATTGGACCATAGGCCACAGTAGATTCAATCGCACCCATCATAGACTGTCAAAAATTCAAGTTTCTAGCATCTCTAAGAGCCACCAAAATGTCTCGGTAACCTGTCACGACCCAAATTCCCCTCTGTTTGGGTATCGTGATGGCACCTAGTCTTAAGGACTAGGTAAGCCTAACAATAATTAAAACAACAACATTATTTAAATAGAATCTCTTACAATTCCCAAAACCGGTAGTACAAGTCATAAGCTCTACATAGTGTTTGCTAGAAAACTTCTAAATACAACTATCCAGAAATAAGAATAAACAGTGCAAAACGAAAAGTTGAAGGTGACTCTGAAGCCTACGAACGCAGCGGCAGGTTTACTTCGAGTCTCCGTAGCAACAATCCACATAGCTAGCTAACGAACAATTACCTGGATCTGCACAAAAAAAATGTGCAGAAGAGTAGCACGAGCACACCACAGCGATGCCCAGTAAGTATCAAGACTAATCTCGGTAGAGTAGTGATGAGGAACAGTCAAGACACTCACTGGTCTAATAAACTAAATAGGTACAAGTACATGAATAACAGAAGTATGATGTCTACATAAAGACTATGCCACATGGCTCACAATAGAGTAATGGCATTACAGCAAGAAAACAACAAGAATCAGCGGAATATCATGAAAATGACGCAGACAAAGTGAATGGAACACAACCTAAATCCGAAATCACGTATACATCAAGGACAAGAAATGGCTCGGTAAATACAACAGCTTTTACATCAGGTTTTAGCCAACAACTCCACAAGGTACCGAACCTCAGACGAATTCACAACTCACGGGTCTCAATATCTGAACCCTAACACTTGGCATCCTGTGCCCTCAAAACACCTCATAACCGCGCTGACGACTGACGTGCCAATAGAGTCATTCTCACATAGAGGGCAAGTAAACATGGGTGAGCATCTATGCTCAACAATATCAAGAACACCTCTTATCCGATAAGAGTTCTTAACTATGTGTATACTTGTGCAAGTGTCCTAACATAATCCATACCAGCAAATAAGCATAAGGAAGAAGAAGAACGGATAACACGTAGAATATTTTCTCACAACTTTCACAAGATAAAGCTCATACAGGTACGTATACCACTACACAAATATCAACAACAAGAATGCCCCCAGGCCATAAATCATCACAAATCAATCCCTGACACAACCCACCTTGTCTCGTCACGTGTACAATAGTAACATAAATGCCCGCCTTGTCTCGCCACACGTGCATAATAATGTTCTCATCTTGTCTCGCCACATGCGCAACCCACATTTATATATACATATCCCGCCGCATGTGCAAATATCAATGGTAACAATAGCATGGCAGAAACCTCGTGCAACCCCATAATAACAACCGCACGGCAGAAACCTCGTGCATCACCACAACAAGTACAACAACAACAATAACAATAATACAAAGTACAACAATTAAATCAACTCAAGAACTTTAATTTAGAAAGAAACGGTAGAACTAATTCACAAGGAATAACCATAGTGAAAATGCTAGGCGTAGAGAGAACAACTCAACAAAAGGGAAAACTAATGTGTAGCAACGATCCCACAATACACACTTCAACAACAGGGAAGCTAACACGGATCAAATAATTCCAAATAAAACAAGTCGACTAAGATATAGGATATCTAAACCTCTTTTAAGGTTGAGGAAATTACGAAGGATATTCGACAATTCAATTAAGGATAAGCAGCAGAAAAATAATCATAAATTCAATTAAGATTGAACAATTAAAGGGTGAAATAATATTAATCCCAAATAAAGATAAGCAGTTATGAAAAGATAGCATTGCTGTAAAAGAGATAACAATTCCAATTAAGGCACATATGAATCAAGTAATAATAATAGTGGATCATGAAGCAATTGATTCTAATTAAGCAGGTAGGTGTGAATCTAGTAATTTAGATATATAATCATAACAAGAACAATTGCATATTCAATGAATACAAGGACCTAAGAACCCAAAAAGGTCAACTTCCCACAAATAAGTCTATGCACGCACTCGTCACCTCGTGTACACGGACTACAATCAACATAGAAGACTCAAATCCAAAGGGGAAATCCCCCACACAAGGTTAGGCAAGATACTTACTTCGAACTAAGCTCAAACAATCGGTCACAATGCCTTTCCACGAACATCCGGCTCTGAATGGCCCAAATCTAGCCAAACACAATTGCATAACATGAATACAACAATAATAGACTCATCTAATCAATGAAATCAATATTTTAACAAAAATTCCGAAATTCGCCCTAAAAAGTCGACCCAGGCCCACGTCTCGGAATCGGGTAAAAATCACAAAATATGAACGCCCATTCACTCACAAGTCCAACCATATAAGAATTACTCAAATCCGACCACAAATCCCCTTTCAAAACTCGAAATCTTTATTGAAGAAGTTCTTCCGCTTTTTCCCAATTTCAACCCCAAAAATCCGAAAATAAATGTAGAAAACTACTATAGATTAATGGAATACAACCAAAAACGAGTTAGGAATCATTACCCCAAAGCTTCCTCTGAAAATCCCTCAAAGAATCGCCAAATTCCGAGCTCTCAAGTCCAAAAATGAAGAATGAAATCAAACACTCAAATTTTCTCTTTTCTGCCCAGGCGTGACCACACCTGCGACATAATTAGCCACATCGGCGCGACCGCAGGTGCACATGTCCAACCACGCCTACGCTTCCTCTCGCTTCTGCGTGCCAAAATCCGCTTCTGCGTAGCCACTGATGCGCATAAATTCTCCGCACCTGTGGAAACTGTCAAGTCCATCTCTTCTCGCACCTGTGCCTCAATCTTCGCATTTGTGGGCATCGCAGATGCAGAATTTTCCTTGCACCTACGACCCTTGGCACTCCTCCACCTTTCCGCTTCTACGCTTGCCTCTCTGCACGTGCGCTCACGCACCTGCGGTCTCTTCACCGCAGGTGCAAAAATACCAGAAGCCTGAAGACTTGACAGTAACACAAATCAAACTTTTAATCCGTTAAGCACCCGAAACTCACCCGAGGCCCCCAGGACCTCAACCAAACATACCAACCAATCCTAAAACTCCATACGAATTTAGTCGAGCCCTCAAATCACATCAACTAATGCTAAAATCACGAATCACCCTCCAATTCAAACTTAAAGAACTTGAAACTTTAAATTCCTACAACCGATACCGAAACCTATCTACCCACGTCCGAATGATCTCAAATTTTGCACACAAGTCCCAAATAACATAACAGAGTTGTTCCAACTCTCAGAATCGCATTCCGACCCCGATATCAAAAAGTCCACTTCCGGTCCAAATCTTCAAAAATTCGATTTTCGCCATTTCAAGCCTAAATCAGCTACAGACCTCGGATTTACAGACCTCGGTCCTAAGTCCAAAATCACCCAATGGAGCTAATGGAACCGACGAAACTCCATTTCGGAGTCATCTTCACATAGTTCCAACTACGGTCAAAATCCTAAGACTTAAGCTTCCATTTTAAGGACTAAGTGTCCCAAATCACTCCGAATCACTCGGTAATTGAATTCAACCACGCACGTAAGTCGAGGAACATAATACGAAGTTGCTCGGGGCTTTATGCCACCGGACGGGATTTAAATTCTCAAAACGACCGGCCGGGTCGTTACATCCTTCCCCTCTTAAACAAACGTTCGTCCTCGAATGTGCTAAGAATCGCCTCGAAGTCTTCAAATCACTAAAAGCGCATATTCAACATATACCTGTAGGGGACCCCACGTCACTCCAATCCACATAAGCCTAACGGCACCATCCCAACTATAATTTATCTTTTCTATCAACACCAATAAGCCTTAGAGTCAAAATTCTCACCTTCCATTTATCTTCAAAAGACCCGATTCTAAATCCATTACCGATATCAGTGTCAACCAGCTGTAACAACTCATGCCTACACCAACAAGGTATGACCACACAACAATACACACCACATATAGGCCCATAATAATATTTCTGATCACAATAGCTGCCCGAAATCAAAACGAGCACCGAAAATTAGACCGATATCCGTTAGCAACCCGTTTCAAACCTCCACAATGCTGACAATGATGCAAGAAACACGAAGACCTCATAACTATTCACCTGAATCAACAAGTCACAACTAACACCACCGGGCACATACCCCGAAAGCCAAAACTCAAGAAGCACATAACAAAATTAACTAAATATGTAAAGAGAAACACATAAGATAAATATCAAACAAGCCCGACAGGCACAACTTTTTAACAATACCCTACTACAAATCAATTCAAAAGGAAAAATCAAAGTACAAGAGCAAATCATAAGGATCTCATCCCTGTATCACCCTCCACCGCGGCACACAGCCCGGCTCAAACATATCAAATCACATGGAGTCGCGAGGGTCTCGCCCTTAACTCAGAATCACAAGTCGAATACACATCATACCAATGGAAATCCTCCACTAACTCAATTTTTTCCAATAAAATCTCAACACTTGTTAAATTCTCACCCCGGTAGAGTATCAAATCAAAAATTATAACCAATTCACTCAGGAATCACATCAAACCTACCATAATGGACAACGTAAATTCACTTATAGTCTCGTAACTTTCAATAATGAATAGAAACAAACGATAGACACGGGCTACCTCTCATAGAGTCTCCCAACAGGGAAAACACATATACAGAATACTGAGTCATGAACTCACCCATAGGTGGAACAACAAATAGGGGAACTCGCCTAAGCAAAACCGAATCAAATACGAACAGTGCCCCTTTGTAACAAATCAAAAGCATATATGTATGACATCATCTAGCGCAGTGACCTTAAGCCTACTATATGAAACACATCAACGGGTCGGGCCTTCCCCTCTTGGGCGACCTTTACTCGCCTGAATACTCCGTTGTGACACACCTGTCTGGAGTCTAGGATAATCTCTCACCTTGTGGATGGTATCTCCATACTCGAAGCAACCTCTCTGCTGCCATGGCTGTGGGAACTGTGCGGTACGGGTACTCTAAGACCCATGAGCACCTGAAACACTCTGCAAAGCCTGAAGTGCAAACTGAATTGGCTGACCCACAAAACCTCTACCATGTCGTACCTTGCCTCCAAAATAAGGACCAGTAGATCTATCTGGTATACGAGGCCTCCTCACCTCCCTTCCTCTCTCCCGATCTCGCCTGTACTCTCTCTTATGTCCCCGCATGTCCTCTCTCTCCTAATCCCACATGCCCTTTACACGGCGAGCGATCCCTACCACCTGCTGAAACGAAACATCTGACTCTAACTCCCGAGCCATGCTAAACCGAATATCATATATGAGTCCCTCAATGAATCTACGGACATTCTCTCTAACTATGGCGAGCAAAGCAGGTGCATGCCTGGCCAAATCACTGAATCTCACGGCAGACTCTGAGAGTGACATAGTGTCCTGGCGCAATTGCTCAAACTCCGCGTGCCATGCATCTCGAAGGTACTGAGGTACAAACTCTCTCAGGAACATCTCTGAAAATTGAACCCATGTAAGTGAAGCTAACTCGATTGGGCTACCCAACTCATATGCCCGCCACCACTGGTAAGCCGCTCCCCTGAGCTGAAATGTAGTAAAAACAACCCCGCTCATCTCCAAAATACCCATAGTACGGAGAATGCGGTAACACTCCTCTAGAAAACCATGTGCACTCTCTCAAGACAAACCACTAAATGTAGGAGGGTCATATTTCTTGAACCTTGCAAGTCTAAGCTGCTCTTCCTCAGATGCTTCTGCCCTGGCCACGGGATGAACTGGGACCACAGGCTGTGTCGCCATAAAACCTGGAACCTGACCAACATGAACTCGCTGCTCTGGGGCATGGGTAGCGGGAGTCTGGGCTCCTCCCCCGGTCTGTGAAATAGCTGGTGCAACCGAAATCAACCCTGCCTGAGCCAATGTACCAAACATGCTCAGGAACTGTGCTAAGGTCTCCTAAAGTCCGGGGGTAACAACAGGCGCCTCCGGTACCTGCTCCCTAATTGGAACTGCTGGCGGCTCCTCAACTACTACTCTAGTAGGTGCTCTGGCTATGACACTTACTCCTCGTCGGCCTCTACGTCTGCCTCTAGCGATACTTGCTTCGGGAGTGGCGTCGTCTATAACTGTAGCTCGTGTCCTCACCATCTGTGAGAGAATGGAACGATAAAAGTTCAAACTCCGAGATCAATAAGCTCGCACGATAGGAATGAAAGAAGTGAGATTGTCCTAATAGTTCTGTAGCCACTCGAAGATAAGTACATATATTTTTGTACCGATCCGCAAGACTCTACTAAACTCGCTTATGACTCGTAGCACTTATGAACCTAGAGCTCTGATACCAACATGTCATGACACAAATTTTCCTCCGTTCGGGTATCGTGATGGCACCTAGTCTTAAGGACAAGGTAAGCCTAACAATAATTAAAACAACAACATTATTTAAATAGAATCTCTTACAATTCCCAAAACCGGTAGTACAATTCATAAGCTCTACAAAGTGTTTGCTAGAAAACTTCTAAATACAACTATCCAGAAATAAGAATAAACAGTACAAAATGAAAAGTTGAAGGTGACTCTAAAGCCTGCGAACGCAGCCGTAGGTTTACCTCGAGTCTCCGCAGCAACAATCCACACAACTAGCTAACGAACAATTACCTGGATCTGCACAAAATAAATGTGCAGAAGAGTAGCATGAGCACACCACAGTTGTGCCCAGTAAGTATCAAGACTAACCTTGGTGGAGTAGTGATGAGGAACAGTCAAGACACTCACTGGTCAAATAAACTGAACATATATAAGTAGATGAATAACAGAAGTATGATGTCTACATAAAGACTATGCAATAAGGCTCACAATACAGTAATGGCATTAAAGCAAGAAAACAACAAGTATCAGCGGAATATCATGAAAATGATGCAGACAAAGTGAATGGAACACAACCTAAATCCGAAATCACGAATACAGCAAGGACAAGTAATAACCCAGTAATTACAACCGCTTTTACATCAGGTTAGCCAACAACTCCACGAGGCACCGAACCTCGGACAATTCACAACTCATGGGTCTCAATACCTGAACCCTAACACTTGGCATCCTGTGCCCTCATAACACCTCCTAACCGCGCTGACGACTCACGTGCCAATAGAGTCATTCTCATATAGAGGGAAAGTAAACAAGGGTGAGCATCTATGCTGAACAATATCAAGAACACCTCTTATCCGATAAGAGTGCTTAACTACATGTATGCTTGTGCAAGTGTCATAACATAGTCCATACCAGCAAATAAGCATAAGGAAGAAGAAGAACGAACAACACGTAGAATATTTTCTCATAGCTTTCACAAGATAAAGCTCACACAGGTACGTATACCACTACACAAATATCAACAACAAGAATTCCCCCAGGACATAAATCATCACAAATCAATCCCTGACACAACCCACCTTGTCTCGTCACATGTGCAATAGTAACATAAATGCCCGCCTTGTCTCGCCACACGTGCATAATAATGTTCCCATCTTGTCTCGCCACATGCGCAACCCACATTTATATATACATATCACGCCGCATGTGCAAATATCAATAGAAATAATAGCATGGCAGAAACCTCGTGCAACCCCATAATAACAACCGCATGGCTAAAACCTCGTGCATCACCACAACAAGTACAACAACAACAATGACAATAATACAAAGTACGACAATTAAATCAACTCAAGAACTTTAATTTACAAAGAAACGGTAGAACCAATTCACAAGGAATAACCATAGTGAAAATGCTAGGCGTAGAGAGAATAGCTCAACAAAATGGAAAACTAATGTGTAGCAACGATCCCACAATATACACTTCAACAACAGGGAAGCTAACACGAATCAAATAATTCCAAATAAAACAAGTTGATTAAGATATAGGATATATAAACTTCTTTTAAGGTTGAGGAAATTACGAAGGATATTCGATATATCAATTAAGGATAAGCAGCGGAAAAATAATCATAACCTCAATTAAGACTGAACAATTATAGGGTGAAATAATACTAATCCGAAATAAAGATAAACAGTTATGAAAAGATAGCATGGCTATAAAAGATATAACAATTTTAATTAAGGCACATATGAATCAAGTAACAATAATAGTGGATCATGAAGCAATTGATTCTAATTAAGCAGGTAGGTGTGAATCTAGTAATTTAGATATATAATCATAACAAGAACAACTGCATATTCAATGAATACAAGGACCTAAGAACCCAAAAAGGTCAACTTCCCACAAATAAGTCTGTGCATGCACTCTTCAAGTCTTGTACCTTTAGTACTTGTTTCTCCCACATCCATTCCAAAAATCATATCTATGTCGAATACTTCAGATCTATCACATATTTACCATGAAAGTTCCTAGGCTCTGATACTAGGAACTTTCAGAGATGGTATCAGAGCCTAGAAACTTTCATGGTAAATATGTGATAGATCTGAAGTATTCGACATAGATATGATTTTTGGAATGGATCTGTGAGAAACAAGTACTAAAAGTACTAGACTTGAAGAGGTTGATACACCTAAAAACCTTGATTTGTTAAACAAATGGACAATTCCTAAAGTCTCTATTAAAACAATTTATGATTATGGCTGGTTTGATAAACTATCTTCAAAATAATTAATTAAAACAACTGAACAGTCTTTAGCCTTAAATTCGTCAGAACAGACTATTCGTTTATTAAATAAACATGATGTTAATTTATATAAATATCATTATAATTATCTGCATATTGGTATGATTCAAATTTCTTTTAAACCATTAACCCGTAAAGGGTTACCAGAGACACTTTTGGCGGCTCTTAGAGATGCTAGAAACTTGAATTTTAGACGGTCTATGATGGGTTCGATTGAATCTACTATGGCCTATGGTCCAGTATATTTTAATACTCAACCCAATCTTCAATTATCTCTTTCTGATATTAATGTACTTGATGCATTGACATTAAATGTAAAAACGCATGGTTATAATTATGCATCTGGTTCTGAACTTATATGTTTATCTTACAGAATTTATTTCAAATTATTGTCCACATTAAATCCAAGATGTAAATTATACGATACATCGGATCAGACTATACTGGTGGAAACCAATTTTTCTAAGTCTAAAGTCACCACAAGGAGACCTATTAAGTGGGAAGAAATTAATTTTCCGAATACTTGGACTTTAGATTCGGTTATATCCCCGGTTATATCCGCAAGTCAGATCACTAATGTTGTGTCAAATAGTGAATTTTTGCATGTTACTCAAAATCAGGATGGTAGGATTTGTATTCAATTTGATGATAAGTCTACTATTTATAACAGACATTCATTTTCTAATCATAGACTTTTACCTGCTATTCAACATATTTCTCCTGTTGAACCAGTCTATGGACCAGCCCGAAATCATGCAGCTTCTTTACACACTATTTCTACTAAAATTAGTGATAAGCCTGTTGAAAGGATTAAAATTAACCCTCAAAAAAATATTGTTCAGGATAATTATAATATTTCTGATAAGGATATTCCTTCTACATCCGAAATGGATTTCAACCCCAATGATGTTTAATGATTCCACACCAAATCGATTTTAGCCCAGGGTCACTGGCAAGAAATTATATTCAAAAAGATTTTTTTAGTAATAAATGGAACCGGTTTAAAACTTAGTTTTTTTATACTTATAGTAAAGAAGATTTAAATAATATTTCTCAAGAGTTTTATAAAACTTGTGCTTTACATAATCAAATTATGTATTTTGTTCCTTGGTTTATAACCACTTATTTACCGCTATACATAAAGGTTTTATAAAGATCTTATAAAGATGGAAGTCGTAATATTACTAAAGCTATATACCCACCTCAAGCACCTTTTATTTTACCTAATATTACAGGTATTACGTTTACTGCATTCCAAAAATTTATTGATGAAAATGTTGCTGCAGTCAGCATCGCAGAAATTAATAATTTAATTTCTCAATATAATTATTTAAGTTTGTATGTTAAAGTTTTGGGTGATCATATCAGTTGTCTTGATAAAATATTTGATGAATTAACAGTTTTGATAAAAGAAATGAGTACTAGCAAGAAGATAACTGATATTGCCTCCACTTCAGGAAGCAAATCAGATGCTCAAATTGTTCTTACTCATGTTCAAAGACCTCCAAAGATTCAGGATTTCAAATTTAAATCATTTAATGATTTGGAAGAACTTCTTGATAAAAAAGCTTTATGGTTTAAATATTAAGCCAATTGATTTCTCAAAAAAATTTGCAGATAAAATTGAAACTGTTTCTGATTATAAAACATGGTCAGAGTTTAATAAACTCAAAGGTTTATTTAAACCAAATAGTAAGTATGTTGATAAACCCAGGATGCAAACTTATTATTATTCCCGTCCTACTCCTCAAGATGTCTTAATAGAGGAACGTGATTGGAATCAAACTAATACGTCTTACAGTGGTTCCGAAATTTATGAATGGAATCTTGATGGTTTGACTGATAGACAATTGACTATTCTTGTGCATAGAATGCTTATGTATGCAACTATCTGTAAAAGTATAAAAATTACAGATAGAACTATTTGCAAAATGATTAGCGCAGGTTTTACTGGCCAACTTCATGGCTGGTGGGATTATTATTTAACTGTTGAGGAAAAGGCTTCGGTTATTAATGCAATAGCCACTGACGAAGGAGTTGATAACTTAGGCATGACTCTAGTAATAAATATAGAAGATGCTGTTTATACCCTTGTTCTTACCATACTAGAACACTTCAATGGTAGATTTACAAATCAGTATGAGACTGCTCGTACCCTTTTGAACGGTCTTAGATGTAGAACCCTTAGTGAATTTAGATGGTATAAAGATACTTTTATGAGTAGAGTTATGAAATTACCCGAAAATAAGTATGAATATTGGAAAGCTAAGTTTATAGATGGCCCTCCCTTCTTATTTGCTGAAAGAGTAAGAAAAACTCTAAGGGATAACTACGGTGAAATTCTGTATAAGGATTATACCTATGGAAAACTGATAGGAGTTTGCACACAAGAAGGATTAAACTTGTGTAATGAGTTAAAATTGTCTAGACAACTTAAGATAGATAAGCTTAAGGAGAAATCTCAATTAGGAGACTTTGGCATCCAGTTCGATTTATCCGAGACTTCCACTCATAGCAAGAAAAAGAAAAATAGGTATTATAGATATCCTAACTGTAATGACCCAACCGGTCATTTTAACTTTTAGAACCCCGTTCCCTAAAATAAAACTCCCCGAACATGCTTTTATTAATTTATGACTTGCGGGGATAGTTGGTTGGGGATTTGGAAGCGTTTGGGTTGAAATCGGAACACTTGGTTCCTTAAGTTAGCTTTAAATGGACAAGTTTGACTTCGGTCAACATTTTAAGAAAACGACCCCGGAATCAGGATTTGACGGTTCTAATAGGTTCATATGATGATTTTGAACTTGGGCGTATGCCCGAATTGGGCTTTGGATAACCCGGGAGCGTTTTGACGCTTAATAGTAAAAATTAACTATTTGAAGGTTTAAAGTTCTTTAAATTTGGTTTGGAGTATGTTTTTGAGAAATTGAAGTCCGTTTGGAATTTCGAGTTTGGGAATAGTTCCGTATAGTGATTTAAGACTTGCACGTAAAATTTCATGTCATTCCGGATAGTTTAAGTACGTTTCGACGTATTGGAAGTAATTTGAAGAACTTGAAGTTCTTACGTTTGATTCAATTTGGTTTGGGGTGTGATTCTTAGATTTGATGTTGTTTTACACGTTCCGAGAGTTCAAGCAAGTCAGTTTTATGATTTTAAACTTGTTGGTATATTCGGGCGGGGCTCCGGGGGGCCCCGAGTGTTAACCGGACAAGGCTCGGATCAATTTTGGAATTTTGAAGAAGAGCTAAAGCTTCCAGCTTCTGGTATGATCGCACCTGTGCATGGTCAGCCGCAGGTGCGAGCCACCAGTCTCAAGTGCGAAGGGGGAGGATCTGCCCGGCCATCACAGATGCGAAGAATTGGGCGCAGAAGCGGATGCGCAGGTGTGGAGCCAGTCCAAGAGGAAATATCTCGCACATGCGAGGCTTTTCCGCAGGTGCGAAAGTCGCATGTGCGAATGCCTTCCGCAGGTGCGTGCGAAAAACCTGTCTGGGAAGAATGGTTAAAAAGTCGGGGCTCAAACATTTTGAGCCCATTTTTCCTCCATTTCTGGGAAATTTCAGAGCTTTTGAGAGGGGGGTCTCAACTAGCAATTGAAAAGTAAGTGAATTATACACCCCTTGAGTTAAATACATAGATTAAAATCTTAGAAATCAAAGGTTTAGGTGGAAAACCTAGATTTTTATAAAAATGAGATTCTAACCACGAAAATAGTTACGGAATTGGGTAGAAAATATATATTTGAATTCTTGAGATTATGGGTAACATTTCCATCCGAAAATTTCCAGAATCCGGATACGTGGGCCCGGGTGAATTTTAGGAATTTTACCATTTTGGATAGGGTAATATATTTAATAGATGAATTTTAATTTATTAAACATATATTAATTATTTTATATAACTTTTGGATAGTTTCGGATATTTCGGCATTGAATCGAGAATTTTACGCGACGCGATAATCGGAAAGCGGACTTTGAGACGAGGTAAGTCTCTTGTCTAATCTTGTGAGGGGGAAATTACCCCATTTGAATTAAATTGAATAAATTATTGCTAATTGCGGGGGCTACGTACGCACGAGGTGACGAGAGTCCGTGCGTAGCTACTATTAATGCTAAAGTCCGGGTAGTTTAGGACTCAAAGCATGAATTACTTGTGTAAATTATATTTCTCGTTTAATTAATATTATTTGATATATTTATATATATGTTGTGAATTGTTAGATAAAAATATTAAAGGATGGAAAATTCATATGCTTGATTTTCTGTTTAAATCAATTTAAATTAATTAATTGTTAAAAGAAATTATTCTTCCTCCCGAATTGATCTCATAATAAATATAATCTCCTTCCGGAGGTACAAAAGAAAATGTCCTCCATTCTTGTGGAGCGGGCCGAATGCCTCAGCAGGATAGATGCATCTATGGATCGCGCCGCACGTCTCTCGGCACTGTACATGACACTCTGGATTGGGCTGTACATCATCGGCAAAAATTGTGCTTAATAATAATAATAATTACACGATACTTTAATAGCTTATATCAGTTTGCAAAGCTAATTGATCAATTGGAAATCTTTGGAGTTTAATGAATTATTATTCTTGCTTGTTAAATAATTAATTGTTATTCCTGAAGATGATATTTAATTGTTAAATTAGAAAATTATTTGAATTGAAGAGATTTAATTAATATATTGAGAATTGTTGCATTTGAATTTTTTTGATTATTTCCGTTGATTTAATAACTGATTGTAAATTCTGTAAATCGTGTTGATTTAAATATCGTAGTTGTATTTCAATTATTATTATTGCCCTATAGTGAGTGTCAAAGTCGGTCATCTCGTATCTACCACTTAGAGATTAGGCTTGATACTTACTGGGTACACATTGTTTACGTACTCATACTACACTTGCTGCACTTTTTGTGCAGGAACTGAGGCAAGTACTAGTGGGGGACCTATCGTCTTACACCCACGTTATCCACGGACATAGTGGTGAGTTGTTTCTCTGATCCGTTCTGGAGCTACTAGTCTCTCTCTCTTTGTATTTTAATTTTGTCTATTTTATTTCGGACAGCATTTGAGATTTTGTATAATCTACTAGATGTTCATACATTTGTGACACCCGTGGGTGGAGCCCAGCCAGTGGTATCAGCTACACCTGAGCCCAGGCCAGCTGTAGCCGTCGATCCTTAGAAATTATTAGACAGATAGACTAGACTACATCCTCCTGTCTTTGGGGGTGAGTGACATAAGGATCCACAGGACTTCATTGATCGTTGCAGGGACAGACTGCACAACATGAGGTGAGGATATTGGAATCTCATGGGGTTGACTTTGCTACTTTTCAGCTAGAGGGCAGAGCTCGTAGATGGTGGAAGTCTTATGCTCTTAACAGGCCAATAGATTCTCCTCCCATGACTTGGGACAGGTTCACCTGTATCTTCCTGGATAGGTATATTCCACCCTCCATGAGGGAAGAGTTGCGGTTTCAGTTTTAGCAGCTTCAGCAGGGTCAGATGTCAGTGACTGATTATGAGGCGAGGTTTTCTGAATTATCTAGCCATACACTTATGATACTCCCTACTGAGGCGGAGAGAGTGCGAAGGTTTGTAGCCGTTTACATACTGGTGTGCAGGCCACTATGGCTCGAGAGGTTGAGATGGGTAATTCTTATGGGCGAGTTGTGGAGATAGCCCGGAGGATTGAAGGTGTGCGTCAGCGGAGCAGAGAGCAGATTATGAGAGATAAGCGGTTCAGGTACTCTAGAGAGTTTAGGGGTGCTTCGTCTAGGGGCAGAGGTCAGTTTGTGAGGGGGTAGTCCAACAGACCCCCATATCCAGCACCACCACCTTCTCGAGGTGCTCCAGTGGAACCTTATCTCAGTGCTATATCATAGAGTTCTTACCGTCCACCAGTTATTCAGGGTCCTCCCAGTGGGTATTCAGTTCCCTAGGGCCAGACGCTTAGTCAGCAGCCTATCACACTGAAGAGTTGTTACGAGTGCGGGGATCCCAGTCACATACGGAGGTTTTGCCCCAGGCTTCGGGGTAGACCAGTACAGCAGGGTCATCAGCCTATGCTTACCGGACCAATTGCTCCACCAGTAGTCCGACCACAAAGAGTTAGAGGACAGGTGGGTAGGGGCCGTCTTAGAGGTGGAGGTCATCCAGGCAGAGGCCAGCCAGTTGGTGCTCCAGCTCGGTTCTATGTTTTTCGGCTAGACCAGATGTAAAGGCCTCAAATGCTGTGATTACAAGTATTATTTCTATTTGCAGCAAAGATGCCTTAGTATTATTTGATCCAGGATCCACGTATTCATATGTATCATCTCGATTTGCTCCATTCATGGGTGTTTCTCGAGAGTCCTTAAGAACTCATGTTTATGTGTCCACTCCTACAGGCGATTCTGTTATTGTGAACCGGACGTACCGGTCTTGTTTTATTACATTCTGTGGTTATGAAACTAGAGCAGATCTCTTATTGCTCGAGATGATCGATTTTGAAATTATTCTGGGTATGGACTGGTTATCTCCATATCATGCTATTCTAGATTGTCATGCCAAAACTGTTACCTTGGCTATTCCATCTTTTCTTAGGATAGAGTGGAAGGGTTCGTCGGTTAGTTCATTTAATCGGATTATTTATTTTATAAAGGCTCAACATATAGTTGATAAGGGTTGTTTGGCTTATCTAGCCTCTATTCGGGATACTATTTCAAAGACTCCGGCTATTGATTCAGTGCCAGTAGTTCGGGAGTTCTCTGATGTATTTCCTTCAGATCTTCCAGGTATGCCACCTGATCGTGATATTGAATTTTGTATTGACTTGGCTCCAGATACCCAGCCTATATCTATCCCAACGTATCGCATGGCTCCGAAAGAATTGAAAGAATTAAAAGAACAACTTGAAGAGTTACTAGCCAAAGGGTTCGTCAGACCGAGTGTATCGCCTTGGGGTGCACCGGTATTATTTGTGAAAAAGAAGGATGGAACAATGCAGATGTGTATTGATTATTGCCAATTAAACAAGGTCACTATTAAGAACAAGTAACCGTTTTCGCGTATTGATGACCTATTTGACAAGTTGCAGGGTGCTAGGCTATTCTCTAAGATCGACTTGAGGTCGGGGTATCATCAGTTGAAGATTCGAGATTCAGATGTTCCGAAAACTGCTTTCTGCACTAGATATGGTCATTATGAGTTTCTAGTAATGTCTTTCGGTTTCACTAATGCCCCGGCAGTGTTTATGGATCTGATGAACAAGGTATTCAGGCCATATATTGATTTGTTTGTCACTGTCTTCATTGATGACATTTTGATCTACTCGCGCAGCAAGGAGGAACATGAGCAACATATGAGAGTAGTGCTTGAGACATTGCGGGAACAAAAGCTATATGCTAAGTTTTCTAAATGTGAGTTTTGGCTAGAGTTTGTAGCATTTTTGGGACATATTGTATCGGGTGAAGGTATTAAAGTTGATCCCAAAACGATTGAGATAGTTCAAAATTGGCATCGTCCTACTTCGGTGACTGAGATTAGAAGTTTCCTGGGTTTAGCAGGTTATTATCGTCATTTCGTGGAGGGCTTTTCATCTATTGCAGCACCTTTGACCAAATTAACCCAGAAGTGTGCTCCGTTTTGATGGTCTGATGATTGTGAGTCAAGCTTTGAGAAGCTCAAGACAGCATTAACTACATCACCAGTATTAGTGTTACCTTCTGGTTTGGGGATGTCGCATTGGTTTGGGTTGTGTATTAATGCAGGAAGGGCGAGTTATTGCATATGCTTCACGACAGTTGAAGCCCCACGAGCAGAATTATCCGGTACATGATTTGGAGTTAGCTGCGATTGTTCACGCCCTTAAGATTTGGAGGCATTATCTTTATGGGGTGTCCTGTGAAGTTTATACTGACCATCACAGTTTACAACATTTGTTCAAGCAGAGGGACCTAAATTTGAGGCAGCGCAGATAGCTGGAATTACTAAAAGATTATTATATTACTATCTTGTATCTTCCGGGCAAAGAAAATATAGTTGCAGATGCCTTGAGTAGAAAGGCGGAGAGCATGGGTAGTTCGGATTTCATTTCAGCAGAACAAAGGCCATTAGCTTTGGATATGCAATCCTTGGCCAACAGACTTGTGCGGTTAGATATTTCAGAGCCCAGCCGAGTTCTTGCATGTGTCGTAGCTCAGTCGTCACTATTTGAGCAGATCAAGGCTCGCCAGTATGATGATCCACACGTAATGGTTCTTCAAGAAACGGTACTACGAGGTGGTGCCAAGGAAGTTACTATTGGTGCAGATGGTGTTCTGCAACTCCAAGATCGTCTGTGTGTTCCTAATGTGCATGAACTGAGGAAAAAGATCTTGGAGTTGGCACACAGTTCTCGGTATTCTATTCATCCAAGTGCTACGAAGATGTATCGTGACTTGAGGCAGCATTATTGGTGGCGATGAATGAAAAAGGATATAGTTGAGTATGTAGCTAGGTATCTATATTGCCAGTAAGTTAAATACGAGCACCAGAGGCTAGGTGGCCTACTTCAGCAGATGACTATACCAAAGTGGAAAAGAGAACGAATTACTATGGACTTTGTAGTTGGGTTTCCGCGGACCTTGAGGAAGTTTGATGCAATTTGGGTGATTGTTGACAGGTTGACCAAGTCGACACACTTTATTCTTGTTGTGACTACTTATACTTCAGAGAGGTTGGCCCAGATTTATATTTAGGAGATAGTTAGATTGCACGGTGTGCCAATTTCTATCATATCAGATACAGGCCCTCAGTTTACTTTTCATTTCTGGAGAGTGGTGCAGAGTGAGTTGGGGACCTGTGTAGAGCTCAACACAGCCTTTCATCCGCAGATCGACGGGCAGTCAGAGCGGACAGTTCAGATTTTAGAAGATATGCTCAGGGCACGTGTGATTGACTTTGGAGGTCAGTGGGATCGTTTCCTGCCTTTGGCCGAGTTTGCTTATAATAACAATTACCAATCCAGCATCGAGATGGCTCCATTTGAGGCTTTATATGGTCGTCGATGCCGTTCACCTATCGGATGGTTTGAGCCCGGTGAGGCTAAGTTATATGGTACTGATTTGGTAAAGGATGCCTTGGAAAAGGTAGATGTTGATTCAGGAGCGACTTCGTACAGCACAGTCCAGACAGAAGAGTTACGCGGATCAGAAAGCGCATGATTTATCCTTTATGGTAGGTGAAAAATTTCTCTTGAAGGTTTCGCCGATGAAGGGGATTATGAGATTCGGAAAGAAGGGCAAGTTGAGCTCAAGGTTTATAGGCCATGTTGAGGTGTTGAGATGAGTTGGGGAGGTTTCTTATGAGCTTGCATTGCCTCCCAGTCTATCGGGAGTTCATCTGGTTTTCCATGTATCTATGCTCCGAAAGTATCATGCTGACCTATCACATGTGTTGGACTTCACCAAAGTTCATCTAGATCAGAGTTTGGGTTATGAAGAAGAGCCATTTGCCATTGTTGATAAACAAGTTCGCCAGTTGAGGTCCAAGAGGATTTATGCACTATAGGTCCAGTTGAGGGGCCAACCATTCGAGGAAGCGACTTGTGAGGCCGAGGAGGACATGCGAAGCAAATATCAACACTTATTTAGCACTCCAGGTATTATTCTAAACCCGTTCGAGGACGAATGTTTGTTTAAGAGGTGGAGAATGTAATGACCCAATCGGTCATTTTAACTTTTATAACCTCTTTCCCTAAAATAACACTACCTGAACATGCTTTATTAATTTATGACTTGCGGAGATGGTTGGTTCGGGATTTGGAAGCGTTTGGGTTGAAATCAGAATACTTGATTCCTTAAGTTAGCTTTAAATGGACAAGTTTGACTTCGGTAAATATTTTGAGAAAATGACCCCGGAATCGGGATTTGACGATTGCAATAGGTTCGTATGATGATTTTAAACTTGGGCGTATGTCCGAATCGGTTTTTGGATAACCCGGGAGCATTTTGACGCTTAATAGTAAAAATTAACTATTTGAAGGTTTAAAGTTCTTTAAATTTGGGTTGGAGTAGGTTTTTGAGAAATTGAAGTCCGTTTGGAATTCCAAGTTTGGGAATAATTCCGTATAGTGATTTAAGACTTGCACGCAAAGTTTCATGTCATTCCGGATAGTTTAAGTACGTTTCGGTGTATTGGAAGTAATTTGAAGAACTTGAAGTTCTTAAGTTTGATTCAATTTGGTTTAGGGTGTGATTCTTAGATTTTATGTTGTTTTACACGTTCCGAGAGTTCGAGCGAATCCGTTTTATGATTTCAAAACTGTTGGTATGTTCGGGCGGGGATCCGGGGCCCCCGAGTGTTAACCGGACGAGGCCCGGATCAATTTTAGAATTTTGAAGAAGAGCTAAAGCTTCCAGCTTCTGGTATGATCGCACCTGCGCATGGTCAGCCGCAGGTGCGAGCTCACAGGTGTGAGCCACCAGCCGCAGGTGTGAAGGGGGAGGATCTGCCCGACCATCGCAGATGCGAAGAATTGGGTGCAGAAGCGGACGCGCATGTGCGGTCCTTTGGGCGCAGGTGCGGAGCCAGTCCAAGAGGAAAAATCTCGCACCTGCGAGGCTTTTCCGCAGGTGCGAAAGCCGCACGTGGGAACACCTTCCGCATGTGCGAAAAACCTGTCTAGGCAGAATGGTTAAAAAGTCGGGGCTTGACATTTTGAGCCCATTTTTCCTCCATTTCCGGGCGATTTCAGAGCTTTTGAGGGGGGTGGGGGTTCAACTAGCAATTGAAAGGCAAGTTAATTCTACACCCCTTGAGTTAAATACATAGAATATAAGTAGATTATAACTAGTAAATCTTAGAAATCAAAGGTTTAGGTGAAAAACATAGATTTTTATAAAAATGAGATTCTAACCACGAAAATAGTTATGTAATTGGGTAGAAATTATATATTTGAGTTCTTGAGATTATGGGTAACGTTTCCATAAAATTTCCAGAATCCGGGTACGTGGGACCGGGGTGAATTTTAGGAATTTTACCATTTTGGATAGGGTAATATATTTAATAGATGAATTTCGAATTATTGAACATATATTAATTATTTTATATAACTTTTGGATAATTTCAGATTTTTCGGCATTGAATCGAGAATTTTACGCGGTGCGATAATCGAAAAGTGGTAAGTCTCTTGTCTAATCTTTTGAGGGGGAAATTACCCAATAGGAATTAAATTGAATAATTATTGATAATTGCGGGGGCTACGTACGCACGAGGTGACGAGAGTCCGTGCATAGCTACTATTAATGCTAAAGTTCGGGTAGTTTAGGACTCAAAGCATGAATTACTTGTGTAAATTGTATTCTTTGTTTAATTAATATTAATTGATATATATGAATATATATAATATATATATTGTAAATTGTTAGATCAAAATATTATAGGATGGAAAATTTATATGTTTGATTTTCTATTTAAATTAATTAATTGTTAAAAGAAATTATTCTTCCTCCCGAATTGATCTCATAATAAATATACTCTCCTTCCGGAGGTACATAAGAAAATGTCCTCCATTCTTGTGGAGCGGGCCGAACGCCTCGGCAGGATAGATACTTCTATGGATCGCGCCGCACGTCCCTCGGCAGTGTACACGACACTCTGAATCGGGCCGTACATACTCGGCAGAAATCGTGCTTAATAATAATAATAATTACATGATACTTTAATAGCCTATTTCAGTTTGCAAAGCTAATTGATAAATTAGAAAATCTTTGAAATTTAATGAATTATTTTTCTTGCTTGTTAAATATTTAATTGTTATTCCTGAAGATGATATTTAATTGTTAAATTGGAAAATTATTTGAATTGAAGGAATTTAATTAATATATTGAGAATTGTTACATTTAATTTTTTTTATTATTTTCGTTGATTTAATAAATGATTGTAAATTCTGTAAATCATGTTGATTTAAATATCCTAGTTGTATTTCAATTATTATTATTGCCCTATAGTGAGTGACAAAGTCGGTCATCTCGTATCTACCACTTAGAGATTAGGCTTGATACTTACTGGGTACACATTGTTTACGTACTCATACTACACTTGCTGCACTTTTTGTGCAGGAACTGAGGCAAGTACTAGTGGGGACCTATCGTCTTACACCCATGTTATCCAGGGACATAGTGGTGAGTTGTTTCTCTGATCTGTTCTGTAGCTACTAGTCTCTCTCATTGTATTTTAATTCTGTCTATTTTTATTTTGGACATCATTTGAGGTTTTGTATAATCTACTAGATGCTCATACACTTGTGACACCAGGTCTTGGCACACACATTGGTAGAGTTTGGATTTTATTTTATTTTCTTGGTTTTAAATTTTATCAATGTATGCTTAATTTATTAGTTGGCTTGCCTAGTTGTAGTATTGGGCACCATCACGACTTATAGGTAAAATTGGGTTGTGACACTGACCCTGACAGCCCTTATAAGAAAGAGAGATCGAGATATAGATCCAACGAAGAGCGTGGTGCTAGGAAAGCCCATCGTAAGTCTACTAGATTTACGAAAAATAGGTCTAAGCGAGATCTTGTTGATATTAAGTGTTATAAATGTGAAAAGTTTGGCCATATAGCTCCAAATTGTAAGCTTCAAAAGTTGAAAACCTTAGAACTAGACGATGAGTTACGTAATAAGGTTCATAGTTTGTTATACACTTCTGGATCAGAATGTGATTATAATTCTGAGTCAGAATCTGAAGCTGAAGTCTATTTACTTGATTTATCTGATAATGATAAAAATATTGATAATACTTGTACAACTTGCAAAGGTGATAAATGTACTTGTGATGATGATGAATTTTATAAATTACAATCTTAATTTCAAGATTTGAACATGAAAACTATTACATCTGATAATGTAATAGAACTTTTAAAAGAAGTTACTGATGATTAACTTCATGAAAAAATTATAAATTTGGCTGCAAGTTCAAGTTTTAGTTCTTTAAAATCTTTTGAAAAACAAAAGAACAAATTTGAATATTCTGTGCCATATTCTTTGTCAGAAATTAATAACCAACTTAATAATAAATATACACCAACTAGAGATGCTTCTTTTGATGATTTAAAAGTCGAAATTGAAAATTTGAAAAGAGAAATTAAATCTCTTAAACAAAATCAAATGATTTGTGATCACATGATTACTCAGATAGAGAAAAATAATTTCCTAGCTGAGTTATCTAATGACAAAAGTAAAGGTATTTCTGAAAATGATGATAATAAAAAACCTATTGATTTTAATCCTAAACATGATATATTTTTAGGAATGATGCAAATTGTTACTGCTCATAAATGGTATATTAAATGTACTTTTTTAATTGATAATAGTTTTTTCATAACTGATGTTGCTATGATTGATAGTGGAGCTGGTGTGAGCTGCATTCAAGAAGGGTTAGTACCTACTAAATATTTTCAAAAATTCACTCATATGGTTAAATCTACTTCAGGTCATGCTTTAGATATAAAGTATAAATTACCTAATACACGTATTTGTCAAAATAAAGTTTGCATTCCTCACTTCTCTTTCCTGGTTAAAAACCAGTTATACCCTCCTATTATACTTGGTACACCTTTTATTAACGCTATTTATCCTTTTACTAGCATAGACTCGAAAGCTTTTGCAGCTACTTATAAGGATAAAAAAAATAAGTTATTCTTTTATTACAGATCTCGTAACTAGAGATATTAATGCTTTAATTGATATGAAGCAAAGACATATTGATTCTTTGCAACTAGAATTATTTAGTATGAACATATTCAATACTTTAAAATCTGCTAGAGTACAAGAAAAAATTAAATTAATTTCTAAACAAATTGCTATTGATATTTGTGCTGATCATCCTAGTGCTTTTTGGAATCGAAAAAAGCATATTGTCACTCTTCCATATGAAGATAATTTTTCTGAAGATGATATCCCTACTAAATCTCGACCTTGTCAGATGAACGCTGAATTGGTAGAATTCTGCAAAAAAAAAAGAAAATTGATAATTTTTTACAAAAGGTTTAATAAAACCTTCAAAATCTTCTTGGTCTTGTACCGCTTTTTATGTAAATAATGTTGCAGAAAAGGAATGTGACGTTCCTAGATTGCTTATAAATTATAAACCTTTGAATAAATATTTAAAATGGATTAGGTATCCTATCCCCAACAAAAAGGATTTGTTATCAAGATTATATGATGCCAATATATTTTCAAAGTTTGATTTAAAATCTCGTTATTGACAGATTCAAATATTTAAAGAGCATACTTATAGAACTGCTTTTAATGTTCCATTCGGGCAATATGAATGGAATGTTATGCCTTTTGGTTTGAAACATGCCCCTTCTGAATTTCAAAAAATAATGAATGATATTTTTAATCCATATTTAGATTTTATCATCATTTATATTGATGACATATTAGTATTTTCTAAAATATTTGAAATGCATATTAAGCATCTTGATATTTTTAAAAAGATTGTTATACAAAATAGTTTAGTTATTTCCAAACCAAAAATGAGTTTATTTCAATTAAATGTTCGATTTTTAGGACATAATATTTGTCAAGGAAAAATTACTCCTATTCAAAGATCGATTGATTTTGCATCAAACTTTCCTGATGTTATTACTGACAGAACTCAATTACAAAGATTTTTGGAAAGTTTAAATTATATATCCCCATTCTATAAAAATTTATCTCGTGATTTGGCCCCTTTATACGACAGGCTAAAAAAGGATTATAAAAAACCTTGGACTGATAGTCATACTACTTTGGTTAAAAATATTAAACATCGTGTTAAGTCTTTACCTTGTTTAACTCTTGCTAATCCAGCATGGCAAAGGATTATTGAGACAGATGCGTCTAATATTGGCTATGGTAGGATTTTAAAACAAGTTAATCCCAACAATAATTATGAATATTTGATAAGATTTCACTCGGAAAAATGGACTGAAGCCTAGAAAAAATATGCTACTGTGTCTCATAAAATGTTGACTATTGTTAAATGTATTTTAAAATTTTTGGATGATTTATACAATCAAAAGTTTTAAATAAAAACTGATGCTCAATCTGTTAAATATATGTTTCACAAAGATTTTAAACATGATGCTTCAAAATTAATATTTGCAAGATGGCAGGCTAAATTAGCCCCTTTTGGTTTCAAAATTCAGTATAAAAAGGGAATTAATAACTCTCTTCCTGATTTCTTATCCCGTGAATACTTAAATTAATCATGAATTTCTATAAAACTTTTCTAGATGAAAAAACGTTAATCACTATTTTGAAAGTGGTTAAGTTAAATAGAGACTTACAAAGTCTTATAATTGATAAAATTATTGATAATATTGTCGAAAAAGAATTTTCTATTCATGATTATTCTGAAGAAATTAGAGATGATATGCAAGACTATTATTTATCTGAATAAAATAAATTATTATATTTGCAGCATGGACCCTCCGTGGGCCAGAGGTAGAGGGGGAAGATCATCCCCAGGAAAATCATATTCTCAAGGATCATAATATGGATCCTTATTTAACTCCCCAGAGATACAAATGGAAAAAAGGAGTTTAATTAATAAGAAGATATCTCTCAAAGGCGAATCTTTGTCAACTCCTTCTATTTATCTGGAAGATATTCCAGAGGGCAACCCATTATATGGTCATCTGCAGACATATTTAGCTGCTCAAAAGCAAAGTGGTACATTTGCTTCAATTGCCAAAGAGGACACTGATGATATAAAGTCCTATGAAAAATTGCTTTAAAAAGAAATGATATTTCTTTTAGAAAATTCTGAGATACAAAGAAAAGATGAGCCATGGAAGATATTCCAAAGGTATTTAATTAATGGATTATATTATCCGGGTGAGTCATACAAAATCCGTTCTTATTATGAGACTATTCTCACCAGTATAGGCAATGCAAAATTTCAGCACTTTTCCGGTTATAGCACGGACAAGAATGTTTATAATTTCTCAAAAATTATTATTAAACAGATTATATCTGTTAAAGATTGGGGGATTTCCACAATGAAAGAAAGGCAGATAAGCCTTAACAAAACTCGTATGAATTTTAAATATTGGGATTATATCGAAACCTTTGATAAAATGCTATATTATAATAATGAGAGACATAAACATACTTAGTTCATAAAGGTATGTGCAAAGATATTTGCTGGACCCATTCCTAATTAATTTTTAAATTGGTGGTCATACCATGGTCCAACAGTCAGAATATTACCTGACCTATTTCTCATGTTATACAAAGAATGGACTAAAGTTTCACCAGATTTGAATGAGTTATACCACGCAGATCATATCTGCTATTTAGAAAAAATTGACCAAATATATTTCTTTATAGAGTTCTCTATTCCATGGATTCATAAATGGACTCCAGAGCTGGGATTCATTGAAGAACAAATTCCTTGCTTATATAGGACATTTTATAATAATTTCTGGGATATATTGATGAAAAAAGATCCCAAAACAAAAATGTTATACGGTCAAGAACTCTTGGATTCTATTGAAGCAAAAATCCAAGAATACTCAACAACTCCCCAGAAGGGAATAATTGATGATAGCTCAGTCAAGCATATTGCTAGAAGAATCTCTGTTCAAGAAGGAGATAAGAATGAAATGATTAATAAGTATTTGGAAGAAGTAAAAAGAAACTTACTTCAATCTATTAACCAGTATGGAAAATCTGACACTTCGATGCAGAGTGAAACAAGCAACGATGATGTTGCGGAAGATTTCCTGCCTATTCAATCAGAGAAGATATTATCTGATGAAGCCGTAGAAAATGTGGAAGATTTCATCCAACATATGAAAGAATTAGAGAGACGTGGACTGTGATCAACAGTAAAGCCGCTGAGGACCCCACTCAATACTAGATACACTGTTTACATAGTAGAAACACTGTATACACAATAAATACATTGTGCAAGGGACCCACATATGGGACCCACTTTATTGTGCATAGATTCTTTATGTTTCTTTCCTTTTCTATATATAGGGTCGTTCTTAATTTTGAGAGAGGCATCAGCCAAAACTCTCTCTCTCTCTTGTAAATCTCTCTCTCTCTCTCTCTCTCTCTCTCTATTGTAAGTACTATTTTGTGTAATCAGTGTTGAAGTAAATAAAATCTCCAGTTCATCGCATTCAGGCCTTGCATCCCGGCCTTAAGAGGTATTTATTTCTTTAGCTAATTGATACTTTAAATACTTCGTTTCTCTCCCCAGCCGTGAATATGTCCGGCTAACAGATTCATATCTATGTTGAATATCTAACTTCTCTTACATATTAACCATGAAAGATCTAGCCTCTATCAAAATATAAAGAAGTTTTAATATGGCTTATTTACTTGGTTCCAAGATGGTGGTACAGTCGAATCTAGTGCTACTCTTATTGGCTTTACCTTAGTGGCTCCGTCTAGCAAGCTGTGAACCTAAAGCCCGCTAAAAATATTGTTAAAGGGCATCCTCTTTCACGGTTAGAACCGCTAGACACATGGGGTCAATAAGAGTATGTATTTGATCCAGACAGGCCCCTTACTTGGGTAAAGGGATAGATCCTTTCATACAGTCATAAAAGTTCTATAAAAATTCTTGTATATTTCGGTTCTCATATCCTTACTGGCCGAGCGGACTACCGCTAGCCTTTAAATATAAGAATACTAAATTTAGCTAGATCTGGATGGCCGTGCAGATTACCGCCAGCCTACTCAATCCTGTTAAAATGGTATCAGGATGGCCGTGCGGATTACTGCCACCCTACTCGATCATGTTAAAATGGTATCAGGATGGCCGTACGGATTACCGCCAGCCTACTCGATCCTGTTAAAATGGTATCAAAATATAAAGGAATTTTAATATGGCTTATTGACTTGGTTCCACGATGGTGGTACAGTCGAATCTAGTACTACTCTTATTGGCTTTGCCTTAGTGGCTCCGTCTAGCAAGCCGTGAACCTAAAGCCCGCTAAAGATGTTGTTAAAGGGCATCCTCTTTCACGGTTAGAACAGCTAGACACATGGGCTCAATAAGAGTATGTATTAGATCCAGACAGGCCCCTTGCTTGTTTAAAGGGATAGATCCTTCCATACTGTCATAAAAGCTCTATAAAAATTCTTGTATATTTTGGTTCTTATATCCTTACTGGCCGAGCGGACTACCGCCAGCCTTTAAATATAAGGATACTAAATTTAGCTAGATCTGGATGGCCGTGCGGATTACCACCAGCCTACTCGATCCTGTTAAAATGGTATCAGGATGGCCGTGTGGATTACCGCCAGCCTACTCGATCATGTTGCATATTAACCATGAAAGATCTAGCCTCTGTTAAAATTTTAGTACATAAAAGCTAATACTAAACTCGCTTATGACTCGTAAAACCTATGAACTTGGAGCTCTGATACCAACTTGTCACGACCCAATTTTTCCTTCGTTGGGTATCGTGATGGCACCTAGTCTTAGGGACTAGGTAAGCCTAACAACAATAAAAACAACAACATTATTTAAATAGAATCTCTTAAAATTCCCAAAACCGGTAGTACAAGTCATAAGCTCTATAGAGTGTTTGCTAGAAAACTTCTAAATACAACTGTCCAGAAATAAGAATAAACAGTGAAAAACGAAAATTGGAAGGTGACTCCGAAGCCTGCGAATGCAGCAGCAGGTTTACCTTGAGTCTCCACAGCAACAGTCCACACAGCTAGCTAACGAACAAGTACCTGGATCTGCACAAAAATATGTAGAAGAGTAGCATGACCACACCACAGCGGTGCCCAGTAAGTAACAAGACTAACCTCGGTGGAGTAGTAACGAGGAACAGTCAAGACACCCACTAGTCTAATAAACTAAATAGCTATAAGTACATGAATAAGTTTGATGTCTACATAAAGACTATGTAATATGGCTCACAATACAGTAATGGTATTAAAGCAAGATAACAACAAGTATCAGCGGAATATCATGAAAATGACGCAGACAAAGTGAATGGAACACAACCTAAATCAGGAATCACGAATACAGCAAGGACAAGTAATAACTCAGTAATTACAACCGCTTTTACATCAGGGTTTAGTCAACAACTCCACGAGGTACCGAACCTTGGACAATTCACAACTCACGGGTCTCAATACCTGAACTCTAACACTTGGCATCCTGTGCCCTCATAATACCTCATAACCACACTGACGACTCACGTGCCAATAGAGCCATTCTCACATAGAAGACAAGTAATCAAGGGTGAACATCTATGTTCAACAATATCAAGAACACCTCTTATCTGATAAGAATGCTTAACTACGTGTATGCTTGTGCAAGTGTCCTAACATAGTCCATACCAGCAAATAAGCATAAGGAAGAAGAAGAACGAATAACACGTAGAATATTTTCTCACAGCTTTCACAAGAAAAAGCTCACACAGGTATGTATACCACTACACAAATATCAACAACAAGAATGCTCCCAGGCTATAAATCATCACAAATCAATCCCTGACACATCCCACCTTGTCTCGCCACGTGTGCAATAGTAACATAAATGCCCGCCTTGTCTCGCCACACGTGCATAATAATGTTCCCACCTTATCTCGCCATATGCGCAACCCACACATATATATATATCCCACCTTGTCACGCCGCATGTGCAAATATCAATAGTAATAATAGCACGGCAGAAACCTCATGCAACCCCATAACAACAACCGCACGGCAGAAACCTCATGCATCACAATAATAACAACCGCACGATAGAAATCTCGTGCATCACCACAACAAATACAACAACAACAATGGCAATAATATAAAGTACGACAAGTAAATCAACTCAAGAACTTTTAAATCACAGGAAAATGTGGGACCAAATCACAAGGAATAACCACAATCTGAAATGCTAGGCGTAAGGCGAACAACTCAACAAAGGGAAAACTAAGGTGTAACAACGAATCCCACAATATACACTTCAACAACAGGGAAGCTAACACGAATCCAATAATGCCAAATAAAATAAGTCGACTAAGATATAGGATATCTACTTCTTTTAAGGTTGAGAAAATTACGAAGGATATTCAACAATTCAATTAAGGATAACAACGGAAAAATAATCATAACCTCAATTAAGACTGAATAATTATAGGATGAAATAATATAAATTCCAAATAATGATAAGCAGTTTTGAAAAGATAGCATGGCTATAAAAGAGATAACAGTTTCAATTAAGGCACATATGAATCAAGTAACGATAATATTGTATCTTGAAGCAATTTATTCTAATTAAGCAGGTAGATGTGAATCTAGTAATTACGATATATAATCATAACAAGAACAACTGCATATTCGATGAATACAAGAACCTAAGAACCCTAAAAGGCTAACTTTCCACAAATATGTCTGTGCACGCACTCGTCACCTCGTGCACACGGGCTACAATCAACATAGAAGACTCAAATCCTAAGGAGGAAATCCCCCACACAAGGTTAGGCAAGATACTTACCTCGAACCAAGCCCAAACAGTCCGTAAGAATGCCCTTTCCTCAATTATCCGACTCCGAGTGGTCCAAACCTAACCAGACACAATTTCATATCATGAATACAATAATAATAGACTCGTCTAATTAATAAAATTAATATTTTAACAAAAATTCTGAAATTTGCCCTAAAAAGTCGACCCGGACCCACGTCTCGAAATCGGGTAAAAATTATAAAATATGAACACCCATTCACTCACGAGTCCAACCATATAAGAAATACTCAAATCCGACCACCAATTCCCTTTCAAAACTCGAAATCTTTATTGAAGAAGTTCTTCCAATTTTTCCCAATTTCAACCCCAAAAATCCGAAACTAAATGGAGAAAATAACTATAGATTAATGCAATAAAACCAAATTCGAGTAAGAAATCGTTACCCACAAGATTCCTCTGAAAATCCCTCAAAGAATCACCTTCTCCCGAGCTCAAAATCAAAAATGGAGTGAAAATGAAATAACCCTCGATTCCAACCCCTTTCTGCCCAGCGATCCTCGCACCTGCGATCATTTCTCGCACCAGGGCCTACCGCACCTGCGGTCTAACCAGTCGCACCTGCGGAAGTCACTAACTCCCACAGCCTCCGCACTTGTAAGTCTTCTGCTTATATGCGGGCATCACAGATGCGGAACTTCCTCGCACCTACGACCCCAGGCCAACTCTCAAATTCTCGCATCTACGCTTCCATCTCCGCACGTGCGAGTCCGCTGATGCTCACAAATTCTCCGCACCTGCGGAGACTGCTAAGTCCAGCTCTTCCCGCACCTGCGCCTCATTCTTCGCACCTGCGACCACCGCACCTCCGCCCAGGGTCCGCAGGTGCGATTATACCAGAACTCTGACCTCCCCAAAACCATGGAAATCATCCGCAACTCGTCCGAAAAACACCTGGGGCCCTCGGGACCCCGTCCAAACATACCAATAAGTTCTATACCCTAACACGGACCCACTCGAGGTCTCAAATCACATCAAATAACGTCGAAACTACGAATCGCACCATGAATCGAACTTATAAATTTCAAATCTTTCAACTTCTAAAAACTATGCCGAAACCTATCAAATCAACCCGGAATGACGTCAAATTTTGCAGGCAGGTCCTAAATAACATAACGAAGTTGTTCCAACTCTCGGAATCACATTCCGACCCCGATTTCAAAAAGTCCACTTCCATGCCAAATCTCCAAAAATTTGACTTTCGCCATTTCAAGCCTAAATCAGCTACATACCTCGGATTTACAGTCCGGACACGCTCCTAAGTCCAAATTCACCCAACGGAGCTAATGGAACCGATGGAACTCCATTCCGGAGTCGTCTTCACATAGTTCCGACTATAGTCAAATCTTAAGACTTAAGCTTCCATTTTAGGGACTAAGTGTCCCAAATCACTCCGAAACAATCGGTAACCGAATTCAACCATGCACGCAAGTCAATACACATAATATGAAGCTGCTCAGAGCCTTATGCCGCCGAACGAGACTTAAATTCTTGAAACAACCGGCCGGGTCGTTACAATACCACAATCGGTACCCAGTAAGTGCCAATATATATATATATATATATATATATATAAGACATAACTTAGGAATTTCATCGAATACATGGAGCACATGGATTAACGAAATCCCTTATTAGGATAGTAAATCTTAACTTACATCGATCTATAGCGCAAACGCGTCCTTCTAGTATCTACGTGAGTTCAACAATTCAAGATCTCGGCACGTCAAAATCTTAATTCTTCATCACGTCACTGTTCCACATTATTCCTCGTTGGCTATTGAATGAGAATGTAGTAGTCTTGTTTCAAAATCCACCAAACACCCATTTTATCTAGGTATGATACAAAGTATCACTTTTTTGTCTCCTGATTAAATCCTTTCACTATTCATGCAATAAAAAAAACTTCAGCTTATTTACATTTTCAAGTGTCCTTCGTCCTTTGCCAATGTAAGGAGATGGCTTGGCAAAGTCTTGGTCTATCTTTTTCACTTATTTGTTCCCTATAGGATAGTTATAAAAGAGCTAATTGCATCTGGTATGTAGCCCTGCGGCTCGAGCACATTTAGTGCGTTCCCAATCCTTCAAACACTTACATATATTGTATCTCAGAGCTTTTCTTTTGGGCTTCGGCCCGTTCACTTGCCAAATTCTTTTTTTTTTATATCCTTTGGTCATTTTATCTCTATTAATCATATCATGTATAAATTAGCGTATATCTAAATACCTCGTTTAGACTGTGTAGATTTATCCTCTCGAGCACCTTAACTACGTCATTAAGCTCAAATTTTAAGCCTTGAAACTTACGGGACTTTACATCACATGGAATAAATATATATAGATTCCAGATTATAAGTATTGATGTTATAAGAAAGTAGAACCTGATTTTAATTTGTTGTCACTTTCTCTTTGAATGCACTGCGCTTTGTGATACGAGTTTTGGTCCTTGGAAGATTATTAGTTAGTGGGCTCTTTTTTTATGTGTAGTTACAGCTAGCCCAGAAATATAATTATCATATTTACATATTAAGTCCGTTATTTCTTTTTATTTCTAGTCGGTATGAGAAATTTGTTATGCCAGCTCAGCCACCTTCACGTGGACTGAGCTGTGAGAATGATTTCCCTGTTATATACTCTATAGCACAGCTCTAGGAGCATCGATTGGAGAGTTTATACAATTTCTTCTTTTGTTAGCTTCTTTTCTTCTCTGCACGTTCATTCTTTCTATTAGTGGGATCATAGCACCTTCCTGCTCAGTGGGTATTCTGCCATGGGAGGCGAGATGTCGGAGGTTCTGAATCTGCTTAACTGCATACCTTTGCGAAAAGACCAGCTCGAATCAGTGCATGAGAGTACATTCCGTGAGATGAAAGAAACTATTGGTAACAATCAGAGCATGGGTAAAGACAAGCAGCAAGCATCGACAATGGGAAGGTCGAAGGAGCTCTATTCTCCGACCACCGGACCTGGGGGTTTGTTAGGTACTCACATTGCTTCTTTCCAACAAAAATCCTCCAATATTAGTAATTCAATTCAACCTCCAGAAACTCTAGTTCAACAAACCTCAAAGCCAAATCTAAATTCCATTAATCTGCCGCCTTTAACCTCTCCATTTCCTAATTCTCAAACTTCATGTAATGCCACCTTAATTAACTCCCCCCAATTGCCCAATCGTTTAATCCAGAGACCAACCCCTACCCAGATCCCTAGTTCTCAGCCAGTCTACAATCCAATCTCAGCTTCCATGCATTGTCCTTATTTTACCCACAAGCTACCACCATATACCTCACCCTTCCTGAACCCCTATTCTTCATACCCACAAAATCCGACCTATCAGTATAACCCAGTTCAATATAACCCATATTAATTGTATCAACCTAATCCCCCTCATCATTATTATCACTCAACTCCATATAACACTCTTCCACCTCTACCAAATAACCAGACCCTTACCAGATTGTCACGAAGAGAGTTTCCGAGGTTTTATGGGAAGGGATTCCAAGGATGGTGGTGTAAGGTGGAGCAATGTTTTTTGTTAGATGAGGTCACACCTCATCTAAAAGTCACTATGGCATCTATACACTTTGATGATATTACACTTCAGTGGCATCAAGCATATATGAGGAGTAGGGAACATCTTCCATTTCCTACTTGGGAGAAGTATCTCTTTACTCTGGCTGATCGATTTGGGGCAGAATATGATGATCCAATGACAGAACTGGTGAAACTGAAGCAAATAGAGGGTGTCAAGGAATTTCAAGAGGTGTTTGATTGAGCTATGACTAGGTTGAACTTGGATCCTAATCATGCTATAAGTATATTTTTTAATTGGTTGAAGCCATAATTAGGGGATGCAGTCAGAATTCATAACCCCTTCTCTTTACCCCAGGCTTACCATTTGGCGAGGTTGCTGGAATCCATATTTCTTAAGCAATCAAGAGCTATGAAGCATTCAGCTGTTTACACTAGTTCTACTGCTAGAGCCAATCCCACTTATGTTCAAACTAAACCCATCACTAACCCACAAATACACCTACCTAAGCAAGTAGATACCAAGTTAAGGAGGAGAAGATTGTCCCCTGCGGAGTTGAGTGAGAAAAGAGCTAAGGGTTTATGTTATGACTGTGATGAGAAATTCGAACCAGGACATGTGTGTAAAGCCAAGGCACACTTGTTCTTGTTGGAACTAGAAGAGGAGAGTACAGAAGGAATTATTGTAGAGGATGTCTTGGAACTAGATGAATCAGCTGAGGCATGTGAAATATCCCTTCAAGCACTTAATGGCTCTAAGAAGTACAAAACCTTGAGGGTTACTGGTTATTGCCATAAAATACAACTTAACATCCTAATTGACAGTGGGTCTACACATAATTTCCTTGATTATAACTTCGTGGAGAGCATGTGGTGGCAGATTGATCAATGCCCACCCACGGAAGTTAGCTTAGCTGATGGCAATTCAATACAGGTTCACAAGGTCTGCAAGGGACTTGAATGGCTATTGCAAGGCAATGTGTTTAAAGCAGACTTCCTCTTATTACCATTAGGAAGTTGTGACATGGTATTGGGCATCCAATGGCTTAGCGACTTGTGAGATATTATGTTTAACTTCAAAAAATTAACTATGAAGTTTGAGTATCAAGGGAGATTGGTGTCATTACAGGGAATAGCACCACAGTTGAAGATGGTTGACTCAGAGTCCTTACAAAACATCAAAGGGGGAGATGTTCAGTTGTTTATGTTTAAAGCAATTCCAATGGAGAATGATAGTTCAAAGGTGAAAGGGAAAACTTCTCAGACCCAAGAAACTGCAGAGATCCAAGCAGTTTTGTTGGAGGATGAAAAACTCTTTGGAGAGCCCCAGGAACTTCTTCCTTCCAGGGCATTGTTTGACCATAGGATACCATTGCAGGAGGGAGCCAAGGCTGTGAATAGCAGACCTTATAGGTATTCTCCCATGCAAAAAGATGTTATAGAAAAAATGGTAGCTAAACTATTGAATCAGGGGTTAATTCAACATAGTTGTAGCCCTTTTACTTCCCCAGTGGTTTTGGTAGGGAAAAAGGATGGGAGTTGGAGGATTTGTGTGGATTATATGGCATTAAACAAAATCACAATTAAGGATAAGTTTTCAATACCTATTATTGAGGAGCTTCTAGGTGAATTAGGTGGTTCTCAAATTTATTCTAAGATTGATTTAAGGTCAGGATACCATCAAATTAGGATGGCCCCTGATGATATTTACAAAACAGTTTTTAGAACACATTCTGGTCATTTTGAGTATCTAGTCATGCCCTTTGGGCTGACTAATGCCCCTTCTAGCTTTCAGAGTTTGATGAACAATATTTTCAAGGAGAAACTGAGAAAGTTCATCTTAGTTTTCTTTGACGATATATTAGTTTACAGTAGAAGTGTGGAAGAACATGTGCAGCACCTCGGGGTAACTTTCACAATACTTAGGCAACATCAACTATATGCTAGGAATTCTAAGTGTGTATTTGCTGTGACAAGTGTGGAATATTTGGGTCACTATATCTCGGCTGAAGAGGTTTCTACAGATCCCAAGAAAGTGAAGGTTGTGGCAGAATGACCACTACCCAGCAATATCAAACAATTAAGGGGATTCCTGGGGTCGGCTGGGGTACTATAGGAGGTTTATCAGGGGCTATGGGGTGATAAGCAAAGCATTGACTGACCTCTTAAAGAAGGATAGTTTCAAATGGACTAAAAAGTGTACTCAAGCATTTAAAAGGTTGAAGAAGGCTCTTACCACAACACCTGTGCTGGCTATGCCTGATTTTTTTATCACGTTTGTGGTGGAAACTGATGCTTGTGATGTGGGGATTGGTGTTGTCTTGATGCAAAATGGGAGGCCAATTGCCTACTTAAGTAAAGGGTTATCAGTTAGGCATCAGTCATTATCAGTATACGATAAATAGTTGCTGGCTTTGGTACGAGCAGTGACCAAGTGGAGTCAATTTCTGATATGCAGACACTTCCTTATTAGAACAGACCAAAAGGCTTTGAAATTTTTGTTGGAGAAAAAATTACTCACGGGGTCTCAGTTGAAATAGGTGACAAAGTTGATGCAGTTTGACTTCGAGATTGAATATAAAAAGGGGAAGGAAATCAAGGCTGCTGATGCCTTATCTAGACTACATGTTGCTGAATTATCTGCTATGACCCTTTTCACAGTAAGGACTGAATTGTTGCATGATATTATGAAGAGTTGGGAAAATGATCTTGATACTCAGGCACTAATCAAACAGTTGCAGTAGCCTGGATCAGAGTTTAAAGGGTACACTTACATACACAAATAGCTCAAAAGACATGGTAAACTGGTAGTTGGACCAAATGTGGCTCTGAGAAAAGAAATACTCCAATTGTGGCATAATTCACCTCATGGAGGACACTCGGGGATAGATAGTACTTATAGAAGGATGTCTGCACTCTTCTAATGGAAGGGTATGAGAGATGATGTAGCCACTCATGTGAAGGCATGTGATGTATGTCAAAGGAACAAGTATGAGACCATTGCTTACCCAGGTCTGCTTCAGCCATTGCAGGTTCCTTCAATTGCATGGGCAAGTATTTGCATGGATTTCATCAAAGGGTTACCTAAGTCTCGGGGCAAGTCACTGATATGGGTGGTGGTAGACACACTTACAAAATATGCACACTTCATGGCCATCTCTCATCCATATACAGCTAATGATATAGCTAAGTTGTTTATGGAACATATCTTCAAATTACATGGGATGCCAGAGGAAATTATAAGTGACAGGGATCCAATTTTTACTAGCAAGGTTTGGAGAGAGGTGTTTGCAATACAAGGAGTAACCTTGAACACCTATACAACTTACATTCACAATCTGATGGCCAAACAGAGGTGGTCAACAGGTGTTTGGAGACTTATTTAAGGTGTTACAGCTCCGACTCGCCAACAGATTGGGTACAGTACTTGTTTTTTGCTGAATGGTGGTATAACACCAACTTTAATTCTTCCATTCATACCACTCCTTATGAGGCATTGTATGGGTAGCCTCCCCCATTGCATCTCCCTTACATAACTGGAGACTCTGAAGTGGAAGAAGTGGATAGGAGCTTGGTCACTTGAGAATTCAAGTTACAGTTGCTCAAGTATCATCTAACTAGAGCTCAACAAAGGATGACAGATCAGGCCAATAAAGATAGAACAAATAGACATTTCAAGGTAGGGGATTCGGTCTATTTGAAGATTCAACCATACCGGCAGGTTACCATGTCTCAACATCATTTCAACAAACTGTCTGCCAAGTATTGTGGTCCGTATATGGTAGAGCAGAAGGTGGGGTCAGTTGCCTATAAGTTAAATCTTCCAGCTGAGCTTATGCTGCATCCAACATTCCATGTGTCATTGCTCAAACCTTGTCATAAAATTCCAACTCACATTTCTCATCCTCCAGTGCTTAACCTTGCTAGTCCCTATTGCCCTCGCCCTCATAAAGTGTTGGAAAGGAGATTGATACAGAAGGGAAATAAGGCTTTGGCTCAATGGTTGATTCATTGGGATCGAATATCAGAAGACCAGGCAACGTGGGAAGATGCTAACACGATCAAGATCAGGTTTCCAAACTTCCTTCCTTGAGGACAAGGAAGTTGTCGACAGGGGATTACTGATACGAGTTTTGGGCCTTGGAAGAGTATTAGTTAGTGGGCTCTCTTTTATGTGTAGTTACAGCTAGCCCAGAAATATAATTATCATATTTACATATTAAGTCCGTTATTTCTTTTTATTTCTAGTCGGTATGAGAAATTTGTTATGCCAGCTCAGCCACATTCACGTGGACTGAGCTGTGAGAATGATTTCCCTGTTATATAGTCTGTAGCACAGCTCTAGGAGCATCGATTGGAGAGTTAATACAATTTCTTCTTTTGTTGGCTTCTTTTCTTCTCTGCACTTTCATTCTTTCTATCACTTTGATATTGTGTCTGACCATCCTTATAATGTAAGTCGTTTGATCTCGTAAGGATAACATTCACACCTTTGTTTTACTTCAGGTTTTTGAAAAACTTTATACCAAGAATTGATGATCTTGCATTGCCCTTCACATCCATGAGATTGAACCGGTAGCACCACTTAAAGCAAAAAAGGAGTCGCTTTGAATTTGATGCTTTCGGGAATTATATTGGTTTCTTAAGCTAGTATAGAATTCCATCCTTGATTTATCACGTTGTCTTAAGGCAATTATATTCTTCAAACTTGTAATCCTCAAGGAAAAGCAAAGTCTATTAGTAGGCCAATCTGTGATATTTAGTTTTTTTAATTAAATAAAATATTTAGGTTCATTCAAGAATAATATTAATTTTAGTGTACGTGCATTGCACTTATATTCTGCGCCTATCGATTAAAAAATATATGAAATATTGACTAAAAATAAATTATGTGTAATAGCAATTTATGTAGAGATAGATACAACGGTCATTTAAATGAAAAAAATACTTTATCTAAAAATACAAATGTACTGACAAAGTAAATGTGATGACCCAAAAGGTCATCTTATGTTTTAGAATTCGAATCTGCGCTCTTAAGCCATAAAAATCACATTTTACCCTCTTCAATTTGCGTGCGCAGTCCGGGCACGTTTTCAGAAAAGCTTTTATGTTGAAGACTAATAAAAATAAGGACTTTTGCCTTAAAAGTTGATTTTGGTTGATTTCGGTCAATATTTTTGGTAAACGGGCCCAGATCAGTGCTTTGATGGTCCCGGTAGGTCCGTATCAAATTATGGGACTTGGGCGTATGCCCGAAATCAAATTTGGAGGTCCCTAGCTTGAGTTATGAATCTTTGATGAAAATTAAAAGTTTGGAAATTATTTGTTTTTAAGAATTGACGGATATTTGGCATTGTTAATATCGGGTCCATATTTTGGTTTCGGAGCCCGATAAAGGTTCATTATGATATTTAAGATATGTCTGTGAAATTTGGTGAGAAACAGAGTTGATTTGACGTGATTCGGACGTCCAGTTGAGAAAATAGAAATTTTAAAGTGTTCTTGAGAATTTCATTTGAATTGTTGCTAAATTTAGAGTTCTAGGTGTTATTTTAGCAATTTTATCGCGCGAGCAGGTCTGTATGATGTTTTTAAACTTGTGTGCATGTTTGATTTGGAGCCCCGAGGGCTCGAGTGAGTTTCGGATAGGCCACGGGATATTTTAGACTTTGAAAATCTGGTTTTTCTGGAGAATCTGTGTTCTGGCATGTCCTTCTTCGCGTTCGCGAAGGCACTCTCGTGAACTCGAAGATTAAACTAGGCAGCTGGGGATTTCTTCTTCGCTAACGCAAAGGCTTGCTCGCGAACGCGAAGCGATGGGGGCGTTACCCTTCGCGAACGCGACAAGCCCATCGCGAATGCGTAGCGTTAGGCACTGGGGAGGGAGAGTCAGCCTTTTCTTCATCGCGAACGCGGGCAATGTCTCGCGAACGCGAAGACCAGGGAAGGGTATCCTACGCGAACACGAGCACTGCCTCACGAACGCGAAGGCTTGGCAGGCCATACACTTCGCGAACGTGACAGTGCTCTCGCGAATGCAATGAACACTGTTGCCCAGCACTTAACAAAATCCAAAACGGGATATTTGCCAAAAAAACTCATTTTTCTCAAGAACCAAATGGTGAGGGGCGATTTTTCAAGAGTCATTCCTTCCCCAAATTGTTGGTAAGTGATTCTAAACCATTTTCTTTCAGTTACCCATTACATTTCTTGAATTTTCAACATAAAATCTAGAGTTTTCATGGTAGAATTAGGGGTTAGGGTAGAAAATACGAATTTAGAGAATTTGGGGATTTAGATCTCAATTTGAGGTCGGATTCCAAAACTAATTACATATTCGGGCACGAGGGTGAATGGATAAAAAGATTTTAGTCCAAACCTCGGGTTTTGACCAAGCAGACCCGAGGTCGATTTTTTGACTTTTTGGAGCAAAAATTGGAAAATTTAATTTATGAAATATAATTGATTCCTTTAGCAATATTTGATATTATTGAGTTATTTTTAAATAGATACGAGTGGTTTGGAGATGAATTCCAAAGGAAAAGCTGTGATTGAGAATTAAGTGGCCTTTAGAGCGAGGTAAGTGTTATGTCTAACCCTGACTTGAGGGAATTAGGAACCTTAGATTATTTGCTAAGTGAAATTCATGTGAGCGGCGTATATGTGAGGTGAAAAGTACTTATGCGCCGCCAATTTTCTTGTTTTCCATATTTCTCTATTTTCTTATATTGTCTTATTCCTATGCCAAATTGCTACGTGTTATACTGGTGTTGTTCAAATTATCATTCTTATCATGTTTACGGAATTTTCTGGTGATAGTTGAGTTTTTATTTCAAAGTTGAGATTGATATTATGGAACCAAATGTTGAAGTAAGGATCGGTACAGAGACGTCTGTGCTTATCTTCAAGAAGCTATGAAGTTTAGGAACAAGTTTCACTTATATTCTTCCTTGTCGTGCGATTTTGCTTTCTCAATACTGATTGAACTCTTCTACTCTTATTTTCTTGCAGATGGCGAGAACACGTATCGCTTCGTTAGCTGAGCAGCAGCCAGAGCCTCCAGTGATAGCTCCTACGCGGGGCACAGGTCGAGGCTGAGGCTGTGCCACAGGCCGAGGCAGGGACAGGGCTCAGCCTAGGGCCCGAGCAGTAGCCCGAGCAGTGGAGCCTCAGATAGAGATTGACAAGGAGGTTCCAGCCTAGACTGTTCCTGTCGGACCAGCTCAGGTTTCGGAGGGGTTCATTGCTACCCCAGCACTTCAGGATGCTTTGGTCCGTTTGGTGGGCCTTATGGAGAGTGTGGCCCAGACAGGTGCATTTCCCATGGCACCAGTAGTCTCTCAAGCTAGAGGAGGAGCCTAGACTCCTACCACTCCTGATCCGGAGCAGATAGCTCCCCAGTATCAGGCTCCAACAGCTCAGCCAATTGAGTTAGTTCAGCCGGTTATTGCGGCACAAGTCGGAGATGGGCCAGCTATGTCTTTTGAGGCTTTATGGAGATTGGACAGGTTTACCAAGCTCTTTCCTGTTCACTTCAGTGGTGCTCCTTCAGAGGACCCCCAGGAGTATCTTGACAATTGTCACGAGGTTCAACGGAACATGGGTATAGTGGAGACGAATGGGGTCGATTTTGCTGCATTTCAGATGACTGGTTCCGCCAAGAAATGGTGGAGAGATTACTTGTTGACCAGACCAGTTGGGTCACCTGCTCTTACTTGGGACCAGTTCTCTCAGCTCTTCAAAGAGAAGTTTCTACCTATCACATTGAGAGAGGAGCGTCACCGTCAGTTTGAGCGTCTCCAGCAGGGCGGTATGACGGTTACTCAGTATGAGACCCGCTTTTTGGATTTGGCCTGTCATGTTATTCTTCTTCTTCCCACGAAGAGAGAGAGGGTGAGGAGGTTTATTGATGGACTTGCTCAGCCTATCATATTGCAGATGGCTAAGGAGACTGGGAGTGAGATTTCTTTTCAGGCGGCTGCTAATGTCGCCAGACGAGTCGAGATGGTTCTTACTCAGGGAGGTCAGGGGTCTGACAAGAGGCCTCGTCATTCTGGTGAGTTCTGCGGTGCTTCATCTAGAGGCAGGAGTACTTTTGGTAGAGGCCATCCTCCCAGTCCATTTCATTCAGCACTCCAGGCATCCCACGGTGCCTCAGGTGGTCATGGCCTTCAGATGCATTATTCCGACCAACTAGCCTACAGTGCACCACCATCTCCTGTTAGTGCACCTCCACTCCAAAGTTACAAGGGTGGTTATTCAGGTCGACAGGGTTAGTTTCAAGGTCAGCAGTCACAGCAGCCGTGGTTATGTTATACTTTTGGTGATCCGAGGCACATTGTTAGATTTTGCCCTCGGGCAACGAGCAGCTCACAGCATTAGAGTTCTCGTGCCATGGTTCCGGCACCAGTTGTTGCACCACCTGCTCAGCCAGCTAGAGGCAGGGGTCAGTCAGCCAGAGGTAGGGTCCAGATAGTTAGAGTTAGAGGTCAGGCCGTTAGAGGTGGAGACCTGCCAGCTAGAGGTCATCCCATGGACGTAGTTCAGGTTGGTGGGGCCCAGCCCCGGTGTTATGCTTTCCCAGCCAAGCCCGAGGCTGAGTCATCTGACGTTGTTATCACAGGTACTGTTTCAGTTTGCAGTAGAGATGCTTCAGTTCTATTTGATCCGGGATCTACTTACTCCTATGTGTCATCCTATTTTGCTTCCTATTTGGTTGTGCCCCGTGATTCTTTGAGTGCTCCTGTGTATGTATCCACATCAGTGGGAGATGCTATTATTGTAAATCGTGTTTATCGTTCGTGTGTGGTCACCATTGGGAGTCTTGAGACTCATGTAGATCTTCTACTTCTCGACATGGTTGATTTTGATGTCATAATGGGTATGGATTAGCTGTCACCTTATCAGGCTATATTAGATTGTCACGCCAAGACGGTGACCTTAGCCTTGCAGGGGTTGCCTCGATTATAGTGGAGAAGGAATCTTGTCCATTCTACCAACAGGGTTATCTCTTATGTGAAGGCTCGGCATATGGTCGAGAAGAGGTGTCTAGCTTATTTGGCTTATGTCCGTGATTCTAGTACGGAGGTTCCTTCGATAGATTCAGTGCCGGTTGTTCGTGAGTTTCCAGAGATGTTTCATGCAGACCTGCCGGGGATGCCACTCGATAGGGATATTGATTTCTGCATTGATTTGGCTCCGGGCACTCAGCCTATTTCCATTCCGCCATATCGCATGGCCCCGCCAGAGTTGAAATAATTGAAGGAGCAGTTGCAAGATTTGTGGGATAATGGTTTCATTAGACCTAGTGTCTCGCCCTGGGGTGAACCTGTGTTGTTTGTGAAGAAGAAAGATGGATCGATGAGGATGTGTATAGATTATCGGCAGTTGAACAAAGTCACCATCAATAACAAATATCCATTCCCGAGGATTGATGATTTATTTGATCAGCTTTAGGGTGCCAAGGTGTTTTCAAAGATTGATTTGAGTTCTGGCTACCATCAGTTGAGGATTAGGGCATCCGATGTTCCTAAGACAGCTTTTCGGACTCGGTGTGGGCATTATGAGTTTCTAGTGATGTCATTTGGGCTGATAAATGCCCTAGCAACATTCATGGATTTCATGAACCGGGTGTTCAAACCCTACCTGGATTCCTTTGTGGTTGCGTTTATTGATGATATCTTATTCTACTCCCACAATCGATAGGAGCATGAGCAACACCTTCAAATCATTCTTCAGACTCTGAAAGATAGCCAGTTATATGCTAAGTTCTCAAAATACGAGTTTTGGTCCATGTTATCCAGGGGCATAGTGGTGAGTTGCCTTTCTGAGCCGTTCTGCAGCTACTAGTGTCTCTCCTTGTATTTTTCATTCTGTCTATTTTTATTTCAGACAATATTTGAGGCTTTGTATAATCTACTAGATGCTTATACACTTGTGACACCAGGTCTTGGCACACACATTGGTAGAATTTGGTGTTTTATTATTTTTTTGGTTTTAAATTTTGTCAATGTATGCTTAATTTATTAAGTTGACTTGCCTAGCTGTAGTGTTAGGCGTCATCACGACCTATAGGTGAAATTGGGTCGTGACACATTCGTAAAAACCAATTAATTTCCTCATATAAAACTTAGAAAAATTATTAATTAATTAATTAACGAGTCCCATAGAAATATATTATTTTCTTTACATAACTTGATTTTACTTCGTTAGACAACTATTAGGAGTAGGAGATTTGACTTCCGTAAAAATCAATTAGTTTTCTTGTATAAAACTTAGAAGTATTAATTAATTAATTAATTAATTAATATAAGGAAATAATAATAAATCTTTTATAAATTAAAGATACAATGTATGTGAAAATTAGGACTCGTACAAGTTAAAATAGGAAAACATTTAGTAGTCAATATTTTAGTTGATTTCAAACACTTAAATATTAGAAAAAGAACTAAATTACTATTTTGCCTAGTGCGAAATCTATTTTGAAAGGGTTAAAAAGACGAACGATATTTCGCTAAGGGCATTCATGCTTTTAGTATAAATATAGATAATGTGTAAGACGCGTATGTTAGTAAGAAAATTGTATATGACGAGAACGAACTACGTATAATAGTAATTAATGTCCAAATAAATTCAACGTGCAACTTGTAACGATCCAACCGGTCATTTTGATTGTTAGAACCCCGTTCCCCTAAATAAAATTTTCCGTATGTATTTTTAATGATTTATGACTTGCGAGGATGGTTGGTTCGGGGTTTTTGGAAGTGTGTGAGTTGAAATCGGAACACTTGGCTCCTTAAGTTAGCTTTAAATGGACAAGTTGGACTTCGGTCAATATTTTGAGAAAATGACCCTGGAATCGGGATTTGACGGTTCCAATAGGTTCGTATGATGATTTAGAACTTGGGCGTATGTCCGAATCGGGTTTTGGATAACCCGGGATCATTTTGACGCTTAATAGTAAAATTCAACTTTTTGAAGGTTTAAAAGTCTTTAAATTTGGTTTGGAGTAAAATTTTGAGTAATTGAAGTCTGTTTGGAATTCCGAGTTTGGTAATAGTTTCGTATAGTGATATAAGACTTGCACACAAATTTTCGTGTTATTCCGAGTAGTTAAAGTATATTTCGGCGCATTGGAAGTAAATTGAAGAACTTGAAATTCTTAAGTTTAAATCAATTTGGTTTAGGGTATGATTCTTAGATTTGAGTTTGTTTTACATGTTCCGAGAGTTCGAGCGAGTCCGTTTTATGATTTCAAACCTATTGGTATGTTCGGATGTGGCCCAGGGGGTCCCGAGTGTTAACCGGACGAGGCTCGGACCAATTTCGGACTTGGGAGAAAAATGCTGAAGCTTTCTGCTTCTGGTACGTTCGCACCTGCGCTTGAACAGCCGCAGGCACGACCCTCACAGATGCGAGCTTCAATCGCAGAAGCGGAAGGGGGAAAGAGGGCCTGCCATCGCAAGTGCAAAATATTGGGCGCACCTGCGAACGCGCAGGTGCGAGAATATTTGCGCAGATGCGACCTTGGCCCAGGCGAGTGAAACTCGCACCTGCGAGGAATTTCCGCATGTGCGAAAGCCGCATGTGCGGTAACCCTCCGCAGGTGCGAAAAAGTTGTTCGGGCAGAATGTTAAAAAGGGACGAGGCTGAGCCATTTTTGTCCGTGTTTTCTCCATTTTTGGGCGATTTTGGAGTTGTTCGAGAGAGAATTTCAACTAGCAACATGAAGGTAAGTTAATTCTACACACTTAGAGTTAAATACATAGATTATGGGTAGATTATAACTAGTAATTCTTAGAAATCAAAGGCTTAGGTGAAAAACCTAGATTTTTATAAAAATGAGATTTTAACACGAATATAGTTATGGAATTGGGAGTAAATTATATATTCAGGTTCTTGATATTATGGGTAACGTTTTCATCCAAAAATTTCAAGAATTCGAGCACGTGGGCCCGGGGTGAATTTTAGAAATTTTACCATTTTGTATAAGGTAATTTATTTAATAGATAAATTTTGAATCATTTAGAATATTTTAATTATTTTGTACAATATTTGGATAGTTTCGGATTTTTCGGCATCGAATCGAGAATTCAACGCGACGTGGTAATCGGAAAGTGGACTTTGAGACAAGGTAAGTCTCTTGTCTAATCTTGTAAGAGGAAAATTACCCCATAGGGATTAAATTGAATAATTGTTTCTAATTGCGGGGGTTACGTACGTACAAGGTGTGCGTAGCGACTATTAATGCTAAAGTCTAGGTAGTTTAGGACTCAAAGCATGAATTACTTGTGTAAATTGTATTCTTTGTTTAATTAATATTAATTGATATGTATATATGAATATGTTGTGAATTGTTAGATAAAGATATTAAAGGATGGAAATCTCATATGCTTGAATTTCTTTTTAAATTAATTAATTATCAAAAGAAATTAGTCTTCCTCCCGAATTTATCCTATAATAAATATACTCTCATTCCGGAGGTACATAAGAAAATGTCCTCCTTTCTTGTGGAGCGGGACGAATGCCTCGGTAGGATATATGCATCTACGGATCGTGGCGCACGCCCCTCGGCAGTGTACACGATACTCTGGATCTGTGATGACCCAAAATATTATCTTTAAATTTAATAATTAATTATGTGTTCTAAGACCTCGAAAAGTACTATTTATCATTCCTCGACTTGCGTGCGCAGTCCGTAAAATTTTCCGAAAAGTTTACAGGTGAAAAATGAATTAAAATGTGAATTAGATGTTTTAAAACACAACTGAGTTGACTTTGGTCAACATTTTGAGAAAACGGACTCGGATTAGTGTTTTGACAATCCCGGTAGGTCCGTCTCATGAATTGGGACTTGGGCGTATACCCGAAATCAAATTCTGAGGTCCCTAGCCCGAGATATGGAATTTTGATGAAAAATTTAAAGTTTAAGTTCAAATAGTGACCGAATGATGAATTATGTACAAATGACCCCGGAATAGAATTTTGATGATTCCAATAGCTCCGTATGATTATTTTGAACTTAGGAGCATGATCGGAATTTTATTTGGAAGTCCGCAGTGGAATTAGGCTTAAAATACCGAAAGTTGAATTTTTGGGAAGTTTGACCGAGGGATTGACATTTTGATATCGGGGTTGAAATCCGATTCTGAAAATTTTTATAGCTCCGTTATGTCACTTATGACTTGCGTACAAAATTTCAGGTCAATCGGACTTGATTTGATAGGTTCCGGTATTGTTTGTAGAAATTGAAAGTTCCAAAGTTCATTAGGCTTGAATTTATGTGTGATTCGTGATTTTAGCATTGTTTGATGTGATTTGAGGTTTCAAATAAGTTCGTATGATATTTTAGGACTTGTTGGTGTATTGGGTTGAGGTCTCGAGGGCCTCGGGTGAGTTTCGGATGGTTAACGGATCAAAAGTGGGACTTAGCTGCTGCAATATTTCTGCTGGAAATGCTGTCAAAATCGGGCTGCTTGCCAAAATCGGGCTGCTTGCCAAAATCGGGCTGCCTGTGAAAATCGAGCTCCCTGACAAAATTGAGCTCCTTATCAAAATCGAGCTCTCTGACAAATCGAGCTCCCTGACAAATCTGTAAGTTATAAAAACAGGGGACTTCGTCCCGTTTGCCTTTTTGACGAATTAGAGCTTGAGGAGAGCCGATTTTGATATACTCTCAAGGAAAAATATTTGGGTAAGTGATTTTAACTTGGATTTGGTTAATATACACGAATATATCATTGTTTTCACCATTTAATTAGTGTTTTGAGATTGAAATTTGGGAAATTTTAGAAATCTCATACAAACGAGTTTTTGAGATTTCGGTGTCGATCCGGAGTCAGATTTGAGTGAAACTGGTATGGTTGGACTCGTAATTGAATGGGTTGTCAGATTTTGTAAGTTTTGCCGTATTTCAAGATGTGGGCCCCACGGGCAATTTTTGAGCTAATTTCTGATTTCATTGAAAAATGTAATATTTTCTTATGAAATTGATTTCTATAATTTTTGTTGACTGTATCGAATTAATTATGACTAGATACGAGTCGATCGGAGTCCAAAAATCGAGGAAACAGCATAATACTTGGTTAAATTTGAGCAAGTCGAGGTAAGTGACTTGTCTAACCTTGTGTGAGGAAAATTTCCCCTAGAATTGATATCAATGTGATTATTAAAATATATTTAAAGTCATGTACACGAGGTGACGAGTGTGTACACGAGCTAAATGTGAAAGATTATATTTTTAAATTGTGTAGATCATTGTTGCGCATTTATTAAATTATTTTATCTTGTTATATTCTTCATCATTGATTTGTGATATATATTTTTAATTTGTTTGACCTTTTCCTGCTAATTGTTTTACCTGTTTAATTAAAACTTGGTTTCTTTTATACTGTGCATTATTTGAAGGTTGATTTTCTTTAAATTAAATATTATTAATATGAAGTATTTGATATTGAAGCAACGTATTAAAAATTTGAAATATTATTTTCCTGAATTATTTATTCTTGAATATTTTCGTAAGATTTTTTGGTACTCATTGTGATGGAGCCGTGAGCTCTTTATTGTGGAAATAATATTATTATTGGATTATTCTAGCATGAGCCGTGAGCTCTTTATTATTGAAAAATATTATTGTTGATTTATTGTGGAAAATTGAAATATTGGCCACTTGAGGTGCAAATTATGATATATTGTGATATTAATACGCATGCGGTGGTATAAGGTCTGGGTATTGAAATGCATGCGGTGAGATAAGGGTGGCTTAATATGCGTGGCTAATAGGGGTGACTACTAAAAGTCATGCAGTGTGATAAGGGTGACTAAAACGCGGGATGCTATTTCGGGAAAAATATTTTCTTTAAATAAATCGTGAAGGCTCCTGCGGTGATATAAGGAAATGAGATATTGTGAAATTATTTATAATTTGGGACTACGAGGCGGTACCTCGGTAGTGCCCTTGTTGATATTAATTTATGGCCATAGTTGCCTTCGATTAATTTTTGTGATTTTCATAAAGTTGAAGGAAATTCTGTTTTGATTCTACGAGATATTATTTGCAATTATTTTGTGTCATTAAAAGTGACATACTATTTGATTCATTTCCAATGTCATTTTATTTTACTATATTGTTAAACATTTTACCATGCCATTATTATATTCCAGTAGGGCCTCACCTGACCTCGTCACTACTCTACCGAGGTTAGGCTTGGCACTTACTGGGTACCGCTGTGGTGTACTCATACTACGCTTCTGCACATATTTTTGTGCAGATCCAGGTACATCTTACCATCCTAGACGTCAATGAGTTACCTGTGCACGGAGACTTCGAGGTATATTTGCTAGCGTCCGCAGACTCCGGAGTCCCCTTCTGTCATTTTATGTTGCTTCTTTATATTTTATTTAAACCTTGATATATAGAGACATTGAGAATAAATTCTTAGAAGCTTGTGATTTATTTCTACCGGGTTTTGGGAGTTGAAATTGTTTGAATTGTAGTTTATTTATGTCACGACCCAATTTCACCTATAGGTCATGATGGCGCCCAACACTACAGCTAGGCAAGCCAACTAATAAGTCAAACGTACATTGGTTAAACTTTTATTCCAAGAAAATAATAAAATACCAACTTCTACCAATGTGTGTGTGCCAAGACCCGGTGTCACAAGTGCATGAGCATCTAGTAGATTATACAAAACTCCAAATACTGTCTGAAATGAAATAGACAGAATATAAATATAAGAAGAGACACTGGTAGCTGCAGAACGGCTCAGAAAGGCAGCTCACCACTATGCCTCGGGATGACGTGGGTATGTGATGATAGGTCCTCCACTAGTACCTGTCTCAGATCCTGCACAAAAAGTACAGCAAGTATAGTATGGGTACGTAAACAACGTGTACCCAGTAAGTATCAAGCATAATCTCGAAGTGGTAGAGACGAGATGGCCGACTTTGACACTCACTATGGGTCAATAATAATAACTGAAATAAAACTAGGATATTTAAATCAGCATGATTTACAGAATTTACAATAATTTATTTAATCAGCAGAAATAATCAAATTCCTTCAAATGTAACAATTCTCAATATATTAATTAAATTCCTTCAATTCAAATAATTTCCAATTTATCAATTAAACCTCATTTACAGGAGTAACAATTAATTCCTTAACAAGCAAGGATAATAATTCATTAAATTTCAAGGATTTTTCAATTTATTAATTAGCTTCACAAGCTGAAATAAATTATTAAAGTATTGTGTAATTATTATTATTAAGCACGATTTCTGCCGAGGACGTACGGCCCGATCCAGAGTGTCGTGTACACTGCCGAGGGATGTGCGGCGCGATCCATAGATGCATCTATCATGCCGAGGCGCGGCCCGCTCCACAAGAAAGGAGGACATTTTCTTATGTGCCTCCGGAAGGAGAGTATATTTATTATAAGATTAATTTGGGAGGATAACAATTTCTTTTAATAATTAATTAATTAAAACAAAAATTAAGCATATGAAAATTTCATATTTTTCTACATTTCATAACAATTCACAATATATACATCAATTATTTTAATTAATAAAGGATACAATTCACACAAGTAATTCATGCTTTGAGTCCTAAACTATCCGGACTCTCGTCACCTCGTGCGTACGTCGCCCCCGCAATTAGCAACAATTATTCAATTTAATGCCTATGGGGTAATTTCCCCCTCACAAGATTAGACAAGAGACTTACCTCGTCTTGCTCCAATTAATCTACTATAAGGCCTTTCCCACGATTATCCAACTTTGTCTGGCTCGAATCTATCCAAAATAATTTGATACAATCATTAAAATTATAGGAATAAATTCTATAAGAAAATACTACATTTTTAATAAAAATCCCGAAATTAATTAAAAATTCGTCAGTTGGGCCCACATCTCGAAATCCGGCAAAAGTTATGAAATCCGACAACCCATTCAATTACGAGTCTAACCATACCAGTTTCACTCAAATCCGACTCCGAATCGATACCGAAATCTCAAAATTTCGTTTCTATGAGATTTCTAAACTTTTCTAAATCTCAATCTCCAAACACTAATTAAATTGTGAAAATAATGATATACTTGTATATGTAGACCAAATCCGAGTTAGAGTCACTTACCCCAATGTTTTTTCCTTGAAAATCTGTCAAAAATCACCTCTGCTCAAGCTCAAGTTCGCCAAAATTGGCAAATGGGACGAATGTCCTCTGTTTTTATAACTTACAGCTCTGCCCAGTTCGATCAAGGGGCTCAATCAGGGGAGCTCGATCAAGGAGATCGATCTCAATGAGCTCGATCTCAGGGAGCTAGATCTCAGGGAGCTCGATCAAGGAGCTCGATCTCGGGCCTCGGGCCTGGAACATGGTGATGGCTTCGATGAAGTTCGATCTTGGGTCTTGACCCTGGCCCTTGAGCCTTGCCTTCGATCATGGCCCTCGAGACTTGCCTTCAATCGAGGATTCGATACTGAGCCTCGTCCCTTGCTTTGACTCAGTCCTTGATCGTGGGCTCAATATCTGGGTTCGATCTGGGGTCGATCATTTAGCCTAGTGTATTGCCGTGGGGTGCTCCTGTCTTATTTGTAAAGAAGACGGATGGTTCTATGCGGATGTGTATTGATTAACGCCAGTTGAACAAGGTTACAGTGAAGAACAGTATCCATTGCCACATATTGATGACTTATTTGATCAGCTTCAGGGTGCCAGGTATTCTCTAAAATTGACTTGCGTTCAGGCTATCATCAGTTGAATATTCTGGAGCCAGATATTTCGAAGACTGCTTTAAGGACTCGGTACGGTCATTACGAGTTCCTTGTGATGTCTTTTGGGCTGACCAATGCCCCAACAACATTTATGCACTTAATGAATAGTGTATTTTAGCCCTATCTTGATTCCTTCGTCATTATGTTTATTGACGACATTCTGGTGTATTCCCAGAGTTGGGAAGATCATGAACAACACCTGAGGACTGTGCTTCAGAGTTTGAGAGAAAGGAAGCTATATGCAAAATTTTCAAAGTGTGAATTCTGGCTTGATTCAGTGGGATTTTTGGGTCATATAGTTTCGTGTGAGGGGATCAAGGTAGATCCAAAGAAGATTGAAGTAGTGCAGAGTTGGTCCAGACCATCCTCAGTTACAGAAATCCGGAGTTTCCTTGGTTTGCCTGGGTATTATCGCCGATTTGTAAAGGGTTTCTCTTCTATTGCTGCATCTATGACCAAATTGACCCAGAAGGGTGCTCCGTTCAGGTGGACCAAGGAATGTGAGGAGATCTTCCAAAAGCTCAAGATAGCTTTGTCTACAGCCCCAGTATTGGTATTACCTACAGGTACATGATCTTATACTGTGTATTGTGATGCGTCGCGTATTGGTCTCGGCATAGTGTTGATGCAAGACGGTAGGGTGATTGCCTACGCATCCAGACAGTTAAAGGTGCATGAGAAGAATTATCATGTACATGACCTGGAGTTATCAGCTATTGTTCATGCCTTAAAAATTTGGCAGCATTATTTGTACGGTGTACATTGTGAGATCTACACCGATCGCCGGAGTCTACAGCATTTGTTTAAACAGAAGGATCTTAATTTGCGGCAGCGGAGGTGGTTGGAGTTGCTTAAGGATTATGATATCACCCTTCTCTATCATCTTGGGAAGGCCAATGTGGTGGCCGATGCCTTGAGTCGTAAGGCGGAGAGTTTGGGCAGCTTAGCATATTTACCGGTAGCAGAGAGGCCTTTGGCCTTGGATGTTCAGGCCTTAGCCAACCAGTTTGTTAGATTGGATGTTTCCGAGCCGAGTCGAGTTTTGGCTTGCGTGGTTTCTCAGTCTTCTCTTTTTTGATCGTATCAGGGAACGGCAGTATGATGACCCCCATCTGCTTGTCCTTAAGGATACGGTTTAGCACGGTGATGCCAATGAAGTCACTATTGGAGATGACGATGTATTACGGATGCGGGGCAGGCTATGTGTGCCTAATGTGGATGGCTTGCGTGAGTTGATTCTCCAGGAGGCTCATAGTTTGCGGTACTCCATTCATCCGGGTGCTGCAAAGATGTATCAGGACTTGAGACAACACTATTGGTGGAGGCGGATGAAGAAAGACATAGTGGGGTATGTATCTCGGTGTCTAAATTGTCAACATGTGAAATATGAGCATTAGCGACCCGGTGGATTACTTCAGAAGTTAGAGATTCTGGAATGGAAATGGGAGCGGATCACTATGGATTTCGTTGTTGGGCTCCCACGGACTCAGCGGAAGTTTGATGTAGTTTGGGTGATTGTGGATAGGCTAACCAAATCTGCTCATTTCATTCCTGTGATTACTACTTACTCTTCGGAGCAGCTGGCTGAGGTATATATTCGCGAGATTGTCAGACTTCACGGTGTACCGGTATCTATCATCTCTGACCGAGGTACACATTTTACCTCACGGTTTTGGAGGGCAATACAGCTTGAGTTGGGTACTCGGGTAGAGTTGAGTACAGCATGTCATCCTCAGACGGACGGGCAGTCCGAACACACTATTCATATACTATAGGATATGCTTCGTGCGTGTGTGATAGATTTTGGGGGTGCTTGGGATTAGTTCTTACCACTTGCGGAGTTTGCTTACAACAACAGTTACCAGTCAAGCATTCAGATGACTCCGTATGAGGCTTTGTATGGTAGGCGGTGCCGGTCTCCAGTGGGTTGGTTCGAACCGGGTGAGGCTAGACTATTGGGTACAGACTTGGTTCAGGATGCCTTTGAAAAGGTTAAGTTGATTCAGGATCGACTTCGTACAGCCCAATCTAGACAAAATAGTTATGCGGATCGGAAGTTTCACGATGTTGCCTTCATGGTTGGTGAGCGGGTATTGCTCCGGGTTTCGCCTATGAAGGGTGTGATGAGGTTCGGGAAGAAGGGCAAGTTGAGCCCTAGGTATATTGGGCCTTTTGAGATTCTTGAAAGAGTTGGAGAGGTGGCTTACAGACTTGCGCTACCGCCTAGTCTCTCTGCAGTTCATCCGGTATTCCATGTTTCTATGCTTCGGAAATATCACGGGGATCCGTCTCATGTGTTAGACTTCAGTTCGGTTCAGTTGAACAAGGATCTATCCTATGTTGAGGAACCAGTGGCTATTTTAGATAGGCAGGTTCGAAAGCTGAGGTCAAAGAACATTGCTTCCGTGAAGGTTCAGTGGAGGGATCATCCGGTCAAGGAGGCGACATGGGAGACCGAGCATGATATACGCAGCCGTTATCCACACTTATTCACCAGCTTAGGTACTTTTTCTAACTCCGTTCGAGGATGAACATTTATTTTAGAGGTGAAGAATGTGATGACCCAAAATGTTATCTTTAAATTTAATAATTAATTATGTATTCTAAGACCTCAAAAAGTACTATTTATCATTCCTCGACTTGCGTGCACAGTCCGCAAAATTTTCCGAAAAGTTTTCAGGGGAAAAATGGATTAAAATGTGAATTAGATGTTTAAAACATAACTGAGTTGACTTTGGTCAACATTTTGAGAAAATGGACTCGGGTCAGTATTTTGACAGTTCTGGTAGGTCCGTATCGTGAATTGGGACTTGGGCGTATGCTCGGAATCAAATTCCGAGGTCCCTAGCCCGAGATATGAAATTTTGATGAAAAATTTAAAGTTTAAGTTAAAATAGTGACCGTATGTCGAATTATGTGCAAATGACCCCGGAATAAAATTTTGATGATTCCAACAGCTCCGTATGGTGATTTTGGACCTAGGAGCGTGATCAGAATTTTATTTGGAAGTCCGTAGTGGAATTAGGCTTGAAATGCCGAAAGTTTAATTTTTGGAAAGTTTGACCGAGGGATTTACTTTTTGATATCAGGGTCGAAATCCGATTCTGAAAATTTTTATAGCTCCGTTATGTCACTTATGACTTGCGTACAAAATTTGAGGTCAATCGGACTTGATTTGATAGGTTCCGGTGTTGTTTGTAGAAATTGAAAGTTTCAAAGTTCATTAGGCTTGAATCTATGTGTGATTCATGATTTTAGCATTGTTTGATGTGATTTGAGGTTTCAAATAAGTTCGTATGATGTTTTAGGACTTGTTGGTGTATTGGTTTGAGGTCCCGAGGGCCTCGGGTGAGTTTCGGATGGTTAACGGATGAAAAGTGGGACTTAGCTACTGCAAAAGCTACTGTAATTTTTCTGCTGGAAATGCTGTCAAAATCGGTCTGCCTGCCAAAATCGGGCTGCTTGTCAAAATCGGGTTGTCTGTCAAAATCGGGTTGCCTATCAAAATCGAGCTTCCTGACAAATCGAGCTCCCTGACAAAATCGAGCTCCCAGACAAATCGAACTCCCTGACAAAATCGAGCTCCGTGACAAAATCGAGCTCCCTGTCAAAATCGAGCTCCCTGACAAAATCGAGCTCACTGACAAATCTGTAAGTTATAAAAACAGGGGACTTCGTCCCATTTGCCTTTTTGACGAATTGGAGCTTGAGGAGAGGTGATTTTGATATATTTTCAAGGAAAAACATTTGGGTAAGTCATTCTAACTTGGATTTGGTCAATATACATGAATATATCATTGTTTTCACTATTTAATTAGTGTTTTGAGATTGAAATTTGGAAAATTTTAGAAATCTCATAGAAACAAATTTTTGAGATTTCGGTGTCGATCCGGAGTCTGATTTGAGTGAAACTTGTATGGTTGGACTCGTAATTGAATGGGTTGTCGGATTTTGTACGTTTCGCTAGATTTTGAGATGTGGGCCCCACGGGCAATTTTTGAGCTAATTTCGGATTTCATTGAAAAATGTAATATTTTCTAATGAAATTGATTTCTATAATTTTTGTTGACTGTATCGAATTAATTATGACTAGATACGAGTCGACCGGAGTCGGAAAATCGAGAAAAAAGCATAATACTTGGTTAAATTGGAGCAAGTCGAGGTAAGTGACTTGTCTAACCTTGTGTGGGGGAAATTTCTCCTAGAATTGATATTAATGTGATTATTAAAATGTGTTGAAAGTCGTGTACACGAGGTGACGAGTGTGTACACGGGCTAAATGTGAAAGATTATATTTTTAAATTGTGTAGATCATTGTTGCGCATTTATTAAATTATTTTATCTTGTTATATTCTTCATCATTGATTTGTGATATATATTTTAAATTTGTTTGACCTTTTCCTGCTAATTGTTTTACCTGTTTAATTGAAACTTGGTTTCTTTTATACTGTGCATTATTTGAAGGTTGATTTTCTTTAAATTAAATACTATTAATATGAAGTATTTGATATTTTTAAATTTGATATTGAAGCAAAGTATTAAAAATTTGAAATATTATTTTCCTGAATTATTTATTCTTGAATATTTTCGTAAGATTTTTTTGTAGTCATTGTGATGGAGCCGTGAGCTCTTTATTGTGAAAAAAATATTATTGTTGGATTATTCTGACATGAGCCGTGAGCTCTTTATTATTGAAAATATTGTTGTTGATTTATTGTGAAAAATTGAAATTTTGGGCACTTGAGGTGCAAATTGTGATATATTGTGATATTAATACGCATGCGGTGGTATAAGGTCTGGGTATTGAAACACATGCGGTGAGATAAGGGTGGCTTGATATGCGTGGCTAGTAGGGGTGATTACTAGAAGTCATGCGGTGTGATAAGGGTGGCTAAAATGCGGGATGTTATTTCGGAAAAAGTATTTTCTTTAAATAAATCGAGAAGGCTCCCGCGGTGATATAAGGAAATGAGATATTGTGAAATTATTTATAATTTGGGACTACGAGGTGGTACCTCGGTAGTGCCCTTGTTGATATTGATTTATGGCCATAGTTGCCTTCGATTAATTGTTGTGATTTTCATAAAGTTGAAGGAAATTCTGTTTTGATTCCACGAGATATTATTTGTAATTATTTGGTGTCATTAAATGTGACATACTATTTGATTCATTTCCAATGTCATTTTATTTTACTATATTGTTAAACATTTTACCATGCCATTATTATATTTCAGTAGGGCCTCACCTAACCTCGTCACTACTCTACTGAGGTTAGGCTTGGCACTTACTGGGTACCGATGTGGTGTACTCATACTATGCTTTTTCATATCTTTTTGTACAGATCCAGGTACATCTTACTAGCCTAGACGTCAGTGAGTTACCTGCGCACGGAGACTTCGAGGTATATCTGCCAGCGTCCGTAGACTCCTGAGTCCCCTTCTATCATTTTATGTTGCTTCCTTATATTTTATTTAGACCTTGAAATATAGAGACATTGAGAATAAATTCTTAGAAGCTTGTGATTTATTTTTACCGGGTTTTGGGAGTTGAAATTATTTGAATTGTAATTTATTTATTTCAGATATTTATAATTATTCCGCATTGTTAGGCTTACCTTGTTTTAGAGAATAGGTGTTATCACGACATCCTACAAAGGAAATTTGGGGTCGTGACAAGATCAGGTCGTACGTCCTCGGTAGAAATCCTGCTTAATAATAATAATTACACGATACTTTAATAGTTTAATTCTGCTTGCGAAGCTAATTGATAAACTGAAAATCTTTGGAATTTGTTGAATTATTGTTCCTGCTTGTTTAGAATTATTGTTATTCTTGTAAATGAGACTAATTGATAGATTTGGAAATTTATTGGAATTGAAGGAATTTAATTAATATATTGAGAATTACTACATTGAAGGAATTTAATTATTTCTATTGGTCAATAAAATTACTGTTAAATTTGTGAACCACGTTGATATAAATATTTTTATCTCATAATTATTTAAATACTATTGATCCATAGTGAGTGTCATAGTCGGCCATCTCGTCTCTACCTCTTCAAGATTAGGCTTGATACTTACTGGGTACACGTTGTTTTCGTACTCATACTGCACTTGCTGCACATTTTATTGTGCAGGTACATATATATATACCGGCCTTGTGGGTGCAGAGGTGTAGTTAATAATTGTGGGGACATAGGTGAGCTGCACTCTATATTACGATCCGCAACTAATAGAGTCTCCTTCAGAGTTATTATATTTTCCTGTCTAATTTGTATTCTGCACAGATGCTGTATTTTATTTTTAATTACCTAGTAAATAATCATGCACTTGTGACATCAGGTTTTGGGAATGGTTGTGAATTGTTTGGAAATTTAGTTGATAAAAATATTTATCATTTACTCTATGAGTTTTATCTTTACAATTTCATTGAATAAATTTTTATTTCAAAAATACTAAAATGGGTAATTAAGTTAATTGATTATGGTTGGCTTGTCTGATAGTGGTGCCCGGCGCCATCACAGCCTTTTTGATTTTGGGTTGTGACAACATGGTATCAGAGCACTAGGTTCACGTAGGTCTCACGAGTCATGAGCAAGTTTAGTAGAGTCTTGCGGATCGGTACGGAGACGTATGTGCTTATCCTCGAGAGGCTACAGGGATGTTAGGAATACTTCCCTTTTTGATTCCTCATCGTGCGATTTGATTCCTTTGAGGCTTATGCCTACATTTCCTTCCTATTCAATATTATGCGATGTGAAGCACTTGTTATAAATTGGGGATCGAGGAAATATTTAATGGTACTACATATATAGTACATGATGCTTCTCCCTATGTAATTAATTGGGCTATTGTCGTCATCTTGCGAAAGTCCGCTCTGTCATTTCAAATTAAGTATTAGTACTACACAAGGTTTTGAGATTTAGCATTGACTGTTATGAAGATTCATGCGTTGTTATCACATAGTGTTTATGTAATGATAGAATGCCTGTCTATCTGTCAGGGCAGTGAACGACATGAAAGAAGGTTTTCTCAGTACATGATTCGGAGGTTCCATGTTTTAATTCCAGCGAAGAAAAGGCAATTGGACTATGAATGTTCAAGTTTGGGGTTGATGGAGTAACGAAGCTAGATATTTTTGAGTGTGGTAGAATTCTCAATTTTGATATGGTGTCATCGCCTTGTAAAATGCATTAAGGTTTGCCGGTGTTATGGTTTTCTTCAACTCGCCTTCACGACGGGGTGTTAGGAATTTGTATAGGGGAAGCAGTCATAAGAGATCGCGGTGTGCAGTGATTCAGGATCGAAGCAGCGTTCCTATTGATGTCTCGAGAAGGATGATCATCATAAAGGTTTAAAGCTGGTAACGAGCTATTGGTTCAAGTGCTATAGAGATGGATTTTGAATTAAGGCAACAACTGGGCAGCAAAAGATGAGGAAGGGCATGTGGAAGGTGCCTTGCAATGGTTAGGTTCCGAAAAGGCCAAGTGTAAGAAAACAAAATCAGAGTAGTTGTTTAAAGGAGATGGTTGACCAAAGTGGGAGAGTGACAAGGTAGCACATTTGGTTACGTGGTAGGATGATTACACGTCTTGAGGAACGTTTGGAGTTATTTGGGATGTAAAATGGACAGTGACTAGGTCTATGGACTTAAGTTGTAATATTAGCTGCTATATTGAGGAAGATTGGATACAACAGGATGGAGTTGCTTGATATGAAGAAGGATACAACATGACTTTGGATTGGAATGTATTGTTGCACCTCTAGTTGACGTCCATGAGGAGTGAACAGACTGGTGTAGCTGGTGAATGACCTCGGACTAAGGATGATCTACTGATTTTGTAGTAATTGCACCCAGTGCAGCAACGTTGGAATATGTCAGCATGTAATTTCCACATGTGGGTTATCTCCTGTAAGCAGGTTAGCGGTCGCGTGGTGTTGACGAAGCTTCTACGAAGAATTCTACTGGCTACCCAGTAAGACATTTAATATGTAAATGTGGCTAGTGGTTCGGAGTGTTTATTAAAGGTTAATAGAAGGATTTTGAGAAAATTTGGCGAGTTGCGTGTGCAGGATCATGTCAACGATGAAGAAAGAATCTCGGTGGATTCCAAAATTTTGTAATTGTAGCTTCAAGCTAAGTGGGAGAGCCCCACCATCTATGATTGAATTGCGTAGTGTCAACTTGTGCGGTTTCTGGTTATCGGTGTATTGGTGGGTCATTGCGACTATGAAAAGAAAACATCAGTGGTAATTTGAAAAACGTATTTGGGGAATGTGTGCCATATTTGGACTTATCAATTCATATTCAGGTCTTTGGACGACTCTGAGTTTATACTTCGTGTAGATGTAATGCACAGGAAAGTGAAATAGTCAGATATTTCCTTGATAAAGTGTCCATGTGCTAGCAGGGCCTTGGAATTGATCATGTTTGGGAACAAGTCAGAGCAGGTGACTCTCAATAGCGGTCCTAGTGGATTCAAAAATTTAAAGTGTGGTGTCTAAGGATCTCGAGTCTGTAGTATGGTTAAGTATCGAGCTTTTGCAGCAGATTATGAAAGGGGCTTGGAGTACTCTACGCTATCTTCAGGTTGTGGTGTAGCATTTGAGAAACGGAATAAAATAACTTTGGATTCATAAAAGAAGTATCAGAATGTGTGTACCAATTGAAGATGAAAAAGTGCGCACAAGGAGGGGTATGAGATGATTTATGGATTTTGAAACAGTGTGGTCTCGTGAAATAAGGTCACTTGGGATGGGTGCGGATTTGAGTTCGTGATGTAATGAATGAAACAATTATTATTTCTAAGGCAAGTTGAGAGCAAATTGAGAAAAGGCGGATCGGCTAAGAATGGTTGAATCGGCACGATGGTGGCAATGATCAGTTCCTTCAGCGCATTAAATTATGCATGTGATTTGTGGCGATACGTGCGAGGCTTGATGGCCACCGTAATTGATTTTATTTGGAGGAATTCAAGTATTATGACATGTTATGTGTAGAGGGATCCCAGAAGAGTTATGGTGGTTTAGACCACTACTTGAGGCCGGTATTTTCTACGGATATGGGAATTCAGTCACGTGTTGCAATGGTTCTCTTGAAATGAGTTAAGAAGAAGGTTTCTATATGATGAAGTGTTTACCCTATTAGTGGTTTGGGAGTTATGATGCAATTCTTGTACTCTAGCGCATTGGCGTGGTTAAGTGCACTAAGTAGCATGGGATTCGAAAGTTGAGGATTTAAGATTTTGGTTCGGTGGTCACAAGGATGTCATGAGCTCGGATGAGCAGGAAAAGGATTTAGATGTTTAAAGTAAGATAATGTTATTTTTGGCATCATCTAAGGTCGATGTCATGTGTAAGAGACCTTGTGTATTGATTTATGGATTCTTGATATGCTTTACAGCATTAGTGTAACCAGTAGCATGGATGTGCAGACTTGTTACCTGGTGCGGAAGGTCGTGGGAGCGTGTCTCATGAAAGGATTGTGTAAGAGTGACATCTAGTCACTTGATTGAGTGAATATTGAAACCAAGTATGACGATTGTGGTAATATCGCTAATTCAAGAATTTATGCCTGGAGGGCGCTCGATTCATTTGGTTGTCGACTGTGGAAGTATTGTTCCGGTTATGATGGCTATTCTTATATATTATGGGAAAATGGGTTATTATGGATACTTGAAAGGTTACTAGCCTAGAACGATGCGATCAGAATCGACTTGAGGTCTGTGGATGGATTTGAATATGAATATGGCCTCTATATCAGGTCGAATGTGTTCATTTCAGCATAATCGCTCTCTATGGAGGAATATTCATACGTTGGATGTCATTTCATCGTCGGTTATTTCATGTAATACTATATTGTGTCGTGTGAGTTGCAAAATGGCTTGATAATTTTCTTATGTGTTGAGGTTCCGCATAGCGATGGTGTTATGTGAGCAGGATGGCTCTCGAGATTTAGATCATAAATTGCACCTTAGTTGTGCTTGGGTTTTTGTAGCGTATGGCGCTGTCGGTCCTTCCAAGGATGGTATTATGCACTTAGCGTGCTTGTGTCCGATGTTCGGATATTTTGTAAGTAATGAGCATTCTAGCTTGGTAAGTATTTTTTTTATATAGATTCTTTTTGTACGGATCGGGTTGCACGCCGCAAGAGTGTGATGTTGAGTACAGTTCCCTATATTCTATTTTGTGTGTTTTGTGTCCTATTTTCTGAGGAAGGTTCATGACACCTTTTCAGTTGTTTAATTAGTCACGTGGGTTGAGTAATCCTTTCCATAGTTTGTTTACGTTATGTATCGCAATCGAGTCCCTAGCTTATTAGATCATTGTGGTGTCATATGAGACTTTTTGTCATGTCTGAGGTGGCTGTAACGACCCGACTTGTCGTTTTAAGAATTTACACCTCGTTCAGTGACTTAAAATTTCGAGCATCCTCGCAATATGTATTATGACCCGCGTGTATAGTCGAGTTTGATTTACGGATGATTCGGAGTGCTTTGGGACAATCAGTCCCTAAGACGGAAGCTTAAGTCTTAGGAATTTGACCGTAGTCGGAACTGTGTGAAGACGACTCCGAAATGGAGTTCCGTCGGTTCCATTAGCTCCGTGGGTGATTTTGGACTTAGGAGCGTGTCCGCACTGTGAATCTGAGGTTTGTAGCCAATTTAGGCTTAAAATGGCAAAACTCGAATTTTTGGGAAGTTTGACCGGGGGGTGACTCTTTGATATCGGGGTCGGAATGCGATTTTGAGAGTTGGAACAGCTCCGTTATGTTATTTGTCACTTGCCTGCAAAATTTGACGTCATTACGGGTTGGTTTGATAGGTTTCGGCACGAGTTTTAGAAGTTGGAAGTTTTTGGAAATTCATAAGTTCGATTCGTGGTGCGATTTGTATTTTCGGCGTTATTTGATGTGATTTAAGACCTCGAACGAGTCCGTGTTAGGTTGTGGAACTTGTTGGTATGTTTAGACGGGGTCCCGGGGGCTCGGGTGTGTTTCGGATGGGCTACGGACCATTTCCTTCTATTTTTTAACTGTTGTTTCTGTTTTCTGGTGTTCTTACTCGCGTTCGCGAAGATCACCTCGCATTCGCGAAGTGTAACTGCTGACCACCTTATACTTCTTCTTCGCGTTCGCGTTCAGTCCATTGTGTTTGCGAAGGTTTGTCTTTTCCTCCCTTGTGTTCGCATTTAGACACTCGCGTTCGCGAAGCTCTTTTTGGCAGCCTCATGTTTCTTCTTCGCGTTCGCGAAGGTTTCCTGTTTTTATTCTTCGCGTTCGCGTCCCTATGCTCGTGTTCGCGTAAGTCAGTCGTGGGCCATTAGATTTTTCCTCTCCACATTCGCGAAGCACAACTAGGCAATTCATTTTACTTCTTCGCGAACGCAATCCTTTCTCCGCGTTCGCGATGCACAATCACCTGGGCAGAATATAAGATTTCCAAATCGAGGTTTAGGCCATTTTTATCACATTTTGACTTGTAGAGCTCGGTTTTGAGCGATTCCTTGTGGGTTTTTCAAGCAAATCGATTGGGTAAGTGTTCTTCACCTAGAATCTATTTATTTCCATGATTCTATCGTTATGTTTATCATTTAAATTATGTTTTGAGTTGAGGAAAAGGGTGGTTTTTGAAGAAACGTTTTCAAAATGAAAAATCACGATTTGAGGGATGAAATGGTATCGGAATTTGATGAAATTGGTATGGTTGAACTCGTATCGGAATAGGTGTTCGGATTTCATGAAAATTATGTCGGGTTCCGAGAGGCGAGTCCCGCATTGACTTTTGTTGACTTTTTGGAATAAATTTTTAAGTCGACGTATTATTATCCGGAATTATTTCCGATGAATTTTAATGAAGTTATACAATTAATTTGGATAGATTTGAACGGACCGGAGGTCAATTCAAGCAAGAAGGCGATTTTGGAATATTGGCGTAACTTCAAAGATGTAAGTGTCTTGCTTAACCTCGAGTGGGGGAAATTTCCCTTAGGCATTGAGTCTTATGTGCAACTTGGGTAATTGAAAACCATGTACACGAGGTGACGAGTACGTACTTGGTTTATATGTGCAAATTTTATTGAGTTAAAGTCTTGAACATATTGTGTAGTAAATTGGATAATTGTTGGCATATATTTAATCATCTACTTGTCGTGCCTAAACCCTTGTTGTTGACTCTGTTGTTATATGACAATGTGATGTGATTGTTATTTGATTATTTATGAAATTTCGTGAATTTGTTGGTTTGATAATTATTGGAATTTAATTTCAATTTGGATTTTTCCCTATGTAAATAATTAATTGAATGAGCTTAAGAAGAGGTGTTTATATAATTATTGAAAATTTGATCTTTTATGAAGACTTTGCTTTATGTTGAGTAATTTCTATCTCTATTGATTGTTTTTGGGTGTTGTACACATTGTGTGGAGCATTTGGCTATTTGCTGTGAAATTAATTGACTTGGTTGTAGCTTTGAAATTTGGTTGTGGCCATTGGGCAAATTGTGATATGAATTGATTTTTATTATGTTGTTGTGATAATTTACCGTGTAAATTGTTGTGTTGTGTGAGTTGTTATTTTGTGGAGATAAGGGTGGCATTTCACCATTGATATTATGTGGTTATAAGTGTGGCATTTCACTGTTGTGTTTGTTGGCTATTGATATTGTATGGGCGGAGCGATAAGGGTGGCTATAGGAGCGATAAGAGTTGATATAGATATTGTCTGGGCGGAGCGATAAGGGTGGCTATAGGAGCGATAAGGGTGGCAATAGGAGCGATAAGGGTGGCTATAGGAGCGATAAGGGTGGCAATAAGAGCGATAAGGGTGGCTATTGTCAGGGACGATATGTGATGATGTGGGGTTGTGGTGTTGACAATTTTCATGTGATGTTGTGATTTTATTGTGTTTAATTTTTATACCTTGTGCAACTTGTCTTGTTGTTAGTAAATTGATAATAATCTAATTTATGTTGAAATTGGGAGCCTGTAACTATTGCCAGGCGGTTTATAAAATAAAATGTGGGTACGAGGTGCCGTGAATTGTGATATGAAATGGGGATATTGGCACGTGAATTGTCCGTGCAGTTGTGATATAAAATGTGGGCACGAGGTGCTGTGATGAAATGATAATGATATTTGGCACAAGAATTGTCCGTGCAATTGTGATATGAAATGAGGGTACGAGGTGCCGGACAAATATGATGATTTAATTATGGGCACGAGGTTCCGTTGAAATATGAAAATGGGCTGAGACCCATATTTTGATGATTTTGAAATGAGGTGTCACATGATGACTTTTTAATTGAAAGAATTATATTCAAAATATTTATTTGGAAGGATTTTTACTTAGAAAGTATTATATAAAAGAATTGTATTTTGAAAGATATTTATTTGAGGAAATTGTATTTGAAAAGATTTATTGAAAGAATTATATTTGAAAAATAATTATTTGAGAAAATTATATTTGAAAGAGAGTTATCTGAAAGAACTATGTGAAAGACATTTATTTGAAGGGCTTTATTTAATTAGGTGTAATTGTGTTTATTAGTTGTTGAGTGATATTAATTGTATTCTTGTTGTCTGTTGTGCATATCACTGGTTGTTTTATCCTGCCTTTATTATTATTTGTTTCTTATTATTTTGTATATTATATTGCACAAGTTATTAGACTTGTGAGTGTCTTGACTGTACCTCGTCTCTACTCCATTGAGGTTAGTCTTGATACTTACTGGGTACCGCTGTGGTGTGCTCACTCTACACTTCTACATATTTTTGTGCAGAGCCAGGTATTGGAGTTATTGGACTTGAGATGAATTAAAGCGGGATCATAAGGATTCAAGGTAGAGTTGCTTGGTCGTCGCAGTCCCTTGGAGTCTTTCCATTTCATTGTACTGTTAATTTTTAATCAAACAGTATTGTATATTCGGTCCTCGTGATCATTTTATGTATTCAGTTAGGGTTCGTGACTTAATACTACCAGTCTTGGGAGGTTGTATTTTGTAATTATTTCCGCTGTTAGTTTTGGTTACTTATTTAAATAAAAAAATGGTTTCAAAAATGCAATGAAAATCGACTTACCTAGTCTTAGAGACTAGGTGTCATCACGACTCCTGTGGTGGGATTTTGGGTCGTGACAATGGCTTATTGCCTTAGCAGCTTATACTAAGTGAGACGAGGTTATTGGATTTGGGATCAGTACGATCGGATTATATGAAGTATAATAAAGAGCAAATACCATTATTTGGTCCATAATGAGGCAATGGTTCTTGTCAGAAGGAGAAACTCAATAATTTGTTGGCTCAGCAGTTGGTTATGAATTTCTACACATTTCTTCCATCGTGGAAGCAGTTCAAGAGTTGGAACAGGAATTATATGTATCATGAGGTGTGTTGTGAACATCAGATTCGTGGAATTTCGGCTATTGTTATCGGAGGATGATATTATGATCATGTGAATGGTGCGGTGCATGGTCTAAATTCAACCAAGGTATGCAACCACGTATTGGTGCATCATGTAGTGATTGATACGGTGTTTGTAGGTTGGAAACATGCATGGTGGAGAATTTTGGGTGTTAGAATTGGGCTCTAAGGCTTAATCGCCTAAATAAAGGGGAGAATCTTCAGATTGGCTCGAGCTAATGTGCTCAATTGGGTGTGGTAGCATGGGTAGGTGCTCGAAGTGTTAAACTGTGATTTTGGACAACTTCGGAATAATCCTTAGCACGTTCGAGGACGAACGTATATTTAAGTGGGAGAGAATGTAATGACCCAACCGGTCGTTTTGACTGTTAGAACCCTATTCCCCTAAATAAAATTTTCCGTATGTGTTTTTTATGATTTATGACTTGCAGGGATGGTTGGTTCGGGATTTGAAAGTATGTGAGTTGAAATCGGAACACTTGGCTCCTTAAGTTAGCTTTAAATGGATAAGTTTGACTTCGATCAACATTTTGAGAAAACAACCCCGGAATCGAGATTTGACGGTTGCAATAGGTTCGTATGATGATTTTGGACTTGGGCGTATGTCCGAATCGGATTTTGGATAACCCGGGAGCATTTTGACGCTTAATAGTAAAAATCAACTATTTGAAGGTTTAAAATTCTTTAAATTTGGTTTGGAGTAGGATTTTGAGTAATTGAAGTCCTTTTGGAATTCCGAGTTTGGGAATAGTTTTGTATAGTGATTTAAGACTTGCACGCAAATTTTCGTGTCATTCCGGGTAGTTTAAGTATGTTTTGGCGCATTGGAAGTAAATTGAAGAACTTGAAATTCTTAAGTTTAAATCAATTTGATTTAGGGTATGATTCTTAGATTTGAGGTTGTTTTACGTGTTCCGAGAGTTCGAGCGAGTCCGTTTTATGATTTCAAACCTGTTGGTATGTTCGGGCGGGGCCCCAAGGGGTCCCGAGTGTTAACCGGACGAGGCTCGGACCAATTTCGGACTTGGGAGAAAAATGTTGAAGCTTTCTGCTTCTAGTACGTTCACACCTGCGCTTGGATAGTCGCAGGTGCGACCCTCGCAGATGCAAGCTTCAATCGCAGAAGCGGAAGGGGGAAAGAGGTCATGCCATCGCAGGTGCGAAATATTGGGCGCATCTTCGAGAATTTTTGCGCAGATGCGACCTTGGCCCAGGCGAGTGGAACTCGCACCTCTGAGGAATTTCCGCATGTGCGAAAGACACATGTGCGGTAACCCTCCGCAGGTGCGAAAACGTTGTTCGGGCAGAATGTTAAAAAGGGACGAGGCTGAGCCATTTTTGTACGTGTTTCCTCCATGTTTGGGCGATTTTGGAGATGTTCGAGAGAGGATTTCAACTAGCAACATGAAGGTAAGCTAATTCTACACACTTAGAATTAAATACATAGATTATGGGTAGATTATAATTAGTAATTCTTAGAAATCAAAGGCTTAGGTGAAAAACCTAGATTTGTTTTAAAATGAGATTTTAACCACGGAAATAGTTATGGAATTGGGTGTAAATTAAATATTCAGGTTCTTGAGATTATGGGTAACGTTTTCATCCAAAAATTTCCAGAATTCGAGCATGTGGGCCTGGGGTGAATTTTAGGAATTTTACCATTTTGTATAAGGTAATTTATATAATAGATTAATTTCGAATCATTTTGCATATATTAATTATTTTATATAATATTTGGATAGTTTCGGATTTTTCGGTGTCGAATCGAGAATTCAACGCGACGTGGTAATCGGAAAGTGGACTTTAAGAAAAGGTAAGTCTCTTGTCTAATCTTGTGAGGGGGAAATTACCGCATAGTTATTAAATTGAAAAATTGTTGCTAATTGTGGGGGCTACGTACGTACGAGGTGACGAGAGTCTGTGCGTAGCTACTTATCATGACCCAATTTTTCCTCCGTCTGGGTACCGTGATGGCACCTAGTCCTAGGGACTAGGTAAGCCTAACAATAATTAAAAAAACATTGTTTAAATAGAATCTCTTAAAACTCTAAAAAACGGTAGTACAAGTAATAAGCTCTACACAGTGTTTGCTAGAAAACTTCTAATTACAACTGTCTCGAAATAAGAATAAACAGTGCAAAACAAAAAGTTGAAGGTGCTCTGAAGCCTGCGAATTCAGCAGCAGGTTTACCTTGAGTCTCCACAATAACAGTGTACACAGATAACTAACGAACAAGTACCTGGATCTGCACAACAAAAATAAATGTGCAAAAGAGTAGCATGAGCACACCACAGCGGTACCCAGTAAGTATCAAACTAACCTCGGTGAAGTAGTGACGAGGACTAGTCAAGACACCCACTGGTCTAATAAACTGAACAAGTATAAGTATAGGGATGATAGAACATGACATCTATCTAAGGACCCCGAGATATGGCTAACGACATAGCAACTGCAATAAGGAAGGAAAAACAGCAAGTAACAGCGGAACACCAGAATAGGATACAGAAGAATGAACGAAAACGCAACCCAAATTCAGAAATTCACAATACAATAAAGACAAGTAATAACTCAGCAGCTACAATAGTATTCACATCAGGTATCAGCCAACAATCCCAATAAATTAGTCAAAATCCTTCAAGTGTAAACTTTCACCCGTAAGTTTCTTTTTTTTAAAAAAAAATTGAGGTCTTTAGATTATAATCCTTTCCAATAAGAAATTATTTTTGAAATATACTTCCTTCAAACATAGTTCTTTCAAGATAAAACCTTTCAAATATAAACTTTTCAAATAATTAGCCTTCAAACATAGTTCTTTCAAGATAAATACTTTTCAAGTATAACCATTTCAAATAAATATCTTCAAATATAGTTCCTTCGAGATAAATACTTTTCAAATCATATCCTTCGAGTATAAGTCACCCTGTGACACCTGAGCATGGAAGATTTGCAGCGCCGAAATACCGTCCCGTAATCCCAAAATATATATGCAGTGCTGGGGGATCTCCCGGAATACGTCTGTAGTCCCAAAGTAAATATGCAAGACAGGGGGATCTCCCGGAATACGTCCGTAGTCCCAAAGTAAATATGCAAGACAGGGGGAACTCCCGAAATACGTCCGTAGTCCCAATTTAAATATACAGTGCTGGGGGATCTCCCGGAATACATATGTAGTCCCAAAGTAAATATGCAAGACAGGGGGATCTCCCGAAATACGTCCGTAGTCCCAATTTAAATATGCAAGACAAGGGAATCTCCCGGAATACGTCCGTATTCCCAATTTAAATATGCAGCGCAAACAACAGAGATAACAACTATAACACGACAAAAACCTCGTAAATGACCACAACAAGTACAAAAGCAGCAATGACAGAAATGCAAAGTACGACGAGCAAATCAACTCAAGAATTTAAGTCACAAGAACGGTATAACTCATTCACAAGAAATAACCACAGTAAAGAATGTTAGGCACAAGGAGAACAGCTTAACAAGGGAAAACAAAACAAAAATGTAGCAACGATTCCACAATATTCAAGTCAACAATAAAAAGCCAACACGAATCAAATAGTTCCAATAATGGCAAGTCAACTAAGATAAAGGTTATATAAACTCCTTTTGAGGTTGAGCAATTACGAGAAAAATTCAACAATTCAGATAAGGATAAGCAGTGGAAGATAATCACAACACCAATTAAGACTAAACAATTATAGGGTGAGAAAATAATAATTTCAATCAAAGATAAGCAGTTATAAAAAAAATATAACACGACGATAGAAGAGGTAAAAATCTTTGGTTAAGTCGAATAAGGGTCAAATAGACAGTAAGAGTGAATCCTAAAGCAATTATCTCTAAATAAAGCGTGTAGAGGTGAAACTAGCAAATAGGAATTCAAACGTATCAAAAACAACATCATACACAGTGAATATAAGGACATAAGAACCCTAAAACGCCAACTTTCCACAAATAGGTCCGAGCACGCACTCGTCACCTCGCGTACACATACTACAATCAACATAGATAACTCAAATCCTAAGGGGTAGTTCCCCCACACAAGGTTAGGCAAGATACTTACCTCTAGTCAAGCTCAATAAATCCGTAAGAATGCCCCTTCCACGAATATCCGGCTCTGGATGGCCCAAATATAGCCAAAAGAAATTACATATCATAATTACAACAATAATAGACTCATCTAATTAATGAAATCAACATTTTAACGAAAATTCCGAAATTAACTCAACATCGCCTGTAGGGCCCACTTCTCTAAATCGGGTAAAAATTACAAAATATGAACACACATTCATTCATGACTCCAACCATATAAGAATTACTCAAATCCGACCACAAATCCCCTTTCAAAACTCGAAATCTTCATAGAAGAAGTTCTTCCAATTTTTCCCTATTTCAACCCCAAAAATCCGAAACAAAATGGAGAAAACAACTATAGATTAATGGAATACAACCAAAAACGAGTTAGGAATCATTACCCCAAAGTTTCCTCTAAAATTCCCTCAAACAATCGCCAAATTTCGAGCTCCCAAGTCCAAAAACGAAGAATGAAACCAAACCCTCGGATTTCTCTTTTCTGCCCAGGAGTGACCGCACCTGCCCATATTTAGTTGCATCTGCGCGACCGCAGGTGCGCATGTCCAACCGCACCTGCTCTTTCTCTCACTTCTGAGCGCCAAAAATCCTCTTCTGCGGAGCCGCTGATGCACACAATTACTTCGCACCTGCGGAGACTACCAAGTCCAGCTCTTCACGCACCTGCGCCTTAATCTTCGTATCTGCGGGCATCGCAGATGCGGAATTTTCCTCACACCTGCTACCCCTGGCACTCCTCCATTTTTCCTCTTCTGCGCTTGCCTCTCCGCACGTGCGCTCTCGCACCTGCGGTCTCTTCTTCGTAGGTGCGAAAATACCAGAAGCCTGAAGACTTAGCAGTAACACAAATCAAACTTTTAATCCGTTAAGCACCCGAAACTCACCCGAGGCCCCCGGGACCTCAACCAAACATACCAACCAATCTTAATACACCATACGAACTTGGTCGAGCCTTAATTTCACATCAAACAACGTCGAAACCACGAATCGCACCATGAATCGAACTTATAAATTTCAAATCTTTCAACTTCTAAAACTCGTGCCGAAACCTATCAAAACAATCCAGAATGACTTCAAATTTTGCAGGCAAGTCCCAAATAACATTAAGGAGTTGTTCCAACTCTCAGAATCGGATTCCGACCCCGATATCAAAAAGTCCACTTCCGGTCCAAATCTCCAAAAATTCGACTTTCGCCATTTCAAACCTAAATCAACTACATACCTCAGATTTACAGTCCGGACATGCTCCTAAGTCCAAATTCACCCAACGGAGCTAGTGGAATCGACGGAACTCCATTCCGGAGTTGTCTTCACATAGTTCCGACTACGGTCAAAATCCTAAGACTTAAGCTTCCATTTTAGGGACTAAGTGTCCCAAATCACTCTGAATCATCCGGTAACTGAATTCAACCACGCACGCAAGTCAATACACATATTATGAAGCTGCTCAGGGCCTTATTCTGCCGAGCGGGACTTAAATTCTCAAAACGACCGGTCGGGTCGTTACATCCTTCCCCTCTTAAACAAACGTTCATCCTCGAACGTGCTAAGAATCGCCTCGAAGTCTTCAAATCACTGAAGGTACATATCCAACACACACCCGCGGGCGACTCCACGTCACCCTAATCCATATAAGCCTGACGACACCATCCCAACTGTAATTCATCCTTTCAGCCAATACCAATAAGCCTTAGAGTCAAAATTCTTACCTTCCATTTGTCTTCAAAAGACCCGATTCTAAATCCATAACCGATAATAGTCTCAACCAGCTGTAACAACTCATGCCTACACCCACAAGGTACGACCACACAAGCAAATGCCACACATAGGCCCATGATAACATTTCTGATCACAATAGCTGCCCGAAATCAAAACTAGCGCCGGCAATTAGACCCATATCCGTTAGCAACCCGTTTCAAACCTCCACAACGCTGATAATGATGAAAGAAACACGAAGACCTCATAACTATACACCCAATTCAACAAATCACAACTAACACCATCGGACATACAACCCGCAAGCCAAAACTCAAGAAGCACATAACGAAATGGACTAGTTATGTAAAGGGAAACACATAAGATAAATATCAAACAAGCCCGACAGGCACAACTTTCTAATAATTTCCTACTACGAATCAATTCAACAGGAAAAATCCAAGTACATGAACAAATCATAAGGATATCATCCTGGTATCACCCTACACCGCGGCATGCAGCTCGGCTCAAAAATAACAAATCACATGGAGTCGCGAGGGTCTCGCCCTCAACTCTGAATCACAAGTCGAATACATATCATACCAATGGAAATCTTCCACTAACTCAATTCTGCCAATAAAATCTCAACACTTGCTAAATTCTCACCCCGGTAGAGTATCAAATCACAAATTATAACCAAATTTACTCAGGAATCACATCAAACCTACCATAATGGACAACGTGAATTCACGTATAGTCAACTTTCAATAATTAATAGAAATAAACAATAGACATGGCTATCACTCATAGAGACTCCCAACGGGGTAAACATCTAAACATAATACTAAGTCATGAACTCACCATAGGTGGGACACCAAGTAGGGGAACTCGCCCCGATAAGCAGGACCGAATCAAAATACGAATGGTGCCCCTTTGTAACAAATCAAAAGCATACCTGTATGATATCATTTGGCGTAGTGACCTTGAGCCTACTATATGAAACACATCAACGGGTCGGGCCTTCCCTTTTTGGGTGCCTTATACTCGCCTGAATACTCCGATGTGACATACCTGTCCGAAGTCTAGGACAATCTCTCACCCTGTGGCCGGTATCTCTACACTCGAAGAAACCTGTCTGCTGACGTGGTTATGGGAATTGTGTGGTACGGATACTCTGAGACCCATGAGGACACGAAACATTGTGCGAAGCCCGAAGTGCAAACTAAACAGGTTGACCCACAAAACCTCTACCATGTCATACCCTGCCTCCAAAATAAGGACCATTAGATCTCTCCGGTCTACGAGGCCTCCTCACCTCCCTGTCCTCTCTTTACTGATCTCGCTTGTACTCTCTCTCGTAGCCTTGCCCATCTTATCTCTCCTGGTCCCACATGCTCTCTACTCGGCGGGCGATCCCTACCACTTGCTGAAACGAAATATCCGACTCTAACTCACGAGCCATGCTGAACCGAATGTCATGTCTGAGTCCCTCAATGAATCTACGGACACGCTCTCTCATGCCTGGCCAAATCACCGAATCTCACGGCAAACTCTAAGACTGACATAGTGCCCTAGCGCAGCTGCTCAAACTCCGCGTGCCATGCATCTCGAAGGGACTGAGGTACAAACTCTCTCAGGAACATCTCTAAAAACTGAACCCATGTAAGTGCAGCTAACTCGGCCGGGCTACCCAACTTATATGCCCACTACCACCGGTAGGCCACTCCCCTAAGGTGGAATGTAGTAAAAGCAACACCGCTCGTCTCCACAATACCCATAGTACGAAGAATGCGGTGACACTCCTCCAGAAAACCTTGTGCACTCTCTGAAGCCAAACCACTAAATGTAGGAGGGTCATATTTCTTGAACCTTGCAAGTCTAAGCTGCTCTTCCTTAGATGCTACTGCCCTGACCGCGTGCAGAACTGGGACTACAGGTTGTGTCTCCATGATACCTGGAGCCTGACCAACATGAACCCGCTGCTCTGGGGTGTGGGCGGCAGGAGTCTGGGTTCCTCCCCCGGTCTATGAAGTAGCTGGTGCAACCGGAATCACCCCCGCCTGAGCCAATATACCAAACATGCTCAGGAACTGTACTAAGGTCTCCTGAAGTCCGGGGGAAACAACAATCGCCTCCGGTACCTGCTCCCAAATTGGAACTAATGGTGGCTCATCAACTGTTGCTCTGGTAGGTGCTCTGGCTGTGATACTTACTCCTCGTCGGCCTCTGCCTCTGCCTCTAGAGATACTTGCTCCAGGAGCAGCGTCGTCTATAACTGTAGCTCGTGTCCTCACCATCTGTGAGAGAATGGAATGATAAAAGTTCAAACTCCGAGATCAATAAGCTGGCACGATAGGAATAAAAGAAGTGATATTGTCCTAAAAGTTCTGTAACCTCTCGAAGATAATTACAGACGTCTTCGTACCGATCCGCAAGACTCTACCCAAACTCGCTCATGACTCATAGCACCTATGAACCTAGAGCTCTGATACCAACTTGTCACGACCCAATTTTCCCTCCGTCTGGGTATCGTGATGGCACCTAGTCTTAGGGACTAGGTAAGACTAACAATAATTAAAACAACATTATTTAAATAGAATCTCTTAAACTCCCAAAACTGGTAGTACAAGTCATAAGCTTTACAGAGTGTTTGCTAGAAAACTTCTAAATACAACTGTCTAGAAATAATAATAAACAGTGCAAAACAAAAAGTTGAAGGTGACTCTGAAGCCTCCGAATGCAGCAGCAGGTTTATCTTGAGTCTCGACAGTAACAGTCCACACAGATAACTAACGAACAAGTACCTGGATCTGCACACACAAAAAATGTGCAAAAGAGTAGCATAAGCACACCACAGCGGTGCCCAGTAAGTATCAAAACTAAACTCGGTGAAGTAGTGACGAGGACTAGTCAAGACACCCACTGGTCTAATAAACTGAACAAGTATAAGTATAGGGATGACAGAACATGACATCTATCTAAGGACCCCGAGATATGGCTAACGACATAGCAACTGCAATAAGGAAGGAAAAACAGCAAGTAACAGCGGAACACCAGAATAGGATACAGAAGAATGAACGAAAACACAACCCAAATTCAGAAATTCACAATACAGTAAAGGCAAGTAGTAACTCAGCAGCTGCAATAGTTTTCACATCAGGTCTCAGCCAACAACCCCAATAAATTAGTCAAAATCCTTCACGTGTAAACTTTCACCCGTAAGTTTCTTTTCTCTTTTTTAAATTGAGGAGTTTAGATTATAATCCTTTCCAATAAGAAATTATTTTTGAAATATACTTCCTTCAAACATAGTTCTTTCAAGATAAAACCTTTCAAATATAAACTTTTCAAATAATTAGCCTTCAAACATAGTTCTTTCAAGATAAATACTTTTCAAGTATAACCATTTCAAATAAATATCTTCAAATATAGTTCCTTCGAGATAAATACTTTTCAAATCATATCCTTCGAGTATAAGTCACCCTGTGACACCTGAGCATGGAAGATTTGCAGCGCCGAAATACCGTCCCGTAATCCCAAAATATATATGCAGTGCTGGGGGGATCTCCCGGAATACGTCTGTAGTCCCAAAGTAAATATGCAAGACAGGGGGATCTCCCAGAATACGTCCGTAGTCCCAAAGTAAATATGCAAGACAGGGGGGAACTCCCGAAATACGTCCGTAGTCCCAATTTAAATATACAGTGCTGGGGGATCTCCCGGAATACATATGTAGTCCCAAAGTAAATATGCAAGACAGGGGGATCTCCCGAAATACGTCCGTAGTCCCAATTTAAATATGCAAGACAAGGGAATCTCCCGGAATACGTCCGTATTCCCAATTTAAATATGCAGCGCAAACAACAGAGATAACAACTATAACACGACAGAAACCTCGTAAATGACCACAACAAGTACAAAAGCAGCAATGACAGAAATGCAAAGTACGACGAGCAAATCAACTCAAGAATTTAAGTCACAAGAACGGTATAACTCATTCAGAAAGAAATAACCACAGTAAAGAATGTTAGGCACAAGGAGAACGGCTTAACAAGGGAAAACAAAACAAAAATGCAGCAACGATGCCACAATATTCAAGTCAACAATAAGAAGCCAACATGAGTCAAATAGTTCCAATAATGGCAAGTCAACTAAGATATATGTTATCTATACTCCTTTTGAGGTTGAGAAATTACGAGGAAAATTCAACAATTCAGATAAGGATAAGCAGCGGAAGATAATCACAACTCCAATTAAGACTAAACAATTATAGGTTGAGAAAATAATGATTACAATTAAAGATAAGCAGTTATAAAAAAATATAACATGACGATAGAAGAGGTAAAAATCTTTGCCTAAGTCGAATAAGGATCAAATAGACAGTAAGAGTGAATCCTAAAGCAATTATCTCTAGTCAAAGCATGTAGAGGTGAAACTAGCAAATAGGAATTCAAACGTATCAAAAACAACATCATACACAGTGAATATAAGGACATAAGAACCCTAAAAGGCCAACTTTCCACAAATAGGTCCAAGCACGCACTCGTCACCTCGCGTACACAGACTACAATCAACATAGATAACTCAAATCCTAAGGGGTAGTTCCCCCACACAAGGTTAGGCAAGATACTTACCTCGAGTCAAGCTCAATAAATACGTAAGAATGTCCCTTCTACGAATATCCGGCTCTGGATGGCCCAAATATAGCCAAAAGAAATTACATATCATAATTACAACAATAATAGACTCATCTAATTAACGAAATCAACATTTTAACGAAAATTCCGAAATTAACTCAACATCACCTGTGGGGGCCACTTCTCGGAATCGGGTAAAAATCACAAAATATGAACACCCATTCACTCACGAGTTTAACCATATAAGAATTACTTAAATCCGACCACAAATCCCCTTTCAAAACTCGAAATCTTCATGGAAGAAGTTCTTCCAATTTTTCCCAATTTCAACCCCAAAAATCCGAAACTAAATGAGGAAAATAATAGATTAATGGAATACAACCAAAAATGAGTTAGGAATCATTACCCCAAAGTTTCCTCTGAAAATCCCTCAAAAAATCACCAAATTCCGAGCTCCCAAGTCCAAAAACGAAGAATGAAATCAAACCCTCGGATTTCTCTTTTCTGCCCAGACGTGACTGCACCTGCGCATAATTAGTCGCATCTGCGCGACCGCAGGTGCGCATGTCCAACCGCACATGCGCTTCCTCTCTCTTCTATGCGCCAAAAATCCGCTTTTGCGGAGCTGCTGATGCGCACAATTTCTCCGCACCTGCGGAGACTGTCAAGTCCAGCTCTTCTCGCACCTGCGCCTCAATCTTCGCATCTGCGGGCATCGCAGATGCAGAATTTTCCTTGCACTTGCGACCCCTGGCACTCCTCCATTTTTCCACTTCTGCGCTTGCCTCTCCGCACGTGTGCTCTCGCACCTGCGGTCTCTTCTTCGCATGTGCGAAAATACCAGAAGCCTGAAGACTTAGCAGTAACACAAATCAAACTTTTAATCCGTTAAGCACCCGAAACTCACCCGAGGCCCCCGGGACCTTAACCAATCCTAATACATCATACGAACTTAGTTGAGCCTTAATGTCACATCAAACAACGTCAAAACCATGAATCGCACCATGAATATAACTTATAAATTTCAAATCTTTCAACTTCTAAAACTCGTGCCGAAACTTATCAAATCAACCCGGAATGACATCAAATTTTGCAGAAAAGTCCCAAATAACATAACGGAGTTGTTCCAACTCTCGGAATCGCATTCCTACCCCGATATCAATAAGTCCACTTCCGGTCCAAATCTCCAAAAATTTGACTTTCGTCATTTCAAGCCTAAATCAGCTACAAACCTCAGATTTACAGTCCGTACATGATCCTAAGTCCAAAATCACCCAACGGAGCTAATGGAATTGACAGAACTCCATTCCGGAGTCGTCTTCACATATTTTCGACTACGGTCAAAATCCTAAAACTTAAGCTTTCGTTTTAGGAACTAAGTGTCCCAAATCACTCTGAATCATCCGGTAACTTAATTCAACCACGCACGCAAGTCAATACACATAATATGAAGCTACTCAGTCCGCCGGGCGGGACTTAAATTCTCAAAATGACCGGTCGGGTCGTTACAATACTATTAATGCTAAAGTCTGGGTAGTTTAGGACTCAAAGCGTGAATTACTTGTGTAAATTGTATTCTTTGTTTAATTAATATTAATTGATATATATATATATATATATATATATGAATATATTTTGAATTGTTAGATAAAGATATTAAAGGATGAAAATCTCATATGCTTGATTTTCTGTTTAAATTAATTAATTGTCAAAAGAAATTGTTCTTCCTCCCGAATTTATCCTATAATAAATATACTCTCCTTCCGGAGGTACATAATAAAATGTCCTCCTTTCTTGTGGAGCGGGCCGAATGCTTCGGCAGCATAGATGCATCAATGGATCGTGCGGCACGTCCCTCGGCAGTGTACACGACACTCTGGATTGGGTCGTACGTCCTCGGCAGAAATCGTGCTTAATAATAATAATTACACGATACTTTAATAATTTATTTTAGCTTGCGAAGCTAATTGATAAACTGAAAATCTTTGGAATTTATTGAATTATTATTCCTGCTTGTTTAGAATTATTGTTATTCCTGTAAATGAGACTAATTGATAGATTTGGAAATTTATTGGAATTGAAGGAATTTAATTAATATATTGAGAATTACTGCATTGAAGGAATTTAATAATTTCTACTGGTCAATAAAATTTCTGTTAAATCTGTGAACCATGTTGATATAAATATTTCTATCTCATGATTATTTAAATATTATTGACCCATAGTGAGTGTCAAAGTCGGCTATCTCGTCTCTACCTCTTCGAGATTAGACTTGATACTTACTGGGTACACGTTATTTTCGTACTCATACTGCACTTGCTGCATATTTTATTGTGCAGGTACATATATGTATAGCGACCTTGTGGGTGCAGAGGTGTGGTTAATAATTGTGGGGATATAGGTGAGCTGCACTCTATATTACGATCTGAAGCTAACAGAGTCTCCTTCAGAGTTATTATATTTTCCTGTCTAATTTGTATTGTGGACAGATGCTGTATTTTATTTTTAATTTCCTAGTAAATGCTGATGCACTTATGACACCAGGTTTTGGGAATGGTTGTGAATTGTTTAGAAATTTAGTTGCTAAAAATATTTATCATTTACTCTATGAGTTTTATCTTTACAATTTCATTGAAGAAATTTTTATTTTAAAATTACTAAAATGGGTAATTAAATTAATTTATTATTGTTGGCTTGCTGATAGTGGTGTCCAGCGCCATCACGGCCTTTTGAATTTTGGGTCGTGACACAACTAAAATAAAAATTGAGTGTAATTACATTAATATAATAGGTGAATTCAAATATGTTGGATATCTTCTGAACCTACAAAAGTCAACACTTTGATTAGTTAAGGTAGTGATATAATATTTGTAATTATAAATAATATATTTTATGATTTAATAATAGTTATATTGTTATATCTTATATAATATCTCTTTATAGACAATATTCAAAAAATTTAAAAGGTTTATTTAAAAGAAGATTTAAAAGAAATACTTAAACCACTAATAAGGATTTAACATAATAAAAAAGAAATTGCTAATGCACTGACGTATGTTAATCCAACCAGAATGCACGTACTACTAAACTATTAATTTTTATATTTTTACCTTATCACCCCTTCTAACGTAGTTAGGATCCTCTAATGTTGCAATTTTTTTAATGGAGAATTACAATCCATCATCACTAATATTGATGAACATACATTATTTCTTGGTGAGATAGGACTTTAATTTTTGACTTCCTATATTTATGAATTTATTCGGAGACCATACATTGAGCAAGATCGTATCAAATTGAGGATTAATATGCTTTTGTTCACATATACAAGAACACACCTTATTGCGCAATAAAATTAATTTTTAATTGTAGCGTAAATATCAAATAAAGCTACCTGAACCAGAAAAGCTGTCAAATATTTGGGTATATGCAAGGACACCAATTGCCAAGAGTTATTCTTTAAGAACACAATTATAATATTGTGATATGTATAATATAGTAAATTAAAAGAAGTAATTAAATTTAATTTATTTCTTACAAAATATGAGCAACTTGAGATGGCATAACAATTAGTAATTAAAACAATCAAACAAAAAGTGAAAATAATCTTTAATTAATAAAATATTCAATTTATATGAGTTAGAATGTCTAACCAATTTTATGTGATGAGTGCAATGATCCAAAGAACCTGTACAACATTCGTATATGAGTCAATTTTAAGCTAATGATCATATATGAGACATTGTAAATAAAATCAAAATTGACAAACTTTCTATATGCAATTGTTTATGAGTAATGCATTAAAGATCATTATTATGTAAGTTCAAGAACATAGAACAAGGTAGAAAATTTACCTCAATTCACAAACAAATTTACCTATATGAACGTTGATACTATAAACGATTTATAATTATCACGACCCAATTTTCCCTCTGTTGGGTATCGTGATGGCACCTAGTCTTAGGGACTAGGTAAGGCTAACAATAATTAAAATAACAACATTATTTAAATACAATCTCTTAAAATTTCCAAAACCGGTAGTACAAGTCATAATCTCTACAGAGTGTTTGCTAGAAAACTTATAAATACAACTATCCAGAAATAAGGATAAACAGTGCAAAACGAAAACTGGAAGGTGACTCCGAAGCCTGTGAACGCAGCAGCAAGTTTACCTTGAGTCTCCACAGCAACAGTCCACATAGCTAGCTAACGAACAAGTACCTGGATCTGCACAAAAATATGCAGAAGAGTAGCATGAGCACACCAGAGCGGTGCCCAGTAAGTATCAAGACTAACCTCGGTGGAGTAGTGACGAGAACAGTCAAGACACCCACTGGTCTAATAAACTAAACAGATATAAGCACATGAATAACAGAAGTATAATGTCTACATAAAGACTATGCAATATGGCTCACAATACAGTAATGGCATTAAAGCAAGAAACAAGTATCAGCGAAATATCCGGAAAATGATGCAGACAAAGTAAATGGAACACGACCTAAATCCGAAATCACGAATACAGCAAGGAGAAGTAATAACTCAGTAATTACAACTGCTTTTATATCAGGTTTTAGTCAACAACTCCATGAGGTACCGAACCTCGGATAATTCACAACTCGCGGGTCTCAATGCCTGAACCCTAACACTTGGCATCTTATGCCCTCATAACACCTCATAACCACATTGACGACTCACGTGCCAATGGAGCCATTCTCACATAGAAAACAAGTAAACAAGGGTGAGCATACATGCTCAACAATATCAAGAACACCTATTATCCTATAAGAGTGCTTAACTACGTGTATGCTTGTGCAAATGTCCTAACATAGTCCATACCAGTAAATAAGCATAAGGAAGAAGAAGCATAGACAACACGTAGAATAGTTTCTCACAACTTTCACAAGATAAAGCTCACACAGGTACGTATACCACTACACAATTATCAACAACAAGAATTCCCCTAGGCCATAAATCATCACAAATCAATCCCTCACACATCCCACCTTGTCTCGCCACGTGTGCAATAGTAACATAAATGCCCGCCTTGTCTCGCCACACGCGCATAATAATGTTTCCACCTTGTCTCGCCAAATGCGCAACCCACATAATGTTCCCACCTTGTCTCGCCACATGCGCAACCCACACATATATATATCCCACCTTGTCACGCCGCATGTACAAATATCAATAGTAACAATGGCACGGCAGAAACCTCGTGCAACCCCATAACAACAACTGCACGGCAGAAACATTGTGTATCACCACAACAAATACAACAATAACAATAGAAATAATACAAAGTACGACAAGTAAGTCAACTCAAGAACTTTTAAATCACAGGAAAATATAGGACCAAATCACAAGGAATAAGCACAGTAAAGAATGCTAGGTGTAAAGAGAACAACTCAACAAAGGGAAACTAACACGAGTCAAATAATTCTAAATAAAACAAGTCGACTAAGATATAGGATATCTAAAACTTCTTTTAAGGTTGAGGAATTTCTAAGGATTTTCAACAATTTAATTAAGGACAAGCAGCGGAAAAATAATCATAACCTCAATTTAAGACTGAACAAATCATATAAGATGATACAATAATAATTTCAATAAAGATAAGCAGTTATGAAAAGATAGCATGACAATAGAGGAGGTAAAATCTTCAGTTAAGTCAAATAAGAGTCAAATAGGCAGTAAGAGCGAATCCTGAAAGCAATAAATTTTAATTAAAGCATGTAGAGGCGAAACTAGTAATTAGGAACTTAATCATATCAAGAACAACTTCATACTCAGTGAATATAAGGACCTAAGGATCCTAAAAGGCCAACTTTCCACAATTACGTCCGTGCACGCACTCGTCACCTCGTGCACACGGGCTACAATCAACATAGAAGACTCAAATCCTAAGGGGAAAATCCCCCACACAAGGTTAGGCAAGATACTTACCTCGAATCAAGCTCAAACAATCGGTAAGGATGCCTTTTCCTCAAATATCTGGCTCTGAATGGCCCAAATCTAGCCAAACACAATTGCATAACATGAATACAACAATAATAGACTTATCTAATCAATGAAATCAATATTTAATAAAAATTCCAAAATTCGCCCTAAAAAGTCGACCCGGGACCACGTCTCGGAATCGGGTAAAAATAACAAATATGAACACTCATTCACTCACGAGTCCAACCATATGAGAAATACTAAAATCCGACCACAATTTCCCTTTCAAAACCCGAAATCTTTATTGAAGAAGTTCTTCCAATTTTTCCCAGTTTCAATCCCAAAAATCTGAAACTAAATGGAGAAAACAACTATAGATTAATGCAATACAACCAAAAACGAGTTAGGAATCATTACACCAATTGGTCTCAAGTCCAAAAACGAAGAATCAAACCAAACCCTCGAATTTCTCTTTTCTGCCCAGGCGTGATCGCACCTGCGCATAATTAGTCGCATCTGCGCGATCGCAGGTGCGCACGTCCAAACCGCACCTGCTCTTTCGCTCGCTTCTGCGCGCCAAAATCCGCTTCTGCGGAGCCGCTGATGCGTACAATTTCTCCGCACCTGCGGAGACTGTCAAGTCTAGCTCTTCTCGCACATGCGCCTCAATCTTCGCATCTACGGGCATCCCAGATGCGGAATTTTCCTCGCACCTACGACCCCTGGCACTCCTCCACGTTTCCGCTTTTGCGCTTGCCTCTCCGCACGTGCGCTCTCGCACCTATGGTATCTTCTTCGCAGGTGCAAAAATACCAGAAGCCTGAAGACTTAGCAGTAACACAAATCAAACTTTTAATCCGTTAAGCACCCGAAACTCACCCGAGGCCCCCGGGACCTTAACCAAACATATCAACCAATCCTAATACACCATACGAACTTAGTCGAGCCTTAAAGTCACATCAAACAACGTCGAAACCACTAATCGCACCATGAATCGAACTTATAAATTTCAAATCTTTCAACTTCTAAAACTTATGCTGAAACCTATCAAGTCAACCCAGAATGACGTCAAATTTTGCAGGCATGTCCCAAATAACATAACGGAGTTGTTCCAACTCTCGGAATTTCATTCTGACCCCGATATCAAAAAGTCCACTTCCGGTCCAAATCTCCAAAAATTCGACTTTTGCCATTTCAAGCCTAAATCAGCTACAGACCTCATATCTACAGTCCGTACACGCTCCTAAGTCCAAAATCACTAAACAAAGCTAATGGAATTGACAGAACTCCATTCCGGATTCGTCTTCACATAGTTTCGACTACGGTCAAAATCCTAAGACTTAAACTTCCATTTTAGGGACTAAGTGTCCCAGATCACTCTAAATCATCCGGTAACCGAATTCAACCACGCACATAACTCAATACACATAATATGAAGCTGCTCAGGGCCTTATGCCGCCGAACGAGACTTAAATTCTCAAAATGATCGGCCGGGTCGTTACATCCTTCCAAACTTAAACAAACGTTCGTCCTCGAACGTGCTATGAATCGCCTCGAAGTCTTGAAATCACTTAAAGTACATACCCAACACACACTCGTGGGTGAACCCACGTCACCCCAATCCACATAAGCTTGACGACACCATCCCAACTGTAATATATCCTTTCTATCAACACTGATATGCCTTAGAGTCAAAATTCTCACCTTCATTTTATCTTCAAAAGACCCGATTCTAAATCCATAACCGGTATCAGTCTCAACTAGCTGTAACAACTCATGCCTACACCCACCAGGTATGACCACACAATAAGACATACCACATATAGGCCCATAATAACATTTCTGATCATAATAGCTGCCCGAAATAAAACCAGCACCAATTAGACCCATATCCGTTAGCAACCCGTTTCAAACCTCTATAGTGCTTACAATGATGCAAGAAACACGAAGACCTCATAACTATACTCCCAAATCAGCAAGTCACAACTAACACCACCGGGCACACACCCCGCAGGCCAAAACTCAACAAGCACATAAATAAATTGATTAAATATGTAAATAGAAACACATAAGATAAATGTCAAACAAGCCCGACAGGCACAACTTTCTAAAAATACCCTACTACAAATCAATTCAAAAGGAAAAATCAAAGTACATGAACAAATCATAAGGATCTCATCCTGGTATTACCCTCCACCGCGGCACGCAGCCCGGCTCAAACATATCAAATCACATGGAAATCGCGAGGGTCTCACCCTTAACTCTGAATCACAAGTAGAATACACATCATACCAATGGAAATCTTCCACTAACTCAATTCTTCCAATAAAATCTCAACACTTGCTAAACTTCCACCCCGGTAGAGTATCAAATTACAAATTATAACCAATTTACTCAGGAATCACATCAAGCTTGCCATAATGGACAACATGAATTCACTTCTAGTCTCGTAATAATGAATAGAAACAAACGATAGACACAGGATACCACTCATAGAATCTTCCAACAGGGGTAAACACCTAAACATAATACTAAGTCATAAACTCACCCATAGGTGAGACAACAAGTAGGGGAACTCGCCTCGATAAGCAGGACCGAATAAAAATACGAATGTTACCCCTCTGTAACAAATCAAAAACATACATGTATGACATCATCTGGCGCAATGGCCTCAAGCCTACTATGAGAAACACATCAACGAGTCGGGCCATCCCCTTTTGGGCGCCCTCTACTCGCCTGAATACTCTGTTGTGACATGCCTATCTGGAGTCTAGGATAATATCTCACCCTGTGGATGGTATCTCCACACTCGAAGCAACCTCTCTGCTGACGTGGTTGTAGGAACTGTGCGGTACGGATACTCTGAGACCCATGAGCACCTGAAACACTTTGCGAAGCCTGAAGTGCAAACTGAACTGGCTGACCCATAAAACTTTACCATGTCGTACCCTGCCTCCAAAATAAGGACCAGTAGATCTCTCCGGTCTACGAGGCCTCCTTACCTCCCTGTCCTCTCTCTCCTGATCTCGCATGTACTCTCTCTCGTGGCCTTGCCTATTTTCTCTCTCCTGGTCCCACATACCCTCTACTCGGCGGGCGATCCCTACCACCTACTGAAATGAAACATCTGACTCTAACTCACGAGACATGTTAAACCGAATATCATGCATGAGTCCCTCAACAAATCTGCGGACACGCTCTCTAACTATGGCGACCAAAGCAAGCGCATGCCTGACCAAATCACTGAATCTCACGGCATACTCTGACACTGACATAGTGCCTTGGCACAGCTGCTCAAACTACGCCTGCCATGCATCTCGAAGGGATTGAGGTACAAACTCTCTCAGGAACATCTCTGAAAACTGAACCCATGTAAGTGAAGTTAACTCGGCTAGGATACCCAACTCATATGCCTGCCACCACTGATAAGCCGCTCCCCTGAGCTGGAACGTAATAAAAGCAACACCGCTCATCTCCACAATACCCATAGTACAGAGAATGCGGTGACACCCCTCCAGAAAACCCTGTACATTCTTTGAAGCCAAACCACTAAATATAGGAGGGTCATATTTCTTGAACCTTGCAAGTCCAAGCTGCTCTTCCTAAAATGCTACTGCCCTAACCACGGGCTGAATTGGGACCACTGGTTATGTCTCCATGATACCTGGAGCCTGACCAACATGAACTCGTTGCTCTGGGGTGTGGGCGGCAGGAGTCTGGGTTCCTCTCTCGGTCTGTGAAGGAGCTACTGCAACCGGAATCAACCCCGCCTGAGCCAATATAACAAACATGCTAAGGAACTGTACTAAGGTCTCTTGAAGTCCGGGGGTAAAAACAGGCGCCTCCGGTACCTGCTCCCCAATTGGAACTAATGGCGGCTCCTCAATTGTTGCTCTGGTAGGTGCTCTGGCTGTGACACTTACTCCTCGTCGGCCTCTGCCTCTGCTTCTGCCTCTAGCGATACTTGCTCCAGGAGCAGCGTCGTCTATAACTATAGCTCGTGTCCTCACCATCTGTGAGAGAATGGAATGATAAAAGTTCAAACTCCGAGATCAACAAGCTCGTATGATAGGAATGAAAGAAGTGAAATTGTCCTAATAGTTTTGTAGCCTCTCGAAGATAAGTACAGACGTCTCTGTACCGATCCGCAAGACTCTACTAAACTCGTTTATCACTCGTAGCACCCATGAACCTAGAGCTCTGATACCAACTTGTAACGACCCAATTTTTCCTCCGTTGGGTATTGTGATGGCACCTAGTCTTAGGGACTAGGTAAGCCTAACAATAATTAAAACAACAACATTATTTAAATAGAGTCTCTTAAAATTCCCAAAATCGGTAGTATAAGTCATAAGCTCTACATAGTGTTTGCTAGAAAACTTATAAATACAACTGTCCAGAAATAAGGATAAACAGTGCAAAACAAAAACTGGAAGGTGACTCCGAAGCTTGCGAACGCAGCATCAGGTTTACCTTGAGTCTCCACAGCAACAGTCCATACAGCTAGCTAACTAACAAGTACCTGGATTTGCACAAAAATGTGCAGAAGAGTAGCATGAGCACACTACAGCGGTGCCCAGTAAGTATCAAGACTAACCTCGGTGGAGTAGTGACGAGGAACAGTCAAGACACCCACTGGTCTAATAAACTGAACAAATATAAGCACATGAATAACAGAAGTATAATGTCTACATAAAGACTATGCAATATGGCGAACAATACAGTAATGGAATTAAAGCAAGAAACAACAAGTATCAGCGAAATATCATGAAAATGACGCAGACAAAGAAAAAGGAACACGACCTAAATCTGAAATCACTAATACAGCAAGGACAAGTAATAACTCAGTAATTACAACCGCTTTTACATCAGGTTTTAATCAACAACTCCATGAGGTACCGAACCTCGGACAATTCACAACTCACGGGTCTCAATGCTTGAACCCTAACACTTGGCATCCTATGCCCTCATAACACCTCATAACCACACTGACAACTCACGTGCCAATAGAGCCATTCTCACATAGAAGACAAGTAAACAAAGGTGAGTATACATGCTCAACAATATCAAAAACATCGCTTATCCGATAAGAGTACTTAACTACGTGTATACTTGTGCAAGTGTTCCAACATAGTCCATACCAACAAATAAGCATAAGGAAGAAGAAGGACGGACAACACATAGAATATTTTCTCACAGCTTTCACAAGATAAAGCTCACACAGGTACGTATACCACTACAAAATTATCAACAACAAGAATGCCCCCAGGCCATGAATCATCATAAATCAATCCCTGACACAGCCCATCTTGTCTCGCCCTAAAAAGTCGACCCGGGACCACGTCTCGAAATCGGGTAAAAATAACAAAATAGGAACACTCATTCACTTACGAGTCCAACCATATAAGAAATACTAAAATCCGACCACAATTTCCCTTTCAAAACCCGAAATCTTTATTGAAGAAGTTCTTCCAATTTTTTCCAATTTCAATCCCAAAAATCCGAAACTAAATGGAGAAAACAACAATAGATTAATGCAATACAACCAAAAACGAGTTAAGAATCATTACCCCAAAGTTTCCTCTGAAAATCCCTTGAAAAATCACCAAATTCTGAGCTCTCAAGTCCAAAAACGAAGAATGAAACCAAACCCTCGAATTTCTCTTTTCTGCCCAGGCGTCACCGCACCTGCGCATAATTAGCCGCATTTGCGCGACCGCAGGTGCGCACGTCCAAACCGCACCTGCTCTTCCTCTCTCTTCTGCAAGCCAAAATCTGCTTCTGCGGAACCGCTGATGCGCACAATTTCTCCGCACCTGCAGAGACTCTCAAGTCCAACTCTTCTTGCACATGCACCTCAATCTTCGCATCTGCGGGCATCGTAGATGCGGAATTTTCCTCACACCTGTGACCCCTGGCACTCCTCCACTTTTCCGCTTCTGTGCTTGCCTCTCCGCACGTGTGCTCTCGCACCTGCGGTCTCTTCACCGCAGGTGCAAAAATACCAGAAGCTTGAACACTTAGCAGTAACACAAATCAAACTTATAGTTCGTTAAGCACCCGAAACTCACCCGAGGCCCCCAGGACTTCAACCAAACATACCAACCGATCCTAATACACCATACAAACTTAGTCGAGCCTTAAATTCACATCAAGAAACGTCGAAATCACGAACCGCACCATGAATCGAACTTATAAATTTCAAATCTTTCAACTTCTAAAACCCATGCCGAAACCTATCAAATCCACCCGGAATGACATCAAATTTTGCAGGCAAGTCCCAAATAATATAACGGAGATGTTCCAACTCTCGGAATCGCATTCCGACCCCTATATCAAAAAGTCCACTTCCAGTCCAAATCTCCAAAAATTCGACTTTCGCCATTTCAAGCCTAAATCAGCTACAGACCCCGGATACGTTCCTAAGTCCAAAATACCCAACGGAGCTAATGGAACCGATGGAAGTCCATTCTGGAGTCATCTTCACATAGTTCCGGCTACGGTCAAAATCCTAAGACTTAAGCTTCCGTTTTAGGGACTAAGTGTCCCAAATCACTCCGAAACAATCGGTAACCGAATTTAACCACGCACACAAGTTAATACACATAATATGAAGCTGTTCAGGGCCTTATGCCGCCGAACGAGACTTAAATTCTCAAAACGACCGGTCAGGTCGTTACAATAATAAAGAATGCAGGTTAATGGCTTCTTTTATAAACTGGTTAGCTCCTCCTTATTTTAACTGTTTTGGTTCTAAAATTCTAGAAACCTAAATTGAATCCTAAATATAAATAAAGTGAAGATACAACATTACCATAAACTACGGTCGGTAAACTAATATTAGATTGAATCCTAAACCTACACAAAAAATAAAGAAAATTGCATCTTAAACCGATACAAAAGAAACAATGGAAAAAGACATACCATAATTAAAAAGAAAGAATCCTAAAAGTTGAGTAATTGTTTTTAAAAAATCACATAATATTTTATATATTAAAAATTATGTTTGTATTTGAGTTACATAATAAAATGTTAAGCTAATTATGATTTTATTAACGTTGATTCTATATAGTGACTCAATAAAAGAAGAAACTTTGTCACATAAATATCATCAATCATCTTTCAATATATTCATCTTAAACTTAGTTTTTTCCCACGAGCAAACTGTAATATTGTTCTATTTCTCTAAGCAATACTTAACATTATATTTCTACTCTTGTTTTTGTTTTGGAGAGCTTTCTTTCTCTATCCATGCACACGGCCATACATGTGAGGACTACCTAGTGTATAGCTACCAAATGCAATAAGTCATGTAAAGTAATAACTAAATAAAAAATCCCATTTGTTAGGTATCTTAACTAAAAGTACACTTTAATATTTGTTTACGCAAGACATGGTACTTATTATCAATCTAACTTCACTTATAATGTCATATAACACAATAGTATAAAAATAACTAAATAAGAAGAAGTTTAATTTCTACTGCCAATTCCCCTCAGAGAGTTACTATTTGTGTATGTATTTAATTTGATAGGTCCGATAATTATTTGATTTTCGCACACTCCTCATACATAAATTATTTTACACTACCATTAATTATTCGAATTCACGAAATTGAGTTAGCTATTTTCCTATGGTATTCAACTGATGCGAAGCAGATTTAATTTCTCATGTAAATATCTCTTATGTTACCTTTCATTCACCAAAGTTCATTAGAAGTGCCTACCTATTTTTATTAATGTATTTAACATTGAAAACGCTTGCTGGATCCCTGGTGATACTTTACGATACTTGAATACGTCAATTATAGAAGATAAGGGTAAAACTACTACTAATATAAATTCTTTATGCTCAAAGAAAGAGAAATTGAAAACCAAAAAAATAAAGTTGGGAATTAATTTTAAATTATGAATACAATGACCCAAACAACATATGCAAAATTTATAAATAAGTCAGTTTTAAATTGATGATCATATATAAGACATTGTAAATAAAAATCACAATTGACAATCTTTCAACTTGAAATTGTGTATTAAGGATGAACGAAAATTTGTTATTACATAACTTGAAGAACAAACTATAGAATAGAATGTTTACCTCAAATTACAAATAAATTGCTGATACTATCAAGAGTTTCTGATAAAGAAGTATATAGTATGAAATTTATTTTGATCTCAATATTCTAGAAACCTAAAGCAAATCACAAATATAAACAAAGAAAAGGCACAACATAAAAGAATACTAAACCTTCCGCAGTAATTCAACTTGCAGCACTAATTAACATTGGCAATAAAATATTCTAAATTTAAGGAAAGCCAAACAAAGAAAAACTTAAAGAATCCTAAACCTAAAAGAAAGCCACACGACAGTAAAGAAACCTAATCCTAAACAAATAAAAGCCTAAAGAGTTCTAAACCGGAAAAAGAAAATCTGTAGCCAACAAAAATGGAAATAAACATTAGTTTTTGTTTTTTGCCTAAAAAAGTATTAATGATTAAAATTACAATTATATCCGGTGTAATGACCCAAACGGTCATTTTAACTTTTAGAACCATGTTCCCTAAAATAAAAGTCCTCGAACATACTTTTAATAATTTATGACTTGCGGGGATGGTTGGTTCGGGATTTGGAAGCGTTTGGGTTGAAATCGGAACACTTGGTTCCTTAATTTAGCTTTAAATGGAAAAGTTTGACTTCGGTCAACATTTTGAGAAAACGACCCCGGAATCAGGATTTGACGGTTCCAATAGGTTCGTATGATGATTTTGGACTTGGGCGTATGTCCGAATCGGATTTTGGATAACCCGGGAGCATTTTGACGCTTAATAGTAAAAATCAACTATTTGAAGGTTTAAAGTTCTTTATTTAGTTTGGAGTAGGTTTTTGAGAAATTGAAGTCTGTTTGGAATTTCGAGTTTGGGAATAGTTCTCTATAGTGATTTAAGACTTGCACGCAAAATTTCGTGTCATTCCGGATAGTTTAAGTACGTTTCGGCGTATTGGAAGTAATTTGAAGAACTTGAAGTTCTTAAGTTTGATTCAATTTGGTTTGGGGTGTGATTCTTAGATTTGATGTTGTTTTACACATTCCGAGAGATTGAGCGAGTCCGTTTTATTATTTCAAACCTGTTGATATGTTCGGGCGGGGCTCCGGGGGGGCCGAGTGTTAACCGGACGAGGCACGGATCAATTTTGGAAATTTGAAGAAGAGCTGAAGCTTCCAGCTTCTGGTATGATCGCACTTGCGCATGGTTAGCCGCAAGTGCGAGCCACCAGCCGCAGGTGCGAAGGGGGAGGATCTGCCCGGCCATCGCAGATGCGAAGAATTGGGCACATAAGCAGACGCGCAGGTGCGGTCCTTTGGGCGCAGGTGCGGAGCTAGCCCAAGAGGAAAAATCTCGCACCTGCGAGGCTTTTCCGCAGGTGCGAAAGCCGCAGGTGCGAAAAACCTGTCTGGGCAGAATGGTTAAAAAGTTGGGGCTCAGGCATTTTGAGCCCATTTTTCCTCCATTTTCGGGCGATTTCAGAGCTTTTGAAAGGGGAGTTTCACTAGCAATTGAAAGGTAAGTTAATTCTACACCCCTTGAGTTAAATACATAGATTATAAGTAGATTATAACTAGTAAATCTTAGAAATCAAAGGTTTAGGTGAAAAATCTAGATTTTATTAAAAAAATGAGATCCTAACCACGAAAATAGTTAAGGAATTGGGTAGAAATTATATATTTGAGTTCTTGAGATTATAGGTAACGTTTCCCTCCGAATATTTTCAGAATCCGGGCACGTGGGCCCGTGGTGAATTTTAGGAATTTTATCATTTTGGATAGGTTAATATATTTAATAGATGAATTTCGAATTATTGAACATGTATTAATTATTTTATATAACTTTTGGATAGTTTCGGATTTTTCGGCATTGAATCGAGAATTTTACGCGATGCGATAATCGAAAAGTGGACTTTGAGACGAGGTAAGTCTCTTGTCTAATCTTGTAAGAGGAAAATTACCCCATAGGGATTAAATTGAATAATTATTGATAATTACGGGGGCTACGTATGCACGAGGTGACGAGAGTCCGTGCGTAGCTACTATTAATGCTAAAGTCCGGGGAGTTTAGGACTCTAAATCATGAATTACTTGTGTAAATTGTATTCTTTATTTAATTAATATTAATTGATATATATATGAATATATTATGAATTGTTAGATCAAAATATTATAGGATGAAAAATTTATATGTTTGATTTTATATTTAAATTAATTAATTTTTAAAAGAAATTATTCTTCCTCCCGAATTGATTTCATTATAAATATACTCTCCTTCCGAAGGTACATAAGAAAATGTCCTCCATTCTTGTGGAGCGGGCCGAACGCCTCGGCAGGATAGATGCATCTATGGATCGCGCCACACGTCCCTCGGCAGTGTACATGACACTCTGGATCGGGTCGTACGTCCTCGGCAGGAATCATGCTTAATAATAATAATTATACGATACTTTAATAGCTTTTTTCAGTTTGCAAAGCTAATTGATAAATTGAAAATTTTTTGGAATTTAATGAATTATTATTCTTGCTTGTTAAATAATTAATTGTTATTCATGAAGATGATATTTAATTGTTAAATTGGGAAATTATTTGAATTGAAGGAATTTAATTAATATATTGAGAATTGTTGCATTTGAAAATTTTTGATTATTTCCGTTGATTTAATAAATGATTGTAAATTCTGTAAATCATGTTGATTTAAATATTCTAGTTGTATTTTAATTATTATTATTTCCCCAGAGTGAGTGTCAAAGTCGGTCATCTCGTCTCTACCACTTCGATATTAGGCTTGATACTTACTGGGTACACGTTATTTACGTACTCATTCTATACTTGATGCATTGTTTGTGCAGGAACTGAGGCAAGTACTAGTGGGGGACCTATCATCTTACACCCACGTTATCTAGGGACATAGTGGTGAGATGTTTCTCTAATCCGTTCTGCAGCTACTAGTCTCTCTCTTTGTATTTTAATTCTGTCTATTTTTATTTCGGACAGCATTTGAGGTTTTGTATAATTTACTAGATGTTCATACACTTGTGACACCAGGTCTTGGAACACACATTGGTAGAGTTTGGATTTTATTATATTTTTCTTGGTTTTAAATTTTATCAATGTATGCTTAATTTATTAGTTGGCTTGCCTAGCTGTAGTGTTGGGCGCCATCACGACTTATAGGTGAAATTGGGTCGTGACAATATGGTATCAGAGCCAGGTTCATGTAGGTCTCACAAGTTATGAGCAGGCCTAATAGAGTCTTGCGGATCGGTACGGAGACGTCTGTACTTATCTTCGAGAGGCTATAGGGTGTTAGGAAATTATCGTTCTTCATATTCCATCGTGCAATTAATGTAGTACTAAATATCCTTCTCGTATTCTCTCACAGATGGTGAGAACGCGCTCGAATGAAGTTCCAGACCAGGGAAGAGCTACTTCTCTAGTTTCTAGAGGCCGAGGGAGGGCTCCAGCCCGTGGTAGAGGGCGAAGATGTCCCAGGACTGTTCCAGTTATGCCGCCAGTGGGTCCAGCAGAGAATCCCATTATAGAGGAGCAGGGTGAGGTGCCTGTGGAAGAGCTAGCTCTAGTGGATTTCACATCTACATCGGGATTTCAAGATGTCATGGGTCTTATGTTTCGGTTCATGGACAATATGACTCAGGCCGGTTTATTTCTGGCAGACCTAGCCACATCTCAGGCGGGCGGGGGAGCACAGACTCCTACCACGCAAGCTCATGGATAGGCAGCTGCTGTATATCAGACCTAGGGTGCACTACCCGTTGGTGGAGCCCAGCCAGTGGCAGCAGCTACACCTGAGCCCATGACTTGGGACAGGTTCACCTGTATCTTCCTAGACAGGTATATTCCACCCTCCTAGAGGGAAGAGTTGCGGTTTCAGTTTGAGCAGCTCCAGCATGATCAGATGTCAGTGACTGATTATGAAGCGAGATTTTCTGAATTATCTCGTCATGCACTTATGATACTCCCTACTGAGGCGGAGAGAGTGCGGAGGTTTGTAGCCGGTTTACATACTGGTATTCAGGCCACTATGGCTCGAACGAACAAAAATCCCACCATAGGCGTCGTGATGGCACCTAGTCTCTAAGACTAGGTAAGCCAATTTCTATTACATTTTGAAGCCATTTTTTTTAATTAAAATCTAACAGCGGAAATAATTACAATACACAACCTCCCAAGACTGGTAGTACTGAGTCACGAACTCTAACTGAATACATGGAATGATCACGAGGACCAAATATACAATACTGTTTGATTACAAATTAACAGTATAATGAAATGAAATGACTCTAAGGGACTACAACGGCCAAGCAACTCTACCTTGAATCCTTATGATCGCGCTTTAATTCTGCTCAAGTCTGATATCTTCAATACCTGGCTCTGCACAAAAATGTGCAGAAGTATAGTATGAGTATGCCATGGTCGGTACCCAGTAAGTATCAAGACTAACCTCAATAGAGTAGAGACGAGGTACAGTCAAGACACTCACTAGTCTAATAACTTGTGCAATATAATATACAAAATCATAGGAAACAAATAACAATAGGATAACATGGAACAACCAGTGATATGCACAACAGACAACAAGAATACCATTAATATCATTTAACAATTAATAAACACAAGTACACCCAATAGAATCAAGTCCTTCAAATAAATGACTTTCACATATAATTCTTCGAGATAACTCTCTTTCAAATATAATTTTCTCAAATAATTATTTTTCAAATACAATTCTTTCAATAAATCTTTTCAAATATAATTTCCTCAAATAAATATCTTTCGAATAAAATTCTTTCATATAATACTTTCTAAGTAAAAATCCTTCCAAATAAATATTTTGAATATAATTCTTTCAATTAAAAAGTCACCATGTGACACCTCATTTCATAATCATAAAAATACGGGTCTCAGCCCATTTTCATATTTCCACAGCACCTCGTGCCCATAATTAAATCATCATATTTCTCTGGCACCTCGTGCCCTCATTTCATATCACAATTGTACGGACAATTCACGAGCCAATTATCATTATCATTTCATCACAACACCTCGTGCCCACATTTTATTTTATAATCCGCCTGGCAATAGCCACAGGCTCTAAATTTCAACATAATTCATATTGTTATCAATTTACCAACAACAAGACAAGTTGCACAAGGTATAGAAATAAACACAAGAAAATCACAACATCACATGAAAATTATCAACACCACAACTCCACATCATCACATATCGTCCCTGACAATAGCCACCCTTATCGCTCCTATTGCCACCCTTATCACTACTATAGTCACCCTCATCGGTCCGCCCAGACAATATCAATAGCAACCCTTATCGCTCCTATTGCCACCCTTATCGCTCCGCCCAGACAATATTCCAACAAACACAACAACAGTGAAATACCACCCTTATAACCACATAATATCAACGGTGAAATGCCACCCTTATCTCCCCAAAATAGTAACTCACACAACACAATAATTTACACGGAAAATTAACACGAAAATATAATAAAATTAATTCATATCACAATTTGCCCAATGGCCACAACAAAATTCCAAAGATATAACAAAATCAATTAATTTCACAACAAATAGACCAAGGCTTCACACAATGTATATAACACCCAAAAATAATCAATTGAGATAAAAATTACTCGGCATAAAGCAAAACCTTCATTAATGCAAATTTAGATAATTATATTAACACTTATTATTAAGCTCGCTTAAATTAATTATTTGCATAAGAAGATTCATATTGAAATTAATTTCCAAGAAATATTAAACCAACAATACTCACGAAATTTCATAAATATTTCAAGTAACAATCATATCAAATTATCATATAAAAACAAATTCAACATTAAGGATTTAGGCATGGCAAACAGATGATTTAATAATTTTCCACAATTTCCCAATTTACTACGCAATAATGCCTAAGACTTTATTTCAATAAATTTTGCACGTATAAGCCTGAGTACGTACTCGTCACCTCGCGTACACGGCTTTTCACATTTCACAAATGGCACATAAGACTCAATGCCTAAGGGGTAATTCTCCCACTCGAGGTTAAGCAAGACACTTACCTTTTTGAAGTTAGGTCTATATTCCAAAATATCCTTCTTGCTTGAATTGACCTCTGGACAGCTCAAATCTATCCAAATTAATTGTATAACTTCACTAAAATTCATTGGAAACAATTCTGAATAATAATACGTCGACTTAAAAATTTATTCTAAAAAGTCAACAAAAGTCAACCCCCCCGCCGAAACCGACATAATTTTCATGAAATCCGAACACCCATGCCGATACAAGTTCAACCATACCAATTTTATCAAATTCCAATAACAAATCAACCTCCAAATCTTAAATTTAAACCAAGAGGGTTTTCTAAATTTTTCAACCCAATTCACTAATGTAGTGATAAAAAAACAATAGATTCATGTAATTTAACCAAAATCAAGTTAGGAATTCTTACCCCAATGTTTTCCTTGAAAAACTATCGAAAGATCGCCTCACCCGAGCTTCCTTGGTCCAAAAATGGAAGAATGACACGAATTTGGACTTTATTCTACTGCCCAGGGGTTTGTTCTTCGCGTTCGCGAGACTCCCCTCGCGTTCGCGAAGAACAAATTCTTCAAAAGTCATTTTCAAACTCTTCTCAGACAGCCTCTAGTATAATGGTCATAAAATTTTGTACAAAACTCCAAATGATGAATGGTTTAACTTTCTGAAAACTAGACTCCAAGGGCTAACTTTAATTTGTTACACATCTTCCAATTCCTTATAGATTACGAGATATAAGCTTCCAAAGTTAGCCCTATGCAACGGAAATTTCCAAACTCTTCCCGGATAGCCTTTAGTGTATCCACCATAACATTTTGTACACAACTCCAAATGATAAATGGTTTACCTTTATAAAAACTAAACACAAAGGGCTACAACTTTTATTTTTTGGATCATCTCTAAATTCCTTATAGATTGCGAGATATGAGCCTCTAAAGTCACACGACGAACAGCAAAATTTCCTTCTTCGCGAACACGAGAACCTCTTCGCGAACGCGAAGAACAAAGTCCTAACAGCAAAATCCTTCTTCGCGAACGCGAGAGGCTCCTCGCAAATGTGAAGAACAACACCAAAACCAGCAACCAGCAGCATCAAAATACCCAAACTTGGTCCGGAACCACCCTGAATAAAACCCGAGGACCCCGGGACCCCGTCCAATCGTACCAACCAGTCCCAATACATAACACAAACCTGCTCGATGCCTCAAATCACATCAAACAACATCAAAGCCATGAATCATATCCCAATTCAAGCCTAATGAACTTTGAAATTTTAAATTTTATATCTTATGCCGAAACACATCAAATCAATCTGGAATGACTTCAAATTTTGCACACAAGTCATAATTGACATAACGAAGCTATTCCAATTTCCAGAATTGGATTTTGGCCCCGATATCAAAAAGTCAACCCCCGGTCAAACTTCCTAAAAATTCATCTTTCGCTATTTCAAGCCAAATTCCTCTACGGACCTCCAAATAATTTTTCGAACATGCTCCTAAGTCCATAATCACCATACGGAGCTATTGACATCATCAAAATTCCATTCCAGAGTCGTCTTCATACAGTTCCAACTACGGTAAAAATCCTAAGACTTAAGCTTCCGTTTTGGGGACCAAGTGTCCCAAATCACTCCAAATCATTCGGTAACTGAATTCAACCACGCACGCAAGTCAATACACATAATAAGAAGTTGCTCAAGGCCTTATGCCGCCAGGCGGGGCTTAAATTCGTAAAATGACAAGTCGGGTCGTTACATTCTCTACCTCTTAAACAAACGTTCGTCCTCAAACGTTCTAATAATTATTCTGGGGTTACTGAATTGATGATTTTTTTACTTTTACACATATACTCACGGTTGATCCCACGTTACTGCATTTGAGATAAGCCTGACAACATCATCTCATTTGAGTTTATTTCTTTTATCCATATTTGTAAACTTTAAGATCAATTCCTTACACTCCAAACATTTCAAAAGGTCTGATTTTCACAACAACGCACGGTATTAGTCTCAACTGGCTATAGCAACTCGTGCTACGCACATATCAATTTTCTTGATAGTGTTGAAGTACTTCAAAAATATTTTCTGGGGTGTTACATTCTTCCCCGCTTAGGATCATTCGTCTTCAAACACATAACATAATTTATCTCTTCTTTCACACATATCAATCTCCCAATTATTTTTCTAACTCCCAAATTTTTCAGAAAATTTCTGCAGAGTCTCCCCTGTAAATGGGCCTATCCACCTGCCAGAGTAAAACCAAAATGACTCCTAACAACACATCCATAAGGTATATATCAATAACATTGATCTCAACATTACAAGCATTGCATTATCATTATGATATCAGGACATGAAGTACATCATATGTATGTTCATCACCACATCTCAGGTCTTAAAAGTTGTTCATAATTAATTCCAGCATTATCAATTAATCTCATATTAACCAGTACCTCGTTTCAAATGTTTCACAACATTGACATCATAATGTAAGGCATGAAGACCTCATAACTATTTGCCTGATTTAACGAGTCACCTTTAGCACCACCTGGGCACTCATCTTATAGGTTAAAACTCAATGTTTACAGCACGAAAATGGCTAAATATGCACAGAAAATATACAAGAATTATCATATAAGCCTAACAGGCATGACTGTCACGACCCAAATTATCCTTCCATAAGGGGTCGTGATGGAACCTATTCTTTACGATTAGGTAAGCCTAATATTTCAAAAAATATAAAGAAAACACAACATTTTAAAGATAAACAACATATTATAAATAGCCAAGAGTAGCACCACTCGACATATACAAAATAGTTTCCCAAGACCCGGAATATCACTAAGTCACAAGCTGCTATAATCTATGTAGCTTTATACAAAAGTATGAAGATAATAAGGAAAGTCTCTAGATGAAGGAGTAGAAGGGGACTCCGAAGATCTGCGGACGCAAGCAGAAGTACCTTGAAGTCTCCTAGAAACAGCGGCACGCACTAACCCCAAGGCTGATAGCTCATACATGGATCTGCACACGAAAACATGAGCAGGAAAGGGCATGAGTACACCACAATGGCACCCAGTAAGTGCCAAGCCTAACCTCGGTTGAGTAGTGACGAGGTCAGGTCAACGCCCTACCGGAGTAAATATAATAAATTAAACAGTAAAAGATATAAGTAGAACTTACGGTAACACAATTAAAGAAATTCTCAAAAATTTAACAATTAAGGGAGCCCTCGGCTCAAAACAAGGTAAACACAGTAGGAAATCTCTCGGGAGACCATCCCGTAGTTTCAAATGAATATGTAGTACGAGGGAGCTCCCGGAATATGTCCGTAGTCCCAAAGTAAAAATGCAGTGCTGGGGGATCTCCCGGAATACGTCCGTAGTCCCAAAGTAAATATGCAGTACAGGGGGATCTCCTGGAATACGTCCGTAGTCCCAAAGTAAATATGCAGTACATGGGGATCTCTCGGAATACGTCTGTTGTCCCAAAGTAAATATGAAGTAAAGGGGGATCTCCCGGAATATGTCTGTAGTCCCAAAGTAAATATACAGTACAGGGGGATTTCCCGGAATACATCTGTAGTCCCAATTTAAATATGCAACGCAAGATGAAATGACGGGTATGACATCGAGTTATACAGTTTATACTGGACACAGATAAGTCAAATAAGAACTTAGCTAAACATGACGCACAGAATGTCAATTAGGCAGTTAAAACACGTAAGCATTCTTTTCTAGTCTAAACTACACAATTAAACATATTAGTACAACTTAATAAGAGAAGCAATTTATGATGTAAAAAGGCTAAACATGATTTTTGCAATAATAGCCCGTGTACGTAATCGTCACCTCACGTACACGGCGCCCACACACCAAATAATATCAAGATATTCTAAGGGGGAAGTCCCCAACACAAGGTTAGGCAAGCCACTTACCTCGAACCACTCAAATCAACTCGATATCACGTTCTTGCCATGAGTATCCGAATCCAAATGCCCCGAATCTATTCAAAACAGTACAATACCATCAATACGCGCTAATAGAATGAATCCCACAAGAAAAACTACAAAAATAGGCCGAAACCCGGCCCCTAGGCCCACGTCTCGAAAACCAACAAAATTCACGAAACTAGAAAGCTCATTCACTCACGAGTCTAACCATATTAAATTTACTAAAATCTGATACCAAATGGTCCTCCAATCCACGATTCAAACTTCCAAAATCCCTAGCCTCCAACTTCCAATTTCAACCTTAAATACACATTAACTAGGTGGAAAAATACATGGGAAGGCAAGATTATTGAGCAAAAATAAGCACAAGGAACTTACCTCAAGAAATGCCTCGAAAATGCTCTCAAAAATCTCCCTAACCCGAGTTTGCAAAGCCAAAAATGATAAAACTCGCGAAGGCCTTCGACTCTAATCACTACCCAGGTATTTTCGCACTTGCGAAACTTGGGCTCGCACCTGCGAAACCTGGGCTCGCACCTTTGGGTGCGCTTGTGCGGAAAACGTGTGCATCTGTGCAAATCACTTGCCCCCTCTGCCTTTGCACCTGTGACAAAAGGGCTGCACCTGCGCGCTCGCGCCTGCGGACATCCCTTCCGCTTCTACGCATTTGCGAACAGCCTTGCGCATTTGCGGGCATCGCAGATGCGGAATTTCCTTGCACCTGAGACCCCAAGCCAACTCTCAACTTTCTCACATCTATGCCTACAAATCTCGCTTCTGCGAGGCCGCACCTACGGACTCCCCACCGCAGGTGCAAAAACACCAGAACCAGCAAAAATCCGAAATTCCTCTAAGTCCAAGCTTTCACCCGTTAAGCATCTGAAACACATCTGAGGCCCCCGGGACCTCAACCAAACATGCCAACCAATCCTAAAACACCATAAAAATATAGTCGAGCCTTAAACCACATCGAACAACACCAAAATCATGAATTAAGCACGGATTCAAGCCTAAGAATTTAAAATCTTCCAAATTCTACAACCGACGCCGAACCACATCAAATCTAGTCCGAATGACCTCAAAATTTATACACATGTCACAAATGACACTATGAACCTACAACCACTTTCGGAATTCCATTCCGAGCTCGATATCAAAATTTCCATTATCGGCCGAAATCGCCGAAAAACTAACTTTCGCCAATTCAGGCCTAAATCTACTATAGACCTCCAAAACACATTCTGGACGCGCTCCTAACCCCAAAATCACTCAACGGAGCTAACGTAGTCGACGGAATTCTATTCCGGATCTGTCTTAACATAGTTCCGACTACCCTTAAAACTCTAAGGTTTAAACTCACAACTAGGGACTAAGTGTCCCAAAACTCCCCGAATTCCATAACCAAACACTCCGGCAAATCCTAAAAGCAGAACCAAATATGGGGAAATCAGATCTTAGGGGATCGGGGCTCTAAATCTCAAAATGACTCGCCGTGTCATTACATCCTCCCCCTCTTAAAACAATCATTCGTCCTCGAACGAGTGTAAAGACATACCTAAAACTGTGAAAAGATTAGGGTACTGGCTGCGCATATCCTGCTCAGTCTCCCAAGTCGTCTCCTCGATCGGATGACCCCTCCACTAGATCTTTACTAAAGTAATATTCTTTGACCTGAGCTTTCTGACCTGCCTGCCCAAAATGGCTTCTGGCTCCTCAACATAAGATAGATCTTTGTCCAACTAGACTGAGCTGAAATTCAATAAATGAGTCGGATCAAAGTGATACTTCCGGAGCATAGACACGTGGAATACTGTGTGAACTCCTGCTAGGCTGAGAGGCAAGGAAAGCTCATAAGCAACCTCCCCAACTCGCCGCAATATCTCAAAAGGACCAATGAACCTCGGGCTCAGCTTTCCCTTCTTCCCGAACCTCATGACGCCCTTCATAGGCGATACCAGAAGCAATATTCGCTCACCAACCATAAATTCCAAGTCACGAACCTTCCGGTCAGCATAACTCTTCTGCCTGGAGTGGGCTGTGTGAAGTCTCTCCTGAATCACCTTCACCTTATCCAGGGCATCCTATACGAAATTTGTACCCAATAATAGGGCCTCGCCCAGCTCAAACAATCCCACAGGGGACCGACACCACCTACCATACAAAGCCTCATACGGTGCCATCTAAATGCTGGACTGATAATTGTTGTTGTAAGAGAACTCTGCAAGTGGAAAGTATTGGTCCCATGACCCTCCGAACTCCATCACACAGGCATGAAGCATATCCGCAAGAATCTGAATCGTGCACTCAGACTGCCCGTCCGTCTGAGGGTGAAAGGTTGTGCTCAGCTCTACCCTAGTACCCAACTCTTGTTGTACGGCTCTCCAAAACCGTGATGTGAACTGTGTACCTCTGTCTGAAATGATGGATATCGGAATACCATGAAGGCGGACAATCTCTCTGATGTAAATCTCGGCCAATCTCTTCGAAGAGTATGTAGTCAAAACTAGAATGAAATGACTAACTTGGTCAGCCAATCCATGATCACACAAATAGAATCAAACTTTTTCAAAGTCCGAGGAAGTCCAACCACAAAGTCCATGGTGATCCGCTCCCACTTCCACTCTAGGATCTCTAACCTCTAAAGTAATCCACCCAGTCTCTGATGCTCATATTTAACTTGCTGACAGTTGAGACACTTGGCCACAAACCCATCTATATCTTTTTTCATTCTTCTCCACCAATAGTTCTTCCTCAAGTCCTGGTACATCTTCGCGGCACCCGGATAAATGGAGTACCACGAGTTATGGGCCTCCTTAAGAATCAACTCCCGAAGCCCATCTACATAGGGCACACAGATCCGACCCTGCATCCTCATCACACCATCATCACCAATAGTCACATCTATGGAATCACCTCGCCGAACCCTATTCTGAAGAACTAGAAGATGAGGATCATCATACTGGCGCTCCCTGATACGGTCATAAAGAGAAGACCAACCAACCACACAAGCATAGTGATATCATAGTCTTTAAGTATCTCCAAACACCTCCGTTGACGCAAATTAAGGTCATTCTGCCTCGACAAGTACTGCAAACTCTGGTGATCAATGTAAATCTCACAAGAAACACCATACAAATAATGGCGCCATATTTTCAAAGCGTGAACAATAGCTGCTAACTCAAGATCATAGACCGGATAATTCTTCTCATGCACCTTCAATTGTATAGATGCATAGGCAGTCACCCTACCGTCCTGCATCAATACCGCTCCAAGGACAATCCTCAAGGCATCATAATAGACAGTGTAGGACTCCGAACCTATAGGCACTACTAATACTGGGGTTGTAGTCAAAGCTGTCTTGAGCTTCTGAAAGCTCTGCTCACACTCCTCGATCCACCTGAACGGAGCACCCTTTTGGGTCAACCTGGTCATAGGTGCTGCAATTGATGTAAATCCCTCCAAAAAGCCAAGGAAATTGCGAATCTCCGTAGCTGATGAAGGTCTAGGCCAAATTTGCACTGCCTCCACCTTTTTCGGATCTACCTTGATCCCATCACAAGACACTATGTGGCCCAAGAATGCCACTGAATTAAGCCAGAATTCACACTTAGAAAATTTTGCATATAACCTCTTCTCCCTCAAAGTCTGAAGCACGGTCCTCAGGTGCTGCTCATGATCTTCCCGAGACTGGGAATATACCAGGATGTAGTCAATAAACACAATGACGAAGGATTCAAGATAAGGCCGGAATACACTGTACATCAAATTCATAAAGGTGGCTGGTGCATTAGTCAGCCCAAATGACATGACAAGAAACTCATAGTGACCGTATCTGGTCCTGAAAGTAGTCTTCGGGATATCCAGCTCCCAAATCTTCAACTGATGATAGCCAGAACGCAATTCAATCTTGGAAAACACCCTAGCACCCTGTAACTGGTCAAATAAGTCATCAATATGAGGCAATGGGTACCTGTTCTTCACTGTAACCTTGTTCAACTACCGATAATCAATAGACATACGCATAGAACCATCCTTCTTCTTTACAAATAAGACCGGAGCACCCCAAGAAGACACACTGGGCCGAATGAAGCCCTTATCAAGCAACTCCTGCAACTGCTCCTTCAACTCCTTTAATTCAGGAGGAGCCATACGATATAGCGAAATAGAGATGGGCTGAGTGCCCGGCAACAAATCAATGCCAAAATCAATATCTCTGTCGGTCGGCATGCCCGGAAGATCAGCTGGAAACACATATGGGAACTCCCTCACTACTGGAACTAACTCAACTGTAGGGGTATCAATACTGGCATCTCTCACATAGGACAAATACGCATCTCACCCCTTTTCACCCATTCGCTGAGCCTTAAGAAATGAAATGACCCTGCGGGGAGTATACTTTAAGGTACCTCTCCAATCTAATCTCGGCAAACCTAGCATAGTCAGCGTCACGGTCTTAGCGTGACAATCAAGAATAGCATAATGGGGCGACAACCAGTCCATGCCAAAGATAACATCAAAATCTACCATACTGAGAAATAACAAATTGGCTCTGGTCTCAAAACCACTAAGAGCAATCAAACACGACCGATATACGTGGTCCACAATGAGAGAATCTCCTACGGGAGTAGATACATAAATATGGGAACTCAAAGAATCCCGAGATACTCCCAAATGTGGAGCAAAATAAGAAGACACATCTGAGTACGTAGAGCCTGGGTCAAATAATACCGATGCATCCCTATGACAGACATGGACGATACTTGTGATGACTAAATCTAAAGCAATGGCCTCTGATCGGGCTGGAAGGGCATAGTACCTGGCCTGGCCTCCCCCTCTAGGGCGACCTCGACCTCCCCGACCTCCACCTAGAGTTTGCTGAGGAGGTGGGGTAGCAGTTGGTGCTGGAAGAATGGCCGGAGGACCCGGTGGAGCACGTGGAGGCTGATAAGTTTGTGGAGATGCACCCCTCCTGGATCTGGGGCAATCTCTAACCAGGTGACGAGTGTCACCACACTAAAAACAACCTCTCGGAGGACGCGACGACTGAGACTGACTCGAACTTGGCCTACTAGACTGGCCGGTAATAGCTCCTCGTGTAGGAGGCATACTGGATACTGGCGGTGCATAATAGGGCTCCTGAGGTCTAGGAGGATCTGGGACACCGCTGGCTGCTGGAAGAGCTAAATGAACAGGGCAACTCACAAAACCCCTACCATAGCGTGCTGCTGGTGCACGAGCTCCTGAACAATGACTAGTCTCTCGAGACCTCTTGGCCTCTCTCTCCTCTCTGTCCTGGGCGAACATGCCCTCCACTCTCCTGGGAATGCTCACGGCCTGCTGATAAGTGATGTCCATCTCTAACTCCATGGACATACTGGTCCGAATACTGGGGTGGAGTCCCTCAATGAAGCGACGAACCCTCTCTCTGACTGTAGCAACCAGAGTCGGTGCATGGTAAGCTAACCCACTGAAACGGACTGCATACTCCAACACAGTCATAGAACCCTGACGCAACTGCTCGAACTCTATGCGCCAAGCATCCCTGAGGTTCTGAGGAACATACTCACGCAAGAAAATCTCTAAAAACTAAGTCCAAGTGAGTGAGGCTGCCTCATCCGGACTACTCAGCTCATAGGCACGCCACCACTGATATGCTGCTCCCCTCAGTTGGAAAGCGGTGAAAGAAACCCCACTCGTCTCCACAATGCTAATAGTGCGGAGAATATGATGCCACTCCTCAAGAAAACCAGAGCATCATCTGAAGCTAGTCTGTTGAAAGTAGGTGGGTGGTACTCCTTGTACCTCTCAAGTCTGAGCTGGTCTGCCTCAGAGGTAACTACCCTGACCCTCTACTCAGGGGTGCGGGCTACGAGAGTCTGTGCCCCTCCCCCGGCCTGAGATGTAGCGGGAGCTATCAGAAATAGTCCAGCCTGAGCCAGAGTGTTGAACATGCTCAAGAACTGAGCTAAAGTCTCTTGGAGGGCTGGAGTAGCAATATGGATCTCCGGTGATGGCCCTCCAGCTGGAGCTGCTAGGGGCTCCTCTGACATAGCTCTCGCAGGTGCTCAGGCTGCACCGTGTGGTCGTCCCCTACCCCGACCCCGGCCTCTGGCAGCTCTGGCAGGGGGCTCGGGTGCCTGATCGTCTGTCCTCCCATTGCGGGTCGTCACCATCTGTGAGAAAGAATAGAATAGAATCTTAGAATATATTTTTTTGGTGTCAATAACTCGCACGACAAGGATATCAAAGAAATATGATTGTTCTTAACCGTTACATAGCCTCCCGAAGATAAGTACGGGCGTCTCCGCACAGATCCGCGAGACTCAAATAAACTGGTTGTGACTCGCGACTCCTACAAACCTAGTTCTCTGATACCAACTTGTCACGACCCAAATTATCCCTCCGTAAAGGGTCGTGATGGCACCTAGTCTTTAAAAATAGGTAAGCTTAATATTATAAATAGCCAAGAGTAGAACCACTCGGCATATACAAAATAGTTTCCCAAGACCCGGAATATCACTAAGTCACAGGCTGCTATAATCTATGTAGCTCTATACAAAAGTCTGAAGATAATAAGAAAAGTCTCTAGATGAGGGAGTAGAAGGGGACTCCAAAAATCTGCAGATGCAAGCAAAAGTACCTTGAAGTCTCCAAGAAACAGCAGCACGCACTAACCCCAAGGCTGATAGCTCGTACCTAGATCTGCATACGAAAACATGTGCAGGAAAGGGCATGAGTACACCACAATGGTACCTAGTAAGTGCCAAACCTAACCTCAGTCGAGTAGTGACGAGGTCAAGTCAAGGCCCTACCGGAGTAAATATAATAAATTAAACAGTAAAAGATATAAGTAGAAATTACGGTAACACAGTTAAAGAAATTCTCGAAAATTTAACATTTAAGGGAGCCCTCGGCTCAAAACAAGGTAAACACAATGGGAAATCTCTCGGGATAGCGTCCCGTAGTTTCAAATGAATATGCAGTACAGAGGGATCTCCCGGAATACGTTCGTAGTCCCAAAGAAAATATGCGTTGCTGGGGGATCTCCCGAAATACGTCCGTAGTCCCAAAATAAATATGCAGTACAGGGGGATTTCCCGGAATACGTCCGTAGTCCCAAAGTAAATATGCAGTACAGGAGGATCTCCGGAATACGTCTGTAGTCCCAAAGTAAATATGCAGTACAGGGGGATCTCCCGAAATACGTCTGTAGTCCCAATTTAAATACGCAATGCAAGATGAAATGATAGGTATGACATCGAGTTATATAGTTTATACAGGACACAGATAAGGCAAATAAGGACTTATCTAAACACGACGCATAGATTGTCAATTAGGCAGTTAAAACACGTAAGCATGCTTTCTAGTCTAAACTACACAATTAAACATATTGGTACAACTTAATAAGAGAAGATAAAAAGGTTAAACAAGATTTTTGTAATAATAGCCCGTGTACGTAATCGTCCCCTCACGTACATGGCACCCACACACCAAATAATATCAAGATATCCTAAGGGGGGAGTCCCCAACACAAGGTTAGGCAAGCCACATACCTCAAACCGCTCAAATCAACTCGATATCACGTTCTTGCCATGAGTATCTGACTCCAAATGGCCCGAATCTATTCAAAACAGTACAATACCATCAATACACGCTAATGGAATGAATCCCACAAGAAAAATTACAAAAATAGGCCAAAACTCGTCCCCTGGGCCCACATCTCGAAAATTAACAAAATTCATGAAACTGGAAAGCTCATTCACTCACGAGTCTAACCATATTAAATTTACTAAAATCCGACACCAAATGGTCCTACAATCCACGATTCAAACTTCCAAAATCCCTAGCCTCCAACTTCCAATTTCCACCTTCAATACACATTAACTAGGTGGGAAAATATATGGCAAGGCAAGATTATTGACCAAAAATAAGAACAAGGAACTTACCTCAAGAAATGCCTCGAAAATGCTCTCAAAAATCTCCCTAACCCAAGTTTGCAAAGCCAAAAAGGATAAAAATCGTGAAGCCCTTCGATTTTAATCACTGCCCAGGTATTTTCGCACCTGCAGAACCTGAGCTCGCACCTGCGGGTATGCTTGTGCGGAAAACGTGTGCATTTGCGCAACTCACTTGCCGCCTCTGCCTTCGCACCTGCGACGAAAGGGCCGCACCTGCGCCCTCGCGCCTGCGGACATCCCTTCCGCTTCTGCGCATCTTTCGCATTTGCGAACAGCCTTGCGCATTTGCGGGCATCGCAGATGTGGAACATCCTCGCACTTGCGACCCCAGTCCAATTCTCGACTTTCTCGCATCTGCGCCTGCAAGTCTCGCTTCTGCGAGGCCTCACATGCGGACTCCCCACCGCAGGTGCGAAAACACCAGAACCAGCAAAAAAAATCAGAAATTCCTCTAAGTCCAAGCTTTCACCCATTAAGCATCTGAAACACACCCGAGGCCCCCGGAACCTCGAACAAACATACCAACCAATCCTAAAGCACCATACGAACTTAGTCGATCTCTCAAATCCCATCAAACAACGCAAAAAATCACGAATCGCCCTCCAATTCAATTTTAAAGAACTTGAAACTTCAAAATTCTACAACCGATGTCGAAACCTATCAAATCACGTCCGATTGACCTAAAATTTGCGCACAATTCATAATCAACATTACGGACCTACTCCAACTTCCGAAATCAAAAAATGACCCCGATATCAAAAAATTCCACGACCGGCCCAAAACTCCAAAAATTTGACTTTCGCCATTTCAAGCCTAAATGAGCTACGAACATCCAAAATAGAATACGGACATGCTCCTAAACCCAAAATCACCTAACGGAGCTAACGGAACCGACAGAATTCCATTCTGGAGTCGTCTTCACATAGTTCCGACTACGGTCCAAATCCTAAGGCTTAAGCTCTCATTTAGGGACTAAGTGTCCCAAAACACTCCGTAACTCAAAACCAATCATCCCGGCAAGTCATAATAGCAGAAAACGATTTGGGGGAAACAGTTAATAGGGGATTGGGGATATTACTCTCAAAATGACCGGCCGAGGCGTTACATCCTCCCCTTCTTTAAACAATTATTCATCCTCGAACGAGTATAAAGACATACCTGAAACTGTGAAAAGATGAGGGACCTTTACTGAAGCAATATTCTGAAGCAATATTCTTTGACCTGAGCTTTCTGACCTGCCTGTCCAAAATGGCTATTGGCTCCTCAACATAAGATAGATCTTTGTCCAACTAGGCAGAGCTGAAATCCAACACATGAGTTGGATCACCATGGTACTTCCGGAGCATAGACACGTGGAATACCGGGTGAACTCCTGCTAGGCTGGGAGGCAAGGCAAGCTCATAAGCAACCTCCCCAACTCGCCGCAATATTTCAAAAGGACCAATAAACCTCGGACTCAGCTTGCCCTTCTTCCCGAACCTCATGACACCCTTCAAAGGCGATACCCGAAGCAAGACCCGCTCACCAACCATAAATCCCAAATCACGAACCTTACAGTCTGCATAACTCTTTTGCATGGACTGGGATGTGCGAAGTCTCTCCTGAATCACCTTAACCTTAACCAGGGCATCATGGACCAAATATGTACCCAACAATCGAGCCTCGCCTAGCTCAAACCATCCCACTGGGGACCGGCACCGCCTACCATACAAAGCCTCATACGGTGCCATGTGAATGCTGGACTGGTAACTGTTGCTGTAAGCAAACTCTGCAAGTGGCAAGTATCGGTCCCATGACCCTCCAAACTCCATCACACAGGCACAAAGTATATCCTTAAGAATCGGAATTGTGCGCTCGGACTGCCCGTCCGTCTGAGGGTGAAAGGTTGTGCTCAACTCCACCCTAGTACACAACTCCTGTTGTACGGCTCTCCAAAATCGTGATGTGAACTGTGTACCTCTGTCTGAAATGATGGATACTGGAATACCATGAAGGCGGACAATCTCTCTGATATAAATCTCAGCCAACCTCTCCGAAGAGTATATAGTCAGCACCGGAATGAAATGGGCTGACTTGGCCAGCCGATCCACGATCACCCAAATAGCATCGAACTTTCTCAAAGTCCGAGGAAGTCCAACCACAAAGTCCATGGTGATCCGCTCCCACTTCCACTCTGGGATCTCCAACCTCTGAAGTAATCCACCCGGTATCTGATGCTCATATTTAACCTGCTGACAATTGAGACACTTGGCCACAAACCCAACTATGTCCTTTTTCATTCTTCTCCACCAATAGTGTTGCCTCAAGTCCTGGTACATCTTCGCGGCACCCGGATGAATGGATTACCATGAGCTATGGGCCTCCTCAAGAATTAACTCCCGAAGCCCATCTGCATTGGACACACAGATCCGGCCCTGCATCCTCATCACACCATCATTACCAATAGTCACATCGCTGGCATCACCTCGTTGAACCCTGTCCTAAAGAACTAGAAGATGAGGATCATCATACTGGTGCTCCCTGACGCGGTCATAAAGAGAAGACCGAGCAACCACACAAGCTAATACCTAGCTAGGCTCTGAAATATCTAATCTCACGAACTGGTTGGCTAAGGCCTAAACATCCAAGACTAAGTGCCTCTCAGCTTCTGGAAGATATGCCAAGCTCCCCCAAACTCTCTACCCAGCGACTCAAGGCGTCGGCCACTACATTGGCCTTCCCCGGGTGGTATAATATAGTGATATCATAGTCTTTAAGTAGCTCCAACCACCTCCTCTGATGCAAATTAAGGTCCTTCTTCCTGGACAAGTACTGCAAACTCCGGTGATCAGTGTAAATCTCATAGGGAACACCGTACAAATAATGACGCCAGATCTTCAGGGCGTGAACAATAGTTTCTAACTCGAGATCATGAACTGGATAATTCTTCTCATGCACCTTCAACTGTCTAGACGCGTAGGCAATCACCCTACCGTCCTGCATCAATACCTCTCCAAGGCCAATCCTCGAGGCATCACAATAGACAATGTATGACCCTGAACCTGTAGGCAATACTAATACTGGGGCTGTAGTCAAAGCTGTCTTGAGCTATTGAAAGCTCTGCTCACACTCCTCGGTCCACCTAAACGGATCACCCTTCTGGGTCAGCCTGGTCATAGGTGCTGCAATGGATGAAACTCCCTCCATAAATGACAGTAATACCCCGCCAAACCAAGGAAACTGCGAATCTCTGTAGCTGATGACGGTCTAGGCCAACTCTGCAGTGCCTCCACCTTCTTCGGATCTACCTTGATCCCATCACAAGACACTATGTGGCCCAAGAATGCCACTGAATCAAGCCAGAATTCACACTTAGAAAATTTTGCATACAACCTCTTCTCCCTCAAAGTCTGAAGCACGGTCCTGAGGTGCTGCTAATGATCTTCCCGAGACCGGGAATATACTAGGATGTCATCAATAAACACAATGACGAAGGAATCAAGATAAGGCCGGAATACACTGTGCATCAAATGCATAAAGGCTGATGGGGCATTGGTCAGCCCAAATGACATGACAAGAAACTCATAGTGACCATATCTGGTCCTGAAAGAAGTCTTCGGGATATCCGGCTCCCGAATCTTCAACTGATGATAGCCAGAAGGCAAGTCAATCTTGGAAAACACCCTAGCACCCGGTAACTGATCAAATAAATTATCAATGCGAGGCAAAGGATACATGTTCTTCATTGTAACCTTGTTCAACTGCCGATAATCAATACACATACGCATAGAACCATCCTTTTTCTTTACAAATAAGACCGGAACACCCCAAGGTGACACACTGGGCCGAATGAAGCCCTTATCAAGAAACTCCTGCAACTGCTCCTTCAACTCCTTAAATTCAGGAGGAGCCATACTATATGGAGGAATAAAGATGGGGTGAGTGCCCGGCAATAAATCAATGCCAAAATTAATATCTCTATCGGGCGGCATGCCCGGAAGATCAGCTGGAAACACATCTGGGAAGTCCCTCACTACTGGAACTAACTCAACTGTAGGGGTATCAATACTGACATCTCTCACATAGGCCAAATACAAATCACACCCCTTCTCAACCATTCGCTGAGCTTTAAGAAATGAAACGACCCTGCGGGGAATATACTCTAAGGTAAATCTCCACTCTAATCTTGGAAAACCTGGCATAGCCAGCATCAGGGTCTTAGCGTGACAATCAAGAATAGCATAATGGGGCGACAACCAGTCCATGCCTAATATAACATCAAAATCTACCATACTGAGAAATAACAAATCGACTCTGGTCTCAAAACCACTAAGAGCAATCAAACACGACCGATATACGCGGTCCACAATGAGAGAATCTCCCACGGGAGTAGATACATAAACAAGGGAACTCAATGAATCCCGAGAATCTCCAAATGTGGGGCAAAATAAGAAGACACATATGAATACATAAAGCCTGGCTCAAATAATATTGATGCATCCCTATGATAGACGGGGACAATACCTGTGATAACTGAATCTGAAGCAACGGCCTCTCAACGGGCTGGAAGGGCATAGTACCTGGCATGGCCTCCCCCTCTAGGGAGACCTCGACCTCCCCGACCTCCACCATGAGCTGGCTGAGGAGGTGGGGTAGCAGCTGGTGCTGGAAGAAGGGTCGGAGGACCCGGTGGAGCACGTGGAGGCTGACAAGTCTGTGGAGGTGCACCCCTCCTGGCTCTGGGGCAATCTCTAACCAGGTGACGAGTGTCACCATACTCAAAACAACCTCTCGAAGGACGCGGCGTCTGAGACTGACTCAAACTTGGCCTGCTAGACTAGCCGGTAATAGCACCTCGAGTAGGAGCCATACTGGATACTGGCGGTGCATAATAGGGCTCCTGAGATCTAGGAGGAGCTGGGACACTGCTGGCTGCTAGAAGAGTTGAATGAACAGGGCGACTCACAAAACCCCTACCATAGCGTGTTGCTGGTGCACAAGCTCCTGAATAATGACCAGTCTCTCGAGACCTCTTAACCTTTCTCTCATCTCGGTCTCGGGCGAACATGCCCTCCACTCTCCTAGCAATGCTAACTGCCCGCTGATAAGTGATGTCCATCTCCAACTCCCTGGCCATACTGGTCTGAATACTGGGGTGGAGTCCCTCAATGAAGTGACGAACCCTCTCTCTGACTGTAGCAACCAAAGTCGGTGTATGGAGAGCTAACCCACTGAAATGGACTGCATACTCTGACACAGTAATAGAACCCTGACACAACTGCTTGAACTCTGCACGCCGAGCATCCCGGAGGCTCTGAGGAACATACTCACGCAAGAACATCTCTGAAAAGTGAGTCCAAGTGAGTGAGGGTGCCTCATCCGGACTACTCAACTCATAGGCACGCCACCACTAATATGTTGCTCCCCTCAGCTAGAAAGCGGTGAAAGAAACCCCACTCGTCTCCACAATGCCAATAGTGTGGAGAATACGATGACACTCCTCAAGAAAACCCAGAGCATCATCTGAAGCTAGTCCGTTGAAAATAGGTGGGTGGTATTTCTTGTACCTCTCAAGTCTGAGCTACTCTACCTCAGAAACAGCTACCCTGATCTCATGCTGAACCGGAGCCACTGGGGCATAGGAATATACTCTAGGGCCTGATCAACCTGGACCCTATGCTCAGAGGAACGGGCTGCGGGAGTCAGTGCCCCTCCCCTGGCCTGAGATGTAGCGGGAGCTATCAAAAATAGTCCAGCCTGAGCTAGAGTGTTGAACATGCTCAAGAACTGAGCTAAAGTCTCCTGGAGGGCTGGAGTAGCAATAGGGATCTCTGGCGCTGGCCCTCCCTGCTGGAGCTACTGGGGGCTCCCCTGACGCAGCTCTCGCAGGTGCTCGGGCTGCACTGCGTGGTCATCCTCTACCCCGACCCTAGCCTCTAGTGGCTCTGGCAGGGGGATCGGGTGCTTGATCGTCGGTCCTCCCATTGCGGGTCCTCACCATCTGTGAGAAAGAATAGAATAGAATCTTAGGAAAAAAAATTGGTGTCAATAACTCGCACGACAAGGAAATCAAAGAAATATGATTGTTCTTAACAGTTACATAGCCTCCCGAAGATAAGTGCGAACGTCTCTGCACCGATCCGCGAGACTCTAATAAACCGGCTTGTGACTCGCGACTCCTACAAACCTAGTGCTCGGATACCAACTTGTCACGACCCAAATTATCCCTCCGTAAGGGGGTCGTGATGGCACCTAGTCTTTACGACTAGGTAAGCCTAATATTGCGAAAAATGTAAAGAAAGCACAACATTTTAAAGGTAAACAACATATTATAAATAGCCAAGAGTAGCACCACTCGGCATATGCAAAATAGTTTCCCAAAACCCGGAATATCACTAAGTCACAATCTGCTATAATCTATGTAGCTCTATACAAAAGTCTGAAGATAATAAGGAAAGTCTCTAAACAAGGGAATAGAAGGGGACTCCGAAGATCTGCGGACGCAAGCAGAAATACCTTGAAATCTCCTACAATCAGCAGAATGCACTAACTCCAAGGCTGATAGCTTGTACCTGGATCTGCACACGAAAAACATGTGCAGGAAAGGGCATGAGTACACCACAATGGTACCCAGTAAGTTCCAAGCCTAACCTCGATCGAGTAGTGATGAGGTCAGGTCAAGGCCCTACCGGAGTAAATATAATAAATTAAACAGTAAAAGATATAAGTAGAATTTACGGTAACACAGTTAAAGAAATTCTCAGAACTTTAACAGTTAAGGGAGCCCTCGGCTCAAAATAAGGTAAACACAATGGGAAATCTCTCGGGATACCATCCCGTAGTTTCAAATGAATATGCAGTACATGGGGGATCTCCCGAAATACGTCTGTAGTCCCAAAGTAAATATGCAGTGCTCGGGGATCTCCCGGAATACGTCCGTAGTCCCAAAGTAAATATGCAGTACAGGGGGATCTCCCGGAATACGTCCATAGTTCGAAAGTAAATATGCAGTACAGGGGGATCTCCTGCAATACGTCCGTAGTCCCAAACTAAATATGCAGTACAGGAGGATCTCCCGGAATACGTCCGTAGTCCCAATTTAAATATGCAACGGAAGATGAAATGACAGGTATGGCATCGAGTTATACAGTTTATACTGGACACATATAAGGCAAATAAGGACTTAACTGAACATGATAGAATGTCAATTAGGCAGTTAAAACACGTAAGCATACTTTTCTAGTCTAAACTACATAATTAAACATATTAGTACAATTACTAAGAGAAGCAATTTATGATTTAAAAAGGTTAAACATGATTTTTGCAATAATAGCATGTGTACGTACTCGTCACCTCACGTACACGGCGCCCACACACTAAATAATATCAAGATATCCTATGGGGAAAGTCCCCAACACAAGGTTAAGCAAGCCACTTACCTCGAACCGCTCAAATCAACTTGATATCATGTTCTTGCCATGAGTATCCGACTCCAAATGGCCCGAATCTATTCAAATAGTACAATACCATCAATACGCGCTAATAGTATGAATCCCACAAGAAAAACTACAAAATTAGGCCAAACCCCGAAATTGGCTCAAACCCAGTCCCCGGGGCCCACGTCTCGAAACCTGACAAAATTCACGAAACTAGAAATATCATTCACTCACGAGTCTAACCATATCAAATTTACTAAAATCAGACACCAAATGGTCCTCCAATCCACAATTCAAACTCCCAAATCCCTAGTCTCCCAACTTCCAATTTTCACCTTAAATACACATTAACTAGGTGGGAAAATACATGGCAAGGCAAGATTTTTGACCAAAAATAAGCACAAGGAACTTACCTTAAGAAATGCCTCGAAAATGCTCTCAAACAAATCGCCCCAACCCGAGTTTGCAAAGCCAAAAATGATAAAAATCGCGAAGCCCTTCGGTTTTAATCATTGCCCGGGTATTTCCGCACCTGCGAAACCTGCTTGTGCGGAAAACGAGCGCATATGCGCAACTCACTTACCCCCTCTGCCTTCGCACCTGCGTGCTCGCGCCTGTGGATAACCCTTCCGCTTCTGCGCATTTGCGGCATCGCAGATGTGGAATTTCCTCGCACCTGCGACCCCAGGCCAATTCTCAACTTTCTCACATCTGCGCCTGCAAGTCTCGCTTCTGCGAGGCTGCACCTGCGGACTCCCCACTGCAGGTGCGAAAATACCAGAACCAGCAAAAAAAAAAAGAAGAATTTCCTCTAAGTCCAAGCTTTCACCCGTTAAGCATCTGAAACACACCCGAGACCCCCGGGACCTCGACCAAACATACCAACCAATCCTAAAACACTATACGAACTTATTCGAGCTCTCAAATCCCATCAAACAACGCAAAAATCATGAATCACCCTCCAATTCAATTTTAAAGAACCTGAAACTTCAAAATTCTACAACCGATGTCGAAACCTATCAAATCACGTCCGATTGACCTTAAAATTTGCACACAAGTCATAACCAACATTGCGGACCTACTCCAACTTCCATAATCGGAAAGCGACCCCGATATCAAAAACTTCCACTACCGGCTCAAAACTCCAAAAATTTGACTTTCTCCATTTCAAGCCTAAATGAGCTACGAACCTCCAAAACACAATCCGGACATGATCCTAAACCCAAAATCATCTAACGGAGCTAACGGAGCTAACGGAACTGACGGAATTCATTTCCGGAGTCGTCTTCACATAGTTCCGACTACGGTCCAAATCATAAGGCTTAAGCTCTCATTTAGGGACTAAGTATCCCAAAACACTCTGAAACTCAAAACCAATCATCCCGGCAAGTCACAATAGCAGAAAATGATTTGGGGGAACGACTTAAAATTTTATTCCAAAAAGTCAACAAAAGTCAACGCGGGACCCGCCTCTCGAAACCCGACTTAATTTTCATGAAATCCGAACGCCCATTCCGATACAAGTTCAACCATACCAATTTTATCGAATTCCAATAACAAATCGACCTCCAAATCTTAAATTTAAACCAAGAGGGTTTTCTAAATTTTTTAACCCAATTCACTAATTTAGTGATAAAAACAACAATAGATTCATGTAATTTAACCAAAATCAAGTTAGCAATTCTTACCTCAATATTTTCCTTGAAAAACTATCGAAAAATCGCCTCACCCGAGCTTCCTTGGTCCAACAGTGAAATACTTCTTCGCGAACGCGAGAGGCTCCTCGCGAACGCGAAGAACAACACCAGAACCAGCAACCATCAGCATCAAACACCCAAACTTGGTCCGGAACCACCCCGAATCAAACCCGAGGCCCCCGGGACCCCGTCCAATCACACCAACTAGTCCCAATACATAACACGAACCTGCTCGAGGCCTCAAATCACATCAAACAACATAAAAGCCACGAATCATACTCCAAGTCAAGCCTAATGAACTTTGTAATTTCAAATTCTATATCTTGTGCCGAAACACATCAAATGAATCTGGAATGACTTCAGATTTTGCACACAAGTCATAATTGACATAATGAAGCTATTCCAATTTTCAGAATCAGATTTCGGCCCTGATATCAAAAAGTCAACCCCCCCCCCCCCGGGTCAAACTTTCCCAAAATTCATCTTTCGCCATTTCAAGCCAAATTTCTCTATGGACCTCCAAATAATTTTTCGGACACGCTCCTAAGTCCATAATCACCATACGGAGCTATTGACATCATCAAAATTCCATTCCGGAGTCGTCTTCATATAGTTCCGACTACGGTAAAAATCCTAATATTAAGCATCCGTTTTGGGGACCAAGTGTCCCAAATCATCCGATAACTGAATTCAACCATGCACGCAAGTCAATACATATAATAAGAAGCTGCTCAGGGCCTTATGCCGCCAGGCAGGGCTTAAATTCTTAAAACTTACATTCTCCACCTCTTAAACAAACGTTCATCCACGAACGTGCTAATAATTATTCTGAGGTTACCGAATTGATGATTTTTTTTTTACTTTTACACATATTCATGGTTGATCCCACGTTACTGCATTTGAGATAAGCTTGACAACATCATCTCATTTGAGGTTATTTCTTTTATCCATATTTGTAAACTTTAAGATCAATTCCTTACACTCCAAATATTTCAAAAGGTCTGATTTTCACAACAACGCACGGTATTAGCCTCAACTAGCTATAGCAACCCGTGCCTACGCACACATCAATTTTCTTGATCGTGTTGAAATACTTCAAAAAACTATTCTGGGGTGTTACATTCTTCCTCTCTTAGGATCATTCGTCCTCAAATACATAACATAATTTATCTCTTATTTCACACATATCAATATCCCAATTTGTTTTTCTAACTCCCAAATTTTTCAGAAAATCTTGGCAGAGTCTCCCTTGTAAATGGGTCTATCCACCTGCCAGAGTAACACCAAAACGACTCCTAACAACACATCCAAAAGGTATATATCAATAACACTGATCTCAACATTACAAGCATTGCATTATCATTATGATATCAGGACATGAAGTACATCATATGTATGCTCATCACCACATCTCAGGTCTTAAAAACTGTTCATAATTAATTCCAACATCATCAATTAATCTCATATTAACCAGTACCTCGTTTCAAATGTTTCACAACATTGACATCATAATGTAAGGCATGAAGACCTCATATCTATTTGCCCGATTTAACGAGTCACCTTTAGCGCCACCAGGGCACTCATCTTATAGGTTAAAACTCAATGTTTACAGCACGAAAATGGATGAATATGCACAGAAAATATACAAGAATTATCAGATAAGCCTAACAGGCATGACTCCCTATTAATATTATTGTACAAATTATATTTCATAAAGGGAGAATTTTAAACTCATAAATATTTCACCACAAGGACCCCGTCCTTATATTACTTCCACCGCGACTTGTAGCCCGGTTTAAATATTTCACATCATACATAAAATGGGAGGATCTCGTCCTCAAATCCAAATCACAAGTATTTTGCACATTGTGCCAACTGAAATTTCAATTTCCTTTCCTTCTTCATTTCAATATATTTCATAAACAATTTTCACAATACATAATGAACCCTCATACTTGTAGGGAGTATAATTCATGAAAAATGGAATCAATTATTCTAAAACACATTAAACCCACTATAGTGGAAAAATAAAAATTACTTTTGGACTTATAGCCCTCAATGGTGTACAAAAATAAATGACAGACACGGGTTCACTGTAACGACCCGACCGGTCATTTTGAGCATTTACGTTTCTTTCAGCTATTTGAAGTCTTGAATAACTTCCTACGAGGTATTATGACGTGTGTGAATTATCATTTTGGTTTTAAGGTATTTCGGAGTTAGCTTGGAAGAATGAATGTTCATGTTGGAAGCTTAAGTTGAAATAGTTGATCAGATATTGACTTATGTGTAAACGACCTCGGAATTTAATTCTAATGATTCCAATAGCACCGTATGGTGATTTTGGGCCTAGGAGCGTGTCCGGAATATTATTTGGAGGTCCGTAGTGGAATTTGGCTTGAAATGCCGAAAGTTGAATTTTTGGGAAGTTTGACCGGGGTGTTGACTTTTTGATATCGAGGTCGGAATCTGATTATGAAAATTTTAGTAGCATTATTATGTCATTTATGACTTGTGTGCAAAATTTGAGGTCAATCGGACTTGATTCGATAGGTTTCGGCATCGAATGTAGAAGTTGGAAATTTCATAAGACTAAAGTTTCAAGTGAGTTCGCACAAGACCCAACTTCAAATGTGCATAACTATCATGATACGAAGTGTTATATAGTGCATTAGCTATCAAATGAAATATCTTTGAGTCTAGTTTCTAACTATTCAAACCGTTCGTCATTTGGACAGTCCTACAAGAAGTTATGATCAAATTACCAAAGGCTAGAAAAATGTAATTCTGCGACCAATTATGCGATCGCAAAACTGCTTCTGCGACTGCAAAACAGGTCGCAGAATGGACCAGAAGAGCCCGATTTTGGGCGCCAATTTTGTGATCAATTTTACGGCCTGCATACCCATTCTGCGGTCCATTATGCGACCGCAGACCTGCTTTCGGAGGGTTAATTTTTCTATTTTCATAACCCGACCCCATTTTGATAAATATGCTTTGGGGATTATTTTGGGGTAATTATCTGATCATTTTAGAGAGAAGTGAGAGTGTTCTAGAGAGAGAAAGTAGATGAAGTGTCTTGTTCATCAAATTCTTGTCCAAGCCTTGAAATCCAACAAGAAATCCCTCAAGTTCTTCATCAAAGAGGTAAGGTTCTAACCCCAAATCTTCAATTACGAGTTTGGATAAAGATGGGTGATTAAGAGTATGATTCTTGGGTGTAATAGTATTATTTGTACATATCAATAAGGTTTATGGAAAGATTGTTGAGTTCAAATGGGTAAAGATTGGGTTGAAAATGGTAGAAATCTTCAAAGACTTTAATTGAGGATTTGAAGGCCGAGTTGTGGTCGGATTTGAGTAATTTTGGTATGGTTGGACTTGTGGTTGAATCGGGGTTCGGATTTTGTGAGTTTTATTGGATTCCGAGATGTGGGCCCCACGGGTATTTTTGGGGCATAATTTCGGATTTTTGAAAAATATTAGTATTTTGATATGGAATTAATTCCTATAATTTTTGTGAGCTGAATCAAATTAATTGTGACTAGATTCGAGCCGTTTGGAAGTTGATACGTGCATAATGGAATTTCTGGAGCATTGCTTAGCTTGCTCGACATTGGATTTGGCTTGTTCGAGATAAGTAACTCTTCTAATCTTTGAGTTGAGGGTATGAACCCTGAATATATGTATTTCGTGAATTGTTGGAAGGTGACGCACATGCTAGGTGACGGGCGTGTGGGCATGCACTATAGAAATTGTGACATAATTATTTCTGTGGAATTTTGTAGTTAAATAATCTTGGCATTTTCCATGCGGTTTTATGAGTTAAAGAAATTGAGCTGAAAAGCACATTAAAATCATGTTGAGGCTACATGCCAGTATTATTGGGACCCACAGAGGTCATATTACTATGAATTATTGGTTATGTTGAAAATTCATACTCAGTCATATTCATTTCATTGCATATCATATCTCAGTCTCTGTTGTTATTTATTGATACATCATATCATCATTTTTGGGCTATTCTCATGACATTGTGAGCCCATGAGAGAGAGACTGGAGAGATTGATGACTGAGGGAGGCCGGGGGCCTGATTGTGAGAATATTTTTGGGATCGGGCTGCACGTCGCAGCAGGCTATATTGGCTTTATATATATTATTACTATTATATGGATCGGGGCTACCCGCCTGCAGCAGGCCTTATAGGCTTATATTATGGCACGTGATTTGTCCGTGCTTATAGCGCTTGGGCTGTAGGAGTCCCTCATGAGTCTATACACACCCCCAGTGAGCGCAGTCGACTATTAATAAGGATCGGGCTACACGCCACAGCAAGTATTGTATAGCGGTGAGTGATTGAGTGTGCTGAGCACAGTGAGAGGGAATGCGAGACAATGAGATTGAGTACTCTGAGAGAGTGTGAGTACATGAGTGCAATCTCTGAGATACATTGCATTGACATGCACACATGACATATATGCATAGAGATGTATTTTCCTCATGTTGTACGGTATCACATTATTCATGATTTCTCTCACACGTTGACAGATGGACATAGTGATGCATTTGTTTTACACTAGTTATCTGGGAGAGAAAATGATATATTTTATTTATTATTGAAAGGAGTTTGGAAAAATTAATGTTCTCAAATTATTCATATTTTTGGCAACTTCGGCAAACGATTTGGGTTTTCACTGATGTATTTGAAAGGAAGAACTATTATTTTTGAAATCATGATTTGGCTGAGCATTTTATCTATGTATTTCTTCTGGTATTATTTGCTTTATGTTGTTATGGACTGTTGTGGACTAGTGGTTTTGGACCCGACCTTGGTAGAAGCTCGTTACTACTTTCAACCTAAGGCTAGGTTTGTTACTTACTCAGTACATGGGGTCGGTTGTACTGATACTACACTTCTGCACATTGCGTGCAGATGTTGACTGTTGTTATTGCTGTGCTCGATGGTTGCGGGATTTGAAGATGTACCTGTATTCATGTTGTAGCTGCCTCTTGTTCATGGTAGCCTTAGATTTATAAAAGCTCTGTTTATGTATTATTCAAATAGACTATGTATTTATTTCATTTTCGCTTTTATACTCTATTTTTAGAAGCTCATGATTTGTACTACCAGTTCTTGGGGGATGTATAAGATTAAGATCTGTATTCACTTAAATTGCTTTAATAATTGTTGTTGGAATTGGATAATTGAAAGTTGGCTTACCTAGCGGGTTGGGTTAAGTGCCATCACAACTAGTTGGATTTTGGGTCGTGACACTCACACCTTCAAATCTCCCAGCAGGGATAAACATATAAGTGGGTCATAAATGTACGAAGCTCACCCATAAGTGTAGCATAATAGGAGGACTCATCTTAATATTCAGAACAGAATCAAATTCAGGAAAATATCCTTTTATAATAAAAATTAGGAGCGTACCTGTAACGACACCATCTGGTGTATTGGCCTCAGCCAAATCATAGGGATTAAATCAATGGGTCGGGCCTCTACCTATTAGGCGCCCACTACCCGCCTATCCTCCACCTCTAGCTAACTGTGCATGTGGAGTATTGACTAGAATAAAGCTTGTAGCTGGAGTGTTCTCATGAAATCCACCCCTCCCAAGCCTGAGACAATCTCTCATGATATGCCTAGTATCACTACACTCATAACAACACCTCTGAGGTCGCGGCTACTCGTACTGACTCTGTGCCGGATAACTAGAATAGCCACTGTAAGAATCTCATGTCAGTGGTGCACTGTAAATTGGAGCACCTCGAGTAATCTGATGTGCGGACTGAGCTGACCGACTACTCGAGCCTCCGCTATAAAGGGTCCAAGCTGAAGAGTAAAATCCACTGAACCCTCCAGATCTTCGAGACCTTTTGTCCTCCTTAAACTCCCTTTCCTCTCCTAAAACACCCTCAATCTTCCTTGCAATCTCCACTACTTGCTAAAATGAAGCATCAGTTTGCAATTCTCGAGCCATGCATATTTTAATATCATAATCGATCCCCTCAATGAATCTGCGGACCCGTTCTCTGATTGAAGGAACTAAGATAGGTGCATGACGGGCTAACTCACTGAACCTGATAGCATATTCTGACACTGTCATAGTGCCCTGACATAACCGTTAAAACTATGTGCGCCACGCATCTCGGAGAGTCTGGGGAACAAATTCTTTCAAGAATATTTCCGAAAATTGAGCCCAAGTTGGTAGTGTGGCATCGGATAGTCTACCTTCTTCATAGATTTTCCACCACCGATACGCTGTGGCTGATAGTTGAAATGCAGTAAAAGAAATTCCGCTCACCTCTACAATACCCATGGTGAGGAGAATACGATGACAATTTTCTAGAAATTCTTGGGCATCCTCTGTAGCTGTGCCACTGAAAGTTGGTGGATCATATTTCTTAAACCTTTCAAGTCTATTTTGTTCTTCTTTTGATGCCTCGGGCCCTCAGGCCGAACAGGAATAACAGGTTGTACCGGTACTACACCCGGAACCTGACCAGCTTGAACCTGCTGCTCTGGAGTTGTGATAGGAGTCTGAGCTACTCCCCCAATCTGCGGAATGTTTGGTGCAACAGAGATCAACCCCGCCTGAGTTAATGTACCAAACATACTCAGAAACTGTGCCAAAGTCTCCTGAAGTCCGGGGGTAACAACATGTGCTTCTGGTACCTGTCCCCAACTGGAGCTACTAGTGGCTCCTTAACTGTTGTTCTGACAGGTGCTCTAGTCGCAGCACGTGCCCTTCCTCGACCTCTACCTCGGCCTCTACCTCGGCCCCGGCCTCTTGCAGCCATAGCAATATGTGCAGATGCCTGCTCAGCTAACCCAGCAGCACGTGTCCTTACCATCTATGAGATAATGGAGATACAAAGGTTCAAATTCCAAATTCAACAAATTCCGCACGACAAGATTGAAAGAAATGGAAATTTCCTAACAGTTTTGTAGCCTCTCGAAGATAAGTATAGACGTCTCCGTACCGATCTGCAAGACTCTACTAGACTCATTCGTGACTCGTAGAACCTATGAACCTAGAGCTTTGATACCAACTTGTCACGACCCAAAATTCCACCACAGGCGTCGTGATGGCACCTAGTCTCTAAGACTAGGTAAGTCGATTTCTATTATATTTTGAAGCCATTTTGTTTTTGAATTAAAATCTAACAGCGGAAATAATTACAATAACAATCTTCCAAGACTGGTAGTACTAAGTCACGAACTCAAACTGAATACATGGAATGATCACAAGGACCGAATATACAATACTGTTTGATTACAAATTAACGGTACAATGAAATGAAAAGATTCCAAGGGACTGCGACGGCCAAGCAACTCTACCTTGAATCTTTATGATCGAGCTTTAACTCTGCTCAAGTCTGATATCTTCAATACCTGGCTCTGCACAAAAATGTGCAGAAGTGTAGTATGAGTACGTCACGGTCGGTACCTAGTAAGTATCAAGACTAACCTCAATGGAGTAGAGACGGTGTACAGTCAAGACACTCACTAGTCTAATAACCTGTGCAATATAATATACAAAATCATAGGAAACAAATAACAATAGGACAACATGGAACAACCAGTGATATGCACAGCAGACAACAAGAATACCATTAATATCATTCACCAATTAATAAACACAAGTACACCCAATTAAATCAAGTCCTTCAAATAAATGTCTTTCACATATAATTCTTCCATATAAAACTCTTTCAAATATAATTTCCTCAAATAAATATCTTTCAAATAAAATTCTTTCCTATAATACTTTCTAAGTAAAAATCCTTCCAAATAAATATTTTGAATATAATTCTTTCAATTAAAAAGTCACCATGTGACACCTCATCTCATAATCATAAAAATACGGGTCTCAGCCCATTTTCGTATTTTTCGTATAAATGGGTCTCAGCCCATTTTCATATTTCCACGGCACCTCGTGGCCATAATTAAATCATCATATTTCTCTGAAACCTTGTGCCCTCATTTCATATCACAACTGCACGGACAATTCACGTGCCAATTATCATTATCATTTCATCACAGCACCCCGTGCCCACATTTCATTTTATAATCTGCTTGGCAATAGCCACATGCTCTCAATTTCAATATAAATCATATTGTTATCAATTTACCAACAACAAGACAAGTTGCACAAGGTATAGAAATAAACACAAGAAAATCACAACATCACATGAAAATTATCAACACCACAACCCCACATCATCACATATCGTCCTTGACAATAGCCACCCTTACTGCTCCTATTGCACCCTTATCACTCCTATATCCACCCTTATCGCTCCGCCCAGACAATATTAATAGCCACCCTTATCGCGCATATTGCCACCCTTATCGCTCCGCCCAGACAATATTCCAACAAATACAACAACAGTGAAATGACACCCTTATACCCACATAATATCAATGGTGAAATGCCACCCTTATCTCCCCAAAATAGTAACTCACACAACACAATAATTTACACGGAAAATTAACACGATAATATAATAAAATCAATTCATATCACAATTTGCCCAATGGCCACAACCAAATTCCAAAGATATAACAAAATTTATTAATTTCACAACAAATACACAAAGGCTTCACACAATATATATAACACCCAAAAGCAATCAATTGAGATAGAAATTACTTAGCATAAAGCAAAACCTTCATTAATGTAAATTTAGATAATTATATTAACACTTATTCTTAAGCTTGCTTAAATTAATTATTTGCATAAGAAGATTCATATTTGAATTAATTTCCAAGAAATATTAAACCAATAATGCTCACGAAATTTCATAAATATTTCAAGTAACAATCACATCAAATTATCATATATAAAAAAATTCAACATTAAGGATTTAGGCATGACAGACAGATGATTTAATAATTTTCCACAATTGCCCAATTTACTACGCAATAATGCCTAAGACTTTATTTCAATGAATTTTGCACGTATAAGCCTGAGTACGTACTCGTCACCTTGCGTACACAGCTTTTCACATTTCACAAATGGCACATAAGACTCAATGCCTAAGGGATAATTCCCCCACTCGAGGTTAAGCAAGACACTTACCTTTTTGAAGTTAGGCCGATATTCCAAAATAGCCTTCTTGCTTGAATTAACCTCCGGACAGCTCAAATCTATCCAAATTAATTGTATAACTTCATTAAAATTCATCGGAAATAATTCCGGATAATAATATGTCGACTTAAAAATTTATTCTAAAAAGTCAACAAAAGTCAACTCGGGACCCGCCCCTCGGAACCCGACATAATTTTCATGAAATCCAAACACCCATGCCGATACAAGTTCAACCATACCAATTTTATCGAATTCCAATAACAAATCGACCTCCAAATCATAAATTTAAACCAAGAGGGTTTTCTAAATTTTTCAACCCAATTCACTAATTTAGTGATAAAAACAACAATAGATTCATGTAATTTAACCAAAATCAAGTTTGGAATTCTTACCCCGAATATTTTCCTTGAAAAACTCCCTAAAACTTGCCTCACCCGAGCTTCCTTGGTCCAAAAATAGAAGAATGACACGAATTTGGACTTTATTCTACTGCCTAGGGGTTTGTTCTTCGCGTTCGCGAGACTCCCCTCGCGTTCGCGAAGAACAAATTCTTCAAAAGTCATTTTCAAACTCTTCTCAGACAACCTCTAGTATAATAGTCATAACGTTTTGTACAAAACTCCAAATGATGAATGCTTTGACTTTCTGAAAACTAGACTCCAAGGTCTAACTTTAATTTGTTACACAACTTTCAATTCCTAATAGATTACAAGATATAAGCTTCCAAAGTCAGCCCTGTGCGACGGAGAATTCCAAACTCTTCCCGGATAGCCTATAGTGTATCCACCATAATTTTTTGTAAAAACTCCAAATGATAAATGGTTTACCTTTCTGAAAACTAGACACAAAGGGCTACAACTTTCATTTTTGCATCATCTCCAAATTCCTTATAGATTACGAGATATGAGCCTCTAAAGTTAGACGACGAACAGCAAAATTTCCTTCTTCGCGAATGCGAGAACCTCTTCGCGAACGTGAAGAACAAAGTCCTAACAGCAAAATCCTTCTTCGCGAATGTGAGAGGCTCCTCGCAAACGCGAAGAACACCAGAACCAGGAACCAGCAGTATCAAAATACCCAAACTTGGTCCGGAACCACCCTGAATCAAACCCGAGGCCCCCGGGACCCCGTCCAATCTTACCAACCAGTCCCAATACATAACACGAACCTGCTCGAGGCCTCAAATCACATCAAACAACATCAAAGCCACGAATCATACTCCAATTCAAGCCTAATGAACTTTGAAATTTCAAATTCTATATCTTGTACCGAAACACATCAAATGAATATGGAATGACTTCAAATTTTTTACACAATTCATAATTGGCATAACGAAACTATTCCAATTTTCAGAATTGGATTTCAGCCCCGATATCAAAAAGTCAACCCCCCGGTCAAACTTCCCAAAAATTCATCTTTCGCCATTTCAAGCCAAATTCCTCTACGGACCTCAAAATAATTTTCCGGACACACTCCTAATTCCATAATCACCATACGGAGCTATTGATATCATCAAAATTCCATTCCGGAGTCGTCTTCATACAGTTCCGACTACAGTAAAAATCCTAAGACTTAAGCTTCCGTTTTGGGGACCAAGTGTCCCAAATCACTCCAAATCACCCGGTAACTGAATTCAACTATGCACGCAAGTCAATACACATAATAAAAAGCTGCTCAGGGCCTTATGCCGCCAGGCGGGGCTTAAATTCTTAAAATGACAAGTCAGGTCATTACACTATGGCTCGAGAGGTTGAGATGGGTACTTCTTATGAGCGAGTTGTGGATATAACCTGTAGGATTGAGGGTGTGCGTCAGTTGAGCCGAGAGCAGATTATGAGAGATAAGCGGTTCTGGTACTCTGGAGAGTTCAGGGGTGCTCCGTCTGGGGGCAGAGGTCAGTTTGTGAGGGGGCAGTCCAGCAGACCCTCATAACCAGCACCACCATCTCCTTGAGGTACTCCAGTGCGACCTTATCTCAATGCTATCTCAGTGCTATACCAGAGAGCTATTCAGGGTCCTCCCAATGGGTATTCAGTTCCCCAGAGCCAGACACTTAGTCAGCAGCCCATCGCACCGAAAAGTTGTTACGAGTGCGGGGATCCCAGTCACATGCTGAGGTTTTGCCCAGGCTTCGGGTTAGACCAGTACAGCAGGGTCAGCAGCCTATGCTTACCGAACCAGTTGCTCCACCAGTAGTCCGACCACCAAGAGGTGGATGACAGGTAGGTAGGGGTCGTCCTAGAGGTGGAGGTCAGCCAGGCGGAGGTCATCCAGTTGGCGCTCCAGCTCGGTTCTATGCTTTTCCAGCTAGACCAGATGCAGAGGCCTCAGATTCTGTGATTACAAGTATTATTTCTGTTTGCGGCAAAGATGCCTCAGTATTATTTGATCCAAGATCCACGTATTCATATGTATCATCTCTATTTGCTCCATTATTGGGTGTTTCTCATGAGTCCTTGAGAACTCTTGTTTATGTTTCCACTCCTGTAGGCGATTCTGTTATTGTGAAACGGACCTACCGGTCTTGTATTATTTCATTCTGTCGTTATGAAACTAGAGAAGATCTCTTATTGCTCGAGATGATCGATTTTGAAATTTTTCTAGGTATGGACTGGTTATCTCCATATCATGCTATTCTAGATTGTCATGCCAAAACGGTTACCTTGGTTATTCCATCTTTGCCTAGGTTGGAGTGGAAGGGTTCATCGGTTAGTGCATTTAATCGGGTTATTTCTTTTATAAAGGCTCAACATATGGTTGAGAAGGGTTGTTTGGATTATCTAGCCTATGTTCGGGATACTACTACAGAGACTCCGGCTATTGATTCAGTGCCAGTAGTTCGTGAGTTCTCCGATGTATTTCCTTCAGATCTTCCAGGTATGCCACCTGATTGTGATATTAATTTTTGTATTGACTTGGCTCCATATACTCAGCCTATATCTATCCCACTGTATCGCATAGCTCCGAAAGAATTGAAAGAATATAAAGAACAACTTGAAGAGCTATTAGCCAAAGGGTTCTTCAGGCCGAGTGTATCGCCCTAGGGTGCACCGGTATTATTTGTGAAAAAGAAGGATGGAACAATGCGGATATGTATTGATTATCGCCAATTGAACAAGGTCACTATTAAGAGCAAGTACATGTTGTCGCGTATTGATGACCTATTTGACCAGTTGCAGGGTGCTAGGGTGTTCTCTAAGATCGATTTGAGGTCGGGGTATCATCAGTTGAAGATTCGGGATTCGAATGTTCCGAAAACTGCTTTCCGCACTAGATATGGTCATTATGAGTTTCTATTAATGTCTTTCGGTTTAACTAATGCCCCGGCAACGTTTATGGATCTGATGAATAGGGTATTCGGGCTATATATTAATTCATTTGTCATTGTCTTCATTGATGACATTTTGATCTACTCGCGCAGCAAGAAGGAGCATGAGCAGCATATGAGAGTAGTGCTTCAGACATTGCGGGAACAAAAGCTATATGCTAAGTTCTCTAAATGTGAGTTTTGGCTAGAGTCTATAGCATTTTTGGGATATTGTATCGGGTGAAGGTATTAAAGTTGATCCCAAAAAGATCGAGGCAGTTCAGAATCGGCATTGTCCCACTTCGGTGACTGAGATCAGAAGTTTCCTGGGTTTAGCAGGTTATTATCGTCGGTTCGTGTAGGGATTTTCATCTATTGCAGCACCTTTGACCAAATTAACCCAGAAGGGTGCTCTGTTTCGATAGTTTGATGATTGTGAGTCAAGCTTTCAGAAGCTCAAGACAGCATTGACTACAGCACCAATGTTAGTGTTACCTTCTGGTTCGGGGATGTATACAGTGTATTACGACGCTTCACGCGTTGGTTTGGGTTGTGTATTAATGCAGGAAGGGCGAGTTATTGCATATGCTTCATGATAGTTGAAGCCCCACGAGCAGAATCATCCGGTACATGATTTGGAGTTAGCTGCGATTGTTCACGCCCTTAAGATTTGGAGGCATTATCTTTATGGGGTGTCCTGTGAAGTTTATACTGACCATCACAGTTTGCAGCATTTGTTCAAGTAGAGGGACCTAAATTTGAGGCAGCGCAGATGGCTGGAATTACTAAAAGATTATGATATTACTATCCCGTATCATTCGGGCAAAGCAAATGTAGTTGCAGATGCCTTGAGTAGAAAGACAGAGAGCATGGGTAGTTTGGCTTTCATTTCAGCATAAGAAAGGCCATTAGCTTTGGATATCCAGCCCTTGGCCAACAGACTTGTGCGGTTAGATATTTCAGAGCCCAACCGAGTTCTTGCATGTGTTGTAGCTCAGTCTTCACTATTTGAGGAAATCAAGGCTCACCAGTATGATGATCCACACTTAATGGTTCTTCGAGAAACGGTACTACGAGGTGGTTCCAAAGAAGTTACTATTGGTGCACATGGTGTTCTGCGACTCCGGGATCGTCTGTGTGTTCCTAATGTGGATGAACTGAGGAAAAAGATCCTGGAGGAGGCACACAGTTCTCGGTATTCTATTCATCCAGGTGCTACGAAGATGTATCGTGACTTGAGGCAGCATTATTGGTGGCGACGAATGAAAAAGGACATAGTTGAGTATGTAGCTAGGTGGCCTACTTAAGTAGATGACTATACCAGAATGAAAATGGGAACGAATTACTATGGACTTTGTAGTTGGGTTGCCGCGGACCTTGAGGAAGTTTGATGCAATTTGGGTGATTGTTGACAGGTTGACCAAGTCGGCACACTTTATTCCTGTTGTGACTACGTATACTTCAGAGAGGTTGGCCCAGATTTATATTCAGGAGATAGTTAGGTTGCACGGTGTGCCAATTTCCATTATATCAGATAGAGGCCCTCAGTTTACTTCATATTTCTGGAGAGCAGTGCAAAGTGAGTTGGGGACCTGTGTAGAGCTCAGCACAGCCTTTCATCCGCAGACTAACGGGCAGTCAGAGAGGACAGTTCAGATTTTGGAAGATATGCTCAGGGCATGTGTGATTGACTTTGTAGGTCAGTGGGATCGTTTCTTGCCTTTGGCCGAGTTTGCTTATAATAACAGTTACCAATCCAGCATCGAGATGGCTCCATTTGAGGCTTTATATGATCGTCAATGCCATTCACCTATCGGATGGTTTGAGCCCGGTGAGGCTAAGTTATATGGTACTGATTTGGTAAAGGATGCCTATACTTGATTCAGGAGCGACTTTGTATAGCACATTCCAGATAGAAGAGTTATGCGGATCAGAAAGCGCGTGATTTATCCTTTATGGTAGGTGAAAAAGTTCTCTTGAAGGTTTCGCCGATGAAGGGGATTATGAGATTCGGAAAGAAGGGAAAGTTGAGCTCAAGGTTTATAGGCCCATTTGAGGTGTTGAGACGAGTTGGGGAGGTTGCTTATGAGCTTGCATTGCCTCCCAGTCTATCGGGAGTTCATCCGATTTTCCATGTATCTATACTCCGGAAGTATCATGCTGACCTATCACATATGTTGGACTTCAGCACAGTTCAGCTAGATCAGAGTTTGGGTTATGAAGAAGAGCCATTTGCCATTGTTGATAAACAAGTTCGCCAGTTGAGGTCCAAGAGGATTTCTGTAGTAAAGGTCCAGTGGAGGGGCCAACCAGTTGAGGAAGCGACTTGGGAGGCCGAGGAGGACATGCGGAGAAAATATCCACACTTATTTAGCACTCCGGGTATTATTCTAAACCCGTTCGAGGACGAACATTTGTTTAAGAGGTGGAGAATGTAATGACCCAACCGGTCATTTTAACTTTTAGAACCCCGTTCCCTAAAATAAAATACCCCGAATATGTTTTTATTAATTTATGACTTGCGGAGATGGTTGGTTCGGGATTTGGAAGCGTTTGGGTTGAAATTGGAACACTTGGTTCCTTAAGTTAGCTTTAAATGGACAAGTTTGACTTCGGTCAACATTTTGAGAAAACGACCCCGAAATCGGGATTTGACGGTTCCAATAGGTTCGTATGATAATTTTGGACTTGGGCGTATATCCGAATCGGGTTTTGGATAACCCGGGAGCGTTTTGACCACGAAAATAGTTATGGAATTGGGTAGAAATTATATATTTGAGTTCTTGAGATTATGAGTAACGTTTCCATCCGAAAATTTCCAGAATCCGGGCACGTGGGCCCGAGGTAAATTTTAGAAATTTTACCATTTTGAATAGGGTAAAATATTTAATAGATGAATTTCGAATTATTGAACATATATTAATTATTTTATATAATTTTTGGATAGTTTCGGATTTTTCGGCATTGAATCGAGAATTTTACGCGACGCGATAATCGAAAAGTGGACTTTGAGACGAGGTAAGTCTCTTGTCTAATCTTGTGAGGGGAAAATTACCCCATGGTGATTAAATTGAATAATTATTGATAATTACGGAGGCTACGTACGCACGAGGTGACGAGAGTCCGTGCGTAGCTACTATTAATGCTAAAGTCCAGGTAGTTTAGGACTCAAAGCATGAATTACTTGTGTAAATTGTATTCCTTGTTTAATTAATATTATTTGATATATATATATATATATATATATATATATATATATATATATATATATATATATATATATATATATTGTGAATTGTTAGATCAAAATATTATAGGATGGAAAATTTATATGTTTGATTTTCTATTTAAATTAATTAATTGTTAAAAGAAATTATTCTTCCTCCCGAATTGATCTCATAATAAATATACTCTCCTTCCGGAGGTACATAAGAAAATGTCCTCCTTTCTTGTGGAGCGGGCCGAACGCCTCAGCAGGATAGATGCATCTATGGATCGCGTCGCACGTCCCTCGGCAGTGTACACGACACTCTGGATCGGGTCGTACGTCCTCGACAGAAATCGTGCTTAATAATAATAATAATTACACGATACTTTAATAGCTTATTTCAGTTTGCAAAGCTAATTGATAAATTGAAAAATCTTTGGAATTTAATGAATTATTATTCTTACTTGTTAAATAATTAATTGTTATTCCTGAAGATGATATTTCATTGTTAAATTGGGAAATTATTTGAATTGAAGGAATTTAATTAATATATTGAGAATTGTTGCATTTGAATTTTTTTGATTATTTCCGTTGATTTAATAAATGATTGTAAATTCTGTAAATCATGTTGATTAAATATCCTAGTTGTATTTCGATTATTATTATTGCCCCATAGTGAGTGTCAAAGTCGGTCATCTCGTCTCTACCACTTCTAGATTAGACTTGATACTTACTGGGTACACGTTTACGTATTCATACTACACTTGCTACACTTTTTGTGCGGGAACTGAGGCAAGTATTAGTGGGGGACCTATCGTCTTACACCCACGTTATCCAGGGACATAGTGGTGAGCTGTTTCTCTTATCCGTTCTGCAGCTACTAGTCTCTCTCTTTGTATTTTAATTCTGTCTATTTTTTTCGGACAGCATTTGAGATTTTGTATAACTACTAGATGCTCATACACTTGTGACACCAGGTCTTGGCATACACATTGGTAGAGTTTGGATTTTATTTTATTTTCTTGATTTTAAATTTTATCAATGTATGCTTAATTTATTAGTTAGCTTGCCTAGCTGTAGTGTTGGGTGCCATCATGACTTATAGGTGAAATTGGGTCGTAACATCCGGCGTGGAATACACTTACGAAAGGTAAAAAAGGCGAACGACATTTCGATAGGGTCTTCGTACTTTTAATATAGTATAGATATAGATAATGTAGATATATATATATATATATATATATATATATATATATATATATATATATATATATATAAATAATCTAGAACTAATATAGATAATTATTTACTACATGTACGTGCCTCTATGAAATCAATTATAGATAGATATAAATAATCTAGTGTCTATGTACGTGTCTCGCACGTATAACAATGTGCCTAATAATAATTAACAGAAGATATATATATGAATAAACTTGTTATCGAAAAAGAATTAATTTCATATAATTTATGATATTAAAAATGTTACTTCGGTCAGGCTTGACATCCGCGGGATGAACAAGGGTCAACAGAAAAGTTGAAACTCCAACATCTTTAATACATATCTGTTTGCTTGCTGTCAACTATCAACCTAAAATTGAGTTTTATTTATTTATAATAAAGCAAATACGATAGCATACATCTTGTTCAGACTTTGCGAGAGTTTCATAATGGCAAGAGATATAATTGAAATACTCCTAAACTCTTGGACAACTGTCATAGATCTATGGTTGATCATGCACTTGAGGTAGATTAATAAAGTAGTATACTTTCATTAAACTTATGAATCCTTGTGTTAATTAATTTGAGCCATTTAGCGGATAATTCACCATTGTTTAACGATATAATATGAACTTAGTACGTGAAGCTTCACTTTAAAGAATTCAATGTCTAGCTACTTTACCTCAGTGTTCAAAATATTAGACAACCCTAATGAATTACGATTTTATTCAACATGAAATTGTCTCTCTAAAAAATAATTTAAGCATAATGCCAATGAATTTTTCACGTTATCTAATCTTGATTGTGCGTTGCAAATATGATCCTCTGGTCATTCCTTTGATATGCAGTTATGTTAGTTTATGATTATTAATATAGTTATCTTATTTATAGAAATAAAAATTTATTAATGTCCAAAGCTTGAAAAAAGGGCCTAAAATCATATTTCAAAAAACATAAAACCAAACACAAAGTTGTTTGAGTACGTTGGATTGGAAATAAAATACCGTAAAAAATACATAAAAATTCTCTTGAATAACGGTCTGTTGTTAGTTTCGGATACCAAAAGAAAAATACTTTAAGAAAATAAAATTAAGTCAACTTTTGTTTTTCAATTGGAATTCAAAACAAAAACTAACATTTTTTCTTCAAAATTTTAAACTAATTATTTTAATTTTAGTATTTTGAAAATATTCGACAATGTACAAGTGACCTGACTTCTATCCAATTCTAATGTATTTGTTCCACGTTTACCAAGAGGGAATTTTATTAGATTAGTTTTAGGATTCACTTTTTCTTATTTCATTCATAATAATTTTATCTCTTTCATAGTTAAGTTCCTATTCTACGATAATTTTTTATTCTAACGTGTCTATTTTCAGTTGTGTCATTCTCTATAAGTTGTTGCCAAAATTAATACTATAAATATTACATGGTATAAAAGTCCGTCAATATTTTAAAAATATTTTAGTCATCAGCATTTACGACCCTTATTCTAACGTGTCTATTTCCAGTAGTTTCGTTCCCATATATAAGTTGTTGCCAAAACTAATATAAATAGTAAAAGATATAAAAACCCGTTAATATTTCAAGAATATTTTAATCGATCAACATTTAGTATAAAACATTTTGCTTTTATATATATATATATATATATATATATATATATATATATATATAGATAAACATATCGTACCAAAATCAAAAGCAGCAATCAACTCTCGGACATGTTCCCTTGATATATGTATATTTGAGCGTGTCAAATTCCTTCCCCAATTCACATTCATGTTTCTTGGATAAGTATTTCATCTAATACAACTCTTCCTCCTAACGACCCTTGTGTTATTTTTGTGAATATTTGTATGAATTACTTCGATTTTTTGTAAGATATAGAAGTCCTTATCGTAATAGTAACTCATAATTTTGTTAGAATCCCAAAAGGAATCAACCGTTTGAAATTTTTTTGAAGAAAAGTTTCAATCCCATTACAGTTGTTCCTTGGAAGAATCAATGGCAGGCTCTGCGTTTGTAGGTGTAGCTTAAACGAAAAGAATTCTAGCTCTGTGTGTGTTGGTTTATAATTATATTTTTAAATTATACAAATATTTAAAGTTATAAAAGTCGATCAATATTTTAGAAATATTTTTATCGTTTAATATTTAACATAAATTATTCGTGCTTTTATAATATATAATAAATAATATAATATAATTTCATCAAGTCCAAAACGAACAGAGTCCAATATTCTTATGAGCCCAACCATATACCATACCACAACTCAATCAGGCCCATTGCTTGCCCCCCACGCTACCGTCAACTAATTTTGACCCAATCCTTTTCAGAAAAGGGAAACAACTCCTACAATCCTTAAAACTTCCGTCAACTTCTGGCTTCTACTCTATATATATTGGCGCCTATCCTTCACCCCCGTCGTCCGCCGTGTAAACACTTTCTCCTCCTCCTCCTCCTCCTCTTCTTCCGCTTATTTCTTATCTGAAATCTGAACCAACAATGGGAAAAGCTGCGAAAAGTTCCAAAGCTAATTCCACCGCCGCTTACCCTAAAGACGAAAGTTATCTACAAAACGTTATTCCTAAGCGTATCAAACTCTTCGAATCAATCCAAAACGAGCAACGCGTTCAGCGCCTTTCGCTCTCCCCTGATCCTATCAAGTAAACTATAATTATTTCATCTTATTACTACTATGTTTAATGAAGAATGACATTATTACTATTTGCATAGTCGCTTATTTTTTTTTTTTAATTGCGATTCTATCAGACATTTTATTGTAATAGATTGTGATTTTTAGCACCGTTTTATGTTGTTAAAGATGTAAATTTTGTTTCATGTGATGTTCCACTTCACACCTAAAATTAATTGTGAAAAGAGAATGGCATTGTTGCTATTTATGTAGTCATACAAATTTTTTATGTAGATTACAAAGTTTTTAAGCATTCTTGGATTTTCTTTTATAAAAGATGTGATTTATAGTATAGTTTGATTGATTTATAGTATGTTTATGTAGTTAAAGTTGTTTTCTTAAAAAATACTAGGAAACGATACTGATAAAAAATAAGAAATACTGTTTCAATTCACTGCAAAATCTAGTTAAGGAGTTGATATTATTGTTATTTATGGAGTCACACAAAATTTTATGATTTTCTCGTATGTTTTTTTTGAAATACTTTTTAACTAAGCATATTGTGGTGTATGCTATTTTTAAATGTTGTCAAAGGCGCACTTAAGCCCTCAACAGAGGCTGAAAACATCTTGAGCGCTTCGCCTGCACTTAGCATGTGCTTCAGTGACCTCATTAAGACTCTAAGGCATACTTTTCCGAGCCAATGAGCATAATCATGAAGAGGCAACACTAAACAATTGATATTTCACTTTATCGTAATTGTTTTTCAATTCACTGTGCATGTATTTGTTATTCATGCTTATAATTGTTAGACTTAGACCAAACATACATATTTGCATTTCCCCCGAATTGCGTCTTTCTTCATTAAAACTCACTCTTTATTTGCGCTTTGCGCTTAAAGCCCTAATGAACCTTGCTTTTTTGCACTTTTCGCCTTTGATATCACTGCTATTTTTGTTTGTTATTTTTATGTTTCCGCATTTTAAAACAAATTGGAATGATGTTTGATTTACACAGGAATGATTTATTTGGTAATACGTTTCTATTTTAAGTTAAAAGTTTGAATGTGGGTTATGATTGTGTTTAATTAGGATCGAGTTACCGAATGGGACAATCAAGGAGGGGAAGAAATGGAATACCAGACCATTGGATATAGCAAAGGAGATATCGAAGAGCTTGGCTTCAAAGGCATTGATCGCTAAGGTGAACGGGGTGCTTTGGGATTTGTTGAGGCCGTTGGAATGTGATTGTAAGCTAGAGCTCTTCACTTTTGACAGTGATGAAGGTCGCGACACATTTTGGCACTCGAGTGCTCACATTCTTGGAGAGGTCTTAATCTTTTGTCTACCACATTGTGGTTGTGTCTCATCAAGTTATGATTTTTAGCAATTTGTGCTGAGATACTTGCTATGCTTATTCTTTTACCTTTTTATGTTCTTTTTGTGGTTTTGTTAGTCGTTGGAGAGGACATATGGATGCAAATTGTGTATTGGACCATGTACAACAAGAGGAGAGGTACAATATGTTTGCCTGATCTTTAAATATTGAAGTTATTCTTTTGAGAGGTTAGATGTGTGATCTGGAATGCGAGACAAACTATTTAGCATTGGAGTGAAATGGGCCCAAACAGAGTCGGATGGATATGGAGTATTTATATAGGCCACGGCTTCGAGTCATACTTGATTGGTTATTTGATTAGTTCTGGGGTCTAAGTCATGATATGGAATTTCTTATTCTCCTTACATGGCTTTTGGAAACTTGGGATAGTTATTCCATTTCTTCCTTGTGAATCTATTAAAGTGAAAACATCTAGCTAGCTGGCCAATGATATGCTTAATTAGTTTCCTAAAAGTAATTTGATTAAAGTTGGTATTTATTGCCGGTCCACTTTATTTGATAGCTGATATCCTTGTCAAAACGATGGGACAATTCCTCATCCTACCGTTAGTATCTTAAATTTGTTGCCTTCACTGTAGCCACGAGTTCACTAGCTGCCCTCCTCCTGGGCCACATAGCTGGCAGGGCTCTCTCTTTCATTATAGCTTATTATTAGTCAGTTCATATTACTTCCAACCCGTTATGACATGTCTAAATTGCCACTTCAGGGTTTCTATTATGATGCCTTTTATGGTGATCTGGGATTAAATGAGGATCATTTTAAACGGATCGAGTCGGAGGCAGCAAAAGCTGTTTCGGTACTACTCTCTTGTCTCTCAGAATTGCCTTTATCTAATGAGCATAAAAGTGCAACTGCTTGTTGCCTCTTGAATTTTATATTTCCGCTGTCTTACCCTTTTTTTTGGTCTCTTGGAATTTCGTTCTGGTTGTTTGTAAAAAGGGATGAACATTTTATGGTTGAGTGTCATGTTTCTCTTTATTGATACGTGATTATTAACTTAGTAAAAAATTTCACTTTCCTTGCTGTATGATTAGGAAGTTGATAAAAAGGAAAATACACATTCAACAGATTTGAGTGTTTTCTGCTCGTCTCTTTTCAAGTAAATACATGTAAGAACAGAGTTTGCTGATTGCTGGACTAAGAGGAACTCTTTAGTTAAGATAATCAGTGAAGCCTTTCCGACCCAGTTGTAGAACATTCACCAGATCAAGAGTCAAGACCACTACCTATTCATGTGGTGGGCACAACTATACACAGTCAAATATTTGTAGAACATTCACCAGATCAAGAGTCAAGACCATTACCTAGTCATGTGGTGGACGCAACTACACACAGTCAAATATTTGTATATTGCTCTTGAATATACTCCTATCTTAAATGAAAATCTTCTTTCTTCTATGATACTTCATACATGCCTAATCAAGAATGCAACGATAAGGTTGTAGCAAATTGTAGGATATAGCGGTATAAGACTGATAGAGGCTGTTTTAGATCTTTATCATCACTTAGTGAGCACCTCAAGAGTTTATCTTTTCTTTTTTATGGTTCTACGCAATTGCAAAGGCACCATTGCCTGTTGCAATTTTTTATTCGTTTTTCCTGCACTATATTCAAATGCAACTAACTTCCCTTTATTTCTCAGGAGAAGCAACCTTTTGAACGCATCGAAGTTTCACGGCAACAAGCTCTTGATATGTTCTCTGACAATAGGTTTAAGGTTGAATTGCTATGAACTGCAGTCTTAATCCTTCCATGCTTTTTCTGTGTGCAACATTTTCAGGAATCTCGCATCTTAATTTGTTTTTCCCCATCTTTCAATTAGGTTGAAATCATTAAGGATTTACCTGAAGATAAAACAATCACAGTATACAGATGTGGCCCCTTGGTTGATCTGTGCCGTGGTCCGCATATACCAAATACATCTTTTGTTAAAGCATTAGCTTGTACAAAGGTGAGTTGATGCATTTCCTCATTGAAGAAAGAGTCAGCCTATGTGTGTTGATTCGATCTTTCCTGATCAATCTTATGATTCTAGGCTTCATCAGCATATTGGAGGGGAGATAAGGACCGTGAAAGCTTGCAAAGAGTTTATGGAATATCTTATCCAGATCGAAAACGGTTGAAGGTGACTTTGAAAAGCTGGTTACATCGTTTTAGGATTTGACTTTGACCTTCTGCCACTATGCCCCACTGATAATAATCAGAACCAAATAAAAGAAAAAAGAATTATGAAATTGCTTATGAAAAGAAGGGCTTATGAAACTGCAGACCACCTAATTTTCATATACCTCCACATCTGCTCTCCCTTTAAAAGAAGAAAAAGGAAAAGTAATGGATAGAGAAAGAAAAAGGAAATAACCCCTTATTTGCATGAGAAAGGTTTAGATCTCCAAATTGTTTTTGAGTGATAATCTTTGAGAAATGCTTGGCTCATTTTTAGAGTACCCAATGTTGCAAATTGGACTCCATCAATATGCATCAGGTGTCACCTCTTGTAAATCGTCATTGGTTATGTTTACCTATACTCTTTAGTCTTTGTTTGCTCTGGCTTTTTTACCAGTTTTTAGGCTTTTTCTGATGCTTTTCCTTGTTTGTGTTCCGGCGTATTTACATATCCTTCTTAACATGGAAAAGCTTTTTTTGGGTAGGTTTTAAGCATGGAAAACTAGCGCATTTTGCCTCTTTGGATTATATGAAATTAGAGAAATATGAGGATAGATTGAGAAAAGTCAAAGGGATTTAATAAAATCCTTTTTATTTCATCTGTACTTCCGGTGTAAAGAAAGAACTATTTTTAATAAAACGTTTATTTATAGGAATATCTAGTGATGCTGGAGGAAGCAAAGAAATATGATCACAGAGAGCTGGGAAAGAAGCAGGAGCTTTTCTTTTTTCATTCACTAAGGTATACCTTGAAATTACTTGTAGTTTCCACTATAGCTGAAATATTTGATGATACTTATGCATTTCAGCCCTGGAAGTTGTTTCTTTCTTCCACATGGTGCTCGAGTTTGCAACAAATTGCTGGAGTTCATAAAGAGGCAGTATTGGAAGAGAGGCTACGAGGAGGTAATTAGCTTGTGCTTAAGTATATTGGTTGCAAGAACGTTTGAAATGCAGATTGGAACAATGGAAGTTTATTTCGGATTGCACGGACTATTTGACCGTCTGGAGTTCAGTCGGGACATTTCTGTTTCTTGTTAAAACTGCATTTATTGCTGGATTTCATTTGAGATAAATAGTTTACTCTTAATTGTTTAATGGACTGAATTCCTTCTGCCCACTGGACTATTATGGTTTAATGCGGGGAGTACTTCAAGCTCACATGGGAGGGGAAAAGAATAAGATAAGAAGTAGATGTTGAGCAATATAATAATGATAACGGAATACAAGATTTTAACAATCTTATAGAAGTCTAGGATGTTGATCCATTTATATTTAGTGTTGATTTTGCTTGTCTTAGGGAGGGTATTGTGCTATCTACTTTTTGCTTTTTAAATTAAATATGTGCATATATATATATATATATTGTGTCTTTGTGCAAGGTTATTTTGGTCTTCTTTAAAATCTTGCTTCACTTCAATGAAGCCTTCACTTCGCTTCACGCTTTAAGCGAATCGATTGTGCTTCGCTTTGCGCTCGCCCCAACACTGTCAATTATAAGAAGTATAGTATACAAGAATAAGAAATAATAGAGGGCAAATTAGGACAAAAGCAAAGAATGAGCAGAACAGTCAGACTGAAAGAAGACACTATAACTTTGAGAAACAACACAACGACTTGAGAAAGATGAATCATGGTTGTTCTTTGAGTTCAACTTTCTATTGTATATCATCATTGAGCTCCAATGGTTGGGAATGTGGAAGCTTTGGCGGAGTATTGGACCTTAGTATTTTGGTTGTGAATTTTTTTATTACTCCACCTCCAATATTTCTTGTCAGGCATTAGGCATGGTTGGTGTCTGAAAATCAGCACTCATTACTAAATCAACGAACATTTTTAATCAGAGGATACATGTGGCCTAAAAAGATAAAAATGCAGAAACGAAAAAATGTGTTTGACATGCTCTTATATCCATGCAATACTAGATTTTGGCATCTATGTATATGACAAGATATTAATTCTTCGTTCTTTTCTTTTTTCCTCTTGGCCTATGTGTTGCTCTTCTTTTTCTTTTTTGTCCTTCCCTCTCTCCTCGATGTAGGAAGAGGGATAAAGGAACTATTATACCTCAATAGGTAGAGTTGTGTGCCGTTCTATTTATGACTGCTTGCCTTGATACATGCTTATGCAGGTTTGGAGTCCAAATATGTACAACATGCAGTTGTGGGAAACTTCTGGTCATGCTGCAAATTACAAGGAGAATATGTTTGTGTTTGAGGTAAAATTTTGTGCACTAGTAGCAGTAGCTGCTTTGAATATGGTGCATTTGAATAAGTTTTTCATTTTTTTAAGAAAACCTAATTCTGGAATATAAATAACCTAATTTCTGGAATATAAATACTTGAAGTAGGAGTATTTTGTGTCAGTAAGAGGAGCATGTCCCATAATGTTACACTTATTTATAGTTAAATGATCAATTTTAACTTGGAATGGTCTTTGATGGAATTTTTTGAATTATCTAGCACCAAAGAAGCCGGAGTACTGTCTTTTAATCTGTTTGTTTCTGGTAGATTCTTATTCTTTTTTGTGATCTTTATGAAATAATATTCAATTTTTTTTCCCATGAGATAATGCTACATCAATCTTCCTGTTTAATTTTCTTTTATCAGTTTGCTGAACTAAGAAAAAGGAAGAAAGAAGCAAACTTTGCAAAACCGAAAAACCTTTTTGTTGAGACCCATTTTCTGTCCGGGAAAAGCCCAATTTGATAGGCCCAAAACTGGATAAACCGAATTGAATACAAAAAAGGGAACCGAACCGTAATTACTACGGTTCCTTTACCAAAATCACAAAACGAAAATCGAGAAAATCAAACCGAACTTTTGCAAAACCGAACTGACCAACGCTCACCCCTAGTGAGTAGCTAGAGCCCTAAAAATATGTTCTGATATAGTAAATGAAGTAAAAGAATCCTTCTAAAGTCCATATCGTAGAAAGAATAGACGTCCTTGTTTTTTGGAAAAAAACGTTTGGATTTCCCATTAGTGGAATTTGGACTCATAGTCTTATGAAGTAACACAGGAAAAGTTCCAGATGTTTTGGCCCCATATGATGGATCAAGTAGGTGCTATCATATAGAGAAATGTTTCCAATGCGTACAACACTAAAGAATTTACTAAGAAAATAATTGGTCCAATTTGCATTTTGCTGAGCATTTTATTCAAATGTTCATAAGAAGTTATGAAACAGTGGGACACTATTTAAGAGATTGTTAAATAAATAAAAGTGTGTTCTCTCTAACAACTTAAGCTTTTAGATGAGATGATAACACATTTCAACATGGTATTAGAGAAGGCAAAGGAACCGGGTTCAAGTCTCACCGCCAACCATTTTACAAAATGATTTTTACGTGCTTGATCTATGAAAAAGAATTAGGTCCGCATGTGAGGAAGCGTGTTGAAGAGATAACTAAATAAATAAAAGTGTGCTCTTTCTAACAGTTTAAACTTTTAGATGAGATTATCATACAGTGTAACTTCAATCTTTTTTTGTTCCATCCGTTTCATTTTATGTGACTGTATTTGATTGTGTACGAATTTTAAGATTTTGACTACAATATATTTGTGATAATGAAAGAAAATTTTAAAGTAGTTGTTGAAAAGAGAAAACATTACATGAGAATTAAAATTTGATTAGTTTAATGAATTCAAATTCTTGAAAGTTGTGACCTGTGAAAAAATCTGTAAAGTTGTGAAAGTTACAAATGTTAGAGACATTTTGCAACGTTCCAAAATGAAAGCGTGTCATATAAACTTGAATATTGGAAGCACTTTGTTTTGTTACCAAGTGATTGTTATATTAAATAGCTATTTTTGGAGTTTCCTCTTGCTTAGTTCTGTCTTAAATAGCTATATTGGTCCCTAATGAGAGTTTTAAGTTCTAAGGTCATATTACATGCTTATAATATTTTGAAATCTGATGTGTCAACAAAAGGTTCCAGTGTTTTTGATATATTAAGATGTTTCATACAAAACTTTAGTAGTTCTATTGATGTGCTTACAAAATTGACAGTTGATAACTGAGGAGACATGTATGTTCGTAAATATCTTATCTTGCTCATATATTGACATGCAGGTTATTTAGTTAGGATTGAAAATGGCAGATTATACAGTAGAGAGAACACCTTCACTTATTCGTGATATTTAGTTCTGACAAATATTATATATTCATGTTGTGCTCTTTGTTTCTTTCATTCTTTCTTTTTGTTGAAGTATTCTGTTTATGCTAAATTTGAATAGGTTCTAGCTAGAGTTGTAGTATCTCGTCCTGTGAGTACTGCCTCTGGGGGAACATATTTAGCTAGGTGCTATCTTTGTTGTGTAAAGATTCTTGCTTCTTGGGTCTGCAGATTGATAAACAAGAATTTGGGCTGAAGCCAATGAACTGCCCAGGTCATTGTTTAATATTTGATCACAGAGTTCGTTCCTACAGGGGTGAGCTTTTCCGATGGTTACTTTTCTTCTCTTGCTTTATCTGCATGTTTTTGGTTTTACCCATTGTCTGGCGTGCAGTTTATTGGAACTAAGGCATGGTTGATCTAAAATTCTCATGATAACATAGAGACGCTTGACCATAAATTGTTGATGCTACTAGTAACTGCAAAAGCGGTGGTTGTCTATGATATTCATGCTGAAACAGATTATCAAATTACAAAGAATCTCAGCATAGCACCTTGTGGAGGGGTGAAATTTCATGGAAATTTGTTATCTAAAAGGATCCCTGTTTATACCTGCAACATTCTCACTGCAAATATTCGTCTTTCATGAAAATCCATCGGTTCTCATTATTAGTACCTGCTTGTAGTCTTCTGCACCATAATTCAGTTTGTGAATTTTGTAGTCTTTATAGTACTAGTATCTTTCTCATTCATGTCATTTCAACTGCAAGCAACACCTCAATGATTAACCAACAGTTCAACCATGCAGAGCTACCACTTCGTCTGGCTGACTTTGGGGTTCTGCACAGGAATGAGGCCAGTGGTGCACTTAGTGGCTTAACTCGTGTTAGGAGATTTCAGCAGGTATTCCCTTAGCTCTTTCATAAATATCATGCAAGTGTTTTCCAACAGTTCTTTGTTTCATACAATACATTTGCCTTGTTTCTTCCTGCATAAAAAAGCAACCTATAAGCTATTAGGTCCCTTTTTTTCCATATTGTGTATCACATTTGTTTATTGGCAGTTATATTTCTTTGTTTTCACAAATGGGATAATCAATTGCCAGGGAAATTCTTCCTGTAGAATCTTTCCTACAAAACATGCATTAATTGCTCTGTTGTGCTAAGACGACCTCTTTTCTAACCTTATTGCATCGCAGGATGATGCTCACATTTTTTGCAGAGAGTCACAGGTGGGTTAATATTTATGTTATTTGCAGTGAACCTACATTATTGGAAAACTAGTTTGACCGAAGTTCTTCACCTTGCAGATTAAGAATGAAGTCAAGGGTGTCTTAGATTTCATCAGCTATGTGTATACAATATTTGGTTTCACTTTTGACCTGAAGTTATCAACAGTACGACTTTATCTATTCCCATTATCTGTCAAATTCTTCGGTATAAGTGATTTCAGCTAATATATCCTACATGCATTACATATAGTTGCCCTTGATATGGAACATTCTTCGTTGTCTGCTTCTCTGGAAAATGAGTGCAAGTGCAGTTGTTTTCTATTTTTCTTATATTGGGACATTTCTCTATATGGCCTAAGATGCATTTTATGAACATTTTCCACATTTTACACAGGCGTAAATCTTCTTTCCATGTATACCAACTCATATTTCTGATTTGCAGAAGCCTGAAAAATATATTGGCGACAGAGAAACTTGGGAAAAGGCTGAAACTGCTCTTTTAGAAGCATTAGATGAGTTTGGGAAGCCCTGGGAGGTTTGCTATCAATTTTGTTGGATTTTAAAATGTGAAATATTCAGACTGTTATACATAGTTTATATTGATTATACTCCCTTCTTCTTGGTGCTTCTTTTATACATCCTCTACTCCAATTTATTTGTCTAGTAATTTTCTAGACAAATAGAGTAACTTTTTTGGGTTACGCGACAGACTGTTATACATCGTTTATATTGATTATACTCCCTTCTTCTTGGTGCTTCTTTTATACATCCTCTACTCCAATTTATGTGTCACGTCACTTGATACTGACTCCATTCTACTTTAAAATAGTTTTTACAGAGTTTTTCACAAGTTTTAGGTTTATTGCTATTTGAACTAATATCTTAGACTCTTTGCACAATCAAATGGTTTCATATATAGTGAGACCAATAGAGTAACTTTTTTGGGTTACGCGACAGAAAGGGGGTTGGGGTTGGGGAGGGAGGCTCACTAGTAATTTTCTGTTTAAATATGGAAAATCGAGGGTAATCCCCCTTTGTATCAGTGATTTTTGTTTGTTGCTTTTACTTAATTTACTTAATCTTGAAATTTGCTTTAAAAATCTCATTTGATTAGATTAGCAAAGGAGAAGGAGCATTTTACGGCCCAAAAATTGATGTAAGTGTTTCTGATGCAATGAAGAGGAAATTCCAATGTGCAACATTGCAGGTCAGATTTGTTCTTGTTCTCCTTGATTCATTTCCAGAGACAATATCATTCTTCACCTTTGACATTTCATTTGCCCTAGAGAATATTCTGCATGTTCTTTTGTACCATGTTGGAAGTATCATCTGAATGTTTTTTTATCAGCTTGATTTTCAACTCCCTCAATGTTTCGACCTATCATACTCAGCAGAAGATGAAAGTAGGAGAGAGAGACCAGTAATGATACATAGGGCTATCCTTGGGTCAGTTGAGCGTATGTTTGCTATTCTTTTGGAGCATTTCAAGGGGAAATGGCCTTTCTGGCTTAGTCCACGTCAAGCGATGGTCTGCCCTGTTTCCTACAAATTCCAATCGTACGCGCTTGAGGTTAGTTTCATTTATGTACTTCATTTAACGAATTGCATTTCATGAATTATTGTTTCATGTGTAGTTCATCCATTATGAAATTGCTTTGACCTTTTGCTCGTCTTTTATTCAGATCCGGGAGCGGATACATGATGCTGGTTATTATGTTGATGTTGATACAAGTGACAGGACAATCCAGAAAAAGGTTAGTGTTTAAAGTAGTTTATCAGGTAGAATGCATGTCTGATTAGCGCTAGTGCAGGTTCACTGAGCAATTTTTATATGAAATTATTAATTAAAGTAAATATTTAGGTCTAGTGCAGGCTCACTGTCCGATACCGGTGCGCTTTGTCCGCACCCATATTGGACACCTGCACCCGAGTCCAAGCAACTTAGCTATGCAGTGTCCCATAAGTTAGGTCTGTTTGGAGATTCACTTGACATAAAAGACTGAGATCCTTCTAATAATAAACATTGTGTTACCTTATCAAAAAAAAATGAAACATTATGTTTTTTAAGTCCTTGTGTTGATATATCAACTAAAATCAAAGGTGGTTGGTTACCTCTTCTGTGACTGGACTGATGGCATATATTGGAATTGGCAAGGACTGCTATCTTGAATTTGTTAAGCTACATCTGGCTTCACAAAGACTACCAGAGAAGTTTACTAGTGGACTGAAAAATGGAAAAAGAAGGATGTAACATACACCCCTGAATAATAGCTAAAATGTGATAATTTCCTTGTATATCTGATCCTGTACTCTGAAGCAAAGCATGACTGCGATCGGAATGACATTAATGCTTTCAGCTTTGAAGCTATATACTGAAGATTTGATAAAATTTATTAAATTTTTCTTTCAAGCGATACAAGTTCAGTATCGAATCAAAATTTATGTTGGCCTGATCAAATGAATCCTTGTATATGGCTGTTAATGTATATGCAGGTACGAGAGGCTCAAGTGGCACAATATAACTATATTCTGGTTGTTGGAGAAGCAGAAGCCAATAGTGGGCAGGTATTTTTATTGTCCCTGACCTGCACCATATCTATCTTTTATGATGTGCAGCTGAACAAAATGAAAAAAAAAAGGTTTCTAGATCTCTTTGATTTGGCTCCATAAAACTAGTCATCTCTCTAGGTTCAGACTGATAAGCAAGCTGGTTAAAAACCATCATTTTCCTTTATGTAACATATTTTGTGGTTCGCTTGTCTTTTTTTTTTTTTTTGTGGTTTGCTTGTCTGCTTTTTTGTTACTCTTCTTCCAACTCCAATTATTGTCTAGTATGTATATTATGCTTTACTTTTTCTAGAACTACTGGTTTGTCTTTATTCAATCCCGTGACTGAGTTAAAACAATTTTAAATAATTGCAAATTGAATATGAAGGAGCTTGTAGAGAACATAAAAACTATTTAGATATATTTCGGTGGCAAATCAGCTCACACCTCCTGTCTTGATAAGTCTGGTTACTTTCCTTGGCAAGATGTTTCTACTACGGTGATTGATTTGCTCGAAAAAGAAAATAATAATTTGCTGCCACTAAGGCTATGGTCTAGTGGTAAGAACGAAGCGTATGATGTATGGGTTCATGGTTTATGCTTCTGGCAGTTCTTGGTTTCTTTGTGTAATCCTTGATGCATTCTCTTTCATAGGATTTTCTTGTTTTTTGTATTTTAAATCTCGTAGTCAACATTCAACTGCTTCATTCTTGCTGAAATTTCTGATCCTATATATGTAAACGATTTCAGGTGAGCGTTCGAGTAAGAGACCAGCCTGATTATCAAGTCATGACAGTTAACGACCTCCTCGCCCACTTCAAAGATATGGTTGCATCATTTCAATAGGAGTCACTGCTTTTCGTGCATTGTACTGCTGAAGAAATGTAGTCCACAATCAAATTTCAATTTTGCTTCGGATATATATACTGACTGTGATTACTGTTTATCTTTATATGGATTCTCCTTCTAACTATTGTGATTTATGCGTTCCTTGAGCTGATGGTCTATTGAAAACATTCTTTCAACTTTCACAAGATAGGAGTAAGGTCTGATGTAACCAACCCCCTAAACCCTAAAGCGTATCCATCCGAAAATATATCCGACTTTCTTTGGATGCCTGCAGGAGATTTTATTGATTCTAGCAGTTTGGACGAAAGGAGCTTTAGAAATGACATACCATCTAACAGGCGAAGAGCACAAAGAGTCGAGAGATAATATGAATTGTTAATAACTTCAAACAATTAGAATCCGAACCCATAAACTTGAAATCTTGTCTCCGCCTCTGACAACAATAACATACCCAATAAAGTTCCACAAGCGGATCTAGGGAGCGTAGTGTATAAGGTATACCTTACCCCTACCTTGTGAAGGTTCTTGTCAAGTTTATGGGTTCGGATTCTAATTGTTTGAAGTTATTGAGTTCTAATTAATAATTTATACATTATACAATGAATTTTCAAGACAAATACATGGTTCTAATCAAAGCTACTAGGTTTTGTCGAATCCGCTCCCGACATTTTAGCTCCGCCCCTGATTGATGTTGTAATCAAATTTTAATTTTTCTTACATGTATGAGAAAGTAATGCATGCCAAGACTCAGTCTATTTGTTTGCCAGTAATTGAAAGCTATTCTATTACAACGATCTGTTAGTAATCTTCAACTTGCCAACTCTTCAATTTTTGTGGTGCAGCTCTTTTCAAAGCGAATCTTGTGAATGAATTTATAGGAATAGATGCAAGCTTATGAGTATGCCAGTCCATCACTTCCATTCCTCCAAATCTATTTAGTAGTTCACAACGATTCATATTATCTCTCGACTCTTTGTGCTCTTCGCCTGTTAGATGGTATGTCATTTCTAAAGCTCCTTTCGTCCAAACTGCAAGAATCAATAAAATCTCCTGCAAGCATCCAAAGAAAGTCGGATATATTTTCGGATGGATACGCTTTACGATGTTCCCAGAGATTTAGTTAGAGGATCTTAAAATTAGTGGTGTCTGTGTTTGTATTCCATAAAACCCAAATTCCTCCTACTCGACCTATTGGGTCTTCAAATGTAAATTTGCTAAAACCGATTTAAAACAAGTCGCGCAAAGTATTTTGCATGAAAGGTGTCATGATCTAAATGGAACTTTAATTACCAAAAAGTATAAGTATATCACGTATAAAGGAGTCTTTATATCAGACTTCCATATAATCTTTCACCTTTAAACTATTTTTTTTTCGTTCAAAATTTAATGGAGTATTGTCCAACTTTAATACAATACGATACCTCGACTCTCTTTTTCACTTAACAGCTTGTTTGGATGGTTGTTACCTGTTGTATTGTATTATATTGTTACTTTAAATATAATATTTATTTTGATTGTTATTTAAATTTAATTGTATTGTATCGTTAAATCTGTCGTTACGTAACGACGAAAAATGTCACTTTATGTAACGACTAATTTGGTATGGTTGCGTGATTCCGTTATTTTTTTCTCTCATTTTGCCTTTCCATATTATGTGATAATCCTATTTTATCTTTTACCCAACCTTTTTATATAATAATTATACCTCATACCTTTTTTTTTATAATATTACAAGTTCTTCATATTGTTGGTGACATCATGAAATGACGGAAAATAATACAAATCTATCCAAATTCTATAAATTAAAACGATACAGTACAATACAATATATTGTGAAACGATACATAACAATCATCCAAATAAGCCGTAAAACTCACACCGAAACAAAGCTGGTAAAATCGAGTAACTATGAAGGGCTGGTTTTCATGGCTGAAGACACTTGTAACTATAATAATTCAACGCAATTATATTCCATATTTTCTACTTTTTTAGATTCCATTTCTCTTCTTTATACGCATCTTTAAAGTGTAAAAGAAAAACAGGAGAGACCCAATTGTTGGTTATCCTTTCTTTTGGGGCAGTCAAATGGCGTATTCATTGGAAAAGAATAATGACGGGCTTGATCGCCGGTTGAGTCCATCCAGTGATTCGGGTGAAGTTTCGGTTGATTTCGAAGTGGAAATTATACAGGGTGATAATGGTATTCAAACGCACGAGGAGACTACTGATGCTAATTGTATCAACATTGTGGAAGGATCTGTATACGGGAATTCGGCTGGGCCTAGCACTATACATGCCAGTGAAGAAATCGAATCCTAGTACCAATCAGCCAGTTAAAGCTGGAAGACGCAAACAAAACCCCGGGAGGGATTTTTTCTCGCGCGTGCGTACTAGAAACTTATTTATCCTCGTATCAGAAACTTATTTACCCTCACAGTTTAGGTTTTAACTTAATTATAAGTTGATATATAATTTATCAATTATATACAAATTAGGATTAATGAGTATCTTTTTATATTATGAATTGAATAGGGAAATCCCTTTTCGCGCTCTTTCTCTCTCCATCTCTCTGTCTCTCATTCTCTATTAGTATTCTTATAATAATATCTTCATGTGGATTAACTGAAGAAATTATACTAATGTTCAGTGAAAAAAAGAGAGAAAATTAGTACCTAGCAAAGTTGTTGCTTCAGATCTTACGAAAACGAGGAAGTAAATAAGAAAGAAATTAGCTCTGATGAAGAGAATCATTTTAGTTATCGTTCTTTTAGCATTTTGGAATCAATAAATAAAATAGTATTAATTATAAGCGAATAGATTGAATTGAAAACTATGTTAATCAATTAAAAACTTCATTGACAGCCATTAAAAAGTTTCAAAGCTTTGAATTCGAAAATAGAATATTATGAAATTATTTTTTGTTTGGATTGAGTGTTGTTGCAAATGATTGGAATATCCGTTGGAGTTTATATCTCAATTTTGAGACAATTTGGTGAAGATTCGGGGTGGTTTTTGTTGAAATTTCAAATTGAAACTCGAAAAAGAAGACATAAATAAATTGTATATATTTTGTATGTATGATGTATAAACGGTATACAAAATATCTATAACTTACATAATTGTATATAAGTTGTATATAAATTGTATGTAAATTCTAGTTTTTGACCGAATTCTGTACAAAAATTGTGTATTTATATTGTAATTAAATTGTAGATTTTGGACCTAAATTGTATATATTTTGTAAAAAACTTTTGTTACTTCCAGTAAATATGAAAATTTAAACAAAATCGGCTAAATAAATTTAAAATCTTGTATGTATACGAAAAAGTCCCAAACCGCAGAATCGAGCTCTAGGTCTACTAGCAGTAAAACTTTTTGATGATAAAGTTCCTTTAAGAAAAAAGCTCAAATTGTTCAATTGGTTCAAGACGACGGCACTGTGCAATTTGAAGTTCCGGGGGATATTAAACCCGAAAAACTTGATTTTGGCAGGAGGGATCAGCTTTCTTTCTAGGATTTGAAGGAGAAAAGGCAGGTTTCAAATATTTAATGGGAATATTATCCTATTTAATTTATTATGTGTAATGACTCGGTCGGTCATTTTGAGTATTATAATCCCGTTCTCTCATTTACTGCTAAATTTATGTTTACAGTTATTTTATGACTTACCGGGTTAGTTGATTCGGGTCCGGAAGGATTTCGGAGTGAATTGAGACATTTAGTCTCATAAGTAAAAATTTAAGTTGGAAAAAGTTGACCGGATGTGGACTTATGTGTAAACGACCTCGGATTTGAATTCTGAGGATTCCAATAGCTCCGTATGGTGATATTGGACATAGGAGCGTGCCCGGAAAGTTATTTGGAGGTCCGTATTGGAATTAGGCTTGAAATGACTAAAGTTAAATTTTTGGGAAGTTTGACCGAGGGGTTGACTTTTTGATATCGGTGTCAGAATCCAGTTCTAAAAATTTTTATAGCTCCGTTATGTCATTTATGACTTGTGTGCAAAATTTGAAGTCATTCCGGATTGATTTGATGTATTTCGGCACAAGATATATAATTTGAAAGTTCAAAGTTAATAGATTTTTGATTTGAGGTGTGATTCGTCATTTTGATGTTGATTGATGTGATTTAAGCCCTCGAGTAGGTCTGTGATATGTTTTAGGATTTGTTGGTATGTTTGGTTGAGGTCCCGAGGGCCTCGGGTGAGTTTCAGATGGTTAACAGATCAAATTTAGACTTAGAACAAAGCTGAAAATTTACTGCCCATTGATGCAATCGCACATGCGGAGTTTGGCTCGTAGGTGCGAGCCCGTAGAAGCGAGCTTTACAAGCGCAGAAACGGCAAGGGGCTGGTGAGGCAGAGTGCGCAGGTGCGAGAAATTTACCGCACCTGCGAGAAGGAACGCGCAGAAACGGAGGGACCGTTTTGGGAGATCGCAGATGCAGACATTTCGTCGCACCTGCGAGACCGCAGATGCGGCTAATCTGGTCACATGTGCGACAGGCCCTGGATAGAATAAAATTGGAGGAGTTCCGAGCTTTTACCATTTTTGGGTATTTCAAGCTCGGGTTGGGCGATTCTTGAGCGAGAAATCACGGAAAATCTTGATCTAAGTCACTTGCGATCATTTCTACTCCATAATATTGAATTATCATTTAATAATCCGACTAGATTACGTGTTTTTGAGGTGTAAATCGGGGATTTGAACCTAGGGATTTGAAAATAAGATTTGAGGGTTTAGAGGTCGAGTTGAGGTTGGATTTTGGTAAAATTAGTATGGTTAGACTTGTGGTTGAATGGGCTTTCGGATTTTATAACTTTTGTCGGGTTTCGAGATTTTTAGAGTGTAATTTCAAATTTTTGTAAAAATATTAGTATTTTGATATGGAATTAATTTCTATAATTGTATGGACTGAATCAAAATTTATTGTGGCCAAATTCGAGCCGTTCAGAAGTTGATACGCGCAGAATGGGATTTTTGGAGTATTGTTCAGCTTGCTCGGCCTTGGATTCGTCTTGTTCGAGGTAAGTAACTCTTCTAATCTTGGAGCTGAGGGTATGAACCCTGAATATACGTATTATATGAATTGTATGGAGGTGGCGCACATGCTAGGTGACGGGCTTGTGGGCGTGCATCATAAAAATTGTGACGTAATTGTTCCGTGGAATTTTGTAGTGAAATAATCTTGGCATTTTCCATGCAGTTTTATGTGTTAAAGAAATTAAGTTGAGAATCATATTAAAAATCATGTGAGGCTATGTGCCAGTTTTATTGAGACCCATAGAGGTCATATTGCTGTGAATTATTTGTTTATAATAAAATTTCATACTCAGTCATATTCATTTCATTGCATATCATACCTTAGTCTCTATTATTTATTGATACATCATATCATCATTTTGGGGCTATTTTCATGACATTGTGAGCCCATGAGAGAGAGACTTGAGAGATTGATGACTGAAGGAGGACGAGAGCCTGACTGTGAGCATATTATTATGTGGATCGGGGATGCCCGCCTGCAGCAGGCCATATTGGCTTTATTATTATTATTATTATTATTATTATTATTATTTGGATCGGGACTGCCCGCATACAGCAGGCCTTATAGGCTTTACTATAGCACGTGAGTTGTCCGTGCGGTTTATAGCGCTTGGGCTGAAGAAGCCCCTCCGGAGTCTGTACACCCCCAGTGAGCATGGATGATACTATTAAGGGATGGATTTCCCTGGACATGGATTTGTCCGAAGTATTTACTACCTGGAGATGGATTTCTCCACAGGGTTAAGTGGGGGAGAATGTAACGACCTGACTCGTTTTAAGTATTATAACCTCGTTCCCCCATTTACTGCTTAAGTTATGCTTTACAGTGATGTTATGACTTACCGGGTTAGTTGGTTCGGGTTCGGAAGGATTTCGGAGTGAATTGAGATATTTAGTCTCATAAGTGAAAACTTAAGTTGGAAAAAATTGACCGGATGTGGATTTATGTGTAAACGACCTCGAATTTGAATTCTGAGGATTCCAATAGCTCCGTATGATAATTTTGGACTTAGGAACATGTCCGAAAAGTTATTTGGAGGTCCATAGTGGAATTAGACTTGAAATGACGAAAGTTGAATTTTTAGGAAGTTTGACCGAGGGGTTGACTTTTTGATATCTGGGTAGGAATCCAGTTCTAAAATTTTTATAGCTCTGTTATGTCATTTATGAATTGTGTGCAAAATTTGAAATCATTTCGGATTGATTTGATGTATTTCGGCACAAGATATATAATTTGAAAGTTCAAAGTTCATAGATTTTTTATTTGAGGTGCGATTCATCGTTTTGATGTTGTTTGATGTGATTTGAGGCCTCAAGTAGGTCTGTGTTATGTTTTAAGACTTGTTGATATGTTTGGTTGAGGTCCCGGGGGCCTTGGGTGAGTTTCAGAGTTAACGGATCAAATTTGGACTTAGAACAAAGCTGGAAATTTGCTGCCTACTGATGCAATCGCACCTGCGGAGTTTGGCTTGCAAGTGCGAGCCCACAGAAGCGAGCTTTACAAGAGCAAAAGCGGCAAGAGGCTGGTGAGGCAGAGTGCGCAGGTGCGAGAATTTTACAGCACCTGCGAGGCCGCACCTGCGAGAAGGAACGCGCAGAAGCGGAGGGAGCGTTTTGGGCGATCGCAGATGTGGACATTTCGTCGCACCTGCGAGACTGCAGATGCGGCTAATCAGGTCGCAGGTGCGACATGCCCTGAACAGAATAAAATTGGAGGAGTTCCGAGTTTTTGCCATTTTTGGGTATTTCAAGCTCAGTTTGGGCGATTCTTGAGCGAGAAATCACGGAAAATCTTGAGGTAAGTCACTTGTGATCATTTCTACTCCATAATATTGAGGTGTAAATCGGGGATTTGAACCTACGGATTTGAAAATAAGATTTGAGGGTTTGGAGGTCGAGTTGAGGTCGCATTTTGGTAAAATTAGTATGGTTAGACTCATGGTTGAATGGGCTTTCGAATTTTGTAACTTTTGTTGGGTTCCGAGATTTTTGGAGTGTAATTTCGGATTTTGGGAAAAATATTAGTATTTTGATATGGAATTAATTCCTATAATTGTATGGACTGAATCAAATTTATTGTGGCCAGATTCGAGCCGTTCAGAAGTTGATACGCGCAGAATGGGATTTTTGGAGCATTATTTAGCTTGCTCGGCCTTGGATTCGTCTTGTTCGAGGTAAGTAACTCTTCTAATCTTGGAGCTGAGGGTATGAACCCTGAATATATGTATTATGTGAATTGTTTAGGGGTGACGCACATGCTAGATGACGGCGTGTGGGCATGCACTATAGAAATTGTGACGTAATTGTTCTGTGGAATTTTGTAGTCAAATAATCTTGGCATTTTTCATGCGGTTTTATGTGTTAAAAAAATTGAGCTGAGAATCATATTAAAAATAATGTGAGGCTATGTGCCAGTATTATTGAGACCCACAGAGGTCATATTGATGTGAATTATTTGTTTAAAATGAAATTTCATACTCACTCATATTCATTTCATTGCATATCATATCTGAGTCTCTGTTATTTATTGATACATCATATCATCATTTTAGGCTATTTTCATGACATTGTGAGCCCATGAGAGAGAGACTGGAGAGATTGATGACTGAGGGAAGCCGAGAGCGTGACTGTGAGGATATTATTATGTGGATCGGGGCTGCCCGCCTATAGCAGGACATATTGGCTTTATATATTATTATTATTATTATTATTATTATTATTATTATTATTATTATTATTATTATTATTATTATTATTATTATTATTATTATTATTATTATTATTATTATTATTATTATTATTATTATGTGGATCGGGGTTGCCCGCCTGCAGCAGGCCTTATAGGCTTTACTATAGTACGTGAGTTGTCCGTGCATCACTTGAGTTGTCCGTGCGATTTATAGCGCATGGGCTGAAGGAGCCCCTCCAGAGTCTGTACACCCCCAATGAGCGTGGATGATACTATTGAGGGATGGATTTCCCTGGACATAGATTTGTCCGAAGTACTTACTACCTGGAGATGGATTTCTCCACAGGGTTGGATTGCCCTTTTCCCTCGGTACTGGGTGACTTATAGTCAGTGTTGTATATGTTCCGGGATGGATTTTCCTGGGCCGTATGGGCCATATACAGTACCGAGTGGTTGAGCATGATGAGTGAAAAGTGAGAAACAGTGAGATTGAGTACTCTAAGAGTGTGAGTACATGAGTTCATCTCTGAGATACATTGTATTGACATGCACACATGACATACATACATAGAGATGTATTTTTCTCATGCTGTACGGTATCACATCATTCATGATTTCTCACATATGTTGACAGATGGGCATAGTGATACATTTGTTTTACACTGGTTATCTGGAAAGAAAACGAAATATCTTATTTATTATTAAAATGATTTTTGGGAAAATTATTATTTTCAAACTTATTCATTCTTGGCAACTCTGGTAAACGATTTGAGTTTTTATTGATGTACTTGAAAGGCAGAACTATTTTCAGAAATCATGATTAAGCTGAGCATTTTTTTCTCTGAGTTACTTCTTGTATTATTTGCTTTACGTTGTTATGGACTATTGGTTTTGGACCCGACCTTGTTTCAAGCTCGTCACTACTTTCAACCTAAGATTAGGTTTGTTACTTATTAGGTACATGGAGTCGGTTGTACTCATAGTGCACTTCTACACCTTGCGTGCAGATATTGGCCGCTAATGTTGCTGCGTTCGTTGGGAGATGGATCTAAATCGGTTGTTGCTGCCTCTTGTTCATGGTAGCCTTAGATTCATAAAACTCTGTTATGTACTTTTCAAACAGATGATGTATTTACTTCATACCAGCTTTGTATGCTCTATTCTTATAAGCTCATGATTTGTACTACCAGTTCTTGGGAAATGTATAAAAATTAAGATCTTTATTTACTTAAATTGCTTTAATAATTGTTATTGAAATTGGATAATTGAAAGTTAGTTTATCTAGCGAGTTGGGTTAGGTGTCATCACGACTAGTTGGATTTTGGATCGTGACATTATAATTAAGGAATACTTATTTATCACTATTTATATATAAATGGTACACTGTATATAAAAATATAATTAAATGATAACCTCTCTACTATGGGTAAATAAGTTCATAATTTAATATAATTAGGTAAAAATCTCTTATTTTTAATTAACTTTGTTCCAGTATAAAATAGCATAGAACATATTATAGATGCATGCCAAATGAGATACAGACAACATAACATACTGATACTAATACTAATACAATAAGAATAATAATAACAATTAATTAGAGTTGCACGTGCAACACTGTGAAATGGCATCTTGGAGTAGTCATTCTAAATAAATTCTGACACAAAGAGGAAACCTTAGTAAGCAGCTGATGGCCAAGAGATATGTTGCAACCATAATCAAAATGCAAAACGTGTATACACTCAGAAATTTGACGAAGGGTGTTCAAACTTGAAATAAGTAAATAAAAAAATTCGATAAAATGTGTTCAATATATATTATGTGCCTCTAAAACTTAATATTTTACTTATACACGCAGTATAATTTTCCGACAAAGAGTTGTCAATCGACCTCCCTAACTTAAGTTTGGCCTCACCCCTGCGTGTATACGGCAGGATAAGCCAACAAGGCAGTTAACAATACAACATACCACTGTCAAGTGCCAAATACCACAAGACACAAATAGGGGTGGGCATTCGGTACTCTAATACGATATTTATTAATTATGGTTCGATACTTCGATATATCAATTGTGCATATCAAATACCATATCAAAGTAGTTCGGTACGGTTTGATATTTTCGTATTTGATCCGGTATAGTTTCAATATCATACCAATTACCAAGTCATTGTGAACAAAGCAGCGGTAAGACTCAAGACTCGAAAATACAGGAGAGTTGCTCAAGAATAGGCACAAGCCAACAACGTAGTCAAGTGCTAATGCTTACTACCGCCAATAAGAGCAAATTGTCTAATAAACTAACACATTAAGCTTAAATAAGTCTTAACAAATTCAAAATAATACAAATTATCTCAAATCAACTTAATACGAATTTCTGGAAGACGCTCAAGACAACTCTTGATATGCTTCCTTAAATCATGTGTCATCCCTCTTTTGATGAACATTAAAGACTCGACCACAGTGCTTGCACTCTACTTTGCGAACTTCTTCGTCAACTCCTACCTCCTCAAAATGTTCCCAAATATGTGAGCGCACTTTAGGAGCACGGTGCATGATTGAACTTGAACCTAACAAAAATTAAGATAAAATTATAAGTTAGAATATAATTTTTTGATGATAAAAGAACACAACTACAAAAGTATATCACCAAACAAATAGAGTATTAAACTTACTACTCAAGTTGCAACAATACATCAACAATGCTAGTAGTGCTTCCATTATTTTCCATATCTAAAGATAATTCGACCAAATATGTCATACAACATAAACAAGTGGAATATATTATTTTGAACTAAAATACAAATAAAATATTAAAGCTTACCAAGTTCGAGTTCCTCGAGATACTCCCACTCTTCTTCAACACTAATAGGATTCTTCTCTTCTGTAAGCCAATCTTGAACACAAACAAAAGCTTGCACGCATTTAGGAGTCAATGAACTCTTAAATGAATCAAGAATACGGCCACTGGTGCTAAACGCACATTCCGACACCACACTAGAAATTGGAATGGCTAACACATCACGAGCCAGCTCTGAAAGAATAGAAAATCTAGGAGCATGTATTTTTCACCAACTTAAGATATCAACATATAAGGCTCTTGTTCTTTACTAACGTATTTATCCAACTCCGATTTAGCACCCCCACTTCCATTGTCTTCCTTTTGTTTCTTCAAGTAAAGCTTCATCCTTAATGATGTAGTTATAACACTCTCACTAGATGTATTAGATGTGTTATCATATGAAGTAGATCTAGATGGAGATTAAGGACAAGATCTTGTTGATACCTTTTTAGATACTCTTCAAACAAAGAATTCATATAAACATACCCCTCATCTTTTATTTTCTTCCCTTTTTCCTCCCCAAAAAGTTCATCAAGTGCAAGGCTAACATATTCAAACTTGTTACGTGGATCCATGATGGAAGCAATAAAAATTATTTTATTCATCTTTTCATGCTCATCCGCTCAGCCATTTTTCTCAAATTCTCATCCTCACTAGTTAAACACATTTTCAAATGACAATAAAGTTCATATACATCCTCAAAATGAGCATTACAAGTGATTACAAGTGACATAACGTGAACTTGAAACTTTTTTGGTGACCTCGTAAAATCTTGCAAGAAACTTTATCACATTCCTCACATTCACCTAATCATCAGATTCAAGAGGACCTGCACTACTACTGTCTTCACAAAGATGAGAACAAATATAAGTAGAAAATTCATCATCAAAAAGATGAAACTTGTCAAAGGCCTTTTCAAAGTTTAGCGTCGTATCCAACATGCAATATCAAATAGGTGGAATTCCACCTAGTAGGAAAATCCAAACACAATATTTTGGTACATTCTACCTTTACATGTGCACAACATTATTTAAACTTTAAAGTCCTTGCAGGTGATGATCTCACATACCTCACAGTATTTCTAACAGTGTGACAGAAGCATCAATTTCTTTCAAACCATCTTGCACAATTAGATTAAGTATGCGAGCCATGCATCTCACATGAAGATGCTTACCACTCATCATATTAGTTTTCCACATATCTAACTTTTTAGACAATTCTTTGATTGTGACATCATTTGAAAAAGCATTGTCCACAGTAATAGCGAACACCTTGTCTAATTACCAATCAAGCAAACAATTACAAATAGCTTTAACCATCTCTTCACCCTTTGGACTAGTGATAGGGCAAAAATTTAGTATTCTTTTCTGCAACTTTCAATCCCTATCAATGAAGTGGGCTGTCAAACACATATAATTTATTCTTTGCAATGAAGTCCATGTGTCTGTTGTGAGGAAAATTTTTAGTTGTGCTTCTCTAAAAGACCTTCTTAGATTTTGCTTCAATTCATCGTAAACTTCATAACATTCCCTTCCTTGTTCTTGTTCTACGAGAAGGAAAACGAAATAGTGGTTGAGCTATTCTCATAAACTTCATAAAGCCTTCTTTTTCTACAAAGTTAAATGGTAATTCATCAATAACTATCATCTCAATTAAAGCCATCCTAACCACTTCTTGATCAAATTTCTAGAGCGATCCTCTATCCTTTTGGAAAGATTGAAAGGATATGATTATTTGAGTATTATCTTTATCAATGTTAGGTGGGTATTCTTTGCATCTAGTCAAATGATTTTCCAATCATGTTGTTCCATTCCTAGATGAATTAGGAACATAAGATTGCTTATAATATCTACACCTCGTTTCACTGATCCCATTTTCCTCAAATTTATCAAAATGATTCAAAACCATGGATCTAGAGTCTAAGGCTTTTCTTTTCTTAGAATCTTGAGTATCAATTATGTTGGCATTGCTATCTTCAGTAATAGGTAAGTTTTCAGTTAAATCAGCATCGCTTACTCTACTTTCATCCGCCATCTATACAAAATTAAAATAGATACAAACACAAATTGAGACTAGAAACGCTAGAGGAAAATAAGAACAAACGAACAAATCAAGCAGTCGACTATTTCAATGATGAACAAACGAACAAATAGCATGATTATCTACAGACTACGGCTGCATTTGGTTTGGACTACTATAAATAAGCTATCAAGAGAAGTTAAACATAGCTGCAGACATGTCAATTGCATCTTAATTCAATAAAAAAATGGAACAATTTTTGCATTGGTTGGGCAAACTAACACAGATAACACAGATTGCAAACACAAATGAATATCTACAGAGTACTGTGAGAGTATGAAACGGTTGAAACCTTTAAGACTCAAAATGTATGGATCTCCTTACTGATAAAGTCCTAACATATTGGTGTATTACAGCATTGAATGTATTATTGCTATGGAATGAAAAAATCGAAACCACCGGCCAACCAGAAAGAATCAGAAACATTATAAAATACTATTCCGCCGGAGTAGACGATCGAAAAATTAATGCTAAATTGATTCAATGATGAAAACTAAAGATTGAAGAATGAAGAAGTTGTGAACCTGTTGAAGACTTAAGATCGAAGAATGAAGGTAAAAAATGAGGAAACAAGCAGTCGCCGCCGGCGAGGTCGTTTAGGAGCAGATCGGAAATGAAGGGTGTGGCTGTTGGTGTCGGGCTATCGGCATATGTGAAGTTGTGGCTTGTTGCTTTTTGAATTTTGAGAGAAACCTAGGGTTAGAATTTAGGAAATAGAAATGAGGGAAAGGACCAAGGGAATTAGGGAAACTGATACTAGGTTGGGGCTTGGGGCGTTGGGCAGTTGGGGTGTTGGGCTTAGTTTTATTAGGCTGGAAAATAGAATTATAGAGGCCTGCAATATTTCGGTATATCAAAATATAGAAAAGTCAATATTGATTAACGTACCAAAATAATGAAATACCAAATAAACAGATATCGAAATACCAAATTAAGTCGATCCGATTCGAAATTACTTTTTTTGGATTTTATGCTCACCCCTGCTATATACAGTTAAAGCCACAATAGCAATTCAGTATAATGAACAAAGAGTACACATAATAACCTTACCTAGGGAGCTTGATAGACGACAAAAGAAAAAAGGAATCAAATTTCAGATCTGTTTTTCACCAGTTGAACTATTGAGGTAACTGAGCCAGTCCAGTTGGAATATTGTAAATCTGTTCATAGGAGTTCAGATCATAATATTCGTTCAGCAATCTAGACTCAAGAAAAATTAGAATACGTGACAAGTGGGAGACATTTTTCAGGCTCACAAACAGAAGAAATACTGATTCCTGCCTATTGATTAACTTTTGCATCTTCCAGTAGCTTAATGAGACCCTTGTTTCCACCTACTCGAACTTCATTAAGTGGAGATTTTCCAACCAGCAAAAATGAATGTTCCGATAAGAAATCTGCGTTGTCAAGAAACATGAATCATTACACTATGCTAGATCTGTAGCAAATCAATGTTTTAGCTACTATAATGGAAGCAAATGTCTTTTAAAAGTAATCCATGCATTCTTTAGTGGAAAGGATACAAAATAGAGCAGCATTTATCGCATAAATCCTTGTTAGGACCTTTCACTTGCAAAGATCCTTAATTGAGAACCATTTCAAATATGAAAATGAAATTCAATCATCAAATAAATGATTCTCAAGGCAGGTATTCAATCACTGTAAATACATAAATGAGCCCCATATGCAAAATATCATATCACAAGATCCAAATATGGTGAAGAAGATCTTAGTTCTTTCTGGAAAACATTCATCATAATTATGAGCTGAAACTTCTTAAAGAAGTGTAATCTTTTGTAGAGCATAACAACCGCTAAAGTACCCAACAGGAACCAACTTAGCTTATTAACATCCATTGCTTTATAATCCTCAAGAAGTAGACTGAAAAGAGGTAATCGCTGCAAGTGCAATATACCAATGTACTCGGTCCTTTTACTCTTTCGTATTGCATACCCCTTCTACTCTTTCTTTTTTTCTTTGGTTAAGCTTTTCTTATTTCAGAAACAATGAAGATCAGAGTGGAGATTGCAATGGATTCAAAGTTACTGTAAACAAAAAGGCTAAAATGTATTAGATGGAATCTGTAAGAAAGTTCCAAGTTTCAAGATTGTAGCTTAACATAAAGGACGGCGTCAGGAAAAAAGAGCCCAATATCTAAGTGAAGAGAAACAAATGAACGGAATTGATCTTTCTCAGCGATGATTGAACAAAAATAATCACATGGCAATCATAAGAAATTCAAGAGATCACTGCTGAAAACAATTACCCTTCCACCAAATAGTACATTTGTTTCCACTAAATCTATTAATAGAAAATAGAAAGCTTCAACCATGTCCTTTTTAATTTGTCAGACAATATAATTCGCGTCACCTAGCACTAGTGTTAGCATGTACTTTTTGAGGTTTGATCTTTAACATGATTCCTATCCGATATTGCTGCAGCTTTCTATTTCCTGAATACTTCTCTTAGAAAAAGCCTTGAGAAAATATTAAAGCAGAATTTAAATTATACTCATCTTACATGTTTAATACTCCTATTACTTAACATGGTTATATGATAATGTAAGTTCAAATATAAAGGCACATATCACAAACAGAAACAACTGAAATAAATTAAATATACACTCTACAATATCTACACGTAAATAATCAAAATTAGGCAGAAAATATTAGTACCTATGATTGCGAGGACCTGAATGGAATAAATAAAACAATTCTTGCATAAATGAATGATGATAATATGACTCTAAACAGAGAAACTGACATCTCTACAATGATAAAGCAAATCTTGCTGCGCTTCTATTCAAGATAAGACGATGCACTTTGGAAAGTCGACATATCATCATTGAGAAGAATCAAAGGGAAAAAGATTGAAGCCAATAGAAGAGCGATACTCACTGGAGTCCAGAATGCATAACACACACAATTACCACAACACAGAGTGCAACCTGATACAAAGAAGATGAAACAAAACATAGCAGCAGAAGCATCGCAGCTAAAGAAGCTGGAGAAAGACTGTAAATTAAGAGAAAAGCAAGCAATCCATTGACTGTTTGTGCTCTATTGCATTCTGGTTGGAGGAAATCAACGATTTTTTGTTTAGCTCATCCCCATACCAGAAAAGCATTAACAATTATTTGGTAAAGCTATGATGCTCATCTTGTCGTCCCAAATCAAAATTTATCAGTCAGATGAACTCCAAGGGTTAGCTTTTTCCACCAAGCCAATCTACTAAGAATTCAACGTGCAGCTCAAAGGACTGAACGATCGAAAGAAATTAAATGAACAATGAAGAGAAAGAAAAAAGAGTACCTTAATCTTTTTGACCAAATCGTAACCACTCATTCCGGGCATACAATCATCTGTATTTTAAATTCACCTTCAAATCCTAACATCAAAACCAATTGCGGAATTGTACCATCTAATAGGGCACATGAATTAGGGTGAACAACTGAACATTAGAAACAAGAACTGCAGATGTTGTCGAAATGCAGGCCACTGTCCTTTTGCATATTCTAACCCTATTTCATTTTTATCTTGCCTTTCAAAGAATTTGGACCAGCTATAGAAAACGCCGAAATCACAAGCAAGAATTGCAACGTTCAAAGAGCTGAAGATTAAAGAATATGAATGAGTGAGTAGAAGAAAGGTGATGAACCAGAGAAAGCAATTAGTGGCCAAACGATACGTGGCTATGCACTTTCAGGTTAAAAGCTTCTTCTTAAAGCATCATTTTTATTAACTTTGTTCTGATATGAAATGGCAACGAAGGGAAATACATGCATGTAAATGACTGCCATATCAGATATAGATGATATCACATAACTTTGTTTTGCCATGAAATGGCAGAGAAAAAAAATAGATGCTAGTAAATTATTACTGTTCACCTACTAATTACTGGATATTATTTAAATATATTCTGGAACAAACTATCCACTAATGGATATTGTAGGGTTTCCAAACGATACATTATCTATCCATGGGAGCACAAACAATATGTACTCAAATGATAGTTGAAAATACCATATCTTCCATTTTTTTTTGAAGATATAAGATAATATCATTGAAAGGGCATCACGAAGATGCCAAATTAGAAAAGACATAAATTGTGTTAGCTTCCGTACAAAAGACAAAAAACATTGTAAGCTCTAGTACAAGAGTACCTATGTTGGAACCAGGGAGCTAACAAAATCCAAAAAAGTGTCAATGCTATTAACAAGGGAAAGAAAGTTCCAACTGAACAAACTAACTAAACATCTAGCTTTTAGGGAATGTGTTGAAGTTGATATTCCATCAAAACATTTGTCGTTTCTTTCATTCCAAACAATCCAAAATATGACTGCTGGGATCATTCTCCATATTCTTTTGATGGCTTTGTCAACTCTCCAAACTATCCAGCTAATATAGGCTTCATTGATGGTTTAAGGTATGATCCAAGTTATACCAAAAATGGATAGGAAGAAGTTCCAAATATCAGCGGTGACTGAGTAACGGAGAAACAAATAGTTAACACTTTCTAATCTTTGTTGACACATATAGCATCTGTTGACTAGAGTAATGCTCCTTCTGCTAAGATTGTCTTGTGTTAAAACAACTTCAATGAGGATAGTCCATGTGAGGCATGCTACTTTGAGTGTCATTCTAGTCCTCCAAACATGTTTCCAGGGTCAATCCTCAAGTATTCCATTCTGTAAGCAGATAAGGTTGTAGCTCTCTTTGACTGTGTACATCCCTTCTTTTGAATTCCCTCAAATGATTATGTCTGGTTGTTGATCTTCAGTGATAAAATCTCCCAGTGTGGCTATGAGAGCAAGTAAGTCATTGATTTCCCAATCATGAAGATTTCTTCTAAACACAAGATTCCAAATGTTGTTCTCTCTATTTTGAGCAATATTTGAGTCATGACTGCAGGTTATTAGGTATAGACCTAGGTATAAATCCTTTAGTATTGTATTACCAAGCCATATTTTTTAGATTGTTTGTACCAGTATTGAACCCTTGACATAGTAGTTTGGAGAGAATTCCCCAACCACTATGAACAAGGATGGCCAAAATTTTACATGAACACCATTACCAACTTTGAATGATGTATTTTGAAAGAAATCATATTGAAAGCTGATGATGTGTTTCCATAAACCCACTTCATGATGTGCTGAACTTTTCTTGGGGCTCCAAGGATTCTGAATTCCATATTTAGCGTCAATGATCTCATTCCAGTAACCTGTTTCAGTTTTTCCATACCTTCATAGCCATTTCAATAGCATACATTTATTGTGAAGGCTAAGATTCATATACCAATCCCCTATAAGACTTTGGTTGAGTTACTTTTGGCCACCTAACAAGTAAAAATTTGTGAGTCTCATTGTTTCCTTCCCGTAAAAACCTTCTTCTTAGCATGTCTAGTTGTTTTAAGACTGAGCTTGGCATAGGAAACTGATGTAATAGAAGAATCTATGTTAAATTTTATTAATTTTGACCAAGATCATGTTTTAGAGCACAAGTCCAAACATATGGACTTAATTTCAAGAAGCGCAAGAAGTCCAAGAAGCTCAAGATTGATTTCAAGAAGCGAAGAATCTTTCCTTCTTAAAATAGGATTTATTTTATTCCTTTTAGAATAAGGATTTTCCTTTTAATAGGATTCTAGTTTCTTTTCCTTGTAGAATAGGGATTTTACTTTCCTTGTCTTTAGTTATTTTCTTTTCTTATTAGAATAGGAATTATAGTCATCAAAGAAGAGACTTTAGGCCTATATAAAGGGTTCTCTTCCCTTGTAGACGAAAGAATTCACATTTTTTAGGCTTGCCCTAGTTTTACAATATATTATTTTTCTCTATTTTGTATTCTTTATCCTTATTTTTGGTTCCAAGCAAGGTGGTGATAGTCTTTATCTTATTTTCAATTGCGTGTGGTATTTCTTTATCACGTTAATTGGTTCCAAGTGGTAACTTTAGGAATTTTATAGTTCTTGATCATTCAAGAACACGTTTCTTGATCTAAATTCGTTTTTTGATATCATAGAATCATAACTTCCTTGAACCGGTACAATATCAATATTTACTTGTTTTGAATAAGTAAATAGTCTTTCTTATAGTTCAGATTGTCATCTTTCACCTCGTTTTTGAATCATCAGATTCCGAGTCGTAAAACTTGGATACGTTGTTTCTTGAAATCGACCCACAAACCACGTTTTCGTTTCAAGATCTTGATCCTGGTAGGTTGGTTCTTTGTTAACTCGAAGAATCACATCAATTTGGTATCAGAGCTACAATTCACATGTCCTAGGTTAACGAATTTATCATGGCCAAGATTCAACCAAGAGGAATCTTCTTGGTTCAAGAAGATAAAGAATTGTGGCAACAAGAATCTATTTTTCACACTAAATGTACCTCCCATGGAAAAGTTTGTTTGTTGATCATTGATCATGGGAGTCACATAAATATCATTTCTGAATAGATGGTTATTAAATTTGGGTTGTCAACCAGATTTCATTCATATTCTTATAGGACCGAAGTTGAAGATGATGATGTTTTAGAGGTAACTCGTCAATGCCTAGTATCTTTTTTCTCTTGGTAAGATCTATAAAGACCAGATTTGGTGTGACATAGTGAATATGGATGCTTGTCACTTATTACTTGAAAGACCATGGGTGTATGATAGGTGTGCTAAATATGATGAAGACCTTAATACATATTCTTTTACAAAGGATGGACATAAGATTATTTTAGTACCATTGAACCCAGAAGAAATTGCTAAATGTTTGAAGCCCAAGGATGATTCTTTTGTGACCAAATTAAAAATAATTGGTCCAATCAATAGAGAAAAGTCTTTGAACGTTGGTCCAATCAAGGCGGAGAAGCATGCACTAGATCTACAAGTTGAGGATTTACCTCCAAAAATTGATGATTATCCATTGGAGCATCCTATATGCGAGCTTAAATTTTTACCTAATAGAGATGCTCAACATAATATTAATTTGATTGTTGATTCTATCCTTCCAAGCGAGGAAGCCTATTACATTAATCCAGAAGTCCATGAAAATTTGCAAATACGAGAGGAAGGGTTGATTAAAAAAGAGTCCATAATGGAGGGTTTAAGTTCATATTTTGTTCCAGTTTTTTTCTTGCCCCCAAAGGATGAATATGTTCGAGCATATGTAGGAACGGGAAATATGAACACAAATTCAATCAACGGTTATGATCTAGTTAAATATGAGAGCGTTGTTGCTGATGAATTCTCAAGAAGATATACTTCGATCTCCAAGCTTGATCCAAAGGTACTTGAATTTGATTCTTCTAATGGTTTCTATGGTGCTAAATTGAATTTTCTTGGCATATTCCATAAGGACCACATTGACATGGAGAAGTTCAAGATTTCTGAAGATCAAAAGAATATAACTTATGATTATGGATTAGTGTTTAAAAATCGATTTAAGAGGATTCATTGCAGCAATATTGGTACAAGGTTACTATTAAGAAAGTGGAATTTAGTTCGGCCACATGCTAAGCTTTATTACACCACGATAAAGCTTTTTGACAAGTTAGAAAAATGCAATTTAGAGCCTGGTGAATATGAGTTCAACCAAAGCATGAAAGTTTCCAAGCTTGTGCCATTTGTGGAGCCTTTATACTCGATGACGAGTCTTTCTCAACCAGGGGAGAATGATGTAAAAGAAGAATCTATGTTAAATTTCATTAATTTTGGCCAAGATCATAGTTTCGAGCTCAAGTCCAAACATATGTACTTAATTTCAAGAAGCGCAAGAAGTCCAAGAAGCTCAAGATTGATTTTAAGAAGCCAAGATTATTTCCTTCTTAAAATAGAATTTATTTTATTCCTTTTAGAATAAAGATTTTCCTTTTAATAGGATTCTAGTTTCTTTTCCTTGTAGAATAGGGATTTTACTTTCCTTGTCTTTAGTTATTTTATTTTCTTATTAGAATAGGAATTGTAGTCATCAAAGAAGAGACTCTAGGCCTATATAAAGGGTTTTCTTGCCTTGTAGACGAAAGAATTCACGTTTTTTAGGCTTGCCCTAGTTTTACAATATAGTATTTTTCTCTATTTTGTCTTCTTTATCCTTGTTTTTGGTTCCAAGCAAGGTGGTGATAGTCTTTATCTTGTTTTCAATTACGTGTGGTGTTTCTTTATCACGTTAATTGGTTCCAAGTGGTGACTTTAGGAATTTTATAGTTCTTGATCATTCAAGAACACGTTTCTTGATCTAAATTCGTTTTTTGATATCATAGAATCATAACTTCCTTGAACCGGTACAATATCAATATTTACTTGTTTTGAATGAGTAAATAGTCTTTCTTATAGTTCAGATTGTCATCTTTCACCTTGTATTTGAATCATCAAATTCCGAGTCGTAAAACTTGAGATACGGTAATTCTTGAAATCGACCAACAAATCACGTTTTCGTTTCAAGATCTTGATCCTGGTCCGTTGGTTCTTTGCTAACTCAAAGAATCACATTAGAAACAGAGACATGTAATAAATCGGTATGCTGTCAAGCATACTACTGATCAGTCTATTCCCTATCGAGAGATATTGTATTTTCCAGGTTGCTAGTCTCTTTTGAACTTTTTCAATGACTCCATTCTAAATTCCAGTGAATTTGAATTTGGCTCCTAAGGGGAGTCCTAGATAAGTTGTGGGGAAGGAGTCAATTTTGCAGCTAAGTATTTCAACTAATTTCTTCAAATTTTGAACCTCATTCACTGGATAGATATTGTGTCATCTGCATATAACAGGTGTGATACACTAACTGAACTTGCAGGATTTTCCCCCACCTGAAAGCCTTGTATATGTTGAAGCTCTTTTGCCCTTCCTAGCATACGTGAGAGACCCTCCATTACCAATATAAAGAAAAAATGAGAGAGGGGATCTCCTTGCCTGAGGGCTTTCTGAGGAAAAAAGAAACCTACGGGGCTTCTGTTAACCAACATGGAATATTTCACAGTTGATATGCAGAATTTTATCCACCTATCTCCAAATCTCATCTTTTTTAGGATGTTGATGGGATATGCCCAACTCAGTTGATCAAAAGCTTTTTCAATGACTAATTTGCATAGCAAATCTGTTTCACCACTTTTGATTCTCCAATCCAAGACCTCATTGGTAATTAGGGAGGCATTTGTTATCTTCCTGTTTTAGATAAAAGCACTTTGTTGCCTAGAGATCAACTTGGCAATGACCTTCTTTAATCATTCAGCCAAAATTTTTGTAGCAATCTTATAAACACTCTCTATTAAACTGATAGGTCTGTAATCCCTTAGTTTTATTGCTCCTTTCTTTTTGGGGATAAGAGCAATAAATGCAGCATTGCAGAATATGACCATATGACAGCTATGATAGAAATGATTGAGAGCCTCCATGATATCTATTTTACTAAAGTCCCATGCCTTTTGAAAGAAGGCATAGTGAACCCATCGTGGCCTGGTGCTTTATCGAGAGCACAAGACTTTAAGGCTGTCAAGACTTCTGATTCCTCAAAAGTTGATTCTAGATCAACACATTCATCTACTGATAATGAGGTAACCCCTCAAACTCTATTGTAGGTCTCCAGGGTTCCTTCTCCTTGTACAAACTCTAATAATAATCCAGTATTTTTACTGTTTGATTTGTTCCTCCTACCCTGAGCCTATCAATGCAATTGTTCCTCCTTTGAGAGTTAGCAATTTTTTGAAAATACTTCGTGTTTTTGTCTCCCTCATTTAGCCAGGGCTTTGGGAGCCCCTCCGGAGTCTATACACACCCCAGTGAGCGCAGAGTGTTGCGTGTTTTGAGTATTGAGTGTTGAGTGTGATTGATGAGTGATGGAGTGACACTGCTGTGAGGTTGTATTTATTTGTGTTGTTGCTGTATTTATCTGTTAAACTTCTTTGTGGCATTTATAGAGTTACGGAATTTACCTGTTTATTTCTGTATATATTTTAAATTATGAAAAATAAATAATTGGACTGTTTTACTTAGCTCGCCATTATTGCTCAGTTCCTTAGTTACTTGCTGAGGTGGTTGTACTCATGCTACACCCTGCACTTTATGTGCAGATTCAGGTGAGTTACAGCGCGGCGACCGTTGAGTTTAGGCCGGCTATCTGTGGAGATTTCAAGGTAGCTGCTAGCGTCAGCAGGACCTTGTTACTCTTTTTATCATTTCTTGTTTTGGATTGTATTGATAGTTAGATAGTTTCATTTCTTAGTTCATAGATTTAGACGTTCATGACTTAGTGGCACCCCGATGTTTGGGGCTCGTTTTCCGTATTTTTTATATTATATTTAGAGTTGATTTAGTTTATGAAAAATTTAAATGTTGGTATTATTTTATTAAATTCTTATAATCGATTTAGTAATATTTTTTTGGGAAATAGGCTTGCCTTGTAACACAATAGGCACAATCACGACCATGGTTAGATTTTGGGCCATGACATTTGAAGGTTTGGAAAGTTCATAAGTTTGATCTAGAGTTGACTTTGATGATATCGGGTTCGGATTGTAATTCCAGAAATTGGAATAGTTTCGTTATGTCATTTGGGACTTGTGTGCAAAATTTGGATTAATTCCAGATTGATTTGCTATGTTTCGGCACGAGTTTTGGGAGTTGAAAAGATCAAAGTTCATTAAGTTCGGTTTGAGGTGCGATTCATCATTTCGATGTTGTTATGTGTGATTTAAGGCCTTGAGTAGGTTCGTGTTGTATTTCGAGACTTGTTGGTATGTTCGGACGGGATCCCGAGGGGCTCAGGCGTGTTTCGGATTGATTTCAGACTATTTTTCCTTCATTTTGCACTGTTGTGTTCTGCTGATATCTGGTGTCGCATTTCTTCATCGCATCGCGGTCTTAGACTCCGGAGGGGCTCCCAAAGCCCAAGCGCTAAGCACGGACACCTCGCGATTGAGCATCGCATTTAGCACTAACACTCCCAAAACCTCGCGATTGAGCATCGCGTTCGCGCTGTTGAGCACGCGTTCGCATGGTGTTTGGGACTGAGCTTGGGCAGTGTTAGTTATCTCTTCGCATTCGCGAGGTTTCTTCTGCGAACGCGTTGTTCTGTCAGCTGTGTATACTGCGATCGGGAGCTTACTAATACAATCGTGTAGGGCATTTTCCAAGAACATTGTTTTTCTTATTCACAATCGCGAGGGTGATTCCGCGATCGCGATTCACTAATTTGCCCGGTGGTTATAAAATACTATATTTCGGTGGTTTCATCCATTTTAGCATTTTTGGAGCTATGGAGCTCGGATTGAGGTGATTCTTGAAGAAATTTTCACCATGTGGATTAGGTTAAGTGTTCTTTACTCAATTTTTATTTTATATCATGAATCTATCTTCGTTTCCGGCATTTGATTGAGGGTTCCAAAAGAGAAATTGGGGGTTTTAGCCTAAAGATTCATAAAGTGAGTTTTTGAGTTTTGAACATTAATTCAGAGTCGGATTGGGGTGAAACTAGTATGGTTGGACTCGTAATTGAATGGGTTTATCGGAATTTGTGAGTTTTGTCGGGTTCTGAGGCGCGGGCCCGGGTTGGACTTTTTGGCCAATTTTGGGCTTTTGATTAAAAATACGTCCTTTATCGATTCGATTTGCTTCCTTTGGCATTATTTGATGTATTTGAGTTGCTTTTGGCTAGTTTCAAGCCGTTCGGAGGTCGGTACACGCGGGATGGCATTTTTGGAGCATCGTTTGGCTTGCTCGATATTGGAATTGGCTTGTTCAAGGTAAGCAACACTTCTAAACTTGGTATTGCGGGTATGAAACCCTAAATTACGTGTTATGGGATTGAAGTCGAGGTGACGCGCTTTCTAGGTGACAGGCGTGTGGGCGTTCACCGTGTATATTGTGATTTAGTCGATTACATGAAACTGTGTAGCTATCTTATCTGAACATTCATATTGTACTTTATGTGTTAGATCACTTGAGTTGTAATTGATGTTAGAGATCATGTTTAGGCTATATGCTGGTATCATTGGGACCCACAATGGTTGTTCTTTGCTGTTGAGTTATTTGCTTAGTTTCAGTTATGTACTCAGTCGCATTCATCATTTCCTATCATATCTTAGACTCTGTTATTATTTATTGTCACATCTCATATCATTGATTTGGGTTGCTCAGCATTAGTGTTGTGGACCAAAAGACTAGAGAGATTGATATCTGAGTGAGGCCACGGGCCTAATTGTGAGGATATTGATACTACAACACGTGAGTTGTCCGTGCAGCACGTGAGTTGTCCGTGAGGATCCAGATATTGATACTATAGCATGTGAGTTGTCCGTGCAGATTATAGCGCTTGGGCTGAAGGAGCCCCTCCGGAGTATGTACACCCCCAGTGAGCGCAGTATATATATATGGATCGGGTTGCACACCACAATGAGCCTTATGGCTATATATATGTGGATCGGGCTACACCCCGCAACAGGTATTATACAATGCTGAGTGATTAAGTATGCTAAGTATTGATAATGGTGAGATAGAATGCGAGACAGTGAGATTGAGTACTCTGAGAGTGTGAGTACATGAGTTCATCACCGAGATGCATTGCATTTGACATGCGTACTTGAGATACATGCATAGAGATACATTTCCTTCTGCTACCCGATTTTGGTGACATTCATGATTTTACCTGTATCTTGACATGTAGACATAGAGATGTAATTTCCTCGTGCATATCTGAAAATGAAACATCTTATTTATTATCGAAAGGTTTTTTTTTTGGACAAATCACAGTTTTCAAACTTACTCATATGCTTTGGGGTTTTCAGTGAAAGATCTGGGATTTATGTTATACTTGAAAAGCATGTCTATTGTTTCGTAACTGTCAACGAGTTGAGCATCTTACCTCTGAGTTATTTTCATGTACTCTATTGTTATATTGTTATGGATTGTTGCTGGTTATTGGAGTTGGACTCTGAACCTTGTCCCAACTCGTCACTAATTTTAACATAAGGTTAGGTTTGTTACTTATTGAGTACATGGGGTCGGTTGTACTCATACTACATTTCTGCACCTTGCGTGCACATGTTGGCTGTTGATGTTGCTGTGATCGACGGGAGCTAGATTTGAAGATGTACCTGCGTTCCGGTTGTAGCTGTATCTTGTTCATGGTAGCCTTAGAATTATAGAAATCTATTTATATACATTTCGAACATATGATGCATTTATTTCATACTAGCTGTCACGACCCAAAATCTCGCCACAGGCGTCGTGATGGCACTTAGTCTATAAGACTAGATAAGCTAATTTTATAACAATTCAAGCCAATTGTTTTTAAAAAAAATAGATAATCGAAACCAAAAACGGAAATAATTACAAAATATGAATACAACAACCATCCAAGACTGGTAATAATGAGTCACAAACTCTAAACTGAATATATGGAATGATCTCAAGGATCGAATACTCAATACTGTTTGATTAAAAATTAACAGTACAATAAAATTAAAAGACTTCAAGGGACTGCTAAGACCAAGCAGCTCTACCTTGAATCCTTGCGATCACACTTTAACTCTGTCCGAGTCAGATAGCTCCAATACATGGCTCTGCACAAAAATATGCAGAAGTGTAGTATGACTACACCACGGTCGGTACCCAGTAAGTATCAAGACTAACCTCAGTGGAGTAGAGACGAAGTACAGTCAAGACACTCACTAGTCTAATAACATGTGCAATAAGATATACAAAGTAATAGAAAACAAATAACAATAAGGGCAACACAAATCAACCAGTGATGTGCATAGCAGGGCAACATGAACACTATTAATATCTCTCAACAATTAATAAATATAAGTACACCCAATTAAATCAAGTCCTTCAAATAAATATCTTTCACATATAATTTTTCCGAATAAATCTCATTCAAATATAATTTCTTCAAATAAATATCTTTCGAATGTAATTATTTCAAATAAATCTTTTTGAAAAAAAAATCCTTCCAAATAAATATTTTAAATATACTTCTTTCAATTAAAAAGTCATCATGTAACACCTCATTTCATAATCATACAAATACGGGTCTCAGTCCATTTTTATATTTTTCGTAAACACGGGTCTCAGCCTACTTTCATATTTCCACGGCACTTCATGCCCATAATTAAATCATCATATTTTCCCGACACCTCGTGCCCACTTTTCATATCACAGATGCACGGACAATTCACGTGTCAATAATAAAACCATCATATTTTTTCCGGCACCTCGTGCCCACGTTTCATATACGTTGCGATATGCAACCCGATCCCATATAACACTACTTGCCCGGTAATAGTCACAGGCTCACAATTCCAACATAATTCAGGCTATTATCAAGTTTACCGAAACAACAAGACAAGTTGCACAAGATATAAAAATAAACACAAGGAATGCCCCAACATCACATGAAAATTACCAACACAATAACTGTACATCATCACATATCATCCCTAATAATAGTCACCCTTATCTCTCCTATAGCCACCCTTATTACTCCTATAATAGCCTCAATTATCCTTCTGCCCTGATAATATCAATAGCCACCCTTATCGCTCCTATAGCCACCCTTATCGCTTATATCACCCTTATCGCTCCGCCCAGACAATATCCCAACATACATAACAACAAAGAAGTGCCTCCTTTATGCCCACATAATATCAACAGTGAAATGCCACCCTTATATCATCAAAATAATAACTCAATTAACACAACAATTTACACAGAATATTATCACGGCAACGTAACAAAATCAATTCATATCACAATTTGCCTAATGGACACAACCAATTCCAAGGATATAACAAAATCAATTAATTTCACAACAAATAGCCCAAGGCTCCACACAATATATATAAAATCACAAAAACAATCAACATAGATAGAAAATAATCAGCATAGGGCAACACCTTCATTAATCCAAATTTAGATAATTATATTAACACTTCTTCTTAAGCTTTCTTAATTAATTATTTGCATAGGAAAAATTCATAATGAAATTAAATTTCAAGAAATATCAAACCATCAAACTCACGGAATTCACATAAATATACAAGTAATAATTACATCAAATTGTCATAAAAAAAATCAATAAATGTGATTTGAGGCATGGCAATTAGATGATTAAATATATGCCAACAATTATCCAATTTACTACACAATATGCCCAAGACTTTAACTCAATAAATTTTGCACATATAAGCCCGAGTGCGTACTCGTCACCTCGCGTACACGGCTTTTCACATTTCACAAATGGCACATAAGACTCGATGCCTAAGGGGTAATTTCCCCACTCGAAGTTAGGCAAGACACTTATCGTTTTGAAGTTAGGACGATATTCCAAAATAGCCTTCTTGCTTGAATTGACCTACGGACAGCTCAAATCTATCCAAATTAATTGTATAATTTCATTAAAATTTATCATAAACAATTCCGCATAATAAAACGTCGACTTGAAAATTTATTCTAAAAAGTCAACAAAAGTCAATGCGGGTCCCGCCTCTCGGAACTCGACATAATTTTTACGAAATCCGAACACCCATTCTGATCGAGTTCAACCATATCAATTTTATTGAATTCCAATAACAAATCGACCTCCAAATCTTAAATTTGCGTTTTTTGGAAGATTTTGCAAAAAATTTGTTTTCTTCCATTTAAATCCGAATTAAACGATGAATACAATCATATATTCATGAAATATAATTACTTTAGGATATAGAATACTTACCCCAACCAAGCTTATGAAAAATCCCTCCAGAATCGCCCAAATTCGAGCTCCAAAAGTCCAAAAACGAAAATGGCGAAATGACCATTTTTGGTCCTTATGATTCTATTCAGTTTCCGCTTCTGCGGACATATTTCCGCATCTGCGACCTCGCTTTTGCGAGCCAAGATGCGCATATGCGTTGCCTCCGCTTCTGCGAGCACAGTGGTTGCACCTACGCTTGCGCTTCTGCGCAATAGTAGCCGCATCTTCGGCTTTCTCCATTAACCTTGCCCAGGCCGCTTCTGCGGGGAAAATCCTCGCTTCTCCGATGGTCGTACCTGCGCCCAAACTTCCGCAGGTGCGATTCCAACAGCTGCTGCCATTTTCCAGCAGCTTCCTTAAAGTCCAATTTGCTCTGTTAACCTTCCGGAATCCATCCGAGGCCCCCGGGACTTTAACCAAATATACCAACATGTCCCAAAATACAATACGAACTTAGTCGAGGCTTCAAACCACGTCAATTAATGCCGAAATTACGAATCACGCATCGAATCGAATTATGAGTTTTCAAATCTTCCAACTTCTATATTTTGCGCCGAAACGTATCAAATCAATCCGGAATGACTTCAAATTTTGCACACAAGTCATAACTGACGTAATGGAGCTATTCCAGTTTCTAGAATCAAAATCCGACCTCATTATAAAAAAATTCAACCTTCGGTCGGACTTTTCAAAAATCTTATATTTTCCAATTTTCACCAAAATGCGTCGAATTGTCCTAGGCTTCCAAATCCAAATCTGAATACACGCCTAAATCCGAAATCATCATACGAAGCTATTGTCATCATCAAAATTCCATTCCAAGGGCGTTTGCGCAAAAGTCAGCTCTCTGATCAACTCTTTCCATTTAAGCTTCTAAATAAGGATTATTCTTTTAATTTAATTCCGAATCTTCAGAAAATCAAACTCTACCACACCCGCGGGTCATAATACATATTGCGAAGTTGCTCGAGACCTTAAGTTACTTAACGGGGCATTAATTCTTAAAACGACAAGTCAGGTTGTTACATTCTCCACCTCTTAAACATACGTTCGTCCTCGAATGTGCCAAGAATATTTCTGAGGACATTAAATTACTAAGTGTATTCTTACACACATACTCGCGTGTGATTCTATGTTCCGCAATTTAACATGGGTCTGACAACACCATCTCCATTGAGATTATTTCTTTTATCCATACTTATAAACTTAAAAACCAATTTCTTACACTCCAAACATTTTCAAAAGGCCTAATTTTCACATCAACTCACGGTATTAGTCTCAACTGGCTATAACAACTCGTGCCTACGCACACATCAACTTTCTTGATAGTGTTGGAGTACTTCAAAATTTTTATGGGGTGTTACATTCTCCCCCACTTAGGATCATTCATCCTTGAATGAGAAGTAGAGTCCGCCCGCAAACACATAACATAACTTATCTTTTCTTTTGCACATCTCAATCCCCCAAATTTTATTAACTCCCAAATTTTCTAGAAATTTCGGTAGAGTCTCCCCTGTAATTGGGCATATCCACCAACCAGAGTAACACCAAACAACTCCTAACAACACATCCACAACCCAACAAAGCACCACAATGTATATATTAATAACACTAATCTCAGCATTACAAGCACTGCATTATCAAAATGATATCGGGACATGAAGCACATCATATGTATGCCCATCACCACATCTCTGGTCTTAATAGTTGTTCATAATCGATTACAACATCGCCAATTAATCTCATATTAACCAAAACCTCATTTCGAATTTTCACAACAGTGACAGCAAAATGTGAGGCATGAAGACCTCATAACTATTTACCCGACCTAATGTCACGACCCCAAATTCCCTCCGTAGGATGTCGTGATGGCACCTAGTCTCTAAGACTAGGTAAGCCTATCAATGCGGAATAATAATAAATATCTTAAATAAATAAACTAAAATTCAAACAATTTTAACTCCCAAAACCCGGTAGAAATAAGTCACAAGCTTCTAAGAATTTATTATTTATGTCTCTGTACATCAAAGTCTAAAGCAAATAAGGAAGACAACATAGTAAGATAGAAGGGGACTCCGGAGTCTGCGGACGCTGGCAGATATACCTCGAAGTCTCCTCGTATAGCTAGTTTACTGATGCGTGGTCTAATAAGATGCACTTGGATCTACACAAAAAGATGTGCAGAAGCATAGTATGAGTACACCACAGCGGTACCCAGTAAGTGCCAAGCCTAACCTCGGTAGAGTAGTGACGAGGTCACGTCAGACCCTGCTGGAGAATAAATAATGGCATGGTAAAATGTTTAAACAATATTATAAGATAAAATGACAATGAGAATGAATCAAGTAGTATGTCACATTTAATTACATCAAGTAATGGCAAATAAATACCTCATTGAAACAAAACAGAATTCTTTTCAACTTTAAGAAAATCACAACAATAATCAAAGGCAACTACGACCATAAATCAATATCAACAAGGGCACTCCCGAGGTACCACCTCGTAGTCCCAAATCATAAATAAACTCACAATATCTCATTTCCTTATATCACCGCGGGAGCCTTCACAATTTATTTAAAGAAAACATTTTTTCCCGAAATAGCATTCTGCGTTTTAGCCACCCTTATCACACCGTATGACTTCTAGTAGTTCCCCTACTAGCCACGCGTATCAAGCCACCCTTATCTCACCACATGCGTTTCAACACCCAGACCGTATACCACTGCATGCGTATCAATATCATAATTTGCACCTCAAGTGCTCAAATAAATTAACTTGCCAAAATAATTCAATAACAATATTTTTTCACAATAAAGAGCTCACGGCTCATGCCAAAATAAATCATCAATAATAGTTTTCCACAATAAAAAGCACATGGCTAATGTCAAAATAATTCAACAACAATAATTTTCCACAATAAAGAGCTCACGGCTCATGTCAAAATAAATCATCAATAATAGTTTTCCACAATAAAGAGCTCACGGCTCATGTCAAAATAATTTATCAATAATATTTTTCCATAATAAAGAGTTCACGGCTCATGTCAAAATAATTCAACAATAATATTCTTCCACAATAAAGAGTTCACGGCTCCCTCACAATGAGTATAAAAATATTCAGGAGTAAATAATTTAGGAAAATAATATTTCAAAATCTTTACTACGTTGCTTCAATATCAAGTTTAAAAATGTCAAATACTTCATATTAATAATATTTAATTTAAAGAAAATCAACCTTCAAATAATGCACATAATAAAAGAAATCAAGTTTCAACTAAACAGGTAAAACAATTAGTAAGAAAAGATCAAACAAATTTGAAGTATATATCTCAGATCAATGATGAAGAATATAACAAGATAAAATAATTTAATAAATGCGCAACAGTGATCTACACAATTTAAAAATATAATCTTTCACAATTTAGTCCGTGTACACACTCGTCACCTCGTGCACACGATTTTCAACATATTTCAATAATCACATCAATACCAATCCTATGGAAATTTTCCTCCACACAAGGTTAGACAAGTTACTTACCTCGACTTGCTCCAATTTAACCATGTATTATGCTTTTTCCTCGATTTTTCGACTACGATCGACTCGTATCTAGTCATAATTAATTCGATACAGTCAACAAAATTATAGTAACCAGTTTCATAAGAAAATATTGTATTTTCATTAAAATCCGAAATTAGCTTAAAATTTTCCAGTGGGGCCCACATCTCGGAATCCAGCAAAACTAATAAAATCTGATAACTCATTCAATTACGAGTCCACCCATACCAATTTTACCAAAATCTGATAACAACTCGACCTCCAAATCTTAAATTTTCGTTTTTGGAAGATTTTGCAAAAATCTTAATTTTTCTTCCATAAATTCACGGATTCATGATGTAAATGAGTATGGAATCATGAAATATAATCAATATAGGATAAGGAACACTTACCCCAATATTTTCCCGTGAAACTCGCCCAAAAATCGCCCAAGAACCGTGCTCCAAAAATCCAAAACGAAATGGATGAAATGAGCATTTTTGGTCCTTAAGTTTCTGCCAATCCGTTACTAAAAGTCCATTTTTCGTAACTAAAAGTCCACCAGAAACAGCTCTACCAGTCTTACTTCAATTGATCATAACTTTATGTACAAATATCCAAATGATAAATGGTTTAAATTTCTGGAAACTAGAATCCACCTACTACAACTTTCTTGTTTTGCAATTATTCTGATTCCTTATGCATTGCGAGATATAAGCTCCCAAAATCGGCTGCATGCATCAGAATTTCTTGCGAAATTTCTAGCGAAACTGCTCTACCAGCCTTCATTCAATCCGTCATAACTTTCTGTACAAATGTCCAAATAATGTATCGTTTAACTTTATGGAACCTATAATCATACAACTACAACTTTTATGTTTTGCACATTTTCGTATTCCTTATGAATTGCGAGATATAAGCTTCCAAAGTTGGCTCCACGCACGGAATTTCTGCAACAGAAATTTCCAGCACTCTTTGTCCGAAATCCATTCCGTTTACCTTCCGAAATCCACCCGAGACCCTCGGGACCTTAACCAATTATTCCAACAGGTCCCAAAATATCATACGAACTTAGTCGAGCCTTCAAACTACATCAAACAACATCAAAACAACGAATCGCACCTCAAATCAAAATCAATGAACTTTGAACTTTCAAATTCTATATCTTGTGTCGAAACACATCAAATCAATTCGGAATGACTTCAAATTTTGCACACAAGTCATAAATGACATAACTGAGTTATGAAAATTTTCAGAATCTAATTTCGACCCCGATATCAAAAAGTCAACTCCTCGGTCAAACTTCCCAAAAATTCAACTTTCGGCATTTCAAGCCTAATTCTACTACGGACTTTCAAATAAAATTCCGATCACGCTCCTAAGTCCAAAATCACCATACGGAGCTGTTGGAATCATCAAAATTCTATTCCGGGGGTCGTTTGCACATAATTTGACATCCGGTCACTATTTGAACTTAAACTTTTAATTTTTCATCAAAATTCCATATCTCTGGCTAGGGACCTCGGAATATGATTCCGGGCATACGCCTAAGTCCCAAATAACGATACAGACCTACAAAAATTGTCAAAATACTGATCCGAGTCTGTTTGCTCAAAATGTTGACCAAAGTCAACTTAGTTGAGTTTTAAAGCTCTAATTCACATTGAAATTCATTTTTCACCTGAAAACTTTCCGGAAACTTTTTACGGACTGCACATGCAAGTCGAGTAATGATAAATAGTGCTTTTTGAGGTCTTAAAATACAAAATTAATTATTAAATTTAAAGATGATATTTTGGGTCATCATACCTAACGAGTCACATTTAAAGCCACATGGGCACTCACCTCATAGGCTAAAACTCAATAATTACAGCATAATTATGGCACATAAATACATAAAAGAATTATCACATAAGCCTATGAGACATAGCTCCCTATTAGTACTATAGTACAAATTAAATTTCACAAAGGGAGAATTTAAACTCATGAATATTTCACCACAAGAACCTCGTCCTTATATAACTTCCATTGCGGCTTGTAGGCCGATTTAAATATTTAACATCATATAAAAATGCGAGGATCTCGTCCTCAACTCCGAATCATAAGTATTTTGCACATTGTGCCAACTGAAATTTTCAATTTCCTTTCTTTCTTCTGTTCAATAAATTTCATAAATGATTTTCACAACACATAATGAGCCCCCATACCGGTAGGGCATATAATTCATAAAATTATAATCAAATATCCCGAAATCACATCAAAACCCACTGTAGTGAGTAATAAGAAGTCACATTTTGGACTCATAGCCCACAATAATGTACAAAACAAAATGATACACACGGGCTAACACCATAAAATCTCCCAACATGGATAAACACGGGAGTGGAGTATAAATTCACTAATCAACCATATAAGGAGCATGAAAGGAGTTCTCACCTCGATAATCGGAATCGAATGAAAATAATAATAATTTTATTGTGAATTGATTCATACCTGTAACGACACTATCTGGTGTATCGGCCTTAACCAAATCATAGCGATTATATCAACGGGTCGGGACTCCACCTTTTAGGCGCCCTCTACCCGCCTGTCCTCCACCTCTAATTGGTTGTGTACGTGGGTAGTAACTACATTGGAGCCCATAGCCTAAGTGTTCTAATGAAATCCACCTCTCCCAAGTCTAGTACAATCTCTCATAATGTGCCTAGTGTCACCACACTCATAACAAACCCTTTGAGGTCGAGGCTGCTCGTACTGAGTCTTTACTGGATAACTAGAATAACCACTGTAAGAATCTCGTGTTGGTGGTGCTCTATAAGAACTTACTGGAGCATCCCGAGTAATCTGATGTGCGGACTGAGCTAGCCGACTACTCGAGCCTCCGCTATAATGGGTCCTAGCTGAAGAGTAAAATCCACTGAATCTTCCAGAGCTTCGAGACCTTTTGGCCTCCTTAGACTCCCTTTCCTTGCCTAGAACACCCTCAATCTTCCTCGCAATCTCCACTACTTGTTGAAATGGAGTATCAGTTTGTAACTCTCGAGCCATGCATATTTTAATATCATAATCGAGCCCCTCAATGAATCTGCGGACCCACTCTCTGATTGTAGGAACCAAGATGGGTGCATGACGGGCTAACTCACTAAACCTGATAGCATATTTTGATATTGTCGTAGTGCCTTGATACAACTATTCAAACTCTGTATGCCACGCATCTCGGAGAGTCTGGGGAACAAACTCTTTCAAGAACATTTCCAAAAATTGAGCCTAAAGTGGTAGTGTTGCATCGGCTGGTCTACCTTCTTCATAGATTTGCCACCACTGATACGCTGCGCCTAACTGTTGAAATGTAGTAAAGGCAACTCTACTCACTTCCATAATACCCATGATGCGGAGAATATGGTGATATTTTTTTAGAAATCCTTAGGCATCCTCTGTAGTTGTGCCATTAAAAGTAGGTGGACTATACCTCTTAAACCTTTCAAGTCTTTTTTGTTCTTCTTCTGATGCCTCTGGCCTGACCTCAGGCCGAACCGGAATAACAGGTTGTACTGGTACTACACCCGAAACCTGACCAACGTGAACCTGCTGCTCAAGAGTTGTGGTAGGAGTCTGAGCTACTCCCCCAATCTGCGAAATATTTGGTACAACAGAGATCAATCTTGCCTGAGTTAATGTATCAAACATACTCAAGAACTGTGCTAAAGGCTCCTGAAGTCCGGGGGTAACAACAGGTGCTTCTGGTACCTGTCCCCCGACTGGGGCTACTGGCGGCTCCTCAACTACTACTCTGACAGGTGCTCCAGTCGCGGCACGTGCCCTTCCTCGACCTCTACCCCGGCCTATATCTGGGCTCCGGCCTCTTGCAGCCCTAGCAGTATGAGCGGATGATTGCTCAGCTAACCCGATAGCACTTTTCATCACCATATGTGAGAGAATAGAGATACAAAGGCTCAAATTCCACAATCAACAAATCCACACGACAGGAATGAAAGAAGTGAAAATTTCCTAATAGTTATGTAGCCCCTCGAAGATAAGTACAGACGTCTCCATACTGATCTACAAGACTCTACTAGACTCATTCGTGACTCGTAGAACCTATAAAATTAGAGTTCTGATGCCAACTTGTCACGACCCAAAATCCCGCAACAAGCGTCGTGATGGCACTTAGTCTATAAGACTAGGTAAGCCGATTTTATAACAATTCAAACCGATTTGTTTTATAAAAATAGATAATCGAAACCAACAGCGGAAATAATTACAAAAAGATATGAATACAACAACCAGCCAAGATTGGTAATACTGAGTCACGAACTCTAACTGAATACATGGAATGATCTCAAGGATCGAATACTCAATACTGTTTGATTAATAATTAACAATACAATAAAATAAAAAAAAATCAAGGGACTGCGATGACCAATCAGCTCTACATTGAATCCTTGCGATCACACTTTAACTCTGTCCGAGTCCGATAGCTCTAATACCTGGCTCTGCACAAAAATGTGCAGAAGTGTAGTATAAGTACACCACGGTCGGTACCCAGTAAGTATCAAGACTAACATCAGTGGAGTAGAGACGAGGTACAGTCAAGACACTCACTAGTCTAATAACCTGTGCAATAAGATATACAAAATAATAGGAAACAAATAACAATAAGGGCAACACAAATCAACCAGTGATGTGCATAGCAGGGCAACAAGAACACCATTAATATCGCTCAACAATTAATAAATATAAGTACACCCAATTAAATCAAGTCCTTCAAATAAATATCTTTCACATATAATTCTTCCGAATAAATCTCATTTAAATATAATTTCTTCAAATAAATATCTTTCGAATGTAATTCTTTCAAATAAATCTTTTTGAATAAAAATTCTTCCAAATAAATATTTTGAATATAATTCTTTCAATTAAAAAGTTACCATGTGACACCTCATTTCATAATCATAAAAATACGGGTTTCAGCCCATTTTCATATTTTTCGTAAACACGGGTCTCAGTCCACTTTCATATTTTCACGGCACTTCGTACCCATAATTAAATCATCATATTTTTCCGGCACCCCGTGCCCACGTTTCATATCCATTGCGGCTGCAACCCGATCCCATATAACATTACCTACTCGGCAATAGCTACAGGCTCACAATTCCAACATAATTCAGGCTATTATCAAGTTTACCGAAATTACAAGACAAGTTGCACAAGATATAAAAATAAACACAAGGAATACCCCAACGTCACATGAAAATTACCAACACAATAACTGCACATTATCACATATCATCACTGACAATAGCCACCCTTATTATCACGACAATTTACACGGAATATTATCACGACAGCGTAACAAAATCAATTTATATAACAATTTGCCCAATGTCCACAACCAATTCCAAGGATATAACAAAATCAATTAATTTCACAACAAATAGTCCAAGGCTACACACAATGTATATAAAACCTCAAAAATAATCAACAGAGATAAAAATTAATCAGCATAGGGCAACACATTCATTAATTCAAATTTAGATAATTATATTAACACTTTTTCTTAAACTTGCTTAATTAATTATTTGCATATAAAAATTTCATAATGAAATTAAATTCCAAAAATTATCAAACTATCAAACTCACGGAATTCACATAAATATACAAGTAATAATTACATCAAATTGTCATATAAAAACAAATTCAATAAATGTTATTTGAGGCATGGCAATTAGATGATTAAATATATGCCAACAATTATCCAATTTACTACACAATATGCCCAAGACTTTAACTCAATAAATTTTGCACACACCTCGTCACCTCGCGTACACAACTTTTCACATTTCACAAATGGCACATAAAATTCGATGTCTAAGGGGTAATTCCTCCACTCGAGGCTAGGAAAGACACTTACTTTTTTGAAGTTAGGCCGATATTCCAAAATAGCCTTTTTGCTTGAATTTACATCCTGCCAGCTCAAATCTATCCAAATTAATTGTATAACTTCATTAAATTAATTTATCGGAAACAATTCCGGATAATAAAACGTCGACTTGAAAATTTATTCTAAAAAGTCAACAAATGTCAATGCGGGGCCCGCTTCTCGGAACCCGATATAATTTTTACGAAATTCGAACACCCATTCCGATACGAGTTCAACCATACCAATTTTATCGAATTCTAATAACAAATCAACCTCCAAATCTTAAATTTGCGTTTTTTGAAGATTTTGCAAAAATATTGATATCTTCCATTTAAATACGAATTAAACGATGAATATAATCATAGATTCATGAAATATAATCACTTTAGGATATAGAATACTTACCCCAACCAAGCTTGTAAAACATCCCTCCAGAATCGCCCAAATCCGAGCTCCAAGAGTCCAAAAAACGAAAATGGCAAAATGATCATTTTTTGTCCTTATGATTCTGTCCAGTTTCCGCATCTGCGGCCTCGCTTTTTCGAGCCAAGATGCACACATGCGCTGCCTGTGCTTCTGCGAGCACAGTGGCCGCACCTGCGCTTGCGCTTCTGCGCAATTGTGCCGCATCTGCGGCTTTCTCCCTCAGCCTTACCCAGGTCGCTTCTGCGGGGAAAATCATCGCTTCTGCGATGGTCGCACCGGCGCCAAAACTTCTGCAGGTGCGATTTCAACAACTGCTGCCATTTTCCATTTGCGCACAAGTCATAATTGACGTAACGGAGTTATTCCCATTTCCGGAATCGAAATCCGACCTCATTATCAAAAATTCAACCTTCGGTCGGACTTTTCAAAAATCTTATATTTTTTAACTTTCGCCAAAATGCGTCGAATTGTCCTACGGACTTCCAAATCCAAATCCGAACATACACCTAAATCCGAAATCATCATACGAAGTTATTGCCATCATCGAAATTTCATTCCAAGGGCGTTTTCTCAAAAATCAGCTCTACGGTCAACTCTTTCCATTTAAGCTTCTAAATAAGGATTATTCTTTTAATTTAATTCCGAATCTTCAGAAAATCAAACTCGACCACACCCACGGGTCATAATACATATTGCGAAGCTGCTCGAGATATTAAGTCACTGAACGGGGCATTAATTCTTAAAACGACAAGTCGGGTCGTTACATTAGCTTTGTAAATTCTAATCTTAGAAACTCATTATTTGTACTACCAGTCCTTGGGGAATGTATAAGATTCAGATATTTTCTTTTACTTAATTGTCTTATTGAATTTCATTGGAATTGGATAGTTGATAACTGGCTTACCTAACGGCTTGGGTTAGGTGCCATCACAAGTAGTTGAATTTTGGGTCGTGATAATCAATCAAGCCTATCATCAATATAAAATTTGAGAAATTAATTATTGCCCAAGATAGCCTGGAGCTATTAATTCTTTCACTTTCATATCTACATGCATTGAAATCTCTGCCGATTACCCATTGGTCTGACCATAAATCACAAACCACCGATTGCTGCCAATTCATGCTAAAATTCCTTCCTTTCTGGGTTGGTATGAGGACCATATACCCCTGTGTAGGCCCATCTGAAATTTTCAGTTAAATTCTCAAATCTGCAGGTTATTAAGAGGTCTCCTGGTGGAGTAGCAACACAATGCCACAACCTTCTATCCCACATAATTATGACCCCCCCCCCCCCCATTTCCCCAAGCCTTGAGTTCAGTCAATAATACTCAAATGTTGCCCCATATTTGCCTGGACAGAGAATTGGAACAATCCTCAATTTTAGTTTCCTGAATAAAGGATGTCTACTCTCCATTTACGAATCAGAGACTCTAAACTACTTTTATTCTTGTCATTTAGGCCTTGGGATTTTGATCTTCATGTGGAATGAGATTGGTGAAACCTGCTCCTAACCTTTCTACCACTATCTTCTTGAAGACCCCAAACCAGTTTCTTAAGTTCTGCTTCCCCTTTATTCTTTCCCTTTTTTAGGCTTGCTACTGCCTTAGCTTGTTGTTGTTGTTGAAGCAGTAGTTGGGTTTTTCTTCTCTCCTCCATCTTAAAATGATACCCAAGATGTCATTTTCGAACCCTGCCGCATTTACCCCAAAGGTAAAGCTTTTACCAATGCAATTTTGGTCCACCTTGATGGTTCAACCTTTGTTGGTTTGTCTATCACTTGCATGCTAAGATCTAGTCGATCATGCCAGGGGAGAGGAAGAAAATCATTGAAAGACTGAGTGGAGACACTCTGATTCTGAGCCACTTACCTTAGTTGATTCTGAGAGTAAAAATAATTGCGAAATCGGTGGCTCAGCTTCATCATCTGCATAGAATTGGGTGTGAGATATTTCACCTATTGCTTCTTTGGTCATGTGAATGGAAGCTTGGATCTCCTCATACAAGAGGATCGAAATAATTTTAATCTCTGTCATATGACCCTTTAGAAGACAAGAGTCATTATTATTCCTTATTATTCCTTAGCACCTTCCATCTATTACAGTTGTTGGGCCTTTTAAATGTTTCTTCTGTTTTGGGCCTCTTGAATAGTACCCATAAAAGCCTAGTGTTTTGGCTTTATGGGTCTTATGATTTGTAGTTGCCGGTTGAAAGACACGTCAAAGCAATTAGAGAAAAGACTAAAATGTCTGCAACTATGACTTTATTGCCATGAAGCAGCCAGGTCGATACCCATGGCTCTACAATATAATAGAAATATACAGAAAAGTAGGCAGCATTATCAGTAAGATATAATTTATTATGCCTTTTGGAATCATGTACATGTAGAACAAAAGCTGACTTCTAGCACACTAGGAGCATCGATCATCAAATTTACTGTAAGTGGCAAAAGAAGTACAGCGCGGGATGTGTGGTAGGCACACCTCACGAATTTGAACCCTCCCAATGACGGAAGATTGGTAGTATTTAAGTGGGAGGAGGGTAGGGGCAACAGATACTCCCTCCAGTTTCGAACATGTTTACTGACCGGGGCTAGGCCAGCTAACCCACGGAATTTCTCAACCCAAAAAAAAAAAAAATGATGAAGAAGCTTCAGCCAACAATCACATATCAATAAGACTAACAAAGTACAACATAAAGTTATAACATAAAATGTGGAAGTTGCATGATCAAGGTGTATAAAGCAAAAAGTTATCTCTTCTCATTTGTCCTTAGACAAGATAAAGGTGCTACAATATGTATAAGACATCAACTACCTTGAATTGCTCAGAAAATATTTCCCATTTGCATCTCAATATGGTGGGAATTATCTTTGCAAAGTTTATTTACTAGAGAACGGAAAATACTTTCTCTGACAGCATAACCTAACCTAAGCATATAATCTAAAATGAATAAAGAGCTGTCCAACTTATCTGCTTGAGACAAATGATAAATCAGTTTCTCAAAAGTTTTTCTCCTTGGTCTGAGCCTACTCTTCAGCATACTGCTCAACCAATCTACCCCCTCTGTTACATATCCTTGCTTGATCAATCCAAGTATAATAGAATCCTGAGTCGATGCTGCAGGTTTAACACCTCTATAGTGCATATCATTCCACAATGATTTCGCTTCCTCAACATGGCCGACCTCACAAAGTTTCTCAATTAACACTGTATAAGAAGCGGGTAATGGTTGCAACCCCTGCTTTAGAAGTTCATATAAAAATTGAAGCCCTTCAGCTATCTTCCCATTCTTGCAGAAACCCTGAATTAGAGAATTGTATGTGATCACATCATGTAGAAGACCTTTCACGGCCATTTCAGTGAACAAGTTCTGAGCTTCTTCTACTCTTCCATAAAGACACAGCCCATAAATCATGGTGTTATATGTCACTGTGGTCTCTCCATATCCTTTATCACGCATTTGCTTATAAAGACTTTCAGCTTCACTTAGATGGTTAGTTGTTAAATACCCATGGATCAGTGTGTTATATGTATACTCGTTAGGATTGAATCCCTTTTGAATCATCTCAAACCATAATTTCCGGGCATCTCCAAGACATTTCATTTTACAGAGACCATTAATCATTGTTGTATACATAACGATATCAGGAGCATAGCCTCTATTCTTTAGATCATTAAATATCCGAAAAGCTTCACGCCTCTTTCTCGTTTCACATAGTCCCTGAATAACTTGTTGATAAGTGAATATATCGGGAGAACAATTAGTTGCAATCATTGCGTGGAGAAGAGCTGACAGTCTAAAGTAATCTCCGCTCTTGCATGATTCATAAATCAGTTTATTAAAAGCAACATTACTAGGGGCATGCCCAGATTCCAAGACCTGTCGAAGAAGTTGATGACCTTTTGGAACATTGTTCTCCATACAAAAAGCTTGAATCAAGTACCCAATCGTATCAACATCTGCTACAACACCGAGATCTGTCATATCCTCATACAATTTCCAGACAATGTCAGTTCTTCCAGCTCGAATAGAATCTGAAAGGGCTGAATTCCAAATTTTCAATGACGGGCAGTGGCCAACACCTCTCAATTCAGTTAACACATCGAGGGCGTCCTCAATCAATTCATTTGCACAAAGACACTCAATGTAGGCCTCCAAACAACTAGGTTGAGGCACAAAGTTCATATTTTGTCGAAAACATTTAGCAGCACTGGCAGCCTTGGCTTGTACAAGCACACTAAATATTTCTTCGTCCGAGAACTGATCCCTCGAAAATTCATTTTGAGAACTAAGCCAATAATAAAACCGAAGCGACAACAGAGCATTCTTTTGTGCCTTCAAAACCTCAGTATAGAATCTTGGATCAGTAAAATTAACAGTGGGAAAATCAGATAACAACGTTTGTTCCCATCTTGGTCGAGTCCGGATGACTTTGCAAACATCTTTGGCTATCTCAACAAAGCTCTGCTGCGCACTTTGATCATTCTCTGGACTTGATTGATCTGGGTTTTGTGCAGCAACTTCACCTTCAATCCCGCTATTAGTTCCAGCAACACTAAGGTTACGGATTGGGGAGTTGCGGGTGCACAAGCTTGTGACAAAAAATGGAGGTCTAGCCATTCAAATCTGCAGATTATTTAATAAAATTCAGATGAGTATCCAGAAATGCCAATCAAATATTCAGCTAAAATACATGATTTTACATGGAATGCCTCTTCGTATGCACAATTAAGCACATACGAATAGCAATAGCAATAAGAGATATCAATGCAAGAAAGAACTTCAAATCAGCAAATTCTTCAATTAAATTCTCAAAAGGATGCCCAGATTCCAGCAAAATATCAGTTAAATACCAGATTCCAAATCTCTTCATAAACACATATAAACATGCACAAATCGCAACATGAGATATAACTGCAGCAAAGAATTTAAAAATCTGCAGTCCTCATTAAAACTCAAAAACGTATCCAAATATGCCAACAAAACCTCATATTGACTACATGAATTTCACATAAAGGCCTCTTCATACACACATTTATGCATATATAAATAGCACTATGAGATATAAAATGCACAAAGATTACACTTTTACTGAAAATTTTACCAAGGCAGTCTTCAATAAAATTCAAATGGGTATCTAAAAATGCCAACAGATATTCGATTTGAATACATGAATTCACATAAAAGGCCTCTTTCATTTACACATTTATGCATATATGAATAATCGACATGAGATATAAATGCAAAAAAGATTACACTTTTACTTTTAAGAAGTTACCCTTTTAGCTTTAGACGAATTGAAATCTAGTGTCCTGACCTTCAAGACCCATTTTGAAATTCTTTATAATTCTGTATTGGAACCAAAGTATAGCCAAGGCAGTAGAATCCCGAGATGACGACTGTTATAGAGTAAATTTGATAGAAAGAGACTTTAGGAGTCCGATAAAATAGCAAAACTGCGAGGAATATTCTTGATTGGTGAGAATGGAAGATGGGTTTGTGAAAGATTTTGCACAAAGTGAAGCTACAAATTAAATCTGAGGAACAGAGGAAGAAGCCGACCCTATGATCTATTGGGCCTTTTCTTTCTCTTGTTATCATTGGGCCTTTGCGGAATCTTTTAGATAGGCTTGAGACCTAAGAAATATCAAAATAGCATGGTTAGCCAAGTTTTGGACTGGTAATTGAAAATTAGACAACGTTTGTAAAGTAATTAAAAAATAGTCTCTTAGCTGAAACAATGAAAAAATTTCAGCATAATATGCTGAATTATGAAACTCCTGCGTTACTCCAGCACATTGTGTTGGAGTTCAAACTTCAAAGACACCTTATATGTGAATTCCAGCATACTATGCAAGAGCTAACTTGTAAAAGGTCAAACTCCAGCATATTATGTTGGAGTTCACATACAGGGCACGCTATGCTTGAATTCCATATGTAAAAAGTTCGAACTCTAACATATTATGTTGGAACTTTTTCATATTTTAACTTAGGGTATTTTTGTCTAAATTTTATTACCGCATGAAAAAGTGGTTAAATTTAGATTAATTTTAAAATAGTGGCTAATTTTCATTTAGCTGTTATAATCATGCTAATTTTGAATTTCTCCCCTAATATATGTCTTCAACTTTTTATGTGAATTCAGACATATATTTTTAAGGGAGCTTTACATATCTGTCTAATTTTTAAAAACATAATACATATTTCTTATTTCTAGCAGCAAACTTAGTAATCAATAGTAGCCATAAAATATTTTCTTATATAGCAGATCCCAACTAAAACTGAAACCCTAATCACATGCCTAAAATCATGCAGCGTATTAACTTAAGGATTTGTTCCTTATTTATCTCCTAATCATCTGTTCTTTCATCCCCAACCCAACTGATTCCTTAGTTTATATTTTCTTGGTTTATGTTTTTTTTTTCATGTTTGAATATTTTAATCTTTAATGATAGTATATGCTAAGTTTTATACTGTAGATATTTTACAAATACATTAAATATATATACTGGCATAAGTTTTTTATTAGAAAAAACATTTATGGTATATTCCAGTATAAATATTTTATATCTTACACATACCATGAATATACCAATTATTGTATACTAATTAACATAATTTAAAATTGTTGGAATTTAACATATATATCTAACACATATATCTTACACATAATTTGCAAGTACGATACATGTAATAATACTGGAAGAATTTTGTCACTTTTTGTGTGTTTTACAGTGGAAATTGCTTTGAGTATATATTTTATAGGTCTTGATTATACCCTGCGTATACATCTTATACATATTAAAATTGAAATAAATATAATTTAAAACACATAGGACTATTATATAAGGTAAAATACCGACTCCTAGATGCTCGGTTATAAAAAATGCACTGTATATATTTAGGGTATATATGCTCAAATCATAAATATACATCAAATAAACAACCTGATACACTGTAAAAAGACATAAGATAGGCATCAAATTCATTTTAGTACACAACAATAATACATAAGATATTGGTCGGTTGTGCATCAATATCAAAAAAATTCCCAACTCCATGAGACTTTCAAATGCCTTGTTTTAAAAAGGAATAATAAAGAAACCTTCACATCACATAATACCTACAATTTTGAGAAAAAGAACGAAAAGGGAGGAATTTTGGGTTCGTGATGGTAGGGAGATTGGTGGATAAATAATCTCTACAGTTTTGAGATTTTGGTTGAATATGGGAGATTTTTAAGCTCTAACAGATGATTCCTTAAATCATGGGTCAGTTTTAAAAAATAAAGAATCTGATGATAATTTTAAAATATTCTATAACGTAATATATTTTCCTATTTTTATGTTGAAAACTTTTCATAACAAATTTTTTACTTTCCATACATTGGATATTTTTACCAGAAAAAAATATACATGGGCTATTTATACAACATAACTCTAGTGAAATTATACATCGTATATTCTTAAAGAAATAAAATACATATATTTTGTGAAAAATATAATGTATATTTGAATTTTATATACATTATAAATTATATATATATATATATCATCAATATACCGTTTATATTTTGCACTAATATAACATATATATTTGTATACATTATGTGTATATAATAAGTTTATCTGATATATTTTGTTTCTGTACATATATTAATGGCATATTAACATTTTAGATTTTTTTTGTAAGGTGTTTGCTAGTAATATACTTTGAATAATACATGTTGAGAGAGAGAGAAAGAAATGAATTTATATATATATAATCAATATACCGTTTATATTTTGTACTAATATAACATATATATGTGTATACATTATGTGTATATAATAAGTTTATCTGATATATTTTATTTCTGTACATATATTAATGGCATATTAACATTTTAGATTTTTTTTGTAAGGTGTTTGCTAGTAATATACTTTGAATAATACATGTTGAGAGAGAGAAAGAAATGAATGTCGAAAGAGAAAAAAATTGAAAAGAAAAACTCAATTGAAAAGATTAGGGAAAAGATTTATTGTAGATTCAATTATAATATCGGAGGCTCCACGTGAAAGAAATTAGCTATATACTCCCTCCATTCACTTTTAATTGTCCGCCATGGACTTTGCACACCCCTTAAGAAATAATAAATAAAGTGTATAATTTATCATGATACCCATATTAAATGATGCATATTTTTAATGGATTAGAGAATGATTTGACAGAAAAAATGAGTAATTAATATTGTGGGTATAACATGAAAAACAATTTGTCTTCTCTTGATATGCTAAAAGTGACACTACTAGAAAACTGCCTAAAACCGTCCAGAAATACCGACCGAAATCAGTCGGAAAACTGGAAAAATCGATCGATTTCCGACCGACTTTAATCCGTCGAAATTAAGTCGGTCAGTAAAAAGTAGCGACTGAAGTAGGTCGCAATTCCCGACCGATTTTGGTTGGTAAATTAATTTTCACAAACGACCCAAAAAGAAAAATCTACCGAAAAAACCGACCGAAGTCGGTTGGTATTTTTAATTAAATAATTAAACAATGCACCGTATGGGACTCGAACCAGGGTTTGTACTATGGCAGGATACTATTCTACCATTAGACTATTGGTACATTTTGGTTTATGACTTTCTTTTAATTTATTTGTACTTTTTAATTACATTTTCAAGCGAAAATAACCGACCGATTTCAATCAGTTTTTTAAAATGACTGCCTGAAATAACCGACCGATTTCGGTGAGTTTTTTGAATATTAATTTTAATTTATTTTATATGAAAACCCGACTGACTTCGGTCGGTTTCTTAAAAAATAAATTTTGCGGGATGCCAAAATAGTTTCCTGTATTTTTGCGCCAAAAAAAAAGGCGACCGAAATCGATCGGTTGGCCGCGGTCAGTTTTGACCGAATTTCTAGTAGTGTGACAAGTAAAAATGAAAATCTATTTTTAGAATATTGGACAAGTAAAAGTGTACGAAGAGAGTAACTTAATTGTGAGTTTTAAAAAAATCGAAAAGTCAAAATCGTTACTCATCAATCATCAACAAGGTTAAAAATAGATCCCACAATTTGTGTCTTCCGTTCACTCATCAATGTTGTGCATAAATTTTATAATATGCTAGTATTGTAAAAAAAAAGTTGTTATTTATGGAATAAACTAAATTTAATGTTGTTTTTTTAAATACTTTTTGGGAAGGATTAGGCGTGTAAAAAACTCTATTTTTAAAAGAATTTATATGGATAACAACTACATATAAGGCTATAAATTATAACTTTTTTTAATATGAAGGATACATTTGAAATGCCCGAAGATTTTACAGTAAGAAAACTTCTTTGAGTTCCCAATTAGTAATATTGGGTCTCTTTTTCATGAAATGAGTAATACGTCTTTACTGGCGGAGCGAGTTTGAGTCCCGAGTGCGTACAAATTTCCAGAAGAGTGCATTTTTGTTTATTTAGTGAGGTTTTCCTGGCCTGAATCTGGATTAGTCCGAATAAAGAATGCATAAAGAAAAAGAAAATACGAGGCTTTAGAATATCAAGAAATTTCGTTAAGGGACGTTAAATGAGTTGGCCTTTAAGATTTCAAAGGGATGGAATCTATGCTCTCGAGCTTAAGAGAAAATAGCAAGGAAGTATATTGAGGGTAAGGAATCTTTGTTGGCAAAAAAATAAATGTGAACTTTTAAATTTTGACAGAATGTATATAAGTAGGGGTGTTCAAAACCGAACCGAAACCGAAGCTTAATGGCTTATTGGTATCGGTTTAACGGTTTAACGGACGGGGAACGGAATGAATTTTTTTTATAAACGATTTATCGGTTTGGGGGCGGATTATTCAATTTTCTTAACGGATAATCCGTTAACCCGTTAAGAATATATATATATATATATATTAAATAATCAAAAACCATTCTTCCACTTCCAGTACTCTATCTCTATTCTCTATTACTAATTTACTATTAGACATTTAGTTATAATTTACTATTCCATTTAGTTACTATTAGATAATTTTGATGTCATGTATTATACCCAGTGTTCTCTTCTATTTCTTCTGATAGTTATAAGTTGTTAATAGGCTCATCCCCAGAGATGATTCTACTGGGAAATACGTTGGAATACACATCTCTCTATTTCTTCTATTTAGCTCTCTTCTTAGGTGCCATATTCTATAGACTGGAATGTAGTCTGCTGAGCATAGGAATTTTATTTTGAGTCATAGCGGTCAACAAACAATCCGATAAACCGCCCGATAAGAGCTAAACCGATACCAATTCGCCCGATATCTTATCGGGTGGCTAGCGGATTAATACATTTAAAAGTCGATAACCGATAAGCCAAACCGTTAAGAGTATATAACCGCCCAATCCGCCCGATAAGCAGCCCTATATATAAGGCTATCCTTTTTGTAGTTTTAATCCAGTGACTAGAAGATTACTTTTGTTAAGCATGTATGGCTCAGGTTCTCGTGTCCTAAATTGAGATACGGGACTAACATAGTGCAAGGAAATTCTCTGCTGACTTTCTTTTATCACCTCCTATTTTTTGAATCATTTAACTTATATTGACAGTGTAAAAAAAAATTATTACACAATATAAAAGACGGCGGTAAGCTTATGTTTATTTGGAGGGATCATAATACATTATTAAAGTACGTCGTTCGCGATATGTTAACAATAAGAGGTACTGAAATATAGCAAGGAAACCGGCCTTTCTGCTATCACAATAGTCTATTTTATCATTTTTCCTTTCCTGTGGAGTAGTTACTACCTGAGCCATAGAAGATATTTTTTTCTCGATAGTTGCATAAACATATATTACATTTTGGTCTTATTGATTAAAAATTCTATCAGTAGCTACTGCTGTTTTACTAGTTTGTCTGTGCCCCCTTAATGAATTCTCATTGACCACGTCTTATGGAAGATCAATCAATAGCACTAACCCCAGTTTGAAGAAGCTCATATACATACGGCGAAAAATAATACCAAGAGCGAAAGGTTTAACTAATTATAATTCAAAAGCTGAAAATTCACCTCCAGTGACTATCCAATATAATTTAACATATTGTAACAAGTAATCTACCTTACGTTTCAGATTAATAATCTCATTTTTATAGTGAACGTAGAGTTGTAGTTTGGCATTCTACTGTAAAAGTAGATGCATCAGGCCTGGCTTTTATATGCAAAGCAAGTTTATGCAGATGGAATGATGAAAAATGAGCAGTTGCATTATTAATACTATCCTTCGTAGCTTAATTAACGTCGAAATTGTAAGCTAAATAGAACTTCAACAAAAATCAGATATTTCTGTTATTCATGAGGCAAAAGGAAGCAAAACATTTATCATTGTCCACTCTGGTTCTCTTTCTTTTTCAGGTACCAAAAAATTCCCGACATTGCTAGTATACAGACAACACTTCAATAGTGACTTTACACAAGAAATAGGCCAACGCCCAACTGAATCATGTTTGCAGTTTATAACAGTCTATACAACACTTCAAAAATCTCGTCTTCCATAGGCTTTCTCATAACAAGTTCTCACGCAGACGCTCATAATTCTACAACTCGCAAGTGTTCGTGGTGAGAGCTACGATGGACCTGATGATTTTCTTCCTCAAAAGGACTAATTCTTTTTGTAAGTTTGTAATCACTAGCTAGCTTCTCTTCAATGGAACTAGTTTAAATTCACATCTCTGTTTCCCTAATAAAGAGAAAATTTGTATCTTCACATAGATAATTAGATTCCAGGGGCAGTAACTTTTTTTTCCAAAAAATGTAGGTGTCGACACCCTTTCTACCATAGACAACCAGGTCCAAACACTTCTATTGGGGGGTTCTTTTGCTGCTGCTATGGAAGTAACAACTTCAATGCTAATCACAGATAAGGAGGGAAGAGAGCAACCCTTCAATCAATAAAGAAAACTGAGTGGAGCGGTTTTCACTTCATAGACATCAGCTAGAAAAAGAATCCAACTTTTTTCTAGAAAAGGAGTAAAAATGGGAAGGAAGGAGAGGAGAGAGAAGTTGAGTACAAGGTGAAGACAAGGAAACATTTGCGGTTTAGGAGGTTAAGATACTTCAAGATTACAAGGTCGAGCGATGGATCTCTTTTCAGATGATTTTAATATCATGTTTCATTGCATAAGGAACTTGGGCAAAGTGACAAAGGCTATCAGACCAAAAAGGCATGATATGGAAATATAATTGGCAACTCCATTAGATGAGTCTGCCGATAAGAATATTTTGTGAGTGGTGCTGTCCCCTCGAAAACCTCTAACAATCATTGCCTACAAGAAACAGAAAGATTTAGAGTAGTGCATAATAGTAAAACTCAATGCAACCAGCAGACAATCAGATTTATCCCGTTCTCAGGAATGAAGCCCAAAAATAAAACCACAAGTTGCTACAATTAAATTACTAATATGATCCAGTAAACTAATGTTCTACATCCATCAGCATTGCCTCTACTCAGTTAAGTATGAACTCCATGTATTACCGGTTTTTATCCTACAATTAGATCTACACATATCCCTGCCCCCGTGTTAATTCCTATGCTTTAGACATCTAAGACAACTTGGCACCCCCTAAACATTTTGAACCCACTCGACTGCCTCGACAAAGAGCACGTTTTGCTTTAGACATCTGAGTAATCTTCTTTTTCAGGGCTTGTTAAGTATAATAATTGGGATCACATCCTTTCCATCCTCTTAATAATAGCGCAATAGATTCAATCATGTTCTACGTCTTTAAATACTTTAAGTGCTTATAATTCTATCCAACAAATAGTTGCTGGTTCTGACAGTCAGATCATCATAAAATATCCTTATTTCTAGTCATGATGTTGTGCCACATTTCATCTGAAGTTTGTTCCATTCCACCTACTGTTATTTGTGTAATTATTTTCATGATTATACTTTCATCTTTCGATAGTCAAGAATGAAACATATTAACTAAAATACTCTTGTAGAGTACAAAGAGAAAGAGACGAAAAATATCACCCACTTAAAGAAAATTAGCAATACCCAAAAAATGGAGGAGCAACTATTCTTGCAAATGGTAGATAAATGCTAAAATATGACATCATATTGAAAAGTTCATACCTGAGATATTTGCTCCGCGTGAACAAAAATATTTCTGAATATCCGACGAATATATGTGAAGAAAACTGCAAGAGATCGAATTCTGTGTTTTAGAGAGCAGAAAGATAGCTTTTAGGATAAAATCACAGATAAGAAAAGATGAGGGTTTCACAAATTTGAGAATTAACAGCACTTGGTTAGTGTGAAAATGATTTGCATTTAATTGGCATAGAAGCCAGGCAAACATTTGTGTATAGTTGAGAAAAAGCAACAATACTGGAATAGCATCATACGCACTCCATCATTTTTTTTAATCGGTAAAAGGTAACTTTACATATAATAACTTATGTACTCCCATAATTTGAACTATTCTGAGATCCTATTATTCTTTGTGTATAGTATATGGTATTAACATAGTAACTAACTAACTTCAACGAGAATGAACTAGAGAACTATGTTTGCTCGGACTCTAAAAAACGTTGCCACATCCATGTCGGATCCTCTAAAAATGCACTACTTTTGGAGGATTCGACATGCACCTAACAACAGTTTTGAAGAGTCCGAGCAACTAAAGAAAAGAACTGCAAAGAGAAGTGTTATTGGTGAATCACACAGTGCATAATTGCGATGGAGTCGGTTATCTTCAATTATACACTAACCATCTATCGTCTCCAAAATTGTCAACTGCTGCCAATTAATCCTACGAGATACAATACCAAGAGCAACGTTTCTGACCTGCCAAAATTATTACCAAAAAGAATCAGAATTTTCTTACTGTTTCCTGACAATAATCAGTGCATTTCTACCTAGCAATAACTCCATCCCAATTGAATGTAAAAATAAATGTATACATCTTACTCGCCTCATCAAACACAAGATTGATAAATCTCAAGGAGAGCAGAAGAGTAAGGATAACTTCAGCAACAGGGACACCAAAGCTTGCCAAAGGGGATATAAACCACCGCAATGCAAAAGCTATCTGCTCAGGTGTTGTTGTTGATAGGAAAACACTTGCACTTTGGAAGATCTTTAATCAAAAGAGAGTTAATTTGTTAGCAACATTTTCTTTTAGAATTAGAAGGTTACTGGGAGTTAAATTCAGACAAAACTGGAGTCACTGCACATTGATTGTTTTCTTCGGAATTTAGGACGGAACAAAAAATGAAGTCTGTAGGGAAAAATTTAGATTTTGACAAGCGAATATCTTTAATTATCAATCCCTGTACTGCTAGTCAAATCCAGAAAATTTATTAATAAAAAATTTGGTCCATAAGATTTTACGAATTGGATCATTTTAAGATTTCCAAAGACTTCAGCCAAGATGTTCAAAAACTCAACAGATTTTGAATTTTGTACAAGTCGACTTAAGAAGAGCGGCCAGGCCGGACTGTCATTTTCTTGTTAAAGGTGAATGGAGAAATGTTAATATTAAGTGGAAGATCTTCAAGTTTGAACTTAAACGTTAACAAACTGAAACAGGTTTACATTAACCAGATGAGAAAGCAGACATTTGTTTTCATTTGAAAAGTGTACCTTGATGCTACTAGTAGGACTACAGAATTAGTTTGCTATGTTGACTCCACAACAAGTGGCAAGTTGCTACTCACAGTGAAGGTTAAGCATGCTGATGTTGTGGCGGTTGATAAGCCCTTTCTAGTGAGTTGTAATGGCCCCAACTTCAAGATTACATATTTATAACCGTCCAATGACGCAGGAAAAGGTGGTAATCCCATTATTGAAGGTGGGGGAGCTCTTGAAGAGATAAGGGAAGGTGTACTGTCTGTACTTAGGCCCAACATTATAAATAAGATCCCGGACAGCAGTGTGACTCTCCCCAGTTGATCCTGTAACCATATTAGACAATCAACAAGGGAATTCACTAACATTATCAAATTTGTAGTAGAACAAACAAGGCAGATTCTCCATTAGAATTTCAAGAAAACTTTTTGAAGCATAAAGCTCATTAAGATTCAAGGCCAAGCTTACCTTCCACACTTGTTCAGGTTGGACCAAAATAGATAGTATAGCTAAGTACAGAACCAGTGACAAACGCATGATTATATTTGATTTTGCCGGTAAAATAACCAGAGTAAAGAGCCATGCCTGCATAACCAAGAAACAGATATCCAAAGCAAAATTAGTCTTCGACAACCACAAAACGTGGATGAAAGGAATAGAATATATGAATTTTTCTTTCGTCACCGAAAAATAACCTCTTGGTGCCGTTGAAAGCAATCAATGCCAAATATAAAAAGTCTTTTAGGACTTAACAATAAATGCTTGAAGAACTCACGAAAAACAGGTACCACAAACTGTAGCAGTTCTGAATAAAAATATTCTACTATGCTATGGGCAAAACATGAAGCTTTAGCAGGGATATACTCCATCTACTTCCAGCAGCAAAATATTACCACTGTTTTTCTCCAACAAATGGGTTAAGTCTTTGACGACCAACCTAGCCCCACCATATTTCTTATTTTAATTTCCTTTGAAAAATGTATAGGATCTTCTCTATTACGCCTGCTCAATTCTGGAGTTGTGTTAAATAACTAACAATATAAATCTGAAATTAGGATTCCCATGATCAGGGTTCATCAGTTCTACAATTATCCCACTAAAGAACGGGCCAAAATTGAATAATCTAATATAAATAAAAAATCAATGCAGACAATTCACAAATTAAGCTCTGTGAAGCTACTTGGCATAGTGAACTGCATGTAAATCATTATTCACAAACTGCTTCCTATGAGCCAAAGTATACACTTTTTTTGGTGATTCCTTAGCATAGCTAAACACGAAAACTCAATAACTGGACCATAAAATACAATTCAGAAACAACCCACGAACACAGCAAAAACAAGAAAAGCCAATGACGAACCATATTATTCAGTTCAAGAACAACCCAAAAAAAAGAAGGAAAACTACACAAATGAAACAGAAAACTCCCAGTAACTAAATTCAACAAGTTCAACCCTTTTCACACACAAATCCCAAAAGACTTACTCCTAATGTCTCAATTTATGCGACACGCTTCCCTTCTTAGTCATCCAAAAAGAATGCCACCTTTCTATAGAAACAATTTAACTTGAAAATTATAGTTTTACCCTCAATGAGATGATTTATAACAACACAAATATCTGCTTACTTTAGAGTACAAATTTCAAAAGTCATCATTTCTTTCTTAAGCTTTGCCCAGTCAAACGGTGGCACATAAATTGGGATAGAGGGAGTAAAATTTATATCAATTTGATTCTGGGATCAACATAGTGCAAGAAAGTGAAAACTACATATATGAAACACAAAACTCCCAATACTTAAATTTAATAAAGTTGAACACTTTTCACACTAAAAACCTAAAAAGACATAAAAATTATACCAATTTGATTCTGGGGTCAACAGAGTGCAAGAAAGTGAAAGGGGAAGGTATGTACTGAGCAATGGGGCTTGAAGTTGCACCAGATATGGCTCTAAATAGTTTATCAGCTCCAAGAAAGTTTTTTGGGGACCATTTTTCTAAGAATTCAGCCCAGTTCACTGAACCCTTAACACTATCACTATTTGCTGCACAGCTGATAAAGGTTCTTGATTTTTTGGGTTGAAGATGGAGATAAAGGGGCTTTGTTGTTAGGTTTGGAGTGAAGTGGTGGTTGAATATTGGGAAGGATATGGGTCTGAAGGCATGGATTGAAGAAAGTGGGGGTGTTAGTGTTGGGTTGTTGTGGAGGAGCTTAGTATACATGGATGAGGAGGAGGAGATCACAGTTTACACTTTACAGGGGTGTGAAATGAAAGGATTTTTTTTATTTTTTTTATTTGAGTTCCAATTGGGATGTTTTAGGGGGTTTATTTTGGTGGTGTAAATTTCAATTTTGGTCCTCAAGCTTAGACATGGATTGTATTTCGATCCCTGGAGTTAATTTATTTTTTTCCTCATAAAAGTGCAAATATAGGTATTTAATTTGTCTTACATTTGTCCTTTGTATTCTTTATATTTCATGAAAGTTAGCCTCATTAATTTCATCACATTTTAACGATTTATAAAATAAAGACTTTTTATAAGTCTGTAAAGTAAAGACAAGTATAGAGAGAAACTAATATATTATTCAAACTTCAAATTTATGTACATAATGAACTGAAATATCCTATATTTATAGAAGAAAGCAAGTTGTTGTGTAAGTTGCTTCTGCAAGCTGCTGTGTAAGCTGCTACTGTACCAGATATAGATAATTTTCTATCGAGAGTAATGTTTATCCATAACAGAGTACCGAAAGGATAAGCTCATTGTACCAGATATAGATAATCTTCTACCGGGGGTGATATTTATCCATAACGGGGTACCGAAAGGATAAGCTTCTTCAGGAGGCTTATTTCCAATAGAGTACTAAATAGATAAACATATTTACGGTGGAGTCTCATATAAATAAGTTTCTTCTGAAAGCTTATTTACAACGGAGTACTAAATGAACATCCATAATATAATATATTTATAACGCTCTCTCTTAGATGTTCATTAAAAGATAATGTGCCTCATTAAAACCTTACTAGGAAAAACTCCGTGGGAAAAAAATCCTAGTGAAGGAAAAAGAGTACACATATTTAGTAATACGCATAACTAATTGTCTCATTAAAAACTTTATAAGGAAAACCCTGTGGGAAAAACCTTAGTAAGGGAAAAAAGAATATAACGCATATTTTACTCCCCCTGATAAAAATCATGTTTTAAATATTTGAGTCTCCGCATTCCAATCTTGTATACTATCTTCTCAAAAGTTGAAGTTGGCAAAGATTTAGTGAATAAATCTGTCGGATTGTCACTTGAACGAATTTGTTGCACATCAATGTCACCATTTTTCTGAAGATCATATGTGTAGAATAATTTTGGTAAAATGTGTTTCGTTTTATCTCCTTTTATAAATCCTCCCTTTAATTGGGCTATGCATGCAATATTGTCTTCGTATAAAATTGTGGATCTTTTATCACATTCCAAACCACACTTTCCTTGAATAAAATGAATCACTAATCTCAATCATACGCATTCCCTACCTGCTTCATGCATAGCTATTATCTCAGCATGATTTGAAGAAGTAGCAACAATAGATTGTTTTGTGGAGCGCCATGATATGACAGTACCTCCACATGTAAACACGTACCCGGTTTGAGATCGAGCTTTATGTGGATCAGATAAATAACCTGCATCTGCATAACCAACAAGATCTGCACTATCTTTGTTAGAATAAAATAAACCCATATCAAATGTTCCCTTTAAATATCACAATATATGCTTAATCCCGTTCTAATGTCTCAGTGTAGGAGAAGAGCTATATCTTGCTAGTAAATTAACAGAAAATGCTATGTCAGGCCTTGTAGTATTAGCAAGATACATAAGTGCACCAATTGTACTAAGATAAGGTATTTCGGGACCAGGTAGTTCCTCATCCTCTTCTAGAGGTCGGAACAAATCCTTATTCATTTCAAGTGATCGAACAACCATTGGTGTACTCAATGGGTGCGCTTTGTCCATGTAAAAATATTTTAAGACCCTTTCTGTATAGGCAGATTGATGGATAAAGATTTTGTCAGCTAAATATTCAATTTGCAGACCAAGACAAAGTTTTGTCTTTCCAAGATCTTTCATTTCAAACTCTTTCTTAAGATATTCAATTGCCTTTTGGAGCTCTTCTGAAGTTCCAACAAGATTTATGTCATCAACATAAACAACAAATATAACAAATTCTGATGCCATTTTTTTTTAATATAAAAATAGATGGATAAATAACATCATTTATGTAACCCTCTTTCAGCAAATATTCACTAAGGTGATTATACCACATACACCCAGATTGCTTTAAACCATATAAAGATCTTTGTAATCTGATTGAATACATTTCCCGAGATTTTGGATTTGCTTTAGGTATTTTAAGTCCTTAGGGGATTTTCATATAAATTTTATTATCAAGTGAACTGTACAGATAAGCTGTAACTACATCCATTAGATGTATTTCAGGCTTTTCATGTAGTGCTAAACTGATGAGATATCAAAATCTTATGGCATCCATAACAGGTGAATATGTTTCATCAAAATTGACTCCAGGTCATTGTGAGAATCCTTGTGTGACAAGGCGAGCTTTGTATCTTTCAATTTCATTTTTATCATTCTTTTTTCGCACAAAAACCCATATATGACCAATTGATTTTATACCAGCAGGTGTTTGGACTACTGGTCCAAATACCTCTCTTTTACCAAGTACGTTCAATTCTGATTGAATTGCCTCTTGTTGTTTTGGCCAATCAGATCTTTATCGACATTCTTCGACAGATCGGAGTGTTAGATCCTCACTATCTTGCATAATGTTAAGTGCAACATTATATGCAAAAATATTATCCACCACTATTTCAGATCAATTTAAATTAATCCCTTCACGAGTAGAACTTATAAAAAGCCTCTCACTCACTTGAGTCTCGGGTTCATTGATTTCTTGAGGAATCTCAGAACTAATCAGATCTTGGGTCTCTTAAGGGGATCCATTCGTAGTATCGTTATCATTTGTCGATTTTCTTTTTCTAGGATTTCGATCCTTAGAACCCAAAGGCCTACCACGCTTCAGGCGTGCTTTAGGTTTACTAGCTCTCAGGCTAGTAGATGGTCCTGCTGAAACATCAATTCGGATAGGCACATTCTCTGCAGGGATATGTGACTTAGTTATCCTTTTCAAATCAGTAAACGCGTCTGGCATTTGATTTGCTATATTTTGTAAATGGATGATCTTCTGGACCTTCTAATTACATATAGGGGTACGTGGATCAAAATGGGATAATGATGAAACTTTTCACACAATTTCTCTTTGGATTTCTTTTTTCTCTCCCTGAGTAAGTAAATCTCCCTTCAATAGTTCAAGATAGCGAATAATAGAGGGTGATTCAAACCCAACATATATTCCTAACCTTCTATGCGGGCCTATCTTACTGCACTGTGGTGATGCTACTGGCATATATACACCACATCCAAAAATTCGAAGATGGGTAATATTTGGTTCATGACCAAAAACTAATTGTGACAAAGAATATTTATTATAATGTATCAGTCTGAGGCGGATAAGTGATGATGCATGCAAGATAGCATGGCCCCAAACACTAGTGGGCAATTTTGTTTTCATAAGTAGTGGTCTTGCTATCAATTGCAGGCGTTTAATAAATGACTCTGCAAGGCCATTTTGAGTATGAACATAAGCTACAGGATGTTTAACTTTTATCCCAACTGATAGACAATAATCATCAAAAGCTTGAGATGAGAATTCTCCAGTATTATCAAGGTGAATAGCATTTATAGTATAATCTGGGAATTGTGCCCTTAATCGAATTATTTGGGCTAATAGCTTTGCAAACGCCAGGTTGCGAGATGATAGTATGCACACATGAGACAATCTTGAAGATGCATCTATTAGGATCATAAAATATCTAAACAACCCACTTGGTGGGTGAATAGGTCCACATATATCCCCATGTATACGTTCTAAAGAGGCGGGGGATTCAATGCCAACCTTCATTGGTGATGGTCTAGTGATTATTTTGCCTTGATAACAAACATCACAAAAAATTTCATTATTTGTAAGAATCTCCAGGTTCTTTAATGGATGGCCACTCGAATTTTCAGTAATTCGGTTCTTTAATGGATGACCACTCGAATTTTCAGTAATTCGTCTCATCATTATTGATCCAGGATAACCCAAACGACCATGTCAAAGCACAAAAATATTTGAATCAGTAAACTTTTGGTTTACGATAGAGTGTGCTTCAACTGTACTAATCTTTGAATAGTATAAGCCAGAAGATATAGTTGGTAACTTTTCTACAATGCACTTCTCGCCAGAAATATTCTTTGTAATACAAAGATATTCCATATTTATTTCATCTATCGTCTCACCATGATACCCATTTCAGTGGATACCTATAAACCTCAACAAATTTCTTCGGGACTTGGAGGAGAATAATGCATTGTCTATTATAAGTTTTGTTCCCTTAGACAGAAATATAGTGGCTCTTCCGGAGCCTTCAATCAAACTTATATTACCAGAAATTGTTGAAACATTTTCTTTTTCCTTATGCAAATAAGAAAATTATTTCTGATCTTTTAATATGGCATGAGTTGTTCCACTATCAATTACACAAATATCTTCATGATTGGTCTTTGATCCAAACATAATTTGAGGATTATCCATATTCTTCAAAATGACATAAACAAAATAAATATGATAGTAAACATTATTATCAAAGCATAATTTTTATTTATGAAGTTTAATTACATAACCATACTATCTACTACAATCAACAAAAATTAAAGTATTTATATTTCTATAGGTTAATCACTGATCACATGACATGTTTCTCCTTCGGGGAGTGCAAAGTAATCAGCTACATCCAAATGCATGAAGTCAAAATTATCTTCACAAATAAAATTTGCTTCAGCATTTTTCTCTATCTTCTTTAGGGAGGCTTGATAAAGCTCAACCAGGTGTTTTGGCATACAACAAGTACGTGACCAGTGCCCTTTTCCTCCACATCTATAACAAGCATTTTTTGCATTTGTTGCTTGCACCGCTTCATGCTTTTGTTTCATCCTTTTTCACTGCTGATGGTGAAGAGGGTTCTTTGGTGCATTATTATTACCACGATTAGAATTTCTTCCCCGACCACGACCATGACCACGACTAGGGCCACGACCTCTTCCACGCTTAGCTTGGTGGAAGTTCGTCTCATTCACTTCATAATAGCATCAAGGACACGGATAGAGTTTTGGAAGCTCCAAGGCCATTTACAAGATCTCAAGCTAAAGAGTTGCACTCTAAGGTTGCTGGACTTCAATGGCAAATAAAGAAGCTTTTAATTGTAGAGGAAGAGCTCAAGCCCAAAGTAGATGAATTATCCAAGTTTTATAATTATTTGGTGATCCAAATTAAAGTCCAATAGGAGGAAGATTGGGCCACCAAATCAGCCCTTGAAGTCCACCAAAGGGGCTCAAAATGAGCTTAAAAGAGGTCCAAAAGGGGGTGTTTCAAAGGGAGCCCAATTGGAGTCCAAATCAATGGCCCAAACTAGAAGCTTTAAGGTCCAAATCTGCCCCAAAGGGATTTGGCCGCCCCCTCCCCTCCCCCACCTAATTGTAATGACTTTTCTTACTCCTTAGCAATCACCCTACCTAATTGTAATGACTTTGTATGCCTTAGCAACCACCCTACCTAATTTTAAGGACTTTTTCTGCCTTAGTACTCCTATAAATAAGGAGTTCTTCTCATTCATTGAGACACTTCATTATTGATTAAGTATATCATACTTTGAGAGTTCTTTGAACCTTTGTTACTTGTGCTTTGAGATTTATCTTTCAACCTTTACTAGTTCATAGTTCAAGGTAGTAAGATTACTTCTCTATTGTGATATTTTTGATTTCTTTGTGGTATTCTTAGAAGGCGATTAATACTAGTTATTAATTGTTGTCTCAAGTTACTCGTAAAGCGGTCAAGATCCGAATCTATTATTTTGATTTGGTTTTTAAGTAAAGGCGTTTGATTTCTTCAATAAATCAAGACGTTGTTGCTTTGATCTTATCAAGGCTATAGAACTTGCGTTCTTGGAAGTTCTTGGAATTCTTTCCTTGAATTTTCCCATATCCTTTATTTTCTGCCCTTTAGTTCTAGTTGTTTAATTCTTTATTGTTATTGCTTCCGCATTTACTTTTCAAATTCTTACTCTAGTTTGGATTCCCGACCTTGTCGTTATCAAGTGGTATCAGAGCGGTTCTATCAAGGTTTCGTTCTTGATAATTCTGGAGATTTCTTGAATACTAAGAGCAAAAAAAAAGTTTAAAAAAAAAAATGAAAATCAATTTTTTTTAAAAATATTGCTTGCTCTCTAGGAACTTTCTTTTGTATCTAATTTGTTTCCAAAAACTATCAAAGGAAACAAGAAGAGGGGATCCCAGATTTCAAAGATAAGACAAAAATTCAATTTTTCTTACTCTTTCTAATCTAAATATATAATCATTTCCTTTTTGTTCGTGTCTTGTTTCAACCGAGCCTAATAGTTCTAGGATTTAGTTCTTCTTTCATTTGTTCCCCAAAAATCTATATTTTACTAAGAACTTTATACAAGTTGGGTTTAACTATAAATCTACAAAGTATTTCGTTCAAAGGTTATTTCGAGAGAGAAAAAAGGCAAAGTGTGTGTGAGAACAATTGAGGAAAAATTTAATTTTCTAATACAGTTTAATTATTTAAGATGTCACATACAGGTAGTGATGATGAACGAAGGGTTCTTCAAGAAGCCAAAATCAAAGCAAGAAATGATTTTACCTTGCAAGCTATGCATCAATAATTCGAAAGGTGGAATTTGCAACTCCAAGAGATGAGGGACACCATTGCTGAGCAAAATGATATAATAGCTGAACTTAGAAGGGAAAATAATGTTAGGCCCCAAGCTAGGAGAAATGTACCCCTTGCTCCCATTGTAAATCAAGAAAACCCAATAGATGATTTTAATGATATCGATTTTGATAGGGTGGGAATAGATAGGAGGGGAAAAAGAGGTAGAGTAGAAGATGATAATATAAGTAGTATAAAGATAAAAATACCATCTTTCAAGGGAACAAGGGATCCAGACTTGTACCTTGATTGGGAGAGAAAGGTTGAAGCCATATTTGACTGCCACAACTACTCTGAGGGTAAGAAGGTTAAACTTGCTATTGTTGAGTTTTCTGACTATGCTGCTATTTGGTGGAAAAAGCTTACTAGGGACAGATTGCAAGAAGGACAAGCACCAATTGCTACTTGGGCTGAGATGAAGAGGGTGATGAGAAAGAGATTCATACCATCACACTTTCAAAGAGAGCTACAACAACGCCTTCAAACATTGAAGCAAGGGTCCATGTCTGTGGATGAGTACTTTAAGGCTATGGATATGGCTATGATCCAAGCTAATTGTATGGAGGAAGAAGAGGCTACAATGGTTAGGTTTTTAAATGGTTTAAATAAGGAAATAGCTGATGTAGTAGAATTACAACAATACGTAACAATAGATGAGTTAGTTGATTTGTCTGTAAAGGTAGAAAATCAAAATAAAAGAAAGCAAGTTAGCTCATGGAAAGGTCGGTCAAACACCATCTCCAAGAAGCCATGGTCGAATCAAGAGATGAAGAGTTCTTCTAGACCTCAAGAAGACAAGGATAAAGGTAAATTTGAGAACAAAGATGGAGGTAAAACCTTTAACCCTAAACCTTTTACACATTCTAGTTCTATTCAATGTTATAAATGTAAAGGAAGGGGACATATGATGCATGAATGTCCAAGTAGAAGAAACATCATTCTTAGAGAAGATGGAGGATATGAGAGTGAAAAAAGTGAGGGAGAAGAAGAGGGAGATGTGAGTAATGATGATGATATAGAACTACCTAATGATAGCATGATTGGGGTAGTTAGGAGGATTGTGACTATCAATTTGGGAAGCAATAGTGAAGAACAAAGGGAGAATATATTCCATACTAGGTGTGGGATAAAGGGGAAAACTTGTTCTATGATCATTGATAGTGGTAGTTGTGCTAATGTGGTGAGTTCATACTTTGTGAAAAAATTGGGACTTGCATGCATAAAACACCCTACTCCCTATAGACTCCAATGGTTAAATGATAGTGGTGAACTAAAGGTAAACAAATAATGCATGATTTCATTCAATGTTGGTAGATATGAGGATGATATTCTTTGTGACATAGTCCCTATGCAAGCTTGTCATATCTTACTGGGTCGTCCTTGGCAGTATGATAGGAATGTTTTTCATGATGGAAGGAAGAATAGATATTCTCTTGAGCTAAATGGCAGGAAATTTACTCTTGCACCTTTATCTCCTTCTCAAGTGTTTGAAGATCAAAAGAGATTAAGGGAAACAATAGGAAAACCAAGGGGAGGGATAAAAAGTGAGCTTGAGGAAAAAGAAAAGAAAGGAGGCCAAGAGTTGGAAAAAAAGAGAGATGGTCGAGAGAAAGAGAGAGAGGGCAACAATTTGAGAGAAGAGATAAAAAGGGGCTTGAATGAAAAAATAGAAAGTCTTGGTGAGAGGAAAGAGGCTAAGGAAATAAAAAAATGAGTTTTTATATAAAAGCCAAAGAGTGTTTAAATGCAAGAAAAGAGGGGTTGCCTATAATACTACTTACTTACAAAGAAGTTTTGATTAATTCTGAGTTACTAACTTCTTCTTTGCCAAGTAGTATTTCTTCTCTTTTGCAGGATTTTGAAGATGTCTTTCCTGAAGATATTCCTAATGGATTGCCACCTTTACGTGGCATTGAGCATCAAATTGATTTCTTGCCTGGATCACAAATCCCAAATAGGCCTGCTTATAGGAGTAATCCAGAAGACACAAAAATGCTTCAAAGGCAAGTTGAGGAGCTGCTTGAGAAAGGCTTTGTGAGAGACAGCATGAGCCCTTGCTCTGTTCCCGTCCTATTGGTACCCAAAAAGGATGGAACTTGGAGGATGTGCGTGGGTTGTAGAGCAATCAACAAGATAACGGTAAAGTATCGTCATCCTATTCCTCGTCTTGATGACATGTTGGATCAATTACATGGATCCAAAATCTTTTCTAAAATTGATCTAAAAAGTGATTACCATCAGATTCGAATGAATCCTGGAGATGAATGGAAAACTGCTTTTAAGACCAAATATGGGCTTTATGAGTGGTTAGCTATGCCTTTTGGCTTGACTAATATACCTAGCACTTTCATGAGATTAGTGAATCATATCTTTAAGGATTTTCATGGAAAATTTATTGTGTTTTACTTCGATGATATCTTGATCTTTTCTAATACTTTAGAAGAGCATGTAGAACACCTAAAACAAGTTTTTGAAGTTCTTAGAAAGCAACTCTTATTTGCTAATCTTAAAAAGTGTACTTTTTGTGTGGATCGTGTGATTTTCTTGGGTTTTGTGGTTAGTTCTAAAGGAGTTGAGGTTGATGAAGAGAAAATTAAAGCAATAAAAGAATGGCCAAAACCTAAGAGTGTAACTGAAGTTAGGAGTTTTCATGGACTTGCTAGTTTTTATAGGAGGTTGTGAGAGACTTTAGCACCATTGCTTCTCCTTTAACTGAAGTTATTAAAAAGGATAAGATTTTTACATGGGGAAAAGAACAAGATGATGCTTTTAACTTGTTGAAAGAAAGTTATGTTCTGCTCCATTGTTACAATTGCCTGATTTTTCTAAATCTTTTGAAATGGAATGTGATGCTTCTGGCAAAGGAATAGGTGTTGTTTTGATGCAGGATTCTAAACCTATTGCCTACTTTAGTGAGAAGTTGAGTGGAGCCACATTGAACTATTACACTTATGACAAAGAGTTATATGCTTTGGTAAGGGCTTTAGCCACATGGCAACATTACCTGTGGCCAAGAGAGTTTGTCATTAAAACTGACCATGAATCCTTGAAATACTTGAAGAGTCAAGGTAAGCTTAGTAGAAGGCATGCTAAGTGGGTTGAATTCATTGAAACTTTTCCTTATGTAATTTCTTACAAACAAGGGAAAGAGAATGTTATTGCGGATGCACTTTCAAGAAGGTATGTCTTAGTTTCTACCCTGACTTCTAAATTGATGGGTTTTGATCAAATCAAGGGACTTTATGCTAATGATGTTGATTTTGGCAAATTTTTTGCAGATTGTAAGTTGGGTCCTTTTGAGAGGTTTAACCTCAAAGATGGGTTTCTCTTTAAGAAAAATAAGTTGTGTATCCCTAATTGCTCTTTATGTGAAGTATTTGTAAGGGAAGCACATTGTGGAGGGCTTATGGGTCACTTTGGAGTCCCAAAGACGCTAGACATACTTGCTGAAAATTTCTTTTGGACTGAAATGAGAAAAGATGTTGAAAGAATGTATGCACAGTGTTTGGAATGTAAACAAGCTAAATCTAAAGTGTTGCCACATGGTCTTTACACGCCACTACCTGTTCTTACTTCACCTTGGATTGATATTTCTATGGATTTTATGTTAGGTTTTCCTAGAACAAGGTATGGTAAGGATAGTATATATGTTGTGGTAGATAGATTCTCCAAAATGGCTCGTTTTATTCCTTGTTTAAAGACTAATGATGCTTCACATGTTGCTGATCTTTTTGTAAAAGAAGTTGTCAAATTGCATGGTATACCTAGAACTATCGTTAGTGATAGGGATGTTAAGTTTTTGAGCCACTTTTGGCGTGTATTTTGGGGGAAGTTAGGCACTAAATTGTTGTTTTCTACTTCTTGTCACCCACAAACTGATGGACAAACTGAAGTAGTTAATAGAACCTTAGGAAACATGTTGAGGGCTACGTTGAAAGGTAAATTAACTTCTTGGGAGGCTCACTTACCTATGATTGAATTTGCTTATAATAGAACAATCCATTCTTCTACAGGTATGTCTCCTTTTGAGGTTGTTTATGGTTTTAATCCCTTCACTCCCCTTGATTTATTACCATTACCTACTAATGATATTGTTAATCTTGATGGTAGGACAAAGTCTGAGATGATGAAAAAAATTCATGAACAAACAAGGCTTGCAATTAAGAAGAAAAATGAGCAAACTGCCTTGAGAAAGAATAAGGGTAGAAAACAAGTAATTTTGAAACCTGGAGATTTAGTTTGGGTTCACTTTAGAAAGGAGATATTTCCCTCCAAAAGGAAGTCAAAGTTGTACCCTAGAGGAGATGACCCATTACAAGTCCTTGAAAGGATTGGAGACAATGCTTACAAGCTGGACCTAGCTGGTGAGTTCCAAGTAAGTGCTACATTCAATGTTGCTGACTTGTCTTTGTTTGATGTAGGATCGAATTCGGGGACGAATTCTTTTCAAGAAGACGAGAATGATAGCATCAAGGACAAGGATAGAGTTTTGGAAGCTCCAAGGCCATTTACAAGATCTCAAGCTAAAGAGTTGTACTCTAAGGTTGTTGGACTTCAATGGCAAATAAAGAAGCTTTTAATTATAGAGGAAGAGCTCAAGCCCAAAGTAGATGAATTATCCAAGTGTTATAATTATTTGGTGATCCAAATTGAAGTCAAAGAGGAGGAAGATTGGGCCACCAAATCAGCCCTTGAAGTCCACTAAAGGGGCTCAAAATGAGCTTAAAAGAGGTCCAAAAGGGGGTGTTTCAAAGGGAGCCTAATTGGAGTCCAAATCAATGGCCCAAACTAGTTGCTTTAAGGTCCAAATCTGCCCCAAAGGGATTTGGCCGCCCCCCACCTAATTGTAATGACTTTTCTTACTCCTTAGCAATCACCCTACCTAATTGTAATGACTTTTTATGCCTTAGCAATCACCCTACCTAATTTTAAGGACTTTTTGTGCCTTAGTACTCCTATAAATAAGGAGTTCTTCTCATTCATTGAGACACTTCATTATTGATTAAGTATATCATACTTTGAGAGTTCTTTTGAACCTTTGTTACTTGTGCTTTGAGATTTATCTTTCAACCTTTACTAGTTCATAGTTCAAGGTAGTAAGATTACTTCTCTATTGTGATATTTTTGATTTCTTTGTGGTATTCTTAGAAGGCGATTAATACTAGTTATTAATTGTTGTCTCAAGTTACTCGTAAAGCGGTCAAGATCCGAATCTATTGTTTTGATTTGCTTTTAAGTAAGGGCGTTTGATTTCTTCAATAAATCAAGACGTTGTTGCTCTGATCTTGTCAAGGCTATAGAACTTGCGTTCTTGGAATTCTTTCCTTGAATTTTTCCATATCCTTTATTTTTTGCCCTTTAGTTCTAGTTGTTCAATTCCTTATTGTTATTGCTTCCGCATTTACTTTTCAAATTCTTACTCTAGTTTGGATTCCCGACCTTGTCATTATCATTTCAGGAAATGTATAAGAACCAGTAAGTCGACTTTCATGGTTTTTCATTAATAGCCCATTATGTTGCTCGTCTATAAGAAGATGTGAGATAAGTTCAGAATATTTTTTGAAACCCATCTCTCGATATTGCTGCTGCAGGAGCATATTCGAGGCATGAAAATTGGTGAAAGTTTTCTCCAACATATCATGATCAGTAATATTATCACCACATAATTTTAATTGGGAAACAATTCGGAACATAGTAGAATTATACTCACTGATAGGTTTAAAATCTTATAGCCTTAGATGAGTCCAATCATAACGTGCCTGTGAAAGAACGACCATCTTCAGGTGGTCATATCTATCTTTCAAATTATTTCACAGTATGACTGGATCTTTAATAGTGAGATATTTCATTTTCAAGCCTTCATCAACGTGATGGCGCAGGAATATCATTGCTTTGGCACGGTCGATGGTAGGCTATAACTTTGTATTTTGGCCACTATTTTCACTCTAAATTGTTTCACTTTACTGATGTTTGAGCGTTAAAAGGAAGTAAATTGCTCTGACTGAGTACTTTATGCTTTACAAGAGCAATTTCGGGCTACAATGAGGTTAGGGACGATTCTTTGAGCTGATATGGAGCGTAGAAGGCCAAGTAAAAGCTTATGGAATAAATTGAGAATTCGTTCGAGGATTAAAGGAGGTTAGCGCACTTAAAAAGAAGAATGAAGAAGAGTACAGAAAATTGCCCAGGTGCACGGCCACGCACTGACCGCGCTCTGGGCCGCGCAAGTCAAGCAGAAACTGGCCAAAGTGCGTGGCCAGATGCGCGGTCACCTGCGCAGGTGCGCGACCGTGCACGTCCTTCTGAGAAAAAATATTTTAGGGCTAAAATTATAATTTCTGAGGCAACTTCCCTTGACCTATATGAAGCCCAGCTCGTCCAAAAAAGGGTATCTTGGTTTTTAGAAGAACTATGAAGGCAAGAACAGGCAAGGAGCAAGACGGAAGATTTGGTAACGAGTTTTTATCTTTCTTATTCCCTTTTTTCTAGTATTGGTGATGAATTCTTATATTGTGGTTGTGAAAACAATTATGAGTAGCTAAAATTTGTATTCTATGGTTTGATGGAACCTCTTGGAGGATGAATTTTTGTTGCGTTTAATATAAATTTGCCATTGGATTTTCTCTACTAGTTCAACTACGTGATTATTGTGGTTGATTGAAGGGCCCTCAATCGGTTATGCCTAATTAGTGTGTATTACTTGGAAAAGGGTACATATTTAGGTATTTGTTGAACAACATCACTCCTAACATATTTGAGGAATCAATATGGAGGGTTTAAAGGTGGGATTGGGAATAACAAAACCTTGGTGCGATCTTAGTGAGCGGTAAACTAGTGCTAGCTAGCGTAGTTCGGAAGAATAAGCGTAGTAAATTGTTGTATTTTCTCGGAAGAGAATTACGACACCTAAAGTGTTCATGATCGGTAGAGAGTATCTAGGAAAATTTATAGGAGACGTAGCAGAGAGGATTCCGATAAGAGGGGAAATCATAACCCTAGGTCTTTCCAATCTTGTCTACAACATTTGCTTTGTTAGTAATAAAATTACAGCTTTTTAATTATCTTGTTGTTAGTTGGTAAACACTCCACTCATTATTTAATATTTTTGGAAGTTGATTACTTGAATTCTAGTGAAACTAGCAGTTGTGATTAATACGTTAATTCCTTGTGGGATTCGACCCCAGACTTGTAAACCGAATTATATTTTCAACGACCGCTTAGTCCTTTTTATAAGGTATAGTTGGGCGTGATTAAATTTTGGCCCCGCTACCGGAGAATTTAACGGTATTATTAATTAAAACTAGAAGAATAGCTAGAATTCGTAGTTTAGTCAGCTTTCTAGACTTGAAATTCATTATATTGAAATTCTAACGTTTGTAGTCTTGGGTATTACAGGTGCATGCCTAGAAACTTCTCAAGAGTTGGTGAATTGTTTGAAGCATTATCGGATCTTGAGAAAATTTTCAAGTATTAAATCATGCAAACAAGAAGAACAAACGACAACAGAACTCAACAGAACGAATTGAACTAGACATGGGTGATGTAATAGACAACCCAAACAACAGAAATAATGGGAATGACCCGAACAATCAGGGTGTGGAACCTCTTGTGCCAGAAGAAGCCTTATATGATTGGGCACAACCCACCGCTGAAAATCTAGCAACCGCAATTGCAGTCCCTCAAATACAAGCGGAGTCATTTCAAATCACAAATAACATGCTACATCTATTGCAGAACAATGGACTGTTCTCCGGGTCTTACATTGAAGATCCATAATAGCATCTGAAAAACTTTTTGTCAATTTGTGTCACGCAAAAGCAATCGAATGTGACACCGGAAGTAATTAGATTGTTGTTGTTTCCATTCTCAGTGACTGGAGAAACTCAAACTTGTCTTAATTCGCTCCCCATAAAATCCATCACCACTTGGGAGGAGTTACTCAAGCAGTTCTTGAACAAGTTCTACCCACCTAATAAGACTGCCAAACAAGTTGATGAGATATTGAGCTTCAGGTAGAAACCAACTAAAACACTACAAGAAATGTGGGAGAGGTTCAAAAGGATGCTGGTCAAGTGTCCACATCATGGCATTCCATATCAGATGTTGGGACAAAGATTTTACTTGGGATTGGCAGATAGCTTGAAGGCCAACATTGATGCTTTAGCAGGTGGAGCATTTTTGAGCAAATCATTTAGAGAGTGTAAAGTCCTGCTAGATAAAATGGCTCAAAACTCAGGATGGATGACAAAAGGCTCCACAATCACTCCTATAGTTCACTCAGTGGCTTTGAACCGAAACAATTCCATAACCGAGAATATGGCCACTCTGATGACGCAAATGAGTATCCTCACCAAGAAGATTGACGAATCAGGCCAGAAACAGGTACGCATAGTTGACACGACTAATGAAAGCTTATGTACACCATGTATTAACCAACCATATGAATGCTCGTGGAGTGGCGAAAGTGACAACCAGAACTATCAAGAGAATATGAACTACGTGGGCAACTATGGAGGACAAAGGCAATGTGGTCAGAATTGGGGGCAACAGAATCAGCAGTATAGACCAGCACAGCAGCAGTACAATAATAGCAACAATCTTGAAGTTATGTGACAATAGGGACAAGTTGTGCCTTAACAAAGGAAACAGGGATACAATCAGCAAAATTAGCAGCCAGCTTATCAACAGCCTCAACAACAATAGATAGTGAGACAAGATGATGGGTTGTTTGAAATTAAAGGAATGCTGCAACAACTGATTGGGTCCTATGGAAAAATGCAAGAGAAAGTCGAAGCATATGACTCAGCGATAAAAGGCATTGAGATTCAATTAGGGCAGTTATCCATGGCTCTGAATAATCGTCCCTAAGGGACGTTACCTGCAGACACCCATGTCAATCCAAAAGAGTAAGGCCCGAAGCAACTTATGGCGATGAGTCTAAGAAATGGTAGAGATCTTGATCTAGAGCAAGAAATTGCTCGCGAAAGCCGACCAACTGAGATACTTGTGACAATACCATTTGAGGTAGAGGATTCAACAGGGTTGACAGAGGTGACGGTACAACATGCACCAGCGGAAACAAGCAAAGAAAAAAAAGTTATGAAGGAGACTGAGTTAGTGCAAGAGAAGGCTTTAAAAACAGTGCCCGAGCAGGATCAAACTCAAATCACAGGAAAGAAACAACCTCCAGCACCCTTCCCACATAGATTGGCCAGATATCAGAAGGATAAGCAGTATAAGAAATTCATGGAGATGTTGAAGCAAATCCAGGTGAACATTCCATTGATTGACGCCTTGAAGGAGATGCCTGGTTATGCAAAAATGATGAAGGACTTGATGTCTCATAAGTTCGACTTTCAATACTTGGCCATTGTTACACTAACTCAGACATATAGTGCTATCGTGACGAGACCCATAACTGAGAAGTTGTCTGACCCAGGAAGTTTCACAATCCCATGCACAATAGGCAACTATACTTTTGCTAAAGCATTATGTGATTTGGGGGGTGAGCATAAACTTGATGCCCTTGGCTATCTATAAAAGGTTAGGCATTGGAAGAGCAAGACCCACACCCATATTACTACAACTAGATGACCTAACGGTTCCCACATAGATTGGTCAGCTATCAGAAGGATAAGCAGCATAAGAAATTCAAGGAGATGTTGAAGCAAATCCATGTGAACATTCCATTGATTGACGCCTTGATGGAGATGCCTGGTTATGCAAAAATGATGAAGGACTTGATGTCTCGTAAGTGCGACTTTCAAGACTTAGCCATTGTTACACTAACTCAGACATGTAGTGTTGTCGTGACGAGACCCATAGCTGAGAAGTTGTCCGACCCAGGAAGTTTCACAATACCACGCACAATAGGCAACTATTCTTTTGCTAAAGCATTGTGTGATTTGGGGGCGAGCATAAACTTGATGCCCTTGGCTATCTATAAAAGGTTAGGCATTGGAAGCTTAAGACCCACATCCATGTTACTACAGCTAGCTGACCTTGGCTATCTATAAAAGGTTAGGCATTGGAAGCTTAAGACCCACATCCATGTTACTACAGCTAGCTGACCTAACGGTTAAGAGGCCATCAGGTATACTTGATGATGTACTGGTGCAGGTTGGAAAGTTTGTGTTTCCAGCAGATTTTGTCATTTTGGACTGCCGGGTTGACGAGGAGATTCCCATAATTTTGGGAAGGACATTCCTGGCCACCGGGAGAGCTCTAATTGATTGTGAAACTGGGGAGCTAAAGATGAAACTGAATGATGAAGAGATAACGTTCAATGTGCAGAAGTCTATGCAGCGACCTAGTGAGTTTGCTAACTGCTCTCTGATAGAAGCTGTGGATGTGATTTTGGATGAGGAAGATGAGGCTCTGAATGTAAAAGACCCTCTAGCAGCCTGCCTCATGAACTTAGAAGAAGTAGATGGTGAGGACTTAGCTGAGTGGGTTTTGGCCCTTGAAGTCCAAGGATACTGGAAAAGAGAGCTCGAATTAGAGACTTTACACTTAGAAGAAAGAAAGACCCCTCCAGCTAAGCCATCAATTGAAGAGCCACCATAGTTGGAGCTAAAACCATTACCGTCTCACCTCAGGTATGCTTTCTTGGGACCTAACTCAACTTTACCTATTATTATCTCATCTAGTTTGTTAGATGTGCAGGCAGAACAACTTTTACAGGTGTTAATGGAGTGCAAGAATGCAATTGGTTGGACCATTGCAGATATTAAGGGTATCAGCTCGGCATTTTGTATGCATAATATTCTATTAGACGATGGGCACAAACCATCTAGAGAATATCAAAGAAGGCTAAACCCCAACATGAAAGAAGTGGTGAAGAAAGAAGTGATCAAGTGGTTAGATGCGAGAATCATCTTTCCCACCCCTCATAGTAACTGGGTCAGCCCAGTTCAGTGTATGCCAAAGAAGGGTGGAATGACTGTAGTGCAAAATAAGAACAACGAGTGGATCTCAACAAGAATAGTCATAGAATGGCGAATCTGCATGGATTACAGAAGGTTAAACAAGGCCACCCGGAAAGACCATTTTCCACTGTCATTCATTGATCAGATGCTAGATAGATTGGTAGGGAGGTCTCACTTTTGCTTTTTGGATGGATACTCGGGGTATAATCAGATCTCTATTGCCCTGGAAGATAGAGAGAAAACATCGTTCACCTGTCCATATGGTATCTTTGCCTTTCGGAGAATGCCGTTTGGCCTATGTAATGCACCCGAGATCAATAAGCTCGCACGATAGTAATGAAAGAAGTGAAATTGTCCTAATAGTTCTGTAGCCTCTCGAAAATAAGTACAGATGTCTCCGTACCGATCCGCAAGACTCTACTAAACTCACTTATGACTTGTAGCGCCTATGAACCTAGAGCTTTGATACCAACTTGTCACGACCCAATTTTCCCTCCTTTAGGTATCGTGATGGCACCTAGTCTTAGGGACTAGGTAAGCTTAACAATAATTAAAACAACAACATTATTTAAATAGAATCTCTTAAAATTCCCAAAACTAGTAGTACAAGTCATAAGCTCTACAAAGTATTTTCTAGAAAACTATAAATACAATTGTCCAAAAATAAGAATAAATAGTGCAAAATGAAAACTGGAAGGTGACTCTGAAGCCTGTGAACGCAGCAACAGGTTTACCTTGAGTCTCCACAGCAACAGTCCACACAGCTAGCTAATGAACAAGTACCTGGATCTGCACAAAAATGTGCAGAAGAGTAGCATGAGCACACCACATCGGTGCCCAGTAAGTATCAAGACTAACCTCGGTGGAGTAGTGACGAGGAACAGTCAAGACACCCACTGGTCTAATAAACCGAACATATATACGTACATGAATAACATAAGTATGATGTCTACATAATGACTATGCAATATGGCTCACAATACAGTAATGGCATTAAAGCAAGAAACAACAAGTATCAACATAATATCATGAATATGACGCAGACAAAGTGAATGGAACACAATCTAAATCCAGAATCACGAATACAACAAGGACAAGTAATAACTCAGTAATTACAACCGCTTTTACATCAGGTTTTAATCAACAACTCCACGAGGTACCGAACCTTGGACAATTCACAACTCACGGGTCTCAATACCTAAACCCTAACACTTGGCATCATGTGCCCTCATAACACCTCATAACCATACTGACGACTCACGTGCCAATAGAGCCATTCTCACATAGAAGACAAGTAAGCAAGGGTGAGCATCTATGGTCAACAATTTCAAGAACACCTCTTATCCAATAAGAGGGCTTAACTACGTGTATGCTTGTGCAAGTGTCCTAACATAGTCCGTACTAGCAAATAAGCATAAGGAAGAAGAAGAACGGGCAACACATAGAATATTTTCTCACATCTTTCACAAGATAAAGCTCACACAGGTACGTATACCACTACAAGAATATCAACAACAAGAATTCCCCTAGGCCATAAATCATCACAAGTCAATCCCTGACACAGCCCACCTTGTCTCGCCACGTGTGCAATAGTATCATAAATGCCCGCCTTGTCTCGCAACACGTGCATAATAATGTTCCTACCTTGCCTCGCCATATGCACACACACACACACACACACACACACACACACACACACACACACACACATATATATATATATATATATATATATATATATATATATATATATATATATATATATATATATATATATCAATAGTAACAATAGCATTGCAGAAACCTCGTGCAACCCCATAACAACAACCGCATGGCAGAAACCTCGTGCATCACCACAACAAATACAACAACAACAATGGCAATAATATGAAGTAAAACAAGTAAATCAACGTAAGAAATTTTGAATCACAGAAAAAATGTGGGACCAAATCACAAGAATAACCACAGTCTAAAATGCTAGGCGTAAAGCGAACAACTCAACAAAGGGAAAACTAAGGTGTAGCAAAGAATCCCACAATATAAACTTCAACAACAGGGAAGCTAACACGAATCCAATAATGCCAAATAAAATAAGTTGATTAAGATATAGGATATCTACTTCTTTTAAGGTTGAGGAAATTACGAAGGATATTCAACAATTCAATTAAGGATAACAGTAGAAAAATAATCATAACCTCAATTAAGACTGAATAATTATAGGATAAAATAATATAAATTCCAAATAAAGATAAGCAGTTATGAAAAGATAGCATGGCTATAAAATAGATAACAGTTTCAATTAAGTCACATATGAATCAAGTAACAATAATAGTGGATCATGAAGCAATGTATTCTAATTAAGCAGGTAGATGTGAATCTAGTAATTAAGATATATAATCGTAACAAGAACAACTGCATATTCAATGAATACAAGGACCTAATAACCCTAAAAGGCCAACTTTCCATAACTAAGTCCGTGCACGCACTCGTCACCTCGTGCACACGGGCTACAATCAACATAGAAGATTCAAATCCTAAGGGGAAGTCCCCCACACAAGGTTAGACAAGATACTTACCTCGAACCAAGCTCAAACAGTCCGTACGAATGCCCTTTCCTCAATTATCCGACTCTGAATGGTCCAAATCTAACCAAACGCAATTGCATATCATGAATACAAAGATAATAGACTCATCTAATTAATGAAATCAATATTTTAACAAAAATTCTGAAATTTGCCTTAAAAAGTCTACCCGGGCCTACGTCTCGAAATCGTGTAAAAATCACAAAATATGAACACCGATTCACTCATGAGTCCAACCATATAAAAATAACTCAAATCCGACCACAAATCCCTTTTCAAAACTCAAAATCTTTATTGAAGAAGTGCTTCTAATATTTCCCAATATCAACCTCAAAAATCCGAAACTAAATGGAGAAAACAACTATAGATTAATGGAATACAACCAAAAACGAGTTAGTAATTATTACCCCAAAGCTTCCTCTGAAAATCCCTCGAAAAATCGCCAAATTTCGAGCTCTCAAGTCCAAAAACGAAGAATGAAACTAAACCCTCGGATTTCTCTAATCTGTCCAGGCGTGACCGCACTTGCGACTAATTAACCGCATTTGCGCGACCGCGGGTGCGCATGTCCAACCGCACCTGCGCTTCCTCTCGCTTCTGCATGCCAAAATCCACTTCTGCGCAGCCGCTAATGCGCACAATTTCTCAGCACCTGCGGAGACTGTCAAGTCTAGCTATTCTCGCACTTGCGCCTTAATCTTCGCATCTGCGGGCATCGCAAATGTGGAATTTTTCCTCGCACCTGCGACCCCCATCTTTACAGATATGGTAGAGGAAATAATGGAGGTTTTCATGGATGACTTCTCAGTGGTGGGGAACTCATTCGATGATTGCCTTATGAACTTGAAAAGAGTATTGAAGAGGTGTATGGTGACTAATCTAGTATTAACCTGGGAAAACTGCCATTTCATGGTACATGAAGGTATAATATTGGGGCACCTAGTGTCAAGTAATGGAATTTAAGTGGATCGCGCAAAGGTTAATATAATAGAAAAGTTGCCACCACCCACTTCCGTCAAGGCAATATAAAGTTTCCTTGGCCACGCCGGTTTCGACAGGCGGTTTATAAAAGATTTTTTTCAAAATTGCTAACCTGTTGTGTAAATTGCTTGAAAAAGATCACCCTTTTGTGTTTTCAGATAACTGCATGGTAGCTTTCGAGGAATTGAAGAAGAGGTTGGTGTCTACATCTATCATAGTTGCACCCGTTCGGAGCAACTATTTGAGCTGATGTGTGATTCAAGCGACAATGCTGTAGGAGCAGTTCTTGGGCAGCGGAAAGATAAAGTCATGCATCCAATCTACTACGCAAGTAGAACCTTGAGTAGTGCCCAACTAAATTACACAGTGACCGAGAAGGAGATGCTAGCAGTGGTATTCGCATTTGACAAATCCAGGTCATACCTGATAGGCTCGAAGGTAATTGTCTATACTGACCATGCTGCTCTCAGGTACCTAATTGAAAAGAAGGAGTCAAAGCCGCGCCTGATTCGATGGGTGTTACTTCTATAAGATTTTGACGTAGAAATCCGTGACCGAAGGGGAATGGAGAACCAAGTGGTTGATCACTTGTCTAGGCTGGAAGGAGCAGAGAAGAAGTTTGAGGTGGAAGAGATTGTGGAGACTTTCCCAGATGAACAACTATTGGCCACGATCCTTGAGGTAGCGCCATGGTATGCGGCCATTGCAAACTACCTAGCGAGCGGTATTGTCCCCTATGACCTTTCCTCTGTCCAAAAGAAAAAGTTCTTTCGTGACTGTCGTATGTATTATTGGGATGAACCTTATCTGCTTAGGATTTGTGTTGATAACATGATCCGGAGATGTATCTCTGAGATAGACCAATCTTCTATTTTGCAGGCTTGTCATGCATCCCCATATGGTGGCCATTTCGGGGGAGTAAGGACAGCTGCAAAAGTGTTAGAGTCGGGCTTTTACTGGATGATAGTGTTCAAAGATGCACACTTCTGGGTGAATGGTTGTGATGAATGCCAACGAACCGGGAATATTTCCCGCCGACATGAGATGCATATAAACCCAATTCAGGAGGTAGAAGTGTTTGATGTATGGGAAATCGATTTCATGGGGCCTTTTGTCAGCTCATACAGCAACAAGTACATACTCGTAGCTGTGGACTATGTGTCAAAATGGGTGGCGGCTGCAGCGCTCCCTACAAATGATGCAAAGAGGGTCATTGGTTTTTTGAGAAAGAATATATTCACCCGATTTGACACTCCAAGGGCAATAATCAGTGATGGAGGCACTCACTTCTGCAACCGCGCCTTCGCAAAGTTGTTAGAAAAATTTGGTGTGTGCCACAAGGTCGCCACCCCATATCACCCTCAAACGAGAGGGCAAGTGAAAGTTTCGAACAGAGAGATAAAGAGCGTTTTGACAAAGACCGTGAATGCTATAAGAACGGATTTGGCGAGAAAGTTAGATGATGTACTTTGGGCCTATCGTACCGCTTTCAAAACTCCGATTGGCATGTCGCCGTATAAATTGGTATTTGGGAAGGCGTGTCATTTACCAGTGGAGTTGGAGCATAAAGCTTTGTAAGCATTGAGGTAGTTGAATCTCGATATAGAGATGCAGGTACAAATAGAATCACAGAGTTGCACGAGCTTGATGAGTTTCGCTACCATGCTTTTGAGAGCACAAGACTATACAAGGAGAGAATGAAGATGATGCATGACAAAAATATTCTTGAGCGGAGTTTTAAACCTGGAGATATGGTATTGCTATACAATTCAAGATTGAAGTTGTTTCCGGGCAAGTTGAAGTCAAGATGGTCAGGACCATTTCTTATGGTAGAGATGCATTCAACTGGAGCCGTCGAGATTACATCGGAATATGGTGTTCGCAAGTTCAAAGTTAATGGGCAAAGACTAAAATATTATCAGGGCATGGTTGAGAAATATAAAGTGATCTCGACCTTGTAAATGAAATATCCTTGATAATGGATATCCCGAGTCGTGCCGCGACGTTAAATCAGGCGCTTCTTAGGAGGCAACCCATGGATTTGTTGTAATTCATCGTACTGCGACGTTAAATCAAGAGCTTCTTGGTAGGCAACCCGATTTTTTGTGTTTTTCTTTATTTTTTGTGTTTGATTTTGAATTGGGGAAGTATTGACATGTTTATCAATGTTGCAGGGATGAAATTGTGCGGATTGGAACGACTCGGGGTGAAGAAATCATAACAAAGGCCAAAAGTGGCAAAAGAAAAAAAAATCTGGCCGCGCATTTTCGGACTCTTACTGTCACACGTGCGCGGCCGCGCATCGATCGCGCACTGGGCACCCGGTTTGTATGTTATTTATTTATTTATTTTTATTTTTTTCTTTTCTTTCTTCTTTTTCTCTTTAGAATTTCCGACCCCTCCACCTTCTAATTAACCTAAATCCCGACCCCCTTCGACTTAGCCTAAATTGGAACTCCCCCTTCCTAAACACCCCCAATAAATAAAACCCTACCCCCTTCTCTCATCTCTTCTATTCTGCGTTCCTTTATCTTCTCCCCAACCCAAATCCTCACAAGTTTTCCTCAGGTAAGTGACATGTGTTTTTCCCCTTCTTAATTTAGTTTACTTTCTTTTCTTTTTCTTGAATTGTAGTAGATTTTTGTTAGTTCTTTCTCTCTAGTTGTACTTGTTCGTGTGTTGGGGTAATAGTCGAATTTCACCATGACGGGTTAGGTGTGACATTGGTATATCTTTCTTTGAATTGGGGTTATAAAATTGTTGTTTGGGGTTTCAGGTGAACTGTGCACTATAAGTGTTTGTATAAATGTCACAATGAGTTTGAGAATGTAGTTTTGTGACCAAGTGTGCTGGTGAAGTCTGAGTAGCCGCTATTGGTTCACACATCGTGCCTTTAGCTAATATTGGTAGTTGTTTCAGGTATTATGATACCATCCAAGAAACTAAGAACCACAAGTGCCTCCTCTAGTGGTCACGCTGGCTCATCCCGGCCGCGATCTTCTGCCAATGCTCGCCAGTTTGATGCTAACAAGTTCGTATCTAGTGAGGCCCAGGAACGTTTCTGTAATAAGGCATCCAAGAAACCCATACCGGAGAGGGGAAATGATATGGGATCCCTCCAAAATAGCTTCCCCAATATGTATCGTGAATTGATCCGGCAAGGGCTGGGGATATTGTTTGAAGAACGTCATGAAGCCAATTTAATGGTTGTGCGGGAATTTTATGCGAACTGCCCGGAACATTTTAACCATGTTTGCATGGTTTTAAAAGAAGAGTGTGGACGTATCCATAGTTGGTAAACACTCCACTCATTATTTAATATTTTTAGAAGTTGATTACTTGAATTCTAGTGAAACTAGCAGTTGTGATTAATACGTTAATTCCCTGTGGGATTCGACTCTGGACTTGTAAACCGGATTATATTTGCAACGACCGCTTAGTCCTTTTTATAAGGCATAGTTGGGCTTTGATCACTCCCAACTATGCCTTATAAAAAGGACTAAGCGATCATTACAAATATAATCTGGTTTACAAGTGCGGAGTTGAATCCCACATGGAATTAACATATTAATCACAACTGCTAGTTTCACTAGAATTCAAGTAATCAACTTCTAAAAATACTGAATAATAAGTGGAGTGTTTACCAACTAACAACAAGATAATTAAAAAGCTGTAATTTTATTACTAACAAAGCAAATGTTGTAGACAAGATTGGAAAGGCCTAGGGTTATGATTTCTCCTCTTATCGGAATCCTCTCTGCTACGTCTCTTATAAATTTGCCTAGATACTCTCTATTGATCATGAATACTTTAGATATCGTAATTCTCTTCCGAGCAAATACAACAATTTACTACACGTATTCTTCCGAACTACGCTAGTTAGCACTAGTTTACCGCTCACTAAGATCGCACCAAGGTTTTGTTATTCCTAATCCACCTTTAAACCCTCTGTATTAATTCCTCAAATACGTTAGGAGTGATGTTGTTCAACAACTACCTAAATATGTACCATTTTTCAAGTAATACATACTAAATAGGCATAACCGATTGAGGGCCCTTCAATCAACCACAATAATCACGTAGATGAACAAGTAGAGAAAATCCAATACCAAATTTATATTAAACGCAACAAAAATTCATCCTCCAAGAGGTTCCATCACACCCTAGAATACGAAGTTAAGCTACTCATAATTATTTTCATAACCACAATATAAGAATTCATCACCAATACTAGAAAAAAAGGAAAGAAAAAAGATAAAAACTCGTTTCCGAATCTTCCGTCTTGCTCCTTGCCTGTTCTTGACTTCAAAGTTCTTCTAAAAATCAAGATACCCTCTTTTTGGACGAGCTGGGCTTCATATAGGTCAAGGGAAGTCGCCTCCGAAATTATAATTTTAGCCCTGAAATATTTTTTCTCGGAAGGACGTGCGCGGCCACAGTCTTGGTTTGATGCTTGATTTTTGTCCTTGATGGTGTCTACCAGACCCATCGCATCAAGATGAATTTCAGCATCAAGCACCCAAGACATGTAGCTTTTGCCCGATATATTTAGGGCTACAAATTCAAGTTTAGAAAGATTTGACATTATTTAGAAAAAGAAAGTTCGTACATCTGATACTTTCAAAGTATTTGATCGAGATGGAAGAGTCTCGTGCTGATAATGTGTTATAAAATAAAGACTGTAAAGTAAAAACAAGTATAGAGAGAAACTGCTATATTATTCAAACTTCAAACTTATGTACATAATGAACTGAAATCTCCTCTATTTATAGAAGAAAGCAAACTGATGTGTAAGCTGCTATTGTACCAGATATAGATAATCTTCTACCGGGGTAATATTAATCCATAACGGAGTACCGAAAGAATAAACTCATTGTACCAGATATAGATAATCTTCTACCGAGGGTGATGTTTATCCATAACGGGGTACCGAAAGGATAAGCTTCTTCAGGAGGTTTATTTCCAATAGAGTACTAAATAGATAAACATATTTACGGTGGAGTCTCATATAGATAAGCTTTTTCAGGAAGCTTATTTACAACGGAGTACTCAATGAACATCCATAATATAATATATTTATAACATTCAACTTAGATCTGGCATGTGTTACAACAAAACCACAATAAAATATTCATATTTAGTTCATAACTAACAAATTAGTTTTTGTAAACCTTCTATAATAATTTAAAATATACCCCTAGATAATTTAAAATATCCAAATATACTCTTACATGACCTTTACTGTATGATAAAATCGTATTAAATTTTTTTCACGATCGAAAAATATTAACAAAAGAGATATCTTTGAAACGAATAATAATAACGAGAGCTTTCATGGACCAAAAGGACGACGAGTATATATTAGAAAATCTTAAATCCTTGTGTATTTGGATAATTTACCCTTTTCTTTTTTACTTCATATCTTAGTTGTAGCTTTTCATTTATCATTGGTAATTCGAACTCTCAATCTATAATCAACAGAATGACATTTATGCAGCTCATTAACTGAACAAGGTTCACTCATCAATCTAAATGAATCTCATTTCTGAACATATAGCTTTTAATTTAAAATATAGTATGATCTCATGATTAAATATCTAGGTTATTAAAGTGTTTGTTTTTATGTTCAAACTATCTACTAGTGTGTGGTAAATTTTGCTAGTTTTCGTTGTTGTTGGCCTAAATATTGTAATGCTTCTGTTATTTGACAATTCATGTTTACCCCCCCCCCCCCCCAAAAAAAAAAAATTCATGCCATTCTAGTTCCCTATATTGAATTTACTACTTGGTTTTGACATCCATCTTTTTAGCATTTTCAAGTTTTGCATATTCCTGACATTTCTCTTTCTTTTTTCTTTCTCTTTGGGTTGGGGGTGGCAAATGATGGTACACTTAATTGCTATATTTATCGCGAGACATGTAATATTAATCAAATAATCACATAACTTAGTGTTACTTGCAAGAGTACAAAATCACATAATTTAACGGCACGAATTCATATTCAATAAAGCCTCAAAGTGAACATTAGAATTGGGTGAAAAGCAAAAAAATTAAAAAAAATTCAATTCACTTTTACAAATCAATAAAAGACCAAGAAACAAATCAAACGACTCTTTCTTCAATCTGCTCAAGACAAAGACGGCATACACATCTTTACAAAGTCCATATGAAATATTACATACACATTAAAACTTAAAGGTGCGTAAATGAGAGGGAAAGAAAAAATAATATATATTTTTTTATATAAATAAATTGTGAAACTTTTCAAACTCTTCCTATGCTTAAAGGTCTCGAGTAGCAACATCTCCAATTCCAGCATGAATAGCACCAGTGCAGAACATTTGTGTCCCACTCAATATTATCAATATTACCTCCAAGGTCCTCTGCAAAAATTGTAATTAAGAAACTTATCACTTTATATAGCAAATAACTTTTCCTATTCACCTTCAAAAGTGAATCTAGAATTTAGAAGCAATAGATACAAAATAGATTTGCTTTATTTATATGTTTTAAGTCACTTTGTATATACACATAACACATATTATCCAAGCTAAAACTAGTAAGCATGGTCGAACTTGCTAACACAAAAATATTGGAACCGCTTCTGTTTTTTTTTTTTTTAAAAACAGCTCAGAGTACGAGATATCCCGTTTCTGTTTATTATGACTCAAAAAGTGGAAACTTACCAAGTTTGAGTCAGTCCACCCCATATCAATCTCCTTACAGGCCAACCTGCAACCCAAAAAGAAAAAAGAAAAATAGAATCACCACCCGCAAAAGTTGCAGTACTATGAAATTTCTATATCATATGTAATTATAAAAAAATTATAAATGTGACATGCCTCACGCAAAACATATAATTAAACATTAGTGGTAAGTGGTAATAATTTACCCCATGGCAAGTAATGTGAGTAACCAAGTAGTGAGAGAAGAGAAAGCAGCTGCATGTAAATTGGGAGCATTCCATTGTATCACATTCTGAATTCCAGTAAGTGAGGTGATGAAGCCAACCATTCCAGCAATAAGTGAAAATATGATGAGAAAACCAGTTGCCATGTTCCCAAAAGGAAAAAATATAGGAAAGATCCTAGCTGGGATTGGCAGAGTTGATGCTGCAAATATTTTTTGTCACACGTTAAAATCATCGACGCCATATTTATATTCAAGAAAAAAATATTTATTCTGTCTTGACAGGACGGTGCTCTTAGATGGACGAATTACCTGTTTCTTTGGATCTTACTATGGCATGATTGACAGCCCAAGAAGCAATTACAATAACAATGAAGTAAAGCAAGAGATTAAGGATCAAAAGCATAAATGCTGCTGATTTTCCTGCTCCTGAAGCCATGACCTGACAAGTTAAGCTTTGACAGAAGCAAAGAAGGGAAATTTTATTGAATCACTCACTTTTGTGATTTCAAATACAGAATGCATATGTATATAAAGCCATGATTGTTCCATTCTTTATCTAGACAACATTGACAGGTTGTTGCTTTTTTCCTCCTTTTTCTTTAAAAAATTGTCTTAAAGCCAAAGAAATGACAAGAATATCTTGGACTAATTTTCAGTTGCATCCTTGTATAGAGGAAAGGAATCACTTTGGCTTCACAGATGTAAAAGGTACTTTATTATATATTCTAAAGAAAATACAAACTTGTAAATGCAGTTATGCATCTTTTTCTCAACTGGACTCTTCATTACCTGTAAAATGATCATGAAGTGGATAAGACCATATGATGAAAACATGCAAACAAATCAAAGTTCAACATAAACATGCATCTAACAAACACAAAGTTCTGGAAAATGGCATTCTGGACACAGATATCCGAGCGATGTAACATAAATATGTCTATCTTGAAAAGCAACCTAAGATAAAGGAGGAGGTTTTGTGACAGACCGATGACCAACATTGCAATAGTCCATTATGATGAATTCTCAGAAGAGCCATAACAGATACAGAGGATATTAGATAATTCATATAACTGATAAAATTAGTTTGTAACTGAAGTGTACATGATTGATTAATTAGAACAAGGCTCCTAATTCTTCCCTCCAGTTTTAGATGGAGTAAGGAAAAAGAATGTCCATTTTTCTTGACTACTATAAATATGTTCAATCTTTTGATTCTTGTGTTCAAAGATCAATTCTGCAAGATCACACCAATTGGAAAGCCAGAGTAATCGATTCATCTGGAGAAAAGAAAGGTAAAGATATTCAAAGTAGTCCAACAACTACACCTCAACTCCAAAGCAATCTCATTGTCTTAAGGAACCTCTTTTGTAGGAGTAACTGACAAATTGTGGTTCCTTTACAAGATTTTCCCTAAAAGGGAATCTAAACAAGGTACAAGTTTCTTCACTTAGCAGCTCAGAACTCTAAGAAGATTATTATGAATCAATTTTCCCTTAAATACTTTAAACATTCAATGCGAGCTTTTGAGCAGCAAGAGCTTCAGCCTCAAGGGTTGGCTCCCACAGTATAGTAGTTTCGGCAAGTAATCCGGTCACAACATAGGGGTCCATGTTTGAAGCTGGGCGGCGGTCTTCCAAATAACCTGCATCCACCAATCCCATAAACAAAAAAGAGTAACAAACAGCATCAGAAAGACCATCAATACCAGCCTAAGTAAGCGTATAGCTAAATAGTTTACAGTTGATTAAAAGGCACTAAGAAACATTGATACATGGCTCGGGCATAGCTGTTCAGAATAGAGTAAATCATCTTTTTTTTTTTTTTGAGATCCAGTATTTTACCTTTCTTTGTATGATAGATGTATGTTGATAAAAGTGGTCCACAAAAATAATCTAATTTTCCATTCTTCGCACAGAAAACAAAAGGAATATATTAATGTTACTCCTCTAATAAAGCAGAAACTTACCTTTGCCTTGCTTCTCAGTGTCACGCCCCACACGGATTGAGGCACCACGGTTAGCAACTCCCTGCAAATTTAGAAAATCATACAGGAATGAGGACAATTGGTACGGCCTATTTATGTCTAAGTGAAGGAAAGATCAGCAGCAGGCATACCCATGAAAATTTGTCAATGCTTGCAGTTTCATGCTTTCCAGTCAACCTTCTCTCATTTCCTTCTCCATAAGCACTTATATGCTCCTTGTGGCGAAGGGAGAGATTCAGAATCGCTTTCTTTATTACTTCAAATCCTCCCTCTTCTCTCATGCTCAGTGTACTGCAAATAGTAAACCATGAAAATGTAGTAAGTGAAAACCACACACTGATTTTCAGAAGAAGAAAATAGAAATTACTAAATTGGAAAACTGAAAAGCAGGGGGGGGGGGGGGGGGTGTAATTTGTTAAACAGAAACCAGGAACTTGTGGAAAGAAAAATCATGAAGCAAAATGATGAGTGTCGTAAAAGTCACTTGCAACTAATTTGTAGCTGTAACGACTTCTACATGTTGAGCAAGTGACTTATGTCATTCCCATTTCAGTATTTTAAAGGATTCATATCCCAGATTTTATTTTCAAGATTTGCCAGTTTCTCTCTTGAAAAAAGGAACTACCTGTAGTTAGTGTGGCATCCGGCACCATTCCAGTCACCCTGTAAATACCAGACCAGTAAAGAAAAATATGGAGTTTTATAACTAACCTTAATTTGAAGAAAAAAAAATTATCAAAAAAATTTAGATCACCTCAATTGGTTTTGGATCAAGTGAGAGAACAACTCCTGCTTGTTCAGTAATTCTCTGTTAGATCAACGAACAAAAAACAGAATTGGTAAATCTGATTTCTCAGTTCAGTTAATAATGGTAGGAGATAAACCATTTCAACAGTCAAAGGAAGAAAATTACCTCAAGGATGTATCTAGCACACCAGATGTGATCTCCCGCTTCAATTCCCACACTAGGACCTACTTGAAATTCCCACTGCCACAAAAAATTTAGTTAATCCTCCAATTAGAGGACTATAAGTGACAGTGATGTTATTGTATTAGACAAGAGATGTGACGAATATGGTACCTGTCCTGGCATAACCTCTCCGTTAGTACCACTAATGTTAATTCCAGCATACAGGCAAGCCTTGTAGTGAGCATCTGATATATCACGGCCAAATGATTTATCCGCTCCAGCACCACAGTAGTAAGGACCCTAAAGTTTCCATGAAGATAAAATGGTTATCGGACAGATAAATTGAACTAATTTACAGCAACATCTGGGCTGCACTTTTGCTGGATGACTATTGAGCTGTTGATCATTCTTTTGTGCAAAACAACCATTACCTGAGGTCCGGGGTAGCCTCCAACAGGCCAACCTAAGGGCCACTTTACATTTTGCTGGAGTAAGGTGTACTCTTGCTCTATTCCAAACCTAGTCAACAACAATTGCTAGACAACATTAGCAATGTCACGATAAAATTCAAAAACTGGAAAGCAACATGACACCATATAACAGCATATACTCTTTTGATCCCATTTTCAGTGAGAGAAAAAATGATTTGCATTAACATCAAGAAATGATTGTTTCATTTTCACCATCCATCATTTAAAAGAGTTTTCTTTTCGACACAGTTAAAAGAGTTAAGAAGCAGATTTTGAATATTGCTTAGCATTTATGCACAAGGAAACACAATGTCTCAGTAAATTCATTTTCTAGGATGTTTGTGAATGAGGTTTTACTCAATTAGTGAACTATAAGCAATATTAATTTTGTTGGTTTGTTCAAAGGGAATAGTTGGTATTCTCTTGGTTCTAGGGACGCCCCCAAAATAATGCAGAAGAAAAAATATTAAACGGTACATAAAACCAGTGAAGTGAGGCAGATGAATTTAAAGTTACCATGGAACTTCAGATACAACTTTTGAGTCGCTAAAAATCTGAGCAGCTTTATGGCGTTTGTTTGTTGGAATTGGTTCTCCAGCTGGTGTGTAGGCATCACAGATAACCTGTTTCAATTTACATAACAAATAGCACCAAACTTCAAAACAATGAGATCAAACATTCAGTAAAACATCATGAATCAGTTTTGTTAACTAACAAACTCACCAAGATGTTGTTGCCACCGCGGAAAGGATCTTTAAATATTGCCTGAGGGCTGATGTAAAATGATATGAGGTTAACTTTTGAAAGAAAAAAAAACAAAAGGAAGAGTGTAAGAAAGGAAAAATGTTCAAAAAGAATAAAAAATTCATTTGCTGATCTTACTATAGAATGACTTCACTGTCTTCTCCAGGTGCTTGTCCAGTACTTGATCCATCGTAGTTCCACTTTGGAAGTTCAGAAGCATGCTTGACTGGCTTTGAAATAGTCTGAAAATTCAAAAGCATGCAATTAAGAGACGATTCGTGACAAAATCCAAATTCAGTTTCTCAAATTTTCTTTGGTTAAGTAGAGAAGCAGCAGTATGTACCCTTGATTTACTGCGCATGTCAATTCCAGACCCTCCAATCCTGTTTTGAATGGAATGAAATAAGGTCAGTCTGTCCACAAAGAACTAGCTGTAGACAACGAAGGTGAAAAGATAACAGTCACAACCTATAAATTCCTACTTTTGAGTTTTATGTTGTTTTCTGAGTTTTTAGAGTAATAAACATCCAAGTGAAATGTTGAATAAACAGTATGAGAATGTGTATAGCAAAGAATACTATACCAAATATATTCAGCAATGATCTTGTCAGTGTACGGAGTTACATCCAAGTTTAGCAGCTGTTCCACTCTGTTCACAGTGCCACTATCAGATTGGAGAGCAAAGACTCTAAATTTGGCGGAGCTTTTAACAGCAAGTCTTTTATTCTGCTTCAACACCACAGAACTCCACATCTTTGAAGTCAAGGGATTAGCATCTGTTGAGCTCTTTGTCATTCTCATCTGCCATTGTGCAGATGGAGCCAAGATCTGAGCCATCTTCACCTAACCAACTGAAATGTTCAAATAACAACACAAGGAACTTTAGCACCAAATTAGGAGTTTAAAATCCTATCAAACTAAGTATATCCTCATCAGATAAACTAAATAACAGGATTTTACTTTTTAAGTCGTCTTATTATCATGCCATTCATGGATAAACTATAAATTTCAATGAAGTTATGACTAATGAACGATGCAGCTCAGCCAGTATGCTAATATCTTCTGAGAATCAAGAATTAATAAGTAATCATAATCATATCACACTGCACTTTTAATCTCAGTAAAGGATGCAGTCTAGTTTTGGAAAAAGAAAAACCTGTCCTTTGTAGTTTTCTGTTATGGGCGATAATTTCAGGGAAAAAATATTGTATTTTCCATAATTCAAATGCTTTTGCCACCTTTAGAGTTATTCTCCATTGTATAATTAGAGACCGATCTTGGGCGGTTTCTGCCCCTAGCTTTTGGCTCGCAGAAAATTTAAAATGTATAAAGGGCAGCTCGGTGCACTAAGTTCCCGCTATGTGCAGGGTCCGGGAAGGGCCGGACCACAAAGGTCTGTTGTACGCAGCCTTACCCTGCATTTCTGCAAGGCGCTGTTTCCACGGCTCGAACCCATGAACTCCTAGTCACATAGCAGCAACTTTACCAGTTACGTCAAGGCTCACTTCAAAAATTTTAAATGTATACATATAAGAAAAGCACACCCATTCTAACTCACTGAGTCTAGATCTTAGATTAGCTTTTGTTACAATCTGATATAGTTTGCATACATTCATAGGGCAGACAAAAGAAACAACAAACAAAGACTACAAACAGATACTTGGCTGTGCTTTAGTTCTAAAGTTGGATAACATGATGATTCTAACATCAGTAGCTCAATAGCAGTTTATGCACATACTGCAAAGATCACAACACCACAAGGACCAAAAAAAGATACTTAGTAACTTGAGTTCAACTTGGGTCCTAAAACTGAAATCTTGAAAAAGAACAGTAATAAAACAGCAAGAAAAACTTATTGATGATACACACATTGTGTTATCAGCAATAATACCCCAAGAAACTAACAACCCCACTAACCAATTCTAAAAAAACAAAGTTTCTTTTAGTCATCAATGCTTAAGAAGTACAGACATTGATAATAGAGAATATAAGTTACATACCTAAGTTGGTAATGCTGGAAAAATAGTGTTGAAGAGAGAGAATATGAAGATGGTGAGTAACAAGAATTTTTTTTGAGGAAGTCTTAATTATAAAGGTAACAAGATTGAGTGGATATGGAAAGTTTATTGGCTTTTCCATAGTAGATAGGGGTGTGTGTGTTGATGAGTGGAGGAAAATTAGTTTTTGGTTTGTATATGGTCACCCCCTACCAGATTCAATCAGTTTTTTTATTTCTCCTATCATTTAAGATAAGGCTTTTTTCTGTAACATGTTTCTTCAACGTTTGAATAGAGACAAGACTTACAATAAACTAATACATTATTTTATAGCATTTTAATCTGTCATTAATTATTTAACACTTCTTGCTTGTATCATTATTGGACTTTGTTTAACTTTTGTCAGATATTGATGATCTTAGTTCAAAAGTTTTGGGAAAAGGTAAGAAGTTGTTTCCTTTATTGATTTTTTAATTAAGTTCCACTTTCAAGAATTTTTAAATCTGTTAAGTACATATTTATCTTTTCTTTTGGTTATTAAATACTTTTTGCTGGTCCTTTTCTTTTAATATCTTTGATTAGGGTGGACTTGTGAATAGTAACAGCTGAAAAAATAAGAGAGCATTTGGTAAGATTAGGAATTACATATAAGCAGGCGTTTGGACATAAGAATTGTAAAATTGGAAAAAATGGTGAAATCTTTTTTCAAGTTAAAATGTTATTTGAAATTTAGTAGACGTTTGGAAATAAGAATTGTAAAATTCGAAAAAATGGTGAAAAATTTTCAAAGTGAAAATGGTATTTGAAATTTAGAGTTGTGTTTATATATAAATTTCAGTTTGGGTTGTTTTTGAAGTTTTGTGAGTAAATTGAATGAAAATTTTGAAAAATAACTTTTTGCAGTTTTTCAAATTTTCAAAAATTTCCAAAATGCATCTTCAAGTGAAAATTGAAAATTTTATGAATAAACGCTCATTTCGAAAAAAGTGAAATTTGAAAAAATCTTCCATCAAATTTTATGTCCAAACTGGCCCTTAGAGTTGTGTTTGGACATAAATTTCAGTTTGGGTTGTTTTTGAAGTTTTGTGAGTGATTTGAGTGAAAGTTTTGAAAAATAATTTTTTGGAGTTTTTCAAATTTTCGAAAATTTTCAAAATGCATCTTCAAGTGAAAATTAAAATTTTTATGAACAAACGTTGATTTCGAAAAAAAATAATTTTGTTTTGAAAAAACCTTCCATCAAATTTTATGTCCAAACGAGCCCTCAAGCGATGTTATATGAAATTGCGAAAATTAGATTACAAGTCTAATTCTTCTTTTGACATTTTCAAATATTGGCAAAGTTTTTGTTATTTTATTTACCTCTTTTGGTTTTCACTTGCGTATCAAATGTGTTTTAGACCTATTTCGGCTCTAACCATTTAGTTAGCGTACGATAAATTTGATTGAAACTTTTTAAAGATGAGATAAAAAATGATTTTTGAAAGTTAAAATTGTGTTTGGACATGCATTTTATTTGAAAAGAATTTGAAATTTTGTGAGTAGAAAACAGTAGAAAACTATTCTAGAGTTGCTTTTGGATTTGAAGATTTTGTTTTCAAAATTTGACAAAAAAAATGGTTAAAATCTATAAATAAACAGATATTTAAAAAAAAAACTCTCAAATTTTATGATGAAATGGGAACTTAGAATTTGGGAAACACCCCCAACCCCAACTTCCCCCACAACAAAGGTTACAATAGGAAATAAAATGAATAAAGGTCAAATTCTTGAAAGGTGACTTAGTTATGTGTCTATTTTTTTTTACTCAATATAACAAAGTGGAAAAAGCCTAATAAACCTCAAATAGTTAAATTTATTACTCATGGAGAAAAAACTCCAATTATTGAAAGCAGTGACACCAAACTCCGAAATAAAAAACGTAAATTGGGGTTTTTTCCGTTTCAAATGCCTGTAGAGGAGATCCTTTACCAATAATAGAAGGCATCATATATAATGATGTAACTTAAGGTTAACGTTCACACAAACAAAATAGCTATTATTACTAAAGTAGGATAGAAGTGAAAAATGAAGGTTACAAAGTCGTTAGGTGATATTTTATCATCCGCCCAAACTTTGGTTAACATAATTACTCGATACTTATGTACGTAAAGAGCAATAGATATTTGAGAAAATCAAGCGGAGGAAAAGTATTAGCTACTGATTTGGACGAACCTAATAATGTCTTTATATTTAAAAAAAATTATTAAATATTTATAAATATTTAATAGCGCACCCAATAACTAAGATAAGTTATGAGTTAAATAATAAATTCAAATTCCTAAACTTTAAATTATGATTACGCTTCGGACCAAAATAATCAAATTGGGTACAAATTGGCCCAAATACCATTATCACTAAAATAAGGGGGTCATAGGAACTGACAATTGGTACACTATTGATTGCATATTCTTTTGATAGATATGCAATAACAAAACATGCTTAGAATTGTGAAATAAATGGTTTACATTAGTTGTTAGAGATGTTGACTTCTCTTTTTGCTGTTGGTGCCCTTTTCCTTTAGGGACCATTGCAAAATGCAAAGTGCATAATAGATAAGAGGACAGTAAATTGTGGTTCATAGTAAACACCATAAAGATAGCTATGAGGGCCATCTCAGGGATACTGGAATCCAAATGCTGCAGTGGACACAAATTGCAAATGTGAACTGGATAAATTGTTACTAAAAAAGGCACAATTTAAGACCAAGAAACCACAATATGAATCATGATCAGTTATTTTAACCGTCAGTTAACTTTTCTTGGCTCTCTTCTTCTTTTTTCAATTTTTCTTTAGAGGGTTGAAGGCAGATAAAATAATCTCCAATAATCAGTTACAATTTGAATATAATAAAATGACATCACGACTGAATAAAATAAAATGACCCCACAAAATCTCTTGTGAACAAAATAAAATCTTACTATTAAGGGATTGTTTATCCTAAAAAAACGGATAACAATTGAATTTATATGTGATTTTAAGGATACGCGGATTAATTCAATACAAATGATAAAAAATGTTAGATTAAACAGATATAGGATATAATAAATTATCATACCAATTAAGTGAAGTGATCTCGGACTCAGTAACAGCTTATTGTAATGCCTGCCTTCGATCCCGGGCTCACAACAATGAAGAACTGATGAACAAAAGTAAGGACTTTGAATAACAAAGAAAATAAGAGTATATTGTCTTGATATGCGTGTTACAATGTGTCTAATGAATAGTAAGACTCCTCTTTATATAGTAGAAAAGTCTTACCCTAAGTACAATTTCATAAAAGGTAAAAATCTTTTGTTTTGCTAATCACATATTTTCTGCCGATACGTGCCGAGATTCACGTTGTATCATCCGGCTAGGCGTAGATATCACGGCCCTTTGCTAGTCGTGCTCTATCATCTGGTAATGCTCTCCGAAGGTTTGGGGTTCGAATCGTACCTCGGGATGTGGCCCCGATTCACCCGAGGGCAAGTATTTTGCCCGAACTCCGACTCGAAGGGCTCCTTGCCCCGATTTCGATTTCTTACGATCATGTCTCTGCTCCGTTTACTCCATCGAGAACTAAGGTGTCCAACGGGCTCGGTTTCACCTGTATACAGATAGTCCCCTTGTTTCTCGGAGAGTAAGTTTACTGAAACGACGAGAAACAACATATGCACTTCGATCCCTTCTTCCATACACCGTGACATAAACGACAAAGAATCTGAAACGTCGCGTCAGTCATGTCATCACGATTTCAAACACGCGTTAACCATCGGCGGGTCATCCCTGAATGCGAAACGGCGCGAAACCTCTGTAAATATTTTCCTCATTTGTTCATTTTTTACCTTTTGGCCAAACTTCTAGCTTTGAGTTTTCGGGATATCACTACCCTTCTTCACACTCTAATATTTTTATCTCCATTTTTCAAGACTTCTCAGTAAGTTACAAGTTTTTACCTATTTTTTACTAGATCAACGCACCTAACTTTTCATCTTTCAACCTTTCTTCATATTTTTCAAGTTTTTTCCAGTTAATAATGGCTAAAACTTCCAAATTTGTTCCCCAACAAGCCGTTTCTTCTTCTTCGCAATCGACCACTGAAATCGAGGAGATCAATCCCGATGTGGTCATCCTCGAGAGATCTGCTCCCGGCGCGGCTACCGATGAACTAGCTGTCGAACCTCCCTTGAAAATGTTCATTCCCGGGGGTTGTTCGGTTGCCGATGACTTTAAGGTTAAGAAGCCTTTGTCGGTGTAGGGCCGGTGTGAAGGAGTATTAATATATATACATGCTCCATTACTGAAGACGTCTTCCCCGCGGTCCGAGAGGACTGCAACTGGGCGGGTAAGGACGTAGTAGTCCTCGGGCCTGCAGACGCCATCACTACCCACATGGAGGGGTATCTAAGTGTTTACACTTTTCATGAACAAGACCACATCCCGTCGGTTCACCATTGATCACTAACTCCGCCTATACATCCCCTGAATCTTCCGAGGGGGACTAATAAAGCTCACACGCCGGTCCAGCAAAGCCCCATTCTCGAGCATCGATGAGGACCGGGACCGGGGTTGGCAGGGGCGTTTCGTGCAGGTGAAGACCGAAGACTTGGTTCCCACTGAACGCATGCCATTCCCAAAGAAATAGAATACATCTCCTAAGTATATTTCCCTTTGAACGCCATTTTACCTTCATCTCCTATTTTCTTTACTGGTGCTTGTGGTAGTGCAGCCGTTGCTCGAGTTCCAAACGCTATCCCTCGGCTCAAGGAGTGGATTGAGGGTATTTGTTCACAAATGCCTTATTCCGAGCGCTCATGGCGCAAACTTTCGAGGGGCCACTAGGAGGCCCGTTCTCACGGTAAGACCCTTCCTCGAATAGGTAACATCTAGCTCTCACACTCACATCATATTTACCCTCTTTTCTTCACTCTTTCTTTTGCAGGTTTGCCTGAGACCATTGAGCTTAGGCCTTTAGTAAGGGACGAGGAGCCGTCTGTTGACCCCTATGCTTTGGGGAAGCCCGGGGCTGCAGCAGGAGAAAAGAAGAAAAGGAAGGCTCCGGGCTCCCCGAGCTTAGAGAAGAAGAAGCCAAAGAAAAGGTTGGCCCGTAATCCAAAGAAATTCTAGCTCTCGAGCACCGACTCCCACGAGGAGCGAGTGGTTGTTGAAGAGGAGATCCATGAGGTTGATCCCCCTTAGGACCGGGGGGTCGATGATGAGACTGGGGCCGAGACTTCCCGGGATGCCAGCCACTCCCCAAAGGAGGCACCCGTTGTACTAGATATTTCAGGGTCGCCTTCTTATACCGAGTCTATGCTCGAGGAGTCCTGAACCGAAAAGGAGAGGTCTAACGAAGGGACTCATGGAGCAGACGATCCCCTTCGTTCCCCTTTTTTTTACGGTGTGGACTCGTCCATTTTGGAGGATTTTCCCGAGCTAGGTGACCTGGAAGTGCCGAGAAAGGAGTCATCTTTAGAAGTCGGAGGGTTGAATTCGATCCCGATGTTAGTTAACCAATTCCCTGCCCCAGGTGTAGATCCCGGCCGCAAGAAGTCGATAGTCATCACTATCCTAGAGGATACCCGGGTTCTTTCCGCTCTAGTGGGAGTGGCGAGCCACCTTTGATGCGTGGTGACAGAAGAAGACTAGGCAAAAATGAATGAGGTAGAAATATCGTGCCTATTCAACAAGGCACACCAGGCACTGAATCGGGTAAGGTATTATTACGATCTTTCGACCTTTGACTTAGTCCATGATATTTCTCATGTCTTCTTTCTTTTACCCTTCGCAGGCCTCGTTAATCCATCACGAAAGTTTTTTCGGTACCGGCCCAAGGTTAACCAACTCGAGGTTGAGATCAAGGAGCTTGCCGAAAAAAGATACATGTATAAGCTTCTCAGCGAGCAGCACGCAGGCGTCGTTAAGAATCTCCAGGTCGAGCTAGATAAGGTTCAGAAGGAGCATGCCAACTTAGTCGAAAAGGTAAAGGTTTTTGAAGTTAGAAATGAAGACTTAGCCATAGCGACTAACAACAAAACTCGCCGTTTCAACAAAAGATTGACCGGATCGACCAACTTCGAGTTAAAATGAACAAGTTCCAAGTCATGGTCGATGTTTGGAAGGGCAAAATAGACCGGCTGGCTTCAGATAAAGAGACCACCCAAGCAGAGCTGACATCGGTAGAAGTTCAACTCTGAGTGGTAAAAGAGAAGTCCAATAAGCGAGCGTAGTTGAATGAGGAACTCCGAGCTCAGCTGAACTCGGCCCTGGCAGAGCGGGATACCCTCGGCAGTTAATGTGAAGCTGTAAAGGCTCAGATGTGCACAACCTCTGCCGATGCTGAAGAGATGGTGGCCCAGTATAGGGCCGATGTTGAGGCATCCGAGGCCCGTCAAAAAAACCATGATTGAGTACATAAGGCATTTGTCTCGAAGGGAGACCCTCGAAGAGATTCATGCGCGAGGCTTCGACCTATCTGTCGAGATCGAGGCCAAGAAGCTGGTTGAACCCGAGGATGAAGAAGGCTCTGACAAACTCGAAGATGAAGAAAGCCCTGACGGCTCTGGTAACGAGGCGGGTTCTGGTGAAAATCGGGCATAGGTGCCTTAAGAATTTTTATCTTTGTTTTTGCACCTTGTACATTTTGTTGAGGCCATTTTCATTAGCCTTTGTAAATACATTCTGGAATGTACAAAGCTTTTTCCTTTTTGGCAAGTTTCAAGTCTATTACCTTTAGCATCATTTATACAATTGCAAAGATTTTAAATGCCTAAGCACGGAATAAAACATAGTAATAAGTTGCTTTTTGGAGTTCCGAACAAGACTTGACCTCGATGCAAGTTTTGTTTGAAACATATGGGGGCTCGGACTGAACGGAAGCTTTCCCTAAGATATTTGTTTAAATATTTTTTAGACTATAATTTTGCCAAGGGTAACCTTTGAACAGGTTTGGAATTTTTTGAAGGCCTTATGTTTTGATTATGGGCTTCGAACGTCTCCGAACCATTTTTAAGGTGGTCGTAGCCCTTTAGGTTTGGGCACTACCTAATAGGTTTTGTGCCTCCTAGTTTCGATAACTAGAGCCGTCTGAACTTATTCAGGACGACAATCCTTGAGTAGGGGTAGCCCTTTGGGCCCGGATAGGGGTGGCCCTTGGGTTCGATAGTTTTCTGGTAGGAGTAGCCCTTAGGCTCTATACTATTAACAAGCAAAAAATGTTTGTTAGCAAAGTGGAAATTTTCTTTCATTTTTGTGTGTAACATACAAGATTGTATAAAAACTCGTATTGCGGCCGGTGTGACCTATGAGAACGGTTCATTTGACCGGTTGGCCCTTACAACGAATCCTAACCACCAAGCCTAGACTGTTCGAGCATAGAGTTTCTTTCCTTGCTAAAATTCATGACCCGAGGGTGATGGCGCCCAGTATTCGAGGTCGATATTTGAGTGGACTCAGATATTATTGATGCGACCGTTGACTCTGATTTAAAATCGGTCTTTGACTCTAAGTTAGCATAATTATTTGTTTCCTCGTTAAAAACCTTGCCGGAAAACCCATTTTTGACAAAATTGGTTCAAGGGAAAAAGAGTGTAATGCGTGCTTTCATGCCAGATCAGTTACATTCTCCTTCAGTTGTTGCATGCAAGTGTTAGCAAAAATAAAAAAAACGAATGATGGCGTACCATAGTAGTAGTATCATTTTAAATGGGTCACGTTCTAGTTGTTTGGTAGCAGTGTGTCATTTCCTGCTTCGAGTTTGTAAGAACCTTTACCGGTAATCGCAATGACACGATACGGACCTTCCCAGTTTGGTCCTAGCATACCTTCATTCGGATTTATGGGTGTTCTGTGTTACTCTTTTAATACAAAATCCCCGACGTCGAAATGTCGGAGGTTGGCTCTTCGGTTGTAATATCTTTCTATCTGCTGCTTTTGGGAGGCCAACCAGACTAGAGTGGCCTCGCGTCTCTCATCCATTAGTTCTAAGCTCGTGATCATGGTCTCTCCATTAGATTCTTCGGTTTAATACCGGAACCTGAGGCTCGACTCTCCCATCTCGACCGGTATTAGTGCTTCTATGTCGTAGACCAATGAAAATAAGGTGGCCCTGGTACTGGATTTTGAGATTGCGCGATATGCCCACAAGACTTCAGGAAGGATTTCCTTCCATTTTCCTTTGGCATCGACCAGCCTTTTCTTAAGGTTTTGAAGGATTGTTTTGTTTGTCGACTCCGCCTCCCTGTTCCCACTAGGGTTAACAATTGAATTTATATGTGGTTTTAAGGATATGCGGATTAATTCAATACAAATGACAAAAAGCGATAGATTAAACAGATAGAGGATGTAATAAATTGTCAAACCAATTAAGGGAAGTGATCCCGAACTCAGTAACAGCTTAATGTAATGCCTGCCTTCGATCCCGGGCTCACAACAATGAAGAAGTGATGAACAAAAGTAAGGACTTTGAATAATAGAGAAAATTAGAATATATTGCCTTGATATGCGTGTTATAATGTGTCTAATGAATAGTCAAACTCATCTTTATATAGTAGGGGAGTTTACTTTAAGTACAATTCCATAAAAGGTAAAAATCTTTCGTTTTGGTAATCACAGATTTTATATCGATACATACTGAGATTCACGCCGTGACATCTGGCTGGGCGTGGATATCATGGACCTTTGCTAGTCATGCTCGATTATCTGGTAATGCTCTACGAAGTTTTGGGGTTCGAATCGGACCTGGGGTGTGTGGCCCTAATTCTTCCGAGGGCATGCGTTTGTGCCCGGACTCCGACTCGAGGGGCTCCTTGCCCCGATTCCGATTTCTTACGATCATGTCTTTGCTCCGTTTACTTCATCGAGAACCGAGGTGTCCAACGGGCTCGTTTTCACCCGTATACAGAAATAATCCAGTGACGAAGAAACCACAATATGTAAGACTTTCTATTCTAATAGGTTCTACTTCACTTGCTTGTACGATTTCCTCAATGCTTAAATAAAAGGGCCAAGCCAAGTGAGTAAGGACCTAAATGCCACATATTTCATATGCAAGAGTTAGGATAGAGCTTTCTTTAATATAAGGAGGTCAGTTTGATTGAAAAGTTTCTAATTCAATCGTAGACTTGTAGTGCATTATTGTCATCTTTGCATCTGCAAAAGCCTACTATCTCTCGAATGTTGAGTGCATTGACTTGAAGAGATCCGAATGAACCTTGCAACAAGCAGAATAATAGTAAACCATACGACCATGTCGGGCATGAAAAAGAAGGCTAACGTACGATCGACTTAACTGGAGAATCATAATATTATGACGTCCAATTTCAATTATTTTAATGATCAGCTGAACTTTGTGATTTTTTCTTTTAAGGGGTGCAAGCGGCATGGAATATAAGAAAGGATAAGAGAAAAGTTTATATGAAATTAACTTTAATCGACCATTTACAATATGAATAGAACAGAATGATCCAACAAAGATTTTATGTGTTTTATTTGCTGATTTCTTGCATTGTTTTTACGATTTCTTGTTAAAAAATTATATAACTAAAAGAACTTTTGTAATGAATCATAAAATTGATGTCAACCTCACATTGATATGATTCAAGAAAAACTTATACACGTGAATTATTGCTCACATCTCTTCAGTTATCTATTTAAAAAAATAAATTATAAAATTATTAGGAATTGTCCTTTTCTTGTTCTGGTAGCTTTGAACTTTTGAACGCTGGAATCTGGATTCAGCGTCATGATTCATGACAGTGTTCCAAATGGCAATGCAACAAACCCACTTTTTTGCTGACAATAAGTGATTTTCTTCTTCTTCTTCTTCTTCTTCTTCTTTTTTTAAACTCGACTCCGACAATCTTTTATTTATATTTTATATTTTTATAAAATATATAATATACACCAAAAGTTTAGTTTGTTACATTTTTTATCTTATCTTCGGTAAAAAGTGTTTCTTGGACATATTTGAACTTATTATCATGTCTATTGCTTTTGCCATTTATAATTGTCCCATATTTGTTTCTTGGAAGTAGGACATGATAGTCATCTCGTTCTTTTTAATCTTGGAAATAATACTATTACATTATTACGAAGTGTAAAAATTATATACTACTATTTTCTATCCTTAGATCATGAATTATATGCATAATTTAATGTTGGTGTGAGATGAAACTAGATGAAAAATCATGATCAGTAAAAATTCATATAACCGATCCCAACTTGTTTGGGATAAAAGCTAATAATAGACTAGTAGTTGTTGATCCATAGTTCATGAATCTATTTATACTATATTAAAAGCACGAAGGTCCTTAGTGAAATATCGTTTGCCATTTTTACCCTATAAAATTAATTTTACACTGGACAAAATTATAATTTAATTTACTTTCCTAATATTTAGGACTTTGAAACCTATTAAAATTTTGCTTAGTAAATTAATCCATATTTGAGCTATAATCTAAAATATTTTCCTAATATTTTGGAGTTTGAAATCAACTAAAATTTCTCCTACTAAATCCTTCCTTATTGGACTTATGTAAGAGCTAAAAAATCCTAATGTTATTTACTTTGGTATTCCTTTATCGGTTAACTAGCGAGACATTGGAAATTTTTCTTAAGATTAGCTCTATTTTAGTACACCAATAATTATTAGAGTGCATAAATTATATTTCCCTTTTGTTTAGATAGTTTCATTTTAGCAATAATAATATTATGCTCAAGAACAAGTTAGTTTGTTCACAAATAAAAAACGAATTTACTTTACAAACATTACGTAAGTTTTTTAACATTGGAATTGGTAAAAAAAATATGATAAAGACTTAAGTAACGAATCCTTATTTTATTTTACTATTAGAAGTATGTAATTACAACACGATCTATTGACCTTCTCTTTTACCCTTGAAAAATAAATTTCACATTGGACATAATTTTATTTAATTATTTCCTAATATTTTAAACTTTAAAATCAACTAAAAATTTGCATATTGAATTCTATACTATTTGAACTATGTAAGAAGTCCTAATATTTAAAATTTTATAATTAATTAAGAGTTTACTTTATATTCTCTCAATAAACGATCCTCCAGAACACTTGCAAGAGGGTGGTTTCCTCTTGCATGTGCATGCTTTACTCACATAGAACTGAGAATAAAAATATTCTTATAAGCTTTTTATTAGCATGTTGACATAACATTAACTTACTTATGATCCAAGTTTTAATTATTAATCTAAACTCTTTGTTGCTTAATACTTTCACTCTTTAATTATCTTATCAAAGAGTTGCACATTGTTTGAATAAAATAAAAAAGTTATCAAACTATAGAAGGGAGACATATCAATTAAATACTAATTCCGCTTATAAAATAAGACCAGATAATTATTTGAATGAATTTATATAGACTTCTAATTTCAAATTCATTTCCAATGCTTTCTCGTGGAAAAAAATATAGCTTGATTTACATAATAATGCAGTAGTAAGTAACTTGAGCTAGCTAACGACCAAATAATGCAGTTGATTGAGAGATAAGAATTTAATTAATTAATATTAACTCTTCAATTAAGAGGATACCAATGGAAAGGTTTGTTATAAATCAGATGCAAGTCAATTTATTGAAAAAAGTGACATTCATGCCATCTTGATGAAATTTATTAATATGTGAATAATTCAGTAAGACATTTGAAGATTTTTATGCACGATTTCTTCATTTGTGGAGTTAGTTAAATATCGTACCTTGATCATTTTATATGAGATTTAACTTTTTCCTTTAATCTTTTTTTTTTATAACTCAAATATATATTTTTAAAATATTTATATAATTTAAAAATAATAATCATACTCATTGATTAGGTACACTCGCGTATACTAATACTAGTTAAAGAAAATGCTCGTGGTACACTAGCTAGTTAGAGTTATCTTTATATCTCCTTCACAAATTTTGATTTTTGTTTCAGTCACCAATCACCACAAATTTGTATTTTAAGTCAAAAATTTGAAGCCCTTGACTTGTTCATCTTCTACATCTTATAAACACGATTAACAAAGGAAAAAATTTAATAAACTATTTCTTATTGTAAATTCTACTTAAAGTTTCATTTGTTATTAAAATACAAACGTTGATTCTTTTATTATATGTGTCAACACCTAAAAATATGAATATTCAAACTTCAAATGAGAGTGATAATATTTGGAGAAGCAAGATGAAATTCTTGTTTGAGAAAAAACTACTATTATATATATATATATATATATATATATATATATATATATATATATATATATATATATATATATATATATATGAAGCTAAATTATATTTCTTAGGGTTTGCCATGTTTTTCTACACCATGATTAGAATTACTTTTTTTGGTAAAAAAAGTTCTTAATAAAAAAGATCTCTTTCATATGACTAATCTTTTTCTTGGAGGAGAAGTTTCGTGCTTCTATAAATTGAGGATCCTTCCATCTCACGTAGTAATACAACAATAACATCCACAATATAATCCTTACAAGAGTTTTGTTTGGGAGGGGGGGGGGGGTCATTCTCTCGATAGTTTTATATTTTCTTTTATATTAGTTTTTTCATATGTAGGCCAATTGACCAAACCATATTATAATATTACGACTCTTTTAATATACTTCTTTTTATTGTCTGAGTTATCGTCGCCAAAATTTACTTTTTAGCTTCATCATAATGTCTTGTTATTTTGATCCCAAAAGTAATTTCATTAATAATATTTCATGTCGTTTGGAAAAAAAACTTTCAAATTAAGGTTTCTATCATGAAATAGAAACAATGACAGATGATAACCCTAATAGATGTCCATTCAATTGTTTAACTAAAAATAGTTGGTGGATGTATATTATATGTATATTTATGTATTATATATGTATAATTATGTATATTTAATATATAATATATGTATATGGCTAGAAAAACTAACAATAAATAAGGCCGACTATTTGTGTAAAAATTCCAAATTATAATTAAAACTGTAAGGTAACAGTAAGTTGGTGAAATGAAGATTGTTTCTCTCTCGTTTAAATGAAAAAATATTATGTACGGGGGTTACCATTGCTAACGGGCTACTATCTCTAACCCAAGTATATTGGGAAAAATTCATTAATAGCTACATTTCCGTCATAATCGAAAAATAGCCACTACTATGAAGTTTTAAATTTTACAAGTGAAATTCTAAAAAAATGTCAAGAATTTTTTACTTGTATAATTTGAAACTCCATAACATTGATTATTTTTAAAAGATAAGGCTGAAAAGTGGCAAAGGGGCGCTAGTTTACAATCTTTTTGTTGTTATTTGTACTTTTTATTTTGTCTATCCTTTTTAGACCAATTCTATTTGAAGAATTAACCCAAATAGTTGGTCACCCAACTATTAAAACTAAAAATAGCCGGTGGAGATATAATATATGCATAATTTATGTATTATATGTGTATAATTGTGTATAATCAATGTATAATTTATGTATATGGCTAAAAAAAAAGAATATAAATGGCTATTTGTGTAAAAATAAACAATGAGTATGGCCGGCTATTTGTGTAAAGACACCATGTGTCTCCCAATACAAAATTATTAGGAAAACTACCAACTATGTCCATTTATAAGTAGCTCATTACAAAAATTGGCCAATTCATAAAATATTACTAATATTTTCCAATTAGCTATCTGTAACAAAAAAAGTCAAATTTTTACTTTCTTTTGAGTGAGTGTTATTAGAATAGATTGGGTATATCTTAAGGAGCTTGAAACTTAGTTTTGGGATGAGTTGGTGAAGTTTTGAGGTGGTTTGAATTGAAAATTTGAAGTAAAAACTGAACAACAAATACCATCCAGTATAATCCCTCAAGTGGGGTATGGGGAGGGTAGGATATACGTAGCCGTATCCCTGCCCCAGGGCAGGGAGACAGTTTCTAAAGTAAAAATTGAACATGAAAACAAATGATATGTGTATTGCACTATGTATCATTTGTTTATCACATAGGTATCACATTTGTATCAATTGTATATCACAAGTATATCCATGTATACATGTGCGTGGGATACATGCGTGATACATGTTTGATACATGTATCGCAGAAGAATTGTTTTGAACTCGATTTAATTACGAATTTTGATACAAAACCAGTCCAAATCACCTCCAATCTTCCTCAAATTTTTTATATTGACTTATCTATATGTTTTCAATGAATTTCAACTATACCCATTGAAAAAGTTCCTTTTTTGCTTAGATTTTTATAATATACCTCATCCATGAAATTTTCTTTCTGTCTTGCATCTAATGTTGCTAATCACGCTTAAAAATATGGAAGGAAATTTTTGCATGTGATTGTTTGAGAGAAAGAACCTTATTTATTTGGTTTTTTAATTTTTATATGTGTTTGGCTAGTTTTGATAAGTCTATGACTAATGGCTAAATGTTGGTAAGTTGAGATTTATTTGGTACATTTGTGTAAGCTTCCCTATATCTTAAGGAGCTTGAACCAATTTCGGCCTAGTTCAGTTATTTCCCGATTTAGTTATATTCGTTTTTCACACAGTAAGCAAGTGCAAAAAATCACCTTCTTCCTCACCATTCCTCTACCACCACGTAGTAGTCCCACCACATCAGTACCACTGTTAATACTACCTTAGCCTCGAGTCATTAAAATACTATCAGAATCCCTCTGAAATCACCAAATTCGAAAGATGACCTTAAAATCCACCATTCTTGAGCTTGAAACTCTTAGATATAAATATCGAAATCCGAAAATTATTGTAATCCATAGTGAGTGTTCAAAAATCTTGTTGATAACACTTGTGTGAACTATATACTAAAATTTGATCTCTTTTGGATTGATTTGAAGAGTTACTACTTGAAATTTTGAGTTTATGCATTTGACGAAGACAAACTTTATACTTGTGTATATCTCATTGTATATTTATGTATTTTTCCTGTATATCTTTGTATATCTCTCATATACATTCGTATATCTCCTGCATATCATGTATATTTATGATATCCAAAAAAACTTTGTGTGTAATATACAGTGATTACACTAAATACACTTGTGATATACAAACGTGATATACAGATGTCATAATGATGTTTCTAGCTCTATTTAGCCCTTAATTTTGACTTCAAACCAGTTCAAATCACCTCCCATCTTTCTCAAATTTTATATAGAGCTTCATTCAGGTGCTTCCAACCACACACTCAAAAAATAACTATTAAATGTGATTGTTAGGATAGTCACATGTAAATAGCATTGTTACTTGTAAATATTTTCCAATTGTAATATGTTTCTGATATCCCAATCTATAAACCTCAGCATTAGGCTCAAACCCGATCATTGGCCCAAACGCCCATCTCATTGAAGGGAGTGAGCTCTTCAAGTTTGTGGACTGCTAGTATTTTTACATTCTTATACACTATTTCAAACTTTATTACTCTCCCTACTCAAGTTTTAATCTAATTACATAATATACAAAATTACCAATTATGTACATTTTTAGGCATTTAATGATAATAATTAAATCCTAAAATTACTCTAACGTCTATATCCCATTCCCTCCACCTTTCTCCACACACACCCCACACGTATCTTCAGTATCTCCCTCCATTAACGTTTGTTTTCACTCTTCTTCAAATATCCCTCTCCATTTTTATAGATTCAAACTCTAAATACTCTATCACACACCTCCATTAACGCATGTTGCTTGCTTAACTTTCATTGAAAAAGAAAACACTTTCGAAGATCAACCCTGATTCCGGTAAGATAGCAGCAATTCCACCATTGACAGCCATTAAAAAGCTTTGAAGTTTTGAATTCGAATTTGAGTTTTCAAAAACCATTATTTGTTTAGATTGGGTGTTGTTGCAAATAATTAAAAATATTATTTGGAGTTTATATCTCAATTTTGAGGGTGTTTTGGTGAAGATTAGACTTGATTTTGGCTGAATTTCAGATTGAAGAAGAAGAGAAGACATGACATGCATTATACTTACAAAATTGTAGTAAAGTTGTAATAAAATTGTAGACAAATTATATATATATATTGTATGAAAGTTGAACAATATTGTATAAAAATTATATTTAAGTTGTATGATATTATAGTTGTATATAACTGGGTGGATATAATGTATGAAAGTTGTAGATAAGTTGTATAATATATAATTAGTTGTATGAAATTTATTTTTACTATGTATAAATCAGATACAAAATATACAAAATACATATTGTATAAAAATTATATTTAAGTGGTGTGATATTGTAGTTGTATATAATTGAGTAGAAATAATGTATGAAAGTGTAGATAAGTTGTAGATAAATTGTATAATACATAACGCGGTAGTGAGGCAGGAAGACAGAAATAGAGAAGAGAAAGCGAAAGAATGGAATCATTAGGGTAATGGTTGGAAAGAGCAATAGTGGAGTTATGTAACAAGATAGAGACGGGTCTTGATTTAGATGCTGAGATTATATATGGGATTGTCTCCTATTGCGAGCTTGCTCCTCCTCTCGATGCTAAAGAATATCTTGATGTAACCCTTTTCCCTCTATCCATATCTCTCGTTTATGATTTTCTTGCTTCCAGTTTTGATGAGCATATTGTTATGGTAATTTGGGTTCTGTATTTAGTATAAAGTCCATAATTGAGGGCAGGGGTATATGAATAATATTGGACTAATTCACTTCTGTATAGTGCGGTGTGCGGAGGTCATCAGCCATGGCTTTTGTATTGTTTACTTCATTGTATCAAGGTACGGTTTTACTCGTGGAACTTTTGCAACTTTAGTTGTTCGGTTTTCCTATACCTAAATCCCTAAATATAAGTTCAATCTGGAGAGAAGAGGGGAGAGAGGAGAGAAAAAAAGAAAAAAGTGTAACTAAATCCCTTGATTGAAGGTATAAATAATGGATTGAGAGCCTTTTAAGGTGAATTGTATATATTTTGTAACTAAAATGTGCTTAGGTCGGGTAAATACCAAAACATGGACATTTTTCGTAATAAGGTTTCAAATAGTGTATAGGAATGAAAAAATCCCTAGAGATTAGAAAGAAGAAGTTGGCCCTATAGCTCATAGAAAAAATTGAAAAGTGATGATGCAATGTCTAGAAATGACTAATATTGAATTAATATTTGACCAAAAATAACCCAATATATAAAAATTATTAAAGCAATTTAAGTGAATAAAGGTCTTAATCGTGTACAATCCCCAAGAACTGGTAGTACAAATCATGAGCTTCTAAGAATAGAGTATACAAAGCGGAAATAAAATAAATACATAGTCTGTTTGAATAATACATAAACAGAGATTTTATATATCTAAGGCTACCCTGAACAAGAAGTAGATACAACAGGAACGCAGGTACATCTTCAAGTCACGTAACCATCGAGCACAGCAACAATAACAGCCAACATTTGCACGCAATGTGCAGAAGTATAGTATCACTACAACCGACCCAATGTACTGAGTAAGTAACAAACCTAGTCGTAGATTGAAAGTAGTGACGAGCTTCTACCAAGGTCGGGTCCATAACCAATAGTCCACAACAGTCCATAATAGCATAAAGCAAATAATACCAGAAGAAACTCAAAGATAAAATGCTCAGCCAAATCATGATTTCAAAAATAATAGTTCTTCTTTTCAAATACATTAGTGAAAACCCAAATCGTTTGCCGGAGTTGCCAAAAAATATGAATAGTTTGAAAACGATAAATTTCTCCCAAAATCTTGTCAATAATAAATAAGATGTTTCATTTTCCTTTCGGATAACCCGTGTAGAAACAAATGCATCACTATACCCATCTATCAAAAATGTGTGATAAATCATGAATGATGTAATGTTGTACAACATGAGGAAAAATACATCTCTATGTATGTATGTCATGTGTGCATGCCAATGCGATGTAACTCAATGATAAAATCATAAACAGCTCCTCGGGCAGAACATCACTCATATACCGCCCCTCAGGCAAACCTCACAGTCACTCGTGCCACTCGGGCATACCTCACAATCACTCGTGCCACTCGGGCATACCTTACAGTCACTCATGCCTCCCAGTCACTCAGCACTCGGCACTAGCACTTAGTAGGTACATGCGCTCACTGGGGGTGTGTACAGACTCCGGGGGGCTCCTACACCCCAAGCGCTATAATCTGCATGGACAACTCACGTACTATAATAATAAAGTATGTTGCATGCGGGCAACCCCGATCCACACTCATCCTCACAAATCAGGCCCTCAGCCCCACTTAGTTATGCTCCAGGCGGGCAATCCTGATCCATACTCATCCTCACAAATCAGGCCATCGGCCGATATCAAATATGGTGTGGCGTGCAACCGGATTCCATAAATATGCAACATGATGCGGCGTGCAGCCCGGTCCCATAAATATGCAAGAAAAATCAGGCCCTCGGCCTCACTCAGTCATAAACCTCTCAAGCCACTCGGGCATTTCAGTAAAACAGTGCATTCGGCCCAAAACATTTATATGCATCAAAATAGAGTCATAAAACTGAGTTATGATATGCAATGAAATGAATATGACCGAGTATGAATTTTTAATTTAGCACAATAATTCACAGCAATATGACCTTTGTGAGTCCCAATAATACCGGCACATAGCCTCAACATGATTTTGAATATGCTTTTCAGCTCAATTTCTTTAACATATAAATCCGCTTAGAAAAATACCAAGGTTATTTAACTATAAAATTTCACATAAACAATTATATCACAATTTCTATAGTGCACGCCCACACGCCCGTCACCTAGCATGTGCGTCACCTCCCAACAATTCACAAAAATACATATATTCAGGGTTCATACCCTCAACTCCAAGATTAGAAGGGTTACTTACCTCGAACAAGCCGAATCCAATGTCGAGCAAGCTAAACAATGCTCCATAAATCCTATTATGCGCGTATCAACTCCCGAACGGCTCGAATCTACACAATTAATTTGATTCAATCCACATAATTCATAGGAACTAAGTCCATATCAAAATGCTAATATTTTCACAAAATTCGAAATTACGCCCCAAAAATCACCCGTGGGGCCCACGTCTTAAAATCCGTCGAAAGTTACAAAATAATAACGCCCATTCAACCACGAGTCCAACCATATAAATTTTACTCAAATTTGACATCAACTCGACCCTCAAATCTCCAAATTAAACCAAGAGGGTTTTCAAAATATTTCCAACTTAATTCACCAATTACATGTTAAAAATAACCATGAATTTGGGTAATTTAACCAATATTTAACCATGAATGGAAAATGGGACGAAGACACATTTTTTGAACTTAAACTTTCTGCCCAGACCTCTCTTCTTCGCGAACGCGACAAGTCCCTCGCGTTCGCGAAGCACAAAATGTGCTTTACCAACATTTGCTCTTCGCGAACGCAAGACAGTGTTTGAGAACGCGATGCTTTACGGAACCCTTCTTCGCGAACGCGAGCTCCCCTTCGCGAACGCGAAGGCAAAAACCCATGTCCACTATGTTTTCCCTTCGCGAACGCGATCCCCCATACACGAATGAGATGCACAACCCAGCTTCTCTTCGCGAACGTGAGACCCTCTCGCGAACGCGAATAGTAAATCATGTCTGCCACAAATTCCTCTTCGCAAACGCGAGGGCCCATTCGCGAATGCGGAAGAGAAAATCTGAAAAATGCAGTAACAGATATCAGCAATCTCACCAAGGCCAAAAATAATCCGTTAACCATAAAAAACTCAGCCGATCCCCTCGGGAACTCAACCAAATATACCAAGTCTTAAAACATCATACGGACTTAGTCGAACCCTCAAATCACCTCAAACAACGCTAAAACTATGAATTACACCCCAATTCAAGCCTAATGAACTTTGAAATTTCTAGTTTCTGCAAACGACTCCGGAACCTATTAAATCACGTTCGATTGACCTCAAATTTTGCACACAAGTCACATTTTACATTACGGGACTATTACAATTTTAGAATCGGATTCCGACCTCGATATCAAAAATTCAACCCCTCGGTCAAACTTCCCAAAAATCTAACTTTTGGCAATTCTAGCCAAATTCCACTACGGACTTCCAAATAATTTTCCGGACACGCTATTAAGTCCAAAATCACCATACGGAGCTATTGGAATCATCAAAATTCGAATCCGAGGTCGTTTACACATAAGTCGACTTCCGATCACTATTTTAACTTAAGCTTTAAACCTTGGAACTAAGTGTTCCAATTCATTCCAAAATCTCACCGGACCCAAACCAATTGCCTCGGCAAGTCACACAACAACTGTAAAGTACAATTTGAGAAGTAAAGGGGGAAGCAAGGTTGTAATACTCAAAATGACCGGTCGGGTCGTTACATTCTCCCCCACTTAAACATACGTTCGTCCTCGAATGTGCCTAGAGTTGTTTCTAAGCCATCAAATCACCGTTTCATCTTACCACACATGTACCCGGGGGTGGACCCATGTCGCCCTATCTCACATAGGCTTGACTACACAATACAACTGAAAATCATTAATTTAACCTTAGACCATAAACCTTGGAGTTTAATTTCCAACCTTTAGAATTTCTTTCAAGACACCAATCATACATTTACACACCGTATAAGTCCGAACAAGTTGCATCGAGCTATAACTATAACCACAGATATAATCAACCAACATATTACACAACTCGCCTACTCATAGCACCATTCTTGATCGTAGTGACTACTCCAAAACCAACTGCATACTAGTATTAAACCTATATCGATCCAAACATCATCCCAAAACCTTCGGACACTGTTGATAATAAAAGAAACACGCAAAATCTCGTAACCCCTTATCAGACCAACAATTCATGGAGATCTCTCGCCCCAACCGGAACCATAATCCTCTAGAATATACCATAATCAAGCATGATAGTACCCATTCTAGGTCCAATGACCTTATCTTACTAAACACAACTATTCCACAGACATGCCGTTCCAATAATACTCAGAGCCACAACGCGTGCCTTCCGTGCACCAATACGCAACAATTCAAATGTGCTCAAATGAGAGAACTGCCCCGCAAGATTAACAAGTACGGCCATAGCAAAATGCTGAAAATTCATCATACACCGTAGAACCATCACCCGATTCTAACACAAGGTTCATACCTTAACATAGCTCCACTGCAATAGGTGTCCCCATCCAAACGTTGGTCCATATTATATACCTCGAACCACCCCGCTCGAAACTAATAACCATAGAGAGGCAAATGACAAAAATTCCATACAAAACCTGAAAGAATATAACCATTACGCAATCGATCATGCAATACCCAAATACTCTCAAATTCCGCTATAAAGCTTGAATAGAACCGCACCATCCGTGCACATAACTAATGAATCACAACTCCTTGTAGCATAAGGGAGTAACTCACATATCATCTCAGAACACAAATAAGCTCAACATCAACCGAATGACACATCCCTCAACAATAGCAGTATGGAGCCAACCATTCCGACTCGGTGTAGAATACACATCTTAATTGGGCCTACCTATGGACCCCCAAATCAACTCGGGTTACCCATAAATAGATAAAAATTCTTTCGAAAATCCATGATGACTTAATCATAATACATTTTACCATCTGGCTAGCTCCGCCACAACTTCACAGTCCACAACCATGAAACAATCTGCTCCTGGGAACTCCCAATCTTCGAATTCATAGAACACGCGAATCACCATATTTGATTCCATCTCCACCGCTTGAATGCCTAACACTTCTCTCATACTCGATCATCCCACGAGAATACTTTAAAAGTTCTTTCGTGCCAATTGACAAAATTTGAATATCAGCAGTCTATCAACCATGTGAGTCCCGCAATACTAATTTATACATCCGTAGGTAAAAATATAATGCGCCTTCTGAAGTCCTCCCCTTTCTCATACAACACCAAGTAGTAATAGTATTCATCTAGTTATTTTAAACCGTCCATGTTGTCCAACATTCGTTACCTTCTCTTCAAGATTGTACTGCCACCTTGTACATGAAAATCTAGCTTTCGTACAGCACATAACATCTATATTGACATCATGTGAAAAGCACAAGAATCTTATTATCAACTTTGAGTCACCAATAATTTACATACCATTTTAGTTAAAAAAACCTTTCTCTTGCTTCTTTCTAGGAGGAAATCACAATTCACAACACGTTCTCCACACCGGTAGAAATCATCAAGAATACTTTGGAATCAATTTGCACGTAATCAAGCCTTTAAAACTAAATTTCTCTAACTCGACCAAGCCACGTAGGTCTCCAAGTCCAGGTGTATTGCCACAAAACACATGTAGAAAACCTCTTTATCATATGCACCCAAGGAACCGATCTTATCCATTACCATACTGATCCAACCTACTACCCAGTTGTCCTATTTTTCTCCAAGTCCCTTCCGAATTCGTCTTCAGATTGATACTTCTTCTTGCTAAAATACCATGATATTTAACCATAACTTACCCTACAAACCTTAGTATAGAACCACAACACCCTACGGTCCACAAGCCACTGTATTCTCCTTAAGCACCTCCATAAATACCACAACTGTAACACTCACTCTAAAAATATCTTATGCGAATCTAAAATTGTTCCTCTTTTCTTTCTTATACTGGAATGTAGAATTCATAGTCAAACAGAATTACCGTACATCCCGATACCATCCAATGTAAGTAACCGATTCTAGTGATATACAAAGTCGAAAAAATTTCAATTTCCATATATACATTTTGAATCCATTAAAACCCTCTTGAGAGTCATCCACTCTGCTTAAATCTAATTTACTCCGCTCCAAACGGGCCGAAAGATATGTGCTCCTTTAGCACGATCAACACTCAAAGAAGTAACCCTGCCTTAACACGACCAATCGAATACATACTTCGTGTGCACTGCATCCTTCAAATTAACAACTTAATCATTCTATAATTTCCATATTTTCATAAAGTTAAATGTAACCCATATCCAGAAATTTACTTCCGTGAGTCATCCTCTATCTTCACCTCTGTAAGTCATAACTAAACCACAAGTATGCGTCAAACCAAAACTAAAATTTAACATATATCAATGAATTTGAATTGTCAATAGCAGACTCCCCCACTTGGCTTAAAGCCATAGAACAAAACATTCCATAATTCACAATGCCAATACTCTCTTACTGCCACAATGCTTCAGTCAGCTCAACGAAAAATTCTTCTCAAGCTCATACAACGGCAACCATAAAAATACCTCAATCACCCGCTAAGCTCGTATTCATCCTCTTAACACACAAGTCAACCTTCTCAACCAGATTCAGATTAGAATCTCCACCCATACACCCCGTCGGTAGAAAAGAAACTCTCTACTCAAATCATAAGGAATATTCCTACGTAGATTACTCCGCAGGGGATAATCCACCTGCTTAGCCTCAATCAGGTATCTTGTTATACCCTTTCGCATTCACAATTACTATGCAATCACTTAGTCTATCTGAGTCCAAACTCATTAACTAGACGTGAGAATTTAGTTTTTACCCCAAAAATTTAACAATGTGAAAGATCCTTCAAAACATTCATACTGGAGACCGTACGCCACATCAATTTGAAAATCAAGCACCCAATGGCCTTTCATTTACATTTTAAGGTAACACTTCTCGTCATATTCAAATAGTCTTAACACATCCCGCATTTACATCAAACTCATCACAAAGCCATTATGCCGCTCATCAAGTCACAACTTCCATTCATAGGGATATTACCGGACATATGAGTCCAAATGTACAGGTTACAACTGAAGCAACCGAGCTTAGGCTGCGGTCTAATCATGGCCTCAAGTACTCCAGACTAGCCCACCACCAAAATACAGAATAAACATCTTGAACCTCGTTCATAAAATCACAAGCCGGCAATACACAGCTGATACCGAGCGCTCATGTGCGCATACGAATACGTGGAAGGAATTCAAAAAGTTATATTTCAAGTTGAATCAAATCCGCACGATAGGAAAGGAAATATGGGAAGTATATATCCTAAATGCCCTGTAGCCTCTCAAAGATAAGTATGGACGTCACCATACCGATCCTCAAGACTCTACTAGACACGTGCTCATGACTTGTAGAACCTATGAACCTAGTGCTCTTATACTACCTTATCACAACCCAAAATAAAACTAGTCGTGATGGCACCTAACCTAACCCGTTAGACAAGCCGATTACTAACTATCCAATTTCAATAATAATAATTAAAGCAATTTAAGTAAATAAAGGTCTTAATCGTGTACAATCCTCAAGAACTGGTAGTACAAATTATGAGCTTCTAAGAATAGAGTATACAAAGCGAAAATGAAATAAATGCATAGGCTATTTGAATAATACATAAATAGAGCATTTATAAATCTAAGGCTACCCTGAACAAGATGCAGCTACAACAGGAACACATGTACATCTTCAAGTCCCGCAACCATCGAGCACTCCAACAACAACAGCCAACATCTGCACGCAATGTGCAGAAGTGTAGTATCAGTACAACCGACCCCCTGTACTGAGTAATTAACAAACCTAGTCGTAGGTTGAAAGTAGTGATGAGCTTCTACCAAGGTCGGGTCCATAACCAATAGTCCACAACAGTCCATAATAGCATAAATCAAATAATACGAGAAGTAACTCAAAGATAAAATGCTCAGCCAAATCATGATTTCAAAAATAATAGTTCTTCTTTTTAAATACATCAGTGAAAACCCAAATCGTTTGCCGGAGTTGCCAAAAAAATATGAATAGTTTGAAAACGATAAATTTCTCCCAAAATCTTGTCAATAATAAATAAGATGTTTCATTTTCCTTCCGGATAACCCGTGTAGAAACAAATGCATCACTATACCTATTTGTCAAAAATGTGTGATAATAATGAATGATGTAATGTTGTACAACATGAGAAAAAATACATCTCTATGCATGTATATCATGTGTGCTTGCCAATGCGATGCAACTCAATGATAAAATCATAAATAACCCCTCGGGAAAAACATCACTCGTATACAATCCCTCGGGCAAAACTCACAGTCACTCGTGCCACTCGGGCATACCTCACTGGCACTCATGCCTCCGATCCTCCCAATCGCTCGGCACTCGCACTCAGTAGGTACATGCGCTCACTGGGGTGTGTACAGACTCCGAAAGGGCTCCTACAGCCCAAGCGCCATAATCTGCACGGACAACTCACGTGCTGCACGGAAAATTCACGTGCTATAATAATAAAGTATGTTGCAGGCGGGCAGCCCCGATCCACACTCATCCAGACAAATCAGGCCCTCAGCCCCACTCAGGTATGCTGCAGGCGGGCAGTCCTGATCCACACTCATCCTCACAAATCATGCTCTCGGCCGATATCAAATATGGTGCAGCGTGCAGCCCGATCCCACAAATATGCAACATGCTGCGGCGTGCAGCCCGATCCTATAAATATGCAATAAAAATCAGGCCCTCATCCTCACTCAGTCATAAACCTCTCAAGCCAGTCGGGCATTTCAGTAAAACAGTGCATTCGGCCCAAAACATTTATATGCATCAAAATAGAGTCATAAAACTGAGTTATGATATGCAATGAAATGAATATGACCGAGTATGAATTTTCAATTTAGCACAATAATTCACGACAATATGACCTTTGTGAGTCCCAATAATACTGGCATATAGCCTCAACATGATTTTGAATATGCTTTTCAGCTCAATTTCTTTAACACATAAATCCGCTTGGAAAAATGCCAAGGTTATTTAACTATAAAATTTCACATAAACAATTATATCACAATTTCTATAGTGCACGCCCACACGCCCGTCACCTAGCATGTGCGTCACCTCCCAACAATTCACAAAAATACATATATTCAGGGTTCATACCCTCAACTCCAAGATTAGAAGGGTTACTTACCTCGAACAAGCCGAATCCAATGTCGAGCAAGCTAAACAATGCTCCAGAAATCCCATTATGCGCGTATCAACTCCCGAACGGCTCGAATCTACCATAATTAATTTGAGTTAGTCCACATAATTCATAGGAACTAATTCCTAACATTTTCACAAAATTCGAAATTACGCCCCAAAAATTACTTGTGGGGCCCACGTCTCAAAATCCGACGAAAGTTACAAAATATTAACGCTCATTCAACCACGAGTCCAACCATATAAATTTTACTCAAATCCGACATCAACTCGACCCTCAAATCTCCAAATTAAACCAAGAGGGTTTTCAAACATTTTCCAACTTAATTCACCAATTATATCTTAAAAACAACCATGAATTCGGGTAATTTGACCAATATTGAGTTGAGAACACTTAACCCGTTATTTTTCTTGAAAATCTCCCAAAAATGACCTCTTCCCGAGCTCCAATCCGTCAAAAATAGAAAATGGGATGGAGACCCATTTTCTAAACTTAAACTTTCTGTCCAGACCTCTCTTCTTCGCGAACGCGACAGGTCCCTCGCGTTCGCAAAGCACAAAATGTGATTCCCAACATTTGCTCTTTGCGAACGCGAGATACTGCTCACGAACGCGATGCTTTACGGATCCCTTCTTCGCGAACGCGAGCTCCCCTTCGCGAACGCAAAAGCAAAAACACGTGTCGCCTATGTTTTCCCTTCGCAAACGCGAGACCCCATATGCGAACGCGAGACCCCCTCGCGAACGCGAAGAGTAAATCCTGTCTGCCACAAATTCCTCTTCGCGAACGCGAGGGCCCACTCGCGAACGAGGAAGAGAAAATCCGAAAAATGCAGCAACAGATATGGCAATCTCACCAAGGCCAAAAATGATCCATTAACCATACAAAACTCACCTGAGCCCCTCGGGAACTCAACCAAATATACCAACAAGTCCTAAAACATCATATGGACTTAGTCGAACCCTAAAATTACCTCAAACAACGCTAAAATCATAAATTACACCTCAATTCAAGCCTAATGAACTTTAAAAATTTTAGTTTTTGTAAACGACTTTGGAACCTATCAAATCACGTCCGATTGACCTCAAATTTTGCACACAAATCACATTTCACATTATGGATCTATTCCAATTTCCAGAATCGGATTCCGACCTCGATATCAAAAAGTCAACCCCTAGGTTAAACTTCCCAAAAATTTAACTTTCGTCAATTCAAGCCAAATTCCACTACGGACTTCCAAATAATTTTTCGGACACGCTCCCAAGTCCAAAATCATCATACGGAGCTATTGGAATCATCATAATTCGAATCTGAGGTCGTTTACACATAAGTCGACATCAAGTCACTATTTTAACTTAAACTTTAAACCTTGTGACTAAGTGTTCCAATTCATTCCAAAATCTCACAGGACCCAAACCAATTGCCCCGGCAAGTCACACAACAACTGTAAAGTACAATTTGAGCAGTAAAGGGGGAAGCAAGGTTGTAATACTCAAAACAACCGGTCGGGTCGTTACAGGAAACTTACACAAATGTCCCAAATAAGTCTCAACTTACCAACCTCTAGCCTTTAGTTATAGACTTACCAAAACTAGCCAAGCACATATAAAAATTAAAAAATCAAATAAATAAGGTTCTTTCTCTCAAAAATCACATGCAAAAATCTCCTTCCATATTTTTAAATGTGATTAGCAACATTAGATGCAAGACGGAAAGGAAATTTCATGCATGAGGTAGCAAATAAGGTGATGAAATACAAAATAAAATATAATATTCCAAAAATCTAAGCAAAAAGGGAACTTTTTCAATTGGTATAATTGAAATTCATTGAAAACATATAGATAAGTTAGTATATAAATTTTGAGGAAGATTGGAGGTGATTTGGACTGGTTTTGTATCAAAATTCATAATTAAATATAGTTCAAAAAATGCTTCTGTGACACATGTATCAGGCGTGTTTCTCACATACAGGTATACATGTAATATACAATTGATACAAATATGATACATATGTGGTACACAAATAATACATAGTGTGATACACATATCATTTTTTTCATGTTCAGTTTTTACTTTGAATTTTCAATTTAAACCACCTCAAAACTTGACCAAATCATCCAAAAACTGAGATTCAATCTCCTTAAGATGTACTCAATCTATTCTAATAACACCCACTCAAAAGAAAGCAAATATTTGACCTTTTTTGCTACAAATAGCTAATTGGCTAATATTAGTAATATTTTATGAATTGGCCAATTTTGATAATGAGCTACTTATAAATGGACATAACTGGTAGTTTCCCATTATCATATTCAAAGCTTTCTTTGATTTTAATAAATACCCTTTCGTTTAAAAGCTTATCACAAGTGAAGAAAGAATTGATCTTTCATACAAATGAATATGAGGCTTTCTTTGTTTAGTTGCTTAATTGATCATTGTTGGTTCGTTTAATGCAAGTTTATGTTTCTACTCATGTGGGGTTGATAGTTCCATTACCATCTCAATGTTATACTCTTTTAGTATAAACTTACCATAAGAAAGAATGGTTCTTTGTGAATAAATATGTACATATTCTCTGTTTTGATTGTGTCATTAATTTTTCAAATTGCAGTATCAATTTTCATTCATGTTGGTTTGATAGTACTACTATCAGTATTATTCCATATCCTTGTTATTTCCTTTATTTAAAAATTTGTCAGAAGAAATTAAGTTAATTGGCACGATCCAAAATTTTACCATAAGGATCGTGATGACACCTAGTCTTCAAAACTAGGTAAGCCGATCACTTACGACAGTTAAACCAATTGACATGATATTTTTAAAGCAGAGTTTAGTATAAATACTGAAATAAAAGTGATACAAGCCTACGCGGCTATAATCGCAACAATCCTCCCAAGACTAGGCAGTACAGAGTCACGAACTCTAGCTGAATACATAAAAATATATCAAAACAAAATAAAATACTATTAGGATAGCGAACTAACAGTAACAGTACTATTGAAAGGAAAAGGACCCCAAGGGACTGCGGTGATCGAGCATCTCTACCTTGAGTCCTCGCGATCAAAGAAGCTAACACTGCCTGAGTCCACAACCTCCAACACCTGGATCTGCACAAAAATGTGCAGAAGCGTAACATGAATACACCATAGTCGGTACCCAGTAAGTATCAAGACTAACATCGGTGGAGTAGTGACGAGGTACAAGTCAAGACACCTACTAGTTATAATAACATGTGCAGGATATCGGTATAGGGCTAACAATGGAATCAAGAAGCAGTAAATCGCAACAAGAAAATGTGACAAAAATAGTAAAGTAATCGGAACACCGTTAAAGTACTAGTGAAACCAAATAAGGAAAATAAATAACAACCAAATAATCAAGTTGATCTAACACAATATTTACAATAAAAACACCCCGAGGTACCACACCTCATGACCACAAGCCACGAGTCCTAAATCACAAATCATATATACATGGCACCTTGTGCCCACATTATCAGTCGCAACCGCTCGGACAACTCACGTGTTGCACGGGTAACTCATGTGCCAATATCTCAATCCACTTGGCATGGTCACATGCTCACTATCACAATCCGCCCAACGTGGTCACCGCTCAATATCACAATCTGCCCAACGTGGTCACATGCTCAATATTATAATGAAAAAATATATATAAGAATACATATGCATGATCAATGAATTTTCAAGCTTCATACTCTTGAACTGGTATAAATGACATGTTACAGTATATGTATGTGCGAGTGTACTATTACAATCCGAGTTAACATGTAGTATCAAAGACACCGAATAGTTCATTGGAAACAATACAACAAGTCACGTAATGTGCATAACCCACACAAGATAAATCACACCATCACAATAATATCATCAATAATATGTCTATAAGCCATCACGTGTCATCTCTGATATAGCCACCCTTATCTCTCCGTGTTGATAATATCATAATAGCCACCTGTATCGCTCTGCCTAGACAATAAATACAATAGCCACACGTATCACTCTGTACGATCAACAACAGTGAGATGCCACTCTTATGCTCCGCATAGCAATAATCAATCCACGCAATAAATCCACATGTGCCAAAATCACAACAATACGACATATCAACTCGTACCACACATGCTCATAGCCACAATATTTCCAAAATAACAATACCAATGTAATCACAAACATAGCTCACGGCTCAACTACCATGTGTACAAGAATCTCAATAGCAACAAAATGAAACGGGGAATAACTCAATAATGAAAGATACTCCATAAAACAACAACTTCAACTAAAATAGGCTAATAGCTCTCAATAACTTCAACTTTAATTACTTGCTTAAGAATAAACCTAACAATGAAAGGCGTGTCATGTGATAACAACTTCAATTAAATACATATAAGAGTAACTCGGGGACGAAAGATAGCGCATGTACTAATAACTTCAAGTAAAGCATATAAGAATAAACTTGACAATGGAATATACAACATGAAATGACAAATTCAAGTAAAGCATATAAGAATAAACTTGACAATGGAATATAGAACATGAAATGACAAATTCTATTAAATGCATATAAGAAGCCTAAGAGTCTAATCTAGTAAATTTCCACATATAAGGTCGTGCACACACTCCTCACCTCATGTACACGTCTTTCATATAATTCAACTAGTACAATTAAATCAAATCTTACGGGGTAGTTTTCCTCACACAAAGTTAGGCAAGACACTTACCCCAAAGAAGCTAAACCAATACTCTAAGAAACTCTTCTCATGTGAAACAACCTCCGGACAGCTCGAATCTAGTCAAAATAACTTAATATCATAAATAGAATCCATGAGAAACAATTTCGGATGATAAAGCTTCGACCTTTAATGAAAAACAAAAATTTAACCCTGGGCCCGCACCTCGAAACTCGACAAAACTCATAAAATCTGAATATTTATTCCGATACGAGTCCAACCATACCAAAATCATCCAATTCCAATCTCAAATCAGCATTCAAATCATCAATTTATGGTTTAGGAAAGTTTTTACAAAAATTTCCAATTTCTCCAATTCAAATCACTAATTAAATGAAGAAAAAAAAATCATGAAATATAATCAAATCCGAGCCAAATAAACTTATCCTAATCCAAATCATAAAAATCCTCTCCAAAATAGCTCACAACCGAGCTTTGCAACTCAAACTGTGATAAAAATGGGCAAAGTCTCCAACTATATACATCATGCCAGCGAAATTCGTTTTTGCGGTCACTTTGTCGCATCTGCCACAACCGCTTCTGCGGCAAATGTCTTGCATATGCGAGTTCCCAGCAACAGCTGATCCATCGCATATGCGGTCCAAAATGCGCTTCTGTGCTTACACTTCTGCGGTCCTTCACCGCAGGTGCGCTTCCGCTTCTGCGACCGGATGACCGCATCTGCGGTCCCTGCCTTCTCCAATCAATGTCTGCACCTGCGCTCACCTGGCCACTTATGCGGACCCTCATCCGCAAGTGCAAAGACATCGTTACTCAGATTCTCAAGCAATTCAACAAGGTTCAAAAATAATCCGCAACTCATTCGAAACACACTCGGGGCCCTCAGGACCCCGTTCAATCACACCGACCAAACCCAAAACATAACATGGACTCGAGACCTCAAATCACACCAAACAACAGCAAAACTACGAATCACACCTCAATTCAAGCCTAATGAACTAATGAACATTTTCGAATTCAAAACTTGCGCCGAACAAGCCTAAACAACTCAAAATGACTTCGAGTTTTGCATGCAAGTCCCAAATGATATAACAGAACTATATCAACTCCCGGAATCACAATTCGAGCCCGATATCAATAAAATGAACTCCCGGTCAAACCTCTCAACCTTCTAAACCTTCAACTTTCTAACTTTCGCCGAAAAGCACCAAATCAACCTACGGATCTCTGAATCAACATCAGGACATCCGCCTAAGTCCAAAATCATAATAGAAGCTATTGGAATCATCAAAATACCATTGCGGAGTCGTCTACACAAAAGTTAAACTCCGGTCAACTCTTACAACTTAAACTTCTAAAACAAGAATCATTATGCCAAATAAATTCCGAATCGTCTGGAAACTGAAACCGACTATACACACAAGTCAAAATGCATAATACGAAGCTACTCGAGACCTTTAACCACCGAACGAAACGATAAAGCTCAAAATGATCGGTCGAGACAATACATTAATGGTCTATTGTGAATGAATATGTATATCTTCTTTGTGTGATTGTTTCATTTATCAGTGTTGGTTCATCCGGTTCACCTGTTCAATATCTACTCATGTGGGTTGATTGTATTATATTTATATTTATATTATTATTCCATCTTCTTAATCTACTTGATCACAAATGAAGTTGGTTTATGTTTTGTCTTAGTTTTAGTCTAGAGTGAGCATGGTCATTAAGCTTCAGTTGATGGTGAGGAGAAGCCTTAATAGATAATGTGGTTTCATGCTAGCAAGCAGCGAAACCAGAATTTTTACTAAGAGAATTTAAAATATATATATAAAAAAAGAAGCTAAAGCAGGATTTCACTAAGAGATTTCAAAAATACAATAAAAACGAAATTAAAAAACCAACGAAATTCGACACATAATATATATATATATATATATATTTATATATATATATATATATATATATATATATATATATATAAATCTACATAGAGTATTTTTCACTGCTTGGACCAATGGTCAGCTAGTGGACCCTCTACAACACTATACAGATAATCATGAGCCAATACCCAATGTCACAATATTTGATTAGGATTAAGTAAGGATTCTGCAATCTTTAAAAGTGGATTATGAATAGCCGAAAGCTTAGTGAGGATACAAAAGAAGAAAATATTATTGTAGTGCAAAAGGAAGTAAAGTCGTTCTGCTGTTATGGCGTTGTGGAATTTTTTGGGAGGGACCATTTGGAGAAAAGGTTTATATATTGGGGTTCTATACAAGTATACATATAGTCTGTAATTACCACGTGAAGTGTGATTCATGCATATGATTAAGCACACTAGCTCATATTTATATATAGGCTGCAGTCATCATTATTAGGTCCCCAATAATACTAACTTTAGCAAGTGGCGGATCAAGAAGATTAGTGGCCTAAAGCTAATTTTTAATTTGGAGCCTTTCAGAAGGAAAGGAAAAAATTCATGTATATTTTTAACGGAAAATGGCCAAAAATGCCCTTGAACTATTTGAAATAGTTCAAAACTGCCATCCTTTATTTTTGGTACCAAAAATATCTTTGTCATCTATATTTTGGACCACAAATGCCCTTAAGCCGTTAGTCTTGTCATTGAATATGACATGGCAGTCCAACTGGGTTAGATTTGCTTACATGACCATCCACCTAAGCAATCCAGCATGGCAAAATTATTTTTTCGGAAAAAATATTTTTCCGAAAATTTTTATTAAAATATAAAATCAACACTTATTCCGAAAAAAGTGAAAATTTTCCGGAAAAGTATTTATTTCTGAAATTTTTATTGAAATATAAAATCAACACTTATTCCGAAAAAGTAAAAAAATATCCGGAAAAATAAATATTTGGGGGTTATTTTTCCGGATTTTTTTTACTTTTTTCGAAATAAGTGTTGATTTTGTATTCTAATAAAAAATTCCGAAATAAAGAATTTTTCGGGAATTTTTTTTACTTTTTTCGGAATAAGTGTTGATTTTATATTTTAATAAAAATTTCTGAAATAAATAATTTTTCCGATTTTTTTTTTACTTTTTTCGGAATAAGTGTTGATTTTGTATTTTAATTAAAATTTTCGAAATAAATAATTTTACCGGAAAGTTTTTATCTTTTGGAATAAGTGTTGATTTTGTATTTTAATAAAAAAAATCGGAAAAAGATTTTTTTCAAAAAAATAATTTTGCCATGGTGGATTACTTAGGTGGATGGTCATGTAAGCAAATCTAACCCAGTTGGACTGTCATGTCACTTTCAATGGCAAGACTAACGGTTTAAGGATATTTGCGGTCCAAAATATAGACGGCGTGGATATTTTTGGTACCAAAAACAAACATAGGGCATTTTTGAGCAATTTCATATAGTTCAAGGGCATTTTTGGCCCTTTTCGTATTTTTAAGGCAGAATACCTAAAACAAAATCCTAAACTTGGCACGGATTATTAATTACAACCCTAAACTATTCGTAGGCATAATTACCCTCCTCAACTTGGCCTTTTGAGAGCCATTAATTCCCGGACGTTGATGTGGCAAAGAGTGTGGGTGCACTCTCTTTTACGCGCGTGGAAATGAAGAAAAATTAAAAATTCAGTTTCCAAATAGGTTATTTTTTAACTTTTAATTGTTATATAGTCATATATAATAATTTATTTGTTACAACTATGTATTTCTTCTTGCTTCGTCTTAACATACAAGGTGGACTTTACTCTAACTTTTATTATTTTTAATTTCTTCTAAGATATAATGTCTATTTGTTCCAACTGCATATTTCATTTTTTGTTTTTGGCCGAATTTGTAAAATGTTTAGTAGGAACTCCATCATTTTAGTCAAATAAAAAACTTTTAGCAAAAATAATGGAGTACCAAATGTGTATATTTCCTATTTTTTTTTTTATATATAATGTCTATTTATTTTAATTTTATATTTTTATTTTCGAGTCAAACCAATAAAACAAAATTGGCCATAGCTCCATTATTTTTTACCAAATAAAAAAAGTATAGCCAAAATAATGAACTTGCAATTGTACACTCTTTTTATTTCTTCTTTTGATGCAATGACTATTTATTTCAACTGTGTATTTTTACCTTTTCAGGTAAAATCTGTAAAAAAATAAAAATAAATTATGTGTAAAATATATATATATTTTTAGAGCACCATAATTTAGAGCTATATAAAATTTATAGCCAAAATAATTAATTTCAAACTATATTTTTTTATAACTTTTTAGATGCCTTAACTATTTTATTTCAATTGTATAAATCTTTATTTTCAGATCAAATTCAAAAAAAGATTATCTAAAACTTTATTATTTTTAGCCAAATAAAAAAATTTAGCCTAAATAATGTAGTTCTATCCAAATTTTATTATAAATTGTATTAGAAAAAGTTTATCTAAAAAAGTAGCATACTTAAAAAGGTAAAAAAAAATATTTTATTTTTTAAAAGAAATGCCACATAAATAGAAAAATCCATGTGGCAAGCAAGTGCATGCCACTTTTCTGGGATGAGATCGTCTAATGGGGTAACAACTATCGAATAACCAAGTATAGGGGGGTAATTAAGACCATAGATAGTTCAAGGATGTAACCAATAATGCGTGCCAAGTTTAGAAGGGTTTTAAGGTATTTTGCCTATTTTTAATTAAAATCTATTTTTCTAGCTTTTTAAGATGTAAAGGTTGCTAATAGTTTCTTTTATAAATAATTTAATCTCTCCTAAGATATTGTTGATCTTAGATAATAGAACCAGATTCAAGAAGTTTATTACTTGATATCGAAATAATTTTTGATGTACTAATATACTTGTTGAAACGCTTGAAACGTGAGGGGAAAAAAAGAAAAAAAAGAATGCGCAATATAGTTTTATTCAACGGTACTCTTCAACTCTTGTTTTTTATAGAAAAAAATAAAACTCTTTCTTTCTACAAAGAACAATATAACTTATCGAGAACTTAAGCTTTTTGGCAGAAACTAAGAAAGAGAATATAAGAATGTAGTACACGTTTTCTGATAAGAAAGATAAAAAATAAGACTTTGGACTATTGAAAATACCAAAAAACGGATTCTAAAAGTTTATTACACGTTTTTAGTGAGAAATGTAAAAGGAGAATAATAATATAGGTACCTCACTAATGATGTCAATCGTAAAATTTAAATAATGAAAAGTTTTATATTCGCGATAAGGGTTAAGGGGGAGTGATTCTGTTTCTCCAATTTTTGTTCAAACGGTTACATCAATACTAAATTAAAAGTTATATTTTCTTTTTATAAAAATATTTTTTTTTATTTTAACATACCCAATATATTTAGACTCTTCCTCTAAAGATTGGTGTGAGATGTATATGATCCAACTTACCTTAATTAGATATATCGGGTTCGAATCTTGTGGTTAAAAAAAAGCTTGTTAAAATGTGTTTTCTCTTTTACTAGGCCTTACGCGATACGTAATCTAGATTAGTCGAGGTCTCAATACAAATAAAAGTAGAAAACAAACAGAAAAATTTGGGGCTCTCAAAATTTGGAGGCCTAAAGCCTTTGCTTTAGTGGCTTGACCCTTAGCCGCCCCTGAACTTAGGTATCATCATTACTATCAAAGGTTGTGGTGGAATGATAATTATTTTTTCATCCTTAACCAAAGTTTTTGGATTTAAATCTTGAGAACGAAGTTACATTTGATAGTGAGCACTTTAAATTAGTTGGACCTCAAAACGAATATCAAACACCAGATAAAAAATAAGAAAAATATCATCATTGTTAATCTTGCACAATATATAATAAAGGTTTAATAGTATATATAGAGATATGAGATTAGCATGGGCAACTCGACTAATGATCATTGCTGATTTTTTTATGAAACGAAAAGCATATAAATTTCCTTTTAAATTAAAAAGTGATCCCAGCACAACAGAAATAGGGATACCTACCCAAAAATATTAGAAAGGTAATTGAACAAAAATACAAGATATATAACCCTTAGAATGTATTGAGAACTTTATGTAATTAATAACCTTATAGCATAAGAAATAATTTAATTCAGTCATATAGTTTGTCACAAGTCTAAATTTGCCAATATGTATGCTTGTATATATAATAGGGGCCAAACAAATTAAAATCTTGATAATACTTTCGAAAATACGATCATTCTAATTACCAACAATATATCAAGAAGATTAAGATAGCAGGAGTTCTAAAGTAGAGGTAGCTTTGAACAAACAGATTTAGGCAAGCCTAAAATTTGTACCTCTTTTACCCCTGTCGTTCAGACGCTTCAAACCCATTAATTAAATAAATGCTTTAAGTTTACTAATTACGTACGGTGAAGTTTATTCCCATTATCACACTGAACAAGTGAAATCCACATACATTCAAATGAAAAAGAAAAACAAACTGGCTGGAGAAGATGTTTTTCTCTTTTTTACTAAATTCCTTATTCAAAAACCAAAACCGGTGTAATCAGTGTGTAGTAAGTAGATATATTGAGTAGACAGACATTATACCCTGAGGATAAACTGATTATACATAAACCATTCAGTGATTATACATCTTAAAATTCAATGTATACTTTGTATAATCCCTGTACAAGAGGATCAATTATTAATCATACGTCGAGTATCCAATGATTATATACTGCCACTAATCTAGAACCTCATAAACCGCAAATTTGACCCCCAAAAAAAGAGCTTTCTGCAAACGGAGTTGTGTGCCAGATATAGATTTTTGGTTTATGAGTAGATAGAGCAAAGGGTTTACTGCCTAAAAAAAAGAAGAAGAAATTCAAAACCTTTTAATGTGCAAATCGGGTAATTATTAATGGTTCTTTGTAGAAATAGCCGGTCTAATTTAGTGTTTATATTTTTTAGTATATATATAACAGCTTGTTTGGATGGTTGTTGTCTATTGTATTGTAGCGTATTATTACTTTAAATATAATATTTGTTTTGATTTTTACTTAAATTTTATTATTTCGTATTGTTAAATCCGTTGCATAACGATGAAAAGTGCAACTTTATGGAACGACCGATTTGTTGTGATCGCGTTGTTACCTTATTTTTTTTACTCTTATCTTACCTTTACTTATTATTAAATAATCTTATTTTATCCTTTATCATATATTTTTATATAATAATTCTACTTTATACCTTACTTTTTATTTATAATATTACAAGTTTATTCTTCACATTTTTGGTACATGCTATCATGAATCGACGGCAAACAATACAATATATCCAAACATTGTATAGTACAATACGATACGATACGATACATTGTAAAACAATACATAACAACCATCCAAATAAGCTGTAAATGATTCAGTGATATACATAATTATGCAATTACAAACATATTGTGCATCCATTAGTTATCTTAAATATAATCGATTGGATGAGTGATTATTTAAGTCAATTCTTTAATTAAATAATTAAGAGCAACTAGAATTAACAAGGCCATATGAATTAAGTTGGGGCCAGGTCATAATTAGGGGCAACGAACTTCCAGCCCCATAGAAAAGCCTTACTTATAAAGAGGCCTCCTCCACAAGTCAGCCAAACTACACTACCTATCATGGCTATTCATAGCAATGTGAAGAATGCGTTGATTGCATTTGTTGCTCCACTTCCCTCCCTACTCTTCTACTTCTCTTTCCTTCGCCATTACCATGAAAATCAGCATCCACTTTACAATTGGTGCTATCACCACCCTCTTCTTTTTGCTAATCTCTTGTTTTTCCTCAATGTCAATGTCCTCTTCTGGCTCATTGGTCTTCTCCTCTCTAGCCACTGGGTAAATTTTACATGAATTAGTCAATTGCGCTTATATGTTGAATTGTGGTCTTTACTTGGATTATAATTTCGTATTTTCAAATTCACCAGGCTAACTTGATTTTAACTGTTAAGTTACTACCAATGTGTTTTTATAATATTGGAGCTAAAACCTAATCATTTTATAGTGCTTGTTTTCTGTTTCAACAAGAGTCTACTTGGGAATCGGTTGATTGGCTACCTGAATATTTATCTTGTTGGTGAGGGTTCCATTTCCCGTATTCCTTCCCCTACCCCTATATATAATTTAAAAAAAATTAAAACAAAAAAGAAAAACAAGTGTCAACATTTTTTTTTATTTGGTTCTTAAATTATGAGTTCGACTTAAAGAAAGAAGTGAGAATTCATATAGCCGACTGCAACTTGTTTGGAACTGTGCCTTAGTTGTTGTTGTTTTGAAGAATAAAGTCGAGCATTAACTGAAAAATGGGGCCAAATAGTCAAACTGAAGTGAGAAGGAGGGAGTACTAATATTTTGTGATTTTTGATAGATTTGATGAATTGGATTACTGTTGGAATTTGATTTTTTCAGATGATAGATTTGTACTGGACAGTGATTCCAGTAATGCTGGTGCATTTCTATGCAAATCATCCGTTGGCACAGTACAATATTTGGCGGTCCAATGTGGTTATAATCTTGAGTTGGATTTGGAGTATAAGGCTTACGCATAACTACTTCCGGCGTGAGAATTGGCAGTGGGGACACAGGCAAGATTGGAGATTTACAGATATGAGCCAACAGTTTGGCAAAAACTGGTGGTGGATCTCTTTCTTTGCTGTTTATCTCTCTCAGCAGGTAATGAATTCACTACTATGTTTCTTTTATATAGCTTAATGAGAATCATGATTATGCATTATGGTCATGACTAATGGGTAGAAAACCGTGGAAGCCTATAGACAACAAATCAGCATGACACGCATCAATTTATTTATTGGTAAAATGAAATAGAGTCGGATCCAAGATTTGAACTTTATGGATTCGGAATGCCACCGTATCTAGTGATTCGTATGAGTTACTGTAGGGCAGCACGGTGCATAAAGCATTTTGTGTTCACTCAGGGTCCGGGAAAGGGCCGCACCTCAAGGGTGTGATGTAGACAACATACTCTAATACAAGCATTATTGGTTGCTTCCACGATTTGAACTAGTATGAGTTACTGCATTTGAAATTTAATATTTGTACATATTTAGTAGATCTCTTAACACATACAAGGTCTGAGCCAAAGTTACTGGATATGCCTGATTTTAGAGCCATCAATTTATTGATAAAATGAAACATTTATATCAGTGAATTATTCATTCAGAATTGAGGATGTATGATTATTTATGCAACTTCACTTTATGTCTGGCTTCTTTTCTTAGTAGTTTTGTTTGTGCAATGAGAAGAGTCCCATTCATAAATATTCTAGGGGGAAGACCCCACATTATTAACTTGAGAAAGGAATATTTGCCTGATTTTAGAGCCCACACATATTGCCCGTTTCCTGCAGCTAGATATAGCATACCTAATTACTACTTTCAAAGATTTGTTGCGTGGTCTTCATGTATGTTGGAAAGTTCTGCTGTTCAATCAACCGGTAAAAGAGTATGCCTCATAAGCAAAGTGCATTGCAGTTCTTCCCTCAAAGTGTCTGCTCTTCTGAAGAAATAAATTATTCAGCCCATTTAGGATTTAGTAAGGCAATTTTCATATGTAAAATGATCGATTGTTTCATAAGTTCCACACACTTTAGTTAGTATTTCTGTTGGGCACAACCGTATGAATAAAACATTGTTTGCTCAAAAGCATGGAACTGGTAAATACCATGCCATATCACATCGTCGCTGAAAAACCAACTTTCTTGGCCTTTACTGAACATTAGCAACAGCTATCCAAGCCCTTTTGGTCAACCAACTTCTTGTTTGAATTAAATGTGTAAATCAAGTCTGGTTGATGTAATATTTCGAAATATGATAAATTGAATTTGCAGTGGTCAGCTGGCGGAACAGAGAAACATTCGTGGCTCCTTTATTATGGTGTTCTTTATTTTGTTCTGTGACATGACTTTTGCAGGTTTTTCTGATGGGTATATGCCTACCTATGTATGTGGTCCACTCTGAAGACAAGCCATGGAATATCTGGGATTTCATTGCCGTATTCATCTGCTTGTCTGCCATCATAATCGCCTATTATGCGGATACACAGCTCCACAATTTTGTGAGCAGAAATCAGAAACTAAAAGAGCTTGGCGAGCCAATGGTTCCCAATCTCGACGAAGGCCTCTGGAGGTATTCACGACATCCAAATTATTTCGGGGAGCAGTTATGGTGGTGGGGACTTGTCGTATTTGCCTGGAACTTGGGTCAGGCTTGGACCTTTGTCGGTGCACTCACTAATAGCATGTGTCTGGCACATGTCACTGGGCTTGTTGAGAATAGGATGCTTAAGCAAGCCTACAGAGCTGAAGCATATAAGCTCTACCAGAGGACTACATCTGTGTGGATACCATGGTTCAAGTCATCCTCAAAAGGAAAAGATAAGAATACTTGAGTCTATTTTCGATCTATTTGATCTCTTCTCTCATTAAATGTCCACGATAAGAACAATTGAATCAGTAATCTACTGTATTGTGCTTTGTAATTATGTCTCTTGTATAATTCATTTGCTTGCATTTGTTCCTTGCAAATCTGCAACCTTCTTATCATTTATCCAATGGTCTTTGAAAGCTAGCTAAGAAGAATTGAGTAATGTCCCCGTTTCTTTCTCGCTGTACTTACTGCTTTTATTTCTCACAATTCAAGACGTATTTCTTCCTTCCTTGCAATTTCATTTGCATGAAACCTGCAAAATGTTATCCCGGTGCAGGAAGTATTCCGCATTCATGTAAGGCTCGGGGAAAGGCCGCACTCCCAAGTAGTGTGATGTGGGCAGCCTAAGGCCTGGCCCACACAAATATAGCCAACCCTTTCTATAACAGTCTCGTTTGTTTTGATATTTTTTGGCTTTTATAGTGAACGGTTGTTATAAACCTATAACAACATTTGATGTTTAAATATTTTTTGGTTGTTATAGATAAAATTATCCAAAAATTAATTATTTAATTTCCTTTTTCAATGTTACATATAAAAGATAAGAAAATTATTCAAACTTAAAATCTCAAAAGATATGCATATGTCACTAGTTAAATATTGAAGAAAGCTAATACATTATTAATACACTCATAACTAAACGTATAAAGGTTTAAACTCTAAGACAGACATTTTAAAGTTACCTAGAAAAATAATTTTTTTCAAGATTGATAGAAGAACTTTGTAATTGTAGCTTGTTTCGTAGATTTCATTCTCTTACTAGAGATATAATGCTTGAATTGGCGAAGATTCGTGTCCAAAGTTTCAGCACAACGGTATCCGATAACTTTACTTCGAAGACAATCTAAGAGCTTAATAATTTAATTTTCTTTCTAAATATTTTTTGAAATTTGTCCGATGAAAAAGATATCATGTGTAAATCTTCAAATCTTATATCTTACGCAAGATAGAAACTTCATGTTTTTAGAATTACTATTAGTAGTCTTAAAGATTCTATATGGTTGTTATTGTTAAGAACAAGCTCTAGGTCTGCCATTAATGGAGTCGCGGAATTGAAGAAGAAGAGAGAACAGAGAAGAGAAGAGAGGAAGGTTCTGGAGAAAGAAAGTAGATCTGAATTTTCTATCTAATCTTCGTGAAGGTACACTGTACACTATTATACTTATTACAAGAAAATATCTCCACTAACTATTCTTATAACAGTTAAGCAACTATCCTCTAGCTAATTATTCATCTAGAAGAGTACAATATAAATAGCTAAATGTACAACTATTTATTTCTACACTCCCCCTCAAGTTGAGAATGGAAAGTGTTTTTCATTCCCAACTTGGAAAGTAATGCTGAATGTTGTTGATGGCCTAAAGCCTTTGTCAAGATGTCTCCAGACTGTTCTTGACTGGATATATATATGTAGTTCTTATCAAGACTTCTTGTATTTGCTCCCTTATAAAGTGGCAGTCAATTTCTATATGTTTTGTTCTCTCATGGTACATAGGATTAGCTGCTATTTGTAAGGATGCCTTGTTATCACAATACAACTCAATAGGCATCTTCACATTCACCTGTAACTCCATCAATAGTCCTTTCAACCATATCAATTCTGCTACTGTATATGCCATACTTCTATATTCAGCTTCTGCCGAACTTCTAGATATAGTGCTCTCCTTCTTTGCTTTCCAGTAGATAAGTGATGCTCCTAGCTTGATACAGAAACCAGTAACTGATTTCCTAGACATGGGGCATGAAGCCCAGTCTGAATCACAGTAACCAATTTTTTTTTCTGCACTAGTGCTTGACATTAAGAGTCCAAGTCCAGGTTGATTCTTGACATACTTCACTACATATAGAGCTGCTTCATAATGTGACCTTTTTGGTGCATGCATAAATTGACTCAAACACTGTACTACATATGCAATGTCTGGTCTGGTTATCGTTAAGTACAACAACTTCCCAACTAGCCTCTGAAAAATGTTCTTATCTTCCAAAAGCTCATCAAAACTTCCTGTCTTTATTAGCTCATCAAATTCTACACTAGTTAGCTTTAGATGTTGTTCCAATGGAGTTTCTTTAGGCCTTGAACCTGAGAGGCCTACTTTAGAGATCATCTCTAAGGTGTACTTTCTGTGTGACATTATGATGCCCTCATTTGATCTAGCAAACTCAATACCTAGAAAGTATCTTAGTTCTCCAAGATCTTTCAGCTTAAAGTTTTTGGGCAGAGCATCTTTGGCTGATTGTATCTCTGCCAAATCATTACCTGTAACAAGCAAATCATCTACACATACAAGTATGAGCATAAAAGCACCATTAGTAGTTTTAGTGAATAAAGAGTAGTCATGTTTGCTCTGTTTGAAGTCAGATGTTAATAGGGCTTGTGTTAGTTCTAAGTTCCATTGCCTAGAGGCTTGTTTCAGCCCATATAGGGATTTGAGGAGTCTACAAACTTTGTTCTCCCCCTGGCTACCAAATCCTTGGGGCAGTGTCATATAGACCTCCTCAAAGAGATCACCATTCAGGAAGGCATTGTGTACATCCATCTGGAAAAGAGGCCAATGCTTAAGAGCTGCAATAGTTATGACAGTCCTCACAGTAGTCATCTTAGCTACTGGGGAAAAAGTGTCATGAAAATCAATCCCTTCTTGCTGGGTATATCCTTTTGCTACTAACCTTGCTTTAAACCTCTCAACAGAGCCATCAGCATTATATTTGATTTTGTATACCCACCTACATCCAATGGGCACTTTCCTAGGTGGCAGGGTAACTACTCCCCAAGTGTTATTCTGTTCTAGTGCTTCTATTTCAAGCTTCATTGCTTGAATCCACCTGTCATCTCTGATGGCTTGAGAGTAAGAAGAAGGCTCAGTGTCTGATGAAAAGAGGCAAGGAAGGACTGAAAATGGAAAGGAAGATGAGAATAAGACACAAATTGTTGAATGGGATAAGGGGAAGAAATGTAAGGCAAAAGAGGGTGAACATAGTCAGTTAGCCAAATGGGAGGTCTAGATGTTCTAGTGGATTTCCTGGGCTGTAAAGATTGTGAGAATGGTTGGTGTAGAAAAGAAGGTGAATCAACAAGGGAGGATGATGGTGTAGGGGTAGCAGGATCAGTTGAATATGGAGGATGTGAGAAGGCAGGTGTAGCAGGACTGGAAAAGGAAGAATGAGATGGTGAATCTGGAGGGAAGGAAGAATCAGCTGGTAAACTAGAATGATCAACACTAGAAGATGGTGTAACAAGTGGTTGTACATCAGAGACAGGAAAAAAAATCAGAAGTAGGACATTTAGGAGCAGAATCAGGACAGGCAACAAACTTGTTTCTGGGATATTTGAAGGGGAAAATGTCTTCTTTGAAGACAACATCCCTACTGACTAAAAATTTATTAGCTTCAATGTCATAGAGTTTGTAGCCCTTCTGTGTTGGTGCATATCCCATAAATACAGCAGGAATGGATTTAAAAGTAAACTTGTCATGAAACTTTAGTTTTGTGGCATAGCAAAAACATCCCAATGTTTTGATATGATCAAAGGTTGGTGGCTTTCCATGAAATATCTCATAAGGAGATCTTCCATTTAGGACGGGACTAGGTAGTCTATTGATGATGTATGTTGCTGTAAGAATGCAGTCCCCCCATAATTTTAAAGGAATGTTTGCTTGAAACCTTAAAGCTCTAGATACATCTAGAAGGTGTCTATGTTTTCTTTCCATAACTCCATTCTGATGTGGAGTGTGTACAAAACTACTTTGATGAATAATTCCCTTGGTTTTGAAGAGATTAGAACATAAGGTGTTAAAGAATTCAAAACCATTATTTGATATGAAGGTTTTAATAGTGGTGGAAAATTGATTTTCTACTAGGTGAAGAAAACCAGTCAATACAACATATGCATCACTTTTTAGCCTCAAAAGAAATGTCCAAGTCATTCTGGTACAATCATCAACTAGAGTTAAAAAGTACCTATATCCATTATGAGTATTAACTCTATATAGACCACAGACATCCATATGAACAAGCTGAAATGAACTAGCACACTTTGAATTACTAATAGAAAAAGACAATCTTGTTTGTTTAGCTAATGAACACACAAGACAATTACAAGCAGAAGTTGGAACACTAGACAAATGTTTACTTATTAAAGAAATTTTTTGTAAAACTGGAAGAGGAGCATGGCCCAGCCTTTTGTGCCACAGAGCATTGGTGTTTTGGTGAACTGAAGTGGTCATGCACTTAGAAGAAGAAACAACAGCATGTGTTGAAGGACTGAGGATGTATAGGTCACCCTCAAGCCTACCAATCCCATTTACCATGCCACTGAAGAGGTCCTGAACGATATAGAAATCAAGATAGAAGTGAACTGAACTATTCATTTCTTTAGTATATCTGGAAATTGTCAGAAGGTTATATTTGAGTTGGGGAACATAGAGTACATCATGTAGTACATCAGAATTAGGTAAATTACAAGTTCCTATGTGAGTAATTTTGGTATTGTTTCCATTAGGTAAGTGCGTCGTTGCATATTTAAGATCAGAAAATGGATTAAAAGATGACAATAGATTCGCGGATGAAACCATATAGTTAGAAGCACCAGAATCAATGATCCAACTACATTGGTTATCAAGTGAGTTACCTACCATGTTTTCTACATCTTCTAGCTGAGTCTCTTTGCTTAACATCCTGAGAATTTGTTGGTACTGCTGAGTAGTGAATGGCTGGACAGTTGGTACTGCAGCTGGTATGTTGTTTCCATGTGCAGCATTCTGAAGAACCTCTGAAGTATGTGCATTGTGTGCCATGTTTCCAGGATGCTCATGTGTTCCTCTTCTCCTATTGTTATTGAACTTGAAACCTGGAGGATATCCCACTAGTTTGTAACATGATTCTCTTGAGTGTCCCTTCATGTGACAATAATCACACACAAGTCCATTGTTTTCCCTAGGTCCCACATTCGAAGCATTTGCAGTAACTAATGCACTAATCTCTAAATTCAAAGGTGTACTCCCTAAAATTTCAGCATGTGATGTGCCAACATTCACCCTTTGGCTTCCCTCTTGCACAATCATTGAGTAGGCCTGATCAAGAGTAGGTGTTGGGTGCATCGTCAGAATTTGACTCATTTGTGGTGCATAGGTATCATTTAGCCCCATTAGAAATTTCATGAGTTTTTATTGGTGAAGAAATGTGACAAAAAGTCTAGATCTTTCACAGTCACAACCACGAAAGGGAATTATTGACTCTAATTCATCCCACAAGTCATTGAGTCTGGAAAAATACACAGAAACACTCGAAATGCCTTGTGTCAAGCTACTAATTTCTCTATTCATATGATAAATTTTGGTGGCATTTACTTTATCAAACCTCTCTTTCATAGCTTTCCACACCTTCTCTGCATTGGTTGAGTTTACAATTCCTCTTCTGAGTTCTGGTGCAACTGAACTCATAATCCATGACTGCACAATCGCATTACACCTATCCCACTGGCGTAATTTATAGACATCCTTTTCAAACTGATCTCTAGTACATGAACCATCAACAAAACCTAATTTTTTCTTTACAAGTAATGACATTACCATAGATTACTCCACTCCGAATAATTTTCAGTCCCTATCAATAGTTGAGGGACAAGTGAAATACCTGGTGTATCCGATGGATGAACATATAATGGATCGTTATAATCAACTTGCTGAACAATTGCATGTGAAGATCCAACTACATTTTTTGGCGTATCGATCGGCATAACGAAGAAAAAATCAGAAAAAAAAAATTAGGGTTTCTTTCTCGACAGAAATAGCAGAAGCAGAAATAAGCAATGGATTTACAGATTCCTAGAACTCTGAATCGCAGTTAACCTTGCTCTGATACCATTTTAAGAACAAGCTCTAGATCTGCCATCAATATAGTCGCGGAATTGAAGAAGAAGAGAGAACAAAGAATGAAGAGAGGAAGGCTTTGGAGAGAGAAAGTAGATCTCAATTTTCTAGCTAATCTTTTGTGATGACCCAAAAGGTCATCTTATGTTTTAGAACTCGAATCTGCTCTCTTAAGCCTTAAAAATCTTATTTTTACCCACTTCGAGTTGCGTGCGCAGTCCGGGCAGGTTTCCGAAAAGCTTTTATGTTGAAAACTGATGAAAATAAAAAAATTTGCCTTAAAAGTTGATTTTAGTTGACTTCGGTCAATATTTTTGGTAAACGGGACCGTATCCGTGCTTTCATATTCCCGGTAGGTCCGTATCGAATTATGGGACCTAGGCGTATGCCCAGAATCGAATTTGGAGGTCCCTATCTTGAGTTATGAATTTTTTAAGAAAATTAAAAGTTTGTAAATTATTTGTTTTTAAGAATTGATTGATATTTGGCATTGTTAGTATCGAGTCCGTATTTTGGTTTCGGAGCCCGGTACAGGTTCATTATGATATTTAAGACATGTCTGTGGAATTTGGTGAGAAATGGAGTTGATTTGACGTGATTCGGACGTCCAGTTGAGAAATTAGAAGTTTTAAAGTCTTCTTAAGAATTTCATTTGAATTGGTGCTAAATTTAGAGTTCTAGGTGTTATTTTGGCGATTTGATCACGCGAGCAAGTCCGTATGATGTTTTTAGACTTGTGTGCATGTTTGGTTTGGAGCCCCGAAGGCTCGGGTGAGTTTCGGATAGGCCACGGGATATTTTGGACTTTGGAAAATGTGGTTTTATGTAGATTCTGGTGTCTCGCATATCCTTCTTCGCGTTCGCGAAGGTCCTCTCGCGAACACGAAGGGTAAACTGGGCAACTGAGGATTTCTTCTTCGCGAACGTGAAGGTTGGTCGCGAACGCGAAGCAATGGGGGCGTTACCCTTCGCGAACGCGACAAGCCCATCGCGAACGGGTCGTGTTAGGCACTGGGGAGGGAAAGTCAACCTTTTCTTCATCGCGAACGCGAGCAATGTCTCGCGAACGCAAAGGCCAGGGAAGGGTAGCCTACGTGAACGCGAGCACTGCCTCGTGAACGCGAAGGCTTGGTAGCCCATACACTTCGCGAACGCGACAGTGCTCTCGCGAACGCGATGAACACTGTCGCCCAACACTTAACAGAATTCAAAACGGGATTTTTGCAAAAAAAACTCATTTTTCTCAAAAACCAAACGGTGAGGAGCGATTTTTCAAGAGTAATTCCTTCCCCTAATTGTTGGTAAGTGATTATAAACCATTTTCTTTCAATTACCCATTACATTTCTTGAATTTTCAACCTAAAATCTAGAGTTTTCATGGTAGAATTAGGGGTTAGGGTAGAAAATAGGGATTTCGGGAATTTTGGGATTTAGACCTCAATTTGAGGTCGGATTCCAAAACTAATTACATATTCGGGCTCGGGGGTGAATGGGTAAAAGAATTTTGGTCCGAACCTCGGGTTTTGACCAAGCGGGCCCGGGGTCGATTTTTTGACTTTTTGGAGGAAAATTTGGGAAATTTAATTTATGCAATATAATTAATTCCTTTAGCAATATTTGATATTATTGAGTCATTTTTTAATAGATACGAGTGGTTTGGAGGTGAATTCCAAAGGAAAAGCTGTGATTGAGAATTAAGTGGCCTTCGGAGCGAGGTAAGTGTTGTGTCTAACCCTGACTTGAGGGAATTAGGAACCTTAGATTATCTGTTAAGTGAAATTCATGTGAGCGGCATATATGTGAGGTGACGAGTACTTATGCGCCGCCAAATTTACCATTTTTCCATGTTTTCCCTGTTTTTCTTATATTGTCTCATTCTTATGCCAAATTGCTACGTGTTATACTAGTGTTGTTCAAATTATCGTTCTTATCATGTTTACGGAAATTTTCTGGTAATAATTGAGTTTTTATTTCCAAGTTGAGATTGATATTATGGAATTAAATGGTGAAGTGAGGTTTGTACTTGTTATTCTATTTTCCTGTTGTTATTTATGCATTGCATTATGGTAAGGGAGAGTGTTAATGCATGAAGGGTGATGTCGTGCCATGTTGTGAGTATTAATTCATGAAGGGTGATGCCGTGCCATATTGTGAGTATTAATGCACGAAGGGTGATGCCGTGCCATATTGTGAGTATTAATGCACGAAGGGTGATGTCGTGCCATATTGTGAGTGTTAAAGCACGAAGGGTGATGCCGTGCCATATTGTGAGTGTTAATGCACGAAGGGTGATGTCGTGCCATGATATGAGAGTAAAAGCACGAAGGGTGATGCCGTGCCATTTATATTAATTTTATGGTGAGATTGAGAATAAAAGCACGAAGGGTGATGCCGTGCATTTTTCTTTACTATATTCACTATTCCTATTGACTCATGGTATATTGACTGCTCTGGTGATCATTCTGTTGTAGTTCTTTATCTTGTATTTCCCTCATTATGTCTCCCCTCCCGACATTTCCTGTTTAGTTCTTCATTCCTGTTATTTGTGTATACACTGTTAAATTGTACAGGTTGATCGTAGGTGCCTTGTCTTAGCCTCGTCACTACTCCGTCGAGGTTAGGCTCGATACTTACCAGTACATGGGGTCGGTTGTACTGATGCTGCACTCTGTACTTTCTGTGCAGATTTTGATACCGGCTCAGGTTGATCGAGATTTGCTATTGGTCCGCTGTCCGGAGACTCAAGGTAGATCTGTCGGCGTTCACAGACCTTGAAGTCTCCGTCTATCTTTTATGTCTTACTGTTTTCTTTCATTCAGACGTTGTATTTCTTTCAGACTATTACTTGTAGTAAATTCTAGAATGTTCGTGAATTGTGACTCCAGATCCGGGTGGTAATAATTAATACTGTTTTATGATATTTCACACTTATTATATTTCATTTGAGTTAATTATTGATATTTACTGAATCAAAATAAGAAAATGGTTTAGTGATTCTCTAACATTGGCTTGCCTGGCAAGTGAAATGTTAGGCGCCATCACGATCCCGTCGGTGAGAAATTTCGGGTCGTGACAGTTAGTATCAGAGCACTAGGTTTCCTAGGCCTCACGATTCACGAGCAAGCTTAGTAGAGTCTGGAGGATCGGTACAGAGACGTCTGTGCTTATCTTCCAGAGGCTATGAAGTTTAGGAACAAGTTTCACCTCTATTCTTCTCTGTCGTGCAATTTTGCTTTCTCAATACTGATTGAACTCTTCTACTCTTATGCTCTCGCAGATGGCGAGAATACGTACCACTTCCTCAGCCGAGCAGCAGCCAGAGCCTCCAGTGATAGCTCATATGCGAGGCAGTGGTCGAGACCGAGGCCGTGCCAGAGGCAGCAGAAGCAGGGCTCAGCCTAGGGCCCGAGCAGTAGCCCCAGTAGTGGAGCCTCAGATAGAGATTGACGAGGAGGTTCCAGCCCAGATTGTTCCTGTCGGACCAGCTTAGGTTCCGGGGGGTTCATTGCCACCCCAGTACTTCAGGACGCTTTGGTCCGTTTGGTGGGCTTTATGGAGAGTGTGGCCCATACTGGTGCATTTCCCATGGCACCAGCAGTCTCTTAGGCTCGCGGAGGAGCCCAGACTCTTACCACTCTCGCTCCGGAGCAGATAGCTCCCCAGTATCAGGCTCAAGCAGCTCAGCCTAGTCGGATTGGTTCAGCCGATTATTGCGGCACATGTCGGAAATGGGCTAGCCATGTCTTCTGAGGCTTTATGGAGATTGGACAGGTTTACCAAGATCTTTCCTGTTCACTTCAGTGGTGCTCCTTCAAAGGACCCCCAGGAGTATCTTGACAGTTGTCACGAGGTTCTACGGAACATGGGTATAGCGGAAACCAATGGGGTCGATTTTGCTACATTTCAGATGACTGGTTCCGCCAAGAAATGGTGGAGAGATTACTTGTTGACCAGACCAGCTGGGTCACCTGCTCTTACTTGGGACCAGTTCTCTCAGCTTTTCATAGAGAAGTTTCTGCCTATCACATTAAGAGAGGAGCGTCGCCGTCAGTTTGAGCTTCTCCAGCAAGGCGGTATGACGGTTACTCAGTATAAGACCCATATTGTGGATTTAGCCCGTCATGCTATTCTTCTACGTCCCACCGAGAGAGAGGGGGTAATGAGGTTTATTGATGGACTTGCTCAGCCTATCAGATTGCAGATGGCTAAGGAGACTGGAAGTGAGATTTCTTTTCAGGCGGCTACTAATGTCGCCAGACGAGTCGAGATGGTTCTTACTCAGGGAGGTCAGGGGTCTGACAAGAGACCTCGTCATTCCGGTGAGTTTAGCGGTGCCTCACATAGAGGCAAGAGTACTTTTGGTAGAGGCCATCCTCCCAGACCATTTCATTCAGCGCTAGCCTCAAGTGGTCGTGGCCCTCAGATGCATTATTCCGACCAGCTAGCCTACGGTGCAACACCAGTTCCTATTAGTGCACCTCCACTTCAGAGTTATCAGGGTAGTTATTCAGGTCGACAAGGTCAGTTTCAGGGTCAGCAGTCACAACAGCCGAGGTTATATTATACTTGTGGTGATCTGAGGCACATTGCTAGATTTTGCCCTCGGGCAATGGGCAGCTCACAGCATCAGAGTTCTCGTGTCATGGTTCCGGCACCAGTTGCTGCACCACCTGCTCAGCCAGCCAGAGGCAGGGGTCAGGCAGCCAGAGATAGAGGCCAGACTGTTAGAGGTAGAGGTCAGGCCGTTAGAGGTCGAGAACAGTCAGCTAGAGGTCATCCCAGGGATGTAGTTTAGGGTGGTGGGGCCCAGCCCCAGTGTTATACTTTTCCAACCAGGCCTGAGGCTGAGTCATCTGATGCTGTTATCACAGGCACTATTTTAGTTTGTAGTAGATATGCTTCAGTTCTATTTGATGCGGGGTCTACTTACCCCTATGTGTCTTCCTATTTTGCTTCCTATTTGGTTATGCCCTGTGATTATTTGAGTGCTCCTGTGTATATGTCCACACCAGTGGGAGATGCTATTGTGGTAGATCATGTTTATCGTTCGTGTGTGGTCACCATTGAGAGTCTTGAGACTCGAGTAGATCTTCTACTTCTCGACATGGTTGATTTTGATGTCATACTGGGTATTAGATTGGCTGTCACTTTATCATGCTATATTAGATTGTCACGCCAAGACAGTGACCTTAGCCTTGCAGGGGTTACCTCGATTAGAGTGAAGAGGAAATCTTGGCCATTCTGCCAGCATGATTATCTCTTTTGTGAAGGCTCGGCATATGGTCGAGAAGGGGTGTCTAGCTTATTTGGCTTATATCCGCGATTCTAGTGCGGAGGTTCCTTCCATAGGTGTTTTCTGCAGACCTGCTGGGGATGCCACCCGACAGGGATATTGATTTCTGCATTGATTTGGCTCCGGGAACTCAGCCTATTTCTATTCCGCCATATTGCATGGCCCCGCCATAGTTGAAATAATTGAAGGAGCAGTTGCAAGATTTGCTTGATAAGGGCTTCATTAGACCTAGTGCCTCGCCGTGGGGGCACATGTGTTGTTTGTGAAGAATAAAGATGGATCAATGAGGATGTGTATAGATTATCGGCAGTTGAAGAAAGTCACCATCAAGAATAAATATCCATTACCGAGGATTGATGATTTATTTGATCAACTTCAGGGTGCCAAGGTGTTTTTAAAGATTGATTTGAGATCTGGCTACCATCAGTTGAGAATTAGGGCATCCGATGTTCCTAAGACAGCTTTTCGGACTCGGAATGTGCATTATAAGTTTATAGTGATGTCATTTGGGCTGACAAATGCCCCAACAACATTCATGGATTTGATGAACCGGGTGTTCAAACCCTACTTGGATTCCTTTGTGGTTGTGTTTATTGATGATATCTTGATCTACTCCTACAGTAGAGAGGAGCATGAGCATCATCTTCGGATTGTTCTTCAGACTCTGAAAGACAGCCAGTTATATGCTAAGTTCTCAAAATGCGAGTTTTGGTTGAGTTCAGTTGCTTTCTTGGGTCACGTTGTATCAGCAGAGGGTATTTAGGTGGATCCTAAGAAGATTGAGGCAGTCCAGAATTGGCCTAGACCCACATTAGCTACAGAAATCCGTAGTTTCCTAGGTTTAGCGGGCTATTACCATTGATTTGTGGAGGGGTTTTCATCCATAGTAGCCCCGTTGACCAAATTGACCCAGAAGGGTGCCCCGTTCAGGTGGTCAGACGAGTGTGAAGCAAGCTTTCAGAAGCTCAAGACAGCTTTGACCACGGTACCGGTATTGGTGTTACCCACAGGTTCGGGATCTTATATAGTATATTGTGACACATCTCGTATTGGTCTGGGTACGGTATTGATGCAGGGTGGCAAGGTTATTGTATATGTTTCACGGCACCTGAAGGTTCACGAGAAGAATTACCCTGTTCATGATCTAGAACTGGCAGCCATTGTTCACGTGCTGAAGATTTGGAGGCACTATCTTTACGGCGTGCCATGTGAGGTATTCACTGATCATCGGAGCCTGCAGTATTTGTTCAAGCAGAAGAAACTCAATTTGAGGCAGAGAAGGTGGCTGGAACTATTGAAAGACTATGATATCACCATATTATATCATACCGGGAAGGCCAATGTGGTGGCCGATTATTTGAGTAGAAAGTCAGTTAGTATGGGTAGCCTTGCATATATTCCAGTTGGTGAGAGACCGCTTGCATTGTATGTTCAGGCCTTGGCCAACCAGTTCGTGAGGTTAGATGTTTCTGATCCTAGCCGTGTTCTAGCTTGTACAATTGCTCGGCTTTCTTTATTTGAGCGCATCAGAGATCGGCAGGATGACGATCCTCATTTGCTTGTCCTTAGAGACACAGTGCGACACGGTGGTGCCAAGCATGTTACTGTTGTAGATGACAGAGTTTTGAGGACGCAGGGTCGTATTTGTGTGCCTAATGTGGATGGACTTCGTGAGTTGATCCTTGAGGAGTCCCACAGTTCCCGGTATTCTATTCATCCGGGCGCTGCCAAGATGTATCAGGATTTGAGGTAGCATTATTGGTGGAGGCGAATGAAGAAGGACATAATTGCCTATGTAGCTCGATGCCTAAATTTCCAACAGGTAAAGTGTGAGCATCAGAGACCTGTTGGTTTACTTCAGAGGTTAGATATTCCTGAGTAGAAGTGGGAGCGTATCACGATGGACTTTGTTGTTGGACTCCCACGAACTCAGAGGAAGTTCGATGTAATTTGGGTCATTGTGGACATGCTGACTAAGTTAGCGCATTTCATTCCTGTGGCAGTTACCTATTCCTCGGAGTGGTTAGCAGAGATTTATATTCGTGAGGTCGTCCGTCTTCATGGTGTACCCGTGTCTATCATTTCTGATCGAGGTACGCAGTTTACCTCCCACTTTTGGAGGGCAGTTCACCGTGAGTTGGATACGCAGGTTGAGTTGAGCGCATCGTTTCATCCTCAGACAGACAGGCAGTCTGAGCGTACTATTCAGATCTTGGAGGATATGCTCCGCGCCTGTGTTATTGACTTTGGAGGTTCTTGGGATCAGTTTTTGCCGTTAGCGGAGTTTGCCTACAATAACAGCTACCAATCGAGCATTCAGATGGCTCCCTATGAGGCATTATATGGTAGACGGTGTAGGTCGCCAGTTGGGTGGTTCGAGCCGGGGGAGGCTCGGTTATTGGGTACAGATTTAGTTCAGGAGGCCTTGGATAAGGTCAAGAATATTCAGGATCAATTTCGCACAGCTCAGTCCAGGCAGAAGAGTTATGCCAACCGTAGAGTCTGTGATGTTGCATTCATGGCCGGAGAGAGAGTGTTACTTCGGGTATCACCCATGAAGGGTGTAATGAGGTTCGGAAAGAAGGGCAAGTTGAGCCCTAGGTATATCGGACCTTTTGAGATTCTGGAGAGAGTGGGAGAGGTGACTTACAGGCTTGCGTTGTCACCCAGTTTAGCAGTTGTTCATCCGGTATTCCATGTGTCTATGCTTCGAAAGTATCACAGTGATCCGTCCCATGTATTATATTTCAGCTCTGTCCAGTTGGACAAGGATTTGACTTACGAGGAGGAGCTGGTGGCAATTCTAGCCCGGCAAGTTCGCCAGTTGAGATCAAAGAGTTACCCTTCAGTTCGAGTGCAGTGGAGAGGTCAGCCTATTGAGGCAGCTACTTGGGAGTCCGCGTCCGATATGCGAAGTAGATATCCTCACCTTTTCACCAGCTCAGGTACTTTTCTATGTCCGTTCGAGGATAAACAGTTGTTTTAGAGGTGGAGAATGTGATGACCCAAAAGGTCATCTTATGTTTTAGAACTCGAATCTGCGCTCTTAAGCCTTAAAAATCTCATTTTTACCCTCCTCGATTTGCGTGCGTAGTCCGGGCAGGTTTCCGGAAAGCGTTTATGTTGAAAACTGATGAAAATAAGAATGTTTTTGCCTTAAAAGTTGATTTTAGTTGACTTCGGTCAACATTTTTGGTAAACGGACCCGGATCCGTACTTTGACAGTCCCGGTAGGTCCGTATTGAGTTATGGGACCTAGGAGTATGCTCAGAATCGAATTTGGAGGTCCCTAGCTTGAGTTATGATTTTTTGATGAAAATTAAAAATTTGGAAATTATTTATCTTTAAGAATTGATTTATATTTGACATTGTTAGTATCGGGTCCGTATTTTAGTTCCGGAATCCGATACAGGTTCATTATGATATTTAAGACATGTCTGTGGAATTTGGTGAGAAATGGAGTTGATTTGACGTGATTCGGACGTCGAGTTGAGAAATTAGAAGTTTTAAAGTCTTATTGAGAATTTCATTTGAATTAGTGCTAAATTTAGAGTTCTAGGTGTTATTTTGTCGTTTTGATCGCGCGAGCAAGTTCGTATGATATTTTTAGACTAGTGTGTATATTTGGTTTGGAGCCTCGAGGGCTCGTGTGAGTTTCGGATAGGCCACGGAATGTTTTGGACTTTGAAAAATCTGGTTTTCGGCAGATTCTGGTGTCTGGCATATCCTTCTTCACGTTCGCGAAGGTCCTCTCGCGAATAAGAAGTGTAAACTGGGCAACTGAGGATTTCTTCTTCACGAACGCGAAGGCTTGGTCGCGAGCGCGAAGCGATGGGGGCGTTACCCTTCGCGAACGCGACAAGCCCATCGCGAACGCGTAGTGTTAGGCACTGGGGATGGGGAGTCAACCTTTTCTTCATCACGAACGCGAGCAATGTCTCGCGAACGCAAAGGCCAGGGAAGGGTAGCCTACGCGAACGCGAGCACTGCCTCGCGAACGCGAAAGCTTGGTAGCCCATACACTTCGCGAACGCGATGAACACTGTCGCCCAACACTTAACAGAATTCAAAACGAGATTTTTGCAAAAAAACTCATTTTTCTCAAAAACCAAACGGTGAGGGGCGATTTTTCAAGAGTCATTCCTTCTCCTAATTGTTGGTAAGTGATTCTAAACCATTTTCTTTCAATTACCCATTACATTTCTTGAATTTGCAACCTAAAATCTAGAGTTTTCATGGTAGAATTAGGGGTTAGGGTAGAAAATAGGGATTTCGGGAATTTGGGGATTTAGACCTCAAGTTGAGGTCGGATTCCAAAACTAATTACATATTCGGGCTCGGGGGTGAATGGATAAAAAGATTTTGGTTGGAACCTCGGGTTTTGACCAAGCGGGCCTGGGGTCGATTTTTCGACTTTTTGGAGGAAAAATTGGGAAATTTAATTTATGCAATATAATTGATTCCTTTAGCAATATTTGATATTATTGAGTCATTTTTAATAGATACGAGTGGTTTGGAGGTGAATTCCAAAGGAAAAGCTGTGATTGAGAATTAAGTGGCCTTCAGAGCGAGGTAAGTGTTGTGTCTAACCCTGACTTGAGGGAATTAAGAACCTTAGATTATCTGTTAAGTGAAATTCATGTGAGCGGCATATATGTGAGGTGACGAGTACTTATGCGCCGCCAAATTTACTTGTTTTTCCATGTTTTACCTGTTTTTCTTATATTGTCTCATTCTTATGCCAAATTGCTACGTGTTATACTAATGTTGTTCAAATTATCGTAATTATCATATTTACTAAAAATTTCTGGTGATAATTGAGTTTTTATTTCCAAGTTGAGATTGATATTATGGAATCAAATGTTGAATTAAGGTTTGTACTTTTATTCTATCTCCCTGTTGTTATTTATGCATTGCATTATGGTAAGGGAGAGTGTTAATGCACGAAGGGTGATGCCGTGCCATATTGTAAGTATTAATTCACGAAGGGTGATGCCGTTCCATATTGTGAGTATTAATGCACGAAGAGTGATGCCGTGCCATATTGTGAGTATTAATGTATGAAGGGTGATGTCGTGCCATATTGTGAGTGTTAATGCACGAAGGGTGATGTTGTGCCATGATATGAGAGTAAAAGCACGAAGGGTGATGTAGTGCCATTTATATTAATTTTATGGTGAGATTGAGAGTAAAAGCACGAAGGGTGATGCCGTACATTTTTCTTTACTATATTCACTATTCCTGTTGATTCATGGTATATTGACTGCTCCAGTGATCATTCTGTTGTAGTTCTTTATCTTGTATTCCCCTCAGTATGTCTCCCCTCCCGACATTTTCTGTTTAGTTCTTCATTCCTGTTATTTGCGTATACACTGTTAAATTGTACAGGTTGATTGTAGGTGCTTTGCCTTAGCCTCGTCACTACTCCGTCGAGGTTATGCTCGACACTTACCAGTACACGGGGTCGGTTGTATTGATGCTGCACTCTGCACTTTCTGTGCAGATTTTGATACCTGCTCAGGTTGATCGAGATTTGTTATTGGTCCGCTGTTCGTAGACTCAAGGTAGATCTGTCGGCGTTCACAGACCTTGAAGTCCCCGTCTATCTTTTATGTCCTACTATTTTCTTTCATTCAGACAGTTGTATTTCTTTCAGACTATTACTTGTAGTAAATTCGAGAATGTTCGTGAATTGTGACTCCAGATCCGGGTGGTAGTAATTAATACCGTTTTATGATATTCTGCACTTATTATATTTTATTTGAGTTAATTATTTATATTTACTGAATCGAAATAAGAAAATAGTTTAATGATTCTAAAACGTTGGCTTGCCTGACAAGTGAAATGTTAGGCGCCATCACGATTCCGTCGGTGAGAAATTTCGGGTCGTGATATCTTCATGAAGTACACTGTACACTATTATACTTATTACAAGAAAATATGTCCACTAACTATTCTTATAACAACTAAGCAACTATCCTCTAACTAATTATTTATATAGAAGAGTATAATATAAATAGCTAACTGTACAACTATTTATTTCTACAGTTATAAAGGCGTGATTTTACAAAGGGCGTTCTGTTATAAATATGGTTGTTGTTGTTATAGGTAAAAACTATTATAGAGGGGTAAAATATAACTTCAAATATCGATTATGAGAAAAATTTTACTTTTATAGTGAATGCCCGTTTATAGGGATGCTGTTATTGAGAGACCTAATTGAATATTTCAGCAATTATGGGAGCATGAGCTGTGTATCTAAAAACAAAAACCTCAAGTATACAACTTAATACCGAAATTTACCAGAAAAAGGGAATGTACTACTTGAAGCATAAAACTTTCACATAACTTCATTGATTCTAATACAACAACTAACATCACTAAATAAATAAGTCAAATTAAATATCTTTAAAATACGATTTCCACAGGTCCATGGAAATATAACTTCAATAGCAAACTTGATTTCAGTATTCAATTAATGTTCCATAAAAAAGAATACACTTTTGATATTATATTTCATATTTAATTGCTTTAAGAATTGTACCAATAGTTAGTTTCAATTCCAGTGTCATTATATTTTTCCCAAACAATCAGCTTATAAATAAAGAATTGGAGAAAAATATACTTGATGAAGCAGACACAAAAAATAGAGAATTCCTAGAACTCAAATGGGAAAAAAGCTCTAGTTTTTATCTACATTTCATCTCCTTGTTCCTCAAACCGCTCTGCTCTTCACTAGCACACTTGTTTCAACTCACTTTACTTTGTTGGTGAGAAGCAATGACCCCTCGCTAATGTAATTATTTCGGAAATTCATTCTGCCCTTGTAAGGATTCAAAATGCCGACTAAAGAAAGCAAAGAGAGCAGACGACAAAGATCAACATGGCTGATATTTTCTCAAGCCATGGAATCGAAGAATTATAAAGAATGTTGTTACTTCGAGTTGCCACCCAGGTTCATGGATTATATAACGTAGCGGAAGCAATCCAGCGTCAAATTCACGTGTAAATTAAATAACTGTTACATATGAAGAATGAAGTTTACACGGATTACCTATTGAAGCGTAAACTAAGTACGTCTATCACGTAAGCCTATATAGTTTCAGAGCAACTTAATCAAAAAGCCACCACCAGCACGATCACGATCTTCTACTGTATTACTCAAATAATATCTAAAAAGAACAAATTTTGTGTTGGCAAAATTTGAAGAAAAAAACATCAAAAATTCGGCAAAATCCATGTATATATACACATGTTTATAGGGTCAAAATCTTTTTCCAAAACCACAAATTTAATTAGCAAGGCTTCCTATTATGAAATTAATTTTGATAAATTCAAAATTAACTTCTACCATAATAAATTATGAATTATTGCACTAAAATTTTGTAATTGCACACCTTAATTCAATTTCAAAATTCTTCCATATTACCTTATTTAACTCCCCTTGTTAAGATTCACATACTAATCAACTAAATTTAATTATTGACTATTTAATTTATTGATTATTTCCTTTAGATTTTCACTTCACTTATTTCATCTGTCAGATAAAAAGTTCATCGGTCGGGTTTACACATAAAAACGTATATATTTTCGTAAAGGTGTATCATCTATCTCAAAATCTAGACATGAGTTCTATCAACTAATTATTATTTCATCAATGTATATTATCATTGTCCAATTTTGCTAGGCTTGTTGACCAACAAAAAGAATATTGCCTTTTAATAAATTAAAACAATAAATAACATACACAACTAATAATAATTATATATCATGATTAAGAGTATAAGTGTATTGAATGAGCCAGGGAATTATTTTATTGAGTCAGTATAAAATACTTATCTCTACTTGATCATTTCATTACATACAAAATCCAGTAGCACAAAAAGTCGAAATTAAATTATCTACATAATCAAGATAAATTATATTTAATCTTGTGCTACAACCATACCGATTTTAGGGGGTGGAAGGGGGTCCACTTAAATATGATATTATGGGATCGTGTGGCACGCCGTCCACTTATATATATATATATATATATATATATATATATATATATATATATATATATATATATATATATATATATATATATATATATATTATATTTTGAATTCTCTTGACACAACCCAATAAGTATAGATCAATGGTCAAGGGGGTCAAAACCTTTGTAAGTTACTTATTCAATTCTCACCGGCCATATAACTCCTTTAATATTTTAACTTTTATTTTTTGAATACCCTTATCAAAAATTCTACCTCTGCCACTGGCTAAAAACATTCTGATGATTTATCCATTTCCATCATCATTAGATTGTGAACATAAACTTTTTGACTTATAAGAACCGTTGATTTAATCTTCCGTATATAAGTTAAACTCTATACACTAAATCATCTACTATATAAGCAAATGATACACATACGAATACGTGATCTATTTAAAATAAAATTTTATTGAATTAAATAAACAAACAAACAATTATTTCATAAAGAATATTACTTATAACAAAACGCATAGCTTATAGTATATCTTTACACATGTAGAATTTTGACTAAAATTATTTAATTCAGCCGAACACATACATAACCTTCTAGCTCAACTTTATTATGAACATTTTCCTGATAGGGACGAGAAAAGAATCAGGGATGCATGGAAATAAGTTAATCACGCCCCTTTTAGATTTGACTTTCGTCTGTGTTAACTTTTGTTTTATATTTTCTTTAGTCTAATGTTGTGAGATTATAAATAAATTATTGAGAACGTTTATTGTTTAGACGGTATTTTTATTTGTCTCTAACTATTAACATTCTGAAGTTTCGATATTGTTAATGTATCAAAAAAGAAACAAGTGGAGCCATTGTGTTTAAGGTTAGGTTACATACTGCATCAAAGTCTGTATAAGGTTACAAGGCATGATCACCATTTTCTCCCCCCTTTAACCATCATCTTGCCAGAATGTAAAGGCCAATTTTATTTTACTTTTTCCACAACCTAGTAGTTAACTTTTACTGTAAAATACCACTTTACTTTTTTTGATATTATTTCTCTTAAAACCCATTTTATATCGGACTTTTATTATAGGGTATTAGAGTGAAACTACTGTTTCTAACCACAATTTTCTCAACATTTGATGTATTTTTTGTAGTAAAATATTGTAACTTGTAGTACTTTTTGTATAATTACTAAAATATCATAAAAATTACATTTCAACTTTTCTTCGAAAAATCTATAGGTAAATTTTGATTTTTCTAGCTCTTGGCCCCCCCCCCCCTCCCACCTACTATTTTCTTTCTAATTTAGACATGATATATTGTGTTCGCAGTAGGATTCAATTGGTTCATTTTCTATACTTTAAATAGTTAGTCCATCTAAAATATAATATTATTACTATATAAAGAGCCAATTTATTTTTCTTTCGTTTATAAATTTTAACATACTTTAACTTTAAACTTGACCTTTCTAATAAATTTTATTTAGTTTATCATTATCGGATAAAGATTAAGTTGTCAATCATTAAATTCAAGAATTGTTTTACAAGCATGGGTCTTTCTACTCTAAAAATTTTGAGGTTGTTTGAATTGGCTTTTATTACAGGTCAAATTAGTTTTTAATGTCTTTTTAGTTTTCGGTGTTTGATAAAATTAAAAAATAATTAAAATAAATAAAAAACTATTTAAAACAAATCTAAAGTTATAAGCGGGACAACTTTAACTATTTAAGGTAAAAAAATCACTCTTTTTAAGCTACTCTATCATTTGACAAAGAAAAAAGGAGTAATAAATTTTTCTTAAGAATATCGTGAAGACACACGTGATAGGAGTTGGATGACATGACACACAGGACGGTTGGCGAATTTTTTTCATTTTGTGTGCAAAGTATCAAATGCAAAATGGAGTCCAATGCAACCAACCAAAGTGCCAAAGGCCGCTCTTTTCTCGTTTTCTTCTTCTTCTGAGGAAAAAAAAAAAAAGAAGAACAAAACATTAACCCCCCTCCCCCCAAAATAGTGCTTCTTCATTTCTTCCCTAAAATTTCCGCCCTCTAACACATCTTATATTTAACAAAATTAATCATAAAACACTTTCCTATTTGGGAGAGAGAAAGAAGATCTTGAATTACCTAAATCTTATGGAACAACTTGTCAACTTTATTATTCGACCCCCAAGGTATGATCTTGATAAACCCCTTTTCCAATTTTGCAATTATTTTTGTTGCTAGTTTTAATTGCTACAGTATGCAAATATGTTTGCTTTTGAGTTTATTTTTGTAAAGTTTGAATCTTTATCCCAAATTCTGATTTGGGTTAGTTCTAATTTGATGTGGGGGTTTTCTATTTAGTGTAGTGTCTTACTTTGCTAATTGAAATTGTAAGACCTATGCAAAGTATATTTGCTTTTGTGTTTATGTTTGTAAAGTTTGAATCTTTTTCCCAAATTATGACGTGGGTTAGTTTTAATTTGATGTGGGGTTATCTGGAGAATTTGGGGATGTGGGGGTCTACTTTTTATGCTTCTCTTTATTGTGTACTTGTCTGGTTTAGGTTTCTTGATCTTAGGAGTTATTGTTTTGTACTTCATGTGCAGAAAAGTTAGGTGTAAATCATAATCACTCAAGTACTGAATTTCCTTAAAATTTTGAAATTGACTGGTCATTTGTTTGTGTTTATTTAGGGCCTGATATACGTTCGAGACTTGAAATATAGCGTTTTTAATCCAAACAAATGAAAATTCTGCAAGTGATTTTGCAAAATTTGTGAAATGTATTGCCTTTCCTCTTTATTTGATATTGAACAGTGCATCTTTTGATTGGATCCGCCATTGAGACTAATGACTGTGTGTTTAAGGCGTGTTTCTATAATTTGGAATTTGGAAGTATCTCTTAGTATTGCTTTTCCCGAGGGAAGAAACTAAAAGAGCTACATTATCGTGCTATTTATGGAATGCAAGCATGTTGATAGGTGATGAAGACTTCATATTTAGTACATATCCATGTCATATAGTGGGAATCCTCTTTTCAGTTTATGGAATTTCTTTTGAAATTTTGTGTATCTCATTTTCTTTCCAATTTCCGTTGTCAATTCTGAACCTAAGAATATAAAGGAGGAGATGTTTCTTAGACTTAGGGTTCTGATTCATCCATTGTGGTACACGAAAGAACTAACTCTGGAAAGGGTATTTCCAGAAATTACCTGGAGGAACTTTTATTCTTTTTACACTGGGATTTGGAAAGGGGCTTGAAGCAGCGAAATATCTGTTTCTAAGCAAGATAATTGAGTTTACTGCCAAGATAATTGAGTTCCTTATAACATGCCCTGACAACTGACCTATACCCATTTTCTTCTTCTAATTATTGTGCTATAATTGATGCTAATCTTAAACTAACGACTCTACTTCCTGTGTATTGCAGGGCTGAGTATGATCCTAAAAATGACCTACTAGATGAAGAATTCATGCTTAAAGGGAAATGGTACCAAAGGAAGGATCTGGAGGTGAGTGCGTTGGTAATTAATATCCTGTTATTTTCAGTTATTTTTCTCTGAAATTTAGGCCATGTCAATGTTTTATTTACTCATTAAATAGACTATTTCCAATTAATTTATTTACTAGTTCATATATTTTCTGTTTATATTTCCCAGAGCTGGTATTAGTTGTCAAAAAATATTTTATCTACTCATTGAATAGACTATGTATTTCTTTAGCCGTGTTTACGTGTATTCTTTATTTGGCTCTGTGTTGTTAATAACCAAGTAATGAGTTGGAGAACTAATATGAGACAGTTGACGTTGGAAAACTAGAAAGTGATAATGAAGTACATTTACTAATATGAAATAGGTTGATAGTTGATCAAGTAGAGACAGATCTAATATTATAATGGGAGCAAAACAAAGAATCATAGTTATCTGATCAATTTTCAGACTTATGTATTCAAATATAAGCCTCTCTACCCCTCCGGGGTAGGGGTAAGGTCTGCGTACACTCTACCCTCCCCAGACCCCACTAGTGGGATTATTACTGGGTTGTTGTTGTTGTTGTTATTGTTGTATGTATTCAAATATAAAGTGATGTTCATAAAACAACGAATATAAGCAAAACTTAATAGCTGGAACTTTTTACTTTGTTAATTTTGACCAATGGAAAGAAAAAATCTGAATACTATTTTGTAACATCAATATCCATGTGAACTGTGTTAAATCCCTCTGCTCTTCATAATTAGGTTGTAGAACCTGACAGATAAAGAGGCATGCTATTCTCTAGAATGATGTGTTGAGAAGCAACACGACAATTGCTATAAGTAATGTCCATAGAGGAACATGCTTTATGGAGTAAAGTCATAACAGTGAAATACTGTGAGGAGCTGGGGAATGGAGAAGCGATCGCATCATGATGCCACATGGAACTGCCTTACGCGAAGAGTTGGCAGATTTCTGTTAAAACATGTAAATTGAAGTGGGTGGGGGCAAGAGTTAACTTTCGGAAGCAAAGATTATCTGATGACTCCCTTTATGTGAGGCTTTCCCGATAATCATCAACATGCCATGCCAACAAGGAGAAAGCACACCATGAGATCCTTATTAAAAGATTACAAAAATCATTTCAGGAAAAAAGTTCAATCCTTCACTTATGGCTATAGGAAATTAATAGAGGTTGATCTTGTCTTTTTGTTTGTGGTCTTTGTATTTGCTTGTTATCAAGGGGAGCCTTGGTGCAACCGCGCATAGTGAGAGCTTAGTGCACCGGACTGCCCTTTTATTTGTTTGTTTATATGGACTCCGAAGAATTGTGTGGTTACCTAATATAAAAGCTATAGTTTTTACTATTTTTGTTATTGGACCAAGCTTGTGAAATGGATTGCGGTGAGACTTGAACTTACAACCTCTGCATGCGCTCTGATACCATGATGGATTGTGTGACTACTTCATCTGAGTGTTTAAGTTGTTATAGACAGTATACTTTTTTTAAAGACTTATTTACAAACTCTTTAGGTCATTGCTAATGTTATTGAACAGTTCACCTTTTCTCTGTATTTCGAGTTACTATTTAGTCATTTTAACTTTAATGGGCTTACTGATTTGCAGGTTAAAAATAGTAGGGATGATGCTCTTAAATGTACCCATTATATGCCTCTTATTCGTCCAGAAGGAAAGCCACTGCCTTGTGTGATTTACTGTCATGGAAACAGGTTAGTGAAGGTTAAGTAGTACTCTTCCTGTTTTTACGCTAGAAAATTACTGTACTTTTCCTTTGATGCAGCGATTATATGGAGAAGAACTTTTTTATTTATTTATATTTTGACTTCATTTAGTAGTTTTCTTTGCTAAAAAGTTGTTTTGGATGATCCTTTGGCAGCGGATGTAGAGCAGATGCCAGTGAAGCTGCTATTATATTATTGCCACTAAACATAACTGTTTTCACCCTTGACTTCTCTGGATCTGGAATTTCTGGAGGCGAGCACGTTACATTGGGATGGAATGAAGTGAGTAGCTGATTTTTCTATTTGATATTCAAATGAAAGCTTAGACCTGTTGATAAGTTATTGGATAAATCCTGCCTGTGCCTATTCTATCTTAAAATACTTTAGAGAAGGTGATTAGTTGTTAAGTCTAAAGCATTATTTGAGATTTGCTGTGCAGGGTCTTGTAAAAAATAGAGACAAAATTGTTTCCTCATCCGCAACTGATAAGCCTGAAATATAATGCCTTAGCTTTTGGTACCATAGCTGACATTGTTTATCTTCTCCTTTTTTATGAGTCAGTGCTGTTTACAGTTTTCTTTATGCAATGTTTACAAATATGGACAGCATAAATAGATAATGGAAGTGATAAGAAGTTATATCTCAGAATATGAGGCTTAGTATCTCGTTAGAAAATATGTGGCTTGATTAGTTGGTTAAAAACATGTTCTGATTTATTTTCTGCTTTTGTCTTCCTTTTTCTTTTTGTGCTTGTGGCGTGTTAGTGAATTGAAGTTTGTTGACATTCTCTTTCTGAAATTATTCATCTTTTGGCCCTATTATAATGAATGTTAATGTATTTGTTCTAATTATATATTGGATGAGCTTTTGGTGCCTCTCTAGCCAGAGGCGGATCTAGGATTTCTAGTACATGAGTGCCCTACTAAAAAATAAGGGTGTATCCTCTTGGTAAATAACTCAACCTTTAACCAAGTACCATTCTACCTTCTTGGAGCATGGGTGCCAACAGTGGCGGAGCCACATTCACCCAAGGGGTGTCAACCGACATTCCTTCGTTAGAAAATTACACTGTTTAACTTGGTAAAAAAAAATAAAAAATAAATATATATATATAATTTTTTTTAAAATATGTATATATATTATATAATGACACCCCTTGACTTCTTGGTGAGTTTATTTCTTTATATTTTGACTCCCCTTAATAAAAATTCTAACTTCGTCAAAATTGGGATGTGCATGGCTATGATACCATGATAAATGGACCTTGAGCCTAACTCAACCCCAAAAGCTAGCTTATGAGGTGAGGATTGTCCAAGACTGTATAAGGAGACCAAGGACCTCAAATTCCACCGATATGGGACAACTCAACACCCCCCTCACGCCCAGACTTGCAAACTGGAGCGTGGACAACATAAATGGGGGCCCAACATCGGTAATAATAATTGGGATGTGCCTGACTCTGATACCATAATAAATGGACCTTGGGCCTAACTCAACCCCAAAAGCTAGCTTATGAGGTGAGGATTGCCCAAAACCATATAAGGAGACCAAAGACCTCAAATCCCACCGATGTGGGACAACTCAACAATACCAATTTTAGAAAATATGTATATAAAATATCTAAGTTTGCGGAAAGACCATAGGTTCACGTGCCCCATAATTTTGCCTATAAATCCACCCGTGTCTTAGCTGAAGCCATGTTGTTATGGTGGATGCTATTTCAAATAATGCTGCATATTGTATTTTGTGCTGGAACGTGTTTATTGTCTGCTTACCTGATGGATGGTGGCAAGAAAGCGAGGATTATGTCATTGAAATCTTGTCTTCTTGTAACCTTCACCTACTTTTTACAGACAGTCGTATTCTTTTTTGCCTCTACTCTCTATAATATGCAAAAGAAGCTGAAGTTATTTTTTCTTTTAAATATGGCATATCAGTGAAATTATAAGTACCTAAATGCTCTTACAGACAAGCTGGGTGGGGGTGGGATGGGTATGAAGGAGATTTTTTTTTTTTTTTTTTTTTTGGGGGGGGGGGAGGTGATATGTTAATCTGAGCCATGATCTATGTGTCAGAATCTTCTGCTTTTGCTGGGATGTCTTGTTGAGTTACAACTTGTTACCAACAACTGCCCGTTGTTGTTGCCTTCTATTGTTAATGAATTTTGACATTTTTTTGGTCTGTTTCTCAGAAGGATGATCTCAGAGCTGTGGTTGAATATCTGCGGACAGATGGCAATGTTTCTTTGATTGGCTTGTGGGGTCGTTCAATGGGTGCAGTTACTAGGTACTCTAATTTCTTTGCTTTTTTTGTTGATCCTGCTGCATCCATATACACTGTTTTGCATACAGATTCTTGGCATAAGGAGGGTTAACTAGCAAGTGGAATAACCTGCTGGTGATCTGTATTGTTGAAGAACCAGGGAAATAAAATGCTTGGAGCCGCTTTTCCATTTCAAAAAAAGACTTGGAGCTGCTTTCCTCAGTTTTAATTCTGTGAAACTTGCCTTCATTGTTTTTCTTATATAAGAAACACTGGTGGATTTTTTTATGTTGGAGTAAAAGTACTTGTTGTTGCCTTTCAGATGGCCCAAAAAGAAAGTGCAACAAATTTTATAGATGTTGAAGGTGAATCCACAAAAAGATAGAACATTGTTTAGTTGTAGTTCTTTGACATCCATACCTGGTTAATTTGGTATATTATCATTTTGATGTAAGCCTATAGCAATCTAAAGTTGGATCTAGCTGAAAAGTTTTTCACTGTGTACTAGTAAGAATATTTAAATTCAAAATTTCTTGTGCTATGATGTTGTGAGGCTTTAGGGAGCCAAGACGGTGTGTACAGCTCTTAGGCATACACAAGCTTCGCCGTAGGCACAACACAAAGAGGCAAGTTAATGGATGAGACAAGAGAAATGCAAAATTTTCCAAAACATATTAAATCCCGTGTTTTAGGATCACAACATTTTTTTTGTGATAAGAGTAGTAAGATCATTTATCTTACTACCATTTAGCACGTTCAACACATACTTAAATTTAGTATTTTAGGATCATAAATTTGTGTGGCTAAACCATTCACGTCGTTCTTGCCCCCTTAAGCACAAGAAAGGTTTGTTTGGCCAAAAAGTAGTAGTCATCAAGCGTAACAGATGAATAGTCAAAATTGGTCTTGATCTGCTAAGTTTCACATTAGATGAGAAATATTATTTTTTATTAGGTATATCAAGAGAAGATGGGATATTTCATGCGCAAGATTAAGCCTTCAGTCTCAAAGAGTTTCTTATTTGTTACGAGAAAGGTTTTCCTTTTTTGGCTAGTTAATTATTTGTTACGAGAAAGGGTTTCCTTTTCTAGCGAGCTAACATATCGATTAACTTCCGGTAATCAGTTTGACTTGACAGATTGCATGCGCTTGCAATCTCTCTACCTTTTTATTTTTGCTGTATATGGTCAGGTATATACCTATTACATTGTGCGTCACTGGTAGCCGTATTAAAGTGACTGACTTATACATCGACTTTGCAGCCTCATGTACGGTGCTGAGGATCCATCCATTGCTGGAATGGTTTTAGACAGCCCCTTCTCTGATTTGGTTGATTTGATGATGGAACTTGTAGACACTTACAAAATCCGGCTGCCCAAGTTCACTGTAAAGTTTTATAGTTGAAATATTTTTATCTGGTGCATTTTGAAATGTACTTTCTGTGTTCTTTTCTTGGGTTATTCTCATATTTTCTCTTTGCAACTGAAGGAGTGGCCTTCTTTTGTTCTGTTTTCTTCCTAATTCATTGCTCTTTCTAAGCTTCCTCCTTTCCTGTTATTTTAGGTAAAGTTTGCAATCCAATATATGCGCAGAGCGGTTTTAAAAAAGGCGAAGTTTGACATAACCGAGTTGAACACAATTAAGGTATTTCCTCTGGAAGGTGTTTTACGTATGAGTTCTGATAATATGATTTTTTTATGTTTGACAACCTTCAGCAATTGAGAAATAGAACAGTGTGTAAGTGAAGATACTGTAGGAAGTTTTCCTATTAGTATCAAGTTTTTTTTGGTGTAACGTTTTTGGAAGTGATAGTTTCATTTGTTTTTTAAAACAATTTTATTGACCATCTTTGATCGTTTCTTTATGCTAAATTTTATGTAGGTGGCAAAGTCATGCTTTGTCCCTGTTTTACTGGGTCATGCTGTTGATGATGATTTTATACAGCCCCATCACTCTGATCGTGTATTTGAGGCGTACATGGTAACTGTCTAATTTACCCCCTCCCCCCCTTCCGGAAAAAAGGAGAAAAAGAAAAGAATTGGATAGCCTTTTTTTTCTTTTGTTCTTAATTTTACAGACTTTATGGGTGTAAAGGCATGTCAAATGTTTCTTTTTCTTCTTGAAGTGGATCTCTGGGTTTAGAACGCCAGTTCTTTAGTGCTATGCTCCTTTATGCGCTATGTAGCAGTTAACTTTGTGTTTTATAACACTTTTCCTTCTTGTAACTGGTATTTATTGCTGTTTGTCCAGAAATGACATATGCCAGTATATCCCATCTTGTTTCTTATTGTTTAGTGAACTTAATGTTGGCAGGGGGACAAGAATATTATAATATTTGAGGGTGATCACAACTCTCCACGTCCACAGTTTTATTTTGATTCTATAAGTATCTTCTTCAACAATGTTTTGCAACCACCAGAGGATGAAGCAGGGGGTGCATTCTTTGACATGCCACAAGATTATTTTGGCAAGGTATAGTTCTATGAATCCATGTCATTATTGGTTCAAGTGCGTGGAAACTGCTGAGTTAGGCTAATAACTCATTGGATTCAAACTCTAATTATTTCCAGGGCAGTTGGAGTACAGTCCATGAAGTTGACTTTATGGATGATGTCCATGATGGTATTAGTCTTTTCTTCTCTTTTATTTCCAGCAGCTGTTTCATTTCCTCCAAATTTTTATCTTAGAGAAGGGGAGAACGGGTTTTATGTTGATTCTTCATGCTATACAAATATCGACTGTTATTCATGTTTAATTTGTTATCAGTTGCAGCTGCACCAACTAGTAGCACTGAAGATGTAATAAAGCAGGTTCGCTCCAAAAGACCCATGAGTCGGACAGAGGTAACAGAAAAACCTTCAAGTTGTTGCTTTGGTTGGTAAAATAGATGGCATGAGCTCAATTCTATTACGGAAAAGTTTGGGGGTTTTAAGAGGAGAAACTCAAGTGATGGAAAAGAAATTTATACACGGACGCGTATGCTTGAATAACTTGTCAGAGTTGAAAAGAGCAGGTGGAAATGTGTAGTTACTGACTGTTGAAGATATAATATTAAGAATAAGATTTTTGTAGTAACTTAACATTTTAGATAATATGGTCTCGCAATTCAACATGGTATAAGGTCTTGGATTCAAGTATCACCTCCACCAAGTATTAAAAAGAATTTCGATGTGCTTGATCGGTGCGAAATAATCAGGCCAACACGTGAGGGGACGTATTGAAGATATAAATATATAAAAGTGTGCTCTCTCTAGCAGCTTAAACTTTTAGATGAGATGTTCACACAATTCAACAGTTACGACATACATGCTTGTAACCAAATGCATGTTAGTTGAAATCTGCAATTTCCCTTTTCTTTCTTTGAAATTATAGAATTGGCTGATTCAAAATATATTCTGATGTGACCCATATTTTACATAGCATAGTCAAAAGAACTTTTGCATTCATAGGATGTTTTTTCTCTATACACCCATTTCTATGGAACTTCTTTACCTGAGTTGGTTTATAGAACTGTGCTTTCCTTTCTGTGACATACGACAATGCACGATCTGACCCCACTATTTGCTTAACTTGTGTCCACTACATTGTGCATTACACTTTATTTATTTATTTATTTAATAATAATAATTATTATTTTTTGCATAAGGAGACTTTGCTTTTCCTTGCCACTGCTTCCTCATGCTCTATTGCAGACAATCTCATGTTCCCCTTCTGCTCTCGCCTCTGGATCTGCAATCGTTACACAGCTACTCCTTCCCCAGATCTTTTGCTTTTCTTTGCCAATTTTTCCGTTTCTATGCCATTCTTTTGGTGAAAAAAGAAAGCTTTCCTATTATTCCCCTTTCCTTCACTAGTTATATTCAGTTCAGATTGCTTATTCGCACCACAATCTTGACCTCTGATCAAGCTATGTACATGGGTAGATAGGCAGTTAGGGGAGCTTTTGGTTGGGTTTGGGGTGGGGTGGGGTGGAGAGGGTCGGTTGGCCTGCCGTTTCAATCGATCTCCTGCCGCTTGGTGCCGCTGTTAGTTCTAGTGGTAACGAGTCTTGGTCTCGTCACATAGAAGTTGGGGCAAAGGAAGAACAAGGATTTCATCCAAGGTGCCTCCTTTGGGTTGAAATTCAAGCTTCTCCTTTAACAATTCAGAGGTGATTTTTTCCCCAAGTTAAGATATGGCAGCTAGACATGCCCAAGTCATTACCATAGTGGCAAGGAGATTGTGGCAATTGCAGGGCTAGTGACTGGACAGGAATCATCCCACCCCCTCTGTTGAGAAAATTCCATTCAAGGTTGAATGATATTTCATTTGGTCTTGGAAGAAGAAGTTTAGGGGGAGATCCGTGCTGCTGAGGGTTTTTGTGATGGAAAAGGAGTGATCAAAGGCAAGAAGCTACTTTAAAGGGGACAGTTAGGGGTGAGTGGGTGACAGAAAGGGAAGGGAAGGGGCAAGTGTCTACAGGGGTAATCCCAGGATGGTGGATGGGGAAAGGAGGATGAGATCAAAACAGAGAAATGCTGAGGATAAAATAATTTTTTTTTTGGCTCTTTATACATTTTCAACCATGAACTGCGCTAACCCCAGTTAATGCGTCTGGTTGGATTCGAGTGCTTTAGGCTTCTGTGTGTCTACGTGGTGAGAAACATAGATATGAGAGTATAGATCTGTCATGAGAAACCTTTCTAGTAAATCTCTATTGCATATCTACCGTCTGCTAAATTAATCAAATCATCTCTGTTGCATGTCTACAAAAAACCGTGCTTACTCATGAAAAAGTCTATCCTATGTTTTCTGTCTCATTCTTGTTTATTTCAATTGGTTCAGGTCCCGTCTGACATATCTGCGCAGGATAACCAGACTGAAGACCAGGTAATTCCACAAATTTTGGAATTATTTATGGAGATTTTAACAAGGAAAACTTTCTTAAAATGCTTATATTCCCCGAATGTTCTTCCATAAAATCAATCACCTGAAATATCCACTTTAACTGGAAGGAATTAGTCTGCTTCAAGAATTTATGGATATGCTTTCATGTTTCTTTGGCGATTCGGCCTCCCAATAGAGTTTGACAAAAGATGCCTGTATTAATTTTTCGATTTTGAAATGTTCGTATGGCTGGGCAAAAGTAATTTCTGCTACTTCAACTAATTCATAGTTTCATACATATTTTTCTCCAGGAAGAAGGTACTGGAACCGACTCTGCCCCATCATCTTCAAAAATGATCAGCTTTGAACTTTCCAATGGTGACCCGTTTGGTCCCAATGTTCCTGCATCAATAGATGATGATGACTATGTGGAATACTCACTTGATAGTTTGGCAGATTTTCCTAGTAATGTGGAGGAAGAAGAAAGGGTAAGTACGTTGAGGTTTACAGGATTTAGTCGCTTAATTGTAGGCTTCAGTATTCTTTCTATTCTTTCACTATTTGACCTTTTGTCCGTTGACAAAATATCAGATGTTAATGAAAGCAGTACTCGAGTCTTTAAAAGATTTGGAGGTAAAACCTCCCCCTGCCGAGCAAGTGTCCTCAAAAGTTGTCGAAGTACTTCCTCAACCTTTGCAGGACAGTAAAGATGAGTCAGCTTCTTCAAAGCAATGTACTCCATCGAAAGAAATTAGTGCTAGTGCCATAGTTTCTAATGGACATGATTCAGACACCAAAGTCCAAGTTCAAGATACTGATAAAGTATCAGCAACTCCAGCTAACAGTACTTTATTGGCAAAAGAAGTGAAAAGCAATGGGGCGTCTTCTCATCGTGACACGTCCATCAGCAATCAAAGTTCGTTCAATGTTGACGTGGTTGATGGTACTAAAGCCACTGTGACCGTTGTAAAGAACCCAACAAGTAATATCATGGATGGTTTGTTGCGTCGTTGGGATCTCAACTTCTTCAAGAACAGATAATGGTTAGAGGATTGACTTTTTTACAAAGAAAACACTTGGAATGGATTACGCGTAGCAGAAAAAGTTATAGCGGTTATAGAAATTTGCTGTTTGCTGGATGTACATTTTTGGGGGGAGTAAATATTTGTACTTTCTGTCGGGGGCTGGTAAGTTGTGGCAGGTGGTTGTGGGAAATGGGGGGGGGGGGGCATAGGTTTTCCTTGTTTGGTACAAGTGATTCAGCTTGTATATGTATTCCCAATGTGAAGAAATTAGGCTCATAGGCCCATTGTTTGTTGTAAGTTCTGGATTACCAAAATGTGTTATGTAGATGTACAGGTGATGTGCACAATTTTTTCATGACAGTCTTGCAATTGTTAGCACTCAACTTTCTCTATTTTATTCAGTTTTATAGTGTTTGTGTATTGTATACAAATGGAACACATCTCATTTTTTCAATATGGAAACATGCTTTTACCTTTTAGAACTCTGAAATTCTGTCAGTGTCGATGCTATTTATTTGAAGTATTCTCTTTTGGGATCTTTACAAATAGCCGACTGGATTTACGGTTTACTTTTTTCTAGCAAGATACACTGATTGTACACGGTTATACATATTACATACGGATTATACATATATTATACTTACACTAACTATTACTCTTACTCAATTAGTTAAAT